>NC_088398.1:38264251-39651751 GCF_034236695.1 Oncorhynchus nerka
GAGCATTTAAAAGTTAATGAGCATTTATTTGTAAGTTTTAACCACGACAACTGAAATACTTGGATTTTTACATTGTTAACATGAGGAAAATGGGCCACATTACTCCGTTTTAAATCCTTAAAGTACTAACCTTATCCCAAGGCACCACAGTGAAAAAACAAAAAAAGTATGGTGTCCAAGTTTCTTATAATTGAACTCTGTTGCCTTTGTTAGACATAACAGTGCATACATTACACAATCCTTGCAAATAATTACATGCCTCATGTCCACGACAGGATGTGGACATGAAAGAAAAATGAGAGCTCTTCACTGTTCGACTGCACTCAAGGTACATTTGTTCCGTGGAGAGATCCTGTGTTGAAAACGCTTGGGCGCTGTCACTCAGAAGGCAGCTTACGCGGCATCCGTTTTTAGAATTTATCTCTCAGGGATTTCCAGAAATAAGTGTGTTTCCTGATGCGGAGGAGACTCCGGCAGAGCACACACCAAGCTGAGGATATTCATGGCCTCCCACTCTTTTCGCCAGACTTCCAACCGATATGAAACCTTGCAAACCCTGTGAACTATCTCTATCACGCATTACATTTCACATTTAAGACACATTTAGGCCCTGCCCATTCATTTCATAGCTGCACTAAAAACACTCTAGTTGGATTTCTCCAGACAACTGCATCCATGCTAAGTCTTTGTTCTACTCAACAGTATAATTCTCTCTTTGGGTATGGTGGGAGGCAGAAGGCTCTGGCATCTGATGCACAGTGACTGGACTTGGAGAGGGAGGGGCACACACACACAAAGCCGATATCAGAAAAGGGGCAGGATGTGTCTGTGCACGGTTAGAAAAAAATCTACCACACACACTTTAAAAAAAAAAGAGTTTTATAACCGACAGGTCGGATGTGAGAGCAACGGAGGAAACTAGCTCTGTGATCACGATTGGGCGAATGCATAGGACAACACATTAAATCCTCCTTCATCCTAATCTGTGAGAATCAAAGAGGGAGATGGGTGTTGTGGATTTATATGAAGTTGTAACCGGAATGAAGGGGTGGTAACTTGGACTCCACATTGAAGTAATTCAATAGACTGCTTTATCTGAAAGTTGTGACTTGTTCATTTCCTTAGAAAACAGGCAAACAATGGGAGACAAAAGACATTCATTATAACAGTGTTGTGCTAATATCTTCTCTGGTGAGGGAAAATTAGAGTATGAGTTCATTAACCTTTTGTTTCCGGTGTCAAGTGATCATTATCCATTTCCAAATCCCCTTCCCTGTCTTAATTACAAACCTCATGTGGGGAGAAACGCACAAGAGCGATTTACCAGTATAGTTCAATCGCTGGATGTCTGCAGGTTTTCCGTGGGTTACAGTAGACTTTTGTTGTTTTACTGAAGGCTAAGTGTAGTCGATCCAGTACATTACCCTAAGCACTGCATGCATTTATTGAATTACAGCAGAAAAAGGGTCTGCTTTCAGTGCCTGGTTTAGTATGTTATTTTTGTATTTTGTCATTAACTGCTGGCACGCCAAACATATACCTGAAATATTTTCCCTGGGAATGGAGCTCAAATGGACTTAAATGCAGATTAATGGTAGTCCTATTTAAAGGTGCAGTGCAGTTAAAATGTGATTTCCTGCTAATTTAAAAATATATATATATTTCCACACTGAGGTCGACACAACACTAAAAATTGTGAAAATGTTAATTATTCCCCTTTTGTCTTAGGGCTGTCTGGAATTTCAGCCTGTTCAGGTGGGATGGAACTTCTGGTTGAGGGAGTGGGCTCGAGACCACCCTATCAGCCAATCAGGGCTGTGTATGTAAATATCTTCACATCTGACTGAGCATTTCAAGGACCAAAGGAGGCTCAGGGAAATAAATCATAAAAAATATATCTTAGTTATTTTCGTTAAATAATCCATTATTTATTAGATTAACAGTGATGATTTAAAAGTACAATTACAAAAACTGCATAGGGGCTTTAACAGTTTTACAGTAGCAACCCTGCCTTTTAGTCCTCTTGGAAAAGTTTTGCAATGTTTCCCCTCAGATCCAACAAATGGTCTTTTGCATGTTACAACCAAAGCATCACTTCCTCGTAGGAAGTGACTGTCATTCTTCCTTTTGCACAAGCAAACTGCCAGTATATCCTGTGCAATGGGGTTACCTCCCTCTCTCCCTCAAGGGGCAAGCAAGCATGCATCCCAAGAGGAGGCCACTGAATCAATATGCATTCCAACATGCTCCAACTTGCTTTTTGAGACTTAACTAAATTAACTTAACTCAGGATGGATGACTGCCCATGTTCGCACAGTAGACTAGCCTGTATCGTATTAGAAGATCATGCTTCAGTAATACTGTTTCACCTTAGACCCTTTTCTTCACAGCCCTTCTAGAAAAGTGCTTATTTTGGAGAAATAACACAAAACTTGATTATACCAGTAAGTCCCAGACCAAGTTAATTACCTATTTATTTAACTATTTTTGTTCCCATTAGATACAGTAGAAGCTTTGATAAACAAGACATGACATTCTCTTGGACTGACAGCGATTGTATGACCCTGAATCTCAAAAAAATTGTTTGTTCACCACCTCCCCCACTCGCCTCAAACTAACATGGAGACTCCAAGACAAGGGGTGAATGAGACCCTCACTGACCCTGAGCTATGCTGAGACACAAGTCACGCCAAGGGATAAAGTTGTCATGCTATTGTGAAGAGATTTCCATTGACAAGACTCCCCAACATAGGACCACTGAAAATGATATGGGGGCCGTGGGCAATGCGTTTGCGGTTGAGTTCCTCTGTCAACAAGCAGAAACTATACACAGCCCCAGCATGTCTTTAAAAAAAAAAGCCTTGTGCTATTAGAGAGCGACACAGCCCCTCTTCCTTAGATCGCAACGCTCCCATTAGCAGATGTCAAGGGTCTCTGTCAACGTCCCCCACAGGCCATCCTGGAACCAGTCTGAACAAGACAGTGAGACCTAGGATTACTATGTAACCACACGCAGCATGGGGCCCCAGAAGCAGGGGGGCCTAGACAGAGTGGAAAATTAATTATGAGGTAGGGCAGGAGACAAAGATTTATGTGAGACTTGGGAGGGAATGGTATGCACAGGGGATGGGAGAGAGAATAAGTGAAGAATTTTTGTACAAGTTCATCCACCTTCGATCCACCCTGATATGTGTTCTTGATAGAAACCCGAGTACACAGAGTTCATTTTGCCAGGCGATATGTTTTGATTGCTCTCAAACTTAATACAACTCTGGGAAAGTCCCTCTTAAGAAATGATGTGATTACTCATCTCTGGATCATAGAATTCGATTTTGATCTCGTGTTCCTAGACAAATGTATTGTTAAATGTATCGTTGCATTACTGGCTCTGTCAGATAGCTAATAAGCTATTTTATACTGTTTGGTGAAACGAATGTGTGAATGTGTTCACTGCATTGCTGTATTTTTATCTTTCACACAAAGATAAAGAATGTAATTTAATGTCATGTTTGTTTATATCCCTCTATACTTGAGATCAAATGACAGAGGTAGAGAAGAGCAAGACCATAAAACCCTGAACACTCACTTCTCATGCTCCTACTTGTAATGTAAAGATTCACAGATGGTCAAGGGAGCCCAAGCAGTCCAAATTAAAAGCATGCATCGGTCAGAAAATGGATTAAAATGTTACTAATAGCAGGTTCACTAATGTTTTACTCCGAAAATACCTCATCTGTTGACTGAATTGATGCATCCTCTCCTTCGGTTCAGTAGCCCATCAAACCTTTATGCATGTACAGTAACTGCATATGACTGTCAGATAACAACTGTGTGCACAGTGCTGCTCAGTGCTACAACTGCTCGTACCAACGAGAGGTTGGCCTGTCCCTGTTCTAACAGGATACACCTGTGTGACTCCTTCACCATTCACATTGTCAAATAATAGGCTTTATTAGTTGAGTGTCAACCAATGTAATTTGCTGGATCAGTGTTACCAAGTACACTCTATATTTTTTTACTGGAGTTGGAGACAACTAATGTTCAACTGCTGGTTGGGGTTTTCAATCATTCAGATTTTATTTTGATTATTCACGTTCACAATAAGAAATAGTTTTGATAGTTTTGCTTTAAACGGTCAGTGTATTTTGTCATTTTTACATAGGGTACAGCAGTCCTTTTTGCGAGCTGCGCATGGTCAGGGCAGTCATTGGTCAGGGATGGAGAAACTCAATGTAAAATTCCAAACGGTCTAAACCATTCGCTTTGGAGACTGGGTAAAACATAAATATTGACATAGCACTAGCTCAAAACATTTATCTGCAAAAAGTACAAGTTAATCAGTGGGTGATGGTGATTTCAAATAATACGTTGGGGGAGACGACAAGCATAAATTGCCTCCGCCTCTAATCTGATAGTGGGGTGGAAGATGCTCAGTCTTCCCTATGGCTCAACTCAGGTGCCTACACACACACACTATGAGACGGCCATTCAGATTAAAGAAGTCATCCCATCAGCAACACATTTTAATTCAATTTGTTTTGTTTAAAAAAATCTAACCTAATCGCAAAAAAATATAAATGCAACATCCAACAATTTCAAAGATTTTACTGAGTTAGTTAATATAAGGAAATCCGTCAATTGAAATAAATTCAATAGGTCCTAATCTATGGATTTCACATGACTGGAATGCAGATATGCATCTGTTGGTCACAGATAGCTTAAAAAAAAAGTAAGGGCAAGGATCAGAAAACCAGTCAGTATCTGGTATTTGCCTCATGCAGAGTGACACATCTCCTTCGCATAGAGTTGTTTATTGTGGAATGTTGTCCCACTCCTTTTCAATGGCTGTGCGAAGTTGCTGGATATTGGCGAGAACTGGAACACACTCGTTCATGTGAATCCAGGGCATTCCAAACATGCTCAATGGGTGATTCATCCGTGAAGTGCACACTTCTCCAGCGTGCCAGTGGCCATCGAAGGTGAGCATTTGCCTACTGAAGGAGGTTACGATGCCGTACTGCAGTCAGGTCTAGACCCTGTTGAGGACGACGAGCAGCAACTCTGGTGGACATTCCTGCAGTCAGCATGTCAATTGCACACTCCCTCAACTTGACTGTGGATTTGTGTTGTGTGACATAACTGCACATTTTAGTGGCCTTAACTTGTCCCCAGCAGAAGGTGCACCTCTGTAATGATTATGCTGTTTAATCAGATGTCAGGTGGATGGATTATCTAGGCAAATGAGAAATTAGCACTAACAGGGCTGTAAACAAATTAGTGCACAAAATGAGAGAAATAAGCTTTTTGTATATATGGACCATTTATGGAATATTTTATTTCAGCAGCTCAGGAAACATGGTACCAACACTTCACATGTTGCTTTTATATTTTTGTTCAAAATATAGATGCGTATCGAATTGTTCATGAATGGAGAAGTGCACATCCTTAGGTCCTGCTACTTTTACCTACTTTAGTTTTTAGGATAGGGCGTTTCTCTTATTATGCTTGTACAAAGAGATTAACTCAGGAGGAACAAATGGCAATTTTCTATAAAACATTGAAAAGCACCAACATTTAAATTGAAAGGCAAGCAAACATTTTTTCTAAAGGTATAACAGCAGAAGAGACCCTTTTCACTGCTGTGACAAAAGGAGTGTAGGAGGGAAAGATTAAGAGTGTAACCAATAAGGAAGAGACCTCCCTCTGCCGTCCCCCCTTTGAATTAAGACACTCCTCTTCACTTTTCCCCCTCTGGCTGGTGGGCTGTGTGTGGTGACTCTGCAGAGCACTGGATGAGAACGGTGCATGTGGTGTGAATCAGGGGCTGTGGGCAAGTCACAGTTCACTCTGGGAGCTTGATCAACGCTGCTGGTGGAGTACTAGTGGGCAGCAGCAGGATGGATTGCAAGATTGGATTCCAGCTGGGTGTCTCTTTTTTACTGGTACTCTTGTTGGATCGTAGTGAGGCGTTGTGGTTTTCCTGGAGCAGTACAGACGGCACCACTGAGGCCCCAACGCTGGACAATGAGGGATCTGGGAACCCTGTGGCTAGCGGGAAATCACCAAAGCCAGACAACGTTGGAGAAGATGGGGCAGAGATCATTGACATAGCTAGTGGGAAACGTAAGTTTGTACAAACTTGGGACCAGAATTTGAAGGCCACAGAGACCCACAAGCTGACCACTGTGGGGTCACAAGCCAGGAATGAGCGCCCAATTGAAAAGGATGCCCATGGGTCCACGTCGAGGGGAAGTAAACCTGGTAAAGGCACCTCTGCAATATGGGGTCTGGATCTGGTCTCTGGGGGGTGGTCAGGGGTTGGGAGTGGATCAGGATTTGGATCTGATTCTGAATTCGGATGCGGGTCTGAATTTGAATCTGAATTTAGTTCTGAATTTGACTGTCTGAATTCAGTTCCAGGTCTAAAATTGGTTCTGGGTCTCAATTTGTATCTGGATATGGGTCTAGCATTGAATCTGAATCAGGAGCTTCTATGTGGGAGAACCAGGAGGGAAAATGTATACCTACAGACCTCACGGGTTTAGCAGAGAATGTCAGTGTGCTTGCTGGGACAGAGCATGGGACGCTGGGTATTACCCAAGTGGACCTTGCAGAAAGTGCTTTGAACAAGCACCACAGAACAGGGGCATGCTATGGGTTACCCCATAGACAGTCAGCCTGTCCCAGGAGTTAATCTCTTGAGACAACTCGGAGTAGCTATAAAACAATTAACTGTAGCTCTAGTTGGAATGCCAATCATTTTAACTCAACAGAGTACTTTCAGGTACTTTCAGTTTCAACAACTACCACTCTTGCTACTAGTGAGGCGCCTACCCCAAAATCCCCACGTTGCTTGCTCAGAGATTCCCGTTTTCTTTTTGCACATCCATGCTTTGCGGTGCCCAACTTTCTCAATCCCAGCAGCGTGGAGGACATCCGGAGTGTTCTGGTGGAGTGGGTGTGGCTCTTGCGGTCATGCTGCCACCATAGCCTGGAGTGTTTTTTCTGTTTGCTGCTAGTGCCCAGGTGCGGTGATAGCCCCCCAGGCCTGCTGGACAGTCCTCGGCGACGACCAAACTTGACGACGGTCACTCTCTTCCCGATGAGAACGACTGGTATCAGTGCTTGTCAGTTAGTAACAGAAAGGTAATCCCTGGTTAAAATGTATCCCATTTTTTGGAATCCATTTTAAACCAGCAAATACCCCCCCACACCCACCCCCTCCTGTTTGTCTTTACTTTGTCACCCAGTTTTTGTCACCTCAGTAGTCCTTGGACGTTTATCTTGTTTTTTCGGGGTCATCCTGACACATATGTGTGTTTTTAAGTGCATAATATGGAGGTACAGGTGACTAACGAGTGCGTTTCCATTTGCCACTCAACCCATTGGCAAAGACAGTGGTGTGAACATAGACTAAACAAACATGGCACTGGTGGTTTCCAGGTGCGGCCTGAACCTGTTGCATGTCAATTTATGTCCAAGTCTTCCGGTTGGCATGTGACTGATAACTAAAAGATAGAAGAAAGTATTAAACACACACCATATCAATGATTCATACTCTGCGTAACCAATCGGACAGGAAAGTTAGATTTTCTGGAGAGCTAGAGGTGGCCTCTAAAGATCGTTTAAAATACAATAATGTGATTTAGTTAAGGTGCAAGATAAAGAGACTGCTTTTAAGGTAGAGCGAAAAGAGTATTGACTTAAATGTCAAAGGGGGACATGTTTAGGGCACACCTAGTTTTAGATTATTCAATTAAACCTGAGTAAATTGCTGAAGGTCACAGTTTTATTCCATGTTATATGATTTGTTCCTCCCAAACTTAAAGGGAGTATTTATAGAGCAGTCATTTGTTTCAAGTGCACTTAAAGGAGGGAGCGACACTCTGAAATGCACTGTACATTCTATACATTCTCTTGGCATGCAATCTTTACACCAACAAGCTGTCACTTATGTGTATTTATGGCATAAATCTTTGGAATATTGATAGCACATTTTACAAGCAGTACTTATGCATGGTAATTTTGGATTGAAAACTATCGCACTTTTCTTGTATGAATTGCTTGCCAAAGTTTTGATGTGCATTCGGCACTCTAAATGTTCAAATTAAGCTGTCATGTTACATTGAGCGCATGGGAAGTGATTATTTTGGCTTTTGTGGTTTGGCCCTATACATTCAACCAGGGAAAGGGAAACCTAGTCAGTTGCACAACTGAAAGCATTCAATCAAAATGTGTCTTCTGCAGCCAACCCCTCCAACCCCTTAGAAAGGCGGGAGGGGCTGCCTTAATCGACATCCAAGTCATCAGCGCCCGGGGAGCAGATGTTGTTGAGGGTTAACTGCCTTAAGGGCAAAGTGGCAGATCTTTTCACCTTGCTGGCTTGGGGATTCAAACCTTTTGTTTACTGGGCCAACGCTCTAAACAGCTAGGCTACCTGCCTAACTTTGTGTGTGAACATACTTGCGTGACAGTTTACCTTATTTTAGCTTGGTGACATATTGACACCAGTTGTATGTCGTTCAATGGCCTTGAGCATGATAGGGAAAGAAGAATGGTATTGGTAGATAAAATGTTTTTTCCCTGTACAACATAAACCTTATTCAGTCTGCATATAAAAGTGTGGAACATTGTTTTCAGCAACAGACTTGTTTTGAATGACACTGACTGAACGTGACATTTCTTTTCCTCTGCTAGTTGGGTAGAAGTAGGGTTGTGCAATAATTAGCCTACGCCATTAGTGTACCAGGATCGTAGCTTATTATTTTGTTAAGTCAGCTCTCAGCCATCACTGATCTCTCTTGCAGCCTCCGATCCCATTAGACTCCACCCTGCTGTTATAGCACAGTGAGAGGGAGCGCTCAGGATTCACTTTTGGCCCGAACATGTCGTGGCAAAATCTCTAAACCACATATTGTGCTTCAATTTACTTCTCTTTGCCAGGTAGTCATTTGAAGAAACGTATAGTTATGTTTCTTACGTCAAATTAGTGCATTTTCTTTTATGCACAACTTTTCAAACACTTCAACGGGCTAATTTTTGAAAATGGAAAACATAAATCGTGCTACAATGTTGGAGAGGAGGTGCTGTGGGTATGTTTAAATGTTAAATGAATACGTAATTCGAAAGGAACAAAAGACTAAACATTTTCCCTATAAAGACCTTATAAATGTGACTATGGTTAGGTGTAAGGCATTCCACAGTTTGCAAGAAGTACAGTGCCTTCAGAAAGTGTTCATACTCCGTGACTTATTCCTCATTTTGTTACAGCCTGAATTGAAAATGAATTAAATATATTTTTCTCACCCATCTACACACAATAGCCCATAATGACAAAGGGAAAACATTTGTAAATGTATACATTAAATAAAGAAATACTTCTTAAGTAGTCACACCCCTGAGTCAACACAAGTTAGAATCACCTGTGGCAGTGATTACAGAATTGAGTATTTCTGTGTAAGTCTCAAAGAGCTTTGCCACCTGGATTGTACAATATTTGCACATTATTCTTTCTAACATTTTACACGCTCTGTCAAGTTGGGCTGTTTATCATTGCTCGACAGTCAACTGTAACTAGGTCCCTCAGAATGATTCAATGTTGTCTTGGCAAGCAACTCCAGTGTATTATATATTATTTGTCTCCCAGTGTCTGTTGGAAAGCAGATTGAACCAGGTTTTCCTCTAGGCTTTTGCCTGTGCTTAGCTCTATGCTGTTTCTTTTTATCCTAAAAAACTCCCTTGTCCTTGCGGATGACAAGCATACCCATAACATGATGCAGCCACCACCATGCTTTAAAGTGGTACTCAGTGTTGTTGGATTTCCTCAAACATAATGCTTATGCAGGACATAAAGTACATTTCTTTGCCACATTTTTGGCACTTTTAACTTAGTTTCTTATTGCAAACGGGATGCATGTTTTGGAATATTTTCATTCTGTACCGGTTTCCTAATTTTCAATCGGTCATTTAGGTTAGTATTGTGGAGTAACAACGTTTTTGATCCATCCTCAGTTTTCTCCAATCACAGCCATTAAATCCTGTAACCGTTTTAAAGTCACCATTGGCCTCATGGTGAAATCCCTGAGCGGTTTCCTTCCTCTCTGGCAACTTAGTTAGGAAGGATGTATATGTCTTGTGTTTTTACTCCTGCACTTATTAGGCTTGCAATAACAAAGGGGTTGGATACTTATTGACTCAAGACATTTCAGTTTTTTATTAATTTGTAAAAATATCTAGAAACATAATTCCACTTGGACATTATGGGGTATTGTGTGAATCCTGGCTGTAACACAACCATGTGAAAAACAAAGGCATAAGTACTTTCTGAAGGCACTGTATGTGTTCTACATAGGTACCGATTTATGGCGTCAAATAAATGTAGTTGTGGAGAGTGATGCATTTTCACCCTGACCAGGGTGGTGTATTTGGGGTTTCAGCAAGTGCTCTCATTCATATCCACAGTCTTTTTACAGCACTGCTATCTTTAAGACAGCTTGCTCCACTGACAGGCTTTAGTGGACAAGTTGTCTCTGGTCTGACCCTAAGTGAATCTGTGGAGTCTCAGAAGTGTAGGAATCGCCAATGTGATTCTCTAACATTCTGGGTATGTACCAGCTAGGGTGAAATGAAAGTCACATTGTAAATGTGACCGACAGGCTCGATTCTGTCTTATGTAGCAAAATTTGAAATGGTGTTTTTTACATTGGATAAAGTAGAGACTCAGAGCTAGACAATAGTATATCATACCCTACAGTGGGAAAGTTACACTGCTTTGAAAGTTGATAAACTTGGAACCCAACTTTTGAGAAAATGTGTTGGTACCTACTGGAGAGCTCTTCTTTGTCTACACCCATTCAGAAGATCTAGTCTGGCCAAAAATCTGGTGGTTAGTTTTTTTGGTGATGTTGCTACAGATGCGACCCAGTAGTTAATTATTTTTTATGTAGTTGCTATGCAAACTGTCTGGTTGTCAGTTCTAAACAAAATGGTTGCTATGCAGGCTGGATAATGTTCTACCCAACTTCAGTTAACAGTCACGTCAAACCTTGAAACCGGAATGACAGGTACACTAGCTGCATTTCCATTTATTTAAACTTTTTTCTATTGGTATTTACTTGGATATGTGTATTAGAATGATGGTGATGCATGGTTTCGCTTGGCTCTGAAAAAGTGCTCTGCAGGCAGAGGTCGGAAAGGCAGACAGTGAGGCTTATATTAACCCCCGCTGCCCCAAACTAAATGCTAGGCTGGAGGCAAGCGAAAATAATGCAAGTTCAGATAAATACAATAATGTATGCTGTAGAGTTAATGTCCCTTCATTGGAACTAAGGGGCCTAGCCCGAACCATGAAAAACAGCCTCCGACCATTTTTCCTCCTCCACAAAACGTTACAGTTGACACTGAATTTTGTCAGGTAGCATTCTCCTGGCACCCAGATTCGTCAGTCGAACTGCCAGATGGTGAAGCGTGATTCATCAATCTAGAGAACGCGTTTCCACTGCTCCAGACTCCAATGGTAGCAAGCTTTACACCACTCCAGCCTAGGCTTGGCATTGCGCATAGGGATCTTAGGCTTGTGTGTGGATGCTCGCCATGGAAACCAATTTCATGAAGCTCTCGACGAACAGTTATTATGCTGACGTTGCTTCCACAGGCAGTTTAGTGTTGACAGTAAGTCGGTAGTAAGTGTTGCAACTGATGACTTGCGATTTGTACGCTCTTCAGCACTCGGCTGTACCGTTCTGTTTGCTTGTGTGGCGTACCACTTCACGGCTGAGCCGTTGTTGCACCTAGACGTTTCCACTTACAGTTGACTGGGGCAGCTCTAGCAGGGCAGAAATTTGATGAACTGACTTGTTGGAAAGGTAGTATCCCTTGACGGTGCCACGTTGAAAGTCACTGATCTTTTGGGGAGTGTTACGAATCTCTTTTGGCCCGACAGTCTAGGGGGGATGGTAATGAGACCCGTAACATAACTCAAGCAAATTATAATTGTGACAAAGTAAAAGTGAGAACCACGACTACTGAAATCTACCGTCAAACTCAGGGTTTATTAATAAACACACGGTAATGGGGGGAGCAGGAAAAGGGGCTGAGCTGGACCCAAGGTAAGAAACAATAAGTATTTAAAAACACCCCTAAGCTAGACTAGCCTACTTTAACAACAGCTAACTAACTAACCAAAAATACAGTGGGTGGTCCGCCCAGTTCTAACTAGTGTATTTAACAAAGTTTACCTACGGGTAGTGTATGCCCATGGGCGACTTGTCTTGGTTTCCCCTTTTCCCACCAATAAAAAAACACCATAACCAAAAACAATACTCACAGGTGAGGACAAAGTGATATGGAGGTGCTCAAACAAAAGATAGCTCAATACATAAAGAGAGAGTGAAACACAGAGACCTACAGACATGGCATTTACAGAGAGATTGAGCTCTACAGCAAATAACTGACAGGGTTTTTAAACAAAGGGAAAGGAACGGTGATTGGGTAGGAAACAGGAGGAGGTGTGTCTTCTGATTGATGATTGATTGGGGAGTGATGATTTTCACCTGTGAGGGGAGAAGGAAAGAAAAGACACACAGGATACTTGTATCCGAAACAGGGAGGCAGGGGTAGACTAGTGGTTAGAGCGTTGGACTAGTAACCGGAAGGTTGCAAGTTCAAATCCCTGAGCTGACAAGGTACAAATCTGTTGTTCTGCCCCTGAACAGGCAGTTAACCCACTGTTCCTAGGCTGTCATTGAAAATAAGAATTTGTTCTTAACTGACTTGCCTAGTTAAATAAATTAAAAATTAAAAAATAAATCTCTTCAGTAAGGCCAATGTTTGTCTATGGAGATTGCATGGCTGTGTGCTCGATTTTGCCTGTAGGCAATGGGTGTGGCTAAAATAGTTTAATCCACTAATTTGATGGGTGTCCACATACGTTTGTAGTGTACTTTTGGTCATTTTGGTCTTTCCAAAGGTATTTATTCAAGCATTGAAAGTACACCCTGCCAAATGGTCCACGGTGTAACATTCCCATGTTGTCCATTTCTGAGTTGATAGGATTAGGAACATTGGAGTATGAGATGATGTTGAAGATGGAGTCGGCAACATTTCACAAATCCCCAAATATTCCAGAGTTCATTTAAAAAAAAATGCATTCTGCCTTAACGTTTATGTTACTGCTTTGCTCTGTAGAGATTATCGGTAGTGTACTTGAACAGTATCATGTTACCTACAAACTGCACAGCTGGAGGTAGTGTATCCTGTCTCATCTTCCTAGTGGCTTTAGTTTTACCTCAGTCCTCGGGGAGCTTCTATGAAGCCTAATTTTAGGATGAGTTTTGAAGATGTTTGATGTCGGACTATCCGTGCTAGTATTCTTTTTACAACTTTGCATATGAGTTTATTTGCTCTAGAGAGGCAACAACTGATATGATGCAATGTTTTCATGGAGAACATATTTTTAAGAGCATGTAATGTCTTTGGTCGGGTAACCCAATATTTATCGGCATACCTACGGATCTGGATTGTCTGGAGACCCACTTTGCCGTGGCTAAAGAGAGTGATTTTTGCGCATGTGCAGGATTTTTTTTTACATAGCTGCTGTCGACACTAAACCTAATCAGAGTTTATTGGTTGCGTTCACATATTTGCAGATGGTATCACCGGTGCAGCTAAATGCTTATGTTTCTCGCTCCAACAGTGCAATAAATATCTAGCAGTACAATGACAATACACGCATAATCCAAAAGTAAAAAACAAGAAATTAAGAATTATCAGAACGAGCAATGTCTTAGTCCGGAATATAATATATACTGAGTGTACAAAAACATTAGGAACACCTTGCTAATATTGAGTTGCACCCCCTTTTGCCCTCAGAACAGCTTCAAATCGTTGGGGCATGGACTACAAGGTTTCAAAAGCGTTCCACAGGGATGCTGGCCCATGTTGACTCCAATGCTTCCCACAGTTGTCAAGTTAGCTGTAAGTCCTTCAGGTGGTGGACAATTCTTGATACACAGGGGAAACTGTTGAGAGTGAATAACACTGGAGGTAGTGTTGCAACGTTGCAGTTCTTGACACACTCAAACCGGTGCTCCTGGCACCTACTACCATACCTCATTCAAAGGCACTTACATATTTTATCTTGCCCATTCACCCTCTCTATGGCACACAGACACAATGTCTGTTTCAATTGTCTCAAGGCTTAAAACTCCTTTAACCGGTCTCCTCCCCTTCATCTACACTAATTGAAGTGGATTTTACAGGTGACATTAATAAGGGATCATGGTTTTGACCCGGATTCACCTGATCAGACTGTCATGGAAATAGCTCCTAATGTTTTGTAAACTCGGTGTATAAATGGTGTGAAGAGACAGTATATGAATAGAAAAGGTTTTTACAGTAGTAGTTATATAGGATGAGCTACGAAGAGAATTGGGTAAAAGTGGGTAAAACTGTATGTAGACATTGTTAAAGTGACCAATGTTCTATGTCTATACAGTGCCTTCGGAAAGTATTCAGACCTCTTGACTTTTTTCACATTTTGTTACGTTACAGCCTTATTCTAAAAATGATATATTAAAACAAAAAAATATATATATATATCCTCAACAATCTACACACAATACCCCATAATGACAAAGCGAAAATAGGTTTTTAGAAATGTTTACATAAGTATTCAAAATAAAAAAAGAACTTGTTTACATAAGTATTCAAAATAAAAAAAAGAACTTGTTTACATAAGTATTCAGACCCTTTGCTATGAGACTAGAAATTGAGCTCGGGTGCATCCTGTTTCCATTGATCATCCTTGAGATGTTTCTGCAACTTGATTGAAGTCCACCTGTGGAAAATTCAATTGATTGCACACGATTTGGAAAGACACACACCTGTCTAAATAAGGTCCCACAGTTGACAGTGTATGTCAGAGCAAAAACCAAGCCATAAGGTATTGTCCGTAGAGCTCCGAGACAGGATTGTGTCGAGGCACAGATCTGTGGAAGGGTACTAAACTCATTTCTGGAGCATTGAAGGTTCCCAAGAACACAGTGGCCTCCACCATTCTTAAATGGAAGAAGTTTGGAACCACCAAAACTCTTCCTAGAGCTGGCCGCCCGGGCCAAACTGAGCAATCGTTGAAGGGCTTTGGTCAGAGAGGTGGCCAAGAACCCGATGGTCACTCTGTGGAGATGGGAGAAGCTTCCAGAAGGACAACCATCTCTGTAGCACTCTACCAATCAGGCCTTTACGGTAGAGTAGGCAGACGGAAGCCACTCCTCAGTAAAAGGCACATGCCAACTCGCTTGGGGTTTTCCAAAAGCCACCTAAAGACTCTTAGACCATGAGAAACAAGATTATCTGGTCTGATGAAACCAAGATTTAACTGTTTGGCCTGAATTCCTTTCGTCACGTCTGGAGGAAACCAGGCACCGTCCCTATGGTGAAGCATGGTGGCAGAATCATGCTGTGGGAATGAGTGGCCCAGCCAGAGCCCGGACTTAAACCTGATCGAACTGGAGAGACCAGAAAATAACTGTGCAGCAATGCTCCCCATCCGACCTGGCATAACTTGATAGGATCTGCACAGAATGGGAGAAACTCCCCAAATACAGGTGTGCCAAGCATGTACTGTCATACCCAGGAAGATGCTTAAATGTCCTCTATCCGCGTGTAGCACAGGGGTCATTGCACTTTAAATAGACAAGAACAAGGATTTCGACACCCACCATCTCAGATTTTTCTGAAATCATTTCTGCTAGCAACAGATAAGATTAGCATTCCTGCAAAATATTTTTTTTAAATATAATTTCATCTCTGAGAAATTATAGGATTCATATAATGTTAAAAAAATATTGTACCTAACATCCGGTTTGGACCAAACCTTTTTCTAACAGTGAATTCGACATGATGAATCCAATGGAATTGTCAAAATCCACCCATGGACTCTCCACAACCCATGACAATCCCACCCCAACAACAAGTATATAGTAACAGTTCTCGGTGTCTGACAAGTTGTATGGAGCTGCGGCTCAGAGTATTGTCTTTATCCTATGTAATGTATTCCCAGTGGATTTGGTGATGTTTTTTTTAGGTTTAAGTCCCATCCTACATCCGGATATTACAAGATTCTGACCACTATATGGTGCTGTTCCTGCAATTAGGTGAAAAAGTTGAGTATGTTAAAAGAGTAGTTCACCCAAATTACAAAATCGTACTTATATTGTCATTTTCACGCTTCATGTTTAAATCATCCTAAAGTGTCTGAAATGTATTGTGTAACTCAATGGTTTTACTTATAGATGTGGATATGATGCATGAAAATGCTAGTCTAGGTACCATTGACTTGTATTGAATTTGTGCCACAAATGCAAAGAAGTTAGTATTTGACACAGTGGCCATAGAAACACAACCAAAGCATGGGTTGATGTCATACCTTGTCCATAGACTGCTTATAAGGAAACCAATATATTATAACCAATAACCATTTTTTCATCACTTAATAGCAGAAACCACACCATCTATTGGTCAGAACCTGATATTTGTATATTTTGTATTTTATTAGGATCCCCATTAGCTGTTGCAAAAGCAGCAGCTACTCTTCCTGGGGTCCACACAAAACATGAAACATTACATAGTACAGAACAGTAATAGACAAGAACAGCTATTTTTAAAAGCACACACAGCCTACATATCAATACATACTAACTACCTAGGTCAAATAGGGGAGAGTTATTGAGCCGTGAGGTGTTGCTTTATCTGTTTTTTGAAACCAGGTTTGCTGTTTATTTGAGCAATATGAGATGGAATGGTGTTATTGGACACATGGAAACATGGTATTATCAGGATCGGACATAAACCTAACAATATAAATTACTAATTTCTCTGAATACAAAAAAAAATAAACATCTCCAAATTCACTGAGAATGCATTACATGGGATAAAGAAACAATAGTTAACTATAAGTGCACGTCTTTACTTTTCGTACAAATTTAGAACACTATGGCATTAATCATTGTCTCATCTGATGCATGCAGTATCTAAAATTGAATTCATTAAGATATCGTCAACAGTCGCTGCTGAACAGAATCTGACAAAGCCCTAATCTGATGCTTAGTGTGAGGTTGACCTAAATTATCCCATGGCCTGGCACAACAAGTATTATGCTGTTCAATACTTGACATCAAATTGACCTCATAACTTCATGGTGTACTCTTATTAACACTAAATAACATGGTTCAAACAAAGGTAGGGAAAGCAGGAAAATAACGCCAAACCCATAGTCATGTCTAATGCAGAAAGTCCAAAGTAACATACAAACAGTCCTTGTTTGCCTCCAAATTTAATTTGTTTAATTCAGTTATTAAACATTATATAACCTTATAGAGAACATGTGCTTTGAAAACATCAGGTAATTCGATTTTGCAACCATGGGGATTCCATGTGTCCACTGTTGATCTTTGACCCCCATAAGAACAGGTCTAGACAACGTAAAAGCTTGTAGTGATGCGAAAGAAATTATTGCAGTATTCAGGCGCCCCAAGGGATGTAGTGATTGGTGACGAAGCATAGCAGCATAGCCAGAGCAACTCCAAAGTTCACCAATGATGACATTCAAATCAAATCAAATCAAATTGTATTTGTCACATACACATGGTTAGCAGATGTTAATGCGAGTGTAGCGAAATGCTTGTGCTTCTAGTTCCGACAATGCAGTGATAACAAACAAGTAATCTAACTAACAATTCTAAAACTACTGTCTTATACACAGTGTAAGGGGATAAAGAATATGTACATAAGGATATATGAATGAGTGATGGTACAGAGCAGCATACAGTAGATGGTATCGAGTACAGTATATACATATGAGATGAGTATGTAGACAAAGTAAACAAAGTGGCATAGTTAAAGTGGCTAGTGATACATGTATTACATAAGGATGCAGTCGATGATGTAGAGTACAGTATATACGTATGCATATGAGATGAATAATGTAGGGTAAGTAACATTATATAAGGTAGCATTGTTTAAAGTGGCTAGTGATATATTTACATCATTCCCCATCAATTCCCATTTATTAAAGTGGCTGGAGTTGAGTCAGTGTCAGTGTGTTGGCAGCAGCCACTCAATGTTAGTGGTGGCTGTTTAACAGTCTGATGGCCTTGAGATAGAAGCTGTTTTTCAGTCTCTCGGTCCCAGCTTTGATGCACCTGTACTGACCTCGCCTTCTGGATGATAGCGGGGTGAACAGGCAGTGGTTCGGGTGGTTGATGTCCTTGATGATCTTTATGGCCTTCCTGTAACATCGGGTGGTGTAGGTGTCCTGGAGGGCAGGTAGTTTGCCCCCGGTGATGCGTTGTGCAGACCTCACTACCCTCTGGAGAGCCTTACGGTTGAGGGCGGAGCAGTTGCCGTACCAGGCGGTGATACAGCCCGCCAGGATGCTCTCGATTGTGCATCTGTAGAAGTTTGTGAGTGCTTTTGGTGACAAGCCGAATTCCCAATCCACCAGATGTTTCCCATTTTCCCATGGAGAGTTTTGGAATCGAACTGGCCACCAGATACAGGGTTGCGCCCTGACTTCAAATCCCAAACTGTCACTTCCCTTCGTCTCCTTATCTTCAGGAGTTCTGGGATTTTCCCTGAAAGAACCTTGATTGGGCAGTGTGATGACGATTGCATCGGTAAGCAAATTGAAGTGGGTCTAGGGTGACAGGTAAGGTGGAGGTGATATGATCCTGGACCAGTCTCTCAAAGCACTTCATGATCACAGAAGTGATAGTAATTTAGTTCAGTTACCTTTGCATGCTTGGGTACAGGAACAATGGTGGCCATCTTGAAGCATGTGGGGACCGCAGACTGGGATAGGGAGAGATTGGTGTCAGAGGAAGGCCCTTAAAAATTGTCAGACTCCAGCCACCCTAGTCAGACTGTTCTCTCTGCTACCACACGGCAAGCGGTACCGGAGCACCAAGTCTAGGTCCAAGAAGCTTCTCAACAGCTTCTACCCCCAAGCCATAAGACTCCTGAACATCTAGTCAAATGGCTACCCAGACTATTTGCATTGCTCCCCTCCACACCACTGCCACTCTTTGTTGTCATCTATGCATAGTCACTTTTAATTAAATCTATGTACATACTACCTCAACTAACCAACTAACCGCACATTGACTCTGTACCGGCACCCCCCTTTATATGTTATTTTTTACTGCTGCTCTTTAATTACTTGTTACTTTTAGCTCTTATTCTTATCCATATTTTTGAAACTGCACTCTTGGTTAGGGGCTTGTAAGTAAGCATTTCACTGTAAGGTCTACACCTGTTGTATTCGGTGCATGTGAGTAATAACATTTGAATATGAATATTGAATATGTCTGTAAACACACCAGCCAGCTGGTCTGCGCATGCTCTGAGGACACAGCTAGGGATGCCGTCTGGGCCGGCAGTCTTGTGGGGGTTAACATGTTTAAATGACCCCATTGAAACTATGCGTTAAAATATATATATTTTTTTGTCAAAATGGCAGATATGCCTACTCGAACATGTGAATTTTCATGTGCCTTAATGTCAAACTTGTATGACATCTGTAAATACGAATAAAATTGTTAAATTACAAGCCTAGTTGGTTTAGCCACAGAAAAAGTGAGCAACCTTCTGCTAGCCATGATTGGCTGAGATAATGAGTGGGCTGGACTTGCTGAGAGATGAGTTTGGATTGGTCTACCATATAGCACGTTTCTGTGTATTGGAGCTGGTCAGTATGTTTAGGTAATTGTGTCGAATGCAGCTTTACATTTTTTTTTTAAATGTATCGCATAGTAAAACTGCATAAACCTAATGTGAAGTTAAAGTGTACTGTTAGCTAGCTAACGTTACCTGGCTGACTTGCTAGCTAACAGTATGTGTATGCTCTCCACCTTCTGGATGACCGAGTTTTGAAATCAGTGGAATTGGAGTATGATAGCTAAGGAGATGGAGAAAACACCAGTCTGGATTACATCGTCAAACTAAGGCAACCATGCATGGCATCAGACAAGAGACACGTCCAAACATGATGTATACTGGTAAGATTTTCAGATATTACACATTTCTAATTTTGACAAAGTAGTTTCATTTCAAGTGTACTGTTAGCTAGCTAACGTTAAGTGTATGATCTTATTCTTTGAATCTCAAACAAATTTGTTGACTAGTTATAGCCATAGAACCTGGTTGGTTAGCTACCTGCAGATTCATGCATGGTAGTAACGTCATAAGTTGTGATTGGTCCATTGTTTAACTAGCTAGCTACATGTTTTAACAAAAGACGGGAACGACAGACAGCAAATAAGTCCTTCTCGAAGTGCACCGAATATGATGCTTTCTAATGCTGAGTTGTCATACAGCTCACTGATTGGGTTCTCTCCAAGTTATCCTAGATACCCGGTTCTTTCAGAACCCAGGAACATACTCTGGAGGGGCTCCTGACATGCACTACCGGTCAAAAGTTTTAGAACAGTTTAATTTATTAATGTACTCTGAAATTAAAGCATGGAAAAAATAAACAATTGGAGACAAAAAAAATAATGGAATTGTTTTTTAAACAAAAAGTTATCCATGTTTTTGAAAGTAGCCACCCATTGCAGACATAACAGCCAAACACACTCATGGCATTCTTTCTACAATGGAAATTACATATTGTTTCAAAAGTTCTACCCACACTTCTACCCAAACCCCCCTCTGGGTTTTTCCTATGTTGTTGCATTACAACCTACAATTTAAATGGATTTTATTTGGATTTCATGTAATGGACATACACAAAATACAAAAAAAATTGTGAAGTGAAAAAAAAAAAATTGTTAAAAAAGTTATTACATTTTTTAAAATAAAAAGTGGTGCGTGCATATGTATTCAACAACCCCTTTGCTATGAAGCCAATAAGTAAGATCTAGTGCAACCAATTACCTTCAGAAGTCACATAATTAATGTCCACCTGTGTGCAATCTAAGTGTCACATGATCTCAGTATATATAAACCTGTTCTGAAAGGCCCCAGAGGCTGCAACACCACTAAGCACAGGGCACCACCAAGCAAGCGGCACCATGAAGACCAAGGAGCTCTCCAAGCAGGTCAAGGACAAGTACAGATCAGGGTTGGGTTATAAAAAAAAATATCCGAAACATTGACCATCCCATAGAGCACCATTTGGAAATAATATGGCACCACAACAAACCTGCCAAGGGAGGGCCCCCCACCAAAACTCACTGACCAGGAAAGGAGGGCATTAAATCAGAGAGGCAACAAAGGAGCTGCAAAGCTTCACAGAGGAGATTTGAGTATCTGTCCATAGGACCACTTTAAGCCATACACTCCACAGAGAAAAAAAAATGTGTGGTGTTCACCAAAAGGCATGTGGGAGACTCCCCAAACATATGGAAGACTGTACTCAGGTCAGATGAGACAAAAATGTAGCGAAAACGCCTCTCATCACCCCCGAAAATACCATCCCCACAGTGAAGCATGGTGGTGTCAGCATCATGCTGTGGGGATGTTTTTCATCGGCAGGGACTGGGAAACTGGTCAGAATTGAAGGAATGATGGATGGTGCTAAATACAGGGAAATTATTGAGGGAAACCTGTTTAAGTCTTCCAGAGATTTGAGACTGGGACGGAGGTTCACCTTCCTGCAGGACAATGACCCGACGCATACTGCTAAAGCAACACTCGAGGGGTTTAATGGGAAACATTTAAATGTCTTGGAATGCCCTAGTCAAAGCCTAGACATCAATCCAATTGAGAATATGTTGTATGACTTAAAGATTGCTGTACATCAGTGGAACCCATCCAACTTGAAGGAGCTGGAAGAGTTTTGCCTTGAAGAATGGGCAAAAATCCCAATGGCTAGATGTGCCAAGCTTATAGACATATCCCAAGAGACATGCAGCTGTAATTGCTGCAAAAGGTGGCTCTACAAAGTATTGACTTTGAGGGGGTGAATAGTTATGCACCCTCAACTTTTCCCTTTTTTAGTCATATTTTGTTTGTTTCACAATAAAAAATATTTTGCATCTTCAAAGTGGTCGGCATATTGTGTAAATCAAATCATATAAACCCCCCAAAAATCGATTTTAATTCCAGGTTGAAAGGCAACAAAATATAAAAAATGTGAAGGGGGTGAATACTTTCGCAAGGCACTGTAGGTTGATTTGCTTTCACCCTTCTGCCCAGTTCATCCCAAACCAGCTTGATGGGGTTTAAGTCTGGAGACTGCCATTCAATGATTTGAAGCCTATGGGCTTGTTATGTTCTTCTAAGATAGTTCTGACATTGCCTGGAGGTATGCTTTGGGTCATTATCTTGCTGTAGGATGAACCCCTGACCAACTAGGCGTACACCGAAGGGTCTTGCATTGCGCTGCAAAATGCTGTGGTAGCCATTTTGGTTCAGGGTGCCACTCACTCTGGATCCAGCAAAAGAGCCCCAGACCATCACACTTCCTCCATGTTTGGTGTCACACTGAGGAACCATACTTTCGCCTACTCGACGGCGTACAAAACCCCTGCGTGATGAACTGAAGATTTCAAATTTTCATCAGTCCGTATGACTTTCTTCCACTCTTCAGTAGTCTACTGGTGGTGGTGCTTCATGGCCCAGGCAAGCCTATTTTTCTTATTTTGCCATCTTAGCAATGGCTTTCTTACTACCACTTGACCTGTCAAACCTGCATCTCGAAGTTTTCTCTTCACTGTTGAAACAGACTTGCTTACTTCGACCAGTGTTAAACTATGCTTGATGCTGTTGCCCTGTGAGCTGCCTATCGCAAGCTGTTGACTCTCAGAAACGTGTCTTCTGATTCTGTTGTGGCTTTGTTCCCTCCAGTTTCCAAGTGCCTTTTGATGGTGTAGGAAACTACTCACACTGACACCTTGGCTTTCTTTGCTATTTCTTTCAAAGGAAAGACCTATACTTTTAATGGTTATAATGCTCTGTCTTTCGTTAATTGCATTTTTCTGGCCATTATGATAGCAATATACTACTTCCTGTAGTACAATACTGTTCCAACACTGCTTTTAGAGGGTTTGTAAGTAATCAACAAAAGTTAGGATACCTGTAGGAATTGTTAGCATCAACTTTCAAGGCTTAATTAATAACCCATTCCCTGAAAAGGGCCCTTTTTTATAACTCTGAAATGTTCACAACAGTAGCAAAGAGGTGACATGAGAATGGAGAAGCAACTTGCTGGCATTCCACGCCTACCACAAGTAACCAACGGATCTGTTGTCACTGGTTCAGAAGTAGCATACACCAGAGCTGTGTTCGAATACTCATGCTAACCGCACTAACCATACTATTTGTGACTTGAATTGAGTATATAGTATGGATATAGTTAGTCTGCCAAAAGTTCCCAGATGTCATACTAAATTTGCCAAAATATGAATTATACACACAGAGGACACTATTTCCATACTTTAGGGCCCATAATGTAATGCTTTAGGAAATGAGCGTGGCTTTACATTGTTTTCAGATTTGAAGAAAATGGCGGTAAATATGCAGCCAAAGTACAACGAGAGCGAATACAAATTCATTGCTTTAACTAATTATGTCAAATGTTAAGAAAATGTTGAGCAATGTAATAAAGTAATGATAATGACTTTTCAAGTAAGTTACCTTACACGTTATTTGGTTGACAATTTGTTAGCCACACACTGTCCTTACGAACCACATAGCATAGCGATTTGTTAGCTAGCTACCTGACGTTGGTTGGCTACTTATACATCAAAATTTCCAGTATATTAACTATAGGCTATCTAACTAACTACCCAACGTTTGTTGACTTGATTATTCACTCTGGATATCTACTTTGATTTCAGAGCACTCTCGTCTGAGTGTACCAAAGCGCAGAATAATGAATTTACGAGCGCTCAACACCCGTTGAATATGGCCTGAGTCAGTAAATGTCAGCAAAAAAGCATGATTAAATTGTTGCCAGGAACACAGTTACCAACGGTCTGGATAACATGAAAACTGCCTAACCAGCTCTGCTAGGATGAGTAAAATGGTCAGAGTGGTCTGGTTTATGTCTGGAAGTAGCTAGCAAGCTAGTCAACATTAGCTTGGGTGCTTGACTGCTGCTGTAAGGTCAGAACGCTCAAATCAACCCTACTCCTCGGCCTGAGCTTCCAGTGTGTGCTCCGAGAGCGAAAAGCTCTGAATTTCCACACAGACAATCTGACAAAGCTCTGAATTTAAGAGCACACTCCAGATTGAATTTAAGAACACACCCGAAGTCGTAAAATGTCTAACTAGTCATTTGTTATGCTAACTAGCTAGCAAGGGGTTGCATAGCAACAGCATCAACTTTCCGTAGACAGACGAAGAGCTAGTACACTCAACTGAAAGGATACTGTTCCGTTTACTGTTTACCAAAATGTAGTATACAGTATGTTAGTATGGGTATTCGAACACCGCTCAGGACTGAATGGCTGGAGTCTTGCCTGAAAAGCGTTTCCTACACTTTCAAGTTGCATTTGTGAATAAGCCAAAATCCATCTGAGAAAAATGAGCACAGCCTACTTGGACACTTGCAACCCTTTTAATGACTCCACAGTCCTTATGAGACCAGAACAAGCACATTCCTGGATGATTTGTTCTGAACATTTAATGGTGCTGCATTGTCATGTTGCTTACTCTTATTTATTGTTTTGTTATTTGGAAAAAATATTTTAGGCCTATTTTTGTTCCAAATTTTTGTGTTTTTGCTGAGCTTTTTCGATCATAAATATGTTTTATAGTGAATTATTGATATTAATTGATGGTGTAAAAACAAGAAATGAAAATACTTTCTTTAAAACAAAAATACATACTGGAAACTAGGTATTGGCTGTTTTTAGCTTTCAGCCTTTATTTGACCATATTCATTAATTTATATACAATATTCAGGCCATAACTGAACCAACTTCTGTAGATTATATATACAATATTCTGCAAATATGAATACATATTGCCTATATACAATATTTGTAGCCATACATGATTTAATGCAAAGCAGTAAACATACACATTTAGTAACAGACTCATGAACACAATTAGGTAATAGTTAATGTACATAACATTATTTAGTAACCGACCCATAAACAAATTCACTCAAAAGTCTACAGCTGGCTTCACAGCTTTCCCAGCACTTCACAGCTTCCCCAGTAAACTCAACATTTGTGTAGCCTCACGAGGACAAAAGAGATGCGGAGGAAGGAGTTTACTTCTGCTGTAGTGTTCGCGGTATATATTATGTGAAGGGGCAGCGCTTCAGCAGAATGTGTATGTTTAATGTCTCAAAGTGGTGGGAAAACAGAAATGTGCGGCATTCAATCTTGTGGTCAATAAATGTGGAGGACAAGACAAACGGGGACCATAAACCCCAGCAGGACCTTTTCAGAAGCTGTCCTATTCACTGCCTGATTGGCCAAGTCTTTTTAAACTGTCAATAGACGACAAATGCTTATTTTGGGGGTTTGAATGGCGATCCTAGTTAAAATGCCAATCTTGAACCCCTGCACACAGTCCAATGTGTTTCAATAATTTCGAATGACTCACTGTCCTTTAGATGACACAATACCGGTGCATTCACTGACATCAGCAAAGGCATTCCTTTAGCTTTACGTTTGAGAGGGAAAAACCTTTCCATCACACTTCATAAACCCGGTAAAAAGTTGTTCCATTTCTCATTGTTGCAATACGTTTTGTCGTTATTGACTGATTGATTGATTCTACATTGTTTAATAGGCACATCCACCATTTTGTCAGTATCCTGAGTAACAAAGGTCATTTTAGGGATGATGAAAAGAACCCATCTGCAGATGGCCAGGCCTGTGGGTAAAACTCGATCATAGAGCAGTGTTTTACACAAGTGCATAGAGTAGCCAATTTAAATGACTGAAAATGTGTATTGTTAGTTGTTTTGGACATTGTCTAGGCCTATATGACCAGGACTATTTTCTAAGTAAGAGAACATTAAACTTTGTATTTATTTTTTGGGTGTAATTAACCTTTCATTCAAGTGTGCAGCTAGCAAGAGGCTGTTTAGTGGTGTTTTTGTAGCGCACGTGATGGTAGTTTGATAAACAAATACCCACTGGATTGATGAAAATAATCATTATACAATTCTGCCAGGTGAGCATAGGCTACTTTGTAGTTAACAACATTTAATTGAGAAGGTTTTTGGGAAAGCCTTTCAATCTACCAGAAGACGCTAACAGCAACACGTGGTAGAGGTGAGCAATGCACACAGACATGCGTTCTTCTTGCCTCTTCAGAAATTTGCAGTAAATAGGAATCGCTGATGCATTCTGGTCATGTCTTATGATATATTTGGGCAAGTTAATTCATTTTCAATACATTTAGTTGATTCCCTACAATGGTCAATACATTTTTGCATAGCCTACTGTTGAATTCCTTTTTAATGCCTGGATTCCAGGAGGGCCCAAACTGTAATATTTGGATCACAGTGAGGCTCTCCACTACCAAGCCTTGGCACCACGAGACATAGCATGACTGGCTTTGTGAAACTCGTGAATGCTTTAGAAAACAAATACATGCGTCAGAAAACACAACTTTCCATTTGAAGTTTCTTCTTTAGCCTTGACAGAGGAATTTTGTATCCCATAATGTTCAATATTTATAGACATATATTGTTTTATATTTTGAATTAGAATTATGATGAAATAGACGACTTGTGCAAGATTATTTGATGATCAGCATGCGATAGAACATTTAGTCTCTCCGAATCACAAGATCTTTGTGTTCTCTGTTTATTTCCCCCAAAATGTATGTACTGAACCCAGTCCAGAGTCACCCGGGGTGACTGAAGAGGGAGCGCAGATATTTGGGGAACCTAGCTATAGGACTTATTTTGCCCTGACGTGATGACATTGAACTGATGTAATGAAATTAAGGGGAACTGGTGTGTGTGCTGAAGGTTTTGGGAGAAGTCAGGAATTTCATTAGATAAATTCCATTAAATGAATGCATTCATTATTTTCATTCAATTCAGAAATGTATGGAATTTTGAGATGTTTTTTTAAAAATGTATTAATTCTTAGAATTGATCCTTATGCAGAGTATGCAGTGCATAATTGTTCTACTCTTTACAAAACTACATGCTGATTTGCGCTTAGTCTTATATTTATTTGTGTTGAGCTTGTGATCCACAGAAATCCTAATTCTGTGTTGTAATGTGTCATAAGCATACGGTTTAGACTTTACATCTGTACTCGAATGTACGGAACTAGAATCTGTTTGATAAGGCCTCAATGCTCTTAGGAAGTGTTTTCTATACTTGTGCATCTGCTCTAACTGAATCATACAGTGTTAATTAACTCCAATTTAATTTGCAGTACAATGAAGGGTAGTCATCCTCCCTTTTATAGTCACTCCTTCAAAAACGTGATTTTGTGTGAGTGATTCCCATTTCATTTTTTTTTTTTCGCAGTCACTTGTTTGAATAGACTGGTTTTTATTAACATTTCCCATCAGACTTCCTATTTTCTGGTTAGCTGTGTCACACATTTATTTCTGCCCTGTCTTGTAAGATACTTAAGAGTTATGTCAAATGTATATAGACAACGTAACAAGGTTGTGCCTTCCGCTAATTGCATACAGTCAGTCATATCCCCCCTTGGATCTATTTGAAATGCTGTTTGATCACAAAATAAGTATTGGATCACTATTGCTGTGTCCATGTAAAAAATAAAGTCTGAGACTGGCTAGAAAGGAATTCCCCTTATCCCATGTTAGTGAGGGAAGTCTACCCCCACACTCAGTCATGTATTCACAGGGGGCTTTGGCTAAAGTACCTCCAGTATCTGTTCAAGGAATTAGGTTCTTATAGGTCCCAGGAGAAGTGTTTTCCCCACCCTTTTTTGGAAAAGCTGATGTTTTTATAACCGACTCCATTTTAGGCAATAGGACTTGGCTTGTTTGAATTAGGTCCTTTGAGAAATTCCCCCATATAGGGTTGCCTTTCAAAAGTTAAGAGCTAAATGTAATTTTTTAGCTTTACAAAGTATTCTAGCAAAAACAATTGTTGGGCTGTGTGTCGGTTGCAGTTAACGCCATCCATGTAATGTATTTGTTTGTAATGTTTCCTTGATATCTCATTTCCATTCTCATTTGGAGTTGTCACAGAAGTCTTAGGCAGTTTCCCATGTCAGGTCATATTTCTTTCAAATATTAGGTCAGGAATCATTTATCTTTCATCACGTTAATGAATCTCTTCAAGTGATACCGGACACTGGGTTTAATGATCTAGTATTGCTGCCCCCTTCCCTCCCAAAAGACTCATAAAACACTACTAAGAAAGTGTTGGCAGTCTGCCTTTAACCCGCAGACCTAAACTCACTGTGTCAAACCCCAACAGACTAATAGATCTTTCAAATCCATTCCCACCATGCAGCCCACCCCTTCATCACCATTTCCGGTGTGCTGTGTACTAACTTCCTGTTTCTTTCCTGTAGATGAGAGCAGCGTCTCCCTCCTGCAGCTGATCGGGGACCCTCCCCCGGCTGAGATCACCAAGGTCTATGGCCCCGACAACAGCCCCGGCTACGTGTTCGGTCCCGACGCTAACACGGGCCAGCTGGCACGCGCCCATCTTCCCAGCCCCTTTTACCGGGACTTCTCCCTCCTCTTCAACCTGAAGCCCCAGTCCACCAATGGTGGCGTTATCTTCTCGGTCACGGACCCCTTGCAGCAGATCATGTATGTGGGTGTCAAGCTGTCGCCCGTGAAGGCAAACCGGCAGAACGTAATCTTCTACTATACGGAGCCCGACTCGCAGGAGTCGTACGTGGCGGCCACCTTCCCCGTGCACAATCTGGCTGACCAGTGGAACCGCTTCTCCATCTCTGTGCTGGACGACAAGGTCACCTTCTACATCAACTGCGACGACCAGCCCCAGGTGGTGCGCTTTGAGAGGTCCCCAGACGAGATGGAGTTGGAGTCTGGAGCCGGGGTGTTTGTGGGCCAAGCTGGAGGGGCCGATCCTAATAAGTTCCTGGTATGTATCATGCTATTACTGTTATCTTTTGTTATCAGGGTCAGTGGCCGTTGTGTTTCAACTTGGTCGATGTGGGAAATTAATACATTTCCTAGACTGATGGACTTGAAATGCAGTTCTACCCCAAACCCTGTCTTATATTTAACTTACAGATGACGGATCTTAATTTGATCCCTCTTTTGTGGCATTAGGAAATTCAAATGAGCCTTGTGAAACCCGCAGTTCTCTTTCTCTTCATGGAGTCATTCCGACCAGTGGGGCCATATTCCGTTAGTGTATCCATTGTCACATAATGAATGGTGTGAAAACCAATAATAGGCTACTGTTTGTGATTCCCTGGCTCATTTGGGCCATCAGAGGACATAATAGGGTTTCTAGCGAACCTAAGGTCACGATTGAACTGTCAAATTGTAGTTCAACCCTGGTCTAGGGTGGTCTAGCGGTTAGGGCCCATTGCCTTCAGCGCACATATAGGCCTACTGTGTCAGTGTGAGTTCAATTCCGGCCCACGCCCTTCTGGCACAAATAACTCAATCCACCCGATTTGACAAGATTTAGTTACACATTTAAAACATGGACAGTCCATCAATATTTTACCCACGATCTTGATAAGAAATTACCATACCAGACTTTGATTTTAGGCCATGGCTTGCCGGCCAAAAATTCTGGATGCTTCCGGAAGCTTTAGTGCATGTGCGGATCATGTTCTGCGCATATTCTCAATGCATAGAGAACAGGCTACTCAGATGAATGGTGCTTGTGTAATAAAGTTGGGTCAAAGCTGTATCAATGTCTGCAAGATCACATAATGATCACAGTATTCTACCTAACAGAACCGAATATAATAGCATAGTATAACGTTACTGTAAGACAAAAACACCACATTTAATCAAGATTGATCATTCTTAAAGCTCCAATAGGTTACGCAACTCAATATTAAGGTGTTCTTAATGATTTGTACACTGTATATCAGTGTCAGGGGCAAGTGGAATCAGAAATGAGACCGATCAGATTTTCTGTTTTGAACAAGAGAAGTGCATGTCCTCACAGCCAAGCTGAGTCGGGCGTGTGAAACGGTAACAGACGTGCCTGGCTAATATCTAATAATAATTATTATGATAGATGTATTTTATATAGCGCCTTTCATTATACAGATACTCTCATACGCCCACAAACAAAGTACATCCTTTTTTTATTTTTATATATATATTTTTTTTACAAATGTATGATTTGTATGATATGATTGCCCTCAATTGGCCTGCTTTAAATCAAAACATAAAAGTGGTCTAACCCTAACCATCCACCTTCTTAAACACCAAGTTTAATTATTGGACTTCACAGTGGGGGAGCAATAAGCTCCAGCTGGCCCGCCCTGCCACCCCTTGTAAGTCCTGTAGCTGACCCTTCGACCGTCACTATGCAGAACCCAGCACAAACTGACAGGTGCCCTTGTAAGCAGAGGGTACAAGCAGACAGAGGCTCTGAGCACTAAGCACCAGTGAAACAGGTGCCCCGTTGACCAGGCCGGTTGGTCTTTATTTCGTTTTCAATGCATTATTAACTAAGGCTGTTGCTCTCTCGTCATGCAGTAGATTGTAAGGTAACACTTTTAGTTTAGGGATCACGTAGTGGGCACCAATTTGCAGTTAAAGTGTGTATAAGTAACTAATTCAACTAGCTCTCACAGTTTAATGTCAGAATTAGACGTTCATCCATGTTTCTCAAACGTTAACAACTTTCTATCGCAGGATTCGAACTTGCAAACGTTGGTCCTGGTCGGCCCCTAGATGGGAGACCAGATGCTGCTGAAAGGGGTGTTGGAGGGCCAGTAGGTGGCACTATTTCCTCTGGTTTAAAAAAATATCCCAATGCCCCAGGGCAGTGATTGGGGACGTTGCCCTGTGGAGGATGCAGTCTTTCGGATGGGACGTTAAATGGGTGTCCTGACTCTCTGTGGTCACTAAAGATCCCATGGCACTTATCGTAAGAGTAGGGGTGTTAACCCTGGTGTCCTGGCTAAATTCCCAATCTGGCACTGATACCATCACGGTCACCTAATCATCCCTAGTTTACAATGGGCACATTCATACCCCCTCCTCTCCCCTGTAACTATTCCCCAGATCTGTCTGTAAATGAGAATGTGTTCTCAGTCAATTTACCTGGTAAAATAAGGGTTAATAAATAAATAAAAGAATCCGAGGCAGATGCTTACGCCCATCCGCCATCCCCGTCCACAACGCCCTAGCAAAACCAACTTGAAGGTAACAGTGCTCACTGTTGCCCCTCGTGGCCGGTTTCCTCATTGAAAACTGACTCGTATCACGGGTGACTTGGTAAGCTAATTAGGCCTTTATTCTGTGCTATAACAATTAACAAAAATATAAATGCAACATTCAACCATTTCAAAGATTTTACTGAGTTTCAGTTCATATCAGGAAATAATTATTTTGAAATGAATTAATTATGCCGTAATCTATGGATTTCACAACTGGGAATACAGATATGCATCTGTTGGTCACAGATGGTTTATGGTAGAGAAATTAACATCCAATTCTCTGAAGGACATTTCTCCGGTCATCATGCCAATTGCACCCTCCCTGAAATCTGTGGCATTGTGTTGTGTGACAAAACTGCACATTTTAGTGGCCTTTTATTTTCCCCAGCACAAGGTGCACCTGTGTAATGATCGTGCTGTTTCATCAGCTTCTCTATATGGCACACCTGTCAGGTGGATGGATTATCTTGGCAAAGGATAAATGCCCAGTAACAGGGATATAAACAAATTTAAGACAAATGTTTTTTTGTGCAGAAGGAATATTTTGGGTGTCTTTTATTTCAGCTCATGAAACATGGGTCCAACACTTTACATGTTGCGTTTTATATTTTTGTTCAGTATACATTCAAATCTGTAAACGCTAAGATGTAACATTTAGAGAATGGACTGGGATAATTGATCTTTGAAAATTTGATTTAAAAAAAAGTTAAAATGGGAACAGGTATAGCATACTGAAACACAGACGTTGTACATGCCTTTTGACAAATAATGCAGTATTGAATCCCCCTTTCTTTTTTTTACTTCACTAACATATATATTTCTGTGCTGATTCATGACTTCTCAGACAGTATCGTAATTGGATTTTTTTACTTGCTGTCTTGTAAATTTAGACGGTCAGAACCTGTCTCTGACTAAATTGAGATAATTGGATGATTTAGGTAAAACGTGGTCAGAAGGAACAATGATCGTTTAAGTGTGAATGGGCAATCCAATAACCTCAAGGTGAGGGAGTTGTCTTTTTGTGCTTATTGACACAGAGCGATAGAGACATTAAAAAAGAGAGGGGCAGAGGTTAATTTCATGTCCGTGAAAAGTTTGTAGTCCTGCTCACGGTTGATTGATTTTGCTGAGCAATTATTGGACACGTCTTCAAGTACATCTCGGGGCATCGGAATGCTCAGAGCAAAGTCCCAAATAGCACTCCTTTGGCGTTTAGACAGCTCGGGCCATCTGTCCTATCCTGGCAAGACCAAATTAGGAGATTTAAACAGAAGTATTTGGCCAAATGTCTATAGTCTATTTTTCGTCTAAGCTGTGTAAAATGATTTGTTTCCTCTTTTTAAGACCGTTGTTAGAGACTTGCATTATCTGTAGACTCAATGAAGAGTTGAACCCTTAACCCTGTAATCAGAAGGTACAGGCCAGTTACAATTAATTAACTTTTGAGAGGAATGTAGCCATTCAAGTCAAATTTAGATAGTCCATGAGATTGGCATTATTGATAGTTTTGACATATGTTAAAGCTATACATTGTTTGTTGACACAGGCTCAAATTACAAACATAAATAATGGCGTAATACAACCATGATAAGTTAAATTGCACCTGCTTCCAGGACCGGAAGTAACAGGGGAAAATGAAAAGGCACTTATCCTGTACAGACTGGAGATAGCTTCATAGTGAAAAATGGGCTAATCAAATAAATGAAATACATGTCTTTGATAGCTACTTAGGGACTATTTGTTATTTGCAAACTTTGCCATGGAATGAGCAGCAGCAGTAAAGAACCATTGCTAGGTCGGCACATTCGTCACTCGCTAGATGCACAATTAAAGGGTCAGATGCCCAGTTAAAGGGGAATTATCCCCAAAAATCGAAATATGTTAGTTTTCTTCCAGACCTAAAAAGAAATGTGTCTAATGATCAGATTTACACATTGACACGGACTCAAAACATCCAATTTAGCTTTTTCTCTATGAACAATTGTCATTTGGAGAGTGAAAAACAAAAAAAGAACTAAAACCAGGAAACTTTTAACAGAGAATACATCATTTGGGAAAATATAAAACATAATTTGGGTGGGGGGGATTTTATAGGGCCCCCTTAGTTGTTTATTAACTATTATTTTACCAGGTATATTGGCAGGAAATGGTGCACTACTTTCTCCTGTACACTAAGGACCTAGGGAAGAGTGCCTATTTGAAAGCTAGGGGGAAAATGAGTAGCTCTTGACATTTTTTAGCTCGTGACATCATTTTATAAAGTATCTCACATGCTATAAAAGGTTGGAGTCCCCTGAATTAATGGGAGTCATTGAAAGAGGCTATTGTGATGGCGAGTTTAATGGACTAAGACCACGGAGGATGACAGAGTGTCATATCAGAGGAGCCCTTTTCCTTTCTCAACACTTGGGGCGGCTGTATTAAACCCCTCGGCTTCTCTCACGAGAGGGGGTTTTCCACCAGAAACCACCACACAGATCAGGGATGTATGTTTTAAGAGACAGGGCTTAAGAGGGAAGATGATGTGTGATGTGTTTGTTATTGTGTAGAGCAGGGCCAACGTGTGTGGGCTTAATGGGGGAGAAGAATGCTGACATGTGTACAGGCCATGTATTGACAACTGTGTGTGTGTGTGTGTGTGTCTGTGTGCTTGCATACGTGTGCTTCCCTCTGTATTTTCCTTCATAGGGGGTGATCGGGGAGCTGAGGGTCGTTGGAGACCCTCGGGCCGCTGAAAGACAGTGTGAAGAGGAAGGGGATGACTCGGATGCGGTAAGTGACCCTTGACCCGCTACCGATACAAAAACAGGTGCAACAGCTTAGTGCTTATACAGTTGTTGGCTAAGCAAGGTATAGGGAGGCTAAAACTTACAGTGAACTCTTGGGAACAAACAACTAGTTGTTTCTGTAGGAGTTGGATATGCTACAGTACATCCCCAAGCCCTGTGATGTGTAGAAATATTCAAAGTTGACATAGGTACATGATCTACGCTAATTAAGCATATTTGTTTAATATGTGTCAGTTAGTATTACATTTGGCTTGAATTGCATACATTACATATTTTCGGCATAAATCCCATGTATTTCTGTGATGCATTACATGTTAGTTATCCATTTAGTATTAATAGCATACGTTAGTATGTATTAATAGCATACGCCTGTGTATTTCTGTGGTGTTTGGATGTTGTGTGCAATTAATGAATGAACATTCCTCTTGATGCATTCACTAAGAAGGAAACAGGAGCAAACAGGCTGACATGGGGAGGGACCAACCTGAACTTCTCCAATAAGAAACACTTGTTCTTCTTAGTTTCCGTTGTAAAACGTTTTGCTACGATTTGTGCTAATGAATGGTGTCTCTCCTACCAGGCTTCAGGAGACGGCGGAAGCGGTAACGAAAGGATACCGGACGGGGAGAAGAAAGGATCGGTATGATCATTTGACAAACATTTTAGTGTTCACATTTGGTTGCCATCCACAAACAAGCACGTTCGTTCCATCTAAGTAGTCTTAAGTTTCCTGTTCCCTTTTGGGTCTACACTAATGGAGACCGTAATCTAAAACCAGGTTGTCTGTGTTGTTTCAAAGTCAGAGTTCGAACGGGACGGCTTGACTATGTACTGGTTTTAGGAAGTTTGGAAATGTCGCCATATTTTATTTTTTATTTTACCTTCATCTAACTAGGCAAGTCAGTTAAGAACAAATTCTTATTTTCAATGATGGCCTAGGAACAGTGGGTTAACTGCCTGTTCAGGGGCAGAACGACAGATTTGTACCTTGTCAGCTCGGGATTTGAACTTGCAACATTTCGGTTACTAGTACAACACTCTAACCACTAGGCTACCCTGCCGGGTTTTCACTACAATGTTCGCTCATAGTTGTTGTTGTGACTCCGTTGTAGGAAAATATTTCGTGAATAATAGCTACATAATGAAGGTGATGGATCTCTCTCTTTCCCCCCTCTCACTTTCCCCCTTAGGGTACATCCATATGGGATGCAAAGATACAAAAATACGTGTTGGTTGAAGATGTCAGACTGACAGTTACGGTACGTGCTCTGAAATCAATTTTACCTGTATTTGTTGGCGTTCACCCACAAGCATGTGAAATTTCACCTTTTGATTTGTCAGCACCGCTCTTTCTTCTCGTGAGCAGCCTATTCCCTATATACTGTTGTGCACTATGTAAGGAACTATGTAGGGCACCCTATTCAAATGACACCCTGTCCTGTTCACTACTATGGTGCACTATATAGGGAATAGGGTGCCATTTGTGACGCAGCCATCCGCATCATTGGATTTTAAACATATGGTCAACATGGAAACCGAGTTATCTGTAGGGAGCTGGATACGGTATAGGGAGGTGGTACGTTGTGGGGAATGTATATAGCCCGGTTTCGCTGCGGCATATCACTTGGACAACGTCTTAAACTAACACAATCGTCTTCCATCTAGCTTAGTAGGACTCCGTAATACCTCTGTCAGTGCTGTTGTAGCTAATACCCCCCCCAAAACATTTTTTAAAAATTAAAAAATACCACACACACAAACATTTTCAGCAGGGACCAAATTTTCAAACTACTGGTTATTTCTAAAAAAAAAACGTTTCTATATTTTCCCATAAATCTGTACTCTTAATTTTTTGCTCCTAAAATAAAAAATTGCCGATCCCACTGCAGTTCCCCAGCGACCCCAACTTTGAATACCACTGCTCTACAACAAGCAAATGTTGCAGCACAACCTCCGACCAACCTCCATACAACGCTGTGGAAGACTAAGGAGGAAACCAGATGTCTGGTCCAGGTCAGGGCGATGATATCTCCAAGGTTCTATTTTGTTATTTTGACTGCTTTCTCAATCAGACTTAAGTTGAGAGCACAGCAATAGAGAGGGATGCAACGGAAAGAGATGGTGGGGAATGTTGTGCCTGTAGCAGAGGTCTAAAACTCCCTTTTTGTCCTGCCAAGCCTTGTAGGTTCCACAGGGCTCTGGGTGCATGGGCTAACTTTGAAGCCTTGTGCCACTTGACAGTGGGGCTTTCCGCCCACCAGACAAGTGTTTTTTATCATCGTATGGAACAGCTGTGGATTTGGAATATTATCTGTTTCATTACATTGCCTGTCTGACTTCCGCTCAAGTTTGGACAAGCAAAGACGGAAATGCAGACACTTTTCCATCGTGTGACTGACGGCAGGTTTTAGCGTGATTTTGATGGACTTGCAAGTTGTCATCGTCACATGATGCACTAAGGGCAGGAATGCAGTCAAATCTGCACTGCAAGAAAATGACATTGTTCCTGCACCATTAAAGGGCTGGTTATAAGTGTGCGAGAAGTGATGTTGACATGCAGGTTTACTACTGTGCAGGTTGTATTGAATATTCCACCTATACGCTTAGAAATGTTGAGGGAAAAAATACAATTGGTAGGATGATCTACCTATTGTCAAGCTTAAGTCCCATTTTACAGTCATCTGGATGAAAGTGCATCTAATTTAATATTTCATTTTTTTTAAGACTGCTCGTGACAGTGAAGTAAACATACTTCTTATTTCATTTACATTTCTAATTCAATTGAGTCTCGAAGCTCATGTAGACTCTGGGATTAGGCATGTGTGTATTCGGAGTGCGAATCTGCTCTTTGTGCCATCTTTACCTTGTTTGCATCAACTTTGTGATCTAAATAGTTTAGTTCTTAGCACACAAGTTTCAATCTGCAAGTGCAAAATTGGGCTTGTGTCATCTATGGTTAAATTAAGTTGTGTTTTCAAATCAATCACCACCCGGAGCCTCATCTATACCCGCTCTCCTCACTCCCACCTCTCAGAAATTATGAATGCATGGGAGTATAAGTGTGTGTCTGTTTTATTACATATATCCCCTTGGATCGCTCATATAACACTCACCAAGCCAAATTCTCCACATAGTTGACCTCAGGCCCTACAATAGGAAGAATGTTTGCCCATAGAGGAAACTGGTTAATGAAACAGTAAAGAATTCCATACCTTTTCTTTCACATGCCCCCCTGCCGTCTATCCATCGTCCCACCCAGTGTTCCCCTCTCAGATTCCACTGGAGAAAAATACGAGACTTTTCACCTGGTGAAGAATGAGCTTAGAAAATGGGGGTGTTTGGTGTCATCTTCCTGAGTGGGACAAGTATGGAAATGGCCTCTTCTCTTCCACCCCTGCATATTCCCCTACCTCTAGAGCACTAGTGGGGATGGCAGAACTTTGCCAGTCTTTCCTTGTCTCTACTCCTTAACACACACACACACACTCAGACACAAACACACTGAAACACACTGACACACACACTCCGACACCAGCTCCTCCACTCTATTCTCTGACCCCTATCTGAAGAGCTGGAACCCAAAACGGGTCACATTCCTGTTGCCAGACGTGTTCCTCCCGACCAATATAATTGCTGCCTGTCGCCATCCCATCCGCACCGAGTGGGAGAACGTACGCCCACTGTCTCACTCACTGAGAGAAGAAAGAAAAGGGGGATGGGAAGGAGGGGAGTCCAGACAATTGTCTTTCTTGGCCCCTTGACTCTCTTACCATCCCCCTTCTCTAAGCTTGACACCTGTTATTTGATCAGCCCCCCCCATGATCAATGTTAGTAGCTACCCTAACATTTTGCGGTGTAGTGAGTACATAAACTTATGCGGGGCACTACTACATATCTGCCCTTTTTATAGTTTTTGTCGTCAAGTAAACCGTTGTGCATATTATATAACCTACATACGGACACTGTATTGTAGATGTGTGTAGGTATGGGAAAACATAGGAACTTGTGCACTATACAACTCCCTATACCCTTCAGCTCAACTCACTGTTGTATGTTCATAATGACCACACATAAACGGCACGCCACCGTCAGAGCTACTTGCAACACCACTGTAGACGCTACCTCACAGAGGGGGAGAAAGTGTGTTTGCTTGGTTATGGGTATTCATTTGTTTATGGTAAGCGAACCTGAGCAGTTTAACAAGGTGTGCATAAAAATGAAATTACATAATGGCACCAGACACTGCTAGTCTGCCAACCATTAGCGCACTACCCCATAACAAAAATAAAATTTCACAAAACATATACATACATAGCTCCTTAAACTACAAATGGGCTGCCTTTTTGGCAATATTATGGAAGAGGGGAAGCCAACATTGAGTATTTTAAGTACCAACTTTGTACCACAACATAACATGTACTCTTTACATTTGGTTATTTTTGTGAGGGAACTACTGGTCAAATACCCATTAAGCAATACTAAGTCAGTTGGGAACTTTGAGTTTCCTTGGAGCTGGATATATTTTTGTTTTCATTCTCCCAGCAATTTGGTTGTATTATCACCCGATAACAATTTTTAACATTAACTTGGCTACATCCCAAAACATGAACTCCATAAATGTCATTGTTTTCTTTGTTCGAGAACAACAAATACTCATGTCACATTATTAGGGATTGTTAGATTAGATTCTTACAAATAACTCAAGCATAGATTGGTAACTTTTTTGCTAATTTAACACACATAAAGTACAGGGCATGAGACAAAAAGAATGGCACAGATTGACCTCGGAGACACCGTGTCGGTGTGGTGCCCTCCCTGAAAGTCGTGAGAGGACAAATTTGCGCTGTGACTGATTGTCTAGAGGTGTTGGGCCAGCTAGCCTTGGATACTCCTCGACAGTCATGTTTTTCACCCGTGTTCTACCATTCTTCCGGGGTCCTCTCCTGCCTTGTCTTGCTGTGCTGTGTGGTGGAAGCTGGAGGTCGGTATCTGCTCCGTAACAGAATGTCTAGATGTGCTTGGCTTGCTAGCCCAGGATAAAACCCCCCTTGGTAGACTCGCCACCTGCGATTTCCTGGTCTACAGGGCCCGCTGCTGCTGGTCTACAGGGCCCTCTGCTGCCTCACTGTGCAGTAGCCTACTGTAATGTGAATGTGCGCATTGACCAGATCCACACACCGGGTGAAATCCCTGTCAGCACACACCTTCAGGGCTATTGAACACACTGGGGTCCTAACTAAGGAACCAATGCTCGGGCACACACTTGGTTTCTGATTCTGGTAGACCAGTAGGCTACAGCTGAATATTTGTAGGGCATTTGATGTTTTAATTTGTTAACATTTTAATTGGTTAATTGTCTTTTTTTCTTGCGAATTGTTAGATTCAGTGGTTTAAAATGAGTGTTTTTGTACTACAAATGGTTTTAATTGCTGCTTCTCTGGTGTATGGCGCATTGCATAGTCTGTTATCAAAAACAATCTCATCTCCTTACCCCAAAGATACCGCCAAACCCTACTTTGACTGATAGTACAGCAGATTTTATCTTTCAGAGAGGTTTGATTGTGTCACCATTTGATTCCTACTGTGACATGCTCATTAAACTTTCCCATCTACAGTGTTTGTTAAAAACTGTGTTTATTGTATCAGATTACTTGAGTTTGGATTATTTTAAATCTTCTAAGTGTAGAGAGATTTTAGGAAGCAACAAATCAAGGTGTTTAATTATTCTTCTGCTCTTGGTGTCACGAAACATTCACCTGAACCCACTCCTATTGGCTATGGATGAACTTACAATACTGTGCCATAGCTGGGGAAATCTTATTACACTGTTTCAGCAAGGGCTGCCGATTTGAAGTTTCATTGTTGTTTCCGGACATGTAGGGAGTCGTGCCAGACCTTAAGATCTTGGTTGGGGGTCCGGGTATGTATGTGTTTATGTGAATATATATGTATATATAATTTGTAAAGGAAAGTAGTATGTATATCGATATGTATATGTGTGTGTGTGTCTATATTATTATGTGTATGTATATTTGTATTTTTACTGTTGTGTGTATGTCAGTGGGGGCTGCAGTGGGGGATGGTTGGGGTGGGGTAGAGTGGGTGGCGTCGGACAGCTGGAGATCATGTTTGTGTTTGCCGTTCCACTCCAGTCGTGGGCCCGTACTCCCTGGTTGGGGTGCAACCATCCTCCTGTGGTGTACGTGTGTATGGCTCGTTGGTTATGAGGGGCGGGCTTGTGGTGGTGGCTAGAATGGAATCAAGTATATGGTTTCCCTGTGTTTGGTGCCATTCAGTTTGCTTCGTTTCGGCCACTATGAGCCGTCCTCCCCTTAGCAGCCTCCACTGAGTGTGTATGTGTGCATATATATGTATATATCATTATTATTTGTTTGTATGCACAGTATCAGTCAAAAGTTTTGGCACACCGACTCATTCAAGAATTTTTCTTTATTTATGTATATGGGGTAGCAGCCTCTAAGGTGCAGGGTTACGTAACTGGGTGGAAGCCACCTATTTTAAGTCGGATGGCATTGAGATAGAAGCTGTTTTTCAGTCTCTCTGTCCCAGCTTTGATGAACCTGTACTGACCTCGCCTTCTGGATGATAGCGGGGTGAACAGGCAGTGGCTCAGTTGGTTGTTGTCCTTGATGATCTTTTTGGCCTTCAGAAAGCACAACCCTCTGAAGAGCCCTGCCGTTTCGGCGGTGCAGTTGCCGTACCAGGCAGTGATACAGCCCGACAGGATGCTTTCAATTGTGCATCTTTAAAAGTTTGAGGGTTTTAGGTGCCAAACCAAATTTCTTTAGCCTCCTGAGGATGAAGAGGCGCTGTTGTGCCTCCTTCACCACACTGTCTGTGTGGGTGGACCATTTCAGATAGTCAGTGATGTGTATGACGAGGAACTTGAATCTTTTCCCCTGCTCCACTGTGGTTCTGTCGATGTGAATAGGGGCGTGCTCCCTCTGCTGTTTCCTGAAGTCCACGATCAGCTCCTTCGTTTTGTCAACATTGAGTGAAAGGGTATTTTCCTGGCACCACACTCCCAGGGCGCTCACCTCCTCTCTGTAGGCTGTATCGTCATTGTTGATAATCAGTCCTACTACTGTAGTGTCGTCTGCTAACTTGATGATTGAGTTGGAGGCGTGCATGGCCATGCAGTCATGGCTGCAGGGAGTACAGGAGGGGGCTGAGCACGCACCCTTGTAGGGCCCCTATGTTGAGGATAAACTCCGTCACTGTATCAGTGTATTTGACAATGTTATTTTCAGAGGCTACCGGAACATATCCCAGTCCGCGTGATCAAAACAATATTGAAGCGTGGATTCTGATTGGTCAGACCAGTGTTGGTAGTCCTTAGCAAGGGTACTTCCTGTTTGAGTTTCTGCCTATAGGAAGGGAGGATCAAAATGGAGTCATGATTTGATTTGCTGAAGAGAGGGCAGGGGGAGGGCCTTGTACGCATTCTGGAAGTTGGAGTAGCAGTGGTTGAGTGTTTTAGCAGTGTGAGTACTACAGTACAGTCAATGTGTCGATAGAAATTCGCTTGCGTTTTGCTCAAATTGTCGTTGTTTAAAATTCCCAGCTACAATAAATGCGGATATGTTGTTTCCAGTTTGCATGAAGTCCAGTGAAGTTCTTTGAGGGCCGTCGTGGTATCGGCTTGAGGGGGAATATACTAGGTATTCTAGGTAAGGTAAACAAAAGGACTTGAGTTTCTGTATGTTATCACAATCACGAAACATACACCCCCACCTTCTTCCCGGAGAGTTATTCTTTCCTGTTGGCACAATATACTGAGAATCCAGCTGGCTGTATGGACAAAGACTAGAGAGCCATGTTTCCGTGAAACCGAATATGTTACAATCACTGATGTCTCTCTGGAAGGAGATTCTCGGCCTGAGCTTGTCTACTTTATTATCCAGAGACTGAACATTAGCGAGTAATATACTCAGAAACGGTGGATGGTGTGCTCAGGACAAGAAACATCACTGTGTTTCACTTTTTATTGACTTATCGAAGTCCTTCGACACTGTTGACCATGCCCTGCTGTTGTATAGACTTAAAAAGGTTGGTTTAGTGTTGAATCATTGATAGGTAGTTTTGGAACCAATCCAATCTGACAAAACAGTGTGTAGCACAGGAGGGTATAAAATCGGAGTTTCTTTAGGCTTACGAAAGGAGTTCCCCAGGTCTGATCCTTTTTAAACTGTATATACATTATATAGGGAAGACTTGACTCTGCCAGTATCCATCTGTATGCGGGTGACACAATTATTTATCCTGTCACATTCTGTCACTAATATTGAGATGGCTTTTCAGGACTTTTGATGCCATTCAAAAGCAACGTTTCTGATTAGAAATTTGAGCTTAATGCAAGGAAAACCAAATGTATGGTTTTCACTTCACTGAAGGTAAACAGATGTAGTCACTTACCAGGGCAGCAAATTGATAGGGTCAACTCTTTGGGATTTGGTTAGATGAAAATCAGTTTTAAACCGAACATTTGATAACTTGACCCAGAAACTGAAACCGCAGCCAACGTGAGTAAAACATTTAAATGTGATAACCCTGGCAAGGCTGCCGACCTAGACGGCATCCCTAGCCGTGTCCTCAGAGCATCCACAGACCAGCTGGCTGGTGTGTTTACGGACATATTCAATCAATTCCTATCCCAGTCTGCTGTTCCCACATGCTTCAAGATGGCCACCATTGTTCCTGTTCCCAAGAAAGCTAAGGTAGCTGAGCTAAACAACTATCACCCCGTTGCACTCACTTCTGTCATCATGAAGTGCTTTAAGAGACTAGTCAAGAATCATATCACGTCCACCCTACCTGACACCCTGCCCTAACAAGAGGAATACCAATGTAAGAATGCTGTTCATCGATTACAGCTCAGCATTTAGCACCATAGTACCCTCAACTCGTCATTAAGCTCCAGACCCGCTCTGTGCAGCTGGGTCCTGGACTTTGACGGGCCGCCCCCAGGTGGTGAGGGTAGGAAACATCTCCACCCCGCTCAACACTGGGGCTCAATCCTCAACACTGGGGCCCCACAAAGGTGCGTTCTCAGCCCTTTCCTGTACTCCCTGTTCACCCATGACTGTGTGGACTGCACACATCCAACTCAATCATCAAGTTTGCAGACGACACTACAGTGGCAGGCTTGATTACCAACAATGACGAGACGGCCACAGGGAGGAGGTGAGGGCCCTCTGATAATAAGTGAGGTTATTTTCCTGACACCACACTCTGAGGGCCCTCACCTCCTCCCTGTGGCCGTCTCGTCATCAACGTCAACAAAACTAAGGAGATGATTGTGGACTTTAGGAAACAGCAGAGGGAGAACCCCCCTATCCACATCGACGGGACAGAAGTGGAGAAGGTGGAATGTTTTTTACATTCCTCGGCGTACACATCACGAACAAACTGAAATGGTCCTCACACACAGACGGCATGGTGAAGAAGGCACAACAGTGCCTCTTCAACCTCAGGAGAGTGAAGAAAATTGGCTTGTCACTGAAAACACTCACAAACTTTTACAGATGCACAATCGAGAGCATCCTGTCGGGCTGTATCACTGCCTGGTACGGCAACTACTCCGCCCACAACCGTAAGGCTCTCCAAAGGGTAGTGAGGTCTGCACAACGCATCACCGGGGGCAAACTACCTGCCCTCCAGGACACCTACACCACCCGATGTCACAGGAAGGCCAAAAAGATCATCAAGGACAACAACCACCCGAGCCACTGCCTGTTCACCCCACTATCATCCAGAAGGCTAGGTCAGTACAGGTGCATCAAAGCTGGGGACCGAGAGACTGAAAAACAGCTTCTATCTCAAGGCCATCTGACTGTTAAACAGCCATCACTAACATTGAGTGGCTGCTGCCAACATACTGACTCAAATCTCTAGCCATGTTAATAATAAAAAATTGGATGTAATAAATATATCACTAGTCACTATAAACAATGCCACTTTATATAATTGTTACATACCCTACATTACTCATTTCATGTGAACAGCTGAAGTGGGAGGTTTACATACACTTGTATTTCAACCACTCCACAAATGTATTGTTAACAAACTATAGTTTTGGCAAGTTGGTTAGGAAACCTACTTTGTGTATGACAAGTTTTTTTCCAATAATTGTTTACAGACAGATTATTTCACTTATTATTCACTGCATCACAATTCCAGTGGGTCAGAAGTTTACATACACTAAGTTGACTGTGCCTTTTAACAGCTTAGAAAATTCCAGAAAATCATGTCATGGCTTTAGGAGCATCTGATTGGCTAATTGACAAAATTTGAGTCAATTGGAGGTATACCTGTGGATGTATTTCAAGACAAACCTTCAAACTCAGTGCCTCCTTGCTTGACATCAAATGAAATCAAAAGACATCAGCCAAGATCTCAGGAGGAAAAAATGGTATACCTCAAAAGTCTGGTTCATCCTTGGGAGCAATTTCCAAATGCCTGAAGGTACCACGTTCAGCTGTACAAACAATAGTACGCAAGTATGAAAACCATGGGACCACGCAGCTGTCATACCGCTCAGGAAGGAGACGCGTTGTCTCCTAGAGATGAACGTACTTTGGTGCGAAAAGTGCAAATCAATTCCAGAACAACAGCAAAGGACCTTGTGAAGATTCTGGATGAAACAGATACAAAAGTATCTATATCCACAGTAAAACGAGTCCTATATCGACATAACCTGAAAGGCCGCTCAGCAAGGAAGAAGCCACTGCTCCAAGCCCACCATAAAAAATCAGGACTACGTTTTGCCGCTCACATGGGGACAAAGATCGTACTTTTTGGAGAAATGTCCTCTGGTCTGATGAAACAAATGTAACTTTTTGGGCATAATGACCAACGTTATGTTTGGAGGAAAAAGGGGGAGGCTTGCAAGCCGAAGAACACCATCTCAACCGTGAAGCACGGGGGTGGCAGCATCATGTTGTGGGGGTGCTTTGCTGCAGGAGGGACTGATGAACGTCACAAAATAGATGGCTTTATGAGGAAGGAAAATGTTGTGGATATATCGAAGCAACATCTCAAGACATCAGTCAGGAAGTTAGAACTTGGTCGCAAATGGGACTTTAAAATTGACAATGACCCCAAGCATACTTCCAAAGTTGTGGCAAAATGGCTTAAGGACAACAAAGTCAAGGTATTGGAGTGGACATCTTTTTTTTTCTTCTTTTTTTTCACCTTTATTTAACCAGGTAGGCTAGTTGAGAACAAGTTCTCATTTGCAACTGCGAGCTGGCCAAGATAAAGCATAGCAGTGTGAACAGACAACAGAGAGTTACACATGGAGTAAACAATTAACAAGTCAATAACACAGTAGAAAAAAAGGGGAGTCTATATACATTGTGTGCAAAAGGCATGAGGAGGTAGGCGAATAATTACAATTTTGCAGATTAACACTGGAGTGATAAATGATCAGATGGTCATGTACAGGTAGAGATATTGGTGTGCAAAAGAGCAGAAAAGTAAATAAATAAAAACAGTATGGGGATGAGGTAGGTGAAAATGGGTGGGCTATTTACCAATAGACTATGTACTGCTGCAGCGATCGGTTAGCTGCTCAGATAGCAGATGTTTGAAGTTGGTGAGGGAGATAAAAGTGTCCAACTTCAGCGATTTTTGCAATTCGTTCCAGTCACAGGCAGCAGAGAACTGGAACGAAGGCGGCCAAATGAGGTGTTGGCTTTAGGGATGATCAGTGAGATACACCTGCTGGAGCGCGTGCTACGGATGGGTGTTGCCATCGTGACCAGTGAACTGAGATAAGGCGGAGCTTTACCTAGCATGGACTTGTAGATGACCTGGAGCCAGTGGGTCTGGCGACGAATATGTAGCGAGGGCCAGCCGACTAGAGCATACAAGTCGCAGTGGTGGGTGGTATAAGGTGCTTTAGTGACAAAACGGATGGCACTGTGATAAACTGCATCCAGTTTGCTGAGTAGAGTGTTGGAAGCAATTTTGTAGATGACATCGCCGAAGTCGTGGATCGGTAGGATAGTCAGTTTTACTAGGGTAAGTTTGGCGGCGTGAGTGAAGGAGGCTTTGTTGCGGAATAGAAAGCCGACTCTTGATTTCATTTTCGATTGGAGATGTTTGAAATGAGTCTGGAAGGAGAGTTTACAGTCTAGCCAGACACCTAGGTACTTATAGATGTCCACATATTCAAGGTCGGAACCATCCAGGGTGGTGATGCTGGTCAGGCGTGCGGGTGCAGACAGCGAACGATTGAAAAGCATGCATTTGGTTTTACTAGCGTTTAAGAGCAGTTGGAGGCCACGGAAGGAGTGTTGTATGGCATTGAAGCTCGTTTGGAGGTTAGATAGCACAGTGTCCAAGGACGGGCCGGAAGTATATAGAATGGTGTCGTTTGCGTAGAGGTGGATCAGGGAATCGCCCGCAGCAAGAGCAACATCATTGATATATACCAGATTGCACAGCGGAGAAGGTACGGTGGGATTCGAGATGGTCAGTGACGTGTTTGTTGACTTGGCTTTCGAAGACAGGCAGGGCAGGATGGATATAGGTCTGTAACAGTTTGGGTCTTGCAGCTCTTTCAGAACATCTGCTATCTGGATTTGGGTAAAGGAGAACCTGGAGAGGCTTGGGCGAGTAGCTGCGGGGGGGGCGGAGCTGTTGGCCGAGGTTGGAGTAGCCAGGCGGAAGGCATGGCCTGCCGTTGAGAAATGCTTGTTGAAGTTTTCGATAATCATGGATTTATCGGTGGTGACCGTGTTACCTAGCCTCAGTGCAGTGGGCAGCTGGGAGGAGGTGCTCTTGTTCTCCATGGACTTCACAGTGTCCCAGAACTTTTTGGAGTTGGAGCTACAGGATGCAAACTTCTGCCTGAAGAAGCTGGCCTTAGCTTTCCTGACTGACTGCGTGTATTGGTTCCTGACTTCCCTGAACAGTTACATATCGCGGGGACTATTCGATGCTATTGCAGACCGCCACAGGATGTTTTTGTGCTGGTCGAGGGCAGTCAGGTCTGGAGTGAACCATGGGCTATATCTGTTCTTAGTTCTGCATTTTTTGAACGGAGCATGCTTATCTAAAATGGTGAGGAAGTTACTTTTAAAGAATGACCAGGCATCCTCAACTGACGGGATGAGGTCAATGTCCTTCCAGGATACCCGGGCCAGGTCGATTAGAAAGGCCTGCTCACAGAAGTGTTTTAGGGAGCGTTTGACAGTGATGAGGGGTGGTCGTTTGACTGCGGCTCCGTAGCGGATACAGGCAATGAGGCAGTGATCGCTGAGATCCTGGTTGAAGACAGCGGAGTTGTATTTGGAGGGCCAGTTGGTCAGGATGATGTCTATGAGGGTGCCCTTGTTTACAGAGTTAGGGTTGTACCTGGTGGGTTCCTTGATGATTTGTGTGAGATTGAGGGCATCTAGTTTAGATTGTAGGACTGCCGGGGTTTTAAGCATATCCCAGTTTAGGTCACCTAACAGAACAAACTCTGAAGCTAGATGGGGGGCGATCAATTCACAAATGGTGTCCAGGGCACAGCTGGGAGCTGAGGGGGGTCGGTAGCAGGCGGCAACAGTGAGAGACTTATTTCTGGAGAGAGTAATTTTCAAAATTAGTAGTTCGAACTGTTTGTGTATGGACCTGGAAAGTATGACATTGGCAGTTCTATCTTGGCGGAAGATGTTATAGTTGGGTATGGAAATCTCAGAATTTTTGGTGGCCTTCCTGAGCCAGGATTCAGACACGGCAAGGACATCAGGGTTAGCAGAGTGTGCTAAAGCAGTGAGTAAAACAAACTTAGGGAGGAGGCTTCTGATGTTGACATGCATGAAACCAAGGCTTTTTCGATCACAGAAGTCAACAAATGAGGGTGCCTGGGGACATGCAGGGCCTGGATTTACCTCCACATCACCCGCGGAACAGAGGAGGAGTAGTATGAGGGTGCGGCTAAAGGCTATCAAAACTGGTCGCCTAGAGCGTTGGGGACAGAGAATAAGCAGGTTTCTGGGCATGGTAGAATATATTCAGGGCATAATGCGCAGACAGGGGCATGGTGGGGTGCGGGTACAGCGGAGGTAAGCCCAGGCACTGGGTGATGATGAGAGAGGTTGTATCTCTGGACATGCTGGTTGTAATGGGTGAGGTCACCGCATGTGTGGGAGGTGGGACAAAGGAGGTATCAGGGGTATGAAGAGTGGAACTAGGGGCTCCATTGTAAACTAAAACAATGATAACTAACCTGAGCAACAGTATACAAGGCATATTGACATTTGAGAGGGACATACAGCGAGGCATACAGTAATCACAGGTGTTGAATTGGGAGAGCTAGCTAAAACAGTAGGTGAGTCAACAACAGCTAATCAGCTAGCACAACAACAGCAGGTAAAATGGAATTGACTAGGCAGGGAGGGTCGGATTAACTACACACAGAGCCTGAGTGCGGTTGGGGCCGACAGATAAAACATAAACAAGCAGAATGGAGTACCGTGATTAATGGACAGTCCAGCATGCATCAGCTATGTAGCCAAGTGATCAGTGTCCAGGGGGCAGCGGTGGATGGGGCAGGGAAGCTGGACTGGCGAGTGTTATCCAGGTAAAAAAAACTAACAATGACTAAATAGCTTGTAGCTAGTTAGCTGGTTAGCTTCTGGAGGTTCTTGAGTGTGTTCTAAAAATTAAAAATAATAGCGATTCCGTATCACATTGGGTGAGGCAGGTTACCGGAAGGTATAAACAAATTAAAAATCGAAAAGAGATAGAAAGTAAATATGGGTCCAGTGAGTGTTTGGGACGCGGCAATTTAGACGGTTAGCAGGCCTGTGCTAACAAGCTAACAGTTAGTAGGCCGGGGCTAAACAAGTTAGCAGTTAGCGGACCGGGGCTAAACAAGCTAGCAGTTAGCAGGCCGAATTAGCAAGCAAGGAGATGGCAAGGGCTAGAGAGTTAGCCTTTGGGGGATGTCGCGATGGGGTGAGTCTGTTTATTCCTCTTCATGCGGTGACATCGATAGACCGGTCGTGGGTCCGGATATTGTAGCCCAGGAGTATGCTACGGTGGTAGCACAGGAGCTCTGGCCGGGCTAGCTTCAAGCTAAGTGGGTGGAAACGCTAGCCAGGAGTAATCATCCGGGGTTGCGGTTAGCTAGATAGCTAGTTGTGAAGATCCAGCTGGAAATGTTCCGTTTGCGGTGGGAATCCGGTGGGAATCCGGGGATAAAAAAATAATAGGTCCGTTATGCTCTGGTTAGAGTCGCGTTGTTCGAACTGGCGAGAGCTTTCCGAGCTAAAGGTTAGCTGATGACCGGTTAGCTGAAGACCGCTAGCAATGTTTTGCTGACTGATAGCTGGTAGTTAGCTGGCTAGCTTCTGTTGAGGGGTTCCAGATCTGAAGTAAATATAAATACTTTAGGAAAAATTGCTACATTTGGGTGAGGCGGGTTGCAGGAGAGTATTTAGAAGTTGAGGTTTAGCAAAATGTTTTAAAAGATATGCGAAGAAAAATATGTAAAAATGGAAAAAAACGATATATACAAGGGACACGACACGACAAGACGTCTTACTGCTACGGACCTCAATCCCATAGAAAATGTGTGCAAAGAACTGAAAAAGTGTGCGAGCAAGGAGGCCTACAAACCTGACTCTGTGACACCATCTCTGTCAGGAGGAATCGGCCAAAAGTCACCCAACTTGTTGTGGGAAGCTTGTGGAAGGCTTCCCGAAACGTTTGACCCAAGTTAAACAATTTAATAGCAATCCTACCAAATACTTATTGAGTGTATGTAAACTTCTGACCCCCTGGGAACGTGAGGAAAGAAATAAAAGCTGAAATAAATCCTTCTCTCTGCTATTATTCTGACATTTCACATTCTTAAAATATTGTGGTGATCCTAACTGACCTAAGACAGGGAATTCTTACTAGGATTAAATGTCAGGAATTGTGAAAAACTGAGTTTAAATGCATTTGGCTAAGGTGTATGTAATCTTCCAATTTCAACTGTATAAACTGTACTCTATACCATCTACTGCATCTTGCCCATGCCGCACCGCCATCGCTCATCCATATAGTTGTATGTACATATTCTTATTCATTCCATTACACTTGTGTGTATAAGGTGGTTGTTGTGAAATTGTTAGATGACATGTTAGATATTACTGCACAGTCGGAACTAGAAGCACAAGCATTTCACTACGCTCGCATTAACATCTGTTAACCATGTGTATGCGACCAATAAAATGTGATTTGATTTGAAGAGTGTGCAATGCGGTATTGAATGTGTTACTGTTTGTCGATGTCTGTCACCTTACATTTTTCTCTCGACCTGTGTGCACCTACATTGTAAACTTTTTATTCATAAGCTATGTTGTAGCAACCTCATGATGTGTATAGGACAAATTTGAGTATCATGTTGTAGCCTAAACCTATCGCTGTTACAATCAGCTGGGGGGAATGGAATATGAATGAGTCATCTAATATGCTGTAATAGACACAAGCCCATGCTCATGAAAAAATAATTCCACTGACCGCTACTGTGTGTAATGGACCTCTCTCTCCTCCTGGCTTTTGTGTACCAAGCATTGATTGGGCAACTCCCTTTGTATTTCGGTTCCTTTCTGACCAGATCAGTCACTCAATACATTATTCGTTAAGAGTTGCTTGATCATTGCTCGACAGCCATTTTCAAGTCTGTAACTAGGCTACTCAAGAACATTCAATGTCATCTTGGTAAGAAACTCCAGGCCTTGTGTTTAAGGTTATTGGCCTGCTGAAATGTGAATTTGATGACAGGCATACCCATAACATGATGCAGCCACCATCATTCTTGATGCGGGGTGTGTCATGTTGGATTTGCCCCACACACACAACGCTTTGTATTCAGGACATGAAGTTAATTTCTTTGACACATTTTTTTGCAGCTTTACATTAGTGCCTTATTGCAAACAGGATGCCTGTTTTTGGAATATTTTGTATTCTGTACAGGCTTCCTTATTTTCACTTTGTCATTTAGGTTAGTATTGTGTACTAACAACAATGTTGTTGATCCATCATCAGTTTTCTCCTCTCACAGCAATTAAACCCTGTAACTGTTTTAAAGTCGCCATTGGCCTCATGGTGGAATCTCTGAGCGGTTTCTTTCCTCTCCGGAAACTGAGTTAGGAAGGACGCCTGTGTCTTTGTAGTGAATGGGTGTATTGATACACCATCCAAAGTGTTATAACTTCACCATGCTCAAAGGGATATTCAATGTCTGCTATTTTTATTTTTACCCATCTACCAATAGATGCCTGTCTTTGCGAGGCATTGGAATACCTTCCTGGTCTTTGTGGTTAAATCTGTGTTTGAAATTCACTGCCAAACTGAGGGACCTTACAATTATCTGTATGTGTGGGGTACAGAAATGAGGTAGTCATTCCAAAATCATGTCAAACACTATTTTTGCAGACCGAGTGAATAGATGCAACTTCTTTTGTGACTTGTTAACCAAATGTATACTTGTGGTCTAATTTAGGCTTGCCATAAGAAATGGGTTGAATACTTATTGACTCAAGACATTTCATGTTTTATTAATTTGTACACACAATGGGCATTGTGTGTAGACCAGCGACACAAAATCTCAATTTAATGCATTTTAAATTCAGTCTGTAACACAACAAAATGTGAAAAAAATCAATGGGTGTGAATACATTCTAAAGGCACTCAATGAATTAGCCATTTGAGAATGATTCGTTGCTGCATTTGGCCATTCTACACCATTTGATAGCACCATATCACACTAGGGTTATAAGAACTGAAATGATGGAATTGGGGTCATGACATTTGGTATGTAAACCTTATGTATATGTCCTTAGAAGTTTATCTGCTGCATTCAAAGATAACCAACCTACAGCACTAGACTGAATTTCACTTGCGTCCTTGCTTCATCCTGGTGGTAATGAGAGAGAAACATGGTAATGCTTTCACTGATTGCACATAAAAGGTCCACATGATAGAGTGCTTGCTTTGTTATGCAACTGATCTTGTGTCCTTTCTGTCATTCTGTGAACCCCATTCATTGCTGCTCACACCTATATATATTTATTAGTTTTTTTTCTCTTTGGATCCCATCTGGATGTAGTTTTGTTGTTGTTTTTTTATGTTGTTTTACCGTCTTCCTCCAGACTACTCCAACGTCATCACGCCCCATTCAACAGCCCCCAGTGACCCGGAAACAACCAGAGGTGTCTCCCAAGAAAGAGAGGGGTGAGTTCTATAGGTCCTAGTCTAGACAAGGCAGACTGTGTGGATTTACAAGACCACTAGTCTCGTTGTTATTCATACATAATTTATGTTATTGATTTGTTTTACATGCATCTGTATTATGTTTTCATGTAGTAACAGTGGCCAATGATAAATATTGACATTCACCAAATTTGACACGAAGGTTATGATATTATGAGAAGTTACTAAAATACTACAGGTGTTTTTACAATAAGCCATGTCTTTATAACATTGCTTTACAGAACAATTGATGTGATGTTTTGTAGGCATGGAAGTAACTGCTGACAAGTATTACATTAAGGGATGTCAAAGTTAACGCGTTAATCGCATCTCCATTTCTTCACCGCAAGGACACTTTTAAGCTAACGTGTTTTCGCACGGACCCTTTTAAGCCCAACACACAACATGCTCTGTGCAGTGTGCACTTGTTAGTGCTGTCTGTCTCTACTGTGGTACTTCAACAGCCACTATGCGTGCAGCTTTGAGCAACCATTTTGAAGGAAGATTAACCTGAAGTTAAATCATACACATTCCCATTTCTTTACATAACATCAAAAACATCCGAGCTGCCAGCTCTCTCGCATTGGCCTTGAGACACACGTATTTGAGGCTCTTTCTTGCGATCACACGCCACACCTCTATCTCACGCATTGAAAATTACTGTTTTTAAGTCCATTGTCTTGTGCGTTAACTTTTCAAATGTGCTCCAAATCGTTTTGAAAAAGCATCTGCTACTGCATCTGCAACAACACCCGCGGAACCTCTATCGTAACCTGTCTTGCCCCAGCACTGTGAACCACGGCACATTTGATTGGTCTCGTTATGTTATGGATGGGATGCGCGTTTTAAAGAAACCCCCCTCAAGATTAGAGTGGAGTTGAATGGAGCGGGGAGCCTTCTCCGCTGAGTTTATAGAAAAAAAAAAAAAAAAAAATGCTGGACGCTGTTTTATGTACAATGTCAACTAAATGAGGTTGCTGTTACTCCCATGCCTTTTGCAGAATGCAGCCTTTTGACAGCATGTCCTAAAGTCAACTTAAAACACATGTATTAGTCCCCTCGTTTGGTGATTGGTGTTTTAAGCTGTGATCATGAAAAGGCAGCAGACAGCCCTACAGTCTGTTTTAAGCAGGGGAGTTTGGTAGGGTGACCTGATTTGTAACTGAAAATAATTTTGTCAGACAGATTGGGAACCCAAAAGTGTAAGTTTGATTCCTTGGTTAGGGTGTAGGGGCAGATTATGTACTCTTGTCTTGAGGAGATTTGATTATTTATTTACTTTATTTAGTTTGATCAGCTGAACAATTCTCATTCTTAACAAAGAACACTTCTGTTATTCCCCAAACTTAGTATTTTATTATTCCAATTTTGCCACCGTCTAATATGCCTACTTGTGCCTTTGAAAATTAATTGTATCAATCTATGTATTTTTGCAGCCATTAGTGGACAGTTTTGAATAAGCATTGGATATTAAATGCTCCAGGCCATTTTAGTATTGTGCACATGCTAGGCAGAGATGGCGGAAGGGGACTCACAACTCATAAACACATCGTATATTGTGTCTATGTAGATTAAGATTATGGCAAGGATCTTCAACTACTAGGCATAAACCACCTGAATATTGATATTCATTTTTGAAGGTTGTATGATTGAGAAGTTAATTGTTATAACAAGAACATTTTCAAACGCCCAGCACTTGGCTAACCCTCCTGGAGTACAAATAAAAAATAAATGGAGAGCAAGCAGGATTTTCTTCCAGACTGATTATAATAATTATGAAATGTTTGTGTCCTTACCTAGAAATCAGTCTATGTACAAGGAGACTGCAATCTATAATTTGGTTACCCACTCACTGCCATCAACCATTAGTATTTCCTGTGCAGAGCATTCCCACTGACCTTCCCACTGCTTCACCTTTTGTCTGTCCCCCATCTAATTTCATTACTGTCTGAATAGTGTCAAAACACCTAAAAAAAAAGTTTAATAAAATATTAGCATACTTTACATTTTATTACTCAAAAGTCGCTAAGTAACGAAGTCGTCAACATTTTGTGTTCATTTAATATTCAAAGCTTTCTGAATACATTATATCGTGGAACATAATCTTCAAAAAGGCAGTTCCCTCAGCAGTGGCACTTGCTTGAAGAAGCCTATGGCTGTGCAATGACAGCCTTGTTTTGATACTTTAGCAGACAAGAAGATATTAATTCCAGAGCCCACATTACATTCAAGACACCTATTTTATAGTTTTTTTAAAAAGTAACAGAATAAAGTATAACCGATTATTTTTCAGAATGAAAACAGTTGCCACTGCAAAGTGATGCGCATCACACATCTTTAACAGTTCACTTGAAACTTGGCTCAATTTGGCAAGTTGAAAGCCAATCTTGTCAGTTATAAAACTAAATCTGTCCTCTTTTCGATGTACAGACATTCGATGAAGTTTATTCTGCCTGTGTTTGGAATTTTCTAAATGGATTAACAATTTCAAATTGAACACTGCATGGTGATGAGTTACGGCCACAACATCTGTTTGGTGAGTTGGCCTAGGCTTAACCCTTTAACACTAGAACCCCCTGGCCTTTCAGCCTAAATGTAACCGCTAGAGAACCTTGCAGGGCGCCTCCTTTGCATATTCAACAGATACATATGTGACTCTTTTCAGCTAAACTAGGTGCATATCGCACGTTACTTCTTCACAGAAGAGGCATTTGAAAGTAAACAATTTGTTTAATCAAAATGCATTTTTTGGGCAGAAATGCCTTCTGGAGCTTTTGAACTTTCATGTGGCTCAATAACAAATGTATATTCCATCCATAAATACAAATAAAATTGTTAAATTACATGCCTAGTTGGTTTAGCCAATGGGCGAAAAAAAAAACCTTCCCGCTAGCCATGATTGGCTGAGATAATGAATGGACTGGACATGCCGGGAGATGAGTTTGGATTGGTCTGCTATATAGCATGCTTCTGTTTATAATGTGAGCTGCTCAGTATGTGTTGATAGTCCTTTCTACCATGTCATTTAAAAAATATATATAACATTTAGCCATGGAGAACTACAGAAGTTTTGCTACTTTTCTCAACTTTGGGGCTATAGGCAGATCAGTTGGAAAAAGTGATTTGCTACTGATTTGCCATGGTCAGTGTGTACCGGAGTGGCTTGACACAATGCTGGCCAAACGAGATGTAGCTCCAAAGAAAACAAAGTTAAATGTTTAGTCTTCCGTGAAGCGTTCATCCATGTATACAATAATATAAGTTTCTAATTTTGTCAAAGTGGTTTTCATTGCACGTTAAAGTGTGCTGGTAGCTAGCTAGCGAATGTCAGTTTGCTGGCTCACGTTACGTGTATGATCTGTGTAGTAATATTAATTGAATCGGAAATACATTTGCATTCTTAGTTATAACCTAATGATAGCTACCTAACATCGAACCAGGTTGGTTAGCTTTAGCTACCTGCAGATACATACTACAGCTATGACAATGTTTGTATTGGTTGGTAGTGGTATGAGTTGGGATTATGGAGGTTTATTGTTTAGCTAGCTAAACTAGACAAAACACTTCCCCAGATGATTACATGAACCATCAAATTAGCCTGGTGTGTCTGGGGGTGATTACGGCCATCTATTGTATTTCATGAAATGTGTACATGTCTAGACAACAATGACCCATCCACTTAGCTAGATGTGGCTGGCGGCGGTTGGTTATAGCATTTCCTTCACATGACCTATCAATTTAGACAAGTGTGCCAGGTAAGCGTCATCTAATAATTATAAAATATTTGTATCTGGACACTTTCTCTTTTTGATATTGCTACTATGCAAGTAAAAATTTAACTGTACTGTTTACACCTGTTTCCTGTGCATGTGACAAATCAACTTTTTTATTTGATATAGTGTGATGTGATAGACGGTAACGTGAAGAACAACATGACCTGCACCAAAATCAGATTAGGATGTCGGCCAAGGACTAGACTATTTTTACCTGAAGTTTTTCCTTATTGTAGGCTACTACTTTATCCACTTTTAATCTTGAAATATTTGGTTGTTTATTAAACTAATCACTCTGTTTAGCAAATGAAGTGAATCCTTAAAGAGATGGGTGGGGCTAAGGCTTAAGAGGGTGTGAACGATGCTAAATGGGTGTCGACAAAGAAGAGCTCTCCAGTAGGTGTAAAAAAACATTCAAGGACCATTTTCTCAAAAGTGCTGTTGAAAGTTTATCAACTTTCAAAGTAGAATTACTTTCCCATTGTTTTTCAACTAGAGTGTATGATATTCAATTTTCTAGCTCTGAGTCTCTACTTTTATCCAAATTAAAAAACCATTTCAAATGTTGCTACATAAGAGGTAACATATCAACCCTCAAGGTGCACAAACATAAGCACCAATGCTTGATGAATAGTGCATCAACTATTAGAAAGGATTAATTGCATGAAGAAATATTAATTGCTATTTGTTTTTGCTGAACAAAAATATAAACGCAACATAATAATAATAATTTCACTAAGTTACTGTTCATATAAGGAAATCAGTCAATTGAAATAAATTCATTAGGCCTTAATCCATGAATTTCACATGACTGGGCAGGGGCACAGCGTTGGGTGGGCCTTGGAGGGCATAGGCCCACCGACTGGGGAGTAAGACCCAGACAATCAGAATACGTTTTTCCCCACAAAATGGCTTTATTACAGACAGAAATACTCCTCAGTTTCATCAGCTGTCTGGGTGGCTGGTCTCCGATGATCCTGCAGGTGAAGAAGCTGGATGTGGAGGTCCTGGGTTGGCGTGGTTACACGTGGTCTGCGGTTGTGAGGTCGGTGGGACATACTGCCAAATTGTCTAAAATGACGTTGGAGGTGGCTTATGGTAAAGAAATTAACATAAAATTACCTGGCAACAGCTCTGGTGGACCTTCCTCTATTCAGTACTCCAATTGCACTCTCCCTCAAAACTCTATCGCATTGTGTTGTGAAAAAACTGCGCATTTTGGAGTTGCATTTCCTTGTACCCAGCACAAGGTGCACCTGTGTAATGATCACGCTGTTTAATCAGCTTCTTGATATTCAACACCTGTCAGGTGTATGAATTATCTTGGCAAATGATAAATGCTCAATAACAGAAATATAAAACATTTCTGCATGCAATTTGAGAGAAATAAGCTTTTTGTGCATAGGGAACATTTCTGAGATCTTTTACTTCAGTTCTTGAAACATGGGACCAACATTTTACATGTTTTAATTTTTTTATTTTTGTTCAGTATGGATAGTCAAAGATTTGTTTTGTATTATTCTACAAAGTCTTAGAAAAAGCATAGGCCTGTAGGCTATTTTCGTAAAAACATTTCAGTGTAATCCATTTGATAAACTTTTATTTCTAGATTCGATTAGTAGTCGAGTTCTAGTAATTAATAAAGCCCGGTTAAAGCTTCTTTTGACAAAGTAGAAACAAGAAAGATGATAATATAACCAGCCAGGTGCATTGGTTAAATGATTTGCCCTATTCCTGAATAAAAGCACCAGTGCATTAACAATTGTAAAGGATGAACAAGATATTAAAAGTCATTTGTTGATTGTATTGAACACTGTATTGTGCCCTCATATGCTTGCCTTTATGAGTTTGAGTTTATTTATTTTTACAGGGACAGTGCACATCATCAACGTTTCAGTAAAAGTGCCGGTTTTAGCCAGCCGGCTAATTTTCGAACGCAGTCCCTGGGCAGGTTATTAAAAACAATTACAATACAGACAATCAATGAGCAGTGAGCACACGCAGAGCAACATAGGACAAGCAAGACGTAGCATACAGACAGAGCAACATGGCACAAAAAGCAACAAGACAAAATCCATAAAAGCAACAAAGTGTTTCAACCCCTCACAAGCAACAGACAACATGGAAAGCGGCAATACAAAGGTGCTTTTCCTTAAGGGAACTATACAGTCACCTGTCATGGCGGAACTTGTGGATCAGCTGCCATATGTTTGGTTTTTCTGTTTAATAAAAATATTGAGTGGAGGGGGAGCCAGGCCATTTAGACATGCGTCGGTGTATTGCACAAGATTTTCCCAACTCAGGAGCTCATGCTTTCTGAGGATGTAACAGTAAGGATGGCTATTGGGCTTCCTATCAAGCACTTTGAGAGCCTGTTTGTAGACAGACTGAATGGGTTTTAATGTTGTACAGCAAGCTTGGGCCCAACTAGTCAAGCAGTATGTTAAGTTGGGGAGTGTCATAGATTTGAAGTACAGTTTTGCTACCTCTGTAGTCAAACAATGTTGTATAAATCGGAAATTAGCTAGGTTGAATTTGGTTATTTGAATTACCTTTTTCACCTGCTTTTTAAAAGAGGAGGTTGGAATCAAGTATGATGCCAAGGTACTTAAAAACAGATACCACCTGGAGCTTCTCCCCTGACACGTAGACATCTGGCTCAGAAGCACCTGTTGCCCTCTTTGTAAAGAACATGCAGACAGTTTTTTTTCACATTGAGATGCAAACACAAGTCACTGAGGCACTTTGTAACCTGGACCATTACAGTGGTGAGTTCTTGTGCAGCTTGTTGTTTGCTCTTTGCATGCACATGTATCATTGTATCATCTGCATACATTTGAACTGCAGACCCAGTACAGACAAAAGGCAGATCATTAATGCACAGGCTGAAAAGGAGGGGCCACAGTATTAACCCTTGGGGCACGCCCACATCATAGCTAAGAGTGGGTGACAGCTCATTGCTCACTCTGACATACTGAGTTCTGCCTTCAAGGTATGATTTCATCCATCTTAAGTCATCGGGGGAAAAGTTGAACTTGGACAATTTTGTGATGAGAATCTCATGGTTAACAGTATCAAAAGCCTTCCTTAGGTCCAGAAACACAGCCCCAACAACGTCCCCTTTGTCCATCTTGGACTAAACATTTTCCAGAAGAAAGCAGTTGGCCGTTTCTGTGGAGTGTTTCGCTCTGAATCCAAACTGCATGGAGTGTAATGTGAAGGGGCTGTTGTTGAGGTGGGCAATCATCTGTTCTGCTACACACTTTTCAAGAACATTCGACACCACAGGTAGTATACTAAGGGGCCTGTAGTTACTCACGTCAGCAGGGTCACCCAATTTAAAGATAGCCGTTATTATGGCCGACTTCCATACCCTTGGAAACACCCCCGGACCAATAGATGTGTTTTGGTGACCTTAGTAATGGGGCCAATGAGTGACTCTTTGTAGTTTTTAAGTCCAGTCCAAACACGTCTTTGGCTTTAGAGTTCTTTAGTGAGCTAATCACCTTGTTCACCTTTGACTCACAAACCTCCCTTATAATGAAGACGGGTTGAGCGTCATTTACTAGCACTGAGCCCAAGAAACCAGTGGAGGGGTTCTGTGTCAGTACCCTGACAGAGTCAATAAAGTAGGAATTGAAGGCTATTGCTATTTAGACTGCATGTGTTTGTTATTCACCACGATTTCTAGTCTTTTTGCGGTGTTACTATGGTCTTTCCCTACTTTTTTCGATTCTCCCAGATCAATTTAGAATTTCCCTTTGCTTCACCAATTATGTTAATAAAAATGTTTGCCTTGGCCTGTCTGATTTCTTTCATCATCTTATTTCTCAACATGGTAAACCTACATCTGTCATGCTCGGATTTGGATTTTAGGGCTGTTTTTAGAGCCAATCTCGTTCTTTCATCAATTTCCAGATTTCTTCATTTAGCCAAGGAAGAGTGCTCTTTTGGCCAGGATTGGATTTGATTTTCTTTAGGAAACCATTTATTGTAGTCTGGATTGTGGATAGAAAAACCTGACTATCAGCTTCCACATCTGTATAGGACAAGAGATCGTTCCAGTTAATTCCCTTAATTGCATTTTCAAAATAATTTAATTCACTCTTACATGGAACCCAAACCGGCTGCGCGCGTGTGCTATCGTGCATAAATGTATTTTGTTCCCCTACACCAAACGCGATCACAACACGCAGGTTAAATATCAAAACAAACTCTGAACCAATGACATTAATTTGGGGACAGGTTGAAAGCATGAATCATGTATGGCAATTTAGCTAGTTAGCTTGTACTTGCTAGCTGATTTGTCCTATTTAGCTAGCTTGTTGTTTCTAGCTAATTTGTCCTGAGATATAAACACTAAGTTGTTATTTTACCTGAAATGCACAAGGTCCTCTACTCCGACAATTAATCCACACATAAAACGGTCAACCGAATCGTTTCTAGTCATTGCTCACTCTGATCTCTCGTCCTTCCATGCTTTTTCATCTTTGAATTTATATGGTGATTGGCATCTACACTTTCATGGTATAACCATGACAACCGGCAAAACATTTTGTCTTACCTGCTTCTATAAACCAGTGAGGAGAGGGGATAGGCAGGACTTGTAGCGCGATCTGCGTCAGAAATAGAAAGGACTTCTATTTTAGCCCTTGGCAACGCAGACGCTCGTTGGCGCACGCACGAGCAGTGTGGGTGCAATAATTGAATAACATGGATTTCTAAATGTATTTTGCGACGCTCGCACACGCGCTGTGTCCGCTTAGGTATTCTTAGTTGATCCAGCTTTCTAACAAGTAGAGAGGTTAAACTTGCTCTTAGAAAGCTTTCTGGCTATAAGTGTCAGATTATGATCAGATAGCCCAGGAACCATATTGAATGATTTAGTCACTCTCTCTGGTTTATTACTGAACACCAAATCAATCAGTGTTTTAGAGCAACAAGTCACCCTGCTTGGCCCTTTAACTAGCTGTGTAAGGTCAAAGGTATTAGTGATCCGTTTGAGGGTTTTCCTACAAGACTCCGATTAAGATGACCTCTTTCCCAAAATCACATTCCCTAAGCATGTTATTAAACTGATATAAAAACACACTTTGGGTGGAAGGTTGTCTATACATTCCAATAAGGGTAAAAGACATTTAGTGTAACGTTCAGGCCAATACATTCTAGTTCATTATCACATGACCACTCAATTTGTTTACATCGGATATGTTCTTTAATGTAAATCATCAGACCCCCTCCTCTTCCTTCAATCCTGTCTCTCCTGAAAACATTGTAGCCAGGCACAATCAAAGCAGCATATGGAGAGTTTTTATGGAGCCATGTCTCTGAAAGGCAGAGGAAGTCAAGGTTAGAGTCTGAGAAGATGTTGAATTTGATCACTTTTTGGAATGACGCTAGTAGACCGTTGGGCTTAGCTCGTGGGTCCCAGATGACTCGCGAGGGATTGACACATTGAAAAAAGTTAAACTTTTCTGTGTTTTCTGATGGCTGCGTTTAGGCTGTTTAATTAGGGGCAGTTCGGTAGCACAATTAACAATCCCTCCCGCCTGCACTAGATGCGGGGAACTAATTAAAACAACTTGCGTACCAGAAGCAGAGTCAGGGATCGCATATAGCGACTTGGGTATGTTTGAAGAGTCAAATTCCATCCTGGAGCTGGGTGAGTCGAGAGAAACCATGGGACCATAGCACTCAACCAGTTCCGCAGCGGCGACAATCAGTGGACGAGGTCATCCACTGCTTTCCACTCAGGTGAGTATCCCTGGCTCGGTGATGTCAGGCCCAGGATTGAGTTGCTCATCCCCGGAGAGCAGGAGGGTAGTGAACAGGTAGTTTAACAGTTTACGATAAATGTTGGACTTGTGTTTGTTACTTCTAAGCGGTTCAGTGGAATAGGGAGAGAGGTAGACCTGGCCATTATTCAGAACATTATGGTATGCTGTGTACTGTCCGCTCCCGTGGAACGGTGAACCAATGTGTTTTGGTGTTGATATTCTCCGGCAGTAGATTGATTGTGTCATCCCAGCAAGGACGCACTGAGATTATCAGTAGAGCAGCTACATAACTGACAATCATGGCAATGTACTGGAGATAAAACACATAATTGCACTTTAAATCTTTGCATAAGTTACTTAGCTGGTGTCGGCATACACCTGATGTTTTAGGTAAAATAACAGCTTTCGTATGAGAAGCGGCACTTGCCGCACCACCCTCCCTTCCGTCTGCCATTGAACTTAAGAAGGTGTGGCTCGTGGCAGTGCCTGGTGCCCCGGAGAAGAGGGCCATGGAGAAGAGGTCCATGGCCACCCAGAAACAAACCTTGTCAATCACCTTCCCAATCAAAACCCAGCTTATCCAATATAATTTGCTTGCTTTGTGCCCCCAGTGATAAAGATACAAGCATCCACACATTCCTTGATCTGCATGAATCAATCTGGTCATCTCTTTATGCTTCAGGACCACAGTCAGCACACAGCTTCAGGGGTTTGTGTGAGCAAGCCCCACAAACAATTCAGTTGCACTGCACACAGTTTTCATGGCCGTTGTTTCATGTGCACCTGTCGCATAGTCTCTCTGAAGCGGTTGAATGGCATGGTCTCTCTGAAAAAATACCTATCAAACCAAATTGACTCCACATCGATGCTTTTTCCACCGTGTGCCTATCAGACATACAAGAGTGCAATAAATGCTTTGAGTTTATCCATAGACATGTCCCACATACGATTTCCTTTTCTGTGCGCATGAGCAACAGTACAATCTCTGATGTGCTGCAACATCTGCATGTCACATAAACTTCATTATTTTCTACCCAAACCGTGCCATCCCTCCCAGACTCCTGTCTCACCGTGGCAGTTGGGATCACCATCTGTCAGCTCTGTTCTGCGGCAAAGCTCAAGCATTGGACGCAGAGGCTCGAAGTCAGAATCAGAACCGATCTGAATCAGAATCAGATGAAGACTCTTCATCAGCAACGTCGATTTCAAGCTCAATATCCAATCCTGCATCCGACTCCAATTCCTCTCAATTCTGCAGCATTTGCAATGCTGTCAATGCGTCTATTCATTTGGTTCGGCTTGCCATTGTGAACTACAAACATGTATGTTGTACCCAGTGTCGGATTTGGATCTCAGATTTATATACCATTGCCAGCCTTTCATAATAAAATATTTAGACCGGCCACAATTCTTCATAATCATTACACTGTTCTAAATTTAATCACCCTCTTCACCCTCGTCATTCAGATCAATCCAATTAAATCACCCTCTTCACCCTCCTTATCATTTAGTTCATTGAAGTCACGTGCGCCATGATCAATTTCTGTCTAGTTTCTAACACATATTCATCCATTGACAGAATAACATTTTAATTTGAAATGTATTATGTTGCTAGTTTTTGCTTAGTAGCAAGAAGCAATGCTGCCACGCGAGTGGTCATGTGCCGAATGCATGGACATCACAGATATTCTTGGAAAAAGTGACATTTGGAAATAGAGCTGCACCTACTTTAATTTTGAGAGTTATTTGAGAAAGGTAAGTGTCATAGAAACTGCAGAGTATGCTCTTTCTGATACTATATATAAATAAATAAACATTTCCTGCATATTCTTCCTCTGATGGACTATTTGATAAAGTGATGCCTCTTTCCCTGCATCTCTCAATTACAAGATGCGCCCATCTCTTAATGTACAATTTGACAACTGATAGACCTAGTATTGTCACTCAACAGATTGTCAATTTAATCTTGTCAGTAGGATAACTCTTATTGTGTGAAATTAGTTTCGGGATAGTTTGTGTAGTTTCAATGGGCCGGCTGTGCAGGCAGACTGGCATTGTTTGTTTCCCGCTCATCAACTTGGATAGAGTCAAGGATATGTTTTGCATTATTCTAAAGGCCTACAGCAACACTTAGCATGTTCTGGTGTCTCTTACAATAAATGTGATTAGTAACAGTTACAATAAAGAAAACAATCCGGTAACAGCTTCTTTTTACAAAGTAAAATGTAAATGAGAACAGTATAAACCCGCAAGGCGCACGTTCAAATGAACAATTATTTATCTCATACAAATATTTAACTTAGACAAGTCGGTTAAGAAAAAATCCCCCTTTATTTAAAGGCTGCCTTTCAAGCAATGGGAACCTCTTCAGAGAGGAGAGGCAGGTTAAATGATGGGGCTGCAACCTTAAAGAAGATAAAGGATCTAAACCATCTGACCCAGATGTTTTTTTTGGGGTCAAGTTTAAGGAGCTCTTTTAGCACCTCAGACTCAGTGACTCCCTGCAGGGAGAAAGTTCGTAGCTGTGCAGGGGAAAAGAGGGATCGGGACTAGTCGCATTAGAAGGGATGGGAGATAAGGAAATGTTGGACGAGCAATGATGCATGGCTGAGTCAAATAGGAATATTGACTTAACGAAGTTGTTATTAAAGAGCTCAGCCATGTGCTCCTTGTCAGAAACAACCACATAAACATTAAGGGACATGGGCAGCTGTGAGGAGGAGGGTTTATTCTTTAGGTCTTTAACCATTTTCCAGAACTTCTTGGTTGTTAGACCCACATAGACAGAACTATTAAAGTAACTAACTTTGGCCTTCCGGATAGCCTGAGTGCACTTATTTCTCATCTGCCTGAACGAGAGCCAGTTAGCCTGAGTATGCGTGTGCCGAGCCTTTCACCAAATGGAATTATTGAGGTGGAGTAACTCTGCCAGATCATGGTCGAACCAGGGGCTGAACCTGTTTTTTCCCCCTCTCCGACAGAGGGAATCAAGCTGATTCTATACCAATTTACAGAGGCCAAGTCATGCAGGAAGGCTTGCTCTTTAATGTTTTTTTAGCAAGTGTCTATAACAAATCAGGACAGGTAATTTCACTGAGCAGCCATTATGAGCACAGGCTGTAAAATCAAATTGTTTGGGGACAGACTTTGTTTAGACAACTGAGCACTGAAGGTGTTCCTTGGTCAAAATTGCCACTCCACCACCTTTGGAAGATCTGTCTTGGCGAAAAAGGTTATAACCAGAAAGGTTAACTTCAGTGTTCAAAACACTTTCTTAATTGGGGCTAGCAACAGTAGATGGTCCAGGGTGTACATAAACATTTCCAGATATCATAAGCAGTAATACAATCAGGGCACGGCAGAGGACAGGGAGTGTTAATTGTCTATGAAATTTGAATGTGCATCAGATGGCAATAAGATCATATTGTACAGAAATTTCATCAGGTAACATGAATTCAAAGCTGGCGAGAGTTGGTTAGAATAGGATGAGAGGCCAAGAGTCTGTGTAACCAATAGTCAGAATCCCGAGTGTGGGAACAAACAGCTTGTCCCATGGTTAGGTAAACAAGCAAGTTCATAGTTAACAAAGCGCACAGGAGTCGTGAAGCAAATAGTATTAATCAGAATAAAAAAATATATAACGACTTGGGGTTAGCCATTGTAAGTTCAGAGTCACTCGCCCCAACAAGATAACTTGAGAGAGTAGCTCTGAGTCCAGTAGGCTATAAAAGTATGCGATTGAAATACTTAAATAGTAGGCCTATACTAGTTAATTAAAGTGTTTGAGTAAGATCACATAATAATTAGCCTACCTACAATTCTGATCAGTCCAAAGTCTGCGGTGAGTGCGTGTGGCGGGGGTACCTGTACCAGACGGGGAGACGGGCCATGGCGGACGTTGAACAGATCGCCAGGTGGAATCCAAGCAGCAGGCAACGGGAGAAGGTGTCACACCCGCTTGGGAGATGCTTTTGTTGGGAGGCAGATTCCTTGAGTAAAATACCTGCTTGCTAGCTAACGTAGCTAGCAAGTCTCTGTCCACCATTTCTTTTCTCTTCAGTTTTGGGAAATGGTCCTTTACGACGTCCAAAAAAAGTTGTCCTGTGGCTGTTTTATTTTGGAGATTGCAAGGAGGATATCTTCTGAGGTGATCAAAGCAACACTGTTCTTTCTTATTGAGGTCATTTACAATTGAAGTGTCCTGGCTGCATTTCAGTTCATAAAATAGATTAATCAAAGGGGTACTGTATTGTAAAGACCTCTGCACAGAGGGGGCTTCAAATGCCTCTGCATTCGGGTGGGGGAGGCTGTGAAACTCTCCTGCCATTATTAGGCTTAAGGGCTTTGACTTTTCTCACTTCACACCTCAGTGCTAATTTGAAGTTGTAGCCGGATCTGTTCTGTCTTAGCAAGCTTGGTAGCCTTAACTTAGCATTCAGTCCTTATAAAGTAAAATATATCATTGTAATTTTTTCTTGGCTTTAAAAGTAGTTTCAGACTAAACATGACTCACTCAGTTGGTGTTTTCAGGTTTCTGTTGTGCTTCTTTTGTTGGTTGTTGGTTTGCCAGAGCATTAGCTGTATAGTCCTTGGAAATAAGAATCTTTGGTAGTAGGAATCCTTCCATGTCATTTTGATTTGGAGTGAAGGTTATTTTGTGGAGGGTATAACTTATATAACTCTAAATCTGTTTTTTTTAAGACATGCTGAAAAATGCGGGAGCCCATCTGCTCATGCGCCAGGGCATTACAGACTAGTGCCAACGCTGATAAGTAGGCATCACACAAACTCAGCATTACACTATTGCTGTTCTAAGAGTGAAAACCCAGGAAAAAAGGCTCTTAATAGTTTTATTGTTGTGATAAAAAAATGTACAAATGAACAGTGGAAAATACAAACATTTAGAGATGTTCGATCAGGTTGAAGTTTAGGCTTTTCATTTGTAAAAAAAAGTTGTACAAATGAGCAGTGGAAAATACAAACATTCAGAGACTTGTCCCGAAGCAACCCTTGCGTTCTCTTGGCTGTGTGCTTAGGGTTGTTGTCTTGTTGGAAGGTGAACCTTTGTCCCAGTCGGAGGTACTGAGCTCTATGAAGCAGGTTTTCAAGGACCTCTCTGTACTTTTCTCTGTTAATCTTCCCCTCAATCCTGACTAGTCTCCACTGAAAAACATCCCCACAGCATGATGCTGCCACTGCCGTGCTTCACCGTAGAGATGGTGCCAGGTTTCCTCTAGACGTAAGGCTTGGCATTTAGGCCAAACTGTTCAATCTTGGTTTCATCAGACCAGAGAATGTTGTTTCTCATGGTCTGAGAGTCCTTTAGGTGCCTTTTGGCAACTTCCAAATATTCTATCATGTGCCTTTTACTGAGGAGGCCACAAAGGCCTGATTGGTGGAGTGCTGCTGAGATGGTTGTCCTTCTGGAAGATTCTCCCAACTCCACAGATGAACTCTAGAGCTCTGTCAGAGTGACCATCGGGTTCTTGGTCACCTACCTGACAAGGCCCTTCTCCCCAGATTACTCAGTCTGGCAGGGTGGCCATTTATAATGATGGATGCCACTGTGTTCTTGGGGGCCTTCAATGCTGCAGACATTGTTTGGTACCCTTCTCTAGATCTGTGCCTCGACACAATCCTATATCGGACAATTGGCTAGGTTTTTGCTCTGACATGCACTGTCTACTGTGGGACTTTATATAGACAGGTGTGTGCCTTTTTCAAATCATGTCCAATCAATTTAATTTACCACAGGTGGACCAGATGTAGAAACATCTCAAGGATGATCAGTGGAAACAGGATGCACCTGAGCTCAAATTTGAGTCTCATAGCAAAGGGTCTAAATATGTGCAACAAAATTCTAAATAAACATTTTTTTCTTTGGAAATATGGGGTATTGTGTGTAAGATTGATGAGGAAAATGTTTTATTTAATCCATTTTAGGATAAGGCGGTAATGTAACAAAATATAGAAAAAGTCAAGAAGTCTGAACACTTTCCGAATGGACTGTATGTTTGGGGGAAATCAATACAGCACATTACTGAGTACCACTCTCCATATTTTAATGCATAGTGGTGGCTGTAATATTTTATGGGTACTCTTGTAATCGTTAAGGCCTAGGATTTTTTGAGGATAAAAAATAAACATAATGAAGCTAATCACATAAAAAATCCTTGAAGGAAACCTCGTTCAGTCTGCTTTCCACAGACACTGGGAGATTGTTGTTTACCAAGAAGACAGTGAATGTACCGGAGTTGCCGAGTTCCAGTTTTGACTTCAATCTATGTGAAGACTTAAATGGTTGTCTGGCAATGATCACCATCCAATTTGACAGAGTTTGAAGAATTTAATGAATAATGGACATATATTGTACAGTCCAGTAGTGCATTAATCTTGGAGATTTACACTGAAAGACTGGGCAAGTCTTTGTTCCTGCTCTCCCCAGGGACAAGTTGAATATTGCAAAGCTGTTTGTTGAAGGTCTTAATTTCTCCACTAGATGGAGACAGTATCCTTGTACAGTGCCTAGAGAAAGTATCCATACCCATTGACTCATTTTGTTTGGTTACAGCCTGAATTTAAAATTGATTAATTTTAGATTTTGTGTCACTGGCCTACACACAATATCCCATGATGTCAAAATGTAATTGTTTTTAGAAGTTTTTACAAATATATTGAATATGAAAAGTTTTTAACCCCTTTGTTATGGCAAGCCTAAATCCATTCAGGAGTAAACATTTGCTTAAGTCCCATAATAAGTTGCATGGACTCACTCTGTGTGCAATAATAGTGTTTAACATGATTTTTAAACGACTACCTCATCTCTGTACTCCACACATACAATTATCTGTAACTATCTCAGATTCAACCACAAAGACCAGGGAGGTTTTCCAATTGTACTTATTGGTAGATAGGTAAAGCAAAAACACAGGCATTGAATATCCCTTTGAGCTGGGTGAAGTTATTAATTGTTGTATCAATACACCCAGTCACTACAGAAAATACAGGCGTCCTTCCTAACTCAGTTGCCGGAGAGGAAGGAAACTGCACAGGCATTTAATACAATTTAAACCCTTTGAAGGTTTATATTCAGGTGGTAATAACTTTTGCCTTTCTTTCTTTCTGTCTTTCTTTCTTTTGTTTTCCAGACCAGGGTGGATCTAGAGGCGAGAAGGGCGACAGAGGAGAGAAAGGAGACAGAGGTCCTATTGGTTCAAAGGGAGATTCTGGTTCTGAGTCAGGCACACGAGGAGGGGCACGTGGAGAGAAGGTGCGGACTTATATAATCAATCTTAAACTACTAAATGCCTGACAACACATTTAAACAGTGGTGTATATATCAACGTTAGTACATCAACTAGTTAAAATTCCATGAAACAACCATGGTTGGTCTAAAAACATTGTAGTGTGATCAAGGTGACAGCCCAAAATGTCTATTAAATTTAAATTTCTCTTCAACTATTGAAGTCTATTTATACAGCACCATTCATACACCAACAGCAGCTCAAACAGCTTAATATGCTCTAGGTGTATTAGACCCGGAGTTTAATATCCAGATAGTGAATACAGAATATACTGTATGTATTCTTTCTTATGCATATATTATCAATGCTCAATGTCACAACAGTTGCTAGTGCGGAAGTATGTTTTTTTTAAATAACTCATACAGGCCTGCATCCATACGTTTCATTGCTTTCAAACAAACAAAAATTGTATGGCAATTTGCAAATACACCTGAGTATTCAAAACATTAAGAAAACCTGCTCTTTCCATGACATAGACTGACCAGGTGAAAGCTATGATCCCTTACAGATGTCACTTGTTCTATCCACTTCAATGGAGATGCTCGCAACTCAATATTAGGAAGGTCTATGGTATACTCAAATGCTAACTTGTTATTTTCTCTTGGGTGTTGTTTTTCCTACAGGGAGTGCTTGGAGAAAAGGGAATGAAGGTATGTTCAAATAATCTATTATTGTAACGTTGTGCTCCAAGTACTGTTGAATGCTTCTGCAAGCTTATTATTTATTGTCTGGACGAAGACGTTCAGGTCGAAACATTGCATAATATTGCACAAGCATTCAACAGAGATTGGAATTCTGTCTATCTATCTATCAAAGTTTTCATACCTCGTGATTTTTTTCCACATTTTGTTGTTATAGACTGAATTTAAAATGGATTAAATTGTGATTTATTTTTGTCACTGGCCTACCATACCCCATAATGAAACGGTGAAATGCCTTGAGTCAATAAGTATTTAACCCTTTTGTTATGGCAAGCCTAAATAAGTTTCAGGAGTAAAAATGTGCTTAACGAGTCACATAATAATTAGCATTGACTCTGTATGCAATAACAGTGTTTTTAGGACTACCTCATCTCTGTACCCCACACATACAATTCCCAGGAAGGTTTTCATATGCCTTGCAAAAAAACGGAACCTGTTGGTAGATGGGTAAATAAGAAGAAAAAAAGCAGACATTGAATATCCTTTTAAGCATGGTGAAGTTATTAATTACACTTTGGATGGGTAATCAATACACCCAGTCATTACAAAGATAAAGGCGTCCTTCCTAACTCAGTTGCTGAGGAGGAAGGAAAGCGCTCAAGGATTTCACCATGAGGCCAATGGCGGAGCCATTTCTGCATAGTGCATTTTTAAGGAATGGGTAGTTTTACAGGATAAGAAAAGAAACTGATTGGAGCTAAGCACAAGCAAAATCCTAGTTCAGTCTGCTTTCCACCAGACACTTGGAGATGAATTCACCTTTCAGCAGGACAACAACCTAAAACACAAGGTCAAATCTACACTGGAGTTGCTTACCAAGAATACAGTGAATGTTCCTGAGTGGCAGAGTTATAGTTATGACTTAAATCTACTTGAAAAGGTGATTCTAACATGTAATGACTCAGGGGTGTGAATACTTATGTGAATTGGCAAACATTCCCGAAACATGTTTGCACTTTGTCGTTATGGGGTATTGTTTGTAAATGGGTCATAAAGAACATCTACTTTATCCATTTTGAATTCAGGCTGTAACACAACAAAATGTGGAACAAGTCAAGGGGTATGAAAACTTTCTGACTTTACATTTTGTACCTTGAATGTGAAAGTTACTGGATGTGGGACAACACTACCTTTTAAACTCCAAATAAACACATAATAATGAATGGCACTCCAGATGCCTTGTTCATGTGCCAGTCTATTGTCTTGTAACCAAAAAGCATTTTATTATCAGTCTCCCCCATAACTTTTTAAATAGCCTCATTTATAATCAGTCAATGCACTTTGATCCAGATGGTGTGACTGAATGAAGCACTCTCCTCCCCCTGTACTTAAATATATTTCTCAGATATATAGTGTAGACTCTATTAACTACTGTTATGGGATTGTCAAAGCCTTTCTGTTCAGTTAATTTTAACTCGGTCATCCATTGCTTGATTTGGAAGCAAATGGCCTATTTCTCACATCATATACAGTGGGGCAAAGAAGTATTTAGTCAGTTTAAGTTCTCCCACTTAAAAATGAGAGAAAGGCCTGTAATTTTCATCATAGGTACTCTTCAACTATGACAGACAAAATTTGAAAAATAATCCAGAAAATCACATTGTAGGATTTTTAATAATAAGTATTTAGTCACCTACAAACAAGCAAGATTTCTGGCTCTCACAGACCTGTAACTTCTTCATTAAGATGCTCCTCTGTCCGCCACTAGTTACCTGTATTAATGACACCTGTTTAAACTTGGTATCAGTATAAAAGACACCTGTCCACAACCTCAAACAGTCACACTCCAAACTCCACTATGGCAAAGACCAAAGAGCTGTCAAAGGACACCAGAAACAAAATTGTATACCTGCACCAGGCTGGGAAGACTGAATCTGCAATAGGTAAGCATCTTGGTTTGAAGAAATCAACTGTGGGAGCAATTATTAGGAAATTGAAGACATACAAGACCACTGATAATCTCCCTCGATCTGGGGCTCCACGCAAGATCTCACCCTGTGGGGTCAAAATGATTACAAGAACGGTGAGCAAAAATCCCAGAACCACACGGGGGAACCTAGTGAATGACCTGCAGGGATCAAAGTAACAAAGCCTACCATCAGTAACACACTATGCTGCCAGGGACTCCAATCCTGCAGTGCCAGACGTGTCCCCCTGCTTAAGCCAGTACATGTCAGGCCCGTCTGAAGTTTGCTAGAGAGCATTTGGATGATCCAGAAGAAGATTGGGAGAATGTCATATGGTCAGATGAAACCAAAATATAACTTTTTGGTAAAAACTCAACTCGTCGTGTTTGGAGGACAAAGAATGCTGAGTTACATCCAAAGAACACCATACCTACCGTGAAGAATGGGGGTGGAAACAACATCCTTCGGGCTGTTTTTCTGCAAAGGGACCAGGACGACTGATCCGTGTAAAGGAAAGAATGAATGGGGCCATGTATCGTGAGATTTTGAGTGAAAACCTTCTTCCATCAGCAAGGGTATTGAAGATGAAACGTGGCTGGGTCTTTCAGCATGACATTGATCCCAAACACACCGCCCGGGCAACGAAGGAGTGGCTTCGTAAGAAGCATTACAAGGTCCTGGAGTGGCCTAGCCAGTCTCCAGATCTCAATCCCATAGAAAGTCTTTGGAGGGAGTTGAAAGTCCGTGTTGCCCAGCAACAGCCCCAAAACATCACTGCTCTAGAGGAGATCTGCATGGAGGAATGGGCCAAAATACCAGCAACGGTGTGTGAAAACGTTTGACCTCTGTCATTGCCAACAAAGGGTATATAACAAAGTATTGAGAAACTTTTGATATTGCCCAAATACTTAACTTCCACCATAATTTGCAAATATATCCATTAAAAATCCTACAATGCGATTTTCTGGATTTTTTTTCTCATTTTGTACCTAGTTGAAGTGTACCTATGATGAAAATTACAGGCCTCATCTTTTTAAGTGGGAGAACTTGCACAATTGGTGGCTGACTAAATACTTTTTTGCCCCACTGTATGTTGAAATTAATTACATTTTTGGGAAAGTCACATTTACACAACATCTTGTATGTGTAGCATGATGTACGAATTATAATACACATAATGCTATGTACAACACATGCAGTTTTATCTTAAAGTTGTTCCTGAAGCTAACATAATGGTTTTCTGTCTCCATACCAATACGGTATTCTTTGGAAACAACATAGATGTATAACTTTTTGATTGTCCTGTTGTCTACGTAGGGAAAAGCAGGCTTTGGCTACCCCGGCTCGAAGGGTGACCCCGGCCCCGCTGGTCCCCCCGGACCACCCGGCCTCCCAGGGCCAGCAGCAGAGGTGGTATCACGTGGCGACGGCTCCGTGGTTCAGACGGTGGCGGGTCCAAGAGGACCAGCTGGGCCTCCTGGTGCCTCCGGCCCTGAGGGACCCGCAGGAGCTGACGGAGAGCCTGTGAGTTGGCTTCCGTTCCCATCCACCTCCATACCAGTAGAGCAGGGGTCAACCCTCATATTTTGCCCCAAAAAAGTCTCCTCTTGTTTTATCATCAGGTGAATGATAATGGCAAGGAGAATTACTCAATATTTTTATAGATTTGGTATTTTTTTTTACCTACCCACATCAGTTTATAGCAGCTGTTTCGCTAGTTAAACAAATGTTAGCCATGTGTTGGCAAAAATGTATATCCATGTAACTAAAAGTGTGTTTATGCTGTTGTTGCTATCCATATTCTTAAACATTGGAGGGGGATCCACAAAAATATATATATACACTGAACAAAAATATAAATGCAACATGGAACAATTTTACTGAGTTACAGTTCATGCAAGGAAATGAATCCATTGACATAAATGCATTAGGTCCTAATCTATGGATTTCACATGACTGGGAATACAGATATGCATCTGTTGGTCACAGATACACTACACTAGCACCATCATAAAAAAAATAATAGTAATACATTTTTCACCTTTATTTAACCATGTAGGCCAGTTGAGAACAAGTTCTCATTTACAACTGCGACCTGGCCAAGATAAAGCAAAGCAGTGCGACACAAACATCAGAGTTACACACGGGATAAACAAACGTACAGTCAATAACACAATAGAAAAATCTATATACAGTGTGTGCAAATGTAGTAAGATTAGGGAGGTAAAGGCAATAAATCGGCCATAGTGGCAAAATAATTACAATTTAGCAATTAAACACTGGAGTGATAGATGTGCCAAAGATGAATGTGCAAGTAGAGATACTGGGGTGCAAAGGAGCAAAATAAATAAATAACAATATGGGGATGAGGTAGTTGGGTGGGCTATTTACAGATGGACTGTGTACAGGTAAAATGATCGGTAAGTTGCTCTGACAGCTGATGCTTAAAGTTAGTGAGGGAGATATATGACTCCAGCTTCAGTGATTTTTGCAATTTGTTCCATTGGCAGCAGAGAACTTGAAGTGAAGGTGGCCAAAGGAGGAGTTGACTTTGGGGATGACCAGTGAAATATACCTGCAGGAGCGCGTGCTACGGGTGGGTGCTGCTATGGTGACCAATGAGCTGAGATAAGGCGGGGCTTTACCTAGCAAAGACTTATAGATGACCTGGTGCCAGTGGGTTTGGCGACGAATATGAAGCGAGGACCAGCCAATGAGAGCATACAGGTCGCAGTGGTGGGTAGTATATGGGCCTTTGGTGACAAAACGGATGGCACTGTGATAGACTATATTCAATTTGCTGTGTAGAGTGTTGGAGGCTATTTTGTAAATTACATCGCCAAAGTCAGGTAAGATCAGTTTTACTAGGGCATGTTTGGCAGCATGAGAGAAGGAGGCTTTGCTGCGAAATAGGAAGCCGATTCTAGATTTAATTTTGGATTGGAGATGTTTAATGTGAGTCTGGAAAGTCAGTTTACAGTCTAACCAGACACCTAGGTATTTGTCGTTGTCCACATATTCTAAGTCAGAACTGTCCAGAGTAGTGACGCTAGACGTGCGGGCGGGTGCAGGCAGCGATCGGTTGAGGAGCATGCATTTAGTTTTACTTGCATGTAAGAGCAGTTGGAGGCCATGGAAGGAGTGTTGTATGGCATTGAAGCTCGTTTGGAGGTTAGTTTACACAGTGTCCAAAGAAGGGCCAGAAGTATACAGAATGGTGTCGTCTGCGTAGAGGTGGCTCAGAAAATCACCAGCAGCAAGAGCGACATCATTGATGTATACAGAGAAAAGAGTCGGCCCGGGAATTGAACCCTGTGGCACACACATAGAGACTGCCAGAGGTCCGGCCAACAGGCCCTCCGATTTGACACACTGAACTCTGTCTGAGAAGTAGTTGGTGAACCAGGCGAGGCAGTCATTTGAGAAACCAAGGCTGTTGAGTCTGCCAATAAGAATGTGGTGATTGACAGAGTCGAAAGCCTTGGCCAGGTCGATGAAGACGACTGCACAGTATTGTGTTTTATCGATGGTTATGATATTGTTTAGGACCTTGAGCTTGGCTGACGTGCACCCATGACCAACTCGGAAACCACATTCAAATCAAATCAAATCAAATCAAATTGTATTTGTCACATACACATGGTTAGCAGATGTTAATGCGAGTGTAGCGAAATGCTTGTGCTTCTAGTTCCGACAATGCAGTGATAACCAACAAGTAATCTAACTAACAATTCCAAAACTACTGTCTTATACACAGTGTAAGGGGATAAGGAATATGTACATAAGGATATATGAATGAGTGATGGTACAGAGCAGCATACAGTAGATGGTATCGAGTACAGTATATACATATGAGATGAGTATGTAGACAAAGTAAACAAAGTGGCATAGTTAAAGTGGCTAGTGACATAAGAATGCAGTCGATGATCTAGAGTGCAGTATATACATATGCATATGAGATGAATAGTGTAGGGTAAGTAACATTATATAAGGTAGCATTGTTTAAAGTGGCTAGTGATATATTTACATCATTTCCCATCAATTCCCATTATTAAAGTAGCTGGAGTTGGGTCAGTGTCAATGACAGTGTGTTGGCAGCAGCCACTCAATGTTAGTGATTGCTGTTTAACAGTCTGATGGCCTTGAGATAGAAGCTGTTTTTCAGTCTCTCGGTCCCAGCTTTGATGCACCTGTACTGACCTCGCCTTCTGGATGATAGCGGGGTGAACAGGCAGTGGTTTGGGTGGTTGATGTCCTTGATGATCTTTATGGCCTTCCTGTAACATCGGGTGGTGTAGGTGTCCTGGAGGGCAGGTAGTTTGCCCCCGGTGATGCGTTGTGCAGACCTCACTACCCTCTGGAGAGCCTTACGGTTGAGGGCGGAGCAGTTGCCGTACCAGGCGGTGATACAGCCCGCCAGGATGCTCTCGATTGTGCATCTGTAGAAGTTTGTGAGTGCTTTTGATGACAAGCCGAATTTCTTCAGCCTCCTGAGGTTGAAGAGGCGCTGCTGCGCCTTCTTCACGACGCTGTCAGTGTGAGTGGACCAATTCAGTTTGTCTGTGATGTGTATGCCGAGGAACTTAAAACTTGCTACCCTCTCCACTGCTGATCCATCGATGTGGATAGGGGGGTGTTCCCTCTGCTGTTTCCTGAAGTCCACAATCATCTCCTTAGTTTTGTTGACGTTGAGTGTGAGGTTATTTTCCTGACACCACACTCCGAGGGCCCTCACCTCCTCCCTGTAGGCCGTCTCGTCGTTGTTGGTAATCAAGCCTACCACTGTTGTGTCGTCCGCAAACTTGATGATTGAGTTGGAGGCGTGCATGGCCACGCAGTCGTGGGTGAACAGGGAGTACAGGACACATTGTATATCGGAGAAGGTATGGTGGGATTTGAAATGGTCTGTGATCTGTTTGTTAACTTGGCTTTCAAAGACTTTAGAAATGCAGGGTAGGAAAGATATAGGTCTGTAACAGTTTGGGTCTAGAGTGTTTCCCCCTTTGAAGAGGGGGATGACCGCGGAAAATTTACAATCTTTAGGGATCTCAGACGATACAAAAGAGGTTGAACAGGCTAGTGATAGGGGTTGCAACAATTGCGGCAGATAATTTTTGAAAAAGAGGGTCCAGATTGTCTGCTGGCTGACGTATTTTAGGGAGTGTTTGACAGTGATGAGGGGTGGTCGTTTGACCCCGTACCCATTACGGATGCAGGCATTGAGGCAGTGACCATTGACATCCTGGTTGAAGACAGCAGAGGTGTTTTTAGAGTGCAGCTTAGTCAGGATGATATCTATGAGGGTGCCCGTGTTTACGGATTTAGTGTTGTAGGGTAGGTTCCTTGATAATTTGTGTGAGATTGAGGGCAACTATCTTAGATTGTAGGATGTCCTGGGTGTTAAGCATATCCCAGTTTAGGCCACCTAACAGTACAAACTAAATGGGGAGGGGCAATTAATTCACATATGGTGTCCAGGGCAAAGCTGGGGGCTGAGGGGGGTCTATAACAAGCAGCAACAGTGAGAGACTTATTTCTGGAAAGGTGGATTTTTAAAAGTAGAAGCTTGAACTGTTTGGGACCTGGATAGCAGATTGCAACTCCACCCCCTTTGGCAGTTCTATCGTGGGGATGGAAATGCCTTCCTAAGCCAGGATTCAGCCACTGCTAGGACATTAGGGTTGGTGGAATGTGCTAAAGCAGTGAATAAAACAAACTTAGGGAGGAGGCTTCTGATAACATGTATGAAACCAAACTTTTACAGTTACAGGAGTCAACAAATGATAACGCCTGGGGAATAGGAGTGGAACTGTGGGCTACAGGGCCTGGGTTAACCTCTACATCACCAGAGGAACAGAGGAGGAGTAGGATAAGGGTACGGCTAAAGGCTATAAGAACTGGTTGTCTAGTGCGTTGGGGATAGAGAATAAAAGGAGCAGATTTCTGGGTGTGGTAGAATAGATTCAAGGCATAATGTACAGACAAGGATATGGTAGGATATGAGTACAGTGGAGGTGAACCTTGCGTGATGATGAGAGAGGTTTGGTCTCTGGAGGCACCAGTTAAGCCAGGTGAGGTCTGCACGTGTGTGGGGTGGGACAAAAGAGCTAACTAAGTAATTTTGAGTGGGACTGAGGGTTCTACAGTGAAATAAAACAATAAGATCTAGCCAAGACAGCAGTAGACAAGGCATATTGACATTAGAGAGAGACATAAAGCAATCACAGGTGTTGATCAGGAGAGCTAAGACAACAACGGGTAAATGGTGATAAATGGACAGAACAGGTCAGTTGGGTACATACAGAACCTGAGTTTGAGGCTGGGGCCAACAGGTAAACAAAATGAGGTACCGTGTTATTGAAACAGTCCAGGGGGCATCAGCTGTGTAGCCGAGTGATCATAGGGTCAAAAGAGCAGCAATAGGTGATTCCGGGTGCCGTTCGGTAGTCACTACTACGCTAGGCGAGCAGGGGACACAGCGTTCAGAAAAGCTAACGGGCCGGGGCTAGTAGACCACATCGGGCAATCACGTCGGCAGTCCAGTCGTGATGGATCAGCGGGGCTCTGTGTCGACAATAAAGGGCCAAGGCCAATTGGCAAAGGAGGTATTGTCGCCCTCGAATTAGCTGGTATATGGGCCTAGCTTGAGGCTAGCTCAAGGCTAGCTGGTGCTTGTTTCGGGACAGGTGTTTTTAACAGTAGACACTCGTTTGCAGCTAACAGCTGCGATGATCCGGTGTAATGATCCAGAGCGGCAGGAATCCAGTGATATGGTAGAAAGAAGCAGTCAGATATGCTCTGGGTTGATATTGAGCTGTGCAGACTGTCAGGTGTTGTCTTAGCTAAAGCTTGCTGGTGAACGAGAGACTAGTACCTAGTTAGCTGGCTAGCTCCTGATGGAAGTTCCAGTTATAAGGAATAAAAATAGCAGATCCGTACCACATTGGGTGAGGCGGGTTGCAGGAAAGTATATTTAGTTGATAGAAAGTGAGATTAAGATATGTACGAAAAAGACCGGCTATTTACACGGGATAAGACACAGGATAAGACAAAGACAAATATACACATCCTGCTGCTACGCCATCTTGGTCTTTGTTATAGGATGCCTCCTTTTCAACAAGTCAGTTCGACAAATTTCTGCCATGCTAGAGCCACCCCCCCGACAACTGCAAGTGCTGTTATTGTGAATTGGAAACCTCTAGGAGCAACTATGGCTCAGCCGCGATGTGGTAGGCCACACAAGCTCACAGAATGGGACCGCAGAAGTGCGTAGCGCGCATCTGTCCTCAGATGCAACACTCACTACCGAGTTCCAAACTGCCTCTGGAAGCAACGTCAGCACACAAACTGTTTGTCGGGAGCTTCATGAAATGGGTTTCCATGGCCGAGCAGCCGCACGCAAGCCAAAGATCACCATGCGCAATGCCAAGCATCGGCTGTAGTGGTGTACAGTTCGCCGCCATTGGACTCTGGAGCAGTGAAAACGCGTTCTCTGTAGTGATGAATCACGCTTCACCATCTGGCAGTCCGATGAATGGAACTGGGTTTGGCGGATGCCAGGAGAACGCTACCTGCCCGAATTCATAGTGCCAACTGTAAAGTTTGGAATAGGAATAATGGTCTGTGGCTGTTTTTCATGGTTCGGGCTCGGCTTCTTAGTTCCAGTGGAGGGAAATCTTAGCGCTCCAGCATACAATGACATTCTAGAAGATTCTGTGCTTCCAACTTTGTGGCAACAATTTGGGGAAGACCCTTTCCTGTTTCAGCATGACAATGCCCCTGTGCACAAAGCGAGGTCCATAAAGAAATGGTTTGTCGATCAGTGTGGAAGAACTTGACTGGCCTGCACAGAGCCCTGACCTCAACCCCATTGAACACCATTGGGATGAATTGGAATGCCGACTGCAAACCAGGCCTAATCGCCCAACATCAGTGCCCGACTTCACTAATGCTCTTTTGGCTGAATCCCAGCAGCAATCTTATAACATATATTGGAAAGCCTTCCCAGAAGAGTGGAGGCTGGTTTATCAGAAAATGGGGGACCAACCCATATTAATGGTCAAGACTTTGGAATGAGATGTTCATGGACCAGGTGTCCACAAACTATTTGCCATGTGGTGTACCTTAAAAAAAAAAAAGTAAGGGTGTGGATCAGTCAGTTTCTGGTTGAGCAGCATTTGCCTCATGCAGCACGACACATCTCCTTCGCATAAAGTTGATCAGGCTGTTGATTGTGGTCTCTTGCCGGAGGGGAGGGGGGAGAGCCTAATTAATTAATTACAATTGATTGATTTCTTTATATGAAATGTGACTCAGTAAAATCTTTGAAATTCTTGCATGTTGCGTTTATCTTTTTGTTCAGTGTCGTTTAAAAGCTTTGAAGGATAAGAGAACAATAGACTTTTCAGTGAGAAAAAATAATTTAAATTTAAAAAATAAGAAAAACAGACTTCTGTTATCAAAGACACTTGTGTTTATTTTAAGGAGAACAAGACTACTTAGCCTAAATTTGAACACCACCTCAGAAGCTTCGGCATCTTCCTAATTAGAGAATTAGAGAATTAGGGCCTATCACAGCCCAGCTCTTTCAATGCATTGTGGAAAAAGCATGCATTCTATTCTACTAGATGAAGAGCTGAAGTGAGTATAACATCCTGGCATTTAAACCATACTCTGTTTCCCGAAAGGTCACATACTCTACCATTAAACATTCTATTTTCGCATACTGAGAATGTGGTCATGCATGATTGCGTCTTTTGCCGCTATTCATTAATTTCAGTAGCACTTCCCCTTACCTAATTAATCAGCTGTTGTCAAAGCCGAAATGAGTGCGACATCCGGCATTTAAAGTATACTACATTTTCTAAATGTTGCATTCTATCGAAATGTCAATTTTTTTCGTATACTCAAACAGCCTACTATTTAGGACACAAGTATGGGTATTCGGACCCGGCCACTGAGTCTCTGACAAAGTTCACAGATAAAGTACATAGCAAAAAATTATAGGTCTCTAAATACTGTATGTCATGACCAAGTAAGCTAATATTAGCTAGCTAGTTCACTTACTTGCTGAAGTTAGCCTAATGTTGTTAGCTAACCTTGGTTACTTGCATGGCTTGCTAGCCACCACCACACATAGACGGACTAGCCATAATGGCTATCATGATCAGGTGGTGGTTAGCCATGTAGCCAACTAGCTAACTTAGCTGCAAGGATAGCTTGCTAATATTAGCATGCTATACAACTATGCAAATGCTAACATGTGAGTTGGACTATTAGATAGCTAGCTATAATAGCTCTTGAAGCCATCCATAGTGAAATGTTCCATCATTCATAGCTAGCTAGTTATCTTACCTCTTACCTGTTTCCAGTGGTGTAAAGTACTATTTAAGTCGTTTTTTGGGGATATCTGTACTTTACTATTGATATTTTTTACTATGTTTACTTCACAACATTCCTAAATAAAAGTGTATTTTTTACTATTTATTTCCCCTGACACCCAAAAGTACTCATTGCATTTTGAATGCTTAGCAGGCCAGGAAAATCAAGAGAACATCCCTGGTCATCCCTACTGCTTCTAATCTGGCAGAATCACTAAACACATGCTTAGTTTCTAAATGATGTGTAAGTCTTGGAGCGTGCCCCTGGCTATTCATAAATAAAAAATAAAACCTTTTTTAATTCATGCTGTGTGGTTTGCTTAATATAAGCAATTTGAAATGATTTATACTTGTTTTTGTACTTTTGATACTTAAGTATATTTTAGCAATTACATTTATGTTTTATACTTAAGTATATTTAAAACCAAGTACTTTTAGTCTTTTACTCAAGTGAATTTTATTGGGTGACTTTCACTTTTACTTGAGTCATTTTCTATTAAGGTATCTTTACTTTTGGGTACTTTTTACACCACTGAATGTTTCCTCACGCTCGAGGCAGAGTTTCTGTAGGCTGCCACCTCCAACATCCGGGATAAGCAAAGCTTGCATTACCTTTCCTGTGCTTGAAGGAGAACTGGTCACAGTTTCCTCCGTCACCATTGTTTTCACACGCATCGCTTTAATTTCCTTTCTTTCATAATACATCTTGAACTAAATTAAGTTATTTTTGAAAATCTTCCGACCATCATCGTTCAGTTTGTATGCACAGCTTGATTTGATTGGCCTGTATTTGTGCAATGCATGTATTTTTGGGGGGTTTGGTCACTGACAAAATTAAGATGAGCAGGGACTTTCCCAAACTTTCTGTGCACTCATGAACTACTATTATGGATAGCCTACAAAATTGTATTCTGTAAAGGATGGTTTTAAAAAGGTAACGATGTACAATACTTCATTCAAAACACAAAACTGCAGGAACTAAGGTTGCACCCCCTGGTAAATAAAATAGAATAAAAAAAGTTACTCAAATAAATAATTACAAAAATACTCAAATATAGAAATGTCACGTATTATAAATGTTTATATTTTGGCATACCCAAATTGCCTACTATTTAGCAATGCAATTATAGGTGTTCTTATATGGCTATGGAGTTGAAAGGGTTAAGAAGAGATCGCCTGGAGATAACAGTGACAAACAGTGGATGCAATTGGCCCGTCGTGTCTTCAGGTTTTAAATCTTTTCCTTTTTGATCAGTATCCATTTTAATTTTGTTTTATTTTACTCTTCTTCACAGGGTGATCCAGGTGAAGATGGATCTCAAGTAGGTTGACAAATTAATGTACTTTGAAAGCTACCATTTAATGGATAACTAGTGGTGCAGTGAGGATGGTTTGTCTAAAGGTCAAGTATTTGCATGGCTCAAGTTGCTAGTCTGCTCTGTCTCTTACCCAGGGCCCTGTTGGACCGCCAGGCTTCCCTGGAATCCCAGGAGACCCCGGGTTCAAAGGAGAGAAGGTACTATATTCTGTCATGGCATTGTTGTATTGAGAAGCTGTTATCGTGTGGCTTGGTCCCAGATCTGTTTGTTCTGTATAACCAACTGTTATGGTTGTTTGGCATGACACTTAACATAGGAGTTGGCAAGACAACACAAACAGATCATGTGTGTCTGCCCCACAGGGTGACCGTGGTGAGGGCCAGCCAGGCCCCAGGGGACCTCCAGGGCCCCCCGGACAACCAGCGCCAACCAGACACGACCGGCCGGTGAGTCTACATTGACCCCAGTAATTTTTATCGAAAGTCCTAGTTTTCTATTTTCTACAAACAATTTGCAGATAGCAAAGGACCCTGAAGCAACCACCACAACAGGGTTGTTGATCCCAAAATGTTCTGTTGTGATCGGCAAAACATATTTTAGCTAAATTATTTCAAATGGGGGGGAGAAGGTGTCAGCAGAGCTACGGTAGATACATATGACCTGTATGTAATTGCAAGGTAAACACCATGGAGCATGATGACTTCTAGTATGTGTCTGAGCTAGTTCACCTTCTTTGTTTTAGACCTTTGCAGACATGGAGGGCTCTGGGTTCCCTGACTTGGAGACACTTCGGGTAAGTCCACTTCTCTCACACTGGTTCATCCGCAGTTGTTAGGTGATGCCCTTAGACAGACACTGATCTTGGGTCAGTTTTGCATTCCCCCCCCCCTCTAATGGTTACAATTTGGATATGGAGGAGGGAAGCTGATTCTAGATCTGCACCTAGGGGAAACTTCACCCCGAAGCGGTGTTAGTGCTCCACTACACGTGTATAAACAACCGCAAACCCAGTACAGATTTATGTTTTATGTATTCCTCTGACCAAATATCCAACTCGAACGTACAGCGTCCTACCTCAAAGTGGAAGGCGACTTAAGCTGTGAAATTAATTTGAAGGAAGTAGCAATTTGGCAAGGCATTAATTTACTCAACCAATGTCGAGCAGAAAGCATTCCTTGCTGTATTTCATCGCAAGCTATGATTTGTTACAGTATGTTTCTTTTAAGATATGTTGTCCTTACTAGGATTACTAGAGTACGTACTAGGGTTTGTTGACATTTGTGAGCAGTTTACTCAAACAAAAATGTATTCATTTATTTACCTTTATTTTACAAGGTTGACTGAGAATTGGACATTCTCTTTTGCAGCAAAAAACTGCGGGAAAAGTTGTTTGGGGGGGGGGGGGGTTGAATGGGCTAAAATTATGTGCACAATAATCATGATGTATTTTCTGGGGGCGGTAGGGACTGCCTGGTTTGCCTGGCCCTCCTGGCCTCCCCGGGGCCCCAGGTACCTCTGTTGTTGGGACAGGGGTCTCTGGGCTATTTGGCCCCAAAGGTCCCCCAGGACAGGATGGTGCTCCTGGTCAACCGGTAGGTCCTCAGGAACTGCACCCTTCTCTCCATTCTTTTGCCTTTCATCTAACATACCACAATGCAACCATAATAGTCATAAGCATTTGACTGTGTTTTTATCTGTAATTATTTAGAATGGATGTACTGTGCTTTATCATAATGTAAGAAGGATGGTGACCTCTGCAGTGAAATGCCTGTATTTTTTACTTAAGTATAACCAAAAGTCATTTGACCAACTACACTGCTGATACAGTGCGCAAAGTGTAATGATTATGATTATTGTGATGATTAAGTTAATTAGCATGACATTAAGTCGTAAACCTGCGCTTTTTAGGGTTTACACGGCCTGCCTGGTGCTGATGGTCGCCCAGGAGCTGCAGGGGCCAGGGGAGAGAAGGTGAGACTGAAAAAAACCAGAGTGATTCTAATGATCTAGTTCTTTACATCTCTTCGTGGCCTCTTGTGTCATTACCGAATGGCATCATTGATTGTTTTATGAAGAGCAATACCTATGGGAATTGAATGGGACCAGTTTATCAACTCTATGTTCCTAATCTACAGGGTGATCCAGGTGAACTCGGTCTTCCAGGAGCAGTCGGAGCGAAGGTGGGCACCGAGCCTTTTACTTTACTTTATTCAATCAAATACGCTATTGAAAACACAGAGGTCAGATTGGAAAACACAGAAGTCAGATTTGTAAATAAACTTAATGGCCTATTGAAAGGTTCGAGGTTTATGTACAGTACTCTGCAAGGGCTCAATCTTGCCTCTCTTTCTCATGCAAAGCTTCTACTTGTACCTTCCTAGCTATCTCTCCAACCTGTTCTCTTATGTCATCGTCCTCTCATACACCTGCCAATCTACAGGAGGTGCCAGGTCACCAGCATGGCAGAGTGGACTTTTTGTGTCTCTCTAGGGCAAGGTTGTGTTCATTAAGAACCAAAACAGACTGAAACAGGGAGGGGCTATTTTGACTTCTCTTGCAAAACCTTTTATATTGTTTTCTGTGGCGTGGGTCGTGTTCATTAGGGCACGTCTCCTGCTCCCAGTCCCCCGGAGAGTTACTGGTTAGTGCTGGGTTGGATCAAATGCCTTCACACCTAGTAGCTCTCCAGGACCAGAGTTGGCAATCCATTTGGCATATGTGTATGAACTTTAAGGTATGTTTCAGGCTAGGGGACTATATTTCAACTGTCCCATATCTGCAGTTGGTCAGTTTCTCATAATGTTGCTTACGTTGCCCTACAATGTGATTAATACCTGTGTGAAGTGTGTCCAACTGGTAGTGTGTGGATTGGATCTTATTATTTGCATATTGCTGACAATGGATGCCTGCTCAGGTGCAGCACTAACGCCAATGAGTGGAACAATATCTCATCAATATGATAATTATTATTTTTGAATCTTGACATTCCACAGGGTGCACAGGGATTGAATGGCATTCCCGGTCAACCAGGACAGGGTGGATTGGCTGGCCTCCCTGGACCAATGGGACCACTGGGACAACCCGGGCCACCAGGACCCCCTGGACCAAGCTATCGTGTTGGTTTTGTGAGTATCCACCAGGGACGGGTTTACCCATCTCAATGGTCTTAACAATGCATGATTACTAATGCTGTGTTTCATAGTAGTTTTATAGTATCGGCAGTTTCGCTTGTGAAAATATCTGTAAACGGTGCCCTGTTGTAAACTAATTCTGCATTAACATTCAGTTACATTTTATTGATTAGTTTGAGTACAACAATGTTTTTGGGTAACCTTAGTAGGCTATTTGAACATTAATTGGGGTGTCATGAGTGGTTATGGAAATGCCCGTTATCCTGGTTGTATTAGGGACGAAGGAATGAGATTCGCACACATAACTCTGACTTTAGTGTTATTGTGGGTTGATGTCAATGTCAGTGCGAATCTAAAGTTAGGATTCGGCCCTTAGAGACTTAGTCTTTCTCTCTCTCTATCTCGGTGTGTGTAAAGGATGACATGGAAGGCTCTGGCGTGGGAGTGGCCAATGGGGTTCCTGGAGCCAGAGGGCCAGTGGGGCAACAGGTGGGTGTCCTCCGCAGTAGGCTTTCATTTTTTGATCCATTGTAGGAATTTGGCCATTTTCATAGATTTTCTTACTGATTCTGATGTCTTTCTGTTCACTTTCAGGGTCCTCCTGGCATCCCTGGCCTACCAGTAAGAGCTTTTCTTTGGTTGAATTTCATATGATTTTATCAAGAAATAAATATTGTTTTGACATAACACATTGCAAGCCATCTCAATATTGTATCATGAATTCTTCTTTTGTGATCAGTTTCAATTTAACTTAGGGCTTGTATTTTTAGGGCAGGTCTGGTTTCCCTGGTATTCCTGGTGAGAAGGGAAGTGAAGGACCACAGGGAAGCGATGGCCGACCAGGGTTGGACGGTTTCCCTGGTCCTAATGTATGTTAGAACCTTATTCCACACTCTCACCTCACAATATCTACATAAGGGTTCTAACTTGTGTAGTTAACAGCAACTCAGGTTTTGGCAATCTTCTGGGTGTGCAGGGTTTTGTGCCAGCCCAACACGAACACATCTGCTCCAGACTGAAGGCCATGATTAGTTGATTACATGCTGGTGTGTAGTGCAGCTGGCCTGAAATTGAAAGCCTGTCTAGATTTAATCTGTTCAATCTGTTCTTGACAGCAATTTTCTTTTTAAATTAAAAGTGGGGGAAATTTCAGCAAAAAAAATAATAATAATAAAGGTCCCTTTTTCAGGACCCTGTCTTTCAAAGATAATTTGTAAAAATCCAAATAACTTCACAGATCTTCATTGTAAAGGGTTTTAACACTGTTCCCCATGCTTGTTCAATGAACCATAAACAATTAATGAACATTCACCTGTGGAACAGCTTACAGTCGGTAGGCAATTAAGTCACAGTTATGAAAACTTAGGACACTAAAGAGGCCTTTCTGTGTTCTCTGAAAAACACCAAAAGAAGGATGCCCAGGGTCCCTGCTCATCAGCGTGAACGTGCATTAGGCATGCTGCAAGGAGCCATGAGGACTGCAGATGTGGCCAGGGCAATACATTGCAATGTCCATACTGTGAGACGCCTAAGACAGCACTACAGGGAGACAGGATGGGCAGCTGATCGTCCTCGCAGTGGCAGACCACGTGTAATAACACCTGCACAGGATCGGGACATCTGAACATCACACCTGCGGGACAGGTACAGGATGGCAACAACAACTGCCCGAGTGACACCAGGAATGCACAATCCCTCCGTCAGTATTCAGACTGTCTGCAATAGGCTGAGAGAGGCTGGACTGAGGGCTTGTAGGCCTGTTGTAAGGCAGGTCCTCACCAGACATCACCCGCAAAAACGTTGCCTATGGGCACAAACCCACCGTCGCTGGACCAGAGAGGACTGGCAAAAAGTGCTCTTCACTGACGAGTCGCGGTTTTGTCTCACCAGGGGTGATGGTCGGATTTCCTTCTTCGAAGGAATGCACATTACACTGAGGCCTGTACTATAGAGCGGGATCGAGGTGGAGGGTCCGTCATGGTCTGGGGCAGTGTGTCACAGCATCATCGGACTGAGCTTGTTGTCATTGCAGGCAACCTCAACGCTGTGTGTTACAGGGAAGACATCCTCCCTCATGTGGTACCCTTTCTGCAGGCTCATCCTGACATGACCTTCCAGCATGACAATGCCAGCAGCCATACTGCTCGTTCTGTGCATGATTTCCTGCAAGACAGGAATGTCAGTGTTCTGCCATGGCCAGCGAAGAGTCCGGATCTCAATCCCATTGAGCACATCTGGGACCTGTTGGATCGGATGGTGAGGAACTTGCAGAAGAGTGGGGTAACATCTCACAGCAAGAACTGGCAAATCTGGTGCAGTCCATGATGAGGAGATGCACTGCAGTAGTTAATGCAGCTGGTGGCCACACCAGATACTGACTGTTACTTTTGACCCCCCATTTGTTCAGGGACACATTATTCCATTTCTATTCGTCATATGTCTGTGGAACTTGTACAGTTTGTCTGTTGTTGAATCTTGTTATGTTCACACAAATATTTACACATGTTAAGTTTGCTGAAAATAAACGCAGTTGACAGTGAGAGGACATTTCTTTTTTAGCTCAGTTTATTTTATGGATTTTTTTCTAAATATTGGACTTTCTCTCACAAATGTATGCTTTTTTTCTCGGGTTACCTTTTAAATTTCCAGGGACAAAAGGGTGACAGCGGGGACAGAGGAGAAAGGGTGAGTATTTTCAAATGTTCATAGAATTCAAATGTAATTCAGGAGACATAATAATAGGTCAATTACATGCCTAGAGCTTGACCATTTAACACTGATATTGTGTTCAAAAACTGTAACAACCTACCAGGAAATCAATGTGTTTATCAATTAACCATCAGAGGGATGAGAAAATATCTGACCCTCTGTCAGTTATTAGAGGCCACTTCCACCCACTCCCATGTTTTTCTATGCTCATCACCAGCATGTCTTTGTCCCTAAGGCTGATGTTATCTTGGGTCTGGTTTTTAGGGCGAATCTGGTCGCGATGGAAATGGACAGCCTGGACCACCAGGCCCACCCGGCCCACCAGGACAAATCATCTACCAGACCTCCAGCAGTGTAAGGCCCTGTACCGAAACAACTCCTAGGCCTTACCCCCAGTGCCCCTCTAGACCCTACCCCTCTGGACACTACCCCCTAGACCAGGGATGAGCAACTTTGATGGGGTTGGTCTATAAAATTTCCCCCCCCACACATTTTGCCATGGGGGCGGAGAGATGATTTAGCAATTTTATAACAAATTTCATGCAATTCTACTCATTTTGCCATGTAGCGGAGAGAAAAATGTCATTTTAGTGATATCTAATTGGTAGTTAGTCTTGTCCCATCGCTACAACTCCCCTACGAACTCGGGAGAGGCGAAGGTCGAGAGCCATGAGTCCTCTGAAACACAACCTTTCTAAGCTGCACTGCTTCTTGTCCCACCCCGGTTGGTTTAGATAGCTAGCCACTAGACTAACTTACCTATCTAAAAAGCGCCTACCCCAAGTAGAAACTTGTTTTGATCAGAAGGGATTGGATATATATAAGCAAAATGTCAACAACAACAAAATCCCTGTCCTATCAATCTGCAAGACTGAGCTACTACCCTATTGCCTATACCAATCCGACTATTTTGAAATCTACATGAAATGCCTAGAGGGTGTGGATAAGGAGTCTGGAAATAAACATACCCATCCTTCTGCATGATCTTCTTTTAGCTCTACTGTATCTCCTCCAACATGACGGTTGAGTGTGCATTGCCATTAAGCTGTGCAATTTCTCTTTCTGCAGTATGATGGTGTCGTTGGAGGCGCCGGGCCCCAGGTAGGCGTTTTGTCCTGTTTGAAAACACTGTTATCATTAATGTGGCTCAATGTTACTCCAATAGTCTTAAAAGCAAATGTTATAAGAACTACAGGACACACTTATTTTTCATACAATTAAGTATTAAATTGATGTCATTCATTTGCCAAACTCGATTGATCAATTGCAGTAATTATTCTGGGTGTAATTTGATCAATGTTTGAAATGCATTCAGGAAATCAATCAAGGGCTATATAAGTCACAATGAAATTAAACCAATGACTACAAACCCTGGGTCATATTAATTTGGTGCCAAATGGAAGAAAACTGACTGAAATAGGAAGGGACTACTTGAACTTTTCCAATAAGAAACGCTAGTTTTGTCTTCCGTGGCAAAGTGTTTTGCTGTGCGTGCCTGAACACAACTCCTGTATAGGGTCCTCGTTACGCATTGGAAGTGTAGCAGAGAAGAATTCTCGAGACAATATGATCTTCATTACATGCTTGTCCTGCTTTTATAACAAAGATTCTATGGAGATGGCAGTAACCATCTGTTTCCATTTGTTGTATGTAATTAATATAAAGCTACATACCTTCCACCGATATTAGGCCAAAACTACATTTACTTTACATCACACAACCCACATTTAAGAAATACAATGTACAGTCGTATTCCCAAGGGCCTGTGTAATTTTGATGAATTACATTATTCCTTCATCTGGATATTTTATTGATCTTAAATTAAGCAAATGTTCTTATGTTGCGAAACCTGTTGAGAGCATGTAATGTGATGAAATTCTGGAAATGATACATTACCTTAGAGATCTGAGTTTATTGGACAATGATTCTATAGGGGGAGATGATGGAAATCCTTCACACTACCACAAAATATGGATTTGACTTAAAGGGATAGTTTGGGATTTTGGCAGTGAAGCCTTTTTATCTACTTCCCCAGTCAGATGAACATATGGATACCGTTTTTATGTCTCTGCATCCAGTAGGAAGGAAGTTAGAGGAAGTTTCGCGAGCCAATGCAAACTATCATTTGCACACAGACTGGAAGTCTATCGGAATAGATAGCCAAAATCCCGAAGTATCCCTTTAATGAAAGTAATTACCAAATATTTGGGACCAGTCATAAAAAAGCAAATAATCATTAAATAAAATCTGATTTTTCTTTTCTTTTCTGTAGGGCCAAGCTGGATTCCCTGTAAGCATTGAGTTTCCTACAGTTATCCTACAGTTCTTCTAACGTTGTGTTCTAACAAGTGTGGATTTCATAGTGTGGTGGATATTTGCCCTGAAAGACTAAATAAACCCAACATCAGTGCTAGTTTGATGTGTGATAAACAGCACATTTTCTGATCTGTGCATTTTCTGACAGGGCCCGATTGGACCAAAGGGCGACATGGGAGATCCAGGCCAACCCAGTTATGGAGTCAAGGTCAGTGATGTGACCACACAGCAACATTTCCCTGTCATTGTTGCTACAGTGTACCACTGAGTTAGGCCCATTCCCAGCAAGTGTTTATTTTGTTACACACATTAACCAGTTTCTCGCTCTTCTTATGTGTCTCTTCCCAGGGCGAGAAGGGCGAGCCTGGCTCAATCATTGGGCCTGATGGGAATACTTTGTACCTGGGAAGATTGTCGGGTGAGAAGGTGAGCGTGACTTCTGTAGTCAGCAGTCATATTTGACACGTGTGTTTATAGCATATATGATGCTATACATAGCTCACATCCGACTCATAGTAAGACTAAGCAATTAGCCTATTAAAATGTTAATCTGCCTATAGTTAAACCATGAGCAATCAAGTATTATGCATTTTGCTGACTAAGATCAAGGACCTGGTCATGAGAAAGGAATTCTAAATACAAGTGTATTTAATTACTTTGGAAAATGAATGGTAACATTAGACATGGCATAAGCCTAACGTACACAGCATTAACAAGCGTTATAAGGCATTATTCGAAGCATTGTGAGAGAGCGAGACAAAGAAACTATGGCTTGTGCCATGGCCCATAGCTCATGGGAGAGGGAAATAAAGAGTGCAGGTATCTCACCACAGCAGGAACAAATAATAGATAGAACAATGACTCTTAAGACCATTTAATAAGCCAATGTGCTGTTTGGATTCAAAATCTGAGTCGTTGACCAATAGTATTACTGTAAAGTTAACCTCCAATCAGATATCAGACTATGTGACGTAACCTCTGCTTCTCAGAGGTGAGACAATGGAGGTTGGTAAGATTAACACAGAGAATGCTGAATTCCTAAGACAACACAGGAAATTCTTGCATACAGTTGATAAGAAGAGTCACTTTGGGGGCTGCCCTACACTTCTGTCTGGCTCGGTCTTATCTGTGTGTTGTCCTCCGAGCCGAGTTAAAACACCAACTCTCCATCTTTTGTAGGGCGACAGAGGACCTGCCGGACCCGTCGGGCCCCCTGTAAGTACTTTTAGGCTCATATTTGACATTACGGTCTTGCCATTTGAAGATGCCATAAATTAAAATGGCATGGTCATGGGCAGTGTTGGGATTATATATTACTCATTACATTTAAAGCTTTACTTTACGTTAATTTCCATACAAAGGAATATTGTGTTATATTACTTTGCTTTACTTTCATGAAAAAAATTGAAATCTCACAGTTCGTTTGACAGTCGGAGTGAGCCAGGTAAGCCACGAGCGCTCTAACATAGATAGGCTACTTACGAACTCAGGTTTTATCATGAATTTCACCTTTCATTTGTGGTGCTGCTTTCAAGTGCTGTGCAATCATATGCTTAATTAGCCATACAGTGCATTCGGAAAGTGTTCAGACCCCTTGACCTTTTCCACATTTTATTAAGTTACAGCCTTATTAGAAAATGTATTAAATATATTTGTTCCCTCATCAATCTACACACAATACCCCACAATAACAAAGAAAAAACAGGTTTAGACATTTTTGAAAATGTATAAAAAATACAAAACAGAATTACCTTATTTACATAAGTATTCAGACCCTTTGCTATGAGATTCGAGCTCAGGTGCATCCTGTTTCCATTTATCATCCTTGAGCTGTTTATACAACTTGTTTGGAATTCACCTGTGGTAAATTCAATTGATTGGTCATGATTTGAAAAAAGCCACAGTTGACAGTGCATGTCAGAGTCATGAGGTCATGAGGTCGAAGAAATGATCCGTGGAGTTCAGAGACAGTATTGTGTTGAGGCACAGATCCGGGGAAAGGTACCAAAAAATGTCTGCAGCATTGAAGGTCCCCAAGAACACATTGTTCTCCATTATTCTTAAATAGAAGAAGTTTGGAACCACCAAGACTCTTCCTAGAGCTGGCCACCTGGCCAAACTGAGCAATCGTGGGAGAAGGGCCTTGGTCAGGGAGGTGACCAAGAACCCAATGGCCACTCTGACAGAGCTCCAAAGTTCCTCTGTGGAGATGGGAGAACCTTCCAGAATGACAACCATCTCTGCAGCACTCCACCAATCAGGCCTTTATCGGAGAGTGGCCAGACGGAAGCCACTCCTTAGTAAAAGGCACATGACAGCCCACTTGGAGTTTGCCAAAATGCACCTAAAGACTCTCAGACCATGAGAAAAAACATTCTCTGGTCTGGTGAAACCAAGATTGAACTCTTTGGCCTGAATGCCAAGAGCCATGTCTGGAGGAAACCTGGCACCATCCCTACAGTGAAGCATGGTGGTGGCAGCATCATGCTGTGGGGATGTTTTTCAGTGGCAGGAGCTGGGAGACTAGTCAGAATCAAGGGAAAGATGATCGCAGCAAAGTACAGATAGATCCTTGATCAAAACCTGCTCCAGAGCACTCAGGACCTCCAGACTGGGGCGAAGGTTCACCTTCCAACAAGACAATGACCCTAATCACACAGCCAAGAAAACGCAGGAGTGGCTTCCGGTCAAGTCTCTAAATGTCCATGAGTGGCCCAGCCAGAGCCCAGACTTGAACCTGATCAAACATATCTAGAGAGACCTGAAAATTGCTGTGCAGCGACGCTCCCCAACCAACCTGACAGAGCTTGAGAGGATCTGCAGAGGAGAATGGGATAAACTCCCCAAATACAGGTGTGCCAAGCTTGTAGTGTCATATCCAAGAAGACTCCAGGCTGTAATCACTCCCAAAGCTGCTTCAACAAAGTACCAAGTAATGGGTCTGAATACTTATGTTAATGTTATGTTCAAGTTTTCTATTTTTAATACATTTGCAAACATTTCTAAAAACCCGTTTTGCTTTGTCATTATGGAGTATTGTGTGTAGATTGATGAGGATTAAAACAATTTAATCAATTTTAGAATAAGGCTGTAAACAAAAGTTGAGGGTTCTGAATACTTTACGAAAGCATTGTACATACTGTAAGCCAGACAGATGTCCTATATTTTCATTCCAAATCTTTCTCTCGAGCCACCAGTTTTGGTTATGGACCGCACGTTCACAGACCCATAGAAATGTATAAAGAGCACACTTGGTACTAGACTGGAAGGCCTCTTTGGGCTTCAGAGGTGAGAGGGTGCACCCTCTACACATTTTTATGGAGGCAGCTGTCATTACATTTCTCCCAAACAGCCTTTTTCCACATTCTTGAGAAATATGGAGAGATATGTTTCTGAAAGTTAGTTGACAAAGTAGCTATAATAATATTACCCAATTTGAAAAGTAACGCATTACTTTAATCCATTACTCATAAAAGTAATATGATTACGCAAAGTTACTTTTGTGAGGCGTTTACCCCCAACACTGGTCACAAGCAAACAGCAGGGTCAGAGATGTTGTCAAGAGAGAGTGTGAGGCATGTAGCTGCACTTGTCAGCACCAACACAGATGCTGTTCCATCCTTTTCTTGGAATAGAAACCATAATATTAATCAAATGAATTAAGCAAAATTTCATAATCAGTCCCAGACAGCAGATTTTTAAGCAGATTTAAGTCAGATCTGTAACTTGGCGACTCAGGAACATTCACTGTCTTCTTGGTAAGCAACTCCAGTGTGAATTTTGCCTTTTGTTGTAGGTTATTATCCTGCTGAACGGTTCATTCCTCTCCTAGTGTCTGGTGTAAAGCAGACTGAAGCAGGTTTTCCTCTAGGATTTTGCCTGTGCATAGCTGCATTCTGTCTCTTTTTATCCTGAAAAACTCTGCAGTCTTTGCCGATATCAAGAATGCCCATACCATAATGCTTGAAGATAAGGTGGCAGTTACTCAGTAATGTGTTGTGTTAGATTTGCCCGAAACATATGGCTTTGCATTTTGGCCAAAAATTTGATTCCTTTGATGTTTTTTTGCAGTATTACTTTAGTGCCATGTTTCATACAAGATGCAAGTTTTGGTATATTTTTATTCTGTATATTTGTATTCTTTTCACTCTGTCATTTAATTCATTATTTTGAAGTCACTACAATGTTGTTGATCTATCCTCAGTTTTCTCCCAACACAGCCGTTAATCTCAGTAACTGTTTTAAAATCACCAATGGCCTCACGGAAACATTCCTGAGTGTTTTAAATACTGTCTTGCAGCTCAGTTCACAAGGACGACTGCATCTTTGATGCATAATCCACAGCATAATAATTAACTTGCCCATGTTAAATGATATTCACTGTCTGATTTGTTATTGTTACCCATCTAATAATCACTGTCCTTCTTTGAGGCTTTCGAAAAGCTCCCTGGTCTTTATAGTTGAATTCAATACAACACTGATGTACCTTAGAAATCAGGGACATAGAAGAGGGTTAGTCGTTCAAAAATCATGTCTACCCCTATTATTTCAGACAGAGTGAGTCCATGTCATTTATTTGATTTATTAAGCCACATTTTTACTACTCAACTAATTTAGGCTTGCCTGAGCAAAGGGGCTGAATACTTCTAAGGACTATAATAGTTATCACATTTATTTTTATTTTTTACAACTGAGTATTTTGAGCAGATTGTTGACAAAAAAAGTAGCATTAAATACATTTAAATCCCAATTAAATGTGAAGAAATCCTAGGGGTATGAATGCTTATGCAAGGCACTGTATTTCATTGACCCCTCTCAAAAATAATTTTAGAGTGAATGTGTTTTGTGTTTGGTTCTCATATGATTGATGTATTGTTGTTTGTATAGGGGCAGTATGGTTCTCCTGGGATAAAGGGTGAATTTGGAATGCCCGGAAGACCTGTAAGTACTCGAGCTGAATTTAGAACTTTACAATTACAGTAGGTGCTCAGTAGCGTGACAAAAAAAGGTAACATTTGTCTTTTAGTGGCCAAAATGCTGTGTAGGTCGAGTGCATTCTAGTTTCTTTGGTATCGATGGTGTAATTTCTTGAAAGTGGTACAAATGTTTCCTTGACTTGAACAGGGGTGGAATGATTGAATGTTGTTACATAACATCTATTGCCAGTTTGTGTGTAATTATGCACAAGTTAGGAAAGTATCGATATGGAATGCTGCTACTACTACTACTAGTAGTAGTAGTAGTAGTAGTAGTATTTATCTCTAGTGAATGCTACTTGCGTAAGGCCTTCATAGTATCTAACTATCTATGTCTGTTTCCTACAGGGTCGTCCTGGTGTGAACGGATACAAGGGTGAAAAAGGAGAGCCATCCACAGGAGCTGGATTTAGCTACCCAGTAAGTGTGACACGTGCTTATAATAATGTACTGTGCCTGTTTACGATACAATGGAAGTGCACTGTCTTTTATATGCGATTCAACTGAAAGTAACTTAATGTCTTCTGTTTTCAGGGTGTCCCAGGCCCACCCGGGCCGCCGGGACCACCCGGACCAGCTGTGCCCGTAGACCGCTTCAATGTGAGTTTATCAGAATCCTTATACCCAAAACCAGGGATGTGTTCATTCAGCACCAAACGGCATAACACAGACTGAAAGAGGGAGGGTCAATATTGACTTGTCCAATATTGGAAACAGGATATCATGTTTGTGTGCAAAATATTGGAAAATGTTTAAATGTGCAATTTCCTATTTATTGCAGGGTTATGACGCCTCAAGGAATTATCCAGGTATGCTAACAATGATTTGTTGTTTTTACATCAAACGTTATACCTAGCGATGAAACCTCTCGAAGACGGAGGATTAATCTTGGCGCATAGGCAGAAAGTATTCAGACCCCTTGACTTTTTCCTCATTTTGTTACATTACAGCCTTATTCTAAAATTGATTAAATATTCTTTCCCCTCGTCAATCAACACACCCGTAATACCCGTAATGACAAAGCTCAAACAGGTTTTTAGACATTTATGCAAATATAAACTGAAATATCACATTTACATAAGTATTCAGACCCTTTACTCAGTACTTTGTAGAAGCACCTTTGGCAGCTATTGTAGCCTTGACTTCTCTGCAGATCCTCTCAAGCTCTGTCAGGTTGGATTGGAAGCGTCGCTGAACAGCTATTTTCAGATCTCTCCAGAGATGCTCGATCGGGTTCAAGTCCAGGCTCTGGCTGGGCCACTCAAGGACATTTAGAGACTTGCCCCGAAGCCACTTGTGTGTTGTCTTAGCTGTGTGCTTAGGGTCGTTGTCCTGTTGTAAGGTGGACCTTTGCCCCCAGTCTGAGGTCCTGAACGCTCTGGAGCAGGATTTGATCAAGGATCTCTCTGTACTTTGCTCTGTTCAGCTTTCCCTCGATCCTGTCTCCCAGTCCATGTCGCTGAAAAACATCCCCACAGCATGATGCTGCCACTACCATGCTTCACCGTAGGGATGGTGCCAGGTTTCCTGCAGATGTGACTCTTGGCATTCAGGCCAAATAGTTCAATCTTGGTTTCACCAGACCAGAGAATGTTTTTTCTCATGGTCTTAAAGTCCTTTAGGTGCCTTTTGGCAAACTCCAAGCGGGCTGTCATGTGCCTTTTACAGAGGAGTGGCTTCCGTCTGGCCACTGTACCATAAAGGCCTGATTGTTGGAGTGCTGCAGAGATGGTTGTCCTTCTGGAAGGTTCTCCCATCTCCACAGAGGAATTCTGGAGCTCTGTCAGAGTGACCATCGGGTTCTTGGTCACCTCCCTGACCGAGGCCCCTTTCCCCTGATTGCTCAGTTTGGCCGGGTGGCCAGCTCTAGGAAGAATCTTGGTGGTTCCAAACTTCTTCCATTTAGAAATTATGGAGGCCACTGTTACATAAAGAGAGACACATGAAAACACAACATGGTAGCAACACAACATGGCAGCAGCACAAAGGGCAAGAAGGTAGAGGCAACAATACATCACGCGACACAACCACAACTGTCAGTAAGAGTGTACATGATTGAGTCTTTGAATTAAGAGTTTTTTTGCAGCTCGTTCCAGTCGCTAGCTGCAGTGAACTGAAAAGAGGAGCGACCCAGGGATCAAATCAAATCAAATTTTATTGGTCACATACACATGGTTAGCAGATGTTATTGCGAGTGTAATGAAAATGCTTCAGCTTCTAGTTCCGACAATGCAGCAATATCTGACAATTCCACAACAAATACCTAATACACACAAATCTAAGTAAAGGAATGGAATAAGAATATATAAATATATGGATGAGCAATGTCAGAGCGGCATAGGCTAAGATGCAATAGATAATTCTCTCACGTCACCCCGCTCCTCCGCTCTCTCCACTGGCTTCCAGTTGAAGCTCGCATCCGCTACAAGACCATGGTGCTTGCCTACGGAGCTGTGAGGGGAACGGCACCTCAGTACCTCCAGGCTCTGATCAGGCCCTACACCCAAACAAGGGCACTGCGTTCATCCACCTCTGGCCTGCTCGCCTCCCTACCACTGAGGAAGTACAGTTCCCGCTCAGCCCAGTCAAAACTGTTCGCTGCTCTGGCCCCCCAATGGTGGAACAAACTCACTCACGACGCCAGGACAGCGGAGTCAATCACCACCTTCCGGAGACACCTGAAACCCCACCTCTTTAAGGAATACCTAGGATAGGATAAAGTAATCCTTCTCACCCCCCCCCCCCTTAAAAGATTTAGATGCACTATTGTAAAGTGGCTGTTCCACTGGATGTCATAAGGTGAACGCACCAATTTGTAAGTCGCTCTGGATAAGAGCGTCTGCTAAATGACTTAAATGTAAATGTAAAAATGTATAATATAGAATGCAGTATATTCCTATGAGATGAGTAATGCAAGATATGTAAACATTATTAAAGTGGCATTATTAAAGTGACTAGTGTTCCATTTAATACAGTGGCTAATTATTTAAATTATGTAGGCTGCAGCCTCCCTGTGTTAGTGATGGCTGTTTAGCAGTCTGATGGCCTTGAGATTGAAAAATAGCTTCTGTCTCCCGTTCCCAGCTTTGATGCACCTGTACTGTCCTCGCCTTCTGGATGGGAGCGGGGTGAACAGGCAGTGGCTTGGTTGGTTCTTGTCCTTGATTATCTTTTTGGCCTTCCTGTGACATCAGGTGCTGTAGGTGTCCTGGAAGGCAGATAGTTTTCCCCCGGTGATGCGTTATGCAGATCGTACCACCCTCTGGAGAGCCCTGCAGCTGTGGGCGATGCAGTTGCCGTACCAGGCATTGATACATTACGACAGGATGCTGTCAATTGTGCATCTGTAAAAGTTTGTGAGGGTTTTAGGTGAAAAGCCAAATTTCTTCAGCCTCTTGAGGTTGACGAGGTGCTGTTTCACCTTCTTCACCACACTGTCTGTGTGGGTGGACCATTTCAGTTTGTCAGTGATATGTATGCCGAGGAACTTAAAACATTCCACTTTTTCCACTGTTGTCCCAGTGGATAGAGGGTTGCTCTCTCTGCTGTTTCCTGAAGTCTACGATCATCTCCTTTGTTTTGTTGACTTTGAGTGAGAGGATATTTTCCTGACCCGGCACTCCGAGGGCCCTCACCTCCTCCCTGTAGGCTGTCTCGTCATTGTTGGTAATCAAGCCTACTACTGTAGTGTCGTCTGCTAACTTGATGATTGAGTTGGAGGCGTGCATGGCCATGCAGTCATGGGTGAACGGGGAGTACAGGAGGGGGCTGAGCATGCACCCTTGAGTGGTCTCAGTGTTGAGAATCAGCGAAGTGGAGATGTTGTTTCCTACCTTCACCACCTGAGGGCGGCCTATCAGGAAGTCCAGGACCCAGTTGCACATGGCGGGGTTGAGACCCAGGGCCTCAAGCTGAATGATGAGCTTGGAGGGTACTATGGTGTTAAATGCTGAGCTGTAGTCAATGAACAGCATTCTTACATAGGTAATCCTCTTGTCCAGATGGGATAGGGCAGTGTGCAGTGTGATTGCAATTGCATCGTCTGTTGACCTATTGGTGCTGTAAGAAAGCACCCTTACCCTCGAAAGCACCCTTACCTGCTGATCGAAGAGTAGATTGAGAATTTTAAAAATGTAATCAGTTTTAGAATATGGCTGTAACGTAACAAAAAAAGGAAGAGGTCTGAATACTTTTCGAATGCACTGTACCTTCGCAGTCAACAAAATTAAGTTAGACAGTTTTGATTATTTAAGGAGACAAACCGTTCCCCATCTACCTTCAATTTGATTCAGCTATTGAAGAAAGAGGGATTCATGATCAATCTACTGTCAAGAAATTAGGCTAAAGCTCAAAAGCACCTCGATTTGGGAAATTAACTGAAACTGGAACAGCAAATACTGCAGTCAAGGTGTAATCCATTACAATAGTGATACAAATTATATTAATTTCCCATGGAAATGTTTCCATATTCATTTTCTACAATCTATATATACAGTGCCTTGCGAAAGTATTCTGCCCCCTTGAACTTTGCGACCTTTTGCAACATTTCAGGCTTCAAACATAAAGATATAAAACTGTATTTTTGGGACACAATCATGAAGTGGAACGACATTTATTGGATATTTCAAACTTTTTTAACAAATCAAAAACGTGCAGCCCCCTTAAGTTAATAATTTGTAGCGCCACCTTTTGCTGCGATTACAGCTGTAAGTCGCTTGGGGTATGTCTCTATCAGTTTTGCACATTGAGAGACAGAATTTTTTTCCCATTCCTCCTTGCAAAACAGCTCGAGCTCAGTGAGGTTGGATGGAGAGCATTTGTGAACAGTAGTTTTCAGTTCTTTCCACAGATTCTCGATTGGATTCAGGTCTGGACTTTGACTTGGCCATTCTAACACCTGGATATGTTTATTTTTGAACCATTCCATTGTAGATTTTGCTTTATGTTTTGGATCATTGTCTTGTTGGAAGACAAATCTCCGTCCCAGTCTCAGGTCTTTTGCAGACTCCATCAGGTTTTCTTCCAGAATGGTCCTGTATTTGGCTCCATCCATCTTCCCATCAATTTTAACAATCTTCCCTGTCCCTGCTGAAGAAAAGCAGGCCCAAACCATGATGCTGCCACCACCATGTTTGACAGTGGGGATGGTGTATTCAGGGTGATGAGCTGTGTTGCTTTTACGCCAAACATAACGTTTTGCATTGTTGCCAAAAAGTTCAATTTTGGTTTCATCTGACCAGAGCACCTTCTTCCACATGTTTGGTGTGTCTCCCAGGTGGCTTGTGGCAAACTTTAAACGACACTTTTTATGGATATCTTTAAGAAATGTCTTTCTTCTTGCCACTTCTTGCCACTCCATAAAGGCCAGATTTGTGCAATATACGACTGATTGTTGTCCTATGGACAGAGTCTCCCACCTCAGCTGTAGATCTCTGCAGTTCATCCAGAGTGATCATGGGCCTCTTGGCTGCATCTCTGATCAGTCTTGTCCTTGTATGAGCTGAAAGTTTAGAGGGACGGCCAGGTCTTGGTAGATTTGCAGTGGTCTTATACTCCTTCCATTTCAATATTATCGCTTGCACAGTGCTCCTTGGGATGTTTAAAGCTTGGGAAATCGTTTTGTATCCAAATCCGGCTTTAAACTTCTTCACAACAGTATCTCGGACCTGCCTGGTGTGTTCCTTGTTCTTCATGATGCTCTCTGCGCTTTTAACGGACCTCTGAGACTATCACAGTGCAGGTGCATTTATACGGAGACTTGATTACACACAGGTGGATTGTATTTATCATCATTAGTCATTTAGGTCAACATTGGATCATTCAGAGATCCTCACTGAACTTCTGGAGAGAGTTTGCTGCACTGAAAGTAAAGGGGCTGAATAATTTTGCACGCCCAATTTTTCAGTTTTTGATTTGTTAAAAAAGTTTGAAATATCCAATAAATGTCGTTCCACTTCATGATTGTGTCCCACTTGTTGTTGATTCTTCACAAAAAAATACAGTTTTATATCTTTGTTTGAAGCCTGAAATGTGGCAAAAGGTCGCAAAGTTCAAGGGGGGCGAATACTTTCGCAAGGCACTGTATATATATATTGTTTTACATGTGCTCTGTTTTCTTGTAGAGACAAAAGGGGAGAAAGGTGATTTCGGAGCTCAAGGTCTCCCAGGAACGCCAGGTAGGACTTATGTCTCAATATAGCACACTAAGTACAGGGATAATAACAACTACTTCATTTTGTCTTTAGGCACAATTCAGCCTGAATGCTTATCGTGAAATGTTGTCATTTTGTTACAGGTGTGGCCTCTAACTTCGACATTTTTACATTCAAGGTATGAAAGTATTACAATATATAGTACTACTCTTAGGATTGAAGATGGATAGAGAAGTTATTTGTGTCTCAATATATTCTGATACTCTGTTCCTATTCTTTCCATCTTTGTACTTTTCCACGGTATAGTTTAGAGCTGGGCAATATGGCCAGAATATCATATCACAGTATTTAAAACAAATTGGACGGTATGGCGATATTTGAATATGTTTTTGAATAATACAAGTTCAAAATTTGCTTTGAGTAGCACATGACCCTACGGTGGCAACACATACAGTTGAAGATTACATCGGAAGATTACATACTTAGGTTGGAGTCATTAAAACTAGTTTTTCAACCACTCCACAAATTTCTTGTTAACAAACTATAGTTTTGGCAAGTCGGTTAGGACATCTACTTTGTGCACAACACAAGTAATTTTGCAACAATTCTTTACAGACAGATTATTTCACTTATAATTCACTGTATCACAATTCCAGTGGGTCTGAAGTTTACATGCGCTAAGTTGACTGTGACTTTAAACAGCTTGGAAAATTCCAGAAAAGGATGTCATGGCTTGAGAAGCTTCTGATCGGCTAATTGACATAATTTGAGTCAATTGGAGGTGTACCTGTGGATGTACTTCAAGACCTACCTTCAAACTCAGTGCCTCTTTGCTTGACATCATGGGAAGAAAAGAAACTGTAGACCTCCACAAGTCTGGTTCATCCTTGGGAGCAATTTCCAAACGACTGAAGGTACCACGCTCATCTGTACAAACAATAGTACGCAAGTATAAACACCACGGGATCACGCAGCTGTCATACCTCTCAGGAAGGAGACGAGTCTATTAGAGATGAACGTACTTTGGTGCAAAAAGTGCCAATCATTCCTAGAACAACAGCAAAGGGCCTTGTGAAGATGCTGGAGGAAACGGGTACAAAAGTACCTATATCCACAGTAAAACAAGTCCTATATCGACATAACGTGATAGGCCGCTCAGCAAGGAAGAAGCCACTGCTCCAAATCCGCCATGAAAAAGCCAGACTACGGTTTGCAACTGCACATGGGGACAAAGATTGTACTTTTTGGAGAAATGTCCTCTGGTCTGATGAAACAAAAATAGAACTGTTTGGCCATAATGACCATCGTTATGCTTGGTGGACAAAGGGGGAGGCTTGCAAGCCGAAGATCACCATCCCAACCATGAAGCACGGGGGTGGCAGCATCATGTTATGGGGGTGCTTTGCTGCAGGAGGGACTGGTGCACTTCACAAAATAGATGGCATCACGAGACAGGAAAATTATGTGGTTATATTGAAGCAACATTTCAAGACATCAGTCAGGATGTTAAAGCTTGGTCACAAATGGGTCTTTCAAATGGACAATGACCCCAAGCATACTTCCAAAGTTGTGGCAAAATGGCTTAAGGACAACAAGTCATGGTATTGGAGTGGCCATCACAAAGCCCTGACCGCAATCCTATAGAACATTTGTGGGCAGAACTGAAAAAGCGTGTGCGAGCAAGGAGGCCTACAAACCTGACTCAGTTACACCATCTCTGTCAGGAGGAATGGGCCAAAATTCACCCAACTTATTGTTGGAAGCTTGTGGAAGGCTACCTGAAACGTTTGACCCAAGTTAAACAATTTAAAGGCAATGACACCAAATACTAATTGAGTATGTAAACTTCTGGCCCACCGGAAATGTGATGAAATAAATAAAATATTAAATAAATCATTCTCTCTACTAATATTCTTACATTTCACATTCTTAAAATAAAGTGATGATCCTACCTAACCTAAGACAGGGAATTATTACTGGGATTAGAGTCAGGAATTGTGAAAACCCGAGTTTAAATGTGTTTAGCTAAGGTTTATTTAAACTTCCGACTTCAACTGTACATTCTAAGTGATTTCAATGGGTCTTTCTACAGTCAACATTTTTATACTGTTCAATTCAACTTCAACCAAAAATAGATTTGCATCAATTTCTGCATTCCCTGCACTCATTTGAGATCATTTCCACATTGCCACGTAAGGGCTGCACATTTTGGGCAAACAATCTAGTCCTTATTTTTAACCAAATGTTGCAGTTGTGAGCAAAACACTTCGGTGAACTGTTGGAATCATGGAAATATAATGTTTATGCTAATTCTATAGTTAGAATATGTTTTATTTCACCTTTATTTAACCAGGTAGGCAAGTTGAGAACAAGTTCTCATTTACAATTGCGACCTGGCCAAGATAAAGCAAAGCAGTTCGACACATACAACGACACAGAGTTACACATGGAGTAAAACAAACATACAGTCAATAATACAGTATAAACAAGTCTATATACAATGTGAGCAAATTAGGTGAGAAGGGAGGTAAAGGCAAAAAAGGCCATGGTGGCAAAGTAAATACAATATAGCAAGTAAAACACTGGAATGGTAGTTTTGCAATGGAAGAATGTGCAAAGTAGAAATAAAAATAATGGGGTGCAAAGGAGCAAAATAAATAAATTAATTAAATACAGTTGGGAAAGAGGTAGTTGTTTGGGCTAAATTATAGGTGGGCTATGTACAGGTGCAGTAATCTGTAAGATGCTCTGACAGTTGGTGCTTAAAGCTAGTGAGGGAGATAAGTGTTTCCAGTTTCAGAGATTTTTGTAGTTCGTTCCAGTCATTGTATATAATAGTGGGCACTTTGAATACAATGTTGTTTGACATGACAATGAATGAAAATGCCAGGGAGGAGTTTTTGTGACAGGGCAGGACAGTGTTACTGTTTCCTAGGGGTCCCTATAATCTTTGGCTACATTGAATGTTTTCTCTTAGCTACTTCATGTAGCCAACATATTATTGCTTTGCTTCATTCCTATTTGATTTAGAAGATACTGTTTTACAAACAACATTCTGATTTAAGTCTACACCATCACTGGTATTATCTGGTATTACCGCTAATTACGTTTGCTCTGACTCAGTACATTTATTAACTAGCTAGTGATTAGCATTAGCGGCTAACAATTGGCAGCTAACAAGATTTAGGCTTAACTCAACAAGCTTAACTTGCTAAGAAAAGACAAACTAGCTGTTTGCAGATGTAAGAAACACAAACGAATAGTGTAATTATAGGACAATCGTGGATTTATATGAAGAAGCAATGTGAAAACAGCATTGTTGTGATTAACATTAAATCTTGCTTGTTTGTAGGTGACCAAATACTTATTTTCCACCATAATTTGCAAATAAATTCATATATATTGTTATCCAATCAAACATTTGTCTTGATTTCATTTATCTCTGTGCATTTTGCCTTTTTATTTCTCTCACCATGATTTGGCGCAAAGAGCCCTTCACTGCCAGTCCTGATTCTTAAATGCTATTACCCTATATAATGCTATAATGCCAGGACAGAGCATTGATAGCTGTTTTTTCTTTGCAGAATGACCTGAAAGGAGAGCACGGCGATACAGGCGTGAAGGGGGAGAAAGGAGAGCCAAGTGGTGGCTATTATGACCCCCGTTTTGGAAGACAACAAGGCCCACCAGGACCCCCTGGAAACCCAGGACTTATGGTAAGAACTTCAGAGGACATTGCATCATATATTAATCTATTAGGAAGGTACTAGTCAACACACATCTCCTGGCATATGTTTGTCAAATGATAAAACGTTGATACTGTACGATTCAACAGGAAAGGAACTTGTCACAGCCTGAAATCAGTCATTAAGACTCCTAACGATATCTCTCAATTCTAGCTAACAACAATGGAAAGAGAGCCCTATAATGAATGGGGTACAAACAAAGTTAAACTTTTTATTTTCTCTTTCATTTTTCATCACAGGGTCCAAAGGGAGATTCCATCACGGGCCCCCCTGGTCCACAGGGCCCACCAGGCTCCCCAGGGATTGGCTACGACGGTCGTCCAGGAAACCCAGGCCCACCAGGTCCTCCCGGGCCCACAGGGTCCCACTCACTACCAGGGGCCTACAGACCTACCCATTGTGAGTTTCCTAACCAGTGACAAACACAATGTCACAATACGTTATTCAATAGGGTATACACATAAAATACGTTGTCGGTGGAATGGAGTGAGGTACAGCACTAGCCCGTTCATAGATGGTAATGTTAAACATAAGTATATTCATGAATATGTCTAGTGGCAATGCTCCGGCGGTGCTCTGTCTAAACGTCAATACATCTCTTTTACGGCACGTTTTTGGAAACATTTGGAACTTAACTTTCATATCAGCGAGAAATAATACAAACATTTTTTTAAAGGTTAAATTACAACACACCTTTATAGGGCTAGGGTTCCCACATGGACATATTGTATTTCCATGTTACAGCGCTTGTCTACGGAAGACAAATGGGAGACCGAGGCAACCACCTGTGCTAATTACCTATCTAGCGTGCTCCGAACACCTGTGTACGGAAGAAAGACACCGGAAAAGTGTTGTTACTGAAAAATACTGTTAGCAGCATCTGTGTTAAAACTGGTTAAAACAGTGTACATACAATAAGTGTATATTTTGCATTGGTGAAATCATTTTGATGTGAAATTAAAGGGCTTAATGTTTTGAGAATCGATTCCCATTTAGATGGAATATTTGGCTGCCAGAGCCAGCCTGACACTGAACATAACATATGGTTCTTGGACGTTTGACATTAACGAATAGCGATAGGCTTGCCTCCACTCCTTAACCTAATCTTGGGATAGTACACAACGTGCTTGACACTCGGTAAGAAGCAGCTATATTATATCGTCGTCATCCTATTTTTTTCTTCATCACAGCCATTAGTATTCCTGGCCCCCCCGGACCTGCTGGACCACCTGGAATACCTGGTCACACCTCAGGGGTAAGTGGTCATCTCAGGGTTCGACATATTCGAACTGGTTTAACCATTCTGTTAGATGGCTACCATGCCGAAACCACAGATTGCTGTTTTCAGTTAAGTGGATTCAGTGGAGTGATTGCAAGGGACTTCGGAAAAAAGCAGATGCAAAGATTGTGAAGGTGTATTTTACATTGTTTTCTTTTTGTGGTTGAAAGTCATCATAACTACTAAGATTCACTGGTTGTTTTTCTGATTGATGCCTGCAATCTTGTATGTGTACTATAATATGTATTGGTCTCCCCAGGTGACAGTTTTGAGGTCATATGACACCATGATTGCTACTGCAAGGCGCCAGTCGGAGGGCACGCTCATCTACATTGTCGACAAAACAGATCTCTACATCCGAGTCCGCAATGGATTCAGACAAATCATGGTGAAGTCATTAATTTTTCTTTCATGTGAGACGTGTTAGTAAGGTAGGAGCTGGAGATGTGCACTTAACCAACTTTGAGTGTACATTAAAAGACCATAAACGTGAAAAAATGAACTATGCAAAAAAATGTATGCACTTTTTTCATGTTCTTATTATATTCCAGCTCAGTGACTACAGTCCCTTCTACAGAGATCTGGTAAGTTGTATGAAAATGAGTAAATTAAACAAAGTCAATGTATGAACTTATTTAATAAATAGCTATTTGAGGAAACAGAGTCATAAAATCAAGGATGACTTGTCATCTCAAATGACCTGTGCTTAGAGTGTCCGCCCTGAGATTCGAAGGTTGGGGGTTTGAACTCTGGTCGAGTCATACCAAACACTCAAAAAATGGTACATGATGCCTCTCTCTCTAAGGGGTGAGGCCCTGCGATAGGCTAGTCTCCTGTCCAGGGGGTGTACTTGCACATCAAGCTGCCTCATGCTACAGAATCAGGAGAAAGGCTCCTGCCTTATGTGCCATTTTGGCTCAGAAAAAGCTTACTTGTCCAAGGCTTGCTTATTTTACTTAATCACTGTTGCTCTTAATCTCCAGGACAATGAAGTAGCGGCAGTCCAGCCTCCCCCTGTCGTCAATTACCCCCAATCCCAGGACCACTCGGCCAACAATGGAGCTGAACAATTCTCCCAAGGCGGCGCTGCCACCCACCCCATCGTGCCTCCTGCTCGCCAGCCTATTGAGATACCCAGGCCCGCCCAACCCAACAATCGCGACCCCAGAGACCCCCCTCAGTATGATCACAGATACCCCTCTCAGACTGACCCTAGGTACCCCCCTCAGACAGATGGCCGCTACAGCCCTGTGCAGCCTGAGAACAGGTATCCCACCCAGCCAGAAAGACGATATCACATCACCCCCCAGAGACAACCTGTTCCCCCTCCAGTTCCCCAGCCTGCCGGTCACGTCCACACATCAGGGCCAGGAGTGAGTATCTTATCATCATTTAATGTGCCTTCAGAGAAAGCATGTATCTAACAAATGGTCTCATCTAAATTGTGTGTGTAGACCTAAGCCAAGCTGTTTTTATAACTCAAATCTGGGGGGGGTTCTTCTCAGCTCCACCTGATCGCCCTGAACACTCCCCAAGTGGGCAACATTCGGGGCATTCGAGGGGCAGACTTCCTGTGTTTCCAGCAAGCTCGTGCAGTGGGCCTGAAGGGCACCTTCAGGGCTTTCTTGTCCTCCAAGCTCCAGGACCTCTACAGCATCGTTCGCAAGTCCGACAGAGACAGCCTCCCCATCTTAAACCTCAAGGTGTGTAAACATATACTAAAGAAAGCATGAGTCTAGACTTTGGGATCCTACTTCTGACACCAAATTGAAATTGAGTTTATTGAAGTAATCTATTCATGACCATTTCAGGAAATTCTAGAGATTATTTCAATAAAACACTGTTAAGAATCAGTCATGCGATGCTATCATGGGTTTTCATTTTATCCTTGAGTCTCATGGCCGTGGCTTGCTATATAAAGCAGGCAGACAGGCATTGAGGCATTCAGTTACTGTTCGATTGGACATTAGAATGGGTCAAATAAGTGACCTAGGCAACTTTGAGCGTTGTATGATCGTCTGTACCAGGCTCACCAGTTCCAGAATCTCAAACAGCCGGCCTCCTGGGCTTTTAACGCATGGTGCAACAAACAAACAAAAAAACATCCAGTCAGTGGCAGTCCTGTGGGCGAAAACAGCTTGTTGATGAGAGAGAGATCAAAGAATGGCAAGAATTGTGCAAGCTAACAAGCAGGCCACAAACAGGCAAATAACGGCACAGGTCAACAGTGGTGTGCAGAACGGCATCTTGGAATGCACAAGTCACCGTTTCTTGTCATGGATGGGCTATCGCAGCAGACTACCACACCGGGTTCCACTCCTATCAGCTAAAACAAGAAGTGTCTACAGTGGGCACGCTATCACCAACATTGGACAATTGAGGAGTGAAAATACATTGCCTGGTCCGACGAATCCCAGTTCCTATTGCTTCATTCTGGTGGCTGAGTCAGGATTTGGCGTAAGCAGCATGGGTCCACGGCCCCAACCTGTGAGGTGTCAATGGTACAGGCTGGTGGCGTAATGGTGTGGGGAATGTTTTCCTGGCACAAATTAGGTCCCTTGATACCAATTGAGCAATGTTTGAATGACACACCTTATAGAATCCATGCCCCTAAGAATTCAGGCTATTCTGGAGGCAAAGAGTGGTCCGACTTGGTACTAGATGGGTGTACCTAATAAACTTGCCACTGAGTGTATATTTTCTCTCCCTCTAGGACCATGTGCTATTTAATAGCTGGGAGTCATTGTTCAGTAAGACTGAGGGGAGGATGGAGGAAAATGCACCAATCTACTCCTTTGACGGCAGAGATATCCTCAGGGACAGTGCATGGTGAGTGTTGGTATCTCAGACACGGAACAACAAAATAGAAATTGTGTTTACAATGTGCGTCTGATGTATCAAAATCCTAGTTGCTGGTTAACTAAGGTGAGTTGGTCAACTTAGTTACGTCATTGTCAAACTATTCTCAGTGAGTTAGAAAATTATGAAGAAGAAAATGGGACAAGCTTAAGTGTTTGCCAATGTTATAGTTTAAAGAGTTAACGTGGCTATGTCGATACTGTAGCTAGCTACGGACGTTTTTGACTTACGTTTTTTTCTAAGTTAACATTGACAGCTCTGTGTATGCAAGCTAAAATACAAATAACTCGCTAGCTACTTAGCTAACAACATCTGTTTAGATGATACCAATTTTTAGCAGCTTACCAGCTAGATTGCAATAGCCACAACTTGCAGCTCAATAAGCTAGTCAGAGCAAAGATTGCTAGCAATACACCGGTCCATATCCCCCCCAAGCCTCGAGCCTAAATTGTCATTCAAAAAAAGTGTATATAAACTCAGCAAAAAAAGAAACATCCCCTCACTGTCAACTGTGTTTATTTTCAGCAAACTTAACATGTGTAAATATTTGTATGAACATAACAAGATTCAACAACTGAGACATAAACAGAGCAAGTTCCACAGACATGTGACTAACAGAAATGGAATGTGTCCCTGAACAAAGGGGGGGTCAAAATCAAAAGTAACAGTCCGTATCTGGTGTGGCCATCAGCTGCATTAAGTACTGCAGTGCATCTCCGCCTCATGGACTGGACCAGATTTGCCAGTTCTTGCTGTGAGATGTTACCTCACTCTTCCACCAAGGCACCTGCAAGTTCCCAGACATTTCTGGGAGGAATGGCCCTCACCATCCGATCCGGGCTCTTCGCTGGCCATGGCAGAACACTGACATTCCTGTCTTGCAGGAAATCACGCACAGAACGAGCAGTATGGCTGGTGGCATTGTCATGCTGAAGGGTCATGTCAGTATGAGCCTGCAAGAAGGGTACCACATGAGGGAGGAGGATGTTTTCCCTGTAACGCACAGCTTTGAGATTGCCTGCAATGACAACAAGCTCAGTCTGATGATGCTGTGACACACCTCCACAGACCATGTTGGACCCTCCACCTCCAAATTGATCCTGCTCCAGAGTACAGGCCTCGGTGTAACGCTCATTCATTCGACGACAAACGCGAATCCGACCGTTACCCCTGGTGAGACAAAACCGCGACTCGACCAGTCCTGTCTGGTCCAGCGACGGTACGTTTGTGCCTATAGGCGACGTTGTTGCCGGTGATGTCTGGTGAGGACCTGCCTTACAATAGGCCTCAGTTCAGTCTCTCTCAGCCTTTTGCGGACAGCCTGAGCACTGATGGAGGGATTGTGCGTTCCTGGTGTAACTCGGGCAGTTGTTGTTGCCATCCGGTACTTGTCCCGCAGGTGTGATGTTCGGATGTACCCATCCTGTGCAGGTATTGTTACACGTGGTCTGCCTCTGCGAGGATGATCAGCTGCCCGCCCTGTCTCCCTGTAGTGCCGTCTTAGGTGTCTCACAGTATGGACATTGCAATTTATTGCCCTGGCCACATCTGCAGTCCTCATGCTTCCTTGCAGCATGCCTAAGGCACGTTCACGCAGATGAGCAGGGACCCCCGGCATCTTTCTTTTGGTGTTTTTCAGAGACAGTAGAAAGGCCTCTTTAGTGTCCTAAGTTTTCATAACTGTGACATTAATTGACCTTAATTGCCTTAACGACTGTTCCACAGGTGCATGTTCATTAATTGTTTATGGTTCATTGAACAAGCATGGGAAACAGTGTTTAAACCCTTTACAGTGAAGATCTGTGAAGTTATTTAGATTTTTACGAATTATCTTTATCTGAGAAAGGGACATTTCTGTTTTTGCGTTTCTGCGTTTCTGTTTTTGCTGAGTTTATTATCACACTACTGTTTTCAAAATGGCAGTCTAATAGTGCAGTATCTTTCTTTTTATGGCAAATAGTTACTTTCTTATTATTATAATGAATGTCCTCATAAACAAAATTGCTTGGTTATAAATTGTGGTAGTCTTTGTATGTATGATATGCCAGGCCAGCAGTGAAGGCACTGTATTACAATTTTACTGTGAACTGGAATAGATTTCTCAAAATGTATCTAAAAAAGGGATGTACCTAATGTGATTAAAACATTTTCCGAATTGTTTCCCTTCAGGCCAGAGAAAATGGTCTGGCACGGCTCTAGCATCGAGGGTCACCGCCAGACAGATAACTACTGCGAGACATGGAGGGCAGGAGACCATGCAGTGACTGGCCTAGCGTCTTCACTGCAGACCGGCCAGCTCCTACAACAGTTGCCCAGTAGCTGCTCTAACTCCTACATAGTGCTGTGTATCGAGAACAGCTATCTCTCTCATTCCAAAAAATAAGAAAAAACCAGTCCCTGTTTCTTTGGTCCTAGTAAACGCAATACAATTATCCAAATAGGCTCATTCCTCCCTCCCGCGCCTCCAAAACATGACGTCCTGCAAACTAGTTCTGCAGCTCTTGCCTGGCAGAGAAGCTCGCCATTGTCTTCTTCATCCCTTCCATAATGCCAAAGAGACGGGTCGAACATAGAGGTGTTTGCCCTTTTCTCGGGGCATTGGCACATATTTTCCAAGGGGTTGAACAAGAGAAGAGAAGCTAACTGCGGCAGCATTTTTTTATTGTATCCATTAAAAAATATATATTGTATATGATATCTGTGCTTTATTTTTATTTCTGTTTTTATCAATGTTACTTTTTAAACTGTCTTCAAATTTGGTGTATTCAATTAGCTATACATTTTCTATGTACCGTTTTCCACATTTTTGTTTTATTTTCATTTCATTTAAGGCTTGTGGTTTACTAAGGGGGCAACCTTTTAAATAATATTTTAAAATTAAAGAAGAGAATAGTTATTTATTTTGAAATGAAGTTATGTGAGAGCATACGATATGATTTGGAAAAGTAACAACAAATGTAAAATGCCCTAACCCATATTGTAGTCAGCAGTCACAATATTTCATACATTTACACAGGCGAGGGCGAGTTTCATAACCTAATATGGAAAACTGTAAGTTGCAGGTATGAGTGTGTGGTTTTAGAAATGCATGTCAAAAGAGATTCTGATAAGAAATTCTGAGTTGATATCTGCTCCCAAGATAATTGTTTTATAAAAATAAGTAAATAGCCTCCCGCAGTGGTCTAAGGCAGTGTTAGCTGTGCCACCAGAGATTCTGGGTTCTGTCGAAGCCGGCTGTGACCGGGAGGCCCATGGGGCGGCGCACAGTTGGCCCAGCGTCGTCCGGGAAAGGGAGGGTTTGGCCGGCAGGGATATCCTTGTCTCATCGCGCACTAGCGGCTGCTGTGGCGGGTCGGGCGCAGTGCACGCTGACCAGGTCGCTAGGTGTACGGTGTTTCCTCCGACACATTGGTGCGACTGGCTTCAGGGTTGGATGTGCATTGTGTCAAGAAAGTGCGGCTTGGTTGGGTTGTGTTTCGGAGGAAGCATGGCTTTCGACCTTCGCCTCTCCCGAGTCCGTACGGGAGTTGCAGCGATGAGACAAGACTGTAACTACTACCAATTGGATACCACGAAATTGGGGAGAAAAAAGGGGTAAAATAATTTTTACAAAATAAGTCAATAAAACTCAGATATGATGGTTCTGAGAAAGAATATTGCTATAATGTTATGTACCAGGTCACAAATATGTTAAATGTGATTATAAATATGATTTCTTTAAATTCCATATAGAACTTTTCTGTTTACTTGACATTTCACTTTTGGTGAAGATAACTTATATATGTCCTCGTCAAAATGTGCCACGTTTATATCTAAGACATAAGTTATAATGTCTGTAAAACAGAGGCTGAGACAAATTTGATGGAAGGTGTTAATCAAAAAAGAAAATCCAGTTCATAATAACCTAACATTGGGGTTTGAAAATGTTTTGAGTTAAATTGTGCGCTTTTTTTCTATTGAAGTGACTGCTGACTGTGATGGTTGAGGGAACCCAGATGCATTTTATTAAGACACTTTGTATTAGCCTCGTGTTGTTGAATTTCTGAGACTTTTATTTTGGCTATAGTGTTACTGTGGTCTTGACTGAACCAGTGTTTTTGTAACAAGTATGTGTATCATTTCTCAGAGGCACTGAATAAATGTTATTTTTTCCCCCACCTACACTTGGACATGCTGCTGCCATCATGTGGATAGAAATACAGCAGCTTCTTTTCTTATCCATGTTTGGTCAACTAGGCAAAATGTTAAAGGTCATCAAGGGACACAACTAATGATCCCTAACATGAATTGAGATTTTAGATGGATTAATTCAATCTAATGGATTGAAGATTCCTCTGCTAATTCCTCATATAAAGGGATATCATATCAGGCAAGTTTTTCAAAGGTCATGTTAGTTCATTTACAGTGAATATCAGTGGTTTGTAATTTTTCAGTGTTCATATTTGGAATAAACTACAGTTTCTTCAAGAAAGTATTCACATCCCTTCAGTTTTTGGATTTTTTTGTCAGTGGCCTACACACAATACCCTATAATGTCAAAGTGGAATTATGTTCTTAGTCATTTTTACAAATTAATTAAAAATGAACCTGAAATGTCTTGAGTCAATAAGTATTCAACCCCTTTGTTATGGCAACCCTAAATTAGTTCAGGAGTAAACATTTGCTTAACAAGACACATGAGTTGCAGGGACTCACTCTGGGTGCAATCATAGTGTTTAACATGAATTTTTTATGACTACCTCATCTCTGTGCCCCACACATACAATTATCTGTAAGTTCCCTCAGTCGAGCAGTGAATTTCAAACACAGATTCAACCACAAAGTTGTCCAATGCCTTGCAAGAAAGGGCACCGATTTGTAGAAGTGTAAAAAATAAAAAAGTGTATTCACTGAATATGCCTTTGCGCATATTTTTAGTTATTACATTGAACAAAAAATATAAACGTAATATTCAACAATTTCTAAGATTTTAGAGTTACAGTTCATGTGAGGAAATCAGTCAATAGAAACAAATTCATTAAGGCCTTATCTATAGATTCCACATGACTAGGCAGGGTGTGCAGCCATGGGTGGGCTTGCAAATGAGAATCAGAATGAGTTTCTCCACAAAAGGGCATTATTACAGACAGAAATACAGCTGTCTAGGTGGCTGGTCTCAGACGATCCTGCAGGTGAAGAAGCCGGATGTGGAGGTCCTGGAGTGGCATGGTTACACGTGGTCTGCGCTTGTGAGGCTGGTTGGACGTACTGCCAAATTCCTTAAAATGACGTTTGAGGCAACTTATGGTAGAGAAATTAACATTGTTCTCTGGTGGACATTCCTGCAGTCAGCATGCCAATTGCATGCTCCCTCGAAGCTTGAAAAATCTGTGGCATTGTTTTGTGACAAAACTGCAATATTTGTTTTCCAGTATTTGTTTTCAAATCAAATTTTATTGGTCACATGCATGTGTTTAGCAGATGTTATTGCCAGGGGTAGAGAAATGCTTGTAATGCTTTGTCCCCAGCACAAGGTGCAACTGTGATGATCATGCTGTTTAATTAGCTTCTTGATATGCCACGCCTGTCAGATGGATTATCTTGCAAAGGAGAAATGATCACTAATAGGGATGTAAACCAATTTGTGCACCACATTTGAGAGAAATTGAACCTTTCTGGGATAGTTTATTTCAGCTCATGACATATGGGACCAAAACTACATGTTGCGTTTATATTTTTGTACAGTATAATTATACTTTGGATGGTGTATTGTTATGTTCCCCAATTTCTGTGTTTTGTGTTTGTATTTCAGGAAATGGCTTCCTGGATTCTCAGCAGCTGATTGGTCAGCCCCATAGATAACTGCAGCGCTGAACCCTCCCTCTAGTCAGGGGAAACAGCTATTTTCAACTACCAACTCTTTCTTCCAACTGGATAAAAGCCTTTGTCAGGAAGAGAGTTTCTTTGATGTCCTGTTTTGGTTGTTGCCCAGTAACAGTTTTGTTGAAAGTATTTTGTAGCAGCTACTTCTGAGGTGTGTGTATGCCAAAAGGACTGTGTTCGTGATTATTGATATTGTTCACTTTGCGTTAGTAAATATTCTGTTTTTGTACCGAGGGGGAAGGGGAAGGCACCCTGGGAGTGCTTATATGCAAGAGGCCTGCAGGCATACATAACCCGTAGTATTTACTGTCTATGCACACTAGGTAAGACCTGGGTGGACCACCCCCTGTATTTTGGTTAGCACGCCAGGAGGTCCTAAAAGGTTAGTTAAATAGTGGGTGGGCAGGTAAGGTAGGAGAGGGGATTCTTTAACTTTTAACTTTCTTTGCTTTGGTTCTGTCCAGCCCCTTTTCACCACATTACCGTGTTAAGGAAATAAATTCCCTGTAAACAGTAATATTCTCTGCCTCTGTCATCCTTACCCGCACCTACAATCTCATACCTCTTTCACTCCACAGGGAGTTCAGTGTAGCAGGGTGTTGCGTTCCCTCCTCCAAGAGGCATACGTAACATGTATCAATACACCAACTCACTACAAAGATACAGGCATTCTTCCTAACTCATTTGCCGGAGAGGAAGGAAACTGCTTAGGGATTTCAACCTGAGGCCAATGGTGACTTCAAAACAGTTTAATGGCTGTGATAGGAGAGAACTGAGGATGGATGAACAACATTTTAGTTAGTCCACAATAGTAATCTAATTGACAGAATGGAAAGAAGGAAGCCTGTACAGAATACAACATTTCAAAAACATGCATCCTGTTTGCAATAAGGCATTAAAGTAAAACTGCAAAACAATGTGGCGAAGAAATGAATGTCCTGAATACAACGTGTTATGTTTGGGGTAAACACATCACGGAGTACCACTCCTCATATTTTCAAGCATGGTGGTGACGGCATCATGTTATGGGGTATGCTAGGTAGGGAGTTTTTAAAACTTGTGGGCATGGGCAATCTCAAATGTCTTAATTATAGGCTCCCCTGACTTTCTCTGTCCTATTTCTATGTTAGATATCAGTATTGACCGTCAGTAGGCCTAAAAACCACATTCAACTACCAATTCACTGTTCTCTTCAGTTGGTGTAACCTACATAATTGTTCCATTTGTTTTGTTTACCTTCATTTGCTTCCTCTGTAAATGCAATCACGGCTGTTTGGTTGTTGCTGAGGATCATTACTAACAGTTGATAAAAAAAAAGTAATGCAATGTAGCAACCCCCATGCTCTCGTTGGCTGGCCCTCACTACATATCCATCGCCAAACCCACTGGCTCCAGGTCATCTGTAAGTCTTTGCTAGGTAAAGCCCTGTCTTATCTCAGCTCACTGGTCACCATAGCAACACCCACCTGTAGCACGCGCTCCAGCAGGTATATTGCACTTGTCATCCCCAAAGCCAACACTTCCTTTGGCTGCATTTCCTTCCAGTTCCCTGCTGCCAATGACTGGAACGAATTGCAAAAATCTCTGAAGCTTGAGTCATATCTCCCTCTCTAACTTTAAGCATCAGCTGTCAGAGCAGCTTACCGATCACTGTACCTATACACAGCCCATCTGAAAATAGCACACCCAACTACCTCATCCCCATATATTTACTTACCCTCTTGCTCTTTCGCACCCCAGTATCTCTACTTACACATCATCTGCACATCTATCACTCCAGTATTAATGCTAAATTGTAATACATGTTACCTCCATGGTCTATTTATTGCCTACCTCCCTACTCTTCTACATTTGCACATGTAACAGTATAACTTTAGACCGTCCCCTCGCCCATACCCGGGCGTGAACCAGGGACCATCTGCACACATCAACAACAGTCACCCACGAAGCATCGTTACTCATCGCTCCACAAAAGCCGCGGCCCTTGCAGAGCAAGGGGAACCACTACTTCAAGGTCTCAGAGCAAGTGACGTCACCGATTGAAACACTATTTAGCGCACACCACCGCTAACTAAGCTTGCGTTTCACATCCGTTACACACACACTGTACATATATTTCTATTTTCTTTTGAGTTATTGACTGTACATTTGTTTGTGTAACTCTGTTGTTTTTGTCGCACTGCTTTGCTTTATCTTGGTCTGGTCACAGTTGTAAATGAGAACTTGTTCTCAACTGACCTACCTGGTTAAATAAAGGTAAAAAATAAGTCAAATTAAATGGTTATTGAGAGGAGAGCAGACCAAGCCGTAACAGTTTGAACCCGACGCATGGCACAATACTTGGCCGTGTCATCAAGCAGTTCCATGGTTAGTGCAGGCAATAGACAAGGTTATAGCCTACTATTGTACACTATTCTCCCTATTATAAGTCTATGTACACTAATCTTCCAACGTTACCATGGGTTGAAGAACTGAATGTGGCAATTTTCCACCGTTTTCCGACTTTTGTGCGTAAAGGCTCTCCAGACCTGTTTATGATTCATAAATACTTTCCTAAACCTAAATCATCTACAAGATCAGAGTATTTTTTAAATCTACCAATGGGTGCTGGAACGGAGACTAGTATGAATATATTCAGGATCAATCATACTTTCATTGATCCGGAATATTCTGAACCCGTTCTCTCAAAATGTTCTAGTCTTTCAACAAAATTCAAACTAAAAGGTGCACCGTATTTAAAGGGAACGCTTAAGGGAGTGAACGTTATTTATAATAAGAGGTTACATGGAGGAAATTGGACCTCTGAAATGCAAATGCATGGCCATCCCTTCAGCAAAATATATTTTATCGAAACCCTTCCTTAACGCTTGAAAAAAGAGAACATGCCTACCGTTTAGCCTCACTTCCTGGACAGACCAGCCTTGGACATGCAGTTTTGTTCTTCGTCCTGTAGGCATTAGATGGCAACACAGGAATTTTGATGGCACACAGGGCTGCATCCAAGAAGGTTGTGGGTTTGCAGACCATGCATTTCTACATCATTTAACACATCAGCAGAATCTGTAATACCACACAAATTTTCAAAATTACAGGTTAAGAATGGACTATAGGCCTGTGTTCAGCTTATATTTCTTTAATGCCAAATCAGTTTGTCTTGTTTGCAACCAATTTATCCTTGTTTACAAATAATTTAATCTGAGACGTCATTAGAAATTTGAGCATGGTACATTCAAAAGTTAGTCCTACCTTTCCACCCCAGACAGAGTAGGCCTACCAAAGCAAAAAAATGTCAGCTTTAACTGCTGGCTACTCTTCTGTTGCTTAACCCAATGAGAGAAGGTCACAAGTGTTTCCCCAAAAACTGTCTGGGTTTAAACAGGTTGTGTTTTCCTGGCATCCACCAAACTCAGATTTGTCTGTCAGACTGTCAGATGGTGTAATAATTAATCACTCCAGATAAAGCGTTTCTGCTGCTCCAGAGTCCACTGGCAGCGAATTTTAGACCACTCCAGCAGATGCTTGGCATTGCGCATGGTGATTTTAGGCTTGTGTGCGGCTGCTCGGCTATGGAAAACCATTTCATTAACTTTGGAACTAGTGAATGTTGCAACCGAGGATAGACTATTTTTACACGCTATGCACTTCAGCACTCGGCAGTCCCGTTCTGTGAGCTTGTGTGGTCTACCACCTCAGGGCTGAGCCGTTGTTGCTCCTAGATGTTTCCACTTCACAATAACAGAGCTTACAGTTGACCGGGGCAGCTCCAGTAGGGCAGAAGTTTGACAAACTGACTTGTTGGAAGGCTGGCATCCTATGATGGTAGCACGTTGAATGTCACTGAGCTCCTCAGTAAGGCCATTCTACTGCCATTGTTTGTCTATGGAGATTGCATGGCGGTGTGCTTGATTTTTACACCTGTCCGCAACGTATGTGGCTGAAATAGCCAAATCCACTATTTTTAAGGGGTGTCCACATACTTTGTATATTGTATATCTCCATATGCATCCAAGTCACGTCTTTCCTGGGTATTTTACAGCTTGTTTCTAGCATAAAGCATTGCAGACCAAGTGCTGCAAGAGATCACATTATATAATCAGATCCGTTTTATTTTCTTCAAAATCAAAATTTTCTTTAATGCCATTGGAATACCCTCTCATACCCCTTCAATTCGAGTCTTGGTTTTATTGGTCATATACACACGGTTAGCAGATGTTAATGCGAGTGTAGCGAAATGCTTGTGCTTCTAGTTCCGTCCGTGCAGTAATATCTAACAAGTAATCTAACAATTTCACAACAACTACCTTATACACACAAGTTTAAAGGAATGATTAAGAATATGTACATAATAAATATATGGATGAGCGATGGCCGAAACAGCACATTTCTTCACCCTCCTGAGGTTGAAGAGGTTCTGTTGCGCCTTCTTCACCACGCTGTATGTGTGGATGGACCAGTTTGTCAGTTATGTGTACGCCGAGGAACTTAAAACTTTCCATCTTCTCCACTACTGTCCGGTCGATATGGATAGGGGGGTGCTCCCTCTGCTGTTTCCTGAAGTCCACGATCATCTCCTTTGTTATTTTCCTGACACCACACTCCGAGGGCCCTCACCTCCTCCTTGTAGGCCGTCTCGTTGTTGTTGGTAATCAAGCCTAACACTGTAGTATCGTCTGCAAACTTGATGATTGCGTTGGAGGCGTGCATGGCCACGCAATCATGGGTGAACAGGGAGTACAGGAGAGGGCTGAGAACGCACCCTTGTGGGGCCCCAGTGTTGAGGATCAGCGGGGTGGAGATGTTGTTTCCTACCCTCACCACCTGGGGGCAGCCTGTCAGAAAGTCCAGGACCCAGTTGCACAGGGCGGGGTCGAGACCCAGGATCTGGAGCTGAATGATGAGTTTGGAGGGTACTATGGTGTTAAATGCTGAGCTGTAATCGATGAACAGCATTCTTACATAGGTACTGTTACGTCCGTTGTTGAATGAAGACCAAGGTGCAGCGTGGTAGGTGTACATTTTCTTTCATTTGAAATGTTCCACCAAAAACAATAACCTACTCAACGAACGTAAAGCTAAGAGTGCAACACACAAAGACAATATCCCACAAGAGAAGGTGGGAAAAAAGGGCTGCCTAAGTATGATCCTCAATCAGAAACAACAATAGACAGATGCCTCTGATTGGGAACCATACTCGGCCAACAAAGAAATATAAACATAGATTTCCCACCCTAGTCACACCATGACCTACCAAATAGAGAATTTAAAGGATCTCTAAGGTCAGGGCGTGGCAGGTATTCCAGATGGGTTAGCGCAGTGTGAAGTGTGATTGTGATTGCGTCGTCTGTGGACCTATTGGGGCATTAAGCAAATTGGAGTGGGTCTAGGGTGTCAGGCAGGGTGGAGGTGATAGGATCCTTGACTAGTCTCTCAAAGCACTTCATGATGAAGGAAGTGAGTGCAAAGGGGTGATAGTCGTTTAGCTCAGCTACCTTAGCTTTCTTGGGAACAGGAACAATGGTGGCCCTCTTGAAGCATGTGGGAACAGCAGACTGGCATAGGGTTTGATTGAATATGTCCGTAAACACACCAGCCAGCTGGTCTGTGGATGCTCTGAGGACACGGCTAGGGATGCCGTCTGGACCGGCAGCCTTGCTAGGGTTAACACGTTTAAATGTTTTACTCACGTTGGCTGCAGTGAAGGAGAGCCCGCAGGTATTTAGCAGTGGGTCGTGTTAGTGGCACTGTATTGTCCTCAAAGCAAGCGAAGAAGTTGTTTAGTTTGTCTGGGAGCAACACATCAGTGTCCGCGACGGGGCTGGTTTTCTTTTTGTAGGCCGTGATTGATTGTAGACCCTGCCACATACGTCTTGTTTCTGAGCCGTTGAATTGCGATTCTACTTTGTCTCTATACTGATGCTTAGCTTGTTTGATTGCCTTGCGGAGGAAATAGCTACACTGTTTATATTTGGTCATGTTTCCGGTCGCCTTACCATGATTAATAAAAGCAGTGGTTTGCGCTTTCAGTTTTGCACGAATCCTGCCATCAATCCATGGTTTCTGATTGGGGAAGGTTTTTATAGTCACTATGGGTACAACATCCCCGATGCACTTGCTAATAAACTCGCTCACCGAATCAGCGTATACATCAATGTTGTTGTCCGATGCTATCTGGAACATATCCCAGTCCACGTGATCGAATCTTGAAGCGTGGAATCAGATTGGTTGGACCAGCGTTGAACAGACCTGAGCATGGGCGTTTCCTGTTTTAGTTTCCTGTCTATAGGCTGAGAGCAACAAAATGGAGTAGTGGTCAGATTTTATGAAAGGCGGTTGAGGAAGGGCTTTGGATGCATCGCGGAAATTAGAGTAGCAATGATCCAGAATTTTGCCAGCCCGGGTTGCGCATTCGATATGCTGATAAAATTTAGGGAGCTTTGTTTTCAGATTAGCCTTGTTAAAATCCCCAGCTACAATAAATGCAGCCTCAGGATATGTGGTTTCCAGTTTACATAGAGTCCAATGAAGTTCTTTCAGGCCCGCCCTTCTTCTTACCAGAGAGATGTTTGTTTCTGTCGGCGTGATGCTTGAAGAAACCGGGTGGCTGTACCGACTCTGGTAAGAAGCCATGTTTCCGTGAAACAAAGAATGTTATAATCTCTGATGTCTCTCTGGAAGGCAATAATTGCTCGAATTTCGTCTACCTTGTTCTCAAGAGACTGGACATTGGCGAGTAGTATACTCGGGAGTGGTGTGCCCGTCTATGGAGCCTGACCAGAAGACCTCACCCTCTGCCCCTTCTGCAGTGCCATTGTTTTGGTTCGCCTACTAGGATCCAATCCATTGTCCTGGGTGGTGCTCCAAACAGAAGATCCGCATCGGGAATGTCATATTCCTGGTCGTAATGTTGGTAAGTTGACGTTGCTCTTATATCCAATAGTTCCTCCCAGCTGTCCAATAGTTCCTTCCTCTTTGCTTATAGCCGTATACAGCTCATTGAGTGCGGTCTTATTGCCAGCATTGGTCTGTGGTGGTAAATACACAGCTATGAAGAATATAGAACTCTCTAGGTAGATAGTGGGTCTACAGCTTATCATGAGATACTCTACCTCGGGCGAGAAAAACCTAGAGACTCCCTTAGATATTATGCACCAGCTGTTTACAAATATACATAGACCGCCACCCCTTGTCTTACCAGAGGCTGCTATTCTATCCTGCCGATACAGTGTGTAAACCGCCAGCTGTATGTTATTCATGCCGTCATTCAGCCACAACTCTGTGAAACATAAGATATTCAAGTTTTCAATGTCCCGTTGGTAGGATATACGTGCTTTTTGTTCGTACACTTTATTATCAGCTTATTGTACGTTTTCCAATAGCACCGATGGCAAAGGCAGATTAGCCATTCATCGCCAGATCCTCACAAGGCACTCCAATCTCATTCCGTGAAAGCTCCGTCTCTTTCTCCTGCAAATGACGGGGAGGAGGGCCTGTTCGGGTGTCTGGAGTAAATCACTCTCGTCCAACTCATTAAAGAAAAATTATTTGTCCAATTCAAGGTGAGTAATCGCTGTTCTGATGTCCAGAATCTCTTTTCGGTAGCAGCAACAGTATGTATAAAATAAGTTACAAACAATGCGAAAAAACAAAATAGCACGGTTGGTTAATAGCCCATAAAACAGCTGCCATCCCCTCCTGCGCCATTATTCTATATATACGCTGTCGTCTGTAGTGATTGTTAACTGTGGAGCTGACCGTACTGATAAATGCATAGATCAGAAAAATTTGACACAACAGATGATAAATTAAAATAATGATGTTGAACCAACAAATCTGAAAGATAAATTGTATGGGGATGGCAGGTATTGTGGGGGAGGATCAGAATGTTCAGAATCACAAAAAAACGTAATAAATGTGGATTACTATGCTATTTCAATGACAATACATTCCGTTATGCAGCATAATATTTTATTTGTATTATCTGGGGGGAGGAAGTTGCAAAAACTTTAATGGCCAATTGGAAAACCCATTGTCACTAAACACAGAGTTACAAATCTCAGGAATATGTGGGACAAGAATAAAGGAAACATTTCTACATTCTACTACTAGTGACAACAAAGTAAAATTTAACAAAATAGTACAAACATAGAATGTAAATGAGGCTTGGGTACAAAATCTATTGCCTGTGGAGAGTTTAAATGACGGAATGTCAACTGATAAGAGAACCCTCAGACTGCCAACTTAATATGCAAAATATACACACTTTTGAGGATAAAGAACCTACTTCTGATCTACATCCTGATGCATCCAAGAGTTCATATGATGGAGTGTCAGTGGTGCAGCCCAATCAAATCTCAGACACCCAAGATATTGGTAATGAATACTACCATTTAGAGCAGTGTTTCCCCAACTCGGTCCTGGGGACCCCATAGGGTGCATGTTTTGGTTTTTGCCCTAGCACTATACAGCTGATATAAAATAATCAAAGCTTAATGATGAGTTTATTATTCGAATCAGCTGTATAGCGCTAGAGCAGCAAAAAAAACGTGCACATCTTGGGGTCCCCAGGGCCGACTTTGGGAATCACTGACTTAGAGACAGAAAGTTGTGGTCGAGGTTGATCAGATGGGGAACTCGTAAGCTCTATGAAAAATGAATCAGATGAGCAGCATTTAACTGGAGAGGTTGACAGTGAAATAAGCCAGGATTCACTGAAGTGTGTTTTGTCAGATCAGGTTCATTTTGAGGAGTTCAGGGTTACCACTCCAAATAATAGTGTGTTAGTGTGTTTTACGTTGACTTGTGACTAATGGGAGAGGGTCCATTCAGAGAGAAATGGTAGGTATTTCATTTGGGTAGTCCTATTTGCACAGCCGAGAAGCAGGATCCGGAAAAGTAGGATCCGTAGCCTCTGCCTTTTAAAAGTAGCATTTGTGGTGTCCTTGTTCTCTAAAGCAGTCTTATGAGAGGGCAATGTGAATATATGAGTGATTGGAGAGGAAATTACTTAAGTGAAAGAAGTGAAGATTTAAAACTTGAATGATAGAGCAGACTGATGAAATTAAGCTATATGTTTAATAATGAAATAAAATGTAAAGATAAATGTTGCATGTTGCGTTTATATTTTTGTTCAGTATATATTCCACAGACCCTAGTGAGTAATCCCAATCCAACTTTTACTTCTGCACAAATAATCATTTTTCCTGTACAACTACTGTATATTTCTACCATATAGTGTCCAGGCACCCCATTTTAAGCTGTTTGACCACAGTAAAAGGTCAGCAACACTCCGTATTATTCAAAGCCCCATGAAATGAAACCATCTATACATTCTACAGACCCTACTGACTATTCCCTACAATACTTTTATTGCGGCACCCAGAATAGTTTTTGCTCTTTAAGTGGGAGGTGGGGTAATTGAAGTTGAAGATTCCTGGTGTTTGTGATGCCTGTCGATTGGTGCGACGCAGACCCGGCTGAGAGCGTGGTGAAACAGAGGTGACACAGTCTTTCTTTACCTGACAAAGTAATGTTAGGACATATGAGTTATGCTTTTAGAGCTTTGTGCCGAATCCACTGCAGTGTTATAGGTCACATTTATGGGCATATCACAGCAGTGTCGGAGGGAGATTGCAAGATGCGGGAAGTGTACAGGAGGACATGGGACGGAGAAATGTGTAGTTTAGGTGGGAAAGGTTTGTCAACTGTAGGGGTGCCTATGTTGCTGGGGATTGGCAGTGTACTGTGTGAGAGAGGGAGGTTGAGGTGGCCAGGGTTAGAGTAGTGCAGAGGGTGTCGTATGCTGAGGGTGTGAAGAAAGTAGAGGAGAGTGGATCAAGGGTGAGGGATTCTGAGAGGATCCCTGTGAATAGTAGATCTGTGCCAGAACAGAGGGATAGGCAAATGAGTGATATATGTTTCAGTAAGGTTGGCTTCTTGGCATTCATAGCCATGGTCGGGTAGTTTACTTTCTAAATTTTATCCGATACTAGTTACCTGTCCAAAATTGTCATCAGTAACATAATTTTTGGGTTACCCAAACTCAGTAATGTAATCTGATTCAATTCTGTTACTTATACAGTAGATTACTTTCCTCTTAAGAGGCATTAGCAGAAGACAAAAATGTATGTTACCAATTGAACGACATCTATTGCAGAATAAATCAATGTTAAAGTTTACATAGCTGGCCATATATGGATGTTAAATTTAACTTTACTGGTTGGTTATGTAAGCTTCTTCTAACCTATCGCTTCCTACTACATATAATAATACGATGAAACTATACATTTACATTAAAAACCAAAGTCTATCAGAATTCCAGTCATTCCAATAAATGTTATACCCCTTGATCTTCAAGAATAGGACTTGGAAATATGGAAGAATAGATTAGCCAAATCTTTTTACCTGAGCATGACCTCAAAACTAAAGACTTATTAGCCAGCCCTACTCTGTTGTTTATGATTTTGTTGTCATGGAGGACTGGTTTGGCTCATTGATTAGAGTTGAAAAATAAATGCTGCGCTCATGGAATGGCATGCTTTGAGCACTACTGAAAAGTGCAATTTACATGTGAAAAATAAATGCCATATTCTGCATTTGCTATAGGCCTATTGTTTACCATTTGGTTGGTGACACTTGGATATCTTGATAATATGCAGCTGTTTAAAGGGCAAATCCACAGATGAAACAATAACAAAACGGTAGTCCGCCTCAGTTTTGGTAAAAAGCTGAGGGATGGGCCTGAAGAAATGGAACCACTCTCAGATTAATAGACAGCTATAGATGCTAGGGTTAACCATCCATTATATAAAAATATTGTTTTAACCATGTTATGAGGCTATACAGTGTTTGTTCACATCTACAATGTTTACAAACATTGGAGTAAAACAAGCTTATATTTTATCATGGAATGTGACAGTTGAACTAAGCTCATGAGGCATTTATAAATTATACTATTCAAGAATTAATGGATATATATATATATATATATATATATATATATAATTTAAGTCCAAAAATTGATGTAGCAACTACAGATTACAGAGTGCCTACACCACTGCTGTCATCCTTACCTCCAAGCGTTTATTCAAGTTGTATAATCTTTGGATGACGACAGTAGTCGCATCCAAAGGTTTTAATGAGTATAGGGTTAGTTGGTAAGGTAATTAAAAAATGTATATTTAATTTCCCAGTTCCCCTTTCCCAATGTATCACAAGTTGTGATACATTGAAAAAGGGGAACCGCAACGTGTAATGGATCTATACTGTAGTTCAGTTGGGGGCGGTAAGGCAACCTTTTGGATGCCAACCGCCGTTAAACCCCACCAAAGAAAAATAAGTCACTCTCATTGACCCCCATAGAAAAACGTATTGCTCGGTGGCGAAACACCGCCACCTGCTGTGTTGAAGGGAGACACATTTTCCGCAGAGTTGGGCCTTCCTCTCTGCTGACGAGACGCTGGTGAACGACACTATGCCTGCCGTAGTTATAATGGATGAAAATTATGATAAACTTTTAGACCAGTGCCAAACACAGGAACTTGAGGTAGTTATATCCAAGAATTTAATGAAACGTGTGGAACTTGAAGCTTTAAATGTGTCCATTCGCAAAGAGAATCTCTTTGGTCTGTGTGTTTTAACTTAGCTAGCGGTGCTAACTAGCTAGCCATCCAAACGCACTGACGTTAGCGAACACAACATAGCTAGCTAACTAGATCATAACATTTAACGTACGAGAAAGTAGCTAACTACCCTCATGTACGTCAGTTAGCTTGGTAGCGAGCACAGCGTATATAGCTAGGTCTTAACATTACATTGAACACAGCATTTAACTGCGTTTTGCTATGTAGCAGAGGGATGTGAAATGTGGCAGGAGGAAAGTAGCTAGCTAATGACAACACATTCAAATATCACATATTGTGTTGAGCATTTAAATTAGCAGCACGGGGTGCAGATTGATGTTTTTTCCTTAGCTAGGTTTTCACAATTTGTGCGCCAAGTAATATGTGAAGAACGTTAAGGTTGTTTAATATACAGTACAGGGTTTCCTGGATGGGTCCTTTCGACCAGGTCGTGCAGCTATCTGTATAGCCACATTATTAAATGGACATCTTCAGTCATGAGGGTACAACGTTTGGAACTTCATGACCGTCATTAGCAATCCAACAGAAAATGGCGGTACCATTTTATGAATGTTAGCAAACAATGTTATTTCGACACGATGGGACATTTTGTCTGTGAAATTAATTATGCGGGAAATATGTTTGGAATAATCACATCGAAGCAAATTTGGGAGTCAACGCGATGATATGTTATGTGGTCCTCCCATTACGATTTGGGAACGCGTGCAGTTTATTAAGACTACAGAATAAATATATTTTGAACTTGATGTACCTCTCTAATAAATATTGATGGTTTTATTCTGGTGACTTGATGCGTGGCTGCCGTTTAACAAATATAATCAATCTCGCTATAATCTATAATATTCTCATTTAGGCTAGCTGTCTCTGCGAACTGCTAGAGCTCACATGCCTAGACCAGAGTGGGCACATTTGCTATTTAACGCAACATTTCTACTTACAAAACCATGAGTAGAATTGGAAACGCATTGAACTTTTGAATTGAATTCTGTACATTAAACACATATATATTTAAACTGCATTAATTTCCAGCACCACCTCAACATTATGTGAAAATCGCGGAAGATACGTGATTCCTATGACATCATCAGTGTGCATCATGTGATTTTTAACCAATTATGAGTAGGCATTGCCTACTAGTTGTCTACTATTGGTTGTCATTGGAAACACTTATCTTCCTCAATCTTTTAACATGAAGTTGAAAAAGGGTGATATTTCCCTTAGTGCACATAAAAGACACTTTTTTTTTTGCTAATGACGTTACATCAATACTCTTTATCAGCAACATGTGAGTTTGATGGAAACACCATGGGTGAGAAAATTGGCATATCTTTATGCAGATTTTAGAATATTCGCATGAAAATCTGTCATAAATTGGATGGAAACCTAGCTATTGGCTTGCATGGGCAGCATATTGGCTAAACATTGACTAATTGTTTGTTTTCTCGTCAGGCTCCAGGTGGCATTGCAACCCCTCAAGTGTATGCCCAGCTGTTGGCTCTCTATCTACTGCACAATGACATGTAAGTCAGGTTTTCTATAGACCTAGCCCTTCTAAAGAAAATGTTTTCTGACCATTAGGTGTTAGTTAGAGCTTAAACTCAATATGTAGCAAACCAGTCGGCAAGGGCTGTTGCAGGATTGCTATTTTACCAGTAAAATGCAGCTAGCTATGATTACCATAGCTATAATATGTAGCTTGCTAGATAGCTAGATATTTCATTAGGTGTTGATCTGTGATGTGATTTGATGTGATAACGATGGTTTTGGGAAACATGCTCCTTCGAGGGTTCTTACGATGATCTTAGCCGTAAGATGCTTTTGGGGAAAGTGTGCCCCGGTCTAGCTAGCTGGTTTGTGACTTTGCTACTTACAGAGATAAACAGTACCAGTCAAATGTTTGGACACACCTACTCATTCAAGAGTTTTTCTTTATTTTCACTATTTTCTACATCGTAGAGTACTAGTGAAGATATCAAAACTATGATATAACACACATGGAATCATGTAGTAAAACAAATCAAAATATATTTTTGATTCTTCAAAGTAGCCACCCTTTGCCTTTGACTGCTTTGCACACTCTTGAAATTCTCCAAATCAGCTTCATGAGGTAGTCACCTGGAATGTTTTTCCAACAGTCGTGAACCAGTACCCACATATGCTGAGCACTTGTTGGCTGCTTTTCCTTCACTCTGCGGTCCAACTCATCCCAAACCATTTAAATTCGGTTGAGGTCGGGTGATTGTGCCGGCCAGGTCATCTGATGCAGCACTCCATTGCTCTCCTTCATGGTGAATTAGCCCTTACACATCCTGGAGGTGTGTTTTGGGGTTATTGTCCTGTTGAAAAACAAATGATAGTACCACGAATCGCAAACCAGATGGGATGGCGTATCGCTGCAGTATGCGGTGGTAGCCATGCTGGTTAAATGTGCCTTGAATTCTAAATAAATGAGTGTCATCAGCAAAGCACCATCACAACACCTCCATGCTTCACGGTGGGAACTACACATGCGGAGATCATCCGTTCACATACTCTGCTCTGCGTCTCTCAAAGACACAGTGGTTGGAACCAAAAATCTCAAATTTGTACTCAACAGACCAAATAACAGATTTCCACCAGTCTAATGTCCATTGCGCGTGTTTCTTGGCCCAAGCAAATTTCTTATTATTGGTGTCCTTTAGTAGTGGTTTCTTTGCAGCAAACTATTAAGCCCTGATTCACGCAGTCTCCTCTGAGCAGTTGATGTTGAGATGTCTTTACTTGAACTCTGTGCAGCATTTATTTGGGCTGCAATTTCTGAGGCTGGTAACGCTAATGAACTTATCCTCTGCAGCAGAGGGTCTGGGTCTTCCTTTCCTGTGACGGTCCTCATGAGAGCCAGTTTCATCATAGTGCTTGATGGTTTTTGTGACTGCACTTGAAGAAACTTTCAAAGTTCTTGACATTTTCCAGATTGACTGACCTTCATGTCTTATAGTAATGATGGACTGTCATTTCTCTTTGCTTATTTGAGCTGTTCTTGCCATAAAATAGACTTGGTCTTTTACCAAATCATACTATCTACTGTTTACCACCCCTACCTTGTCACAACACAACTGATTGGTTCAAATGCATTAAGAAGGAAAGAAATTCCCCAAATGAACTTTTAACAGGGCACACCTTTTAATTGAAATGCATTCCAGGTGACTACCTTATGAAGCTGGTTGAGAGAGAGACATGAATTTGCAGAGATGTCATCAAGGCAAGGGGTGGCTACTTTGTTAAACAAATCAAAATATATTTGAGGTTCTTCACTTTGGTTACATATGTGTTATTCTACAATGTAGAAAATAGTAAAAAAAAAAAAATAAGAAAAACCCTTGAATGAGCATGTGTGTGTGTGTGTATATATATATATATATATTTATAGCACATTTATTTCCACAACTGATTAATAATGTAGGCATTTCATATTGTTTATTGTTACTTACAGTGCTGTAAAAGTATTTGCCCCCTTTTCTATTTTTCTCTACTTTTGCATAATTTTCAACCAAACCTAATATTAGATTAACAGAACCTGAATGAACAGCAATTACATACTTATTTCATAAAGAAAAGTATGCCACTCCAATGTCCCTGTGTGGGAAAAAGTAATTGCCCCCTTACACTCAATAACTGGTTGTGCAATCTTTAGCTGCAATGCTTCCTTTAGTTGTTGGTCAATCGCTGTGGAGTAATTTAGCCCAGTCTTCCATGTAGAACAGCTGTAACTCAGCAACATTGGTGGGATTTCAAGCATGAACTGCTCGTTTCAAGTCCATGGGACCAATATCTCCCAAAAAGTTGACTCAAGTTTGCCATAAAGCACCTGGATGATCACCCAGACTCTTGTAAGAATGTTCTATGGACAGATGATTCAAAAGTGTAGCTTTTTGGATGACTTGGGCCCCATTATGCCTGGTGAAAACCAAACACTGTATTCCATAGTAAGAACCTCATACCAACGATCAAGCGTGGTGGTAATGTGATGGATTGGGGATGCTTTGCTGCCTCAGGACCTGAACAACTTGCCTTAATAGAAGGAACCATGAATTCTGCTCTGTATCAGAGAATTATACAGGAGAATGTCATGCCATCTGTCAGTGAGCTGAAGCGCTGCTGGGTCATGCAGCAAGACAATGATCCAAAACACGCCATCGAGTCTACATGAAAATGGCTAAAAAGCAACAAATCCAGACCTAATCCCAATTGAGATGTTGTGGTAGGACTTAAAACGAGTAGTTCATGCTTGTCAAATGTCAGAGTTAAAGCAGTTCTGGAGGCAAGAGTGGGCCAAAATTCCTCCACAACGATCTGAAAGACTGATCACCCCCCAAACACACACACACTCTTTCATACAACCACAAGCTCAGATGTTCGTTGTTCCATCCCATATCTGTGCAACATTGAAGAATCTCTCGCTCTCACAATTCCTGACACATGGGCTCTGGCATTTGCAACCATTTTTCCTTTTTCACTCACTTAATTCCACACTTTTCCATACAAACATACAGGCACCCCATCTTCAAACACACGCACACTCCCCCCACATATTTGAATATAAATAATTTTACAACATTCCCTGACTTTGAATAGTATAGTGTGTTTTTATCAGTTGCTGTATTTTATTAAATAACTATTTATATTACAATCCCTACCATGGATAGTGTTGGGTGTTCTGTTATTGGCCCCTTCTATTATTTAGAATGGCCATGGAGTAGTCTTGGTTTTTAAGAGCTACACATTTGCGCCGTTGTGCAATTTCCTTCGGGAACCTATCATTCATGCCTATTTTCATGCTGGCTAGTCTTTCGCCCAGGCTTTCAACCATTATTTTATCTTTAAATAATGCAAATTTGGCAACAATTGATTTGGTGCGCGTATCGCTGTCCTCTCTTCTGAAAAAGGTGTACACGTTTGAGTTTGTGGACTCTGTCGCCTGGGGTCTGTAGCGCTTTAACCAGTAATTCTTTCACCACGCTCTCTGGATCTTCACCTTCGTCTTTATTTCCGGTAAGCACCAGATAATTATTTTTGTCTGTATATCAAGTACGGCTTCTCTTAAATTTTAGATTTTTTATTTATTTTACTAATGTCTGTTTCAATAATATTGAGAGTAGCTTTTAGTTTCTCATCACTCATTTCGAGGATCGCCTTCAACTCCTTTTTATATCTTTACTAACTAGTTCAAGTATGCCCAATTAATCGACTTCAGCAGGTCAGTTTCCATTCTTTGTGTACGGAGTGGTGAAAAGCAGGAATCGTCTGTTGCATTTTTCTTTTGGGGATTGTGTCTCCATACTTACCCTGGTTACACTACATGTTTTGGCGTGGGTAGTATTTGTTGATACATTTCTTTACCCTTCTAATTTGTTTTGTGGTGTTATCCAGATTGAAGGTTATTGCTCACGAGCAGTGTTGTAGTACTCGAGACCGGTCTGGAGACCACACATTAAGTGTCTGGGTCTTGTCGGATACTTCTTTTTACTCCGTCTTGAATGTCTCGGACGGTGAGGACTTGTAATTTCTTCCAGAGACCAGTGGAGTAAAACACTCTCAGCTTCAATTGTCACCGTATTAAAAACGCTTCGCCAGGCCGTGTGTGCGTGTACAGTTGAAGTTGGAAGTTTACATACACCTTAGCCAACTACATTTAAACTCAGTTTTTCACAAATGCTGACATTTAATCGTAATAAAAACTCCCTGTCTTAGGTCAGTTAGGATCACCACTTTGTAGGCGTTTACTGACACCAGCCATATTCAACGGGTGTTGTACACATGTAAAGTTAGCTAATGAGCCAGCTAGGTTAGCTAGTTTAACAAAATTGAACAACAATGCCAACAATGCCACAGTCTTGGGAGATAACCAACCAGGTTCAATGTTAGCTAGCTAACGAGAAAAGCAAACAGGTCTGGTAAACTAATAATAACGTCCACTAGGAAGCCAGCCAGCTAATGTTAGCTAGCTAGCTAACAGTACACTTTAGCCTGACCTGAAATCACTTTGTCAAAATTAGAAATGTGTAATATCTGAAAATGTAGCTAGCTATCTTACCTGTATGCATCATCATGCATGATGGATGCGTCTCCCTGTCAGGAATGTCATACCACGGTTGCCCTTAGTTTGAAGACGTAATCCGGAGACAGGTGTTTATCCATCTCTTTAGCTATCATACTCTAATTCCACTGATTTCAAAACTTGATCCTTCAGTTTTGAAATCTTGAAAGCTTATGAAGCTCCACTATACAATATAGAATTTTTTTTAAAGCCGCGTTCAGAATGATATCTGTAGCCGATAAGTAGGAAAGATGTTTCAAACTTATGGACATCACTTCAAATTAGTGGATTCGGCTATTTCAGCCACACCAGTTGCTGTCAGGTGTATTAAGCACAAAGCCATGCAATCTCCATAGACAAACATTGGCAGTAGAATGGCCTTACTGAAGAGCTCAGTGTCTTTCAATGTGGCTTCATCATAGGATGCCACCTTTCCAACAAGTCAGTTCTTCACATTTTTACCCTGCTAGAGCTTCCCTGGTCAACTATAAGTGCTGTTATTGAAGTGGCAACTAGGAGTAACAACTGCTCAGTCGCGAAGTGGTAGACCACACAAGCTCATAGAACAGGACCGAGTGCTGAGTGCTTAGCGCATAACAATCGTCTGTCCTCGGTTGCAACACTCACTACCACGTTCCAAACTGCCTCTGGAAGCAATGTCAGCACAAGAACTGTTAGTCCGGAGTTTCATTAAATTGGTTTCCATGGCCGAACAGCCGCACCCAAGCCTTAGATCACCATGCGCAATGCGAGGAATCTGTTGGTGTGATGTAAAGCTCGCTGGCATTGGAAACGCATTCTCTGGTGAGATTAATCTCACTTCACCATCTGGCAGTCCGACAGACGAGTCTGGGTTTGGCGGATGCCAGGAGAACGCTACCTGCCCCAATTGATAGTGCCAACTGTAAAATTTGGTGAAGGAGGAATGATGGTCTGGGGCTGTTTTTCATGGTTTGCGGTAGGCCCTTGAATGCAGTGAATGCTACAGCATACAATGACATTCTAGACGATTCTGTGCTTCCAACTTTGTGGCAACAGTTTGGGGAAGGCCCTTTCCTGTTTCAGCATGACAATGCCCCCGTGCACAAAGCGAGGTCCATACAGAAATGGTTTGTTGAGATTTGTGTGGAAGAACTTGACTGGCCTACACAGAGCCCTGACCTCAACTCCATCTAACACCTTTGGAATGAATTTGAACACCGACTGCAAGCCAGGTTTCTGTGCCCGACCTCACTAATGCTCTTGTGGTTAAATGGAAGTCCCACGGCAATTTTCCATCTAGTGGAAAGCCTTCCCAGAAGAGTGGAGACTGTTATAGCATTAAAGGGGGACTAACTCCATGTTAATGCCCTGGATGTATATATAAATAATTATAGGACAAAAAGCACATCACCAACTCATTTGCAGGCCTTGACAAGTAGGACGGATGTTTTACTTGTCCGAAAGCTTGTCAAGCTCATCGTGCAGAACAATCAGGCACTGTGCTTCACTCTCCGGTGTTGTGACCATTTGATCTGAACAAACTGTGCCTCAATTATGTCAACAGAATCAAGCCTTTAGATGTTAATGTTAACTATCCTTCATTATATTTGTGTAATTAAGTCTCATTAAAGTTTGTCTACATTTTCTGGCGGCTCACTCTTGTCAGCATTGGTTTGGACATGATGCTGTAGCCAACATGCATATCACCTACACTTTGACATGTAGGCTTTTTTATTTATTTATATACATGGCAAATATATTTAAATATTGTTCCAAAGTTGGACTCTCTGATCCAATTCTGATAGGAGTAATTGTTTGATATTTAGATTTGTGTGATTTAATTAACTTGTCATTCGGACAGAATAAATCCTTTTATTTATTTTTTTGTAACACAGAACATCAACAGACAAGAACAGCTCAAGGACAGACAATATCCCTGAGATTAATGTTGTATGTTATGAAAGCATTGTAACTTGCAATTTGTTTTCAGGTTTGAATGAGACAATGTATTCCCCTAAACGTATTCTTTCAACAAAGTTCTGGTTTTATAAATATTATACTGTGTATGTCTATCGTTGTCATATGTAAGACTAAATGCCAGACAGTTTGGAACTCTCTAGTGAGAGTTGCAACCGAGGACAGGCAAGTTTTTTTTACATTTTTGTTGTGCGCTATGCGCTTCACTCGGCGAACCTGTTTTGTGAGCTTGTGTGGCCTACCACTTCGCGGCTGAGATGTTATTGCTCCTAGACGTTTCCACTTAACAATAATAGCACTTATAGTTGACAAGGGCAGAAATTTGACAAACTGACTTTTTGGAAAGGTGTCATCCTATGACGTTGGCACGTTGTAGGTCACAGAGCTCTTCAGCAAGGCCATTCTACTGCCATTGTTTGTCTATGGAGAATGCATGGCTGTGTGCTTGCATTTATACCGGTCCGCAATGGGTGTGGCTGAAATAGCCGAATTCACTAATTTGAAGGGGTGTCCCTTTTTGACCATGTAGTGTGTGCTTTACATAGTGTCGAATCACAGAACATTCCGTAGAATTCAAGAAAAATACCACCGTAACTAAAACGTCGAACTCATTCACAGTAAAATATATTACCATTCTGATTTCAGATTATCAATCCTTACTAAATATTGAAGACTCAATATGCTCATGTTTTTCCCCATCTTCATTAGTTGTGTAAATGGCAGTTTGGGAGAGGGGAGCATTTATTTATTTCTGTATGATGCACATTTTCACAGGTGCTTCACAGGGCTGTTTCTGTGTTAGCTGGCGTTCTAAAGCCTAGTGTTTCCATTCCCCTTTAATTGTCAGATGACTTTTGTTACTTTTTTTTACAGGAATAATGCCAGGTACCTGTGGAAGCGAATTCCTCAAGCCATTAAATCGGTGAGAATGGTAGGGTTAGCATTTATCTAATATATTTAGACTGAACAAAAATGTAAACGCAACAATTTTACTAAGTTAGTTCATATAAGGAAATCAGTCAATTGAAATCAATTCATTAGGCCCTAATCTATGGATTTCATAGACATCCGGTGAAGATGCCGCATTTGAAGGTCCTGGGTTGGTGTGGTTACACATGGTTTGCGCGTTTGAGACCGGTTGGACGTACTGCCAAATTCTCTAAAACGATGGAGGCGGCTTATGGTAGACAAATCCACATTCAACAGCTCTGGTGGACATTCCTGCAGTCAGCATGCCAATTGCATGCTCCCTCAACTTGAGAAATCTTTGGCATTGTGTTGTGACAACTGCACATTTTAGTGGCTTTTTATTGTCCCCGGCGCAAGGTGCACCTGTGTTTTGACCATGCTGTTGATATGCCACACCTGTCAGGTGGATGGATTATCTTGGCAAAGGAAAAATACTCACTAAAAAGGATGTAAACATTGGTGCACAAATTTGATATTTTTGTGCGTATGGAACATTTCTGGGAGCATTTATTTCAGCTCATGAAACATGGGACCAACACTTTACATGTTGCGTTTTATATTTTTGTTCAGTATAGATAGCTGAGGCACAAGTTTGTGTAAATTTCTTTGTGTATATTTTTGTTAGACAATGAAAACTAGTTAAAGCTATACTGGGAGCTCAACTCTTGAATAGGTAGGTCAGTCATTGTATAATTTCCCACATTGAAGATGGTAGTACAAAAGTGGGACCTGTCCTGCACATGGAATTGCTTCAATTCATGAGAATGAGTGTACCCAATGTCTCACTAGCAACAAGACTCAGTCTGCATATCGTTTAGTATAGTCTAGTTACCAATGTATGTTAAAGTTGATTTAAATGGGTTTAAACGTGTTGTGTGCAGGGAAACCCAGAGCTGACGGCCGTGTGGGCCGTGGGTCAGCGCATATGGCAGCGAGACTTCCCAGGGATCTACTCGGCCATTGCAGCTCACCAGTGGTCTGAGAACATCCTGCCCGCCATGGATGCCCTGCAAGGTACTGTAATGGCCGTGCACTTTTCTGTGACCAATTGACACACCTGACCTGCATGATGAACTAACATTTAAAACACAGCCTACACACTTCTGTGGCTCAACATGCATATATAACTCAATGTGGCTGATTTACACGGTTTTGTGACTGAGGGCCCTGCTCAAACAATATTGGTTACAGGGGAAAAAATAACATTAGACCTTCAGAGCATCTTTTGAGTAGGCATGCCATTTTTGTTTGAGTGTATTGCTTAGTACCCTATACATTAATCCAAATGTCTATTCTTGTGAGAAAAACATTGTTTTTGACATTCTGGAGACTGTTACCGGGTGTTATTGAATATGCAACACATTGACCTATTGAGACTGACTGAACTCATGACCAGGCCACGTCTCTCACCTCTGAATAACTTTCTATATTCATTGCTTAAACCTGAGGCTAGACAGAAGAAAGACTGGGTAAGGATAGATGTGTAAGATGTTTAGCAGTTCACGCAATCAGCAGCTTCATTAGAAGTTTGTTCATGTTAGAATTTATAGGGAATTTGCTTTGGACAATTGGTAGCAGGATGATTGAAATTAAATATGTTGGGTAGTTCGGGAAAAATGTATGCTTACATAATGAAAGTGGACCCCACACAATTGTAATAGTACATTTTGTAATGTCTTTCACATTGCTGCCTACTGAGTGTTCTCAATTATCAAGAGGGGACACCACTTGCATCCTACATTGTAACCCTGCCATGAAGTGGTTATGGAGGGCAAAGAAGAATACAGAAAAGGGAGCTTAAAAAGCTTTTGTAATACCTAATTGAAAATATAATGGGTTATTTATCCACTCACAAATGGTCCCATTGATGCACAGCATGATGGGATACATTTTGCCTAGTTTATTATAGCCCTCTAAAGCTCTTCGGGTTGAGGAGATTATCAAGAGATTCTCGAGCAGTATTGCGTCTCAAGATAATTTGGGCTGTAAATTTGCAAATGTATCTAATCTCAAACGCTACCTCCATAGGTCGCGGGCGAGTCTTTCTCGAGAGTCATCCCCCTCTGACCATTGCATTGTGATAACAGGCTGACTACACTGCTCGCAAATACATTTTGAAATCTATATTCAATTATTGCACGCGCCAGCGAGCGTCTGTATTGCCAAGGGCTAAAATAAAAGTCAGATCGCGCTGCAAGTCCTGCCTCTCCCATCTCCTCATTGGTTTATAGAAGCATGTACCCACGTGCCTTCTCATTGGTTATACCCACGTGGGTGACTGAAAGACGAAGTAGGTCAGTGGTGGTAATGCATGTAATTTATGAAAGTTGCCAATCGCAATATAAAGTCAAGAGAAGAAAATGCCTGGAAGGAGGAGAGATGACTAGAAACGATTCAGTTGACCGTTTTATGTGTGGATTAATTGGCAGAGTAGAGGACCTTTCCGGTAAAATAACAACTCAATGTTTATATCCCAGGACAAATTAGCTAGCAACAGTAGGCTAGCTAAATATGACAAATGTGCAAGCTAGCTTTTTGACCTGTCCCCAAATTAATATAATTGGTTCAGAGTTTGTTTTGATATTTCAACCTGCGTGTCGTGAACGCATTTGGTATGGGGAGGACAAAATACATTTATTAATGATGGCGCACGTGTGCAGCCGATTTTGGTTCCGTGAATTAGCCAATGTGTATTGTTGTCACGTAAGAGGTCAAGGGATGCTTCTGGCACCATTTATATAAACAGAAGTTCGCCAGAGAGAAATCCCCATACTTTACATTCGCGCTTGCTGTTTGTACATATCATGCTTGCCGTTTTGTACATTTCATAGACCATGGCAAACGAGAGTTCATTGACCTGGTCCATTGCGGAAACAAAGCTTCTGATTTCCATTTGGTCGCAAAGTCCGATTCTAGCGAGGTTGGAAACGTGTTACAGAAAAAGAGATCTATATTGAGAATGTCCACGGGGTTGCTTGAACATGGCCACCATTGTTCGGAAGTAGTGCCAGACAAAAATCGTAGACATTAAATATACATAACACAAGACGAAAGACAATAATGGACTGAGTGACAGTGGCCGGGAGACCGGTCCGTTCTACAGGGAACTGGACGAATTCCTTGGCACATGACCTGCCTCCATGCCTCGCCATATTATTGAGTCCAGGGTGACTGAAGCAGAAGAGCAAGAATATGGCAAGTACTTTTTTTGGCTTTGTGTTCTTGTAGCTAACAAAATAAGTCTGGACACTGTCCTAATGTATTAGCCAGCCAGCTACCTATAAGTTATATGAATCTAAATTATCACTACTTCACGTTATTTTCTGCTAGCTGCCTGCTAACAAAGCTCACGTTTTATAACATAAGTGATTGTTGCTTAGCCTGTTTGTAAACTTTTCTTTTCACTCTCACCCAAATGATTGTAATGACTAGGAACTAGTTAGCTATTTCACAACTACTTTATGTTGTTGACTGCTAGCTGCTTGCTAACAAAAGTCACTGTTCATAGCAAATGTATTCTGTTTGGTAACTTTGCTTATCACTTGCTCTCCCACAGACTGATGAAGGGCCAAGCAGCAACCCTGGGCCCAGCAGCAGTTGCAACACTCAACTTGGCTGCAGTTCCAACTGAGAGGTCTGTGTACCTCCCAAGTCCAGACAACTCATCTCTTGGCTCGGGGAACCCTCCTCGAGCCACCAAAAACCTATTGCACGTGTTGGTCAGTATAACGTGTTATTGTACTTTGTTTGGTTGGTGATGCCACATCCTCTGTAGGCCCATGCGCAGACCCAATCAATGATTTTGTTGCTGCAGGGCCATGAGCCAGCGTACATCAGCACTCCTGTACGCAGACCTCCACCACCTCAAGGGCAATACAGCCAGAGAGACAACAGTTATCATTGGCTGTAGTTACCCTGAACAGACAACACCACAATTGAACTTTTCAGAGTTTTTGTTACATACTTGTTTGTTTATTTTTTGCTTAACCTTTTTTTTATATATATATTTTGTCATTACTTTGATTTAAACTTATATTTTGCACCCAGATTTATTTAAAACACTCTTCTTTTTTTACTTGAACCTTTTTTACGTACTTTAATCATTTCTTTGTTTGGTTGGTTTGCTATTACTTAAATTTTAAGACATTTACAGTGCATTCGGAAAGTATTCAGACCCCTTCCACTTTCCACATTTTGTTACATTACACCCTTATTCATATAAAATAAAAATGTTTTTCCTCAATCTACACACAATACCCCATAATGACAAAGCGAAAACAGGTTTTTCGAAATGTTTGCAAATGTATTAAAGATCCAAAAACGGATACCTCAAGTATTCAGACACTCAGGTGCATCCTGTTATCATTGAGCATCCTTGAGATGTTTCTACAACTTCATTGGCATCCACCTGTGGTAAATTCAATTGATTGGAAATGATTTGGAAAGGTACACACCTGTTTATATAAGGTCCCACACTTGAAAGTGCATGTCAGAGCAAAAACAATGCCATGAAGTCGAAGGAATTGTCCATAGAGCTCCGAGACAGGATTGTATCGAGGCACACATCTGGGGAATGGTACCGAACAATGTCTGTAGCATTGAAGGTCCCCAAGAACACTGGCTTCCATCATTCTTAAATGGAAGATGTTTGTAACCACAAAGACTTCTTAGAGCTGGCAAAATGAACAATTGGGGGAGAAGGGCCTTGGTCAGGAGGTGACCAAGAATCCGATGATCACTCTGACAGGGCTCCAGAGTTCCAATGTGGTGATGGGAGAACCTTCCAGAAGGACAACCATCTCTGCAGCACTCCACCAATCAGACCTTTATTGGTGGAGTGGCCAGACAAGAGTCTGGACAAAACTGGCACAATCTCTACTGTGAAGCATGGTGGTGGAAGCATCATGCTGTGGAGATGTTTTTCAGTGGCAGGGACTGGGAGACTAGTCAGGATCAAGGCAAGACGATGGGAGGAAAGTACAGAGAGATCCTTGATGAAACAATCTAAAAAAAGTCAAGGGGTCTGAATACTTTCCGACTGCACTATAAATCTCTTTTTGGTCAACTGTTTACTTCTATCCATACTCAGTGGTCTGGTAAACAATGCAAGTATTTAGATGCTATACACCATTGCAAGCATTTGCATCTCAACTCTACCGTCAAATCATTACACATATTTACATGTCTGGTGTATGTGCTGGCTAGGGCCTGTATTTTGGACTATGTCTCATGACCTAGATTTTGCTGGACCATCTGACATATAAAGAAATGGGGGAAATGAAGGTTAAAATCCTGGTCACGTGACATGACTGTTCAAAACATGACAATGTGTCATAGATTAACTCCTTTCTGCTATTGACTCTAAATCACTTTTGAGTTAGCCCTTTACACTCATAAGTTTAGCAAATGTTATTGTTGTCTAAGTGTGGGAAATGCTGTAAATTAAAATGATGTGATCTATTTTGGAAGGTGAGACATTGAGGATTATAATAAATACTGTTTTGATATCATACAACCAAGTCAAACAACTGTGAGTCCAAATGTGCACTTCACATCTCCAAATCATAAAACTCATGTCATATACAGTGTTAATGTTTGATCACTATGTTAGATGTACAGTTACAAGATGGCATGTTGTCATACGCTGGGTTGTTCTGAACATAATGAGCCTATGTTTGTTTATTGTGGAAAACGTTTGCTGTTGGACATGCACCTGAATGCACTCATGACTCCATTGCACATTTTTTTTGTACCATGTACCTTACGCACATAAAAGGTTTTGTTGGAAACCTGGTCACTGATTACTGTGGTCCAGGTCATTGGCAGTGGAGTTACAAACATTAGCCTAGACGGAGAAGATGGCGTTTTCCCAGTCTTCTCAAATCACTTTAAAAATATCCATCAGTAAGCTCCTGCCTTGGTAAATGGGAGATTGGCATATGGAAATGCCTATGACCTTCTCTGCTCACACTCTCCATGTGTAACCCCCTCTAACTTCTGGAACCTGGTAGACCCACACATTATGTGACGCATGTGGGCAAGGTTAAGAATAGCTTGTCCCTGGTGCTCACTGTTCTTTATTTTTTATTTTTTTCAACGTCACGAAATGTGGTTCACATTCACTGGAGAGTTTTTCAAGACCGTCTCAGTGAGACATTTCCATGACCAGAGGCTATAGTTTTCTGCTCATGTTACGTAATAGTAGTTCAATTAAATGTCGGAGTGGTTAAAAAAAATAAAAATATTCAGTTTGTTTTGTTGGATCAGTTTATCAAGTACCATGTTGGATTCAACACACTCTAGTCAGTAGACATATTTAGAAGGGGTGAAAAACACATTAATAAATATTTGTAACCTATTTATAGGATTGATGGTGCAATGCATGTCTTGAGCATGAAACATCAACAGTAGGTTTGACTGCACCACAGAGGGTGTTGTGGATGCTCGATAGGAGTTTGATCAATCCACTGAAGTGCTCAGATATGACCACAGGCGATAAGTGGGCTACACCGCGAGGAAGGTGGTCTGCTTTATGAAGCCAACACTGGCTCTGTTGTAGTAATCCTGGAAAACCAGCTTGTTGTTACTGGTAAACACAGTCAAAGGTGCGTTGACTTTACAGGGCATGTTGTTTACCCTTAAGGAAACCTTCCTCTGGTGTTACTGCTTTGGGACAGTCACATGGGACAGTCACGTGGGGGCCCTGTGTATTTCTGCTGAGTGTACCCCCGGCCCTGTCAGATTTCTGTCACTGCGGAAAGGGACATGGCTCCTAGTGTGACAAATGCAGCAGCCGGTGGGTGTGTGCTATTTTCTCAGAAAAGAGCCTGACAAACAAGCAGGGAGGAATGTGTGCCCTGTTATGTGGGAGGGATCAGGTGTCGCTGGCTGTGAAGGGCTGGTATAAAGGACAGGGCTGCTATTCCCCAGTCAGAACAGATATCAGCACTTCAGCGGACTCTGAAGCATCAACTACCAAAGCAAGAGGCTCAGCCCTCAGCCTCAAGTTATTGGCTTGTTAAAGCCTATAGGGAAAGAATTAAAGTTGTCAATGACCCACTGCGAAGTTTGAGAAGGCTGTGTTGAAAAATAAGCAAACATTTTCAAGCTCAACATTTAAGGAGAAGCCTATTCCAACATGGACATCCAGAGGGCCGGCTCGTTGGTGCGTCCACCCAGCCCCATGGAGAGCCTGGAGAAGCAGCTGAGCTGCCCTATCTGCCTGGAGATGTTCACCAAACCCGTGGTCATCCTGCCCTGCCAGCACAACCTGTGCCGTGGCTGTGCCAGTGACCTCTACGACTCACGTAACCCCTACCGCTTCTCGGGCGGCGTCTTCCGTTGCCCCACCTGCCGCTTCGAGGTGGTCCTGGACCGCCATGGCGTTCACGGACTTCAGCGCAACCTGCTGGTGGAGAACATCATTGACATCTACAAGCAACAGCAGGAGGGTGGCGGGGGTAGTGGCAGCGGAGACAGCACAGAGACTCCACTGAAACCCAAGGACTCCAAGGAACTCATGTGCCAGGAGCACGAGGAGGAGAAGATCAACATCTACTGTGTGACCTGCCAGATGCCCACCTGCTCCATGTGCAAGGTGTTTGGTCAGCACAAGGACTGTGAGGTGTCACCACTGGCCAGTGTCTACCAGGTGCAGAAGGGCGAGCTGAGCAACGCTATCGACACCCTAGTGGCAGGCAATGGGCGCCTTCAGGCCCTGCTCAACCAGATGGAGGATACATGTCAGGCGGTGAAGGACAACGCACAGCGTGCCAAGCAAAGCCTAGGCGAGCGCTTTGACCTGCTCTACGCAGTGCTCGAGGAGCGCAAAGGGCTGCTGCTGGAACAGATCGGCAAGGAGCAGGACGAGAAGGTGACTGCATTGCGGGCGCTGGCCCAGCACTACAGCGAGCGACTGCAGGCGGGATCAGAGCTGACGGACACAGCGGTGCGGGCCCTGGAGCAGAGCAGCGCCGCAGAGTTCCTGCTGGCCTCCAAGGGCCTTATCACACAGACCAAGGACACCGCCAAGATCTCCCTGGGCGAGGAGAGGCCCGAGCCGGGCTTTGAGAAGATGGACCATTTCACGCTGTCCACTGAGCATGTGGAGGCCATCCTGGCCAAGATGGACTTTGGAATGGTCGAAGACGATGCATTCGAGGATGCCGAAGGGGACGAAGAAGAGGAGTGATGAAACTGGAAAATATACAAACTGAATAAACTATTTACTACTTTTGAAGGTTCTTTTAACCTGAATGTTCCTGGCAGGGACTCTAGTTGCAATGTTTCAGTGATATTAAGAGAAGTTAGGAATAAAGTTTTAAAATGTTTTTATACGTAGTTGATTGACTTGGATACCATGGCTTTCTCCAGTTTTGAGTTTAATATTTTTGTTTTTTTTGTACTCTTTAACTTTGCCTTTTTGTAAACTATAATAGTTTTTTTTATACTTTTGTATTTCCATATCAGATTTATTCTGATCTATTTGTTATGTACTTTAGGTTGAATATCCTCTCAGATTGTTTACACTTGAATACTTTAACACATGTAAAGATTGAGATGGGAAAGTAGTTTTGATTTGTAGTTTCTCATTGACATCTAGAATGCCTATGGTTGTATCAAATTGATAAATTATTTTGTGCTCTAAACTGGCAAGAGAATATTTCAACAGATCTGAAATAAAGGGTGTTTCAAATGACTCAAGCAGATTTGCCTTTGTTTAGATTCCAACTATTCCAAAATTGCCATTAATTTCTACTTCATTCAGAAAATAAGTTTGAAGTTCAAAACAAAATATTTCACAAGAGAACTGTCATTCGGGAGTTGCCCCAATATGTTGTTGCGCTCACTTGGCAAGTACTAGCATAAAAAAAATAAAAGCCATTGCCAAGTCCTTAGTGGCTAGCCTTTGCTGATGAAGAGTGGGGGTCTATTTTTAAAATGCGAGAGGGTGTGAAACGACAGGCCCTGGAATGTCAGTGAAGGGCAGAGAGTCCTCTGTGGCTAGCCATTACTGGTGAAGAGTGGGGGGGCTATTTCTTTTTTATGTGAGAGGGTGTGAAACAGGCTCTGGAGTGTCAGTGAAAGGCAAGTGGGGGTCCTGTTTCTCATCCATGAAGCACCATCCCACTCATTTCATAGACCGTATTTCTCAGCAATTGCAAACTCCTTTCTGAAGAGCTGTAGGGGCCGGGCCACCTGTCATGAGTCATCTTTGGCTAGCGTCCTATCGGTCAGCGAGCTGCGACAAAAATAGTGGAATGAGAGGACTGCTGATAGGATCATGTTACAAAAATCTTGGTTCAATGGCTTCTACTATGTGCTAATAGTCCCCAACATCCTTTTTTCAATTGATACTGTGGTGCATGTTGGGTATTTCGTAGGTCAACAATATACAGGACCTTTTCAAATATACTAAGGCACAGAAGTTGATAATGCTCTGGCTCTCAAATGTGCCATATACAGTAGGCTACATAATGTGGTTGAAAGGATATCAGTTGATTTTCCTTTATTTGTTTTTTTTTCTGGACCGAAGCCATGGCTGTTGGTTTTCTCATTATTTTTTTGCGCAGGTGTAGTCCTCAGATGAACAGTGTGTTCATTAGGAAGAGGCTTGACAACACGCACGCATACATACACTACAGCTTAGTTCGTCAGGTTCACAAGTACTTTACTGGCTCTCTTAAATCATGCGTTCAGATTCCATTTAAAGTTGTTTTCATTTTCCCCTTAAGTGCCTGCAGTTAACACCAAATGTCGCTTCCGTTCAGAAAATAAAACCACATTCATAACAGGACACTCTTTGGGGGAGGAGAAGGGGGGGGGCCTCGCTGTCCTCGCAGCTGTCTTTACTCATTCCACTTGTTATCGCCGCTAACGCTGTTGTAGCGAATGAAGGGTTGTTGTTTGTACACAGACTGTTGCCAGGCAATAAAGTGTGAAGGCCAATTAACTTGGGGCTTGTTTATCGAAGCTGTCAGGTCAGCAACAAAATCCACCAAAGGTGTAAGCTAATGTCTGGTTTGCTGTCAGCTGTGAGGCAATATTGTTTTTTCAATGTTGTCATAAGGAGCTGTTAACTCGGAATCAAATCATACTCAAATCTTACCTCCGCCTTGCACCGTAGGCCTATTTCACTTGATATTTCTCAGTCTGTGTATAGTCAAATGGTTATCAGCACTGCTACATGAGTAGTACAAGAACATAGCTTTTTGAACATGGGGCAGGACTCCACGTTTTGCTGTTTACATTAAGCGTTATTTGATTTTGTTGCATGTTTGAAAGACTGAGAAATATCTCATGTATGTACCTATCTTTTCTTCCACAGAGACCACACGTAGGAGGGCCTATGGTCTGGTGGCCCAGGCGTACACCTCCATCACGGCAGAAGACTTTGCCGCCTTTGTGGGCTACTCTGTGGAGGAAGCCGTGAAGGGTAAGCAGCTGCAGTGCAAAAACCTAATTTTCCCTCCCTACCCACCTGGCTACTGGATCAATAACACAGTCATATACCATAGTTATGTACATTACCAGTCAAGAGTTTGGACACACCTACGCATTCAAGTTTTTTTGTGTTATTTTTACTATTTTCAATATTGTAGAATAATAGTGAAGACATCAAAACAATGAAATAACACATATATAGAGTCATGTAGTAAGCAAAAAAGTGTTCAAAATATATATAAACAAATCAAAATATATTTTATATTTGAGATTCTTCAACGTAGCCACCCTTTGCCTTGATTACAGCTTTGCACACCTTTGGCATTCTCTCAACCAGCTTCATGAGGTAGTCACCTGGAATGCATTTCAATTAGCAGGCGTGCCTTGTTAAAAGTTCATTTGTGGAATTTCTCTGATAGCTAAATCTGGACCAGTACAAATCAGCCGGGCTAGACAATCTGGACCCTCTCTTTCTAAAATTATCTGCCGAAATTGTTGCAACCCCTATCACTAGCCTGTTCAACCTCTCTTTCGTATCGTCTGAGATTCCCAAAGATTGGAAAGCTGCCGTGGTCATCCCCCTCTTTAAAGGTGGTGACACTCTAGACCCAAACTGCTACAGACCTACAGTGCCTTGCGAAAGTATTCGGCCCCTTTGAACCTTGCGACCTTTTGCCACATTTCAGGCGTCAAACATAAAGATATAAAACTTTATTTTTTTGTGAAGAATCAACAACAAGTGGGACACAATCATGAAGTGGAAAGACATTTATTGGATATTTCAAACTTTTTTAACAAATCAAAAACTGAAAAATTGGGCGTGCAAAATTATTCAGCCCCTTTACTTTCAGTGCAGCAAACTCTCTCCAGAAGTTCAGTGAGGATCTCTGAATGATCCAATGTTGACCTAAATGACTAATGATGATAAATACAATCCACCTGTGTGTAATCAAGTCTCCGTATAAATGCACCTGCACTGTGATAGTCTCAGAGGTCCGTTAAAAGCGCAGAGAGCATCATGAAGAACAAGGAACACACCAGGCAGGTCCGAGATACTGTTGTGAAGAAGTTTAAAACCGGATTTGGATACAAAAAGATTTCCCAAGCTTTAAACATCCCAAGGAGCACTGTGCAAGCGATAATATTGAAATGGAAGGAGTATCAGACCACTGCAAATCTACCAAGACCTGGCCGTCCCTCTAAACTTTCAGCTCATACGAGGAGAAGACTGATCAGAGATGCAGCCAAGAGGCCCATGATCACTCTGGATGAACTACAGAGATCTACAGCTGAGGTGAGAGACTCTGTCCATAGGACAACAATCAGTCGTATATTGCACAAATCTGGCCTTTATGGAAGAGTGGCAAGAAGAAAGCCATTTCTTAAAGATATCCATAAAAAGTGTCGTTTAAAGTTTGCCACAAGCCACCTGGGAGACACACCAAACATGTGGAAGAAGGTGCTCTGGTCAGATGAAACCAAAATTGAACTTTTTGGCAACAATGCAAAACGTTATGTTTGGCGTAAAAAGCAACACCTGAACACACCATCCCCACTGTCAAACATGGTGGTGGCAGCATCATGGTTTGGGCCTGCTTTTCTTCAGCAGGGACAGGGAAGATGGTTAAAATTGATGGGAAGATGGATGGAGCCAAATACAGGACCATTCTGGAAGAAAACCTGATGGAGTCTGCAAAAGACCTGAGACTGGGACGGAGATTTGTCTTCCAACAAGACAATGATCCAAAACATAAAGCAAAATCTACAATGGAATGGTTCAAAAATAAACATATCCAGGTGTTAGAATGGCCAAGTCAAAGTCCAGACCTGAATCCAATCGAGAATCTGTGGAAAGAACTGAAAACTGCTGTTCACAAATGCTCTCCATCCAACCTCACTGAGCTCGAGCTGTTTTGCAAGGAGGAATGGGATAAAATTTCAGTCTCTCGATGTGCAAAACTGATAGAGACATACCCCAAGCGACTTACAGCTGTAATCGCAGCAAAAGGTGGCGCTACAAAGTATTAACTTAAGGGGGCTGAATAATTTTGCACGCCCAATTTTTCAGTTTTTGATTTGATAAAAAAGTTTGAAATATCCAATAAATGTCGTTCCACTTCATGATTGTGTCCCACTTGTTGTTGATTCTTCACAAAAAAATACAGTTTTATATCTTTATGTTTGAAGCCTGAAATGTGGCAAAAGGTCGCAAAGTTCAAGGGGGCCGAATACTTTCGCAAGGCACTGTATATCTATCCTACCCTGTCTTTCTAAGGTCTTCGAAAGCCAAGTTAACAAACAGATTACCGACCATTTCGAATCCCACCGTACTTTCTCCGCTGTGCAATCTGGTTTCACCTCAGCCACGCCCAAGGGCCTAAACGACATCATAACCACCATCGATAAGAGACATTCCTGTGCAGCCGTATTCATCGACCTGGCCAAGGCTTTCGACTCTGTCAATCACCACATTCTTATTGGCAGACTCGGCAGCCTTGGTTTCTCAAATGATTGCCTCGCCTGGTTTACCAACTACTTATCTGATAGGGTTCAGTGTGTCAAATCGGAGGGCCTGTTGTCCGGACCTTTGGCAGTCTCTATGGGTGTGCCACAGGGTTCAATTCTCGGGCCGACTCTCTTCTCTGTAAACATGAATGATGTTGCTCTTGCTGCTGGTGATTCTCTGATCCACCTCTACGCAGACAACACCATTTTGTATACTTCTGGTCCCTCTTTGGACACTGTTAACTAACCTGCAGATGAGCTTCAATGCCATACAACTCTCCTTCCGTGGCCTCCAACTGCTCTTAAACGCAAGTAAAACTAAATGCATGCTATTCAATCGATCACTGCCCGCACCTGCTCGCCCGTCCAGCATCACTACTCTGGACGGCTCTGACTTAGAATATGTGGACAACTACAAATACCTGGGTGTCTGGTTAAACTGTAAACTCTCCTTCCAGACTCACATTACTGTAATTTCCGGACTATAAGCCGCTACTTTATTCCCACGCTTTGAACCTCGCGGTTTATACAATGACGCGGCTAATTTATGGATTTTTCCCGCTTTCACAAGATTCATGCCGCCAAAAAACTGAGCACCGTCACATAATGTGACGTAAATCGAGCGCGCTCAAACTTCCCATCATTCTGATTACGGTAGTAATTTTGTCACCCTCATCATGGCAAAGACACAGAGAAATGCATATGATGCAGCTTTCAAGTTGAAGGCGATCGATCTGGCATTTGGAAAAGGAATTAGAGCTGCTGCACGGGAGCTTGGCCTTAATGAGTCGATGATAAGACGTTGGAAAGCAGCGTGAGGAACTGACTCAGTGCAAAAAGACAACAACAGCTTTCAGAGGGAAGAAAAGCAGATGGCCCAAAGTATTTGCAGCCACTCGACATCAGTGTAAATCGTGCATTTAAGGTGGCGCTACTTGTTCAGTTGGAGACTTGGATGACAAGTGGGGAGAAATCCTTCACTAAAACGAGCCGCATGCGAAGAGCAACTTATGGTCAAGTCTGCCAGTGGGTCCTGACAGCGTGGAGCATTGTCAAAAAATCCACTATCATCAACGGGTTTCGAAAGGCTGCGTGTTGAAGGGGCAGCATGAGCTCAGCGGGGTATTTGCCTCCGGATGAAAGTGACGAGAGCGACAATGAAAACGATCCAACATCGGATGAAGCAATTCTGAGGCTGACACCGAAGGAGATGGCTTCAGTGGTTTCAGTGCACAGGAGGAGGAAGATAGTGACCAATGACTTTCTTGGTAGGCCACTGTTTAATTTTTGTTACAAGCCGTGTTTCGTTTAAAGGCTGTGTAAAGTTCATTTGTTTCAATGTACCGGTAGGCACCTGCGGCTTATAGACATGTGCGGCTTATTTATGTACAAAATACATATTTTTTAATAATTCAGTGGGTGCGGTTTATATTCAGGTGCGCTTAATAGTCCAGCAATTACGGTAACCTTTTTGGGATAGGGGGCAGCATTTTCACTTTTGAATGAATAGTGTGCCCAGAGTGAACTGCCTCCTACTCTGTCCCAGATGCTAATATATGCATATTATTATTAGTATTGGATAGAAAACACTCTGCAGTTTCTAAAACTTTTGGAGTGATGTCTGTGAGTATAACAGAACTCATATGGCAGGCAAAACCTGAAAAAATCCAACCAGGATGTGGGATATCTGAGGTTTGTAGTTTTTCAAAGCTTGGCTTACCGAAAACACAGTGTCTATGGAGTCAAGTAGCACTTCCTACGGCTTCCACTAGATGTCAACCGTCTTTAGAAACTGGTTTGAGGATTCTACTATAAAGGAGGGGCTCATGAGACCTGTTTGAGTCAGTGGTCTGGCAGTGACTCAGGCTCGTGACGCGCGCTCCCGACAGAGTTAGCTCTCGTTCCAGTGCTTTTCTTCAGACATAGGAATTCTCCGGTTGGAACCTTATTGATGTTTTATGTTAAAAACATCCTAAAGATTGATTCCATACATCGTTTGACTTGTTTCTACATCCTGTAATGGAACTTTTCGAGTTTTTGTCTGGACGAAGTGCTCACGCCTCATGAAGATAGATTACTGGGCTGAACACGCTAACAACAAGTGGCTATTTGGACATAAATGATGAACTTTATGGAACAAATCAGTCATTTATTGTCAAACTGGGATTCCTGGGAGTGCCTTCTGAGTATTTATGGTCTTGTTTCTAACTTTGTTGATTCCAAAATGGCGGATATTCCTCTGGCTGTTTTGAACTCTGTTCTCAGATTATGCTTTTTCTGTAAAGTTTTTTTAAAATCTGACATAGCGGTTGCATTAAGGGGAAGTCTATCTTTAATTCTGTGAATAACACTTGTGTTTTCTATCAATGTTTATTATGAGTATTTCTGCAAAATCACCGGATGTTTTGGAATCAAAACATCACTGCACGTAAGGCATCAATGTAAACTGAGATTTTTGGATATAAACATGCACATCGAACAGAACATACATGTATTGTGTAACATGATGTCCTATGAGTGTCATCTGATGAAGATCATCAAAGGTTAGTGATTCATTTGATCTATATTTTTGCTTTTTGTGACTCCTATCTTTGGCTGGACTTTTACTTGGCTATGACCTAACATAATCATATGTTGTGCTTTCGCTGTAAATCATTTTTGAAATCGGAAACGATGGGTAGATTAACAAGATTTTTATCTTTCATTTGCTGTATTGGACTTGTTAATGTGTGAAAGTTGCATGAAAAATATTTTAGAATTTCGCACGCTGCCTTTTCAGCGGAATGTTGTCGAGGGGTTCCGCTAGAGGAACGCCTGCGCTAGAAAGGTTAAGCACCAGCTGTCAGAGCAGCTCACAGATCACTGCACCTGTACATAACCCATCTGTAAACAGCCCATCTATCTATCTACCTAATCCCCATACTGTATTTATTTATTTATCTTGCTCCTTTGCACCCCAGCATCTCTACTTGCACATTGATCTTCTGCACATCTATCATTCCAGTGTTTAATTGCTATATTGTAATTACTTCGCCACCATCGCCTATTTATTGCCTTAACTTACCTCATTTGCACTCACTGTATATAGACTTTTTGTATTATTTTGTTCTACTGTATTATTGACTGTATGTTTTGTTTATTCCATGTGTAACTCTGTGTTGTTGTATGTGTCGAATTGCTATGCTTTATCTTGGCCAGGACGCAGTTGCAAATGAGAACTTGTTCTCAACTAGCCTACCTGGTTAAATAAAGGTGAAATAAAAAAATAAAAAATGCATTGTGTTTTGACAAGGTAGGGTTGGTATACAGAAGATAGCAAAACAAAACAACCAAGTCCATATTATGGCAAGAAGGTCAGTCAATCTGGAATTTTTCTTAAAGAATTTTTCTTAAAGTTTCTTAAAGTGCAGTCGCAAAAACCATCAAGCGCTATGATGAAACTGGCTCTCGTGAGGACCACCACAGGAAAGGAAGACCCAGAGTTACCTCTGCTGCAGAGGATAAGTTAATTAGAGTTAACTGTGCCTCAGATTGCAGCCCAAATAAATGCTTCACAGAGTTCAAGTAACAGACACATATCATCATCAACTGTTGAGAGGAGACTGCGTGAATCAGGCCTTCATGGTTGAATTGCTCCAAAGAAACCACACCAATAAGAAGAAGAGACTTGCTTGGGCCAAGAAACACGAGCAATGGACATTAGAACAGTGGAAATCTGTTCTTTGGTCTAATGACTCCAAATTTCAAAATGTTTATTCCAACCGCCTTATCTTTGTGAGAAGCAGAGTATGTGAACGGATGATCTCCGTATGTGTGGTTCCCACCGTGAAGCAGGTGTGATGGTGGGGATGCTTTGCTGGTGATACTGTGATTTTATTTAGAATTCAAGGCACGCTTAACCAGCATGACTACCACAGCATTCTGCAGCGATACGCCATCCCATCTGGTTTGTGCTTAGTGGGGCTTATCATTTGTTTTTCAACAGGTTAGTGACCCAAAACACACCTCCAGGCTATTTGACCAAGGAGGGGAGTGATGGTGCTGCATCAGATGACCTGGCCTCCACAATCACCCGACCTCAACCCAATTAAGATGGTTTGGGATGAGTTGGACCTCAGAGTGAAGGAAAAGCAGCCAACAAGTTCTCAACATATGTGGGAACTCCTTCAAGACTGTTGGAAAAGCATTCCTCATGAAGCTGGTTGAGAAAATGACAAGTGTGCCAAGCTGTCAAAGGGTGGCTACTTTGATTTGTTTAACTTTTTGTTAACACTTTTTTGGTTACTACATGATTCCATATGTGTTTTTCATAGTTTTGATGTCTTCACTATTATTCTACAATGTAGAAAATAGTACAAAATTACGAAAAACCCTTGAATGAGTGTGTCCAAACTTTTAACTGTTACTGTATATCCTTTATCTCTTCATGAAATGATATAAACTCATTTCTATCAGTAGAGGCAGATAAAGCTAAATTGTTCATGCAGGCGGGGATCAAGATGGTTAGTACTTTTCTAGAGTTGAAAGACCGGAAAATAGTCATCAAACTATTCCCTTTTCATCTATTTTTCCGTTTCTTTTCCCCTCCTATTCTCTACCCACCGCTCCTCTCTGGTTTCTTTCCCTCCTTTCCACAGGGGTGGTGAGCCAGGGCTGGCAGGCAGATCCTGCCACCAGGATGGTAATGCCCCAGAAACCAGGTAGGTGGAGCTGTTGCTCTTCTCTTTTCTCCCATCACTCGGCTGTTTATCATGCCCTAGTCTCTTTCCCAACTCTGCCCTCTTTCTGTGCTGATAGCACATTTCACCAGACTTTCAATCCCCCCTATGCTCGCTTTAACCGTGTGTGTGTGTGAGAGGGAGAGAGAGAGATCTGGATCCAGAGCTGTGAATTTTGGGGTCATTCATAATTGGCTCAGACACTGACTCCAGTCCTCCTCATCGCCTTTCCCTTCCTGTCCTCTGTCTTTCTGTATTCGTGGGCTTTAATTTATTTTCTCCTCACATTTTTTCCCTTCATATTGCTGTTCTTTCCTTTGGCTGGCCTGTAAGACATTCTGTCCCTGTGTAACTGGGAAAACACATGTCTCATGAAAGAGCAACATCAAATATCCCTCTGTTTCTCTCACACCATGTGCTCCTACTCTCCCCACTCTTCTTTTTCCTGTGTTCTTTCATTCACTTCTTTACCCTCACACACCCACGCTCAATCGCTGTTCCTATCCCTGTCCTCCTCCTCTTCCCCCTCTCCTCAGATCTTCTCTCTCCAATCCTAACAGTCTACAAGCCCAGTGGGTGGCTTGTTAATCATTCTGGCTTGAGACATTTTGTGGGCTGTGTCTGGGGCCATGTAACAGCCTCTCTCTCTAATCAGCGGGCCATCATGTTAAGCATCTGTGGCACATATGTCCGTCTGACTCGATGCATCAGCCCCTCGATTAATTCCTTTCCACCTACACTGAACAAAAATATAAATGCAACATGCAACAATTTAAGCCATGGGTGGGCCTGGCAGGGCATAGGCCTACCCACTTCGTAGCCAGACCAAGCCAATCCGAATGGGTTTTTGCCCAAAAAAGGACTTTAGAATATACATAAACAATGTATTGGCTGTGCATGGGAAGCTAAACTTCTGGGGTGTATTCATTTGTGCACACTAGAAAACAGTTGTAAAACGAGAGAGATCACTCATGTCCAGATGTGCAACTCATGTTTCTCCAGCATTGCACTGAGAATAGATGTACCGTGCTGCTTAGTCTTTGAATTGGAGCATGTCCCCTGTCCTCTAACACACAACACCGGTGGGGGATGCTACATGGTAGAAGACTTGGCTCTATGAGGAATCCCCCTCTTACTCACTCACTCTCTCTCCCAAACAGATCCTCCCCCTGTCTCGCTGGTTCCAAACGAGCAGCAACTGGCCAGACTCACTGACTACGTGGCTTTCCTTGAGAACTGATCAATTCCCTTCAGCCCCGTTTGTCTGCCGTGAGGAGGACTCCAGAACGCCCATCTTCCAGAGCTTAGATGGACACACGCACCATACACACACGCACCATATACACACACACACACACACACAGACACACATGCAGGTCCTCAAGCTCACACCCGTTTTGCATGATTGTGGTCATGTCTCTGGGAGCGAGACACCATGTTTTCAGAAAGATGGGCCTTAGACTTCCGATTCAGTTCGTACGCCCACTAACTCTGTTGTTGGGCAATCCTTAGTAAATGACTGCGACTTTACTGCGTCTTTACGAAGTGGCAGTCTCAATGATTGTAGTAGTTAATTTAATGTCATTTCTGTAAGAAATGTACTATTTTCATGCGCATGTTGGAAGAATTTGTTTGCCCGCAGCCGCCCAACTATGTGAGAAGTCCCGCATCAGACTCTAACCCGCAAATAGGCCGAAAATTGGACGGGGTGCAAGATTTTTTTTTTTTTTTGTAATAATTTCCAACATTTTGGTAGGCTATTTGTTCGTCAACTTTTCTATAATTATATGCATGCAGCTTCTCTTCTGTCATTACTGCCCTAGAAGACTAAATAAACCCTTGTTCACCAGAATGTCGTAAATCGGTGAACGCTTCAATCTTGTTGACTTCTGTAAAGTTTTCTCTTTCATCTCTGCTTCTCTCCTGCAGGAGAGGTTTAGGGACCGGAGGGGTAAATGCAATAAAACATTTTTTAAAGATTTTCTGTTCAAAATGTCAAAATGTACATCAATCTGACCAGTTTGAAGGAAATTAAAAGCAGTGAAAACAATCCAACATGTTTCTGATAAGATTTCAGTTCAACCTGGATGCATATTTTAAATGGTTCAAATACTATCAGCTTTTATGATGCTGATAAAGATAGCCTTTGCAGTCGCTAACCGCACATGAATTCTCTCAAGATACAAAAAATAATATTAAAATATCCACTCCTGTTTCCAAGTCACAGTTTACATTTTGTTGTATCATTCTACTGCAAGAAATGCTTAATTTTGCAGGAGTTAATATTCGGTTATGTATGAGGTTATACACCTACACTACATGACCAAAACTATGTGGATACCTGCAAGTCAAACATCTCATTCCAAAATCATGGACATTAATATGGAGTTGGTCCCCCCTTTGCTGCTATAACAGCATCCACTCTTCTGGGAAGGCTTTCCGCTAGATGTTGGAACATTACTGCGGGGACTTGCTTCCATTCAGCCACGAGCATTAGTGAGGTTGGGCACTGATGTTGAGCGATTAGGCCTGGCTCGCAGTCGACGTTCTAATTCATCCCAAAGGTGTTCGATGAGGTTGAGGTTAGGGCTCTGTGAAGGCCAAGTTCTTCGACACTGATCTCGACAAACCATTTCTGTATGGAACTCGCTTTGTGCACGGGGCGTTGTCATGCTGAAACAGGAAAGGGCCTTCCCCAAACTGTTGCCACAAAGTTGGAAGCACAGAATCGTCTAGAATGTCATTGTATGCTGTAGCATTCACTGGAACTAAGGGCCTAGCCTGAACCATGAAAAGCAGACCAGACCATTATTCCTCCTCACCCAAACTTTACAGTTGGCAGTATGAATTGTGGCAGGTAGCGTTCTCCTGGCTTCCGCCAAACCCAGATTTGTCCCTCGGACTGCCAGATAGTGAAGTGTGATTCATCACTCCAGAGAGCGATTTTCCAGAATCCAATGACGGCGAGCTTTACACCACTCCAACTGACGCTTGGAATTGCACATGGTGATCTTAGGCTTGTGTGTGGCTGCTCGGCCGTGGAAACCCATTTCATGAAGCGCTCAACGAACAGTTTTCCAGAGGCAGTTTGGAACTCGGTAGTGAGTGTTGCAACCGAGGACAGATGATTTTTATGTGCTTCAGTACTCGGTGGTCCCGTTCTGTGAGCTTGTGTAGCCTACCACTTCACGACTGAGCCGTTGTTGCTCCTAGACGTTTCCACATCACAATAATAGCACTTAGAGTTGACCGGGGCAGCTCTAGCAGGACTTGTTGCAAAGGTGGCATCCTATGGTGGTGCCACATTGAAAGTCACTTCAGTAAGGCCATTCTACTGCCAATGTCTGGTGTTCAACCTTCCCAAGTTCTCTCACGTCACCCCGCTCCTCCGCTCCCTCCACTGGCTTCCAGTTGAAGCTCGCATCCGCTACAAGACCATGGTGCTTGCCTACGGAGCTGTGAGGGGAACAGCACCTCAGTACCTCCAGGCTCTGATCAGGCCCTACACCCAAACAAGGGCACTGCGTTCATCCACCTCTGGCCTGCTCGCCTCCCTACCACTGAGGAAGTACAGTTCCCGCTCAGCCCAGTCAAAACTGTTCGCTGCTCTGGCCCCCCAATGGTGGAACAAACTCCCTCACGACGCCAGGACAGCGGAGTCAATCACCACCTTCCGGAGACACCTGAAACCCCACCTTTTTAAGGAATACCTAGGATAGGATAAAGTAATCCTTCTCACCCCCCCTTAAAAGATTTAGATGCACTATTGTAAAGTGGCTGTTCCACTGGATGTCATAAGGTGAACGCACCAATTTGTAAGTCGCTCTGGATAAGAGCGTCTGCTAAATGACTTAAATGTAATGTTTGTCTATGGAGATTGCATGGCTCTGCACTCTGTTATACACCGGACAGCAACGGGTGTGGCTGAAATAGTCGAATCCACTAATTTGAAGGGTTGTATACATACTTTTGGTGTGTGTGTGTCTGTGTATATATATATATATATATATATATATATATATATATATATATAAAACTCCTTTCAATGTGTACCAAAATTACAATGTTTCTCTGAATTGCCCTGTGAAAGCCTAACACTGTAAGATCATATTTTATGACTTAGCTTGTCAGGTTGGCAATAGAACATGTTTTCAAATGATGCCCACCTGACCCAGATTGCGATTTTTATGGGCCAATTTTGGATTGCGTAAACAACAACAGTCAGTAGTTGTGTGATGACGGGGATGAAGGGTTGTTCCAAACTAAACAACTACAAGTGTGCTTGCACTGCTTTCTCAACGGCACAGCTAGGAGAGCTCACAAAAGCAGTTGAAGACTCCTTTGAGTCATAAAAGTGCATTGAATTTACATAGGAACTGTGCACACTTTGGAGAGGTGTAGCCATTTGAAGACGTCAATTAGTACTCTCACTCAAACCCTTGTGATTTTATTTGTGTCATGTTGCATCTACCCCACATTGTCCCGGAATATTGTTATGTTACTCAATGTATTTTCAGATTTCATTATCAACAAATGTGCTGAAAAGTACAGTAAATGTAAAATGCACATAAAATCAAGTGTACTGTTTAGGTTCAGTTTTGTGTCAGGTGAAATGTTGTGTCCTCAACTTTGGTCTCATAATTTTCCAATAATCTCCAAACTGTTCCCTTTCAATTACTACCATGCTTATGCATATGGTTTGCATATTCCCTTTGTAAGAAACATTTCAATTTAGCCCCATTCAGATAGGCTGATAGCCGCGAGTGTAAAGGATTAACCCGCAATATTGTGGTCGGAAGCTCAGATTTCTGATTCTTATGTCTTTGACCTGCTGTATACATGCACTTTAGACTGAATCCTAATTTGATAAACGCATGTGTATTTAAAGTTTAGCATATTCCTAAAGTGTTTGGCCACAACACATGGGCCTGGCTATGGTGTGCCAGTGTCATTCAGCGCATACAGTGCCTGAGGCTGAGATGGTGGTAACTGGACCATGTCACTATTCAGAGAATCTGTTACTGCCTGGTCAGTCTGACATGCATATCAACGGCACTCGTCATCCACACGGGGCCAGCCATGAAGTTATATTGGGCAAGGAAGCATCACTATATTTGAACTTGGTGACAGAGAGGGTCGTTTGAGGGGTTCGAGATCAAGCTGACTGTACCATGAATGTGTGAACAACTTACCATTTTTCCAACGACAAGTAATTACTTACCTTAATATGCATGTAATGACGCCCTAATATGCTTGTAATGACGAACAGATGAGACTTTGACATGGGACAAAATAATTACTGTTACACTTCTCACACATAAAGCCATTGCACACCACATTAAATGAAAATAATCAACAGTTAACTACTAATTCTTCCCACATGGAACTAATGCAAATATAATACCCCTTTGTGAACATGCTTTTTTTAGCTTTGAATTTTAACATCCTTATTTTCTGAGTTGCTGTTATCCATGTTCTTCCTTTTTTCATTTAGTTTCTTAGTAGGCTTATATAGAGGTTTAGCAGCTGTGCTCATGGGGAAGCACAGTCCTATCACAATGTTATGCCTACAGTCATTACACTCGCTGGAAAGTATTTGCAATGGAGCTCAGCGTTATCACTGTGACTCACAACCGTTAAAATGGCATGGGACTTTAACATGAATGATTTCCGAGACTCAATATCAACAGGTGCAACCTAGGCCTTTGGAATCAATGTCAGACAAACGGCAGCTTGGGGCCCAAATTAAACTGAGTCGTTCTTTTTGATTTTTGGCTGCTTACAATGGGGTACAGCTGTGACAGCTGAAAAATGACATAGAGAAAATTGTGCATTGATGACAGGAGTCTGGACAGACTTATTAAAACATGACTAGATTGAATTTGCAGTTGCTCCACTACCAATGCACCCAGCTGGGGGATGCAACAGCATCACACAATAACCGCCACACTGACCGTAAAAAATACCATCCGTTCAACTCACTATTCCCAGTGTACTCCTGGGCCTCTCATAAATCATACCCTGTTCGATATCCTTTTTGTGTCTTAATGTGATAAGTATTGATGTGCCAGCCCAGCTTTACTGCAACATAACATCATACTGGAAACCTGAAAGACATGCCGATGTTGCGAAGCTGCTGGGGGAGAGGCTTTGACATGAGGACACAGTTTAAGAGTTCAGATGTCTTCACGCGTCCAAACATTTGACCCGTTCCGAATGGACCCGAGGACAGTCAAGACTGTGAAGGACAAGCCGACTCTGCAGATCGTACAGTGTGGAGACAGGCAGGATGTTCTGGTGCTCACCTCTCTTAGATACTTTTATTTACAATGTTAATGTGCCGGTAGAATTGGCCAATACACTTTGTACAGAAAATGACAAAACAGGACGTTGACATAAAGACTAGAATAAAACACATGTATTCTCAGTATGAACTATTCAGGTTGCCTATAACAAAACTTAATGGACTAGCCAATACCTGCCCAACACAAAGGCCATGTATCCACGAACTCCCTTCCCGCTAGGAATGTTCCATCATGATAGCCCCAAAACACATTTCTACCATAAATGCATAATTTCCCATGGACATATAACTTCATAAACAATAATTTTACATAAATGCACACTTCAGTAACATGCCATAACTTCTTTAAGACATACAATACACATTCATGAAGTAATTCACCCCGGGATAATTCAGCACTTTGGTTATTCCCATCAACCTATAAATGTCCCTGGACGACTCGCAGACCAATACGTGTCATGCACACCGCCATTTTAATAAAGAAACAGCGCAGAGCTTCAAACAAACACATCAGGTAGGTTAAATTATGAGTATTCTCTAACAACATTATTTTTTATCTATTTCACATTGCTAGAGGATGTACGTTTAAACAGGCAGCTTTATACACGGTAGAAACATGGTTAACAAGTTACATAATTTTAGTTACTGGTGTATACAACAAACACTCGACTTAAGTGCCTTATGTCAAAGTAATGTTGGCAAACGGAATGCGTATCTCTCACCAACATATGCTCTTTTCTTTCAGGATTCTTGGCTATACCTTGAAGAGTTACAATAAAGACTCCTTTTCAAACCAATCATATGTTTCAGTGTCATTGTCTATAAGTCACGGACATCCACAAAATACCTGCCAGCCATTTTTTCCCCTAAAGCTCAAAACACAGCACACTAACCTCCACACATACTAATCTCCAGTCAACTAACTATTCCCAGTGTTGGTTAGGTTACTTTCTAAATGTAATCCGTTAGTTACCCGTTTAAAAATGTAATCAGTAACGTAACTTTTGGAATACCCAAATTCAGTTACGGAATCTGATTACATTCAGTTACTTTTAGATTTCTTTCCCCTTAAGAGACATTAAAAGAAGACAAAAATGTATGTTACCAATTGAACGACATCTATTGCAGGATAAATCAATGCTAAAATGTACATAGCTGGTAATATTACATTTTAAAAGTTACATTTGGGTTGGTTATGTAGGCTTCTTCTAACATATATATATATATATATATATATATATATATATATATATATATATGCATGCAGTACCAGTCAAAGGTTTTGACACACCTACTCTTTCAAGGGTTTTTCTTTATTTGTACTATTTTCTACATTGTGGAATAATAGCGAAGACATCAAAACTTGGAAATAACACATGGAATCATGTAGTAACGCATAAAAGTGTTAAACTAAGCAAAATATTTGTTATATTTGAGATTCTTCAAAGTAACCACCCTTTGCCTTGATGACAGCTTTGCACACTTTTGGCATTCTCTCAACCAGCTTCATGAGGTAGTCACCTGGAATGCATTTAAATTATTAAGTGTGCCTTGTTAAAAGTTCATTTGTGGAATTTCTTTCCTTCTTAATGCGTTTGAGCCAATCAGTTGTGTTGTGACAAGGTAGGGTTGGTATACAGAAGATAGCCCTATTTGGTAAAAGACCAAGTTCATATTATGGCAAGAACAGCTCAGATAAGCAAAGAGAAATGACAGTCCATCATTACTTTAAGACATGAAGGTCAGTAAATCTGGAAAATTTCAAGAACTTTGAAAGTTTCTTCAAGTGCAGTTGCAAAAACCATCAAGCGCTATGATGAAACTGGCTCTCTTGAGGACCGTCACAGGAAAGTAAGACCCAGTTTCCTCTGCTGCAGAGGATAAGTTCATTAGAGTTAACTGCATCTAATAAATTGCAGGCCAAATAAGTGCTTCACGAAGTTCAATTAACTGACACATCTCAACATCAACTGTTCAGAGGAGACTGCGTGAATCAGGCCTTCATGGTCAAATTGCTGCAAAGAAACGACTACTAAAGGACACCAATAACAATAAGAGACTTGCTTGGGCCAAGAAACACGAGCAATGAACATTAGATCAGTGGAAATCTGTTCTTTGGTCTGATGAGTCTAAATTTGTGATGTCAACCTCCATATCTTTGTGAAACGCAGAGTAGGTGAACGGATGATCTCCGTATGCGTGGTTCCCACCATGAATCACAGAGGAGGATATGTGATGGTGTGGGGGTGCTTTGCTGGTGACACTGTCTGATTTATTTTGAATTCAAGGCACACTTAACCAGTGTGGCTACCACAGCATTCTGCAGTGAAACGCCATCCCATCTGGTTTGCGCTTAATGGGCCTATTATTTGTTTTTCAACAGGACAATAGGGCCAGGCTGTGAAAGGGCTATTTGGCTAAGTAGGAGAGTGATGGATTGCTGCATCAGATGACCTGGCCTCCACAATCACCTGACATGAATTGGACTGCAGAGGGAAGGAAAAGCAGCCAACAAGTGCTCAGCATATGTTGGAAAAGCATTCCAGGTGAAGCTGGTTGACAGAATGCCAAGAGTGTGCAAAGCTGTCATCAAGGCAAAGGATGGCTACTTTGAAGAATCTAAAATCTGAAATATATTTTGATTTGTTTAACACTTTTTTGGTTACTACATGATTCCATGTGTGTTATTTCATAGTTTTGATGTCTTCTCTATTATTCAACAATGTAGAAAATAGTACAAATCCAGAAACCCCCTTGGATGAGAAGATTTGTCCAAACTTTTGACTGGTACTGTATATATAGATATCAAGAGGCACAGGTGTAAACAACACCCCACCCCTCATAACTTTAATATTGCTTCATACATATTTATTCAGAAGAATAAAGCAGATTAAACATCATAAACACATTCAGCTTTGGCTAAGTCATCTTTGGCCAAGTTCCTGCATGAATAACTGTGATGGTAATGTTCATTCAGATTATTGACTCAGTGTAAACAGTATTTAAGGGGATATATGGCACTGTTTGACTCTGGTGATGGTGTTTTTTAAATATATTTTTAGAGGTGAAAAAAATGGCAGCAACGCAGTTAACACAGTTAGTCCTGTACTTACCAGCTTACCTGAGGAAATGAGGTCAAACAGCAACTTGATTATTCTTCAGGATTCCCATCCAAGCACTAGCCTAAGCACAGCCTCCACTTCACTGCTGTCCAGTTGTTGAGGATACACAGGGCTGATCTGGTTACATTTACATTTAAGTCATTTAGCAGACGCTCTTATCCAGAGCGACTTACAAATTGGTGCGTTCACCTTAAGACATCCAGTGGAACAGCCACTTTACAATAGTGCATCTAAATCTTTTAAGGGGGTGAGAAGGATTACTTTATCCTATCCTAGGTATTCCTGAAAGAGGTGGGGTTTCAAGTGTCTCCGGAAGGTGGTGATTGACTCCGCTGTCCTGGCGTCGTGAGGGAGTTTGTTCCACCATTGGGGGGCCAGAGCAGCGAACAGTTTTGACTGGGCTGCGTGGGAACTGTACTTCCTCAGTGGTAGGGAGGCGAGCAGGCCAGAGGTGGATGAACGCAGTGCCCTTGTTTGGGTGTAGGGCCTGATCAGAGCCTGGAGGTACTGAGGTGCCGTTCCCCTCACAGCTCCGTAGGCAAGCACCATGGTCTTGTAGCGGATGCGAGCTTCAACTGGAAGCCAGTGGAGAGAGCGGAGGAGCGGGGTGACGTGAGAGAACTTGGGAAGGTTGAACACCAGACGGGCTGCGGCGTTCTGGATGAGTTGTAGGGGTTTAATGGCACAGGCAGGGAGCCCAGCCAACAGCGAGTTGCAGTAATCCAGACGGGAGATGACAAGTGCCTGGATTAGGACCTGCGCTGCTTCCTGTGTGAGGCAGGGTCGTACTCTGCGGATGTTGTAGAGCATGAACCTACAAGAACGGGCCACCGCCTTGATGTTAGTTGAGAACGACAGGGTGTTGTCCAGGATCACGCCAAGGTTCTTAGCGCTCTGGGAGGAGGACACAATGGAGTTGTCAACCGTGATGGCGAGATCATGGAACGGGCAGTCCTTCCCCGGGAGGAAGAGCAGCTCCGTCTTGCCGAGGTTCAGCTTGAGGTGGTGATCCGTCATCCACACTGATATGTCTGCCAGACATGCAGAGATGCGATTCGCCACCTGGTCATCAGAAGGGGGAAAGGAGAAGATGAATTGTGTGTCGTCTGCATAGCAATGATAGGAGAGACCATGTGAGGTTATGACAGAGCCAAGTGACTTGGTGTATAGCGAGAATAGGAGAGGGCCTAGAACAGAGCCCTGGGGACGCCAGTGGTGAGAGCGCGTGGTGAGGAGACAGATTCTCGCCACGCCACCTGGTAGGAGCGACCTGTCAGGTAGGACGCAATCCCAGCGTGGCCGCGCCGGAGATGCCCAACTCGGAGAGGGTGGAGAGGAGGATCTGATGGTTCACAGTATCGAAGGCAGCCGATAGGTCTAGAAGGATGAGAGCAGAGGAGAGAGAGTTAGCTTTAGCAGTGCGGAGGGCCTCCGTGATACAGAGAAGAGCAGTCTCAGTTGAATGACTAGTCTTGAAACCTGACTGATTTGGATCAATAAGGTCATTCTGAGAGAGATAGCGGGAGAGCTGGCCAAGGACAGCACGTTCAAGAGTTTTGGAGAGAAAAGAAAGAAGGGATACTGGTCTGTAGTTGTTGACATCGGAGGGATCGAGTGTAGGTTTTTTCAGAAAAAACACTAACCACTAACCTAGTGGTTAGTGCTTGGATGAGAGGATAATCAAGTTGCTGTTTGAGGTCATATTTGATGGCCAGTGGGGGGCACTCTTCCCTCTGATCTGAGTTAAGGTAGCCCCAAAATGTTTGTACTGTGACTGATCAACTGCCATAGAGCCATTTTCCCACTTTTTACAGGTACCGAATGAGCAGTGCCGAGATATAGTCAATCTCTACCTCTCTCTCGCCTCCCTCTGTGTGTGTAAAAACTATATGAGAGGAGCAAGCCTCTGAACGCACGGTGCCTGAGTGGAGGGTTTTGATTTATTTTTAATTAACCAGAAAAAAGGCCATGCACATCCGAAGTGAAACTGTTTCCATGTGGGACGGTGAGTCATAGGGTATGCTAAGACTGGGACTGTGAAGGGCCAAGAGGATGTGGGAGATTGGAAATAGAGAGAAAAAACTAAGGCTAGAGTTAGGAGAGGGTGAGAAAGAATGAGAGCTGTGGGAGAAAGTGGGGGAGAGATGGATGAGTGGCGAGAGGGAGGGGAGCACATGGCCGATTTGGATAGTGGCAAAAGAATGAGAGATGGAGAGAGAGGCAGTGGGAGTAGCAGGACTTCATGGGCTTGAAGCTGCAACTGGGGTAGTTTTATATAACCATGATCCAAGGGAGATGGGGGTTCTGGCTGGGGAGTTTTTTGATCTGCATGTAACATGATCTTTGAAGTCTTCCAGTTTAACCAATGCAGATGTTGCACTATGCAAAACAAAAATGATATGTTTTGTTGTTGCCAATCCTGCTAAACATTTACATTTACATTTAAGTCATTTAGCAGACGCTCTTATCCAGAGCGACTTACAAACCTTGTATATTCTGTTTTACTTACCCCAAATGAACTGTAGTCATCTGTAGTCATTGGTAACAGGGTAAGAAAGCACAATCTTGGATAGAAGTCAGATAGATGCACAAAAAGTGAATATGATGGACTTGCTGAAGGGGCTGGAAATACCATGTTTTACTCCCAAACTGATTTTCCCTCAAGGGGAAAAAAATACAAAAATAAATGTTTTCAGTACAAGGCATAGGTTACCTAATAGCCTGTAAAGCTCAGTAAAAAGGGCTTGTGGCAGTAATTTACCCATGTTTTGTGAGAGATGAGACACACATTTAACACAATGGCTGTGATACAACAAATTGTCAGCGTAACATTTTTTACACAACCATTGTGCAGATTTTCCACGATGGTTGTGTAAAACCTTTTGTGCAGACAAAAACCATCCATTGGATCACCACTGTTTTGTCAAATATGTTGTACATCAGTTATACAAAGTGTGTGTACGGGGATATAAAGAGATAACAGCTGTTAATGCAGAAAATACAGTTAGAGCTGCTCAAGAAAACACCAGGAAAATATCAGGACAAAATATCTTCACCAGTCCAGACCCTGCTGCACCCAAAAACAAGCGTTGGAGAACTGAAAACCAACTCAATATTACATTCTCATGGAGAAAGAATTAGATCCATGTTTTCCCATGTTGTGCGACTCCTTTCAAGAGTTCCATGCTGTTTAAAGGCAGAGTCAATTTAGCGTATGTAAACTTCTGACCCACTGGAGTTGTGATACAGTGAATTATAAATGAAATAATCTGTCTGTAAACCATTGTTGTAAAAATTTATTTGGTCATGCACAAAGTAGATGTCCTAACCGACTTGCCAAAACTATAGTTTTGACATTTGTGGAGTGGTTGAAAAACAAGTTTTAATGACTCCAACCTAAGTGTATGTAAACTTGACTTCAACTGTATATATATATATTTTGCCCACTGACAAATAAATGATCAGTCTATCATTTTAATGGTAGGTTTATTTGAACAGTGAGAGACAGAATAACAACAAAAATTCAGAAAAATGTCAAAAATGTTATAAATTCATTTGCATTTTAATGAGGGAAATACGTTTTTGACCCCCTCACAATCAGGAAGATTTCTGGCCCAGGTGTCTTTTATACAGGTAAAGAGCTGAGATTAGGAGCACACTCTTAAAGGGAGTGCTCCTAATCTCAGTTTATTAACTGTATAAAAGACACCTGTCCACAGAAGCAATCAATCAATCAGATTCCAAACTCTCCACCATGGCCAAGACCAAAGAGCTCTCCAATGATGTCAGGGACAAGATTGTAGACATACACAAGGCTGGAATGGGCTACAAGACCATCGCCAAGCAGCTTGGTGAGAAGGTGACAACAGTTGGTAGGATTATTCGCAAATGGAAGAAACACAAAAGAACTGTCAATCTCCCTCAGCCTGGGGCTCCATGCATGATCTCACCTCGTGGAGTTGCAATGATCATGAGAACGGTGAGGAATCACCCCAGCCCAGCTCTACGAAGGGTCTTGGTGGTTCCAAACTTCTTCAATTTAAGAATGATGGAGGCAACGTTGTTCTTCGGGACCTTCAGTGCTGCAGAAATGTTTTTGTACCCTTCCCCAGATCTTTGCCTCAACACAATCCTGTCTCGGAACTCTGCGGACAATTCCTTCGACCTCATGGGTTGGTTTTTGCTCCGACATGCTCTGCCAACTGTTGGACCTTATATAGATAGGTGTGTTCCTTTCCAAATCATGTCCAATCAATTGAATTTACTACAGGTTGACTCCCATCAAGTTGTAGAAACATCTCAAGGATGATCAATGGAAACAGGATGAACATGAGCTACATTTCGAGTCTCATAGCAAAGGGTCTGAATATTTCTATATTTTGTTTTTTCATAAGTTTGCAAAAATGTCTAAAGATCTGTTTTTGCTTTGTCATTATGGGCTATTGTGTGTAGATTGATGAGGACATTGTTTAACCTCTACCTGGGACGCTTGCGTCCCAACTAGAGCTCTGGAAATGCAAATGCGCTACGCTAAATGCTAATAGTATTAGTTAAAACTCAAAAGTTCATTAAAATACACATGCAGGGTATCAAATTAAAGCTACACTCGTTGTGAATCCAGGCAACAAGTCAGATTTTTAAAATGCTTTTATGCGACAGCATGAAAAGCTATTATCTGATAGCATGCACCAATACACTACAACAGAAAAGCACAGCAGGGGACGTAAACAGAATAATTAGCATTTCGGCGTTACACAAACCGCACAATAAAATAGAAAACAGTCATTACCTTTCACCATCTTCTTTGTTGGCACTCCTAGATGTCCCATAAACACTATTGGGTCTTTATTTCGATTAAATCGGGCCATATAAAGCCAAGATATCGTTATATGTAGACTGTGTGATAAACGAAAAAAACAGCGATTTCACAACGTAACGTCATTTTTTAAAATTCAAAAAGTAGACGATAAACTTTCACAAAACACTTCGAAATACGTTTGTAATGCTACTTTAGGTATTAGTAAACGTTAATAAGCGATAAAAATCATCCGTAGGCGATGTACATATGATCTGGGCGGAGACCGGAGGTACGTCGTGCCCCTCTTTCGGTTCAACCAAGAATCAAAGAGGATTAAATTCACAAGATACTCGACAACATGGGGATGCTGTGGGAGTTGAATGCTCGGTCTTATCTAATTCGGCTCACTGTTAACAATTGCGGTAGTGGCGCAAGGATATTTATTTCCATTTTCTGTGATCAGGTTTTCCTGCGCTTTCCGATGTAACGCACATTATGTAATAGCCACAGTCGTGATTTAACCAGTTTTAAAAACGTCCGAGGGTTTCCTATACACACATTCTAACCATATGAACGTACTATATTCCTGGCATGAGTAGCAGGGCGCTGAAATGTTGCGCGATTTTTAACAAAATGTTCAAAAAAGTAGAGGGTCGACTGAAGAGGTTAATTTAACCTGTTGAAGGTAGGGGACAGTATTTTAATGTTTGGATGAAAAATGTACCCAAATGAAACTGCCTATTTCTCAGGCCCAGAATCTAGAATATGCATATAATTGCCAGATTAGGATGGAAAACACTCTAAAGTTTCCAAAACTGTCAAAATATTGTCTGTGAGTATAACAGAACTGATATTGCAGACGAAAACCTGAGGAAAATCCAACCCGGAAGTGCTGTTTTTCCTGAAAGTTCTCTGTTCTATTGCCTGCCTTCGCTCCATTTAAAGGGATATCAACCAGATTCATTTTCCTATGGCTTCCACATGTTGTGAACAGTCTTTAGACATAGTTTCAGGCTTTTATTTTGAAAAATGAGCGAGAAAGATCACATTGCGTCATTGGATGGGTGCCAGCAGCGTTTTGCATGCGCAACAGCTTGGAGAATACATTTTATCTCTCTATCCTATTGAAGAAGGTAGAGTCCGGTTTAAATATTATCGATTATATAGTGTAAAAACAACCTGAGGATTGATTACAAATTTTACAGATGCTATTTGGAATTTTCGTCTGCCCGGTCGTGACCGCTCGAGCCTGTGGACGCGCCAACCATAACGCGCCAACCAAATGGAGGTATTTTGGATATAAAAATAATCTTTATGGAACAAAATGAACGTTTATTGTGGAACTGGGAGTCTCGTGAGTGCTAACATCTGAAGATCATCAAAGGTAAGCGATTCATTTTATTGCTTTTCTGACTTTAGTGACCAATCTACATGGCTGCTAGCTGTTTGTAATATTTTGTCTGCTGAGAGAGATGTCCTTACATAAACACTTGGTATGCTTTCGCCGAAAAGATTCTTTGAAATCCGACATGCCAGGTGGATTAACAACAAGCTAAACTGTGTTTTGCTATATTGCACTTGTTATTTCATGAAAATTAAATATTTTTAGTAATTTAATTTTAATTTGGAGCTCTGCAATTCAGAGGATATTGATGAAAATGATCCGCTAACGGGATGGGTGCATCAAGAAGTTAATCAAATAAGACTGTAACGTAACAAAATGTGGAAAAAGTAAAATGTTCTGTATACTTTCTGAAGACATTATATACACTGAACAAAAATATAAACCCAACATGTAAAGTGTTGGTCCCATATCTCATGAGCTGAAATAAAAGATCCCTGAAATGTTCCATATGTACAAAAAGCTTATTTTTCTCACATTTTGTGCACAAGCTTGTTTACATCCCTGTTAGTGAGCATTTCTCCTTTGCCAAGGCAATTCATCCACCTGACAGGTGTGGCATAGATGCTGATTAAACAGCATGATCATTATAGAGGTGCACCTTGTGCTAGGTACAATAAAAGGCAACTCTACAATGTGCCGTTTTGCCACACAACACAATGACACAGATATATTGAGTTTTGAGGTAGCGTGCAATTGGCATGCTGACTGCAGGAATGTCCACCAGAGCTGTTGCCAGAGAATTTAATGTTAACTTCTCTACCATAAGCCACCTCCAACGTTGTTTTAGATAATTTGGCAGTACGTCCAACCGGCCTCACTACCGCAGACCACGTGTATGGCGTTGTGTTGGCAAGCAGTTTGCTGATGTGAATGTTGTGAACAGAGTGCCCCATGGTGGCGGTGAGTTTATGGTATAGGAAGGCATAAGCTATGGAAAATGAGCCCAATTGCATTTTATCGATGGCATTTTGAATGCACAGAGATACCATGACAAGATCCTGAGGCCCATTGTTCTGCCATTCATCCACCGCCATGACCCCATGTTTCACCATGATAATGCACAACCCCATGTCGCAAGGATGTGTACAGAATTCCTGGAAGTTGAAAATGTCCCAGTTCTTCCAAGGTTTGCATACTCACCAGACATGTCACACATTGAGCATGTTTGGGATGCTCTGGATCAATGTGGATGACAGCATGTTTCAGTTCCCGCCCATATCCAGCAACTTCCCAAAGCCATTGAAGAGGAGTGGGACAACATTCCACAGGCTACAATCAATAGCCTGATCAACTCTATGAGAAGGAGATGTGCCGCACTGTATGAAGCAAACGGTGGTCACACCAGATACTGACTGCTTTTGTGATCCAAGCCCCCACTTTTTTTTGAATATATCTGTGACCAACAGATGCATATCTGTATTCCCAGTCATGTGAAAGCCATAGATTAGGGCCTAATGCATTTATTTCAATCGACTAATTTCCTTATATGAACTGTAACTCAGTGAAATCTTTGAAATTGTTACATTTTGAATTTATATTTTTGTTCAGTATATAAGGGCTACCAGTACCGAGTTGATGTGCAATGGGTACGAGGTAATTCATGTACAGTGCCTTCAGAAAGTATTCACACCCCTTGAATTTTTTCACATTTTGTTGTATTATGCCTGAATTTAAAATGTATTACATTTAGATTTTGTGTCACTGGCCTACACACAATACCTCATAATGTCAAAATGGAATTATGTTTTTAGACATTAATACAAATTAATAAAAAATGAAAGGCTGAAATGTCTTGAGTCAATAACTATTCAACGCCTTTGTTATGGCGCGGCTCTGTTGCATCCTGCAGTGTGTGTGACGTTTGGTGGGGCGTGGCGTGGCGTTTGGTGTGGCGTTCTTTTATGTTTTTAATTTGTACACTTAGTTTACAAAACAATTTGCCAACCGTGGATTCACAGTGGTGGGGTGTTGGACTGATCTTGTTGATCGTGTACATACCCGCTACAAACGGAGTAAATTATGAAAACGCTGCTGGCATCGGAATCCAATACAGCAGGGAGTTCTTACTACAATGTGACTCAAACACAAACGCGATGGATATCCCAATGGCCCAAATGCAAACGTGGAAAACACGGGGAAATCAGACAAAGACTTTAAAAAAATTTAAGAACAAATTTCCCTTGCCCACCACCTTGCTGATTAATGCCAGGTCACTGAGGGGGAAAACGGGAGGCCTGTTTGCTGGCATTTACTGAGATTTGGCTGGATGACAGAGTCCCGGACAGAGAAGTGGAGCCGGACAGAGAAGTGGAGCCTGCCAGGCTTCCCTCTGGTCAGAGCGGAACGTGTTCGCAGTGGGGGTGTCTGCCTGCTTGTCAGGGACCAGTGGTGTAAATCAATCCTGGTAAGAGAGAGACTCTGTACCCCCGACATTTAACTGCTTTCTGTGTCACTGCGACCCTACTATCTGCCCCGTGAGTTCCCCCAATTGTTTGTTACCATTGTGTACATTCAACCTAAAGCTAGTATAACAAAGGCATCAGAGATTATTTATAATCTGTCACAAAGTCCTGCGCACATACCACCACTATGTGAAATGTCACACTAGGAAAAATAGGACTCTTGACTTGTGCTATGGGACAATACCAAATGTGTTTTCTGCCACCACCAGACCCCTCCTGGGGACACCTGACCACAATGTGGTCTACCTCAGGCCAACCTACTGTCGGCTCCTGGAGAGGGAGAAACCCACAGTTAAACTGTCGAGATCTGGAATGACAACAGTATCACTTGAGACAATTGAGGGGTGTTTTGACTGTACTATGTGGGAGGTATTTGAGGACAGCAGCTCTGATCTTGATGAACTCACAGATGCTGTAAACTTCTGTGTTGAGTCAGTTGTGCCTACTAAAACCTGTAAAATCTTCCCTAACAATAAGCCTTGGGTATCAAAACATCTAAAATCACTACTTGATAGGAAAAAGGCAGTTTATGCTGAGGGTGATAGACATGCTTTAAGAGATGTACAACATTAGATCAAAAGACAGATACTAGTGGACAAGGAGGCATACAAGCAAAGGGTGGAGTGGACCCTCTCCTCAGGAAACACAAGGGTGGCCTGGCAAGGGATTAAATCCATGGCTAGTACCCCCCACATAGGCAGGAGAAAAACCAGTGCTGACCTTGGGAGATATGATGGCCAGAACATGGATAATGAGGGGATGTAACACATACAAAAGCCCTGGCCCAGAAAAAATAAGTGAACTTGTGTTAAAGCACTGTGCTGAACAATTGGCTGGTGTTTTTACAGACATTTTCCAATCCTCAACTCGACCAGCAACACGAGCCAGTATTGTGGAAAAACTCAATAATTATACTAATTCCTAACGCATCTAATCCCTCTGTGCTGAATGTCTACCTCCCTGTTGCCTTGACATCCTTAGTAATGAAATGCCTTGAGAAACTTGTGAAAAGTCATATTCTCAGCGTCATCCAGAAGCTTCTCGACCCATTTCAGTTTGCCTATCAGCCTAGCAGAGGAGTTGATGATGCCATTCTTACCCTCCTTAACATGGTCTATAGACATCTAGAGGGTGCCAAATCCCATGTTAGGGTTCTGTTTGTTGATTTTTCTTCTGCCTTCAACACAATCCAGCCCTACATTCTGGCACAGAGACTCATTCAGGACTTCTCCTTAGATGGGGGTGCTGGTTTTGTGGCTGTTGGACTTCCTGAATGTCGGACATACGCAATACCAACACTGGCTCTCCTCAAGGATGTGTTTCGTCCCCACTCATGTACATCTTGTACTCTAATAGACTGTAGAGTGGTGTGAGGAATCACACTTGGTCCTCAATACCAACAAGACCAAAGAGATGTGCATAGACTTCAGGAAGCGTACAACACCTACCTCTGCAAAATCTATCAGAGGTCAGAATATAGAGATTGTAGAGGAATAGAAATACCTGGGTGTCCTGTTGGACAATAAGCTTCAGTGGAGTAAATGTACAGACCTGATCTACAAAAGGAGCCAACAGAGACTGTACTTTCTCAAAAAGTTGGGTTCTTTTAATAATATAGACTGTACTATACTGACTCTGTTTTACAAATCTTTCATTGAGAGTATTTTCACTTGTTGTACTGTTTGTTGGTTTGGCAATGCCACTGTCAGCCAGAGAAATATGCTGAGAAGGATTATCACCACAGCAAGCAAGGTGCTTGGAGTCAAACAGAAAGGCCTGGATGAGATCTTTAAGGTCAGGGCACTCCGCAAGGCTCACAAAATAATTTTAGACCCAAGCCACCCCCTGTACCCGGACTTTGAACTACTCCCCTCTGTGCGCAGGTATAGGGCACACCTGAGCAGGAAAAACAGAACTAGACAATCATTTGTGCCAGGTGTGATATCCCTCCTAACTAGCTCGGGCTAATGTTCCTATTGACTCAGTATGGCCAGCAGGCTAGTTTTTAAACATTTTTTTTTATTGCTATGTAACTGTTATGAAAGTTGTATTGTGAATTTCATGGGGACAATAAAGTCTGTAAGTAGGTAAATAAGTTCAGGAGTAAAAATGTGCTTAACAAGTCACATAGTAAGTTGCATGGACTCACTCTGTGTGCAATAATAGTGTTTAACATGATTTTTGAATGACTCGGAAAATGTGAACACGTGTGTGCAGGACGGGAGTTGGGCAAATGTCTGCAGACTTGATCTACACAATCAATTGGGAAGTGCTTGGGGAATTTTGTCCGGGTCAGAAATGTCTAAAAAATTAATTGGTCCGCCAAAGTAAAAAATAACTACTTTTATGTGAATGAATGAGGCGGAACACACCTCAATTCAAACTTTTTAGAAAATAATTTGAAATTGACAAGTTGAAAACAGCCTATAAATAAAAACAGGCTGCATGCCTTGGTTTGAGGGCAGCGCGGATTAAACGTACTGTTGCGTAACAATCACATTCTGGAATGGAGAGAACATTCTAACATCACGTGCATAAAAAAACTCACGCTGGGTCGACCGTTAGAGATATTTGGAACTCATCGCATGAAAAGGTTAATGCCTGTGATAGAAAACTGAGGATGAATCAGCAACATTGTAGTTATTCCACAATACTAACCTAAATGAAAATAACGAAGCCAGTACAGAATAAAATAACTTGTTTGCAATAAGACACTAAAGTAAAACTGCAAAAATTGTGGCAAAGAAAGAAGAATTTTTATGTCCTGAAAACAAAGTGTTATGTTTGGGTTAAATCCAACACAACACATCACCTAGTACCACTCTTTATACAATGGTGGTGGCTGCATAATGTTATGGGTATGCTTGTCATCAGCAAGGACTAGAGAGTTTTTGGGGGGATAAAAAGAAACTGAAAATCCTAGAGGAAAATAGAAGTTGACACACGGTAAGAACTTCCATGGGTCTTGCGGCATTCGGTCAGAAATGTGAGTGATGTTCTAGAGTCATGTTCGGGACAGGACGGGACAGGATCAACAGTCCACAGGAACAGGCAGTACAGCAATAGTTATAAACTGAGTTTTTTGTGTGGAAATATGTCATTCGTGGAGCATTTCTTAAAAAACAAGAACTGTGTTGGCTAGGCCTAATATAATTTACATAATAAATACCATTAAAAAAAGGTCATTTCCCCCTCCCCCTTCTGTTGGCTCACTCTCGCTCCAATTATAGCCGGTCACCAGGCTACCTCTGATGCAAACCTACTGTATGTCAGTAGGCTAAATTGTGTAAATAGAGGAATAGAGCCCCACATTGGAGGTGTCATTAATACCCATAAAATCTAGCTGTCAAATAGGGAAATGGCTCCAATTGTTTTTCCATCATTCATTTTTTTATTTTTTGTAACACTTAAAATAAGGGCTGTGTTTCATGTAGGCTTACCCTGGCGCGGTGTTTTGATTAGCATGTAATTCTCTCTCGAACAATGTGACTTTTATCAATATATTAGTCTCTATCTACTCTCAGATTGAAAATTAAAATGCTAATTAGCCTCAAAGGAGACATCATGAAAGTCTACAAATCCCTGCAAGCTCCTACACATCATCTCTAGCTGACACCTTTGCAAACAGGTATTGTGTCAATTTACTTGCACAACTTGCCCTTTTTCATGGTATTCAATTGGTAGTTACAGCGATGGGACAAGAACATCCCTGCCGGCCAAACCCTCCTCTAACCCGGACGATGTAGGGCCAATTGTGCGCTGCCTCCATGGGTCTCCCGGTCGCGGCTGGCTGCGACAAAGCCTGGACTCGAACCAGGATCTCTAGTGGCACAGCCCTTAGACCACTGAGCCACTCGGGTGGCCCTACACTGCCCTTATTTTAAATGTATCTAAAATCCCCTATGGAAAAAAAATGAATGGGGAAAAAACCATTGGAACCATTTCCTTGTCTGACCTCTAGATTTTATGGGTATTATGACCAGTGGTGTAGTGGAAGGTATGTGCAGGTAAAGCTATATACCCACTTATTTTTCAGTGGGCATTACGTATACTCACTTCTAAATCCTCACTGATATGTATCAAAGTAGTGTAGTGGAGGTATACGCCATATCAGTTATTAGGGTTGATGGAACAGATCGGAATGTTTCGCTTAAAATGTTGATAAACTATGATTTCTTCACATTTTGGGTGCAGCAATGTACACCCTCCAGTAGGCCTACACGTGAATGTTACAAAATGCAATTTGCAGGACAACACCATGATAAAGTGCACTGCTTATGCAAGCAGTTTCATGGACAGAGATGGAAATATCTGTTAGAAAGAGGGGGGATTTAAAGATGCAAAAACTATCATGGGTTGCTAATATGATTAGGATCATTTCTTTGGCTGCAAGACAATGAAATAAAGTTGAAAGAAAACCAATGGAACAGTAGAATGCATATGAGTAAGTCTTTATAAAAAATAATTGCCATCACATGGTGGCATTTTGGCTATAGGCTACTTTGAAGCAAGTTAAGACATGCCTCATAATATGAAGTAAAACATCCAGGTTCAAACAATTATGGAACAGGACAAATATAGCGATGCTAATGATAGACCTAACCGTCTTCTGGCTTTCCCAAAAACCTTCTCTGTTCTAACCAATAAGGCGAGACTTTTTTATTTCTTGAAACAATCCATCTTTATTAATAAGAATTACAATAATGAAGCTGGTTGGGGCCCTACACTGAGGTGGGAGGTCGAGAGCTCGATTTCACAAGGAGTACAAAAGCCTTTTATAGTCACATGATCTTGGCATGTGTACGTGTGTGGAGAACCAGACGAAACTGGGGTAAAAGGTACAGAATAACTGTGAATTTGGTAGTCTCGTTACGTAGCAACAGCTGCTTATTCTAGTCCTCTGGTGAGGTGCTAAACAACAGGAACTATCCTAGATGCCGTTTCTCTGAAGTAAATCAACTGTTCCATGAATTTGTGTCGAGCAAGCTTCTTTTGCTGTCTGCCCAGGTGGTGTGTGGTTACACACCCACACACACATACACAAGCATGAACTTTTTGGAACGTAAGAAGCTATACAGCCTTAAAAAGATCTTTCATTACACAAGCATTAAAGAGGTTTATCCTTTAAAGGATCTTTCATTATACAAACAGTAAAGCGGTTTAACTAACATTTTTCTCTCACACTACAAAGTAGCCTACCTGTCAGAATGATATCGTGATTATTTGCCTCAAACCAGTGGCCACTTATTTTGCAAACTCAATCGCATGCAGTACAGAAACGCCTAATCAAACAATAGTGCTATGTGCCTGCACACTTTAATTAAAGGGTAACTACCTTAACATCTAAACCTCGAAAGTGGTCCCCTGGTGTGGATTAAGCACTGTTATGGATTTAGAACATAGCATTTTGTTAATTTTTTAAAATATTTTTTTAAAAGTGTGACTGAGAACAAAAACCTGAAATAATTGGGGGAAATTCTGAAGCCTGTGAATTTCTGACTCAGTTTATTTGTTTCAATAGTAGGCCTACTATTAGCATAAGCATTATTGTAACATTAGCTAGTGAAATACAGGTGAATTCAAGAGGATGTTATGAAATTAATGTTTGAACTTAGTTGTCTTTAGCCTAATATCTTAGGGTTTCACTGGATATTGTGTGATTGTAGTGTAAATTGTACGTTTTTAATTGTAAGTCGTCTTTATGCTCAGTTCTCTCTCTAGATGTATTTATTTTTGTTAATTAGCAGACACCCTTCTCCAGAGCGACTTACAGTAAGTGCATACATTTTCGGTAGAGCATGGCTTTGCAAGTGCCATGCTCTACCGAATGAGCCGTAGCTCAGTTCCTGCATGACAAGAACGAGCCATATGCAGTAGTTCCACAAGTATGGATCAAAGAGGACATCTGTTATTAGCCACCACTCAGCCTCAGAAAAAAGAACAAAAACAATATAGCACTCGTACACCACCAGACAGCACCTGGGAAATAAATTGTTTTAAGTTAATGAAGAGAGCAGATAATTTGGCCAAATGTATGTCTCTGATATACCCTCCATTTGAACTGTTAGTGTAATTAACTTGCCTGATGTGAAAGTCACTGTTTTGTGGGATAATTCATGCCTCTACCTTGTTTTTCACTGGTCTAGACAATTGGTAGACGGGACAGATGTAACGTGAAAATGTTGAGGTGTCATTTGTTTGTGTTAAAAGGAAAGACAAAGTTATTGTTCATTTTTAAGTCGATATGTTCTTACCTGCATGTCTATGGCATTACCTTCGCGCACTGAAATATCTTACTCCTGACCCTGTTTGACACAATATATTGAAATTAAGAAAATACGATGCAAAAAAGAACAGATAGGCAAAGTCTCATCTGGGAAAAGTGAATGTACTACATGCTGTACAATATATGACCAGAAGTATGTGGACACCTGCTCGTCGAACATCTCATTACAAAGTCATGGGTATTAATATGGCGTTGGTCCCCCCTTTGCTGCTGTAACAGCATCCACTCTTCTGGGAAGGCTTTCCACTAGATGTTTGTTTGAACATTGCTGCGGGGACTTGCTTCCATTCAGCCACAAGAAAATGAGTGAGGTCAGGCACTGATATTGGGAGATTAGGCATAGCTCGCAGTCTGCGTTCCAATTCATGCAGGCAAGTCAAGTTCTTCCATACCGATATCGACAAACTATTTCTGTATGGACCTTGCTTTGTGCACGGGGGCATTGTCATACTGAAACAGGAAAGGGCCTTCCCCAAACTGTTTCCACAAAGTTGGAAGCACAGAATAGTCTAGAATGTCATTGTATGCTGTAGCGTTAAGATTTCCCTTCACTGGAACTAAAGGGCCTAGCCCGAACCATGAAAAACAGCCCCAGACCTTGTTCCTCCTCCTCCAAACTTTACAATTGGCACTATGCAATAGGGCAAGTAGCGTTCTCCTGACATCAAATTGACATGACATATTGGGACAGGAATGAATTTTCACTTCCATGTCAACCTCTAGAGGAACCTGGTTCCTTCTGCTTTCCAACAGACACTGGGAGACAAATTCACCTTTCAGCAGGACAATAACCTAAAACACAAGGCCAAATATGCTTATCATGATGGCGTTGAATTTTCCTGAGTGGCCTAGTTACAATTTTGACTTAAATCGGTCTTGAAAATGGTTGTCTAGCAATGATGAACAACCAACTTAACAGAGCTTGAAGAATTTTGAAAGGAATAAAGTGCAAATATTGTACACTTCAGATGTGCAAAGCGCTTAGATACTTACCCAAAACGACTCACAGCTGCAATCGCTGCCAAAGGTGATTCTAACATGTATTTGCTCTGTGATTTTGATTTATCAGGGGGTGCTGCAACACTTTCAGCACCCCTTCTTCCCCGGATGAGTCCCGGAACATATTCCATTCTGTTCTAGTGAAACAGCCCTGTAGCTTAGCATACGCTTCATCGGACCACTTTGTATTAAGCATGCCACTGGTACTTCTTGTTTTTGCTTATAAGCAAGAATCAGGAGGATAGAGTAATGGTCAGATTGACTTGTGTGTGGAGTAATGTCAGGACCAGCGACTGTCAAGCCAACACCTTAACTGTTACGTCAAGAGGTCCAAAACTCTTGACAAGGTTACTTGATGTTGTGTTACTGCCGCTATATTACCCCCTTCCTTCGGGAGATTGCGTCCCTACGCTTCGCTGTCCCAAATCCCATCCCACAAAGATGTAGCAAATTTGGGGGTAGTCCCAGCTGTGATTTGAACCCAGGTCCTGCGATTGTCAACCAAAAATCTTAACCGTTACATCAAGAGGTCTAAATCCCTTGACAAGGTCACTAGGTTTTTCATTAGGGTCTCTACAATACCATTCATTTAAAAGTCCAAGAAATGTATGTCACAATCACAGATTACCCCTTTAAGCAAAACTGCTTTTTTTGTTGTTGTTATAGTAACCAAAATATTGAGACTGTCTTTGAGAAGCCGTGGCATAAATTATGGGGTATTCAGTTGTCCACTTCAGGGTGGCTGCTTCATCTAAAAAAAATATATAAAAAATATAGACCCTCTGCTTGACCCTCTTCAATTACCTCTGCACAAATATGGCCGATCGCAAGAAGTGAATTAGTAGCGAAGGCTGTCACATGACCTGGAAGTCAGTTAATGGAGTCATTTTTTTCCCGCAGGGAATTAAGCCTTCTAGCTCTGTTCTTGCCGGGTTAATCAAAACAGTTCCTTGTGGCTTGAAACAAGCCAGGACTGACATGGCCCCACTCCTGTTTTTGCCCTGTGTGCAATTTTTCAATTATGAGGTTCTATAGATTTTTGAGGAGATTGGTAGACCGAGACACTGACCAGAATGTTTTCAGGTCCTTTGGCTGTTATTCTGCACTCACATAAACATGATATCCCTATTAGAAATGAGTCATCCCTTACCCTTAATTCAGCAAATGTGCAGTTTTTTTTGCCTTTTAACAGTGCAGTGTTTCATTTCATTCCAATTTCTGTGTAGGTGATTTTCCCACTCCATAAAACCAACCAGGATTATGTCTCTCACTCCTGGAGAGCCTGCATCCATGATTCTTAAACATTCGCATTACCCCAAATCGTAATTGATTAATTTAGATCATAATAACAAAAACGCTTCCAAAAGGTTTTTCTTTCAGACAGAATTCTTTCACCTCAGCCACAAATGGTCAACACATTTTGAAATGACGTCTAATATTCAGATGTTTCCAATCCAGTTTTTCCGGCATCTCTTTGAAGTATTTGAGTTCTATGTTCGCATGGTCAGACAGTATGCCTGGATACACCGAGTTGATGTTGTCCTGTCTCTGTAATTGTCTGAGAATGTGGGTGGTTCTTAAACACTTTAATCGATCTGTATGCTGTGAAACTGTCTCAGTCCTTTCCTGTCCTCTTCTCTCGTCTCGTTCAAAAAACATCTGGATATAATTTACCCAATGTTGTAACTGTTGTTGAGACTGAAATATCACTATACTAATCTGGCAAATGTGAATTTAAATGTTCTTATACTAATACAGATGTAGGTTCTTAATTTGTGCCAGTTTGCTACAGCATGAAATACAGCAGCAACAGGAAATGTGAATTATTATGTGGATTATAAATCATTGTATGGTTTGATACCTTTTTTATATGAGAAAATCAAATCAATAAACAATTACAAACTTCCAAATCCTTTCTAAGCATCAACTACACTAACATTTTTAAATTTCCTGCATTGCATGAAATTTATCCTGCTACAGGGTGATCAAATTAAGATTCTATATCTGTAGGTGGATTGGGAAAACATCCTCAGATTTGGTAACATCTCGGTGTAATGCATTTCGAATTGATTGTAGGGTGCCAACTTTGCAATTTTGCATGATTATGCATTTCTGAGAGGCTTTAGTCACAGTGGGGAAGCAACATTTACCTTCGTGATGAAACCATTTGAAGCCAATTACAGAACACAAAATGGTACTTGGCCACATTGGCCAATGGAAACACTTTAGGAAGTAAAGCTAAGGAAATAGATATTGTCAATCCACTAATACTAAACGTGTATTTAACATAGAAACATCCTATATGTTTAGGATTTTGATCTTGAACAACGTTTATTAGAGGTATGGGTAGCACCATCTTGAATTGCCATAGTAACAACTGACGCCAATGCGTCATTGGCAGGATTTAGCTAATTTTGAGATTTGGCGCGGCGACTGAAAGTGAATGCTGCCACCGGGAGGCACTTCGCCTCCACTGGACCTGAAAGATTTCTTACAACTTTGACACGGCTCTTTCATTGAGACGAGATCGACAAAATTAAGGTAAGAAACGGTATACAATGTGTTTTTATGATGGTAGCTAATTATAATATTACTATTTTATAACAAGTTGAGTAGACAGTCAGTCAAAACGAGGTAGACACTCAGTCAAAACGAGGCAAGGTAGTTAGCTAGACTAAGTTACTTGATTTAGATCTTGGGGCGGCAGTTAGCCTAGTGGTTAGAGCGTTGGGCCTATAACTGAAAGGTTGATAGATCAAATCCATCCACGTACTTCATCTCTATACTGTTATTTATTTGATTTATTTTGCTCCTTTGCACCCCAGTATCACTACTTGCACACTCATCTTCTGCACATTTATCACTCCAGTTTTTAATTGCTATATTGTAATTATTTAGCCTCTATGGCCTATTTATTGCCTCACCCCCTTATCCTACCTCATTTGCACACGCTGTGTATAGACTTTTTCTATTGTACTATTGACTGTATGTTTGTTATTCCATGTGTTGTTGTTTGTGTCGCACTACTTTGCTTTATCTTGGCCAGGTCACAGTTGTGAATGAGAAGTTGTTCTCAACTAGCCTACCTGGTTAAATAAAGGTGAAATATATAATATATATATATATATATATATTTTTATTCTAAATAAATCTCAGAGCTGACAGGGTAAAAATCTGTCATTCTGCCCCTGAACAAGGCAGTTCCTTGTTCAGGCTGTCATTGTAAATAAAAATGTGTTCTTAACTGGCTTTCCTAGTTAAATAAATAAAAATATATTTTCATGATATTCATGTTTTATTTGATAGCTATACTACATAAAATGCCCATATTGACAATTTGAAGAGCATTTGTCATTAGGCATTATTCAGAGCTAAAATGAACTGGCTAGTGATTCAATCTATAGCTAGCCAGCCAGAGAGGGTTGTTGCAGGATTGTTATTTCACCAGTAAAATGTAACTAGCTAGTTACTGTAGCTCCCTTGCTATGATCCCCATAGCTATAATTATTAGCTAGCTGGCTAGCTAGATAACTACATAGCTAGATACAGTAACTACCTTTCCTATTCATAATATCATTAACAAAGGTAATTCCTTTTTTATCCATAAAGAATGTTTAAAAAAAAAATCTATTACTATATCTGAATTTAACTATAATATTTGTTGTAATAAATGTTATATCTTTTCTGGAGAATGAAACTGGAATTGCAACCAGGTTTGTATGACTTGTTTTAGAAAGGGAAATATTTTAAACAAGGTTCCATTTTCAATTTACTGGAAGTGAGAGGTTGTAATCTGGATATGGAAAAATGACATTTTTGAACAAGGGGTGAGCCATTCTTACTAATCTACTGAATAACCAGTTCAGGTTTAAGTATAACTTTTGTATGACTGATTAAGTTAAATATTTTTTGCTCAGATAATTTAAAAGACAAATTGTTTGGCTTAGGCAGCACCATAAGTAAATACAGTACCAGTCAAAAGTTTGGACACACCTATTCATTCCAAGGTTTTTCTTTATTTTCACTTTTTCTACATTGTAGAATAATAGTGAAGACATTAGAACTATGAAATAACACATGTGGAATCATGTAGTAACCAATAAAGTGTTAAACAAATCTAAATATATTTGAGATTCTTCAAAGTAGCATCCTTTGATTGATGACAGCTTTGCACACTCTTGGCATTCTCTCAACTAGCTTCATGCATTTCAATTAACAGGTGTGCTTTGTTAGAAGTTAATTTGTGGACTTTCTTTCCTTCTTAATGTGTTTGAGCCAATCAGTTGTGTTGTGACAAGGTAGGGATGGTGTACAGAAGATAACCCTATTTGGTAAAAGACCAAGTCCATAAAATGGAAAGAACAGCTCAAATAAGCAAAGAGAAACAACAGTCCATAGTTACTTTAAGACATGAAGGTCAGTCAATCCGTAACATTTCAAGAACTTTATTCAAGTGCAGTCACAAAAACCATCAAACGCTATGATGAAACTGGCTCAGGAGAGGAAGACCCAGAGTTTCCTCTGCTGCAGAGGATAAGTTAATCATAGTTACCAGCCTCAGAAATTGCAGCCCAAATAAATGCTTCAGATTACAGTGGTCGGTAATCTGTTTGTTGACTTGGCTTTCGAAGACCTTAGAAAGGCAGGGTAGGATAGATATACGTCTGTAGCAGTTTGGGTCAAGAGTGTCTCCCCCTTTGAAGAGGCCGCAGCTGCTTTCCAGTCTTTGGGAATCTCAGACGACACGAAAGAGAGGTTAAACAGGCTAGTAATAGGGGTGGCAACAATTTCGGCAAATCATTTTAGAAAGAAAGGGTCCAGATTGTCTAGCCCGGCTGATTTGTAGGGGTCCAGATTTTGCAGCTCTTTCAGAACATCAGCTGACTGGATTTGGGAGAAGGAGAAATGGGGAAGGCTTGGGCGAGTTGCTGTGAGGGGTGCAGAGCTGTTGACCGGTGTAGGGGTAGCCAGGTGGAAAGCATGGCCAGCCGTAGAAAAATGCTTATTGAAATTCTCAATTATAGTGGATTTATCGGTGGTGACAGTGTTTCCTATCTTCAGTGCAGTGGGCAGCTGGGGGGAGGTGTTCTTATTCTCCATGGACTTTACACTGTCCCAAAACCTTTTTGAGTTTGTGTTGCAGGAAGCAAATTTCTGCTTGAAAAAGCTAGCCTTGGCTTTTCTAACTGCCCTGTGTATTTTGGTTTCTAGCTTCCCTTACAAGTTGCATATCACGGGGGCTATTCGATGCTAATGCAGAACGCCATAGGAAGTTTTTGTGTTTGTTAAGGGAAGTCAGGTCTGGAGAGAAGGGCTATATCTGTTCCTGGTTCTAAATTTCTTGAATGGGGCATGCTTATTTAAGATGGTGAGGAAGGCATTTAAAAAAAAAAAAACAGGCATCCTCTACTGACGGGATGAGGTCAATATCCTTCCAGGATACCCCGGCCAGGTCGATTAGAAAGGCCTGCTCGCTGAAGTGTTTCAGGGAGCATTTGACAGTGATGAGTGGAGGTCGTTTGACCGCTGACCCATTACGGATGCAGGCAATGAGGCAGTGATCGCTGAGAAAACAGCAGAGGTGTATTTAGAGGGCAAGTTGGTTAGGATGATATCTATGAGGGTGCCCGTGTTTACGGCTTTGGGGTGGTACCTGCTAGGTTCATTGATAATTTGTGTGAGATTGAGGGCATCAAGTTTAGATTGTAGGATGGCTGGGGTGTTAAGCATGTTCCAGTTTAGGTCGCCTAGCAGCAAGAGCTCTGAAGACAGATAGGGGTCAATCAGTTCACATATGGTGTCCAGAGCACAGCTGGGAGCAGAGGGTGGTCTATAGCAGGCGGCAACGGTGAGAGACTTGTTTTTAGAGAGGTGTATTTTTAAAAGTAGAAGTTCAAATTGTTTGGGTACAGACCTGGATAGTAGGACAGAACTCTGCAGGCTGTCTTTGCAGTAGATCGCAACAAAGCCCCCTTTGGCCGTTCTATCTTGTCTGAAAATGTTGTAGTTAGGGATGAACGTTTCAGAATTTTTGGTGGTCTTCCTAAGCCAGGATTCAGACACGGCTAAAACACCCGGATTGGCAGAGTGTGCTAAAATCAGTGAATAAAACAAACTTAGGGAGGAGGCTTCTAATGTTAACATGCATGAAACCATGGCTTTTACGGTTACAGAAGTCATCAAAAGAGAGCGCCTGGGGAATAGGAGTGGAGCTAGGCACTGCAGGGCCTGGATTCACCTCTACATCACCATATGAACAGAGGAGGAGTAGGATAAGGGTACGGCTAAAACTATGAGAATTGGTCGTCTGGAACAGAGAGTAAAAGGAGGTTTCTGGGGGCGATAAAATAGCTTCAAGGTATAATGTACAGACAAAGGTATGGTAGGATGTGAATACATTGGAGGTAACCTAGGTATTGAGTGATGATGAGAGAGATATTGTCTCTAGAAACATAATTGAAACCAGGTGATGTCATCGCATGTGTGGGTGGTGGAACTGAAAGGTTGGATAAGGTATAGTGAGCAGGACTAGAGGCTCTACAGTGATAAGACAGCTAACGATTACGGGCCACAGATGGGCGTTCAGGTAACGTCGCGACCGAGGGGCCAGTTGGATAACTCCCTCGGGCAGATAACGTCGGTAATCCAGTCGTGAAGGCCCGGTGGGGCTCCGCATTGGCAGTAAAACGGGTCCGGATTGATTGTAGCCCAGGAGTGGCTGATGGAACTCTTCAGCTGGCTAGTTCCTGAATAATTTATGTTTGCTCCGGGATCGACGTAAGCCAATAGTCACACGGATAGCAGCTAGCTTGCTGCGAGATCCAGGTGTAAATGTCCAGAGCTTGCGGTTGAAATCCGGGGATATGGAGAGAAAAATAGGTCCGGTATGTTCTGGTTTGAGTCGCGTTATACAAAACATGGCGATAGATTTTCGAGCTAAAGGATAGCTGATGACCACAAACCGTGGTTAGCTGAATACTAACATTAGCAATTAAACTGGCTAGCTTCTGGCTAGCTTCTGGCTAGCTTCTATTGTGGATTTCAGATTTGAGGTAAATAATACTGTTTTTTTTTATTGGTGAGGCAGGTTGCAGGAGAGTGTTTTGAAGTTGAGTTTTTGGAAAATAAAATATGTAAAAGATATGCGAAGAAAGGTTTAAATATATATATATACGGGACACGACAAGACGAGGACAAAGGACGTCTGACTGCTATGCCATCTTGGGATAATGATATCATTTACAGTACAGTGGCCCACATCTTTTGCCTCAGATCTCAAATACTTCCCCACATCTTACTATTTTACTTGGTAGAAACCAATCCTGAGAGATATGCCGACTTGAACGCTCAGCATTGGGGAGGTCCAGGAGGACAATGGCGACTGACTGACAGTGTTCAGTTGTGCCACAGAATGCCTGGCCCCAAGGGGATCGGTGAGAGAGAAAAACAGAGAAATCTAGAGACAGTTTCCACTGTGACTCAGATAAATTAAGGGTATTTACAGTGAGGCTCCTCAATGTGAAACCAATTAAGGGTCCCGACATTTATGGCTCCTGTGAAAAGACAGAGAGCCAGTAGAATGAGTCACCACCGAACGTTGTAGCTTCAGCATGTGCAGTGCTGCTGAGAACAGTGGTGGAGAGCTTGCTCCTCCTCTCTTTTTATCTTTCTTTCTCTCTTTCCCACTCAACCACAGACAGGACTACCAAGGGCAGAATATATCTTCCCACACTCTCAGTTTAACCTTGACCACTTCATAAACTGGAGCATGGGCTGACACTCACAAAAGAACGTTGACCGTGATTCTGCACAATATTGCTTAATGGCCTTTGAAGCAAGTTACTTCAGAGCAAAGCCATTACTTCATTCCACTTCTGTGCTCTAGAGGACTGTGTTATGTGGATGCTCCAGCATTAAACAAAAAGTTAAGGAAAGACACCAATGTTTAATCAAACATTTCACATTTTTGGCTTGTAACTGAAATATAATTGACTCTCCCTCTAACCATGTCTACATTGGCAGTCTCATGACCCACTATGACTCATCAGGCTGAGCAGAGGGGAACAGACCACTGCTTTGGCATAGCCAGCATACTGCGGAGCCAAGTTTGGTAAAGTAGATTGAACAAGATTTCCCCTATACTCTGTCTGAATGGTTTCAATTAAGATCAAACGAATATGTCATGGGAGACAAAGGGAGGTCGACATGTGGAGACAAGAAACTTGATCACTGAGCATTAAAGTGTCCAGCAGCTTGAGACTCATGAGAAACCTAGTGACTGGGCAGAATTTTCAACAGGACAATGACCCAACACACCTCCAGGCTGTGTAAGGGCTATTTGATCAATAAGGAGAGTGATGAAGTGCTGCATCAGATGACCTTGCCTCCACAATCACCCAACCTCAAACCAATTGAGATGTCCAAACTTTTGACTGGTACTGTATATGCTCACATGCCCATCTCCAGCGTCCGCATCACTCTCTGCCACATTGCCTCAAACTGCACCATTTTGTTTCTCTCTGTCCCCCACGCACTTTCAACATTTAAATAGTAAATAATTTTACCTTTCCATTGGGTTAACAACAGTGGATTGGTTGATTTCAGGTTTTAAGTATACGTTTCTTCACGATGATTGACGAGAAAAGTATCATCCAACCCATTGGGTATCTCACTGCACCCTCATAAACCATGTCTTGAAATATACAGACGGATTAAAACACATTTACATTGTAATAGTTCTTACGGCCAACTTTCTAACTCCACCCATAACATTTGAACTTTATAACATTCCCAGAAGGCATGGGTTATTGAGTCATTGTTAGTTTTACACTTAAGACATGGCTTTTATGTTGTCCTGTAGAATTTGTGAATTTTGTCTCTTGTATAATACATTCTATACATTAGTTTATACTGGATTAAGCATACATTTTCATTAACTGTAATTTCATTAGTTATGTTCCAACATTCCCTTCATCTTGTGCCAATATCAGTTGTTTTTAAGTATTGGTTCCAATAGTAATACTTTTTCTAAGAGAATGTCAGTTGGATAGGCTGTCTGCAAGGTTTTGTATAGCTTACTTGTCATATGAATATCTTTTTCTGACTCAAATAGGATTCCCTCAAGATTGCTCTGATGTATGAAAGATTTAAAGTGGAAATTTCATGATATGAAATTTTTAAGTTACATGTTTTTAAAAATATCTGCATTGGTCAATCCAAAATAGATTTTTAACCTCTACGGCACATATGTCAGAGTCAAGGCCCGCGGGCCACATCCGGCCCGCAAGAAGGTTTTTTACGGCCCCTGGGATGATCTTGATTTATTATTAGAACCGGCCCGCAGCAAGCCGGCAGCCCGCAGATCTTTTACACGCACCAATACTACATTTCCCACAATGCAAAGGTGACGCACCGAGCAGTAGGCTGCTTCATTTCAATATTTATTGGCACAGCAGTCGTCAGCATCACAGTAAAATTAACTTTCAGATACCCATCAAAAATGGCAAAACGGAAGGTGGATACTGAGAACCGGGGTTTCAAACAAGGTGGGATATACGAAGGTAGCTGGAAAACCTGTGTGTCTTCTGTGTGGAGAAATTGAAAGAGTATAATCTGAGACGACATTATGAAACGAAACACGCGGACAAAAACAAGAATATGGACATGGAACAAAGGCTACAAAAGGCAGAGGAATTAAAACGAGGCCTCAAATCTCGACAGGCTCTGTTCAAAAAAAAAGCCAAATCACAAGGCCAGGCTGCTGTCAAGGCCAGTTTTATTTTGGCAGAAGAGATCGCTAAATCAGCCCGGCCATTTACGGAGGGGGATTTCATCAAAAACTGCATGATTAAAGTTTGTGACGAAGTTTGCCCAGAAAAAGGCAACTCTTTTAAATGTGAGTCTGAGCAGAAACACCATTGCGAGAGAGTAGACCAGTTGTCCATCAATCTAAAAGAGCAGCTTGTGAAAAGGGAAAAGATTTTATTGCATATTCCTTGGCTGTGGATGAGAGCACCGACATTTCTGACATTGCCCAGTTGTCAATTTTCATCCGCGGAGTGGACTCCAACCTAAGCGTGACAGAGGAGTTTTTGGCTTTACGTCCTATGCATGGCACAACTACGGGGCATGATTTGTATGAAGAGGTGTCAAGATGTGTAAATGAGATGGAGCTGCCTTGGGAAAAACTCGTGGGTTTGACAACCGACGGAGCACCTGCGATGTGTGGACACAGGAGCGGACTGGTGGCGAAGATACGGGAAAAGATGCAAGAGGAAAACGCGACAGGTGAGCTGACAGCTTATCATTGTATCATACACCAGGAAGCGTTGTGCGGTAAAGCCTTGAAAATGGAGCATGTAATGAGCATCATCACGCGCACAGTTAACTTTATCAGAGCCAAAGGTTTGAATCACCGCCAGTTCAAGGCATTTCTGACGGAGTTAGAAACGGAGCATGGTGATTTGCCTTATCACACAGAGGTGCGATGGCTAAGCCAGGAAAGGTGCTTCAAAGATGTTTCGAGCTTCGTGAGGAGATTTGTCTGTTCTTGGACAGCAAAGGGAAAGACACAACACAACTCCGAGACGAAATGTTTCTGTGTGAAATGGCTTTTCTGTGTGACATTACGAGTCATCTGAATGCAATAAACTTGCATCGGGATCGTGTCATCTCTGATATGTACAGTACAGTGAAGGCATTTAAAACCAAACTGACTCTGTGGGAGACGCAGATGCGGAAAGAAAATTTGAGCCACTTTCCCAGCTGCCAGACCATGAAAGAGAAGCTCTCTACCAGTGCGTTCCCGAGCACACAGTTGGCTGATAAAATAGGTATGCTTGCCGCTGACTTTCGACGGCCGATTTGCTGACTTTGAAGCACAAAAAGCAGGTTGGAACTGCTCGGTAACCCATTTGCTGTTGACGTGGAAAGCTCACCACCAAACCTCCAAATGGAGTTGATTGACCTCCAATGCAATGATGCACTGAGGGCAAAATATGCGGCAGTGGGTGCTGCGGAGTTCGCCCGTTCCTCCCGGCACAATGCCCCAGCTGCGCATCCAGGCTGCTCAAACGTTGTCTATGTTTGGCAGCACATACCTGTGTGAACAACTGTTTTCTTTGATGAACCTGAACAAAACATCACACAGAAGTCGACTTACTGCTGAACACCTCCACTCAATTCTGAGGATTTCTTCAGCTCAGAGCCTTACCCCGAACATTGATGAACTTGTGGAAAAGATGGGACACCACCAAGTATCACCTCAACCTCAAACAAGTGAACATTACTGTGCAATCACATATTTAGAGTTTTTACTCAGTTCAAGTTTAAAAGTTAAAATTTAATATTTGTTTTCACTGCATGTTACTTCTCCTTAAACAAAGTGTTGTTTTTGATTAATAGATTTTGCACTTTATTTTTTTGTATTTCAATCCAATTATATTTTAAAAATATTTCAGTTGAGTGGATGATAGAAAATTGCTATTATTGTTTTTTCTTTGAAGTAAATTTAGCCCACTTTTGCTAAAATAGAAAATATAGTCTACTGATGGTGCCTTGAATACCGGTTTCTTTCATTTAATGTTCATGTTATGGGGATATTTATATAAAGGAAATTTGTCTTTTGTGTCTGTTGAAAATTAAAGATTACTGACAGAGCCATAAGAAAATATTGCTTTATTTATCTGATCATATTGTAATATATTTGTTAGGTTTTCAGTAGGTTCAATTAGGTTCACTAGACTATATGCGTCATTTAAAAATTTTTCAATGAACATTCGAACAGTCCGGCCCTCGTCTTGTAGCTGATTTTTTTATTTGGCCCTCCGTCCATTTGACTTTGACACCCCTGCTCTACGGGATCGTTGTCCCTATACTAGGACGGTTGATGCTAACGTGCACTAATGTGACTAGAATGACGTCGTAAGTAACAGAAAACTTTCTAGGACATAGACATGTCTTATATGGAGAGAAAGCTTTAATTCCTATTAATGTATCAGCAATGTCCAATTTACAGTAGCTATAAAAGGTACAATATACCATGCTATGGTTTGAGGAGAGTGCACAACAACAAAACACTTTTATCACTGCAACTGGTTTGATACATTCATCTCTGAAGGTAAATCATGTACTTACATTCAGTAATCTTGCTCTGATTTGCCATCCTGAGGGTCCCAGAGATAAAAATGTAGCATAGTTTTTATATTCAAAAGAAGGAACTGGGTTCTACAGTTTGAACCCCTGCTGTCTCTAGCTCCACACCCACCCCACCCGGCTATCTAGATGTGTGAAAGTTAGTGTATAAGCTACTGATCCATCATGTTTGACATTCCTGGGAGTGTGTAAACAAAAATGTTGTATTACCATATCATTTTTTGTATGCTCTCTGTAGTTATGAACTTGAAAATGTATCAATTGACCAATTCGGCACATGTGGGCAGACTTCATACAAAATACTGTGTTGTTTTGCAGTGCTTCACTGGATCAATCTGAAATTTTGCTCACACACTGCTGCTAACAAGTGTCCAAAATTGAAATTGCGCCTAAACTGCAATATTATATTATGGCCTTTCTCTTGCATTTCAAAGATGATGGAACAATTCATTTGTTTGAAAACGCATGTTTTTTGCTTGTATTATCTTTTACCAGACCTAATGTGCTATATTCTCCTACATTAATTTCACATTTCCACAAACAGTGTTTTCAGTGTTTCAAGAATATGCATATCCTTGCTTCGGATCCTGAGCTACAGGCAGTTCGATTTAGGTATTTCATTTTAGGTTAAAATTGAAAAAAAAGGGTCCGATCCTCATGGAAATAAATGTGTTAAAATTGGAATGGAAAGGGTGCACTACCAAATTGGAAGTCATCTGACTAGGTTGGAAATACAGTACCTTGCAGTTTCAAAAAGACCTCACTGCTGCCCGATGAGCCTATTTTTACAACCTGATTGAGTAGAATAAAAACAATACAACATTTATTTTTGACTCTGTCACAAATCTAATTAAAAAGCAGCATTCCCCAAGTGAGGTTGGCCTTCACTTCAGTACTGATGAATTCATTAACTTCTTTGACAAAAATATCATGATCATTAGAAAACAAATGATGAATTCCTCCTTGAATATGGCTATTTCTCCAAATCTCAGTTGTCCTGAGTCTGCACAGAACTGCCAGGACCTCGGATCAATGGAAACACATTATCCTGTATTCCTTGAAACATTGACAAATCAAACTGTGAAGGACCTCGGCGTTACTCTGTACCCTGATCTCTTCCATTCAAAGAACATATCAAATATATTTCAAGAGTAGCCTTTTTTCATCTTCTTTACATTGCAATATTCAGAAAATGCATGGAATATTTGATGCAGAAAATCCATGCCTTTATCACTTCAAGACTAGATTACTACAATGCTCTACTCTCCGGCTACCCAGATAAAGCACTAAATAAACTTCAATTAATGCTAAATACGGCTGCTAGAATCTTGACTAGAACCTCAAAATTGTATCATATTACCCCAGTGCTGGCTTCCCTACACTTGCTCTCTGTTGAGACTAGGGCTGACTTCAAGGTTTTTCTGCTAACCAACAAAGCACTACATGGACTTGCTCCTACCTATCTCGCCAATTGGTTCTGCCGTACATACCAACACGTACGATATGGTCACAAGATGCATGCCTCCTTGTTCCTAGAATTTCTAAGCAAACAGCTGGGGGCAGGGCTTTCTCCTAAACAAACATTGTATGGAATGATCTGCCAATCCATGTGACAGTGGTAGACTTGGTCTCAACCTTTAAGTCTTTACTGAAAACTAATCTCCTCAGTAGGTCCTATGATTGAGTGTAGTTTGTCCCAGGGGTGCAAAGGTGAACGGCAAGGCACTGGAGTGACGAACCACCCTTGCTGTTTCACAAGGTCCTTTGCTGTTGTTCTGGGATTGATTTGCACTTTTCGCACCAAAGTACGTTCATCTCTAGGAGACACTCCTTCCTGAGTGGTATGACGGCTGCGTGGTCCCATGGGGTATATACTTGTGTACTATTGTTTATACAGATGAACGTGGTACCTTCAGGCGTTTGGAAATTGCTCCCAAGGATGAACCAGACTTGTGGAGGTCTACCATTTTTTTCTGAGGTCTTGGCTGATTTCTTTTGATTTACCCATGATGTCAAGCAAAGAGGCACTGAGTTTGAAGGTAGGCCTTGAAATACATCCACAGGTACACCTCCAATTGACTCAAATGATGTCAATTAGCTCTAAAGCCGTGACTCCATTTTCTGGAATTTTCCAATCTATTTAAATCTTGTTTTTCAACCACTCCACGAATTTCTTGTTAATAAACTATAATTTTGGCAAGTCGGTTAGGACTTCTACTTTGTGCATGATACAAGTCATTTTTCCAACAATTGTTTACAGATTATTTCATTATAATTCACTGTATCACAATTCCAATGGGTCAGACATTTGCATACACTAAGTTGACAGTGCCTTTAACCTCAATGACTCCAACCTAAGTGTATGTAAACTTCTGACTTCAACTGTATATCCTGATGCCAGGTCACCTTACCCCTGTACATGTCCACCTCTATCACACCAGTATCCCTAGACATTGTGAATATGGTATTGGAACTGACCCTGTATATACTGTAGTTTCTTACTTTCTCATGTTCTTCTTATTTTTTTACTACCACATGTTATTTTTAGAGCTACATTGATATTGATTGCATTATTGGGGTTGGAGCTTGCAAAAAGGGCATTTCACTGTACTTGTGCACGTGATATTAAAACTTGAAACTTAAATCCCAGGTCACCTTTTGCTCATCTGCGAAATCTGCAATCCAACCCAACTGATCTGCCTCCCTACGACATTGCTCCAACAAAGGCACATTAACAACCAACGGTTCACTCTCCCCTCCCCGAATCCAAAGCTGTGGCTTCAGACTGTCCTGGACTGATGTCATCCAATTCACACTGAAAAACCTCCAAAGCCAACCAGGGATAGAGTAGGCTCGGCTTTAATTTATGTGCTCTCTGTCACCTGGAGTTGAATGGCAAATCAAATGGTCCAGCAACACAAACAAAGCACAAAGGACAATTCCCAAGGACTGGTCAGTCCTTCCCCCTGAGGGGCCAAAATGTATTTCTCTGTTGCAGTATCCAGAGGACTGGCTATTGAATGTGTGATAGAATAATACTATAATATCCATGTTCAGTATCTATCTGAAAGTTGTCACCTAAAGAGGACTCTGAAGCTATCTATATGTATGTATGATATCTGTGGTTACTTTTATCTGTAAAGGCTGAACTCTAAATTACTCTGTGCAAAGGGGTTTACATTGGTTTCATCCCTAACACACGCCTTTAGATGCTGTGACACCCTGTGGAGATTGGTGGTCAGGTTACTCTGTGAACTTGGTATCATTTGATTGTTCAATGGTTGTTGGTTTTGGGTTGAGAAAGTTACACCTTCAGATGGTATAAATGGAAATGAGGTCTGTTATTCTCTCTCTTATCCTGTATCCTGTCCACTGGAGGAAGGAGGTGTGATTCTCATTTTCTAGGCCTCTGGCTTAGTAGGCATCTCTTTGTTCATGCATTGTCTTGTAAGTTAACCTTAGGATCTACAGTATATGCCTAGAATAATGCTTTAGGCCTTGTATGTGAATCCATTCATTTTGCAGTTATTGAATAATACTTACTTTGATATTCAATCCTTGTGAACATTCCTTGATCTTAGCCTATTAAAATGTTTATTTGATTATTTGCTTAGTCTTATTATGAGTCGCATATGAGGTATATACTGTATAATATGCTTCTACACCTGCATTGCTTGCTGTTTGGGGTTTTAGGCTGGGTTTCTGTACAGCACTTTGAGATATCAGCTGATGTACGAAGGGCTATATAAATAAATTTGATTTGATTTGATATATGATCATTATTACCCCACTACAATAGTATTTTATCCCTGGAATCCGGACTCTGAACACTGGCAGAGAAACCGGAATGAGCCTCACTCGGCTGGCATTACACCCCTATCAACTCCGACCACCGCTGCTGCTCTCCACCGGCCTTAGACAACCCCATTCCCAAGGATGCCTCACCAGAAGACCCTTTGCCAGCCGCCTCAATATTCCTCACAAAGTCAGCCCAGCCGGAGACAATGGTCACACGAACTGTTCCAAGCCAAGGCCTCCTGATCGTGTTTCCACCGCAGGCAAACAGGACAGCACTTGTGAGTATCTTTAATTTTAATTCGGAAAACACATGCCCTAGGGCACGGTTGGTGGCTCAAACTCGGCTGGTTAACCTCAAGCAAGGCAAGCAATGGCTTAAAGAGCAGGAGCATAAGCAAACACAAATCCTTCCCAAGCAAGGAAGCATTAGCTATGCAAGCAGAGCAGAAAGTAGTCAGATCCAAAACTCGCAACATCATGAGTACTCTTTCCTCACTAACAGACACCTAAGTCAGAGCCGAATCTCGTAGCCTTCGTGTGCTTGAAAAGTTGCATGACACGCTCTTTCTTCAGGCGAGTTGAAGAGCTGAGAATTGAGGAAATGTATGCAAGTTGCGCTATTATGGCATCCATTGACCCGTTGGGCGTGATTTCATTTTGCTTCAGGTGAATAAGATTTGTTGTTGACTCTCCATAGTATGTTATACCAAGTGACAGACTGAAAGGGAACCACAATTTGGCCCCTATAAGAATATAGTTTAATAGCCCTGTCATAGACCTAAGGATAGTCTTTCCACTCCTTATTTAATCTTGCTCTTGTGACTGGGTTCAAATCAGATTTGAACCAGGTCTCCTGCATGTCACAAGAATGTGTTAGCCCACTAAGCTAAGCCCATGGGGATGAGTTCAGGAAGCTAAGACAAGTCTTCAAGTCTCCAGCAAGGCTTTCATCAGGAGAGTATGGTTCATTGAACCACCTCGGTTACGTTTCACCCCACTTTGATATCATACTCATAGATCAGTCTACCAATATAACTGACTGGGTTTCGAAATCAAGCCTACTGCACAACAACAACATGTTCTGTGGCAAACAGAAGCAGAAGGATCTGTGCACCCCAGTGATACAGAGATGGTTTGGTGATCCATGCATGTGATGAGCAAACTTGTCCAAGACCTGAAGCAGTGGCGGGGCTCCTCAGAGGTGGGGAGGACCATCCTCCTCAGTGAATTCCAGAAAAATTAAAATAGTGAAACATTAAAAAAGTTAACCTTTTCAGATAAAACTATACTAAATATATTCACACCACCAAATAATTGATTTAAACACACGGTTTTGCAATGAAGGTCTACAGTAGCCTCAACAGCACTCTGTAGGGTAGCACCATATAGCCGGAGAATAGCTAGTTTCCGTCCTCCTCTGGTACATTGACTTTAATACAAAACCTAGGAGGCTCGTGGTTCTCACCCCCTTCCATAGCTTTGTGAGAAGGCAGTGAAATGACCATGCAACACTGCTGTACATATGCACCTGAAAAGTGTGTGGTGGAGGCACACACTTTCAGGGGCACATTTACAGTATACTAAAACTTTGTGTTGGTTGAAATGAACTACCTTGGCGCTGCTCTCTCACTCACTCTCTCTCTGGGCAACTGCCCGACTTGCACTGGCAGCCAGTAGCCATTAGGCCTAAAATGTGGATAGACAATCTTTTGATTTCTGTTAATTAAACAATTGATTTGAATGCCTCTGATGCATTTCGTCATCAACAACAGGAAAGACAAGTTTAAGCATAGTAATTGTTGGTTTCCCTCATTATTTATTTTCCCAGGTGCTCCAGTGTCAAAATGTAATTTCATTCATCCCAACAACAGTTGCACGTTTGCATGTGTTGAGCATATTACCTTAATTAAAGAGACTTTCACTTTATTTAGATAGTCCCAATGCATATCTATAGAGGGTTACTGGGGTGTTAGTGAATGCACTGAACATGCTCTTCAGTTGATACATATTTGAATGTGAACTAGATAGTATGTAGACTGTCAACTAAGCTGAAAACTTGTTTTTCACTTTATTTGGATAGTCCCAAAGCAAATACTGTAGACAGATAGTTACAAGAATGACAACACATATGCTGTTAAATTGTAATTGATATTCAGTTGAGATGCTGCTGATAGTCTCCTGATTGTTTGTTGATCATCTATAAATGGGCTTGACATTTGTGCAAGTGATGGGATACACTGTTAAAATATCACTGAAATGCTAAAGACATGCTGTTGACATGTTATTACTGATTGTCTGTAGAGAATGTGTCAAACTCTTTCCATGGAGGGCCGAGCGTCTGCGGGTTTTCGCTCCTCCCTTGTACTTGACTGATGAATTAAGGTCACTGATTAGTAGAGAACTCCCCTCACCTGGTTGCATAGGTCTAAATTGAAAAAATAAAATAAAAATAAACAGCAGACACCATGCCCTCCATGAAACGATTTTGTCACCCCTGCTGTAGCGAATCTACAGATGGACTATCCAAATAAAGTGTTACCCTACTTGGTGTCATTAGTCCCCTACGAACATTCATCACAGCATTTACCATGACTGATAATGGCTGGAATTGCAATGAAATGACCAATTGTCGGAACTCTGTGACAGGATGATGATGCAAACTCCCCACACTGAGGTTAGTCACACACCTGCCTGTCGAAATAAGAAGAACTAGTAGGCGACCATGTTTGTGGACAGAAAAAATGACTAATTCTATGGTTTTGAACGCAATTCTCTGTGAACCCTGTCACTTACAACTGTCAACTGGGAATCACGACCATTACATTTAAGTCATTTACATTTAAGTCATTTAGCAGACGCTCTTATCCAGAGCGACTTACAAATTGGTGCTTTCACCTTATGACATCCAGTGGAACAGCCACTTTACAATAGTGCATCTAGGTCTTTTAAGGGGGGAGGGGAGAAGGATTACTTTATCCTATCCTAGGTATTCCTTAAAGAGGTGGGGTTTCAGGTGTCTCCGGAAGGTGGTGATTGACTCCGCTGTCCTGGCGTCGTGAGGGAGTTTGTTCCACCATTGGGGGGCCAGAGCAGCGAACAGTTTTGACTGGGCTGAGCGGGAACTGTACTTCCTCAGTGGTAGGGAGGCGAGCAGGCCAGAGGTGGATGAACGCAGTGCCCTTGTTTGGGTGTAGGGCCTGATCAGAGCCTGGAGGTAGTGAGGTGCCGTTCCCCTCACAGCTCCGTAGGCAAGCACCATGGTCTTGTAGCGGATGCGAGCTTCAACTGGAAGCCAGTGGAGAGAGCGGAGGAGCGGGGTGACGTGAGAGAACTTGGGAAGGTTGAACACCAGACGGGCTGCGGCGTTCTGGATGAGTTGTAGGGGTTTAATGGCACAGGCAGGGAGCCCAGCCAACAGCGAGTTGCAGTAATCCAGACGGGAGATGACAAGTGCCTGGATTAGGACCTGCGCCGCTTCCTGTGTGAGGCAGAGTCGTACTCTGCGGATGTTGTAGAGCATGAACCTACAGGAACGGGCCACCGCCTTGATGTTATTTGAGAACGACAGGGTGTTGTCCAGGATCACGCCAAGGTTCTTAGCGCTCTGGGACGAGGACACAATGGAGTTGTCAACCGTGATGGCGAGATCATGGAACGGGCAGTCCTTCCCCGGGAGGAAGAGCAGCTCCGTCTTGCCGAGGTTCAGCTTGAGGTGATGATCCGTCATCCACACTGATATGTCTGCCAGACATGCAGAGATGCGATTCGCCACCTGGTCGTCAGAAGGGGGAAAGGAGAAAATTAATTGTGTGTCGTCTGCATAGCAATGATAGGAGAGACCATGTGAGGTTATGACAGAGCCAAGTGACTTGGTGTATAGCGAGAATAGGAGAGGGCCTAGAACAGAGCCCTGGGGGACACCAGTGGTGAGAGCACGTGGTGAGGAGACGGATTCTCGCCACGCCACCTGGTAGGAGCGACCTGTCAGGTAGGACGCAATCCAAGCGTGGGCCGCGCCGGAGATGCCCAACTCGGAGAGGGTGGAGAGGAGGATCTGATGGTTCACAGTATCGAAGGCAGCCGATAGGTCTAGAAGGATGAGAGCAGAGGAGAGAGAGTTAGCTTTAGCAGTGCGGAGCGCCTCCGTGATACAGAGAAGAGCAGTCTCAGTTGAATGACTAGTCTTGAAACCTGACTGATTTGGATCAAGAAGGTCATTCTGAGAGAGATAGCGGGAGAGCTGGCCAAGGACGGCACGTTCAAGAGTTTTGGAGAGAAAAGAAAGAAGGGATACTGGTCTGTAGTTGTTGACATCGGAGGGATCGAGTGTAGGTTTTTTCAGAAGGGGTGCAACTCTCGCTCTCTTGAAGACGGGAGGGACGTAGCCAGCGGTCAGGGATGAGTTGATGAGCGAGGTGAGGTAAGGGAGAAGGTCACCGGAGATGGTCTGGAGAAGAGAGGAGGGGATAGGGTCAAGCGGGCAGGTTGTTGGGCGGCCGGCCATCACAAGACGCGAGATGTCATCTGGAGAGAGAGGGGAGAAAGAGGTCAGAGCACAGGGTAGGGCAGTGTGAGCAGAACCAGCGGTGTCGTTTGACTTAGCAAACGAGGATCGGATGTCGTCGACCTTCTTTTCAAAATGGTTGACGAAGTCATCTGCAGAGAGGGAGGAGGGGGGGAGGGAGAGGAGGATTCAAGAGGGAGGAGAAGGTGGCAAAGAGCTTCCTAGGGTTAGAGGCAGATGCTTGGAATTTAGAGTGGTAGAAAGTGGCTTTAGCAGCAGAGAGAGAAGAGGAAAATGTAGAGAGGAGGGAGTGAAAGGATGTCAGGTCCGCAGGGAGGCGAGTTTTCCTCCATTTCCGCTCGGCTGCCCGGAGCCCTGTTCTGTGAGCTCGCAATGAGTCGTCGAGCCACGGAGCGGGAGGGGAGGACCGAGCCGGCCTGGAGGATAGGGGACATAGAGAGTCAAAGGATGCAGAAAGGGAGGAGAGGAGGGTTGAGGAGGCAGAATCAGGAGATAGGTTGGAGAAGGTTTGAGCAGAGGGAAGAGATGATAGGATGGAAGAGGAGAGAGTAGCGGGGGGAGAGAGAGCGAAGGTTGGGACGGCGCGATACCATCCGAGTAGGGGCAGTGTGGGAAGTGTTGGATGAGAGCGAGAGGGAAAAGGATACAAGGTAGTGGTCGGAGACTTGGAGGGGAGTTGCAATGAGGTTAGTGGAGGAACAGCATCTAGTAAAGATGAGGTCGAGCGTATTGCCTGCCTTGTGAGTAGGGGGGAAGGTGAGAGGGTGAGGTCAAAAGAGGAGAGGAGTGGAAAGAAGGAGGCAGAGAGGAATGAGTCAAAGGTAGACGTGGGGAGGTTAAAGTCGCCCAGAACTGTGAGAGGTGAGCCGTCCTCAGGAAAGGAGCTTATCAAGGCATCAAGCTCATTGATGAACTCTCCGAGGGAACCTGGAGGGCGATAAATGATAAGGATGTTAAGCTTGAAAGGGCTGGTAACTGTGACAGCATGGAATTCAAAGGAGGCGATAGACAGATGGGTAAGGGGAGAAAGAGAGAATGACCACTTGGGAGAGATGAGGATCCCGGTGCCACCACCCCGCTGACCAGAAGCTCTCGGGGTGTGCGAGAGCACGTGGGCGGACGAAGAGAGAGCAGTAGGAGTAGCGGTGTTGTCTGTGGTGATCCATGTTTCCGTCAGAGCCAAGAAGTCGAGGGACTGGAGGGAGGCATAGGCTGAGATGAACTCTGCCTTGTTGGCCGCAGATCGGCAGTTCCAGAGGCTACCGGAGACCTGGAACTCCACGTGGGTCGTGCGCGCTGGGACCACCAGATTAGGGTGGCTGCGGCCATGCGGTGTGGAGCGTTTGTATGGTCTGTGCAGAGAGGAGAGAACAGGGATAGACAGACACATAGTTGACAGGCTAGAGAAGAGGCTACGCTAATGCAGAGGAGATTGGAATGACAAGTGGACTACACGTCTCGAATGTTCAGAAAGTTAAGCTTACGTAGCAAGAATCTAATTGACTAAAATGATTAAAATGATAGAGTACTGCTGGGGTAGGCTAGCTGCGTTGTTGACACTACCCTAATCAAGTCGTACCGTTGAGTTTGAAGTTTCTACAATGCTGCTTACCATGATAAACAATTGTCAACTGGAAACCACGACCATGATAAAGTGAAGTTAATAGCGCTGAGGGTGGATGTTTTTAGTGAAAGGAGTTAATTCGGTAGACAGTGGTGGCATAGTGACAAGGAGAGGGACGTAATCTTTGGCCCACGCTGAATGCACAGCAGTACAACACCTAGTCACTCCTCATGCCCCACAGAAACTCTGACACGGTTGGTGCCAGTCTGGCATGACCCTCGTTTCTGTTCTACATGGACGGCTGACAACTTAGCAGTTTGCACTGCCAGAGTTCTTCTCTCAGGACAAACCACACCACTTGGAGAACCATGGAAGAGCTAGCTAGCTTGGGCTCAGCTGTGGCAGCACAGGGAAATATGTTGGGGAAAACAACACAAAACAATGCATCTGTCACTGTGAAATCCACACGCTGCTTATCAAGTTCACATAACTGCACTGTGTTTGTCAAGCTGTGTTAGCCTCTCTTGGATGAGCGATAAGAGGCGACACTTGGAACACATGTTGGTTATTTATCACAGCTTAAACTATTGATCAATGCAAACAGTGGACACTAAATGGGTTATTCGGGATGGGGATGCTTTTACAAACAAAGAGATTGCAGAGCAAGCACGAAAAGCTTGCGTGAGCAAAACCCAACTGGAAAACAGAATGAGGCTTGTATCCAGTATGTCTGTATGTGCCAGAGTGCATAATGGTTTGTGTGTGTGTTTAATTCCATGCCATTAGACTTACGCAAGCAACACACAGCTGTTGAGAACAGTTTAACAGTTTTTGTTTTGTTTTACAAAACTAACCTGAACATTCTGAAGAATAAAATAATGGTACACCACACTCCTCATTTAAACAGCTCCAGCAGCGCAATCTAAAGACTTGGTGGGAATGCCATGAGTGTATTCATTAGTGCACACTGTAACAAAATGTTTTGCAAACAGACAAATTCACATTAGTCTCTCCCGGTTTCAGCCCGTTTGATTCCTTTTGGTCCCTAGTGAGTACACCCCATGTCTCACTTCTAATTGCCAACAGCTAATTTGAGTGGAGACCTTTTCACTAGTGAATACATGCTAAGCGAATGGTTACATAAAGTCACCAAGCATGTATTTTATTAAGTGCTCTGTGACAAGTAAGCCTCTGAACACTTAGCATGGGATATCTCAACACTCCCTCATCAGCAAATAGATCACAGCCATGAGGTAATTTTCCTTGAAGTACTGTACAATAAGTCCCACACGGCCAACAGGGCTTACTCAGAAAGTGTACACTATTACATATTTATAAGCTTATCCAGATTACATGTATAAGTATTACAATTACAGTACTATAATTCTACTATTTGATAACGTACTTAGTCTAAAGACACATTTTTTTAATATAAAACATGGGCAGTTTTGAAAGGTCCAATCAGAAAAATGACTTCCCCTTTCCAATAATCTTTTGATAAATACTTTCAAAGAGATTCACGGAAAGTTCAGTCAAAATGTTGTGACACTGTTGCTTGTTGAGTTACCATAGTGATCAACATTAAAAAGAGGTTAGGGAGTTGAATGCCTTTCCCCTCATTCTCTGATCTAAATGTCTCATTTGTGACAGGGCTTCATTTTTTTTGCGTTTTTAAGGAACATTTTTGTGAAGGGAGCAGTCCTATCTTGGCCATCAAAACAACTGCAAAGGTAGAGCATCTGGAGTTACTGTGCTGAGTTCGGGGGTCACTGGACCCCTTCTCTAACACTACTAAGCCCAAACCCATAAATCACATTTCCTCCTTCACAGTCCCCAGAACAGTTTGAGCTCCTTGGACTTGACCCGTTTCTACACGGGCTGGAATTTCATTGCAGCCAGCATGAAAGTGCAGTCTTAGTGTTACAAAGATTTTTATTTAACCCTTATTTTGCCAGGTAAGTTGACTGAGAACACATTCTCATTTACAGAGGTTCACCTGTAAACTATTTGGCCAGCATTATCTCTGCCTGGGACAGGCAAGGCTCAGTGTCTCTCATCCATTTAAGCCTCAGAAGTATAAAGTATGGTCTACTGTACCAGCCTTAAATAGACAGGTTGATGTTGTGATAAACAATTCATGATAGACCACAGATAAATACTTTCACTTGTCACAATTAACCTGTCAACTTAGATGAGTGCAGCAACTTAATGAGCACAATGTTAAGCCAATCATACCATGACAATTACATCTTCAACAGTGGAACCTAATACTTAAATGGTGCCTACTAGGTCTATTTCACCTAGAGTATATCATCTGGATTTCTATGGTGGTTAGGTAATCAATCCCTTGCCTCAAATGACTTCTGTTTGACGGTAAGTGCTTTGTTTGGCCTTTTCCCACTCCTCTCATGAGGATAACGATCCTATGTTGCGTCAGTATCGCACACGCACGCACGCACACACACACACACACACACACACACAGGATCTTTCACTCTGTTCGGTCTTCGTTTTTTGTCCTTTTGGCCTCTCTCTTTTTTGGTCAGTCTAACATTTCACAGTCTCCAGGGACCAGTCAGTACTGTTAAAGAGCTTTGCTCTCAAACTGAGTCATGTACCAAAAATAAGAAATCCACTGCTCAAGTTTATTAGAAAGACTAATAAATGTTTATTTCCCCCCGTTCCCAGATGAAACACAAAGTTAAGTAAAACAAGACAACAAAAAAGCACTAACAGCTTGATAAGTACATTCCATATTCAAAAAACTGGAACATGTGTGTTTGAGGCAGTGGTTCTAGAAGTGAATTTACATTACATGATGAATTCCTTTCCTTGCTGAGAAACTGGTTTAACTGTCATTATATACACACTGCCAGCTTGGACTTGTGTATACATCAGCATGGTGAGTGAATGTCTGTATTGGGGGATATAGTGACGTAATACAAAACGTATGATGACTCTTTCAAAGTCACTGTGGACTTGTGAGTGTATGTGCATGTGCATATGTAAATAAGGATTTATTGATAAATCTGTGTCCCAAGATATTCATACACATTACTTAATGAAATGACGAGTTTAACTTTTTAATGAAAAACATATTCTGTAACTGTTCCAGAAATGTTACATTACAAACACTGGATGTTCTCCGCAACTCAACCAGAGAAAAAAAAACACAAAAAACACTATGTAGCACCAGTAGGAAAAATCATGCAGCAAAATGATTTGCTTTCTTTCTTTTTGTAATATAGACTACTTCAATACTCATTTTGATCAAATCCTGTTTGTGGAATCCAGTGCAGCCACCTCTCCTTTGGTATAGCATCTCTTTGGTCATTTTTGTTGATTTTCCTCAGAATCTCCACAGTAGAGGTATATGTTGACAATGAATCAATGTCCTCCTACGTTTTTATTGCGGCAATGACTCCTTGGTTGACAGGTGCTGTCAGTGAAAAGCAGGAAAGAAGACAGACATGATTTTTAAACAAAAACAATAACATTTAATTTATCTTGTTCTGAGGGCAGGTCTGCCTCAACGGCAGAAAAACATGTGTTTGGTTAAGGTTAGGCGTGAAATGTGACAAGTAATCCCAATTGGTTAGGGGTTGGGTTAAGTTTCGAAAATACATGTTATTGGTGAAGGTTAGGGGTTATGGTAAGATTCCAAAGAGCAACTTTGTATATGGCAAATCATATACAAAGTAACTTTGTTACGCCCCCTTTATACCACCAACCTACCACCTAGGGAGCCTTTTCTTCTCTTTCCTTTTATTCTCACTCGTCGCTGTGAGCGCCGCCCGCTGTTTGCACGGCTTTCATCCAACCAATCCCAGGCCTTCTGCCCTCGAGGCGGAGCTGCCCTCAGGACAAGATTGAAGGAAAACTCCAATGAGCATTTATTTACACATACAGAATATTTGCAATATTGTCTGTCCCTGATAAATGTTATTTTAGACAATGGATTGACAGATGGAACATCCACCTCTGATAAGGTGTATACTACTGTACATTATCCTCTGTTTACTCACCCACATGGAAGCAAAACCATTTATGTTCCACTGTTGGCAACCTGCCATGCTTAGTTAAGTCCTAATAAACGTATCTGACTAAAAGCAGATGGGTAACAACGAAACAGCTATATTGCTATATAAATACCTTTTTTGTGTGTGTGTGGGGGGTCCTTTTTTTGGTTTGAGCACATGCTCCCCAAAAGGTCTGTGCACTGCCCTGTATAATGCTGTATACTGCACTTCATAGAATGTGTTACCAATAGGGGAATTTACCAATAGCTGGAAGGATCTCCGTCTCGGGCTGCTGCTCCACTTGTTGCTGAGGCTCTGCTGTCAAACAGGGGGGGGGGGGGGGGAGAGTTTCTAAACTCAAGCAACAACCTTTTACAAACGGATCTACAACATCCTTAACACTTTAATTGTATGCGCCGTCATAGAGCTGTTTTTATACTGTGATGTAATAGTAAATATAATATGTACATATACTGTAAGTATACTGTAAGTATATCATGAAAATATACAGTTGAAGTCGGAAGTTTACATACACTTAGGTTGGAGTCATTGAAACTCGTTTTTCAACCACTCCACAAATTTCTTGTTAACAAACTATCGTTTTTGCAAGTCGTTTGGGACATCTACTTTGTGCATTACACAAGTAATTTTTACAACAATTGTTTACAGACAGATTATTTCACTTATAATTCACTGTATCACAATTCCAGTGGTTCATAAGTGTAATATACTAAGTTGACTGTGCCTTTAAACAGCTTGGAAAATTCCAGAAAATTATGCCATGGCTTTAGAACCTTCTGATAGGCTAATTGACATAATTTGAGTCAATTGGAGGTGTACCTGTGGATGTATTTCCAGGCCTAACTTCAAACTCAGTGCCTCTTTGCTTGACATCATGGGAAAATCAAAAGAAATCAGCCAAGACCTCAGAAAAACATTGTAGACCTCCACATGTCTGGTTCATCCTTGGGAGCAATTTCCAAATGCCTGAAGGTATCACGTTCATCTGTACAAACAATAGTACGCAAGTATAAACACCGTGGGACCAAGCAGCCGTCATACCGCTCAGGAAGGAGACGTGTTCTGTCTCCTAGAGATGAACGTACTTTGGTGCGAAAAGTGCAAATCAATCCCAGAACAATAGCAAAGGACCTTGTGAAGATGCTGGAGGAAACAGGTACAAAAGTTCCTATATCCACAGTAAAACGAGTCCTATATCGACATAACCTGAAACGCCGCTCAGCAAGGATTAAGCCACTGCTCCAAAACCGACACAAAAAAAGCCAGACTACGGTTTTCAACCACACATGGGGACAAAGATCGTACTTAATTGGAGAAATGTCCTCTGGTTTGATGAAACAAAAATGTAACTGTTTTGCCATAATGACCGTTGTTATGTTTGGAGGAAAAAGGGGTAGGCTTGCAAGCCAAAGAACACCATCCCAACCGTGAAGCACGGGGGTGGCAGCATCATGTTGTGGGGGTGCTTTGCTGCAGGAGGAACTGGTGCACTTCACAAAATAGATGGCATCATGAGGTAGGAAAATTATGTGGAAATCTTGAAACAATATCTCAAGACATTAGTCGGGAAGTTAAAGCTTGGTCGCAAATGGGTCTTCCAGATGGACAATGACCCCAAGCATACTTCCAAAGTTGTGGCAAAATGGCTTAAGGACAACAAAGTCAAGGTATTGGAGTGGCCATCACAATGGCCTGACCTCAATCCTATAGAAAATTTGTGGGCAGAACTGAAAAAAAAACATGTGCGAGCAAGGAGGCCTACAAACCTGACACAGTTACACCAGCTCTTTCAGGAGGAATGGGCCAATATTCACCCAAGTTTTTGTGGAAAGCTTGTGGAAGGCTACCTGAAACGTTTGACCAAAGTATGTAAACTTCTGACCCACTGGGAATTTGATGAAATATATATAAGCTGAAATAAATCATTCCCTACTATTATAAAATAAAGTGGTGATCTGAACTGACGTAAAAGGGATTTTTTACTCGGATTAAATGCAGGAATTGTGAAAAACTGAGTTTAAATCTATTTGGTTTAGGCGTATGTAAACTTCTGACCTCAACTGTATATGATTTAAAAAATCATTTGTCACTATGAAAACTATAGTAGTTGTGTTTGTGAGTTCTCAGAGTTATCTGAATCTCAGAGGCAGCCCCCCTCAAAAACTCCCTGATTCGCTGGTTCAGGAGATTAACTAATCTCTTAGCTATTCCCACCGTACGCTCTCTACCATAAGGGAGAGTGTGCAGTGGCCTCACTCCAAGGCTCAACATGTGAGCAATAAATCTTCATCAATGGAGTTTTTTTCCACAAATACTTTTTCTCTCTCTCACTGTAAAAGCTACAGGAGCTATAATAATAGTTAAGAGATTGTATTTCAGTGAACAGTTCAGTTGTTTATTAAGTAATAATTTTCTCCATGCCCCATATTTTTGGCAGCATAACTTACTATCTGGGGCAGAAATACTGCTCGTTTATTTTTTTTTACAGAAAACTGCCCTTTTCGTCCTCATGCTGTCTAGCAGTAGCCACGGCAGCCATTTTGGAATGGCAGTGTCAGCCAATCAGCTCCTTTCTTGTTCAATGCGACGTGCCATTCCAAAATGTCTGCTGTGGCTACTGCTAGCGATCATGACTACACAGTGTCTTAGTGTAACCATGATTGCGTTCCGATCCCAGTGCAACAACTGATCCCAGTGTAAACAAGTGTAATGGTAGGGTTGGTTTCTTCTAGCAAGGGCGGACTGTGACCAGATTTATTGTTCCTTGAGGCCCCCATTATTAACCAGATGAGGAGCATTTTGTGCTAAAAAGTTAGATGGGCCAACTGGGCAAAAAAACTGACCAGCCCATTTAGCATGATGGCCAGTCGGCCCCTTCTGAATATAGATTAAAAAGGCACCTTTTTTAATTAAAGGACCTCTCTGTGATATTTACACCCATGTTTTTTTTTTTTTGAATAAATGATTTACTAGTGGGCTTTTAACTTGAAAATCATTGTGCATTATGTGTGAAAAGCTTTTGTTTGTTGAAGAGTGATTCTGAACCATTCTGTTGGATTTATTGGAGTAACAACAATGCTGCCAATGCAAACGCAAACACAATGAATCCCATTAGAGACCATTAGCTAGAATGAAAGGCAATCTCTGAACCAAGCAAGCCAAGGGGCGGTTTCTCAAAAGTAAAAGCTGGCTCTTTTTGAGTTCAAATGGAAAGTTCCTAGTGGGCCAATTCAAATTAGCCTCAATGCCTAATAAATCTGCTAATTGTTTGAAGAAAACATGGTTTGAAATCATGCCAACCCTCGCCACCCCTTGCACACGCACACGCACGCACATATACACACACGTTTGTTCTACTGTCCTTGTGGGGACAAAACAATTGATTTTCCCTAAACCCTAGCACCAAACCCCTAATCCTAAACCTAATCCCTAAACCCTAACCCTAATTCTAACCCTAAACCTAACCCATAAGCCTAAAATAGCCTTTTTTCCTTGTGGGGACCAGCGAAATGTCCCCACTTGTCTGGATTTTCCATGTTTTACTATCCTTGTGAGGACTTCGGTCCCTACAAGGATAGTAAAACCACAAAAAAACACACGCACACACACATACACAGGGACAGGTGTCACTCACCAATCTCTGGTTTGTCCAGTGGTGTAGTGGCCATGATACCTGTCACCTCCATGGGGGCAGTGACCTTATGCTCTGCTGCTGCTTCTGTCCAATCAGATATTACATAATAATGGTCAGTGGATTCAGTTATACAGATATTTATGGATGTTGTGTGGCTAGTCTGCCACCAGGTGGCATGTTTTGTTTTGCCTTGCACAAAAGAAAATCATTCCAATAAAATATATGAAAGAAAGAAAGATGGTTTTCCGAAACAGGAAAACCACCTTTATCAGTGCTTGGATGTTCCACAACATGAAACACAATACCAATTTAATTATCACAATAACAATACTTTAGATATTTTATTATGCCGAAATAGGCCTACTGTACAGTATACACATTTCTATCAATTGCTCAGGCAAAACTGTCATTAACATAGATTTTCAGGTTGACATTACCATTGCAGGGGAAAAACGGGGAAAACCTAAGCAGACCAGACAATCGCTGTGGTGTGTATCATGGACTTACTGGTGGTAATAATGCCTTTGTGGGTGGCCGCAACGTGGCCCTGGGCGGCGTGCATGGTCACCACGGCGTGGTAGGTCTGGGCGCTCTCCAGGCCGCCAACAGTGAGCTCCGTGCCCGTCACATTTCTCCTCAACACCAGTGTGTTGTCACGCAGGCGCGTCACCACCACCTTAAAGTAGGCCATGTACTTGGGGTCCGGGCTGGCCCAGCGCAGGGTCAGGCTGCTGGAAGTGACGTTGGCTACGTGCAACTCGTCTGAGTCTTGGTCTAGGGATAAAACGTATTGACGCACGCAGACATAGAACACACACACACACATAACATACACAGATAAAAACATACACGTTCACAAATGATCAGTCTTTGAACCACCACGGGAGACAAAGCATGACTGGTGTTGATTTATTGAACTGGTGGTAAACCCTACAATTTTATTTTTATTTAATGTACCGTTGTGCTTTCTTGGATGGACTGCCTGGTGGTTTTCGTGTTTTTGATGTTTCCTACGCATAGTGGATTATTGACACGTTATATAGGATTCTACCAATAGATAAAGATATCTATATAGCGATTTACATGACAAACATGACAAACAATTTAGTAACTATACACGTGATAAACATGATCTGAATACTCACTCTTGGCTGTGGTGTGACTTGGGGAAGGGGAACTTGGGGAATGACTGGTCACTCTGGTACCAGTGACAGTTTTTGGAGACTTCAGGGGACATGTAGAAAACGTTCTCAACTGCAGACACAGGAGGAAAAGGACAATATTCACATACAGTATAAAACTGACAAAAAGGCCATTAAAGGTTTCTAAGTGGTTTCCACAATTAAAACCAGAACGACAATCAATATGTCCACAAGAATGTGATTTCAATCTTAGTATTGAATTTGCTTTGTCTATGAAAAACCTGTTTTCAGTGTATACAAGATTAACATAAATCAAACAGATACTCAATAGACAGCAACAGTGTAAAATAATGCACTCACTGCTGAGATACTTGGGCAGCAGTCGGCCAAAGTTCTGAATGTGCATGTCGTAGAAGTGCGTGGTGCTGGTCAGCCTCTTGAAGAAGACGTCGGACGGCTCGCTGGCCATGCGCGTCAGCACGCGGGTGTCCCCAGCACCCAGCTTCTCGCCCACACCCAGGATGACCAAGAAATAGCCCTTACACTTGGCCTCGGTGGCCACAGCAACCAGCCGCTCCTCATCCTGCTCCACAGGGCCTGTCACAAACAACATCAGAACCTTGAGGTCTCGCTGGTGGGGTGCTTTCTCAAACACCTGCTCCACCGTGTGCTCGATGGCCACTGCCAGCGCCCGCCCACCCTCCAGTTGGGGCGTCTTCTCAAGTAGGAAGTTGCGGATGTCCTGGGCCGAGCGGTGGTCAGTCAGGCCCACATCCACAAGGATGGGTGAGCCGCTGCTGTTGCGCAGGAACTCGTAGGGAGCATGCTGGATTACAGCCACGCGGGCGTGGTGGATGGATGCCACGGGGTCCGACGAGACTTCCAGCTGCTCTACGATGTGTGCAACGTAGCGTTTCATCTCAGTGAAGACGGTGGGGTAGGTGGTCTCGGAGCTATCCATGACAAAGGCCATGTCAATGTCCACATCAGTGGTGGAGGCCCTCCTGTCTCTTGACTGCTGAGGGGGGGCATAGTCACACATTTGGTCTGGGGCGCAGGAGTCTGGAGAACAAAGGAACACATAAATGGGGTCAGGCATTTTGGCTTGTTATGGTTTTCATTATGTCCCACTGGATTTGTTTAGAAAGCTATTTTTCTGCAACTGTCAATGGCAGGCAATGTGCATCCAATTAGCTTACAATAGAACTACTATGATCAGAAGGAAAGTGTGGGAAAATCCGTAACACCATTAAAAATAAATAGTGTTCCATAAAAAAATTTAGAACACAAGAATGCACAATGTACTTATTGGTTGTTGCATAGAAATTCAAATAAAAGTTAATTGCAGAATTTGTGTGAAGTTAGTCTCTAAGGATATGAGAAAAGCTCTTACCCAGGCAGATGTGGCAGTTCATGACCTTTTGGATAGCTGAGATGTACTGTGCACTTCCGGGATTGGGCAGCACAATCACCTGACCCAGTGCTGACCCAGTGCTGTTCATCTGACACAAAGAGAGGAGGTAACAACATGTAAAAAAACATGTTCAGGTCAGCTGACAAGACATCTCTGTAAATTCATGTTTAAGTGTTGTATACTACTTTCAGGTATCAGAACAATAACTACATTTCAATATCTATACTACCACATTGCATGCAGAATACATTGCCTCATTCTACAGTATGCTGGTGCAGACATTAGAGCCAAAATTATAAACATGCTCTGTGTTTTGGTGACAGAGCCTATTTTTCTGCCTCTTGTCTGCTCCTTAAACCCGCTTTACGTTACCTTCAGAGCTCTGGTGAGCTGGCCATCCTCTTTATTGGTCAGGAACACTGAGGCGATGCCGGAGTCATAGAGGCGTAGGGCGGCTGCGCTTACCGCCCGCTGATCCTTCACTGGCCCATTAACAAAGAAGATGGCCACCTTCCTCATGAGGAAGCCGCTGCGCACCCTCTTGAAGGTGTTCTGCGCCAGGAAGTTCATGGCCGTCTCCAGGCTACGCTGTTTGCGCGTCTGTAATGCCTGGAGGCCCTCCACATGCTGCACCAGTGCACGCCGCTTCAGCCCGTCTGCAAAGCGGATTTCGGTGGTCACTTCATTGTTGTAGAGGGTGAGGGCCACTCGGGCGCCGCGGGGGCAGTTGCTCTCGGCAATGGTGATGTTGCCAACCAGGCGGAGCACGGTGTCACGCATGTTGTTGAAGGCAGGCCTACCCACGTTTTCGGAGGTGTCCAGTGCGAAGGCCAGCTCGGTAGGGTAGAGTGGGCACTCCTGCTGACCATAGCAGCAAGCTAAGAATAAAACGAAAAAGAAAACAGGTTTTGGGGCATTAATACTCCTATGTCAAGTATATGAGTGCCAGAGCAGGAGAGGGAGGTGGGTTATGCAGTGTGCATCTAAGGTGGGTTTACACGACATTAAGGATGGGGGGTCCTGGCATCCCTTTTCGGCACCAATGAATCAGTTAAATAAGGTATATTACATACTAATCAGTGTAAGCAGTTTTTTACTTACGACAGTTGTCTCTGATTTTCTTCACCAAGTCACATTGCTGAAGAGAAAAGGAACCATTTAAAACTGATGTTAAGACAATTATACATATTCCACACATGTAAACTTTTTTTGGTCAAATTTCCTATACAAAATATTTTCTGTCTGATAAATGGACTCCCACCACAACGCCAGGTCCTCTCGGTCCTTTCTGGCCCTGTGGGAAGACAAACAGCAGAGTTGAACAACAGACGGACACAGCTGGAAGGAAACAAAGCAACAGGACACACTCTCAGGACTGACACCACTCTAGATAACAACACCATTATTTGTGTCAATTACATAAACAATGAACGGATTGTGTTGACGTTATAAACAATACATATTCTATAATTTTACAATGTGACATGCTGTACAGTGCATTCAGAAAGTATTCAGACTGCTTCCCCTTTTCCACATTTGTTACATTACAGCCTTATTCTAAAATGGATTAAATGAAGAAAGAAAAAAACTCATCAATCTAAACAAAATACCCCATAATGACAAAGCAAAAACAGGTTTTCAGAAATTCTTGCAAATGTATTAAAAACAGAAATACTTTATTTACATAAGTATTCAGACCCTATGCTATGAGACTTCAAATTGAGCTCAGGTGCATCCTGTTTCCATTGATCATCCTTGAGATATTTCTACAACTTGATTGGAGTCCACCTGTGGTAAATTAAATTGATTGAAACATGATTTGGAAATGCACACACCTGTCCATATAAGGTCCCACACCTCCGAGACAGGACTGTGTATGAGGCACAGATCTGGAGAAGGGTAACAAAACTTTTCTACAGCAATGAAGGACCCCAAGAACACAGTGGCCTCCATCATTCTTAAATGGAAGAAGTTTATAACCACCAAGACTCTTCCTAGAGCTGGCCTCCCGGCCAAATTGAGCAATCGAGGGAGAAGGGTTTTGGTCAGAGAGGTGACTAAGTACCCGATGGTCTCTCTGACAGAGCTCTGGAGTTCCTCTGTGGAGATGGGAGAACCTTCCAGAAGGACAACAATCTCTGCAGCTCTCCACCAATCATAACTTTATGGTAGAGTGGCCAGACGGAAGCCACTCCTCAGTAAAAAGGCACATGACAGCCCGCTTGACATCTAAAGGATTCTCAGAACATGAAAAACAAGATTCTCTGGTCTGATGAAACCAAGATTGAACACTTTGGCCTGAATGCCAAGCGTCACGTCTGGAGGAAACCTGGCACCATCCCTATGGTGAAGCATGGTGGTGGCAGCATCATGCTGTGGGGTTGTTTTTCAGAGGCAGGGACTGGGAGACTAGTCAGGATCGAGGGAAAGATGAATGGAGCAAAGTACAGAGAGATCCTTGATGAAAACCTGCTCCAGAGCACTCAGGACCTCAAACTGTGGTGAAGGTTCACCTTCCAACAGGACAACAACCCTAAGCGCACAGACAAGAGCACCTAACACAGGAGTGGCTTTGGGTAACCCGCCTCTACCATCAGTCCTATTAGCCAACATTGAGAGCTGCAGCTTTCAAGGAGCGGGATTCTAACCCGGATGCTTATAAGAAATCCCGCTATGCTCTCCGACGAACCATCAAACAAGCAAAGTGTCAATACAGGACTAAGATTGAATCCTACTGCACCGGCTCCGATACTCGTCAGAGGTGGCAGGGATACGTATTATTACTGACTACAAAGGGAAGCACAGCCATGAGCTGCCCAGTGACACGAGCCTACCAGACGAGCTAAATGACTTCTGTGCGCGCTTCAAGGCAAGCAACACTGAAGCATACATGAAAGCACCAGGTGTTTCAGACGACTGTGTGATCACACCCTCCATAGCTGATGTGCGTAAGACCTTTAAACAGGTCAACATTCACAAGCCCGGAGGGCCAGACTGATTACCAGGAAGTGTACTCCGAGCATGCGCTGACCAACTGGAAAGTGTATTCACTGATATTTTTAACCTGTTCCTGAGTCTGTAATACCAACATGTTTTCAAGCAGACCACCATAGTCCCTGTGCCCAAGAACACCAAGGTAACCTGCCTAAATGACTACCGACCGGTATCACTCACATCTGTAGTCATGAAGTGCTTTGAATGGCTGGTCATGGCTCACATAAACACCATTATCCCCGAAACCATAGACCCACTCCAATTTGCATACCGACCCAACAGATCCATAGATAACACATTCTATATTGCACTCAACACTGCCCTTTCCTTCCTGGATAATAAGAACACCTACGTGAGAATGCTATTCGTTGACTACAGCTCAGCTTTCAACACCATAGTGCCCTCAAAGCTCATCACTAAACTAAGGACCTTGGGACTAAACACCTCCCTCTGCAAATGAGTCCCGAGCTTCCTGATGGGCCGGCCCTAGGTGGTAAGGGTAGATAACAACACATCTCACTCTGATCCTCAACACGGGAGCCCCCCAGGGGTGCGTGCTCAGTCCCCTCCTGTACTTCCTGTTCACCCATGACTGCATGGCCAAGCACGACTTCAACACCATCATCAAGTTTGCCGACGACACAACAGTGGTAGGCTTGATCACCGACAACGATAAGACGGGCTATAGGGGCAACCTCTCCCTCAATGTGATCAAGACAAAGGAGATGATCGTGGACTACAAGAAAAGGTGGGCCGAGCATGCCCCCCATTCTCATCGACAGGGCTGCAGTGGAGCAGGTTGAGAGCTTCAAGTTCCTAGGTGTCCACATCACCAACAAATTGTCATGGTTCAAACACACCAAGACAGTCGCAAAGAGGGCACGACAATGCCTATTTCTCCTCAGGAGACTGAAAAGATTTGGAATGGGTCCCTATATCCTCAAAAGTTCTACAGCTGCACAATCAAGAGCATCCTGACTGGTTGCATCCCCGCCTGGTATGGCAACTGGGGTCAAGCTTCCTGCCATCCAGGACCTCTATACCAGGCGGTGTCAGAGGAAGGCCATAAAAATGCCAAATACTCCAGCCACAGTAGTCATAGACTGTTCTCTCTGCTACCGCACGGCAAGCGTTACCGGAGCGCCAAGTATAGGTCCAAAAGGCTTCTTAACAGCTTCTACCCCCAAGCCATAAGACTCCTGAACAGCTAACCAAATGGCTACCCAGACTATTTGCAATGACTCCATTTTTACGCTGTTGCTACTCTCTGTTTATTATATATGCATAGTCACTTTACCTCTACCTACATGTACATATTACCTCAATTAGCTCGACTAACCTGTGTCATCGCACATTGCTTCAGTTTATTTTAGTAAATACTTTCTTAACACTTTTCTTAAAACTGCATTGTTGGTTAAGGGCTTGTAAGTAAGCATTTCACTTTAAGGTCTACATCTGTTGTATTCGGCGCATGTGACAAATACAATTGGATTTGATTAGATTTTGAGAAGTCTCTGAATGTCCTTGAGTGGCCCAGTCAGATCCCAGACTTGAACACCATCGGACATCTATGAAGAGACCTGAAAATAATTGTGCAGCGATGCTCCCCATCCAACCTGACAGAGCTTGAAAGGATCTGCAGAGAAGAATGGGAGAAACTCCCCAAATACAGGTTTGCCAAGCTTGTAGCATCATACCCAAAGAAGACTCAAGGCTGTAATCACTGCCAAAGGGGATTCAACAAAGTACTGAGTAAAGGGTCGTAATACTTATGTAAATTTTTTAATATATTTTTTTAACTATTAACTAGTCTTAGACTATTAGTCATTACTATGAATTAATCTGTATGCAGTTATGGACTATTGTACAGAGCAAAGGAGAGAATGCGTTTATAAAGGGTCTCTCCGGGTTGTAAACACATGGGGCTGGTTTCCTGGACCCAGATTAAGCCTAGTATTGGACTAAAAATCATTCTAAATGGAGAATGTCGATTGAACGTGCTTTTCAGTCCAGGACCAGGATTAATCTGGGTACTTGAAAGGGATCCATGATGTACAGTTAAATCAGTGCTTACATAAGGTCCCGGGTATCCAACCTCTCCCTTCTGTCCTGGAGTACCAATTTCTCCTGAAACACCCTAGAAGAGCAATACAACAGCATAAAAAGTTAGATTTAAAACATCATTGTGTATGATGACATTCCAAACATACACATAATTTATCCATACTCTACACTCTACCCTGATATCCAGAGCAACTTACAGTCTGTGCAGTCAACTAAGGTAGGTGAAACAAACACATATCAGTGGTTGTTTTAGTTATAATGGCAGTTAAGAAACTCCCAGAGCACACAGCACTCCTTATCCCAGTCTCCCACCCCAGCTAAAACATTCACCCTCTGGCCACGGTTTCCTATGGGTCCTGGTCCGCCATTGGTTCCTCCATCACCTGCCGCTCCCTGTATGGTGACAGAAACATCAGTGTGGGAACCATCACAGGGAACAATAAGACAGAAACCTTGGTCATGTTAATTTGGCAAGAAACTGAAGTAAATGGCTCAAAACGGGAAGGTACCATGTGAACCTGTCTAATAGGAAATGATCGTTATAATTTTCCAGTGCAAAACATTTTGCTACGGTGTGCCCTAGTGAACACAACCCTTGTGTCAAAAGTGACTAATTCAAGAGAGCCCATATTACAGGTCATATTACAACCTGAGATTATTTGAGTGAAAAGGAGCTCTATTCTTAATTTGAACAATTCTTGAGTTTAACTGAATGAAATGTGACAGTGATTATGTCCTTGACATTACCTTTGGTCCTGGGAATCCTGGGAAGCCCTCATCACCCTGTAAGGAAGACACTTGTCTGTTCATTTGAGCATACAAGGCAATTTCAGATATCATGCAAGCTCATTATAACATAGAACATTGATTGATTGACTGATTGATTTTGTTGGATATTTAAAAGTAGTAGGCTGCTCCAGACAACATTACACACAACATGATTACATGAATTATTTTGGTGCAGATTGGACAGCTTGGACTGAACAGATGAATATATTGTGCGTACAGTACAAACAGTTGCAAATCGCATTTTGTCAAAGGTTTGATTATTTACCTTTCTTCCTTTGGGCCCTGCGATTCCAAATCCATCTCGACCATCTTCGCCCTGTAAGAAGAGGATACTGTGCTTACTGCAATTTGACAGATGGCACAGTATTGTCTACTGACCCAATCTTATAGTTAAAAGTATCATGTGAGTTAAACTAACACCGAACAATGTCGCTGTAAGTGCAGCTGACCTGGGTTCAAATAGTATTCAAAATCATCAAGTACTTTCACTGTGCTTGATTGAGCCTGCCTGGGGCAACATAAGTAATGAAATGGTCCCAAAAGTGCCTACCCTGCCCATATGGCACTCCAGGCAGGCACAAGAAAACACTCAAAGTATTTGCAAGTTTCAAATACTTTTTAAACCCAGGTCTTAATATACAGCCTGAGGTAATGGTTGAGGAGAAAACTATATGCACTTATCTAAACTGATCATTAGAGTACAAGGATAGTATGTACAAATACAGGGCTCTCCAACCCTAATCTGCCATACCTGATTCTAATAATTAGCTGGTTGATAAGGTGAATCAGGTTAGTTACAACTAGGGTTGGATAGAAAACCTACAGGAGGGTAATGCTCCAGGAACAGGGTTGGAGAGCCCTGTACTTGTACCAGGGACTAACTCACAGAATGGGGACAGATCACGTAAGAAGCCAATGAAATGAGATAGAATGTTTGGTATTAGGTTCTGAGGAGTGAGAGGAGCTCAGAGACATAAATCCTGCTGCTCCTTGAACTGGCCATGACTGTGAAATCCAGATTACCATCAGGAGGCCTAGGAGCCTGGAGCACATCTCAGGTTGAGTCCAGATTCTCTACCTGTCTCCTGAAGTGTGTACTTACACACATCCTCATATGGATTTAACATTGATCTGGCCTGGTAAAAGAAACCAAAGTATGGATTTCTGTCTTACCTGCTTATAGGGTAAGAAAACCGTTATATACAGTGCATTCAGAAAGCATTCAGAGCCCTTGACTTTTTCCACATTTTGTTACATCACAGCCTTATTCTAAAATGGTTTAAATACAAATATTTCCTCATCAATCTACACACAATACACCATAATGACAAAGCGAAAAAAGATTTTAAGCAAATTTATAAAAAACAGAAATGCCTTTTTTACATAAGTTTTCAGACCCTTTGCTATGAGACTCGAAATTTAGCTCAGGTGCACCCTGTTTCCATTGATCATCCTTGAGATGTTTCTACATCTTGATTGGAGTCCTCCTGTGGTAAATTCAATTGATTGGACATGATTTGGAAGGCCATACACCTGTCTATATACGGTCCCACAGTTGACAGTGCATGTCAGAGCAAAAACCCAGCCATGAGGTGGCTTCGGCACCAGTCTCTGAATGTCCTTTAGTGGCCCAGCCAGAGCCCGGACTTCAACCCAATCTAACATCTCTGGAGAGACCTGAAAATAGCTGTGCAGTGGTTTTCCGCATCCAACCTGACAGAGCTTGAGAGGATCTGCAGAGAAGAATGAAAGTCGCCAAATACAGGTGTGCCAACCTTGTAGTATCATACCCAAGACTCGACGCTGTAACCGCTGCCAAAGCTGCTTCAACAAAGTACTGAGTAAAGTGTCTGAATACTTATGTAAATGTGATATTTCAGTTTTTGTTTTTATTACATTGGCAAAAATGTCTAAAGACCTGTTTTTGCTTTGCCATTATGGGGTATTGTGTGTAGATTGAAGAGGAAAACATCTAATGTAATCCATTTCAGAATAAGGCTGTATCGTAACAAAATTTGGGAAAAGTCAAAGGGTCTGAGTACTTTCAGAAAGTACTGTACATTTGGAATTTGGGGGAACTATCCCTTTGCCATTGGTGGAAACTCCCTCCTGTCAATGCTTATTGCTTACGCCAATCCAATGCTTAAATCTATGGTTGGGAGAGTGCAAGTGCACACTTCAGGAGAAAGGTAGAGAATTTGGAGGAAATCAAAGTGTCACACTGCTCTAAGCCTAAATTCATATGAACACCATTCCATAGGGCTACAAATGAAACAAGTAATCTCATAAATGTATCAATTTCATAGGATAAGAAGTGTAAGAAGATAATTCCAACTGCAATAACATCAATATGATTTATTACACTTGTGCATTTTTATTGTATCAATCTCAATGTATGTTGATCTCATGTAATCTACAATCTGATTAATAGTCAGTTGGTTAACCTTCCCTAGGTTCCAGTTGTGTTGAGCTGACAGGATGTGATGTATTGACTTACAGGTTCACCACGAGGTCCCAGAGGTCCCACGATGCCTTTGGGTCCGGGCTCTCCTGGCTCACCCTATAACGAAAGATACAGAGATACAGCCAGAGAGAGAGAAAGATAGTAGAGATGGTACACAGGGAGAGATATAAAAAGAAAGAGAGAGGAGAGAGGGAAGAGAGAGGCAGAGAAAGAGAGAGAGAGAGAGCACATTCCTTCTGAGTTGTGCAGAGATTTCATCTAGATTTACATGCATTCACCCCTTTTATTTGAAATAGATGTGACACACGGGCCTGGATGTTTTGTTAGTTAGCATTCTATGTTGACTCTAATAGGCTGTGTATGTGTGTCCAGTAACAGGAGAGTGGGAGGCTTAGGCCAATGTGATTATACTGTAACCTAAACAAGGCCTGGGATGACTGAAGCATTAGCTAGACTAGAGCCATGCCAATGATGATCAGTTAAGTTCAGTACCTTGCGACCGAGAGGTCCTCTCCTGCCATTGTTTCCGGGGGGTCCCTGGGCTCCTCCTGGGCCCTGGAATAAAACATTTAAAAATCAGAGAAATCTTATCACCATTGACACCCATGACACAGTCATCTAAGAAGTTACATCGATGCTGAAACAATGCCTTTTGTCGTACAGTGCCCTCAAAAAGTATTCAAGCCCTTTGACTTTTTCCACAATTTGTTATGTTACAGCGTTATTCTAAAGTTGAATGGAAAAAACTTCTCAACGATCTACACACAAAACCCCATATTGACAAAGTGAAAAGAGGTTTTCAGACATTTTAGCAAATGTATTAAATAAAAATAAAAAATGAAATATCACATATTCAGACCCTTCGCTACGAGACTCGAAATTGAGCTCAGGTGCATCCTGTTTCCATTGACCATCCTTGAGATGTTTATACAACTTGATTGGAGTCCACCTGTGTTAAATTCAATTGAATAGACATGATTTGGAAAGGCACACATCTGTCTATATAAGGTCTCACAGTTGACAGTGCATGCCAGAGCAAAAGCAAAGCTATGAGGTTGAAGGAATTGTCCATATAGCTCAAAGACAAGATTGTGTTGAGTCACATATCTGGGTAAGGGAACCAAAAAATGTATGTAGCATTGAAGGTCTCCAAGAACACAGTGGCCTTCCATCATTCTTAAATGGAAGAAGTTTGAAACCACCAAGACCAAGAACCCGATGGTCACTGACAGAGCTCTAGAGTTAATTTGTGGAGATGGGAGAAACTTCCAGAAGGACAACCATCTCTGCAGCACTCCACCAATCAGGCCTTCATGGTAGAGTGGCCAGATGTAAGCCACTCCTTAGTAAAAGGCACATGACAGACCACTTGGAGTGCCAAAATGCACCTAAAGACTCTCAGACCATGAGGAACAAGATTCTCTGTTCTGATTAAACCAATATTGAACTCTTTGGCCTGAATGCCTAGTGTCACGTCTGGAGGAAACCTGGCACCATCCCTACAGTGAAGCATGGTGGTGGCAGCATCCTGCTGTGGGGGATGATTTTTAGTGGCATGAACTGGGAGACTAGTTAGGATTGAGGCAAAGATGCACGGAGCAAAGTATAGAAAGATCCTTGATGAAAACCTGCTCAGACTTGGACGAAGGTTGTCAACAGGACAATGACCCTAAACACACAGCCAAGACAATGCAGGAGCGGCTTCAGGAAAAGTCTCTGTCCTTTACGGGCCCAGCCAAAGCCTGGATTTGAACCTGATCTAACATCTCTGGAGAGACCTGAAAATAGCTGTGCAGTAACGCTCCCCATCCAACCTGACAGAGCTTGAGAGGATCTGCAGAGAAGAATGAGAGAAACTCGACAAATACAGGTGTGCAAAGCTTGTAGCGTCATACCCAAGAAGACTTCAGGCTGTAATCGCTGCCAAAGGTGCTTCAACAAAGTACTGAGTAAAGGATCTGAATACATTGTTTTATACATGCGCAAACAATTGGTAGTTTCAGTCTTGTTCCATCGCTGCGACTCCCGTACGGACTCGGAAGAGGCGAAGGTCGAGAGCCATGTGTTCTCCAAAACACGACCTTGCCAAGCCGCACTGCTTCTTGACACACTGCTCGCTTAACCCGCACCGATGTGTCATAGGAAACACTGTACACACATGAGTCGCTAGAGCACGATGGGACAAGGACATCCCAGCCGGCTAAACCCTCCCCTAACCCGGACGCCGCTGGTCCAATTGTGTGCCGCATCATGGGTCTCCCGGTCGCTGCCGGCTGCGACACAGCCCGGGATCGAACCTGGGTCTGTAGTGACGCCTCAAGTACTGCGATGCAGTGCCTTAGACTGCTGCTCCACTTGGGAGGACATTTTGAAACAATTAGGTCAAAGATGAATGGGTAGATATATATACAATCTACATGAATTAGAACCAACGTTTTCGGCACCATTCTTTTTAGAAGCGTTATGTTTTGATACACAGTAGAGACTAAAGTCTTAACATACTGCAGAACCTGACATGCCAATATCAGAGGTGTGTCATATTCAAAATGGCTCTGGTAGTTTCCTTACCCTTGGTCCAGGGTTCCCGTCTTCACCTCTGGTACCAGGTGCACCAATTGGTCCAGCTTGGCCCTAAATAGGACAAAGCATCACACACACGCATCTAAATCAGAAACTGTTCTCCTGTTGAATCAAAGTGATCAATGGATTTGGTGGATAAAAAATTGTGTTTGGTTACAAAGTGAGTGTGATTTGAATCTGAAGGACAATTGCCTGTTGGACTTAGTTCAGCCACCTAGCTCCAGTATAGACATGGCTACTATGAAAGCCCACATAATGACTGATACCAATAAAAGTGTGATGAAAGTAATTGATGAAATCTAGCATGGGAGGATATACATGCACAGCATAAGCTACACAATGTCCTATCAACAACAAAAAAACACACAGAGTGGACGGATGCACTTACCCTGGATCCTCCGATACCTGGCTCTCCCTGCACACCATCACCTCCGGGTTTGCCAGGGTCTCCCTATAACATAAGAGAAACCCATGTCTCGTCTCAATTAAGTTCAGTGTATGATTAGACCTCAGGTAACCATCTTTTTAGCAGGCATAAAAAGCCTAAAAAACGGGGTCCTCACTTCCGTTTTTCAGGGGAAACAGAAATTCCGTTGAAAATACTGTATCCCTGAAAACCAGAAACATCCGCTTTCCTATGACCCCACAGAGAGTGGACCTCAGTAAACATGATCAGTTTGTTGAAATTAGATGAAGTGGGTTTATTGTAGATAATTGAGTAGCTAACACTAAGGAAAGTCAGCCCAATGTAAGTAAGGACAGCTGCTAGCCTGATATGCTAAGTTTGATCATCAAAAGAAATGGATGTTTGTTGATGTTAAGTTTGCTAAGTGTGGGTAATGTTATTATGCTATATGCTACATATATGCTACTGCAAATTCTACACACGTGCTAGTATGTACAGTACGTATACAGTGTGGGTGTATGTAGTGTGGTCATAAGTCTGACGAGTGCATGTGAAGTGTCGTAGATATGCAGATAGCAACGGGTAATGGGGATTGAGGGTGCTGGTTTGCCTGATGGCAGATACAGTAATGTAGCTTGGTTAACAAACATTAGGCTTTCTTAAGCAACGCATCAAGTGGTCAGGTTCAGGGTTCACTTACAGCTTGTCCGGGTGGGCCTCTTCTACCATCAGAACCCTAGTATAATCCAAACAGGAAAGAAACAAATTAAACAGCCACTGTTATTACTGAGTTACCTCATAATGTGGTGGTAAGTATACTGGGTAGTTCCACAAAATGAGTGCATTTTGACATTTTAAATAGAACATTTTAATTTTAAAAGCCTGTTATATTAAATGAAGTGCCCTTTCATTTAGATCTCATGGATTATTCAATATATCCAATTTATTATAAAATATGTCCAATTTATATATCCAATTTATTATTCAATATATCCCATTTTTGATAAAGGCTTGCTAAAGTGCCAAATTCAGCATTTTGACATTTCCCTCCGTCAACCCCGTGTCACTTCTAGGAAGATTTTAACCCACTTAATCACAAAATCTCTCCAGTTTCACCATCACTGTAAAGCCCTAGTTATTTTGTTGCTTTGACAAAGTCATTTTGAAGATGATTATTTATTTAATGTGATTAGTGATTCATTCTGTAACTCGTTTTAAGGCCAACCCTGTTCTGTGAACTGAACTCTAGTTTAATATGGTGAAACTGTTTCTTTTTTTTTATTATTTGAAAGAAACACCGAACATCAAATCACACAGTACGGCAGGTGAAATGAGCCGGTTTTATTATTTTTGGCTATGGCTGGGCTGGATATGCCAAGAGATGAGTTCGGATTGGTCTGCCATGTAGCACGCTTTTGTCTGTAATATGAGCTGCTTAGTATGTGTAGGTAATCATTTTTATAGCAGCTTTTTTGAAAGATATCACAAAGAACTGCACAAATTTTGCTAAGGCTCTCCACTTTCTGGATAACCGAGTTTTGAAATCAGTGGAATGCCAGGTGGAAGCTAAAGAGATGGAGAAAATTCAGGCGTTTGATTGAAAATATGCGGAGTGAGTCAAAAACAGAACACGTAGAAGGCTGTTGTATAAAACACCTGTCTCCAGATTACAGTTTTAAAGTAAGGGCAACCATGGCATCCATGACAGAGAGGGAGAAGCGTTCATCCATGTATACAGGTAACAGAGTCTAGCTAGCTACATTTTCAGATATGATACGTTTCTAATTTAGTCAGAAAGTCATTTTTATTGCAAGTTAAAGCGTACTGTTAGCGAATGTTATCTGACTGGCTTGCTAGCTAATGTTACGTGTATGATCTGTGTAGTAATATTATTCATATCGCAGAGCCATTTGCATTGCTAGTTATAGCCTAATGTTAGTTAGCTAGCTAACATTGAACCTAGTTTGTTTAGCTACCTGCAGATTTTTGCAGTGTAGTAATGTTAGTAGTTGGGATTATGGTTAATTGTTTAGCTAGCTACATGTTAGTTACATGTCTAAACAAAAGACTCCACTATAACCATTTCACTATACCATTTACACATTCTGTATCCTGCGCATGTGACAAATACACTTTGATTTTATTTTATATAGTGTGTGTTTACCAGAGACGGTAATGTGAAGAACAATATGACCTGCTCCAAAGTCAAATTAAGATATAACGTTAGGCCAACGAGACAGTGTCCAAGTTCAAACATTCTCTGGTAGAATGCTCAGCTTTTATTTCATCACACTCACAACCGTAAGCTATTTTCTGTAATTGGCTCGCCATTAACTTGTAAACAATGATCTTGTTGTGAGTTTATTTTCCTGTAATAATTCATACAAATTACCTGAAGTTAAGACGTTGTCATATATGATATGATCATTATTTGAACTGGCTAGCCAGCTAACTTCACATTAGCTAGCTAGCTAACAAGCTAGAAACTAACCAAAACATTGTTCAGAAAGTTGGTTTTAGTTGCCTGGTTTGCTAGATTGACCTATACTAAATACATTTTTAAACAAATGGGTTTATTGGTTTTAAAATACACAAGTTATGTCATTTTGGACTACCAGGCTGCTGATGTCATGCAGCCTGTAGTTTTTGTGTTTTACTTTTGTTTATACTTGTTTGATGTTGGATGTCCCTGTGACAAATGTCAACAAACATGTTAATAGACGTAGTATAAACCAACTTTTAGTCTTAAAATCTTGAGGATGTTTAGTACACTACCGTATTCATTATTTTTAACACATGTCCTCACATGGGAATCCTTAAAGAGATGGGTGGGGCTAAGGCTTAAGAGGGTCTGAATGATGCTGAATGGGTGTAGACAAAGAAAAGCTCTCCAGTAGGTATACCAAAATATTCAAGTGCTCTGCGCCTCTACTTTTATCCAACGTAAAAAAATAAAAAAATAAAAAAATTCTGCTACAGAAGACCGAATCGAGCGCGGTCGTTCACATCTATTGACGGGCTAGAAATGTTTGAATAATGTTATTATTTTGTGAAGCTTGCGATTGCCACTCCCTGTTGCACACAACAAGCATCCATTCCCAATGTCACAAGGGAATTCATGGCTGATTTAAGAATAAATTGTCAACCCTGTGACGGTTAACCCTGTTACAGTCAACCCTGTTACTTTATTTGTCACTTAATAGGCACTTACTATGGCCATTTATTTATTTTACCTCTTGAGATGGGAAAACTTCAATTTGATTAAAATATATTCTTTATGACAAAATATTAAAATGAGGTGAAATCAAATGTTTGTTTTTTTACCAAGTTACACTCAAAAGGCACCAAATTGGTGGAACGACCCAACTATTGTGTTTAATGAAACATTAAGCCAAATATCAGGCAAGAGCTTTTAGTAATAGAGAAGAAGAGAGAGAGTGGTCCTACCGTCCTGCCTGGTTCACCGGGGCCTCCCATCTTACCATCGTCCCCTGGCTCTCCCTACGATTCAAGACAAAGTCCATCAGTGAGAGAAACTATTTAAGTTACTATTTAAACAGGAAATGAGTGATGAACATGCTCACTCGTACTCACTGTGCAATGGCAAAAAAGCACTCAAAATATCAAGAATACCTGGATACTGGATAGTTAATTTCCTATACAAAACACTGTAATCTCCAAAGCAGTTCACATTATAGCTTGGCGAGAGGAAGAGAGTCAGGAAGACATTACCACTGGGCCGACATCGCCTGGGTCTCCTTTAGGTCCAGCCACGTTGTTATCTTGCCCTGTGGTACCCTAGGAAACATAAAGCAAATGGAATCAGATTCAGAATCAGTTTGGCTCTTAATGATGTGGTAGAAATACTTGGCTGACTAGTTTGGTTTGTTTCTCTGTTATATTTACAATAAGAATCCCAATCATTACTTGTCATGATATCATTATAAGGTAATACCAAATGATGTTCGAACCAGGACCAATTTACCCATCCCTGGCCCTGAATAAAATCATTATGTAAAGAAAACAAGCTCTGATCTGGAATAAAGTGGTCAGAGGATACTCACAGGATCTCCTCGGATTCCGGTATCCCCGATGTCTCCTGCATGTCCTTTAGTTCCTTTGGGTCCCTGAACACAAAGAACACAGAAGTATCTGTGAGTGATAACCATATCAGAATCATGAAAATTAATGAATGCATGGAAAAGTATCAAAACATTATATTTGTGAGGTTGCAATGACCATACGAGGACTCACCCTTCTCCCAGGGTTTCCTCTGTCTCCTGGGGGTCCAGCGACTCCACTCTTGCCCTAGTGCAAGGAAATAAATCAGTCAGCCACACATTACAGTGTGGTCTAAACGTTAATCATAAGTCATCATATTAGTCTCTACTACTGTGGGTCTGATTTGTGGGAACAACTTCAAGCAAAAGCACTCAAAGTTGGATTTACGGTACATTTTGCTATGTAAGATGGTGGATTATAGAGTGGATTTCAAAAGCCCTTCTGGCATGTGACCAAGATTGTAAAAGCTGTAACTGTTCCCTTGAAGTTCGGTATGACAGTCCATGCCATAGTTTAAAATATCTTAAAGTTATGTTTTTCTTACCTCTTCTCCATTGATGCCATCCAGGCCAATCTCTCCAAATTCACCCTGATAGAAGACAAGGGTTGTTGGGGGTTGATACTCATCATTAAGATTCAAACAATCATCAGTATTATGTGATCAATGTACTGTATCGATTATCATTTGAATATACAGTGCCTTCAGAAAGTATTCACAAGCCTTGACTTCAACATTTTGTTGTTTTACAGCCTGAATTTCAAATAGATTACATTAACATTTTATGTCACTGGCCTACACACAATACCCCACGTCAAAGTGGAATTATGTTCCCAGACATTTTAAAACATTTATAAAAAATGAAAAGTTGAAATGTCTTGAGTCAATAAGTTTTCAACCCATGTGTTATTGCAAGCCGAAATACGTTCAGGAGTAAAAATGTGCTAAACAAGTCACATAATAAGTTACATGTACTAACTCTGTGTGCAATAACTGACTACCTCATCTCTGTACCCAACATATACAATTATCTGCAAGGTCCCTCAGTAGAGAAAAACCTGGTTCAGTCTGCTTTCCAACAGACACTGGGAGACAAATTCACCTTTCAGCAGGACAATGACCAAACACACAAGGTCAAATATACACTGGAGTTGCTTACCAATATGACATTGAATGTTCCTGAGTGGCCTAGTTACAAATTTTACTTAAATCGGCTTGCAAATCTATGGCAAGACATGAAATGTCTGTATAGCATCGATCAACAACCAACTTGACGGAGCTTGAAGAATAAGAAAAAAAGAATAATGTGCAAATATTATACAATCCAGGTGGCAAATCTCTTAGAGACTTACCCAGAAAGACTCACAACTGTAATCACTGCCAAAAATGATTCTAACATGTAATTGAATACTTATTTAATCGAGATATATTAGTGTTTTATTTGTTATATTTATTTTTAAGTCAAGGGGTGTGAATACTTCCTGAAGGCAATTTCTCAATTTCAAAAACTCACCTTTTCTCCAGAGTACCCACGACCACCCTGATCAAGAGAGAGAAAAAGAGATATCTATTGTTAAATATTTTATGCAAAAAAAGTACTACATTCCATTATGATTTCACATCAATTAACCTGATGATTGATACAGTGGTGCTAACTGGGTACTTACCTTGATGCCCCTCTGCCCAGGACATCCCTGGAAACCTTGAGTTCCGTTGACACCAGGAGGACCTCTGTCTCCCTGTCACAGGACGAGAAGTAAGAGATTTCATGTAACAAAACATAGCGTACGTACACTGTATCGGATAACATTGAGATTGACGATGGTTGCCGTGCATCACCCTAGGGTCCTACACATTTGTGACCTAGTATTCTCTGCATCGTTGTGGAAGAGCTTGTAAGGAAGCATTTCACTGTACTGTTTTACGCCTGTTGTATCCTGTGCACGCAACAAATAAAATTGGATTTAATTGCACTTTGAGCATCTGGAATTATTACTATTAAACTTCAGAGCAGGTGTATAGTGTGGACTGAGGGCACAGTCTTACTAAAGAAGACAGAAAGAAAGCTGAACATGTATTTGTGGGGTTATTAATAAGGTTTCAGATAAAGTATGAACATAAATCTGACTTACGGATCCACCCTCATCTCCGGGATGTCCTGCTCCACCTGCTCCGCCTGGACCACCCTGCAAGATAAGAAGTATATTATGCATAAATCTACACTGTATAACTAACTCATCACAATAGTAAAGCACAAGGTCTTTCATCGTCTACAGAAACATTTTCCTAGCCATCTTTTAATTTATACACTTAATATTAGCATACTTAAGTAATAATAATAAAGAACATTAGTAACCTTCAGTCCTCCAAGTCCGACTGCTCCTCTGTCTCCCCTTCTGCCGGTGCATTTGCATGGCACCGCGCAACACTCCCTCTCAGCAATGTTGTCCTGTAAATTGCAAAGTTTACAAAGTTGGAATTGAAGACGGAACAAAAACAATTGTGTACAGCCAAGATAATTGGTTGATTTTTTTATATTTTTATTTTACCTTTATTTAACTAGGCAAGTCAGTTAAGAACACATTCTTATTTTCAATGACAGCCTGGGAAAAGTGGGTTAACTGCCTGTTCAGGGGCAGAACGACAGATTTGTACCTTGTAAGCTCGGGGGTTTGAACTCGCAACCTTCCGGTTACTAGTCCAACGCTCTAACCACTAGGCTACATCTCTGTGACTTGACTGGGACTTAAATTATCTTCCTTTAAGATGTTCAATGTGGTCATACTATAGCTTAGTCCTTAGTCTTTCTCCAGGTTCTTTCCTCAAAGCGTTTGTGGGGCAAAGTTGGGTTACATGGCAGTTGGGCTGTATGGTACAGTATAGGTACAAGTACAAAAACAGGTAACATTTCAGTAGTGAGTGACTGTAACACCACTAGGGTTGCAATCACTAGGGTTGAAATTTTACCAGTAAACTACCAGATTTTTGGTCACTTTCAAGGATATAGAATTTGATCAAATACATCTAGTGGCATTTTTGGTTACTTCATTTTATCACAAGTGTCTGTCATTATCTCTGGCCCTCAGTGTGGCCTTATCACATGTAAAATATATTTTAAAACATCAACTAAAAAATGATTACCATTATTTTAAAATAAGAAAAGAATGACAACGCTGCAAAACATTATCCTAAATATAAACCATCGACTTAATGAATACCAATGGTGTTTAATATGAGGGAATCAGCATGAAATATCCTTTATATTTTTCTTTAATCACTTTAATATATAATACCATGTCAATAGGTATTTGTTGGGGCAAAACTGATGGCAGTTGTGAAAAAGACAATAGTTGGAAGAGTTTTTCATTCGATTTTGGATTAGATGCTTTTTTCATTAATAAGGCTATTCTCTTGAACCATATGGTCTATTCACCAGAAACAAATGCATTATTTGGACACAGATATAAAACAGGTAATATTATATATGAATACATTTTTTAAAGTTATTCAAGTATAAATGACAAAATGTATCATAGATTGCCATAGATTACCGCTTAATTACAGAAGATTCTGGTAACTTTGATAAATTACATGTAGCTTTTGCAACCCTAGACACCACTCACCAGTTCCTCCAGAAGCTCATAGTCCAAGTCCATGACATTAACTCTGAGGGGTCTGGTGTACCTGAAGCCGCGGCCAAACTCCAGGAGCACGGCCTCCTCAAACCTGGGTACCCGCTCCAGACCCACCAGGATAAAGCTGTTCACACCTAGCATGGCACAACACACATAAGACTCAGATTCTATTCCCTTTGTCCAGCATGTTTCTCAGTTAATGCCGTTTCAACTGCTTATTATCCAGACATAATAATTCTCCTCACCTGAAATCTTAAGTTCTTCAACCTGTCTCTTCATTTCATTATACTGGCCATCCAGACCATCAGTCAGATGGATCACAATCTGTGCGGGGGGTGGACAATCATTTAATTTAATTAATCGTGAATGGCATTTGTTTAAATTGGTTTGCTTTACTCTCAAGTCAAACTTAAAATGGCAGACTTCAAATCTGCTCTCACACAGTTACATGTTTATGAAGATAATTACATGAAGTAAAAAAAAAAAGAGACAAACAGACACACCTTGACCGCATCTGCTGCTCGGCTTTTGAACCTGGACCCATATGCGGCAATGGTCTTGGCGTTGAGGAAGTAGGGTCCGCGGGCGCGCAGTGCTCGGAATGCCTCGAACAGCATGCCGGCGTTGTCCGTGAACTCCAGGTGGACGGGTTCTGAGGCGGCATCCATGGCCAGGATGCCCACCTGGATCAATGGGATCTGGCCCGACGAGCAACTGATGCCCGTCATCTTGGTGATCCTTTGGAGGATGGCACCCATCTTGGACTCCAGGATCCTCTGGGCCTGGAAGATGTTTGGTGAGGACACATCAAAGCCTACCAACACCTCCAGACTGCAGGCTGAAAGAGAGAGAGAGGAGATACGGTGAGGTTGGCTTGTTGTTGGTGTTTTTGTACCACAACTTTTAATATACTGTAGATGTTTTTTTGTCATTTATTTTATCAATGTTCAATATGAAAGTGAATGTAAGTAAAACAATCATCAGGAAGTTAAATAGACATGCCATTTTATGTCCCCCTAATACCAACACTAAGGAAGAAAAATTAAAATGGTTCTTACTTTTTGAGGGCTCCTGGCTCACGCCAGTGCAGAGCTTGATTCCCTTCACCTCGTCATCCAATGTCTCAAGGATTTGCTCGTTGAGCTCAGAGAGCTCCACAAACGTGCTTGCCCTGGCCACTGTGGAGGCCTCACTCGCCAGGTTGTTCAACTCATCCTCAATGTCACCCACGCCGACAGCGTAGATGCGCACACCGGTGGCCTTTAACGCCAGAGCTGCGGTCTTGCTATCGCTGGCCGACCTTCCGCCGGTGATGATCATCAGGATCTGGGCGATTCCCTCATCCTTCCTGCTGCCTTTATCTTTGATGAAGTGGTTCTCCTGTACGTGGTGGATGGCGGTACCTGTATTGATCCTGCGGCCTCCCTTGTACTCGGTGCGGCTGATGGCATCGATTATGTCATCCTTGTTCTTGTAGGTGTTGAGGTAGAACACGTCGGTGACGTCGGTGGTGTAGCTCGCCAGGCCAATCTGCAGGTTGTCACGCTCAGTGAAGAAGAGGTCGATGAGGTTCTGGATGAACCCCATCACCTCCTTGAAGTTGTCCTTGCCCAGGTTGATGGAGCCGTCCACCAAGAATACAATATCAGCAACCTTGGCTTTAGGGAGGCCTGATGCAGAGAGAGAGAACAGAGAGAGTGAGTGAGAGAGCGAGAGAGAGGGATAGAGGGAAAGAGAGAGGTGCCATGTTGAATCATATCTACAGTATTTATTTCGATTTTATTTTGTATTTATCAATACGTTTCTTATACAGAATAAGGTGAGAATGCATTTCTGCGTGGTTTCACTTACTTGGGTCGACAAAATCTGGTGGTGCCTCATCAGGCATTGTTCCGTTCAGCCTGGCAATAAACCTCTCCTTAATGACAGGCAAGCCGGGGAAAGCAGGTACCTGGAGAACATCGGCAGAGCTGGTGGCAATCTGGTTGAGCTCCCTGTAGTCTGCACCAGCCCCGATGCCGATGCAGTTAACCCGGGAGCCTTTAAGCAGAGGGCCGTACACGGACACGTCAGTGGAGGACCTTCTGCCGGTAAGGACCACTAGATGCTGGGAGGCCTGCGCAAGCCGGACACCCGCCGAGGCTTTCAGCTCATTCCTGGTCACATACTCGATGGCGTTGGCAAGATCGGATGATCTTCCACCCTGCTGGCGTAGTCTTTTGATGGCTGAGAGCACAGCTGTTTTTTTGTTGTGGGAGTTGAGAGAGAACTCTGTCTTGACCTTGTCGGAATATTGGACGACAGCGACCCGGACCTGGTCAAGTTGCACATCTAGTTGCTGAACGATGTTGAGGATGAAGTCACGGATGTGGGCGATGCCATTGGAGCCTGTGGTGTCCGAGCCATCGATGAGAAAGATGATATCTTTCCGCCCCATGTTGAGGTTAGCTGAGAAGTAAGACACAAGAAAAAGTAAAGCAGGTGGTGTTTCACTTTTCTTGTTGGCAAAATATCTTTAAAATCATAACAGTTGAGCCAATATCATACAAAACATAACATAAATTGCCATCATATTCAAAGATATTTTTGATTGGTAAGCACTATTTAGAATTACGTTGGGTTAAATAATCTAGTATGTCTTACCAATATCCAAAACTGAGGGAACAAAACTGCCGGAGATGTCAGTGGTGGTCATGGTGTTGACTGAAGCAATAAGCTGCTGCTCCACTGTTGGAAGCTGCCCGAAGTTGTTAATGGAGTAGGCAAGTTCTGGCTTTAGGGCGATCTGCCTCAGTTCATTGGGGTCGGCATTCTTTGTGCCGATGGCTAAAGGGGCAACCAGGTTGGTCTTCAGCTGATTAACCGGTCCAGAGACGTCATCGTTGGACTTTCCCCCTGTGACTAGAATGAGGAACTGAGGAACTCCCTCCTCAATGCGGCTACCTGCTGATTTCTGGTAGATGTTCTTGGAGATCCATTCAAGGGCACGGCCAGTGTTCCGACGGTTCCCACCGCTGCTCTGAAGCTTCCTCGTGGCCTGGCGGACCTCGTCTTTGGTGGAGTGCTCGTTCAAGAGGAACTCCACCGTGGCACCGTCGCTGTACTGCACCACTGACACCCTCACCCGATCCAGACCCACGTCCAGCTTTTCCACGACCCTCCCGATCATGTCACGGATGGCGGGGAACTCGCTGCGCACCGCTGTTGTGCCGTCAATGAGGAAAACCACGTCCCTCTTTTCTCCGCCAGTGAATACTACGGTTGTGGTGACTGTGAGAGAAGACAGATACATCAAATGTGTTTGTTGACAACACAAGTTGAGCTGCAATGTCAATGGTGGCCCACCCATTAGGGAAATAGAGGACACTAAATATAATATATCATTATTATTGAGAATACATTTTTGTAATGAACATTTGAGCAGAATATTTAAAAAAAAATCGATATTCAACTAGACTACAGCATTGCACAATCACAGGTGGTGATGCAAACTACTGAAACCCAGTTAAAAGTTCAACCGTAAGAACAACACCCCAGCGGTCACTCTCGAAAGTGCAAAAGACTGTTTCTAATAGACGTTGTTGGGGTGTTCATCTCAACTAACGATACAACAATTGAGCATGTGTCAGGTGGTAGCGATTGTGCTCTGTCTGTAGTGCTGCTTTGACAAACTCCCATGTAAGCGAACTTGTAGTTTTCCTGCTTAACCCACAGCTAGCTAACATCAATCAATCAAAACTGTAAACACACATAATCTTTGTTTTTAGTCTCTTGTGTCACTGGATTTGAAGAAATAGAAATGGTATTGTACCAGCACTTCGTTTGGTTGAGCTTGTGTGTTAGCTATTAAAGCATTCTTTTTGTGCCCCTGCTAATACTTCAAAGGTGCACCCATGAGCCGGGTGACCTTTCTCAACGGATGCTTATCCTGTTCAATACAAAGTGGCACTATGTGCAGTAATTGGTGATTTCATATTTTCCCATGCAAAAATGTAAAACATCTTCAGCTGACCACCTTGGAGCGATTATTCGGCTATATTTGCTATGCCCGTTTAAAAGTCAATATGGAGAGGGCCATGAAGGATAGAGTAGTAAACACTTATTCCACAGACAACTGCAACACTGTAGAATATATTGGACCGGTATATAAAGTATTTGTGTAAGACGTAGTCAATTAGCAGAGCACATGCTCAAATGCATTAAAAAAATATGATTATTTGTACAAAACTTTTGAGTATCAAATAAAAAATGCATTGATATTTTTAAACGTGAATGAACTGACCTTTTCACCTTCTGAATCAGTTTCAAATATTGTTTCAAATTGAAGGGGCATGACAGTTGCTGTTCAACTGTATTATGACGTTATAAGTAACAGGAGGAAAATCACCAAATTGCATGAATTTCACTGTGGAATTGGCCCCCTCTGTCAAACAGACGAACTACACCACACCAAACAACGCGTAGTGAGCAGCCCATTTGTTTGGTATATGCTCTATCCAAACCAGACAATCACTTACATATTTAGAAAATGTGTTATTTGTTATCCGCTGCTTAAGACGAAAACATTTGTACCAAATATACTGGGGTAAGTAATGTGGAAGTCCGTGTAGGACCGTTTAAATCTCACGAGCCAATGAAAATATAACATTGACGATGACATCATTTTGGGGTGTAGTACCGCTACTAATCATTGGAGAAAAGTTGCACTCATTCAAAGCACAGGACCCAGAGGGTGAATGGGCAACACAAAATATTTAAGTGCCTTTGAACAAGGTATGGTAGTAGGTGCCAGGTGCACCAGTTTGTGTAAAGAACTGCAACTCGGTTACACTCAACAGTTTCCTTTGTGTATCAAGAATGGTCCTACACCCAAAGGACATCCAGCCAACATGACACAACTGTGGGAAGCTTTGGAGTCAACATGGGCCAGCATCCATGTGGAACGGCATTAACCATACACCTCAATGAACTCTGCTCCTGCCGTCAGAGTGAGATCATGGTCAGAAGTGAATGGACTCGCTGGACTGTTCATCTGTATTGCATTTGACCTGTGTTTAGTGCGTGCACCTAAGTGTAAGTTCTGTACATGTCATTGCTTCTTTAGATCATTGCGTCGTTGGGTGTTGCTAAGGTAGTTGAGTCATTTACTAGGTTTATAATGTTCATTATTCCTTTACCATTTTCATCATGCTACTTCTAGCAAGCTAGCCTAGGTGCAAGCAAGTCATGCTACCTCATTTATGCGCTGTACCACATACCTCGGATATGATTCTTCTATTCTTATTTTGTGTGTATGCATATCATTATGTTTATGGACATTTCCAATGTTTGTGTAGCCTCATGCTATGTGCACTGTATTTATAGCCTGATTTAGGCTGTGCCTTCCTCGTGGTGCAGCAACTATCCCATGTTTGACATTGCAATCAAATTTCAGTTGCTAGTCCAGCTACTTTCTATGTCATTAGATTGGTGTAGGTCTGGCCTATGCATATCATTGGTCATTCTCTGTTGTGTGCATTATTTACCTGTATACTACATTGTTGTGTTTAGTCATTTAACTGTGTTATTACTGTCTGGTCATTATTGTGTTTATAGCAATGCATAGATATTATGTTATTACTGTATCCTACCCGGTATATGCTATCCCTAGCATTCATACGTCAGTGTGTAGTATGTGTATGTACATTCCATCTAGCCTCTTTACTGCCATTCCAGAAATGCCTTGTAGAACCACTTTTGTTATACATGCTTATTTCCACTGTGAGTACTGTCAATACAGAGGGGTGTGGTGTGGTGAATCATTATCTACAATAAATCTGATCTGAAGACATTCTTGCCGGACACTGGCACCTTTAGCTCTCTATACTTGTGCCCCTTCTACATGGTACTCCCGGATCAGCCTTTAGTATTTTCTCAGTGCAATGGCTCCAATTTTGGCTGAAGTGTTTCCAAGCGAGTGGAAGAGAGAACGTTTTTTAGTATTTATCCCCGGTAAAGACAATAACGATTCTCCGTCTTAAATTTTATTGTTTATTTACGTATTAGGGTATTTAAGTTTTGATTATAAACATTGTTTGAGTTGTATGGAAAAGTTTATTAGTAACGTTTGGGATTCATTTTGTATGCATTTTGATGGAGGAAAACTGGGTGGATTATTGACTAAAGAGAGCCAACTAAACTGAGTTTTTATGGATAAAAAGAAGGACATTATCAAACAAAAGGAACATTTGTGATGTATCTGAGATCTTTTGGAGTTCCAACAAAAGAAGATCATCAAAGGCAAGGCATTAATTATATCGCTATTTCTGAAATATGTAGCGCACCTGCCTGGTTGAAATATGTTTTTCATGCTTTTGTATGCAGGGCGTTGTCCTCAGATAATCACATGGTGTGCTATCGCTGAAAATACTATTTGAAATCTGACACAGCGGCTGGATTAACAAGAAGTTAAGCATTATTTTGATGTATCAAGCTTGTGATTTTATGAAAGTTAAATATTTATAATTCTGTAGGACGAATTTCACGCTCCTCAATTTCACCGGATGTTGGCCAGGTTGGACGCTACCGTCCCCACCTGCCCATAAGAAGTTAATTAACAGTGATGACACATACCTAAATCTGTTGTTGTTTCTGGCGTAACGTCAATAACAACTGACTCCACAGAGGACAGAAGTTGCTGCTGGATGTTTGGAAGGTCAGTGAAGTCAGAGACAGACAGAGCGTAACTGGGATCATGTGATATCCTCTGCAATTCTCTGCTATCAGAGCTCCTTGTTCCAATTCCAAAGATCAAGACCCCAAGCTCCTTCAGAGCAGCAGCTGGAGTGTCAACATTGTCAAAGGACCTTCCACCACTCAGCAGAATCAGTAACTGTGGAACACCTTCAGTGCGTCGACTTCCGGAGGAGGCAGTCAAGACATTGTCTCTCACGTACTGGAGAGCTGCTCCAGTGTTGAGAGGTCTCCCACCTTTGTGTCTCAGACCTCTTACAGTGTTGAGAATCTCTCCTTTTGTTGTGTATGTGTTCAGATAGAATTGGGCGGCTGGATCTCTACTGTACTGGACCACAGCCACGCGATCTTTGTTCTCATCCACACCGAGTGTCTCCACTACTCTTTGAACAAAGTCCCGCATTGCTGGGAATCCACTCCTAGTGCCATCAGATCCATCCAGCAAGAACACGACATCCCTCCTGGGAGCCTGACTCTCAACTAGAGAATGTGAATGTTCAGAAAAATAGTTTTATTAAATGATGCATAGGTAAGGGAAAACAGGACAAAGCTGCTATCTTCACATGACAGTCATCCCTTTCCCTAATCTCAAACAACCATTCAAAGAAAGTGTCAATGTGTGCATTGGACTGAGTGCTATCATAGAGAACATTCCTACAGAGGTACAAAATAAATCCAATATGAAAGGCCTCGGGAGGCATCTACCTAAAATGTCAAAGCTATCAAATACTCATATCCTGTTGTAAGAGTGAAAATGGAACTGATCAAAACCATATTTATCTTACCTAGAATTGTTGGTATTACTGTTGGTGTCATGGTTGTGACCTGTACAATGACAGTGCCCATAGCAGAAAGAAGCTGCTGTTGGACATTGGGGAGGTCAGTAAATTCAGACACAGAAAGAGCATAACTGGGGTCATAGGATATTTTTGTTAATTCTCTGCTATCAGAGCTCCTTGTTCCAATTCCAAACACCAAGACACCAAGCTCCTTGAGAGCAGACGCTGGTGTATCTACATTGTCAAAGGACCTTCCACCATTCAGCAGTATCAGAATCTGTGGAACACCTTCAAGGCGCCTACTTCCAGAGGAGGCAATAAAGACATTGTCCCTGACATACTGGAGAGCTGCCCCAGTGTTGAGGGGTCTCCCTCCTTTGTGCCTCAGGCCTCTTATGGTGTCCACAACGTCTTCCTTTGTTGTGTAAGTGTTCAAATAGAAGTGGGCCTCTGGTTCTTTGCTATACTGGACCACAGAGACTCGATCTCTGTTCTCCTCCACAGTGAGTTTCTCTACCACTCTTTGAACAAAGTCACGCATTGCTGGAAAGCCATTCCTAGTGCCATCAGAACCATCCAGCAGGAATACTACATCCTTTCTGGCAATGCTTTGGTCCACTAAGAGTTTCAGAAACAAAACAGAAAATATGTTAACATTGCTTCAATGAACCTGAGACTGAAAGATGTGTGTTGTTTTAGTTGTCCTAGATAACGCATCCGTTCTTACCTATGACTGTTGGGGTTTTGGGTGTGGCCTCAACTTGTACAGTTATGAGTGTGGAGAAAAACTGCTCCTGGATGCTGGGGAGGTCAGTGAATTCAGAAACAGACTGGGAAAAACTAGGATCAGTGGCAATCCCTTGAACCTCTCTGCTGGAATTTCTGGTTCCAATGCCAAAGATCAAGACCCCACTGTCTTTCAGGGCAGAAGCTGGTATGTCAACATTATCACTGGACCTTCCCCCACTCAGCAGTATCAACATCTGAGGGACGCCCTCTTGGCTTCTGCTTCCAGAGGAGGCAGTAAGGACGTTGTCCCTTACGTATTGGAGGGCTGCCCCAGTGTTAAGGGGTCTACCTCCTCTGTGCCTCAGACTTCTCACAGTGTTAAGAATGTCCTCCTTTGTGGTGTATGTGTTCAGATAGAAATGAACTTCTTGATCTCTACCGTACTGGACAACAGAAACGCGGTCTTTGTCTCCTCCCACATTGAGTTTCCCCACTACTCTCTGAACAAAATCACGTATTGCTGGGAATCCATTCCTTGTGCCATCAGAACCATCCACAAGGAATACCACATCCTTTCTGGAGGTGTCATGATCAACTGAGAAAATAAATAGATTATGTCAATCAGACAGTTGAAATGTGGGGCTTGTGGTCAAATTATACCGTTGTTTCTAAGACTCAGCTGACATTTTACTAACACTTCCTGACTCTCAATTAACAGTGATGACACATACCTAAATCTGTTGTCGATTCTGGCGTAACGTCAATAACAACTGACTCCACAGAGGACAGAAGTTGCTGCTGGATGTTTGGAAGGTCAGTGAAGTCAGAGACAGACAGAGCGTAACTGGGATCATGTGATATCCTCTGCAATTCTCTGCTATCAGAGCTCCTTGTTCCAATTCCAAAGATCAAGACCCCAAGCTCCTTCAGAGCAGCAGCTGGAGTGTCAACATTGTCAAAGGACCTTCCACCACTCAGCAGAATCAGTAACTGTGGAACACCTTCAGTGCGTCGACTTCCGGAGGAGGCAGTCAAGACATTGTCTCTCACGTACTGGAGAGCTGCTCCAGTGTTGAGAGGTCTCCCACCTTTGTGTCTCAGACCTCTTACAGTGTTGAGAATCTCTCCTTTTGTTGTGTATGTGTTCAGATAGAATTGGGCGGCTGGATCTCTACTGTACTGGACCACAGCCACGCGATCTTTGTTCTCATCCACACCGAGTGTCTCCACTACTCTTTGAACAAAGTCCCGCATTGCTGGGAATCCACTCCTAGTGCCATCAGATCCATCCAGCAAGAACACGACATCCCTCCTGGGAGCCTGACTCTCAACTAGAGAATGTGAATGTTCAGAAAAAATAGTTTTATTAAATGATGCATAGGTAAGGGAAAAACAGGACAAAGCTGCTTCCTTCACATGACAGTCATCCCTTTCCCTAATCTCAAACAACCATTCAAAGAATGTATCAATGTGTGCAATGGACTGAGTGCTATCATAGAGAACATTCCTACAGAGGTACGAAATAAATCCAACATGAAAGGCCTCGGGAGGCATCTACCTAAAATGTCAAAGCTATCAAATACTCAAATCCTGATGTAAGAGTGAAAATGGAACTGATCAAAACCATATTTATCTTACCTAGAATTGTTGGTTTTACTGTTGGTGTCATGGTTGTGACCTGTACAATGACAGTGCTCATAGCAGAAAGAAGCTGCTGTTGGACGTTGGGGAGGTCAGTAAATTCAGACACGGAAAGAGCATAACTGGGGACATAGGATATTTTTTGTAATTCTCTGCTATCAGAGCTCCTTGTTCCAATTCCAAACACCAAGACACCAAGCTCCTTCAGAGCAGAGCTGGTGTATCTACATTGTCAAAGGACCTTCCACCATTCAGCAGTATCAGAATCTGTGGAACACCTTCAAGGCGCCTACTTCCGGAGGAGGCAATAAAGACATTGTCCCTGACATACTGGAGAGCTGCCCCAGTGTTGAGGGGTCTCCCTCCTTTGTGCCTCAGGCCTCTTACGATGTCCACAACGTCTTCCTTTGTTGTGTAAGTGTTCAAATAGAAGTGGGCCTCTGGTTCTTTGCTATACTGGACCACAGAGACTCGATCTTTGTTCTCCTCCACAGTGAGTTTCTCTACCACTCTTTGAACAAAGTCACGCATTGCTGGAAAGCCATTCCTAGTGCCATCAGAACCATCCAGCAGGAATACTACATCCTTTCTGGCAATGCTTTGGTCCACTAAGAGTTTCAGAAACAAAACAGAAAATATGTTAACATTGCTTCAATGAACCTGAGACTGAAAGATGCTGTGTTGTTTTAGTTGTCCTAGATAACAGTGATCCGTTCATACCTATGACTGTTGGGGTTTTGGGTGTGGCCTCAACTTGTACAGTTATGAGTGTGGAGAAAACTGCTCCTGGATGCTGGGGAGGTCAGTGAATTCAGAAACAGACTGGGAAAAACTAGGATCAGTGGCAATCCCTTGAACCTCTCTGCTGGAATTTCTGGTTCCAATGCCAAAGATCAAGACCCCACTGTCTTTCAGGGCAGAAGCTGGTATGTCAACATTATCACTGGACCTTCCCCCACTCAGCAGTATCAGCATCTGAGGGACGCCCTCTTGGCTTCTGCTTCCAGAGGAGGCAGTAAGGACGTTGTCCTACGTATTGGAGGGCTGCCCCAGTGTTAAGGGGTCTACCTCCTCTGTGCCTCAGACTTCTCACAGTGTTAAGAATGTCCTCCTTTGTGGTGTATGTGTTCAGATAGAAATGAACTTCTTGATCTCTACCGTACTGGACAACAGAAACGCGGTCTTTGTCTCCTCCCACATTGAGTTTCCCCACTACTCTCTGAACAAAATCACGCATTGCTGGGAATCCATTCCTTGTGCCATCAGAACCATCCACAAGGAATACCACATCCTTTCTGGAGGTGTCATGATCAACTGAGAAAATAAATAGATTATGTCAATCAGACAGTTGAAATGTGGGGCTTGTGGTCAAATTATACCATTGTTTCTAAGACTCAGCTGACATTTTACTAACACTTCCTGACTCTCAATTAACAGTGATGACACATACCTAAATCTGTTGTCGATTCTGGCGTAACGTCAATAACAACTGACTCCACAGAGGACAGAAGTTGCTGCTGGATGTTTGGAAGGTCAGTGAAGTCAGAGACAGACAGAGCGTAACTGGGATCATGTGATATCCTCTGCAATTCTCTGCTATCAGAGCTCCTTGTTCCAATTCCAAAGATCAAGACCCCAAGCTCCTTCAGAGCAGAAGCTGGAGTGTCAACATTGTCAAAGGACCTTCCACCACTCAGCAGAATCAGTAACTGTGGAACACCTTCAGTGCGTCGACTTCCGGAGGAGGCAGTCAAGACATTGTCTCTCACGTACTGGAGAGCTGCTCCAGTGTTGAGAGGTCTCCACCTTTGTGTCTCAGACCTCTTACAGTGTTGAGAATCTCTCCTTTTGTTGTGTATGTGTTCAGATAGAATTGGGCGGCTGGATCTCTACTGTACTGGACCACAGCCACGCGATCTTTGTTCTCATCCACACCGAGTGTTTCCACTACTCCTTGAACAAAGTCCCGCATTGCTGGGAATCCACTCCTAGTGCCGTCAGATCCATCCAGCAAGAACACGACATCCCTCCTGGGAGCCTGACTCTCAACTAGAGAATGTGAATGTTCAGAAAAAATAGTTTTATTAAATGATGCATAGGTAAGGGAAAAACAGGACAAAGCTGCTTCCTTCACATGACAGTCATCCCTTTCCCTAATCTCAAACAACCATTCAAAGAAAGTGTCAATGTGTGCATTGGACTGAGTGCTATCATAGAGAACATTCCTACAGAGGTACGAAATAAATCCAACATGAAAGGCCTCGGGAGGCATCTACCTAAAATGTCAAAGCTATCAAATACTCATATCCTGTTGTAAGAGTGAAAATGGAACTGATCAAAACCATATTTATCTCACCTAGAATTGTTGGTTTTACTGTTGGTGTCATGGTTGTGACCTGTACAATGACAGTGCCCATAGCAGAAAGAAGCTGCTGTTGGACGTTGGGGAGGTCAGTAAATTCAGACACGGAAAGAGCATAACTGGGGTCATAGGATATTTTTGTAATTCTCTGCTATCAGAGCTCCTTGTTCCAATTCCAAACACCAAGACACCAAGCTCCTTGAGAGCAGACGCTGGTGTATCTACATTGTCAAAGGACCTTCCACCATTCAGCAGTATCAGAATCTGTGGAACACCTTCAAGGCGCCTACTTCCGGAGGAGGCAATAAAGACATTGTCCCTGACATACTGGAGTGCTGCCCCAGTGTTGAGGGGTCTCCCTCCTTTGTGCCTCAGGCCTCTTACGGTGTCCACAACGTCTTCCTTTGTTGTGTAAGTGTTCAAATAGAAGTGGGCCTCTGGTTCTTTGCTATACTGGACCACAGAGACTCGATCTCTGTTCTCCTCCACAGTGAGTTTCTCTACCACTCTTTGAACAAAGTCACGCATTGCTGGAAAGCCATTCCTAGTGCCATCAGAACCATCCAGCAGGAATACTACATCCTTTCTGGCAATGCTTTGGTCCACTAAGAGTTTCAGAAACAAAACAGAAAATATGTTAACATTGCTTCAATGAACCTGAGACTGAAATATGTGTGTTGTTTTAGTTGTCCTAGATAACGCATCCGTTCTTACCTATGACTGTTGGGGTTTTGGGTGTGGCCTCAACTTGTACAGTTATGAGTGTGGAGAAAAACTGCTCCTGGATGCTGGGGAGGTCAGTGAATTCAGAAACAGACTGGGAAAAACTAGGATCAGTGGCAATCCCTTGAACCTCTCTGCTGGAATTTCTGGTTCCAATGCCAAAGATCAAGACCCCACTGTCTTTCAGGGCAGAAGCTGGTATGTCAACATTATCACTGGACCTTCCCCCACTCAGCAGTATCAGCATCTGAGGGACGCCCTCTTGGCTTCTGCTTCCAGAGGAGGCAGTAAGGACGTTGTCCCTTACGTATTGGAGGGCTGCCCCAGTGTTAAGGGGTCTACCTCCTCTGTGCCTCAGACTTCTCACAGTGTTAAGAATGTCCTCCTTTGTGGTGTATGTGTTCAGATAGAAATGAACTTCTTGATCTCTACCGTACTGGACAACAGAAACGCGGTCTTTGTCTCCTCCCACATTGAGTTTCCCCACTACTCTCTGAACAAAATCACGCATTGCTGGGAATCCATTCCTTGTGCCATCAGAACCATCCACAAGGAATACCACATCCTTTCTGGAGGTGTCATGATCAACTGAGAAAATAAATAGATTATGTCAATCAGACAGTTGAAATGTGGGGCTTGTGGTCAAATTATACCATTGTTTCTAAGACTCAGCTGACATTTTACTAACACTTCCTGACTCTCAATTAACAGTGATGACACATACCTAAATCTGTTGTCGATTCTGGCGTAACGTCAATAACAACTGACTCCACCGAGGACAGAAGTTGCTGCTGGATGTTTGGAAGGTCAGTGAAGTCAGAGACAGACAGAGCGTAACTGGGATCATGTGATATCCTCTGCAATTCTCTGCTATCAGAGCTCCTTGTTCCAATTCCAAAGATCAAGACCCCAAGCTCCTTCAGAGCAGCAGCTGGAGTGTCAACATTGTCAAAGGACCTTCCACCACTCAGCAGAATCAGTAACTGTGGAACACCTTCAGTGCGTCGACTTCCGGAGGAGGCAGTCAAGACATTGTCTCTCACGTACTGGAGAGCTGCTCCAGTGTTGAGAGGTCTCCCACCTTTGTGTCTCAGACCTCTTACAGTGTTGAGAATCTCTCCTTTTGTTGTGTATGTGTTCAGATAGAATTGGGCGGCTGGATCTCTACTGTACTGGACCACAGCCACGCGATCTTTGTTCTCATCCACACCGAGTGTCTCCACTACTCTTTGAACAAAGTCCCGCATTGCTGGGAATCCACTCCTAGTGCCATCAGATCCATCCAGCAAGAACACGACATCCCTCCTGGGAGCCTGACTCTCAACTAGAGAATGTGAATGTTCAGAAAAAAGAGTTTTATTAAATGATGCATAGGTAAGGGAAAAACAGGACAAAGCTGCTTCCTTCACATGACAGTCATCCCTTTCCCTAATCTCAAACAACCATTCAAAGAATGTATCAATGTGTGCATTGGACTGAGTGCTATCATAGAGAACATTCCTACAGAGGTACGAAATAAATCCAACATGAAAGGCCTCGGGAGGCATCTACCTAAAGTGTCAAAGCTATCAAATACTCAAATCCTGATGTAAGAGTGAAAATGGAACTGATCAAAACCATATTTATCTTACCTAGAATTGTTGGTTTTACTGTTGGTGTCATGGTTGTGACCTGTACAATGACAGTGCTCATAGCAGAAAGAAGCTGCTGTTGGACGTTGGGGAGGTCAGTAAATTCAGACACGGAAAGAGCATAACTGGGGACATAGGATATTTTTTGTAATTCTCTGCTATCAGAGCTCCTTGTTCCAATTCCAAACACCAAGACACCAAGCTCCTTGAGAGCAGACGCTGGTGTATCTACATTGTCAAAGGACCTTCCACCATTCAGCAGTATCAGAATCTGTGGAACACCTTCAAGGCGCCTACTTCCGGAGGAGGCAATAAAGACATTGTCCCTGACATACTGGAGTGCTGCCCCAGTGTTGAGGGGTCTCCTCCTTTGTGCCTCAGGCCTCTTACGGTGTCCACAACGTCTTCCTTTGTTGTGTAAGTGTTCAAATAGAAGTGGGCCTCTGGTTCTTTGCTATACTGGACCACAGAGACTCGATCTCTGTTCTCCTCCACAGTGAGTTTCTCTACCACTCTTTGAACAAAGTCACGCATTGCTGGAAAGCCATTCCTAGTGCCATCAGAACCATCCAGCAGGAATACTACATCCTTTCTGGCAATGCTTTGGTCCACTAAGAGTTTCAGAAACAAAACAGAAAATATGTTAACATTGCTTCAATGAACCTGAGACTGAAATATGTGTGTTGTTTTAGTTGTCCTAGATAACGCATCCGTTCTTACCTATGACTGTTGGGGTTTTGGGTGTGGCCTCAACTTGTACAGTTATGAGTGTGGAGAAAAACTGCTCCTGGATGCTGGGGAGGTCAGTGAATTCAGAAACAGACTGGGAAAAACTAGGATCAGTGGCAATCCCTTGAACCTCTCTGCTGGAATTTCTGGTTCCAATGCCAAAGATCAAGACCCCACTGTCTTTCAGGGCAGAAGCTGGTATGTCAACATTATCACTGGACCTTCCCCACTCAGCAGTATCAGCATCTGAGGGACGCCCTCTTGGCTTCTGCTTCCAGAGGAGGCAGTAAGGACGTTGTCCCTTACGTATTGGAGGGCTGCCCCAGTGTTAAGGGGTCTACCTCCTCTGTGCCTCAGACTTCTCACAGTGTTAAGAATGTCCTCCTTTGTGGTGTATGTGTTCAGATAGAAATGAACTTCTTGATCTCTACCGTACTGGACAACAGAAACGCGGTCTTTGTCTCCTCCCACATTGAGTTTCCCACTACTCTCTGAACAAAATCACGCATTGCTGGGAATCCATTCCTTGTGCCATCAGAACCATCCACAAGGAATACCACATCCTTTCTGGAGGTGTCATGATCAACTGAGAAAATAAATAGATTATGTCAATCAGACAGTTGAAATGTGGGGCTTGTGGTCAAATTATACCATTGTTTCTAAGACTCAGCTGACATTTTACTAACACTTCCTGACTCTCAATTAACAGTGATGACACATACCTAAATCTGTTGTCGATTCTGGCGTAACGTCAATAACAACTGACTCCACAGAGGACAGAAGTTGCTGCTGGATGTTTGGAAGGTCAGTGAAGTCAGAGACAGACAGAGCGTAACTGGGATCATGTGATATCCTCTGCAATTCTCTGCTATCAGAGCTCCTTGTTCCAATTCCAAAGATCAAGACCCCAAGCTCCTTCAGAGCAGCAGCTGGAGTGTCAACATTGTCAAAGGACCTTCCACCACTCAGCAGAATCAGTAACTGTGGAACACCTTCAGTGCGTCGACTTCCGGAGGAGGCAGTCAAGACATTGTCTCTCACGTACTGGAGAGCTGCTCCAGTGTTGAGAGGTCTCCCACCTTTGTGTCTCAGACCTCTTACAGTGTTGAGAATCTCTCCTTTTGTTGTGTATGTGTTCAGATAGAATTGGGCGGCTGGATCTCTACTGTACTGGACCACAGCCACGCGATCTTTGTTCTCATCCACACCGAGTGTCTCCACTACTCTTTGAACAAAGTCCCGCATTGCTGGGAATCCACTCCTAGTGCCATCAGATCCATCCAGCAAGAACACGACATCCCTCCTGGGAGCCTGACTCTCAACTAGAGAATGTGAATGTTCAGAAAAAAGAGTTTTATTAAATGATGCATAGGTAAGGGAAAAACAGGACAAAGCTGCTTCCTTCACATGACAGTCATCCCTTTCCCTAATCTCAAACAACCATTCAAAGAATGTATCAATGTGTGCATTGGACTGAGTGCTATCATAGAGAACATTCCTACAGAGGTACAAAATAAATCCAACATGAAAGGCCTCGGGAGGCATCTACCTAAAGTGTCAAAGCTATCAAATACTCAAATCCTGATGTAAGAGTGAAAATGGAACTGATCAAAACCATATTTATCTTACCTAGAATTGTTGGTTTTACTGTTGGTGTCATGGTTGTGACCTGTACAATGACAGTGCTCATAGCAGAAAGAAGCTGCTGTTGGACGTTGGGGAGGTCAGTAAATTCAGACACGGAAAGAGCATAACTGGGGACATAGGATATTTTTTGTAATTCTCTGCTATCAGAGCTCCTTGTTCCAATTCCAAACACCAAGACACCAAGCTCCTTGAGAGCAGACGCTGGTGTATCTACATTGTCAAAGGACCTTCCACCATTCAGCAGTATCAGAATCTGTGGAACACCTTCAAGGCGCCTACTTCCGGAGGAGGCAATAAAGACATTGTCCCTGACATACTGGAGTGCTGCCCCAGTGTTGAGGGGTCTCCCTCCTTTGTGCCTCAGGCCTCTTACGGTGTCCACAACGTCTTCCTTTGTTGTGTAAGTGTTCAAATAGAAGTGGGCCTCTGGTTCTTTGCTATACTGGACCACAGAGACTCGATCTCTGTTCTCCTCCACAGTGAGTTTCTCTACCACTCTTTGAACAAAGTCACGCATTGCTGGAAAGCCATTCCTAGTGCCATCAGAACCATCCAGCAGGAATACTACATCCTTTCTGGCAATGCTTTGGTCCACTAAGAGTTTCAGAAACAAAACAGAAAATATGTTAACATTGCTTCAATGAACCTGAGACTGAAATATGTGTGTTGTTTTAGTTGTCCTAGATAACGCATCCGTTCTTACCTATGACTGTTGGGGTTTTGGGTGTGGCCTCAACTTGTACAGTTATGAGTGTGGAGAAAAACTGCTCCTGGATGCTGGGGAGGTCAGTGAATTCAGAAACAGACTGGGAAAAACTAGGATCAGTGGCAATCCCTTGAACCTCTCTGCTGGAATTTCTGGTTCCAATGCCAAAGATCAAGACCCCACTGTCTTTCAGGGCAGAAGCTGGTATGTCAACATTATCACTGGACCTTCCCCACTCAGCAGTATCAGCATCTGAGGGACGCCCTCTTGGCTTCTGCTTCCAGAGGAGGCAGTAAGGACGTTGTCCCTTACGTATTGGAGGGCTGCCCCAGTGTTAAGGGGTCTACCTCCTCTGTGCCTCAGACTTCTCACAGTGTTAAGAATGTCCTCCTTTGTGGTGTATGTGTTCAGATAGAAATGAACTTCTTGATCTCTACCGTACTGGACAACAGAAACGCGGTCTTTGTCTCCTCCCACATTGAGTTTCCCCACTACTCTCTGAACAAAATCACGCATTGCTGGGAATCCATTCCTTGTGCCATCAGAACCATCCACAAGGAATACCACATCCTTTCTGGAGGTGTCATGATCAACTGAGAAAATAAATAGATTATGTCAATCAGACAGTTGAAATGTGGGGCTTGTGGTCAAATTATACCATTGTTTCTAAGACTCAGCTGACATTTTACTAACACTTCCTGACTCTCAATTAACAGTGATGACACATACCTAAATCTGTTGTCGATTCTGGCGTAACGTCAATAACAACTGACTCCACCGAGGACAGAAGTTGCTGCTGGATGTTTGGAAGGTCAGTGAAGTCAGAGACAGACAGAGCGTAACTGGGATCATGTGATATCCTCTGCAATTCTCTGCTATCAGAGCTCCTTGTTCCAATTCCAAAGATCAAGACCCCAAGCTCCTTCAGAGCAGAAGCTGGAGTGTCAACATTGTCAAAGGACCTTCCACCACTCAGCAGAATCAGTAACTGTGGAACACCTTCAGTGCGTCGACTTCCGGAGGAGGCAGTCAAGACATTGTCTCTCACGTACTGGAGAGCTGCTCCAGTGTTGAGAGGTCTCCCACCTTTGTGTCTCAGACCTCTTACAGTGTTGAGAATCTCTCCTTTTGTTGTGTATGTGTTCAGATAGAATTGGGCGGCTGGATCTCTACTGTACTGGACCACAGCCACGCGATCTTTGTTCTCATCCACACCGAGTGTCTCCACTACTCCTTGAACAAAGTCCCGCATTGCTGGGAATCCACTCCTAGTGCCATCAGATCCATCCAGCAAGAACACGACATCCCTCCTGGGAGCCTGACTCTCAACTAGAGAATGTGAATGTTCAGAAAAAGAGTTTTATTAAATGATGCATAGGTAAGGGAAAAACAGGACAAAGCTGCTTCCTTCACATGACAGTCATCCCTTTCCCTAATCTCAAACAACCATTCAAAGAAAGTGTCAATGTGTGCATTGGACTGAGTGCTATCATAGAGAACATTCCTACAGAGGTACGAAATAAATCCAACATGAAAGGCCTCGGGAGGCATCTACCTAAAATGTCAAAGCTATCAAATACTCATATCCTGTTGTAAGAGTGAAAATGGAACTGATCAAAACCATATTTATCTCACCTAGAATTGTTGGTTTTACTGTTGGTGTCATGGTTGTGACCTGTACAATGACAGTGCCCATAGCAGAAAGAAGCTGCTGTTGGACGTTGGGGAGGTCAGTAAATTCAGACACGGAAAGAGCATAACTGGGGTCATAGGATATTTTTGTAATTCTCTGCTATCAGAGCTCCTTGTTCCAATTCCAAACACCAAGACACCAAGCTCCTTGAGAGCAGACGCTGGTGTATCTACATTGTCAAAGGACCTTCCACCATTCAGCAGTATCAGAATCTGTGGAACACCTTCAAGGCGCCTACTTCCGGAGGAGGCAATAAAGACATTGTCCCTGACATACTGGAGTGCTGCCCCAGTGTTGAGGGGTCTCCCTCCTTTGTGCCTCAGGCCTCTTACGGTGTCCACAACGTCTTCCTTTGTTGTGTAAGTGTTCAAATAGAAGTGGGCCTCTGGTTCTTTGCTATACTGGACCACAGAGACTCGATCTCTGTTCTCCTCCACAGTGAGTTTCTCTACCACTCTTTGAACAAAGTCACGCATTGCTGGAAAGCCATTCCTAGTGCCATCAGAACCATCCAGCAGGAATACTACATCCTTTCTGGCAATGCTTTGGTCCACTAAGAGTTTCAGAAACAAAACAGAAAATATGTTAACATTGCTTCAATGAACCTGAGACTGAAATATGTGTGTTGTTTTAGTTGTCCTAGATAACGCATCCGTTCTTACCTATGACTGTTGGGGTTTTGGGTGTGGCCTCAACTTGTACAGTTATGAGTGTGGAGAAAAACTGCTCCTGGATGCTGGGGAGGTCAGTGAATTCAGAAACAGACTGGGAAAAACTAGGATCAGTGGCAATCCCTTGAACCTCTCTGCTGGAATTTCTGGTTCCAATGCCAAAGATCAAGACCCCACTGTCTTTCAGGGCAGAAGCTGGTATGTCAACATTATCACTGGACCTTCCCCCACTCAGCAGTATCAGCATCTGAGGGACGCCCTCTTGGCTTCTGCTTCCAGAGGAGGCAGTAAGGACGTTGTCCCTTACGTATTGGAGGGCTGCCCCAGTGTTAAGGGGTCTACCTCCTCTGTGCCTCAGACTTCTCACAGTGTTAAGAATGTCCTCCTTTGTGGTGTATGTGTTCAGATAGAAATGAACTTCTTGATCTCTACCGTACTGGACAACAGAAACGCGGTCTTTGTCTCCTCCCACATTGAGTTTCCCCACTACTCTCTGAACAAAATCACGCATTGCTGGGAATCCATTCCTTGTGCCATCAGAACCATCCACAAGGAATACCACATCCTTTCTGGAGGTGTCATGATCAACTGAGAAAATAAATAGATTATGTCAATCAGACAGTTGAAATGTGGGGCTTGTGGTCAAATTATACCATTGTTTCTAAGACTCAGCTGACATTTTACTAACACTTCCTGACTCTCAATTAACAGTGATGACACATACCTAAATCTGTTGTCGATTCTGGCGTAACGTCAATAACAACTGACTCCACCGAGGACAGAAGTTGCTGCTGGATGTTTGGAAGGTCAGTGAAGTCAGAGACAGACAGAGCGTAACTGGGATCATGTGATATCCTCTGCAATTCTCTGCTATCAGAGCTCCTTGTTCCAATTCCAAAGATCAAGACCCCAAGCTCCTTCAGAGCAGAAGCTGGAGTGTCAACATTGTCAAAGGACCTTCCACCACTCAGCAGAATCAGTAACTGTGGAACACCTTCAGTGCGTCGACTTCCGGAGGAGGCAGTCAAGACATTGTCTCTCACGTACTGGAGAGCTGCTCCAGTGTTGAGAGGTCTCCCACCTTTGTGTCTCAGACCTCTTACAGTGTTGAGAATCTCTCCTTTTGTTGTGTATGTGTTCAGATAGAATTGGGCGGCTGGATCTCTACTGTACTGGACCACAGCCACGCGATCTTTGTTCTCATCCACACCGAGTGTCTCCACTACTCCTTGAACAAAGTCCCGCATTGCTGGGAATCCACTCCTAGTGCCATCAGATCCATCCAGCAAGAACACGACATCCCTCCTGGGAGCCTGACTCTCAACTAGAGAATGTGAATGTTCAGAAAAAGAGTTTTATTAAATGATGCATAGGTAAGGGAAAAACAGGACAAAGCTGCTTCCTTCACATGACAGTCATCCCTTTCCCTAATCTCAAACAACCATTCAAAGAAAGTGTCAATGTGTGCATTGGACTGAGTGCTATCATAGAGAACATTCCTACAGAGGTACGAAATAAATCCAACATGAAAGGCCTCGGGAGGCATCTACCTAAAATGTCAAAGCTATCAAATACTCATATCCTGTTGTAAGAGTGAAAATGGAACTGATCAAAACCATATTTATCTCACCTAGAATTGTTGGTTTTACTGTTGGTGTCATGGTTGTGACCTGTACAATGACAGTGCCCATAGCAGAAAGAAGCTGCTGTTGGACGTTGGGGAGGTCAGTAAATTCAGACACGGAAAGAGCATAACTGGGGTCATAGGATATTTTTTGTAATTCTCTGCTATCAGAGCTCCTTGTTCCAATTCCAAACACCAAGACACCAAGCTCCTTGAGAGCAGACGCTGGTGTATCTACATTGTCAAAGGACCTTCCACCATTCAGCAGTATCAGAATCTGTGGAACACCTTCAAGGCGCCTACTTCCGGAGGAGGCAATAAAGACATTGTCCCTGACATACTGGAGTGCTGCCCCAGTGTTGAGGGGTCTCCCTCCTTTGTGCCTCAGGCCTCTTACGGTGTCCACAACGTCTTCCTTTGTTGTGTAAGTGTTCAAATAGAAGTGGGCCTCTGGTTCTTTGCTATACTGGACCACAGAGACTCGATCTCTGTTCTCCTCCACAGTGAGTTTCTCTACCACTCTTTGAACAAAGTCACGCATTGCTGGAAAGCCATTCCTAGTGCCATCAGAACCATCCAGCAGGAATACTACATCCTTTCTGGCAATGCTTTGGTCCACTAAGAGTTTCAGAAACAAAACAGAAAATATGTTAACATTGCTTCAATGAACCTGAGACTGAAATATGTGTGTTGTTTTAGTTGTCCTAGATAACGCATCCGTTCTTACCTATGACTGTTGGGGTTTTGGGTGTGGCCTCAACTTGTACAGTTATGAGTGTGGAGAAAAACTGCTCCTGGATGCTGGGGAGGTCAGTGAATTCAGAAACAGACTGGGAAAAACTAGGATCAGTGGCAATCCCTTGAACCTCTCTGCTGGAATTTCTGGTTCCAATGCCAAAGATCAAGACCCCACTGTCTTTCAGGGCAGAAGCTGGTATGTCAACATTATCACTGGACCTTCCCCCACTCAGCAGTATCAGCATCTGAGGGACGCCCTCTTGGCTTCTGCTTCCAGAGGAGGCAGTAAGGACGTTGTCCCTTACGTATTGGAGGGCTGCCCCAGTGTTAAGGGGTCTACCTCCTCTGTGCCTCAGACTTCTCACAGTGTTAAGAATGTCCTCCTTTGTGGTGTATGTGTTCAGATAGAAATGAACTTCTTGATCTCTACCGTACTGGACAACAGAAACGCGGTCTTTGTCTCCTCCACATTGAGTTTCCCCACTACTCTCTGAACAAAATCACGCATTGCTGGGAATCCATTCCTTGTGCCATCAGAACCATCCACAAGGAATACCACATCCTTTCTGGAGGTGTCATGATCAACTGAGAAAATAAATAGATTATGTCAATCAGACAGTTGAAATGTGGGGCTTGTGGTCAAATTATACCATTGTTTCTAAGACTCAGCTGACATTTTACTAACACTTCCTGACTCTCAATTAACAGTGATGACACATACCTAAATCTGTTGTCGATTCTGGCGTAACGTCAATAACAACTGACTCCACCGAGGACAGAAGTTGCTGCTGGATGTTTGGAAGGTCAGTGAAGTCAGAGACAGACAGAGCGTAACTGGGATCATGTGATATCCTCTGCAATTCTCTGCTATCAGAGCTCCTTGTTCCAATTCCAAAGATCAAGACCCCAAGCTCCTTCAGAGCAGAAGCTGGAGTGTCAACATTGTCAAAGGACCTTCCACCACTCAGCAGAATCAGTAACTGTGGAACACCTTCAGTGCGTCGACTTCCGGAGGAGGCAGTCAAGACATTGTCTCTCACGTACTGGAGAGCTGCTCCAGTGTTGAGAGGTCTCCCACCTTTGTGTCTCAGACCTCTTACAGTGTTGAGAATCTCTCCTTTTGTTGTGTATGTGTTCAGATAGAATTGGGCGGCTGGATCTCTACTGTACTGGACCACAGCCACGCGATCTTTGTTCTCATCCACACCGAGTGTCTCCACTACTCTTTGAACAAAGTCCCGCATTGCTGGGAATCCACTCCTAGTGCCATCAGATCCATCCAGCAAGAACACGACATCCCTCCTGGGAGCCTGACTCTCAACTAGAGAATGTGAATGTTCAGAAAAAGAGTTTTATTAAATGATGCATAGGTAAGGAAAAACAGGACAAAGCTGCTTCTTCACATGACAGTCATCCCTTTCCCTAATCTCAAACAACCATTCAAAGAAAGTGTCAATGTGTGCATTGGACTGAGTGCTATCATAGAGAACATTCCTACAGAGGTACGAAATAAATCCAACATGAAAGGCCTCGGGAGGCATCTACCTAAAATGTCAAAGCTATCAAATACTCATATCCTGTTGTAAGAGTGAAAATGGAACTGATCAAAACCATATTTATCTCACCTAGAATTGTTGGTTTTACTGTTGGTGTCATGGTTGTGACCTGTACAATGACAGTGCCCATAGCAGAAAGAAGCTGCTGTTGGACGTTGGGGAGGTCAGTAAATTCAGACACGGAAAGAGCATAACTGGGGTCATAGGATATTTTTGTAATTCTCTGCTATCAGAGCTCCTTGTTCCAATTCCAAACACCAAGACACCAAGCTCCTTGAGAGCAGACGCTGGTGTATCTACATTGTCAAAGGACCTTCCACCATTCAGCAGTATCAGAATCTGTGGAACACCTTCAAGGCGCCTACTTCCGGAGGAGGCAATAAAGACATTGTCCCTGACATACTGGAGTGCTGCCCCAGTGTTGAGGGGTCTCCCTCCTTTGTGCCTCAGGCCTCTTACGGTGTCCACAACGTCTTCCTTTGTTGTGTAAGTGTTCAAATAGAAGTGGGCCTCTGGTTCTTTGCTATACTGGACCACAGAGACTCGATCTCTGTTCTCCTCCACAGTGAGTTTCTCTACCACTCTTTGAACAAAGTCACGCATTGCTGGAAAGCCATTCCTAGTGCCATCAGAACCATCCAGCAGGAATACTACATCCTTTCTGGCAATGCTTTGGTCCACTAAGAGTTTCAGAAACAAAACAGAAAATATGTTAACATTGCTTCAATGAACCTGAGACTGAAATATGTGTGTTGTTTTAGTTGTCCTAGATAACGCATCCGTTCTTACCTATGACTGTTGGGGTTTTGGGTGTGGCCTCAACTTGTACAGTTATGAGTGTGGAGAAAAACTGCTCCTGGATGCTGGGGAGGTCAGTGAATTCAGAAACAGACTGGGAAAAACTAGGATCAGTGGCAATCCCTTGAACCTCTCTGCTGGAATTTCTGGTTCCAATGCCAAAGATCAAGACCCCACTGTCTTTCAGGGCAGAAGCTGGTATGTCAACATTATCACTGGACCTTCCCCACTCAGCAGTATCAGCATCTGAGGGACGCCCTCTTGGCTTCTGCTTCCAGAGGAGGCAGTAAGGACGTTGTCCCTTACGTATTGGAGGGCTGCCCCAGTGTTAAGGGGTCTACCTCCTCTGTGCCTCAGACTTCTCACAGTGTTAAGAATGTCCTCCTTTGTGGTGTATGTGTTCAGATAGAAATGAACTTCTTGATCTCTACCGTACTGGACAACAGAAACGCGGTCTTTGTCTCCTCCCACATTGAGTTTCCCCACTACTCTCTGAACAAAATCACGCATTGCTGGGAATCCATTCCTTGTGCCATCAGAACCATCCACAAGGAATACCACATCCTTTCTGGAGGTGTCATGATCAACTGAGAAAATAAATAGATTATGTCAATCAGACAGTTGAAATGTGGGGCTTGTGGTCAAATTATACCATTGTTTCTAAGACTCAGCTGACATTTTACTAACACTTCCTGACTCTCAATTAACAGTGATGACACATACCTAAATCTGTTGTCGATTCTGGCGTAACGTCAATAACAACTGACTCCACCGAGGACAGAAGTTGCTGCTGGATGTTTGGAAGGTCAGTGAAGTCAGAGACAGACAGAGCGTAACTGGGATCATGTGATATCCTCTGCAATTCTCTGCTATCAGAGCTCCTTGTTCCAATTCCAAAGATCAAGACCCCAAGCTCCTTCAGAGCAGAAGCTGGAGTGTCAACATTGTCAAAGGACCTTCCACCACTCAGCAGAATCAGTAACTGTGGAACACCTTCAGTGCGTCGACTTCCGGAGGAGGCAGTCAAGACATTGTCTCTCACGTACTGGAGAGCTGCTCCAGTGTTGAGAGGTCTCCCACCTTTGTGTCTCAGACCTCTTACAGTGTTGAGAATCTCTCCTTTTGTTGTGTATGTGTTCAGATAGAATTGGGCGGCTGGATCTCTACTGTACTGGACCACAGCCACGCGATCTTTGTTCTCATCCACACCGAGTGTCTCCACTACTCTTTGAACAAAGTCCCGCATTGCTGGGAATCCACTCCTAGTGCCATCAGATCCATCCAGCAAGAACACGACATCCCTCCTGGGAGCCTGACTCTCAACTAGAGAATGTGAATGTTCAGAAAAATAGTTTTATTAAATGATGCATAGGTAAGGGAAAAACAGGACAAAGCTGCTATCTTCACATGATAGTCATCCCTTTCCCTAATCTCAAACAACCATTCAAAGAAAGTGTCAATGTGTGCATTGGACTGAGTGCTATCATAGAGAACATTCCTACAGAGGTACGAAATAAATCCAATATGAAAGGCCTCGGGAGGCATCTACCTAAAATGTCAAAGCTATCAAATACTCATATCCTGTTGTAAGAGTGAAAATGGAACTGATCAAAATCATATTTATCTCACCTAGAATTGTTGGTTTTACTGTTGGTGTCATGGTTGTGACCTGTACAATGACAGTGCCCATAGCAGAAAGAAGCTGCTGTTGGACGTTGGGGAGGTCAGTAAATTCAGACACGGAAAGAGCATAACTGGGGTCATAGGATATTTTTTGTAATTCTCTGCTATCAGAGCTCCTTGTTCCAATTCCAAACACCAAGACACCAAGCTCCTTGAGAGCAGACGCTGGTGTATCTACATTGTCAAAGGACCTTCCACCATTCAGCAGTATCAGAATCTGTGGAACACCTTCAAGGCGCCTACTTCCGGAGGAGGCAATAAAGACATTGTCCCTGACATACTGGAGTGCTGCCCCAGTGTTGAGGGGTCTCCCTCCTTTGTGCCTCAGGCCTCTTACGGTGTCCACAACGTCTTCCTTTGTTGTGTAAGTGTTCAAATAGAAGTGGGCCTCTGGTTCTTTGCTATACTGGACCACAGAGACTCGATCTCTGTTCTCCTCCACAGTGAGTTTCTCTACCACTCTTTGAACAAAGTCACGCATTGCTGGAAAGCCATTCCTAGTGCCATCAGAACCATCCAGCAGGAATACTACATCATTTCTGGCAATGCTTTGGTCCACTAAGTGTTTCAGAAACAAAACAGAAAATATGTTAACATTGCTTCAATGAACCTGAGACTGAAATATGTGTGTTGTTTTAGTTGTCCTAGATAACGCATCCGTTCTTACCTATGACTGTTGGGGTTTTGGGTGTGGCCTCAACTTGTACAGTTATGAGTATGGAGAAAACTGCTCCTGGATGCTGGGGAGGTCAGTGAATTCAGAAACAGACTGGGAAAAACTAGGATCAGTGGCAATCCCTTGAACCTCTCTGCTGGAATTTCTGGTTCCAATGCCAAAGATCAAGACCCCACTGTCTTTCAGGGCAGAAGCTGGTATGTCAACATTATCACTGGACCTTCCCCCACTCAGCAGTATCAGCATCTGAGGGACGCCCTCTTGGCTTCTGCTTCCAGAGGAGGCAGTAAGGACGTTGTCCCTTACGTATTGGAGGGCTGCCCCAGTGTTAAGGGGTCTACCTCCTCTGTGCCTCAGACTTCTCACAGTGTTAAGAATGTCCTCCTTTGTGGTGTATGTGTTCAGATAGAAATGAACTTCTTGATCTCTACCGTACTGGACAACAGAAACGCGGTCTTTGTCTCCTCCCACATTGAGTTTCCCCACTACTCTCTGAACAAAATCACGCATTGCTGGGAATCCATTCCTTGTGCCATCAGAACCATCCACAAGGAATACCACATCCTTTCTGGAGGTGTCATGATCAACTGAGAAAATAAATAGATTATGTCAATCAGACAGTTGAAATGTGGGGCTTGTGGTCAAATTATACCATTGTTTCTAAGACTCAGCTGACATTTTACTAACACTTCCTGACTCTCAATTAACAGTGATGACACATACCTAAATCTGTTGTCGATTCTGGCGTAACGTCAATAACAACTGACTCACCGAGGACAGAAGTTGCTGCTGGATGTTTGGAAGGTCAGTGAAGTCAGAGACAGACAGAGCGTAACTGGGATCATGTGATATCCTCTGCAATTCTCTGCTATCAGAGCTCCTTGTTCCAATTCCAAAGATCAAGACCCCAAGCTCCTTCAGAGCAGCAGCTGGAGTGTCAACATTGTCAAAGGACCTTCCACCACTCAGCAGAATCAGTAACTGTGGAACACCTTCAGTGCGTCGACTTCCGGAGGAGGCAGTCAAGACATTGTCTCTCACGTACTGGAGAGCTGCTCCAGTGTTGAGAGGTCTCCCACCTTTGTGTCTCAGACCTCTTACAGTGTTGAGAATCTCTCCTTTTGTTGTGTATGTGTTCAGATAGAATTGGGCGGCTGGATCTCTACTGTACTGGACCACAGCCACGCGATCTTTGTTCTCATCCACACCGAGTGTCTCCACTACTCTTTGAACAAAGTCCCGCATTGCTGGGAATCCACTCCTAGTGCCATCAGATCCATCCAGCAAGAACACGACATCCCTCCTGGGAGCCTGACTCTCAACTAGAGAATGTGAATGTTCAGAAAAAAAGAGTTTTATTAAATGATGCATAGGTAAGGGAAAAACAGGACAAAGCTGCTTCCTTCACATGACAGTCATCCCTTTCCCTAATCTCAAACAACCATTCAAAGAATGTATCAATGTGTGCATTGGACTGAGTGCTATCATAGAGAACATTCCTACAGAGGTACGAAATAAATCCAACATGAAAGGCCTCGGGAGGCATCTACCTAAAGTGTCAAAGCTATCAAATACTCAAATCCTGATGTAAGAGTGAAAATGGAACTGATCAAAACCATATTTATCTTACCTAGAATTGTTGGTTTTACTGTTGGTGTCATGGTTGTGACCTGTACAATGACAGTGCTCATAGCAGAAAGAAGCTGCTGTTGGACGTTGGGGAGGTCAGTAAATTCAGACACGGAAAGAGCATAACTGGGGACATAGGATATTTTTTGTAATTCTCTGCTATCAGAGCTCCTTGTTCCAATTCCAAACACCAAGACACCAAGCTCCTTGAGAGCAGACGCTGGTGTATCTACATTGTCAAAGGACCTTCCACCATTCAGCAGTATCAGAATCTGTGGAACACCTTCAAGGCGCCTACTTCCGGAGGAGGCAATAAAGACATTGTCCCTGACATACTGGAGAGCTGCCCCAGTGTTGAGGGGTCTCCCTCCTTTGTGCCTCAGGCCTCTTATGGTGTCCACAACGTCTTCCTTTGTTGTGTAAGTGTTCAAATAGAAGTGGGCCTCTGGTTCTTTGCTATACTGGACCACAGAGACTCGATCTCTGTTCTCCTCCACAGTGAGTTTCTCTACCACTCTTTGAACAAAGTCACGCATTGCTGGAAAGCCATTCCTAGTGCCATCAGAACCATCCAGCAGGAATACTACATCCTTTCTGGCAATGCTTTGGTCCACTAAGAGTTTCAGAAACAAAACAGAAAATATGTTAACATTGCTTCAATGAACCTGAGACTGAAATATGTGTGTTGTTTTAGTTGTCCTAGATAACGCATCCGTTCTTACCTATGACTGTTGGGGTTTTGGGTGTGGCCTCAACTTGTACAGTTATGAGTGTGGAGAAAAACTGCTCCTGGATGCTGGGGAGGTCAGTGAATTCAGAAACAGACTGGGAAAAACTAGGATCAGTGGCAATCCCTTGAACCTCTCTGCTGGAATTTTTGGTTCCAATGCCAAAGATCAAGACCCCACTGTCTTTCAGGGCAGAAGCTGGTATGTCAACATTATCACTGGACCTTCCCCCACTCAGCAGTATCAGCATCTGAGGGACGCCCTCTTGGCTTCTGCTTCCAGAGGAGGCAGTAAGGACGTTGTCCCTTACGTATTGGAGGGCTGCCCCAGTGTTAAGGGGTCTACCTCCTCTGTGCCTCAGACTTCTCACAGTGTTAAGAATGTCCTCCTTTGTGGTGTATGTGTTCAGATAGAAATGAACTTCTTGATCTCTACCGTACTGGACAACAGAAACGCGGTCTTTGTCTCCTCCCACATTGAGTTTCCCCACTACTCTCTGAACAAAATCACGCATTGCTGGGAATCCATTCCTTGTGCCATCAGAACCATCCACAAGGAATACCACATCCTTTCTGGAGGTGTCATGATCAACTGAGAAAATAAATAGATTATGTCAATCAGACAGTTGAAATGTGGGGCTTGTGGTCAAATTATACCATTGTTTCTAAGACTCAGCTGACATTTTACTAACACTTCCTGACTCTCAATTAACAGTGATGACACATACCTAAATCTGTTGTCGATTCTGGCGTAACGTCAATAACAACTGACTCCACCGAGGACAGAAGTTGCTGCTGGATGTTTGGAAGGTCAGTGAAGTCAGAGACAGACAGAGCGTAACTGGGATCATGTGATATCCTCTGCAATTCTCTGCTATCAGAGCTCCTTGTTCCAATTCCAAAGATCAAGACCCCAAGCTCCTTCAGAGCAGAAGCTGGAGTGTCAACATTGTCAAAGGACCTTCCACCACTCAGCAGAATCAGTAACTGTGGAACACCTTCAGTGCGTCGACTTCCGGAGGAGGCAGTCAAGACATTGTCTCTCACGTACTGGAGAGCTGCTCCAGTGTTGAGAGGTCTCCCACCTTTGTGTCTCAGACCTCTTACAGTGTTGAGAATCTCTCCTTTTGTTGTGTATGTGTTCAGATAGAATTGGGCGGCTGGATCTCTACTGTACTGGACCACAGCCACGCGATCTTTGTTCTCATCCACACCGAGTGTCTCCACTACTCCTTGAACAAAGTCCCGCATTGCTGGGAATCCACTCCTAGTGCCATCAGATCCATCCAGCAAGAACACGACATCCCTCCTGGGAGCCTGACTCTCAACTAGAGAATGTGAATGTTCAGAAAAAGAGTTTTATTAAATGATGCATAGGTAAAGGAAAAACAGGACAAAGCTGCTTCCTTCACATGACAGTCATCCCTTTCCCTAATCTCAAACAACCATTCAAAGAAAGTGTCAATGTGTGCATTGGACTGAGTGCTATCATAGAGAACATTCCTACAGAGGTACGAAATAAATCCAACATGAAAGGCCTCGGGAGGCATCTACCTAAAATGTCAAAGCTATCAAATACTCATATCCTGTTGTAAGAGTGAAAATGGAACTGATCAAAACCATATTTATCTCACCTAGAATTGTTGGTTTTACTGTTGGTGTCATGGTTGTGACCTGTACAATGACAGTGCCCATAGCAGAAAAAGCTGCTGTTGGACGTTGGGGAGGTCAGTAAATTCAGACACGGAAAGAGCATAACTGGGGTCATAGGATATTTTTGTAATTCTCTGCTATCAGAGCTCCTTGTTCCAATTCCAAACACCAAGACACCAAGCTCCTTGAGAGCAGACGCTGGTGTATCTACATTGTCAAAGGACCTTCCACCATTCAGCAGTATCAGAATCTGTGGAACACCTTCAAGGCGCCTACTTCCGGAGGAGGCAATAAAGACATTGTCCCTGACATACTGGAGAGCTGCCCCAGTGTTGAGGGGTCTCCCTCCTTTGTGCCTCAGGCCTCTTACGGTGTCCACAACGTCTTCCTTTGTTGTGTAAGTGTTCAAATAGAAGTGGGCCTCTGGTTCTTTGCTATACTGGACCACAGAGACTCGATCTCTGTTCTCCTCCACAGTGAGTTTCTCTACCACTCTTTGAACAAAGTCACGCATTGCTGGAAAGCCATTCCTAGTGCCATCAGAACCATCCAGCAGGAATACTACATCCTTTCTGGCAATGCTTTGGTCCACTAAGAGTTTCAGAAACAAAACAGAAAATATGTTAACATTGCTTCAATGAACCTGAGACTGAAATATGTGTGTTGTTTTAGTTGTCCTAGATAACGCATCCGTTCTTACCTATGACTGTTGGGGTTTTGGGTGTGGCCTCAACTTGTACAGTTATGAGTGTGGAGAAAAACTGCTCCTGGATGCTGGGGAGGTCAGTGAATTCAGAAACAGACTGGGAAAAACTAGGATCAGTGGCAATCCCTTGAACCTCTCTGCTGGAATTTCTGGTTCCAATGCCAAAGATCAAGACCCCACTGTCTTTCAGGGCAGAAGCTGGTATGTCAACATTATCACTGGACCTTCCCCACTCAGCAGTATCAGCATCTGAGGGACGCCCTCTTGGCTTCTGCTTCCAGAGGAGGCAGTAAGGACGTTGTCCCTTACGTATTGGAGGGCTGCCCCAGTGTTAAGGGGTCTACCTCCTCTGTGCCTCAGACTTCTCACAGTGTTAAGAATGTCCTCCTTTGTGGTGTATGTGTTCAGATAGAAATGAACTTCTTGATCTCTACCGTACTGGACAACAGAAACGCGGTCTTTGTCTCCTCCCACATTGAGTTTCCCCACTACTCTCTGAACAAAATCACGCATTGCTGGGAATCCATTCCTTGTGCCATCAGAACCATCCACAAGGAATACCACATCCTTTCTGGAGGTGTCATGATCAACTGAGAAAATAAATAGATTATGTCAATCAGACAGTTGAAATGTGGGGCTTGTGGTCAAATTATACCATTGTTTCTAAGACTCAGCTGACATTTTACTAACACTTCCTGACTCTCAATTAACAGTGATGACACATACCTAAATCTGTTGTCGATTCTGGCGTAACGTCAATAACAACTGACTCCACCGAGGACAGAAGTTGCTGCTGGATGTTTGGAAGGTCAGTGAAGTCAGAGACAGACAGAGCGTAACTGGGATCATGTGATATCCTCTGCAATTCTCTGCTATCAGAGCTCCTTGTTCCAATTCCAAAGATCAAGACCCCAAGCTCCTTCAGAGCAGAAGCTGGAGTGTCAACATTGTCAAAGGACCTTCCACCACTCAGCAGAATCAGTAACTGTGGAACACCTTCAGTGCGTCGACTTCCGGAGGAGGCAGTCAAGACATTGTCTCTCACGTACTGGAGAGCTGCTCCAGTGTTGAGAGGTCTCCCACCTTTGTGTCTCAGACCTCTTACAGTGTTGAGAATCTCTCCTTTTTTGTGTATGTGTTCAGATAGAATTGGGCGGCTGGATCTCTACTGTACTGGACCACAGCCACGCGATCTTTGTTCTCATCCACACCGAGTGTCTCCACTACTCCTTGAACAAAGTCCCGCATAGCTGGGAATCCACTCCTAGTGCCATCAGATCCATCCAGCAAGAACACGACATCCCTCCTGGGAGCCTGACTCTCAACTAGAGAATGTGAATGTTCAGAAAAAAGAGTTTTATTAAATGATGCATAGGTAAGGGAAAAACAGGACAAAGCTGCTTCCTTCACATGACAGTCATCCCTTTCCCTAATCTCAAACAACCATTCAAAGAAAGTGTCAATGTGTACATTGGACTGAGTGCTATCATAGAGAACATTCCTACAGAGGTACGAAATAAATCCAACATGAAAGGCCTCGGGAGGCATCTACCTAAAATGTCAAAGCTATCAAATACTCATATCCTGTTGTAAGAGTGAAAATGGAACTGATCAAAACCATATTTATCTCACCTAGAATTGTTGGTTTTACTGTTGATGTCATGGTTGTGACCTGTACAATGACAGTGCCCATAGCAGAAAGAAGCTGCTGTTGGACGTTGGGGAGGTCAGTAAATTCAGACACGGAAAGAGCATAACTGGGGTCATAGGATATTTTTTGTAATTCTCTGCTATCAGAGCTCCTTGTTCCAATTCCAAACACCAAGACACCAAGCTCCTTGAGAGCAGACGCTGGTGTATCTACATTGTCAAAGGACCTTCCACCATTCAGCAGTATCAGAATCTGTGGAACACCTTCAAGGCGCCTACTTCCCGGAGGAGGCAATAAAGACATTGTCCCTGACATACTGGAGAGCTGCCCCAGTGTTGAGGGGTCTCCTCCTTTGTGCCTCAGGCCTCTTACGGTGTCCACAACGTCTTCCTTTGTTGTGTAAGTGTTCAAATAGAAGTGGGCCTCTGGTTCTTTGCTATACTGGACCACAGAGACTCGATCTCTGTTCTCCTCCACAGTGAGTTTCTCTACCACTCTTTGAACAAAGTCACGCATTGCTGGAAAGCCATTCCTAGTGCCATCAGAACCATCCAGCAGGAATACTACATCCTTTCTGGCAATGCTTTGGTCCACTAAGAGTTTCAGAAACAAAACAGAAAATATGTTAACATTGCTTCAATGAACCTGAGACTGAAATATGTGTGTTGTTTTAGTTGTCCTAGATAACGCATCCGTTCTTACCTATGACTGTTGGGGTTTTGGGTGTGGCCTCAACTTGTACAGTTATGAGTGTGGAGAAAAACTGCTCCTGGATGCTGGGGAGGTCAGTGAATTCAGAAACAGACTGGGAAAACTAGGATCAGTGGCAATCCCTTGAACCTCTCTGCTGGAATTTCTGGTTCCAATGCCAAAGATCAAGACCCCACTGTCTTTCAGGGCAGAAGCTGGTATGTCAACATTATCACTGGACCTTCCCCCACTCAGCAGTATCAGCATCTGAGGGACGCCCTCTTGGCTTCTGCTTCCAGAGGAGGCAGTAAGGACGTTGTCCCTTACGTATTGGAGGGCTGCCCCAATGTTAAGGGGTCTACCTCCTCTGTGCCTCAGACTTCTCACAGTGTTAAGAATGTCCTCCTTTGTGGTGTATGTGTTCAGATAGAAATGAACTTCTTGATCTCTACCGTACTGGACAACAGAAACGCGGTCTTTGTCTCCTCCCACATTGAGTTTCCCCACTACTCTCTGAACAAAATCACGCATTGCTGGGAATCCATTCCTTGTGCCATCAGAACCATCCACAAGGAATACCACATCCTTTCTGGAGGTGTCATGATCAACTGAGAAAATAAATAGATTATGTCAATCAGACAGTTGAAATGTGGGGCTTGTGGTCAAATTATACCATTGTTTCTAAGACTCAGCTGACATTTTACTAACACTTCCTGACTCTCAATTAACAGTGATGACACATACCTAAATCTGTTGTCGATTCTGGCGTAACGTCAATAACAACTGACTCCACCGAGGACAGAAGTTGCTGCTGGATGTTTGGAAGGTCAGTGAAGTCAGAGACAGACAGAGCGTAACTGGGATCATGTGATATCCTCTGCAATTCTCTGCTATCAGAGCTCCTTGTTCCAATTCCAAAGATCAAGACCCCAAGCTCCTTCAGAGCAGCAGCTGGAGTGTCAACATTGTCAAAGGACCTTCCACCACTCAGCAGAATCAGTAACTGTGGAACACCTTCAGTGCGTCGACTTCCGGAGGAGGCAGTCAAGACATTGTCTCTCACGTACTGGAGAGCTGCTCCAGTGTTGAGAGGTCTCCACCTTTGTGTCTCAGACCTCTTACAGTGTTGAGAATCTCTCCTTTTGTTGTGTATGTGTTCAGATAGAATTGGGCGGCTGGATCTCTACTGTACTGGACCACAGCCACGCGATCTTTGTTCTCATCCACACCGAGTGTCTCCACTACTCCTTGAACAAAGTCCCGCATTGCTGGGAATCCACTCCTAGTGCCATCAGATCCATCCAGCAAGAACACGACATCCCTCCTGGGAGCCTGACTCTCAACTAGAGAATGTGAATGTTCAGAAAAAAGAGTTTTATTAAATGATGCATAGGTAAGGGAAAAACAGGACAAAGCTGCTATCTTCACATGACAGTCATCCCTTTCCCTAATCTCAAACAACCATTCAAAGAAAGTGTCAATGTGTGCATTGGACTGAGTGCTATCATAGAGAACATTCCTACAGAGGTACGAAATAAATCCAACATGAAAGGCCTCGGGAGGCATCTACCTAAAATGTCAAAGCTATCAAATACTCATATCCTGTTGTAAGAGTGAAAATGGAACTGATCAAAACCATATTTATCTTACCTAGAATTGTTGGTTTTACTGTTGATGTCATGGTTGTGACCTGTACAATGACAGTGCCCATAGCAGAAAGAAGCTGCTGTTGGACGTTGGGGAGGTCAGTAAATTCAGACACGGAAAGAGCATAACTGGGGTCATAGGATATTTTTTGTAATTCTCTGCTATCAGAGCTCCTTGTTCCAATTCCAAACACCAAGACACCAAGCTCCTTGAGAGCAGACGCTGGTGTATCTACATTGTCAAAGGACCTTCCACCATTCAGCAGTATCAGAATCTGTGGAACACCTTCAAGGCGCCTACTTCCGGAGGAGGCAATAAAGACATTGTCCCTGACATACTGGAGAGCTGCCCCAGTGTTGAGGGGTCTCCCTCCTTTGTGCCTCAGGCCTCTTACGGTGTCCACAACGTCTTCCTTTGTTGTGTAAGTGTTCAAATAGAAGTGGGCCTCTGGTTCTTTGCTATACTGGACCACAGAGACTCGATCTCTGTTCTCCTCCACAGTGAGTTTCTCTACCACTCTTTGAACAAATTCACGCATTGCTGGAAAGCCATTCCTAGTGCCATCAGAACCATCCAGCAGGAATACTACATCCTTTCTGGCAATGCTTTGGTCCACTAAGAGTTTCAGAAACAAAACAGAAAATATGTTAACATTGCTTCAATGAACCTGAGACTGAAATATGTGTGTTGTTTTAGTTGTCCTAGATAACGCATCCGTTCTTACCTATGACTGTTGGGGTTTTGGGTGTGGCCTCAACTTGTACAGTTGTGAGTGTGGAGAAAAACTGCTCCTGGATGCTGGGGAGGTCAGTGAATTCAGAAACAGACTGGGAAAAACTAGGATCAGTGGCAATCCCTTGAACCTCTCTGCTGGAATTTCTGGTTCCAATGCCAAAGATCAAGACCCCACTGTCTTTCAGGGCAGAAGCTGGTATGTCAACATTATCACTGGACCTTCCCCCACTCAGCAGTATCAGCATCTGAGGGACGCCCTCTTGGCTTCTGCTTCCAGAGGAGGCAGTAAGGACGTTGTCCCTTACGTATTGGAGGGCTGCCCCAATGTTAAGGGGTCTACCTCCTCTGTGCCTCAGACTTCTCACAGTGTTAAGAATGTCCTCCTTTGTGGTGTATGTGTTCAGATAGAAATGAACTTCTTGATCTCTACCGTACTGGACAACAGAAACGCGGTCTTTGTCTCCTCCCACATTGAGTTTCCCCACTACTCTCTGAACAAAATCACGCATTGCTGGGAATCCATTCCTTGTGCCATCAGAACCATCCACAAGGAATACCACATCCTTTCTGGAGGTGTCATGATCAACTGAGAAAATAAATAGATTATGTCAATCAGACAGTTGAAATGTGGGGCTTGTGGTCAAATTATACCATTGTTTCTAAGACTCAGCTGACATTTTACTAACACTTCCTGACTCTCAATTAACAGTGATGACACATACCTAAATCTGTTGTCGATTCTGGCGTAACGTCAATAACAACTGACTCCACCGAGGACAGAAGTTGCTGCTGGATGTTTGGAAGGTCAGTGAAGTCAGAGACAGACAGAGCGTAACTGGGATCATGTGATATCCTCTGCAATTCTCTGCTATCAGAGCTCCTTGTTCCAATTCCAAAGATCAAGACCCCAAGCTCCTTCAGAGCAGCAGCTGGAGTGTCAACATTGTCAAAGGACCTTCCACCACTCAGCAGAATCAGTAACTGTGGAACACCTTCAGTGCGTCGACTTCCGGAGGAGGCAGTCAAGACATTGTCTCTCACGTACTGGAGAGCTGCTCCAGTGTTGAGAGGTCTCCCACCTTTGTGTCTCAGACCTCTTACAGTGTTGAGAATCTCTCCTTTTGTTGTGTATGTGTTCAGATAGAATTGGGCGGCTGGATCTCTACTGTACTGGACCACAGCCACGCGATCTTTGTTCTCATCCACACCGAGTGTCTCCACTACTCCTTGAACAAAGTCCCGCATTGCTGGGAATCCACTCCTAGTGCCATCAGATCCATCCAGCAAGAACACGACATCCCTCCTGGGAGCCTGACTCTCAACTAGAGAATGTGAATGTTCAGAAAAAGAGTTTTATTAAATGATGCATAGGTAAGGGAAAAACAGGACAAAGCTGCTATCTTCACATGACAGTCATCCCTTTCCCTAATCTCAAACAACCATTCAAAGAAAGTGTCAATGTGTGCATTGGACTGAGTGCTATCATAGAGAACATTCCTACAGAGGTACGAAATAAATCCAACATGAAAGGCCTCGGGAGGCATCTACCTAAAATGTCAAAGCTATCAAATACTCATATCCTGTTGTAAGAGTGAAAATGGAACTGATCAAAACCATATTTATCTTACCTAGAATTGTTGGTTTTACTGTTGATGTCATGGTTGTGACCTGTACAATGACAGTGCCCATAGCAGAAAGAAGCTGCTGTTGGACGTTGGGGAGGTCAGTAAATTCAGACACGGAAAGAGCATAACTGGGGTCATAGGATATTTTTTGTAATTCTCTGCTATCAGAGCTCCTTGTTCCAATTCCAAACACCAAGACACCAAGCTCCTTGAGAGCAGACGCTGGTGTATCTACATTGTCAAAGGACCTTCCACCATTCAGCAGTATCAGAATCTGTGGAACACCTTCAAGGCGCCTACTTCCGGAGGAGGCAATAAAGACATTGTCCCTGACATACTGGAGAGCTGCCCCAGTGTTGAGGGGTCTCCCTCCTTTGTGCCTCAGGCCTCTTACGGTGTCCACAACGTCTTCCTTTGTTGTGTAAGTGTTCAAATAGAAGTGGGCCTCTGGTTCTTTGCTATACTGGACCACAGAGACTCGATCTCTGTTCTCCTCCACAGTGAGTTTCTCTACCACTCTTTGAACAAAGTCACGCATTGCTGGAAAGCCATTCCTAGTGCCATCAGAACCATCCAGCAGGAATACTACATCCTTTCTGGCAATGCTTTGGTCCACTAAGAGTTTCAGAAACAAAACAGAAAATATGTTAACATTGCTTCAATGAACCTGAGACTGAAATATGTGTGTTGTTTTAGTTGTCCTAGATAACGCATCCGTTCTTACCTATGACTGTTGGGGTTTTGGGTGTGGCCTCAACTTGTACAGTTATGAGTGTGGAGAAAAACTGCTCCTGGATGCTGGGGAGGTCAGTGAATTCAGAAACAGACTGGGAAAAACTAGGATCAGTGGCAATCCCTTGAACCTCTCTGCTGGAATTTCTGGTTCCAATGCCAAAGATCAAGACCCCACTGTCTTTCAGGGCAGAAGCTGGTATGTCAACATTATCACTGGACCTTCCCCCACTCAGCAGTATCAGCATCTGAGGGACGCCCTCTTGGCTTCTGCTTCCAGAGGAGGCAGTAAGGACGTTGTCCCTTACGTATTGGAGGGCTGCCCCAGTGTTAAGGGGTCTACCTCCTCTGTGCCTCAGACTTCTCACAGTGTTAAGAATGTCCTCCTTTGTGGTGTATGTGTTCAGATAGAAATGAACTTCTTGATCTCTACCGTACTGGACAACAGAAACGCGGTCTTTGTCTCCTCCCACATTGAGTTTCCCCACTACTCTCTGAACAAAATCACGCATTGCTGGGAATCCATTCCTTGTGCCATCAGAACCATCCACAAGGAATACCACATCCTTTCTGGAGGTGTCATGATCAACTGAGAAAATAAATAGATTATGTCAATCAGACAGTTGAAATGTGGGGCTTGTGGTCAAATTATACCATTGTTTCTAAGACTCAGCTGACATTTTACTAACACTTCCTGACTCTCAATTAACAGTGATGACACATACCTAAATCTGTTGTCGATTCTGGCGTAACGTCAATAACAACTGACTCCACCGAGGACAGAAGTTGCTGCTGGATGTTTGGAAGGTCAGTGAAGTCAGAGACAGACAGAGCGTAACTGGGATCATGTGATATCCTCTGCAATTCTCTGCTATCAGAGCTCCTTGTTCCAATTCCAAAGATCAAGACCCCAAGCTCCTTCAGAGCAGCAGCTGGAGTGTCAACATTGTCAAAGGACCTTCCACCACTCAGCAGAATCAGTAACTGTGGAACACCTTCAGTGCGTCGACTTCCGGAGGAGGCAGTCAAGACATTGTCTCTCACGTACTGGAGAGCTGCTCCAGTGTTGAGAGGTCTCCCACCTTTGTGTCTCAGACCTCTTACAGTGTTGAGAATCTCTCCTTTTGTTGTGTATGTGTTCAGATAGAATTGGGCGGCTGGATCTCTACTGTACTGGACCACAGCCACGCGATCTTTGTTCTCATCCACACCGAGTGTCTCCACTACTCCTTGAACAAAGTCCCGCATAGCTGGGAATCCACTCCTAGTGCCATCAGATCCATCCAGCAAGAACACGACATCCCTCCTGGGAGCCTGACTCTCAACTAGAGAATGTGAATGTTCAGAAAAAAGAGTTTTATTAAATGATGCATAGGTAAGGGAAAAACAGGACAAAGCTGCTATCTTCACATGACAGTCATCCCTTTCCCTAATCTCAAACAACCATTCAAAGAAAGTGTCAATGTGTGCATTGGACTGAGTGCTATCATAGAGAACATTCCTACAGAGGTACGAAATAAATCCAACATGAAAGGCCTCGGGAGGCATCTACCTAAAATGTCAAAGCTATCAAATACTCATATCCTGTTGTAAGAGTGAAAATGGAACTGATCAAAACCATATTTATCTTACCTAGAATTGTTGGTTTTACTGTTGGTGTCATGGTTGTGACCTGTACAATGACAGTGCCCATAGCAGAAAGAAGCTGCTGTTGGACGTTGGGGAGGTCAGTAAATTCAGACACGGAAAGAGCATAACTGGGGTCATAGGATATTTTTGTAATTCTCTGCTATCAGAGCTCCTTGTTCCAATTCCAAACACCAAGACACCAAGCTCCTTGAGAGCAGACGCTGGTGTATCTACATTGTCAAAGGACCTTCCACCATTCAGCAGTATCAGAATCTGTGGAACACCTTCAAGGCGCCTACTTCCGGAGGAGGCAATAAAGACATTGTCCCTGACATACTGGAGAGCTGCCCCAGTGTTGAGGGGTCTCCTCCTTTGTGCCTCAGGCCTCTTACGGTGTCCACAACGTCTTCCTTTGTTGTGTAAGTGTTCAAATAGAAGTGGGCCTCTGGTTCTTTGCTATACTGGACCACAGAGACTCGATCTCTGTTCTCCTCCACAGTGAGTTTCTCTACCACTCTTTGAACAAAGTCACGCATTGCTGGAAAGCCATTCCTAGTGCCATCAGAACCATCCAGCAGGAATACTACATCCTTTCTGGCAATGCTTTGGTCCACTAAGAGTTTCAGAAACAAAACAGAAAATATGTTAACATTGCTTCAATGAACCTGAGACTGAAATATGTGTGTTGTTTTAGTTGTCCTAGATAACGCATCCGTTCTTACCTATGACTGTTGGGGTTTTGGGTGTGGCCTCAACTTGTACAGTTATGAGTGTGGAGAAAAACTGCTCCTGGATGCTGGGGAGGTCAGTGAATTCAGAAACAGACTGGGAAAAACTAGGATCAGTGGCAATCCCTTGAACCTCTCTGCTGGAATTTCTGGTTCCAATGCCAAAGATCAAGACCCCACTGTCTTTCAGGGCAGAAGCTGGTATGTCAACATTATCACTGGACCTTCCCCACTCAGCAGTATCAGCATCTGAGGGACGCCCTCTTGGCTTCTGCTTCCAGAGGAGGCAGTAAGGACGTTGTCCCTTACGTATTGGAGGGCTGCCCCAGTGTTAAGGGGTCTACCTCCTCTGTGCCTCAGACTTCTCACAGTGTTAAGAATGTCCTCCTTTGTGGTGTATGTGTTCAGATAGAAATGAACTTCTTGATCTCTACCGTACTGGACAACAGAAACGCGGTCTTTGTCTCCTCCCACATTGAGTTTCCCCACTACTCTCTGAACAAAATCACGCATTGCTGGGAATCCATTCCTTGTGCCATCAGAACCATCCACAAGGAATACCACATCCTTTCTGGAGGTGTCATGATCAACTGAGAAAATAAATAGATTATGTCAATCAGACAGTTGAAATGTGGGGCTTGTGGTCAAATTATACCATTGTTTCTAAGACTCAGCTGACATTTTACTAACACTTCCTGACTCTCAATTAACAGTGATGACACATACCTAAATCTGTTGTCGATTCTGGCGTAACGTCAATAACAACTGACTCCACCGAGGACAGAAGTTGCTGCTGGATGTTTGGAAGGTCAGTGAAGTCAGAGACAGACAGAGCGTAACTGGGATCATGTGATATCCTCTGCAATTCTCTGCTATCAGAGCTCCTTGTTCCAATTCCAAAGATCAAGACCCCAAGCTCCTTCAGAGCAGCAGCTGGAGTGTCAACATTGTCAAAGGACCTTCCACCACTCAGCAGAATCAGTAACTGTGGAACACCTTCAGTGCGTCGACTTCCGGAGGAGGCAGTCAAGACATTGTCTCTCACGTACTGGAGAGCTGCTCCAGTGTTGAGAGGTCTCCCACCTTTGTGTCTCAGACCTCTTACAGTGTTGAGAATCTCTCCTTTTGTTGTGTATGTGTTCAGATAGAATTGGGCGGCTGGATCTCTACTGTACTGGACCACAGCCACGCGATCTTTGTTCTCATCCACACCGAGTGTCTCCACTACTCCTTGAACAAAGTCCCGCATAGCTGGGAATCCACTCCTAGTGCCATCAGATCCATCCAGCAAGAACACGACATCCCTCCTGGGAGCCTGACTCTCAACTAGAGAATGTGAATGTTCAGAAAAAGAGTTTTATTAAATGATGCATAGGTAAGGGAAAAACAGGACAAAGCTGCTTCCTTCACATGACAGTCATCCCTTTCCTAATCTCAAACAACCATTCAAAGAAAGTGTCAATGTGTGCATTGGACTGAGTGCTATCATAGAGAACATTCCTACAGAGGTACGAAATAAATCCAACATGAAAGGCCTCGGGAGGCATCTACCTAAAATGTCAAAGCTATCAAATACTCATATCCTGTTGTAAGAGTGAAAATGGAACTGATCAAAACCATATTTATCTTACCTAGAATTGTTGGTTTTACTGTTGGTGTCATGGTTGTGACCTGTACAATGACAGTGCCCATAGCAGAAAGAAGCTGCTGTTGGACGTTGGGGAGGTCAGTAAATTCAGACACGGAAAGAGCATAACTGGGGTCATAGGATATTTTTTGTAATTCTCTGCTATCAGAGCTCCTTGTTCCAATTCCAAACACCAAGACACCAAGCTCCTTGAGAGCAGACGCTGGTGTATCTACATTGTCAAAGGACCTTCCACCATTCAGCAGTATCAGAATCTGTGGAACACCTTCAAGGCGCCTACTCCCAGAGGAGGCAATAAAGACATTGTCCCTGACATACTGGAGAGCTGCCCCAGTGTTGAGGGGTCTCCCTCCTTTGTGCCTCAGGCCTCTTACGGTGTCCACAACGTCTTCCTTTGTTGTGTAAGTGTTCAAATAGAAGTGGGCCTCTGGTTCTTTGCTATACTGGACCACAGAGACTCGATCTCTGTTCTCCTCCACAGTGAGTTTCTCTACCACTCTTTGAACAAAGTCACGCATTGCTGGAAAGCCATTCCTAGTGCCATCAGAACCATCCAGCAGGAATACTACATCCTTTCTGGCAATGCTTTGGTCCACTAAGAGTTTCAGAAACAAAACAGAAAATATGTTAACATTGCTTCAATGAACCTGAGACTGAAATATGTGTGTTGTTTTAGTTGTCCTAGATAACGCATCCGTTCTTACCTATGACTGTTGGGGTTTTGGGTGTGGCCTCAACTTGTACAGTTATGAGTGTGGAGAAAAACTGCTCCTGGATGCTGGGGAGGTCAGTGAATTCAGAAACAGACTGGGAAAAACTAGGATCAGTGGCAATCCCTTGAACCTCTCTGCTGGAATTTCTGGTTCCAATGCCAAAGATCAAGACCCCACTGTCTTTCAGGGCAGAAGCTGGTATGTCAACATTATCACTGGACCTTCCCCCACTCAGCAGTATCAGCATCTGAGGGACGCCCTCTTGGCTTCTGCTTCCAGAGGAGGCAGTAAGGACGTTGTCCCTTACGTATTGGAGGGCTGCCCCAGTGTTAAGGGGTCTACCTCCTCTGTGCCTCAGACTTCTCACAGTGTTAAGAATGTCCTCCTTTGTGGTGTATGTGTTCAGATAGAAATGAACTTCTTGATCTCTACCGTACTGGACAACAGAAACGCGGTCTTTGTCTCCTCCCACATTGAGTTTCCCCACTACTCTCTGAACAAAATCACGCATTGCTGGGAATCCATTCCTTGTGCCATCAGAACCATCCACAAGGAATACCACATCCTTTCTGGAGGTGTCATGATCAACTGAGAAAATAAATAGATTATGTCAATCAGACAGTTGAAATGTGGGGCTTGTGGTCAAATTATACCATTGTTTCTAAGACTCAGCTGACATTTTACTAACACTTCCTGACTCTCAATTAACAGTGATGACACATACCTAAATCTGTTGTCGATTCTGGCGTAACGTCAATAACAACTGACTCCACCGAGGACAGAAGTTGCTGCTGGATGTTTGGAAGGTCAGTGAAGTCAGAGACAGACAGAGCGTAACTGGGATCATGTGATATCCTCTGCAATTCTCTGCTATCAGAGCTCCTTGTTCCAATTCCAAAGATCAAGACCCCAAGCTCCTTCAGAGCAGCAGCTGGAGTGTCAACATTGTCAAAGGACCTTCCACCACTCAGCAGAATCAGTAACTGTGGAACACCTTCAGTGCGTCGACTTCCGGAGGAGGCAGTCAAGACATTGTGTCTCACGTACTGGAGAGCTGCTCCAGTGTTGAGAGGTCTCCCACCTTTGTGTCTCAGACCTCTTACAGTGTTGAGAATCTCTCCTTTTGTTGTGTATGTGTTCAGATAGAATTGGGCGGCTGGATCTCTACTGTACTGGACCACAGCCACGCGATCTTTGTTCTCATCCACACCGAGTGTCTCCACTACTCCTTGAACAAAGTCCCGCATAGCTGGGAATCCACTCCTAGTGCCATCAGATCCATCCAGCAAGAACACGACATCCCTCCTGGGAGCCTGACTCTCAACTAGAGAATGTGAATGTTCAGAAAAAAAGAGTTTTATTAAATGATGCATAGGTAAGGGAAAAACAGGACAAAGCTGCTTCCTTCACATGACAGTCATCCCTTTCCCTAATCTCAAACAACCATTCAAAGAAAGTGTCAATGTGTGCATTGGACTGAGTGCTATCATAGAGAACATTCCTACAGAGGTACGAAATAAATCCAACATGAAAGGCCTCGGGAGGCATCTACCTAAAATGTCAAAGCTATCAAATACTCATATCCTGTTGTAAGAGTGAAAATGGAACTGATCAAAACCATATTTATCTTACCTAGAATTGTTGGTTTTACTGTTGGTGTCATGGTTGTGACCTGTACAATGACAGTGCCCATAGCAGAAAGAAGCTGCTGTTGGACGTTGGGGAGGTCAGTAAATTCAGACACGGAAAGAGCATAACTGGGGTCATAGGATATTTTTGTAATTCTCTGCTATCAGAGCTCCTTGTTCCAATTCCAAACACCAAGACACCAAGCTCCTTGAGAGCAGACGCTGGTGTATCTACATTGTCAAAGGACCTTCCACCATTCAGCAGTATCAGAATCTGTGGAACACCTTCAAGGCGCCTACTCCCAGAGGAGGCAATAAAGACATTGTCCCTGACATACTGGAGAGCTGCCCCAGTGTTGAGGGGTCTCCCTCCTTTGTGCCTCAGGCCTCTTACGGTGTCCACAACGTCTTCCTTTGTTGTGTAAGTGTTCAAATAGAAGTGGGCCTCTGGTTCTTTGCTATACTGGACCACAGAGACTCGATCTCTGTTCTCCTCCACAGTGAGTTTCTCTACCACTCTTTGAACAAAGTCACGCATTGCTGGAAAGCCATTCCTAGTGCCATCAGAACCATCCAGCAGGAATACTACATCCTTTCTGGCAATGCTTTGGTCCACTAAGAGTTTCAGAAACAAAACAGAAAATATGTTAACATTGCTTCAATGAACCTGAGACTGAAATATGTGTGTTGTTTTAGTTGTCCTAGATAACGCATCCGTTCTTACCTATGACTGTTGGGGTTTTGGGTGTGGCCTCAACTTGTACAGTTATGAGTGTGGAGAAAAACTGCTCCTGGATGCTGGGGAGGTCAGTGAATTCAGAAACAGACTGGGAAAAACTAGGATCAGTGGCAATCCCTTGAACCTCTCTGCTGGAATTTCTGGTTCCAATGCCAAAGATCAAGACCCCACTGTCTTTCAGGGCAGAAGCTGGTATGTCAACATTATCACTGGACCTTCCCCACTCAGCAGTATCAGCATCTGAGGGACGCCCTCTTGGCTTCTGCTTCCAGAGGAGGCAGTAAGGACGTTGTCCCTTACGTATTGGAGGGCTGCCCCAGTGTTAAGGGGTCTACCTCCTCTGTGCCTCAGACTTCTCACAGTGTTAAGAATGTCCTCCTTTGTGGTGTATGTGTTCAGATAGAAATGAACTTCTTGATCTCTACCGTACTGGACAACAGAAACGCGGTCTTTGTCTCCTCCCACATTGAGTTTCCCCACTACTCTCTGAACAAAATCACGCATTGCTGGGAATCCATTCCTTGTGCCATCAGAACCATCCACAAGGAATACCACATCCTTTCTGGAGGTGTCATGATCAACTGAGAAAATAAATAGATTATGTCAATCAGACAGTTGAAATGTGGGGCTTGTGGTCAAATTATACCATTGTTTCTAAGACTCAGCTGACATTTTACTAACACTTCCTGACTCTCAATTAACAGTGATGACACATACCTAAATCTGTTGTCGATTCTGGCGTAACGTCAATAACAACTGACTCCACCGAGGACAGAAGTTGCTGCTGGATGTTTGGAAGGTCAGTGAAGTCAGAGACAGACAGAGCGTAACTGGGATCATGTGATATCCTCTGCAATTCTCTGCTATCAGAGCTCCTTGTTCCAATTCCAAAGATCAAGACCCCAAGCTCCTTCAGAGCAGCAGCTGGAGTGTCAACATTGTCAAAGGACCTTCCACCACTCAGCAGAATCAGTAACTGTGGAACACCTTCAGTGCGTCGACTTCCGGAGGAGGCAGTCAAGACATTGTCTCTCACGTACTGGAGAGCTGCTCCAGTGTTGAGAGGTCTCCCACCTTTGTGTCTCAGACCTCTTACAGTGTTGAGAATCTCTCCTTTTGTTGTGTATGTGTTCAGATAGAATTGGGCGGCTGGATCTCTACTGTACTGGACCACAGCCACGCGATCTTTGTTCTCATCCACACCGAGTGTCTCCACTACTCCTTGAACAAAGTCCCGCATAGCTGGGAATCCACTCCTAGTGCCATCAGATCCATCCAGCAAGAACACGACATCCCTCCTGGGAGCCTGACTCTCAACTAGAGAATGTGAATGTTCAGAAAAAAGAGTTTTATTAAATGATGCATAGGTAAGGGAAAAACAGGACAAAGCTGCTTCCTTCACATGACAGTCATCCCTTTCCCTAATCTCAAACAACCATTCAAAGAAAGTGTCAATGTGTGCATTGGACTGAGTGCTATCATAGAGAACATTCCTACAGAGGTACGAAATAAATCCAACATGAAAGGCCTCGGGAGGCATCTACCTAAAATGTCAAAGCTATCAAATACTCATATCCTGTTGTAAGAGTGAAAATGGAACTGATCAAAACCATATTTATCTTACCTAGAATTGTTGGTTTTACTGTTGGTGTCATGGTTGTGACCTGTACAATGACAGTGCCCATAGCAGAAAGAAGCTGCTGTTGGACGTTGGGGAGGTCAGTAAATTCAGACACGGAAAGAGCATAACTGGGGTCATAGGATATTTTTTGTAATTCTCTGCTATCAGAGCTCCTTGTTCCAATTCCAAACACCAAGACACCAAGCTCCTTGAGAGCAGACGCTGGTGTATCTACATTGTCAAAGGACCTTCCACCATTCAGCAGTATCAGAATCTGTGGAACACCTTCAAGGCGCCTACTTCCGGAGGAGGCAATAAAGACATTGTCCCTGACATACTGGAGAGCTGCCCCAGTGTTGAGGGGTCTCCCTCCTTTGTGCCTCAGGCCTCTTACGGTGTCCACAACGTCTTCCTTTGTTGTGTAAGTGTTCAAATAGAAGTGGGCCTCTGGTTCTTTGCTATACTGGACCACAGAGACTCGATCTCTGTTCTCCTCCACAGTGAGTTTCTCTACCACTCTTTGAACAAAGTCACGCATTGCTGGAAAGCCATTCCTAGTGCCATCAGAACCATCCAGCAGGAATACTACATCCTTTCTGGCAATGCTTTGGTCCACTAAGAGTTTCAGAAACAAAACAGAAAATATGTTAACATTGCTTCAATGAACCTGAGACTGAAATATGTGTGTTGTTTTAGTTGTCCTAGATAACGCATCCGTTCTTACCTATGACTGTTGGGGTTTTGGGTGTGGCCTCAACTTGTACAGTTATGAGTGTGGAGAAAAACTGCTCCTGGATGCTGGGGAGGTCAGTGAATTCAGAAACAGACTGGGAAAAACTAGGATCAGTGGCAATCCCTTGAACCTCTCTGCTGGAATTTCTGGTTCCAATGCCAAAGATCAAGACCCCACTGTCTTTCAGGGCAGAAGCTGGTATGTCAACATTATCACTGGACCTTCCCCACTCAGCAGTATCAGCATCTGAGGGACGCCCTCTTGGCTTCTGCTTCCAGAGGAGGCAGTAAGGACGTTGTCCCTTACGTATTGGAGGGCTGCCCCAGTGTTAAGGGGTCTACCTCCTCTGTGCCTCAGACTTCTCACAGTGTTAAGAATGTCCTCCTTTGTGGTGTATGTGTTCAGATAGAAATGAACTTCTTGATCTCTACCGTACTGGACAACAGAAACGCGGTCTTTGTCTCCTCCCACATTGAGTTTCCCCACTACTCTCTGAACAAAATCACGCATTGCTGGGAATCCATTCCTTGTGCCATCAGAACCATCCACAAGGAATACCACATCCTTTCTGGAGGTGTCATGATCAACTGAGAAAATAAATAGATTATGTCAATCAGACAGTTGAAATGTGGGGCTTGTGGTCAAATTATACCATTGTTTCTAAGACTCAGCTGACATTTTACTAACACTTCCTGACTCTCAATTAACAGTGATGACACATACCTAAATCTGTTGTCGATTCTGGCGTAACGTCAATAACAACTGACTCCACCGAGGACAGAAGTTGCTGCTGGATGTTTGGAAGGTCAGTGAAGTCAGAGACAGACAGAGCGTAACTGGGATCATGTGATATCCTCTGCAATTCTCTGCTATCAGAGCTCCTTGTTCCAATTCCAAAGATCAAGACCCCAAGCTCCTTCAGAGCAGCAGCTGGAGTGTCAACATTGTCAAAGGACCTTCCACCACTCAGCAGAATCAGTAACTGTGGAACACCTTCAGTGCGTCGACTTCCGGAGGAGGCAGTCAAGACATTGTCTCTCACGTACTGGAGAGCTGCTCCAGTGTTGAGAGGTCTCCCACCTTTGTGTCTCAGACCTCTTACAGTGTTGAGAATCTCTCCTTTTGTTGTGTATGTGTTCAGATAGAATTGGGCGGCTGGATCTCTACTGTACTGGACCACAGCCACGCGATCTTTGTTCTCATCCACACCGAGTGTCTCCACTACTCCTTGAACAAAGTCCCGCATAGCTGGGAATCCACTCCTAGTGCCATCAGATCCATCCAGCAAGAACACGACATCCCTCCTGGGAGCCTGACTCTCAACTAGAGAATGTGAATGTTCAGAAAAAGAGTTTTATTAAATGATGCATAGGTAAGGGAAAAACAGGACAAAGCTGCTTCCTTCACATGACAGTCATCCCTTTCCCTAATCTCAAACAACCATTCAAAGAAAGTGTCAATGTGTGCATTGGACTGAGTGCTATCATAGAGAACATTCCTACAGAGGTACGAAATAAATCCAACATGAAAGGCCTCGGGAGGCATCTACCTAAAATGTCAAAGCTATCAAATACTCATATCCTGTTGTAAGAGTGAAAATGGAACTGATCAAAACCATATTTATCTCACCTAGAATTGTTGGTTTTACTGTTGGTGTCATGGTTGTGACCTGTACAATGACAGTGCCCATAGCAGAAAGAAGCTGCTGTTGGACGTTGGGGAGGTCAGTAAATTCAGACACGGAAAGAGCATAACTGGGGTCATAGGATATTTTTGTAATTCTCTGCTATCAGAGCTCCTTGTTCCAATTCCAAACACCAAGACACCAAGCTCCTTGAGAGCAGACGCTGGTGTATCTACATTGTCAAAGGACCTTCCACCATTCAGCAGTATCAGAATCTGTGGAACACCTTCAAGGCGCCTACTCCCGGAGGAGGCAATAAAGACATTGTCCCTGACATACTGGAGAGCTGCCCCAGTGTTGAGGGGTCTCCCTCCTTTGTGCCTCAGGCCTCTTACGGTGTCCACAACGTCTTCCTTTGTTGTGTAAGTGTTCAAATAGAAGTGGGCCTCTGGTTCTTTGCTATACTGGACCACAGAGACTCGATCTCTGTTCTCCTCCACAGTGAGTTTCTCTACCACTCTTTGAACAAAGTCACGCATTGCTGGAAAGCCATTCCTAGTGCCATCAGAACCATCCAGCAGGAATACTACATCCTTTCTGGCAATGCTTTGGTCCACTAAGAGTTTCAGAAACAAAACAGAAAATATGTTAACATTGCTTCAATGAACCTGAGACTGAAATATGTGTGTTGTTTTAGTTGTCCTAGATAACGCATCCGTTCTTACCTATGACTGTTGGGGTTTTGGGTGTGGCCTCAACTTGTACAGTTATGAGTGTGGAGAAAACTGCTCCTGGATGCTGGGGAGGTCAGTGAATTCAGAAACAGACTGGGAAAAACTAGGATCAGTGGCAATCCCTTGAACCTCTCTGCTGGAATTTCTGGTTCCAATGCCAAAGATCAAGACCCCACTGTCTTTCAGGGCAGAAGCTGGTATGTCAACATTATCACTGGACCTTCCCCCACTCAGCAGTATCAGCATCTGAGGGACGCCCTCTTGGCTTCTGCTTCCAGAGGAGGCAGTAAGGACGTTGTCCCTTACGTATTGGAGGGCTGCCCCAGTGTTAAGGGGTCTACCTCCTCTGTGCCTCAGACTTCTCACAGTGTTAAGAATGTCCTCCTTTGTGGTGTATGTGTTCAGATAGAAATGAACTTCTTGATCTCTACCGTACTGGACAACAGAAACGCGGTCTTTGTCTCCTCCCACATTGAGTTTCCCCACTACTCGCTGAACAAAATCACGCATTGCTGGGAATCCATTCCTTGTGCCATCAGAACCATCCACAAGGAATACCACATCCTTTCTGGAGGTGTCATGATCCACTGAGAAAATAAATAGATTATGTCAATCAGACAGTTGAAATGTGGGGCTTGTGGTCATATTATACCGTTGTTTCTAAGACTCAGCTGACATTTTACTAACACTTCCTGACTCTCAATTAACAGTGATGACACATACCTAAATCGGTTGTCGATTCTGGCGTAACGTCAACAACAACTGACTCCACCGAGGACAGAAGTTGCTGCTGGATGTTTGGAAGGTCAGTGAAGTCAGAGACAGACAGAGCGTAACTGGGGTCATGTGATATTCTCTGCAATTCTCTGCTATCAGAGCTCCTTGTTCCAATTCCAAAGATCAAGACCCCAAGCTCCTTCAGAGCAGAAGCTGGAGTGTCAACATTGTCAAAGGACCTTCCACCACTCAGCAGAATCAGTAACTGTGGAACACCTTCAGTGCGTCGACTTCCGGAGGAGGCAGTCAAGACATTGTCTCTCACATACTGGAGAGCTGCTCCAGTGTTGAGAGGTCTCCCACCTTTGTGTCTCAGACCTCTTACAGTGTTGAGAATCTCTCCTTTTGTTGTGTATGTGTTCAGATAGAATTGGGCGGCTGGATCTCTACTGTACTGGACCACAGCCACGCGATCTTTGTTCTCATCCACACCGAGTGTCTCCACTACTCTTTGAACAAAGTCCCGCATTGCTGGGAATCCACTCCTAGTGCCATCAGATCCATCCAGCAAGAACACGACATCCCTCCTGGGAGCCTGACTCTCAACTAGAGAATGTGAATGTTCAGAGAAATAGTTTTATTAAATGATGCATAGGTAAGGGAAAAACAGGACAAAGCTGCTTCCTTCACATGACAAGTCATCCCTTTCCCTAATCTCAAACAAACATTAAAAGAAAGTAGCAATGTGTGCATTGGACTGAGTGCTATAATAGAGAACATTCCTACAGAGGTATGAAATAAATCCAACATGAAAGGCCTCGGGAGGCATCTACCTAAAATGTCAAAGCTATCAAATACTCAAATCCTGATGTAAGAGTGCAAATGGAACTGATCAAAACCATATTTTTCTTACCTAGAATTGTTGGTATTACTGTTGGTGTCATGGTTTTGACCTGTACAATGACAGTGCTCATAGCAGAAAGAAGCTGCTGATGGATGTTGGGGAGGTCAGTAAATTCAGACACTGAGAGAGCATAACTGGGGTCATAGGATATATTCTGTAATTCTCTGCTATCAGAGCTCCGGGTTCCAATTCCAAACACCAAGACCCCATGTTCCTTGAGAGCAGAGGCTGGTGCCTCCACATTGTCTCTTGACCGTCCACTACTTATCAGAATGAGTATTTGTTTCACCCCCTCCAAGTATCTACTCCCAGAGGAGCTTGTAAAGACATTTTCTTTCACAAACTTCAGAGCTGCTCCAGTATTAAGGGGCCTTCCGCCTTTATGTGAGAGCCCCCTCACAGATTTCAACATGTCTTCCTTTCTCAGAAATGAATTCAAATAAAAATGTGCCACTGCCAAGTTACTAAATTGTACCACAGCCACTCTGTCATTGTTTTCTTCCATGTTGAGATTTTCAATGATTTTGTGGAGGAAATCACGAATTGCTGGGAATTCTTTTCTGGTGTTATCTGATCCATCCAGAAGAAACACAACATCTCTCCTATTTCCGTCATTTCCCACTGTTTCCACTGTCCAATAAACCATAAATTAATGCAATACATAAAACAATTCGATAAAAAAACATATGACCTGTTTAAAATTTAAATAATTGATGTTGTTCTTTTCAAAAATCAAATAAAGATATTACACATTTACAGTAAGTCACCAGTACAGTTTAATATTTCTTACCAACTCTCGTTTCCTCTTGTGGTCTCACTTGAGCAAGATGTGTCTCCAAATTTTTCTGGATGTTTTGAAGGTTTGCAAAATCAGGGACTGAATAAGAATAATTTGGAAGAGATGATATTGATTGCATTTCAACCAAATCAGTCATCCTTGATCCAATGGCAAATGTTACAACCCCCAAAGTCTTGAGTGCCCTGGAAGGACCTCGAGGAGAATCTCTAGATCTGCCACCAGTCAGTAGCACTAGGATCTGTTGAGCACCCTCGTGACGTCTACTTCCAGCATTATTAGTAAAGACATTGTCCTTCACAAACTGGAGGGCTGTGCCAGTATATTGAGGCCTCCCGCCTTTTGGTCTTAGATTTCTGACTGCTGTAAGCACATCATCTCTTGTCTTGTAAGAATTCAGGTTAAAGTTCACTGCTGCACTGTTGCTGTACTGCACAACAGCAACTTGATCTTTTCCTTGGTCCACATCAAACTTTTCCACCACTTTCGCAACAAACTCTCGTATTTCTGTGAATCTGCTCCTAACATCATCAGATCCATCAAGGAGGAAAACAATGTCTCTTTTCACACTGGTGCCTTGAACTAGAATGAAAATGAACCTAAATCAGCAAATTGTGCACAGTACATAATATACATTTCATGCTACAGTATAAGCTACATACTATATTTTGAAAATGATTGAAAAACAACTTATTTTATAAATGTTTTCAAAGAAATTGCTTGATATTGTACTCCGTTTCACTTACCTAAGCCTGGTCTTGCTGCATCTTTGTGAGAGACAATTGCTGAGAGTAATTGTTGTCTAACAAGAGAGAGGTCAGAAAACTCTCTCCGAAGATATGCCTGATTAGGACTGTATGCAATGCTCTGCATCTCCGCTCCATCTGCGTCTTTGACCCCAACAGTCAAAAGCACAATCCCATCTGCCTTCAGACTCTCAGATGGAACCAAAACATCATCCTGAGATTTCTCCCCACTTAGCAGTATCAGGATCTGAGGAATGCCCTCTTGGAGTCTGCTTCCAGAGGAGGCAGTAAATATATTGTTTTTAACAAAATCAAGAGCTTCCCCAGTGTTGAGGGACCTTCCTCCTTCAATATTGATATTGCGTACTTTTGCCATGATATCACTCTTAGATGAGTATGTGTTCAATAGGAAATTAGTGGTGGGTTTGTCACTGTACTGGATCACAGCAACATGTGTTTTGTCAGGCCCAATTTCGAGATGTTCAACAAATTGTCCAAGAAAATCACGTATTGATTGGACACTTTCTCGCATCTTATCAGATCCATCAAGTAAAAATACAACATCGACCCCATCCACCAACTGGATATCTGATGTCAACAAAGTTGAATGGTCTAAAATGAGCAAAAATAATAATTAGGTCCATATATACTGCACATCTGTTCTGAAATCAAATCGTTTTGTATTCAATAGTATGTCAATGCTGCTCTCTAATACTGTGATTTAGAATACATTCTCAGTAAACTACTGTAAATGTATTACAATCTTTGATTTAAAAAGCCTTAAGTGACAGTGAAATATACACTACCGTTCAAAAGTTTGTGGTCAATTATAAATATCCTTGTTTTTTAAAGAAAAGCACAATTTTTGTCCATTAAAATAACATCAAATTGATCAGAAATACAGTGTAGACTTTGTCAATGTTTTAAATGACAATTGTAGCAGGAAACGGCAGATTTTTAAAAATTGAATATCTACATAGGCGTACAGCGGCCCATTATCAGCAACCTTCACTCCTGTGTTCCAATGGCACATTGTGATAGCTCATCCAAGTTGATCATATTAAAAGGCTAATTGATCATTAGAAAACCCTTTTGCAATTATGTTAGCACAGCTGAATATTGTTCTGCTGATTAAAGAAGCAATACAACTGGCCTTCCTTAGACTAGTTGAGTATCTGGAGCATCAGCATTTGTGGGTTTGAGTACAGGCTCAAAATGGCTAGAAACAAAGACCTTTCTTCTGATACTTATCAGTCTATTCTTGTTCTGAGAAATGAAGGCTATTCCATGCGAGAAATTGCCAATTGGTACAATGCTGTGTACTACTCCCTTCACAGAACAGCACAAACTGGCTATAACCAGAATAGAAAGAGGAGTGGGAGGCCCTGGGGCACAACTGAGCAAGAGGACAAGTACATTAGAGTGTCTAGAAGGCCAGCATCCCGGGGTCGCCTCGTCACTGTTGACGTTGAGGCTGGTGTTTTGCGGGTACTATTAAATGAAGCTGCCAGTTGAGGACTTGTGAGGCATCTGTTTCTCAAACTAGACACTCTAATTGTCCTCTTGCTCAGTTGTGCCCCGGGGCCTCCCACTCTTTCTATTCTGGATAGAGCCCGTTTGCACTTGGATTAGCTAACACAATGTGCAGGAGTGATGGTTGCTTATAATGGGCTTTACAATGTCTACACTGTATTTTGGATCAATTATATGTTATTTTAATGGGGGAAAAGTAGGCTTTTCTTTCAAAAACAAGGACATTTCTAACTTACCCCAAACTTGAACGGTAGCGTATCTTAATAATCTTACCAATGACAGTTGAAATATCAGGTGTTTCCTTAACACCACTCATTACAGCAGCCACGGAAGAGTGTATCCCATCAAGCTTGTTAAAATTGGCAACAGAAAAAGAGTGTGCTGGTGTAAAAGATATGCTTTGTAACTCCAATGTATCAGCATTCCTTGTTCCGAAGCTAAATGTTCTTACTCCATCCCCTCTCAATGACTGCGCAGGTCCCCTTAAGTCATTACTAGATCTCCCACCACTGAAAACAAATAGATATTGAGGCACACCCTCTGCACGTCTGCCTCCAGCTGAAGCAGTAAAGACATTGTCTCTCACAAACTGCAGTGCTGTGCCAGTGTTGAGGAGTCTTCCAACTTTGTGCCTCATGGATCTTATTGAATTAAGCACATCATTTTTAGAAGAGTATGAATTCAGATAGAAATTGGGTGTGGCATCCCGACTGTACTGAACAAGGGCCACCCGGTCGCCATTTTCCTCCACATTAAGACTCTCCACTACTTTCTCTGCAAAGCGGCGAATCCCAGCAAAGCCAGTTCTAGAGTCGTCAGATCCGTCAATGAGAAATACAACATCCTTTTTGTCAGATTCTGAAATGAAGATAAAGAATGGTTGCAGAGAGAAAGGAAAGCCACTTTTCTGAGAGGGCACAGAAGCAAGGTCATTGCTAGCATAACATTATTCTTTTAAGGAGAAACACCTTAGACACACATCTATATTTTCCTCAAAGGACATGTAATAACATAGATAAGATCCTTTACCAGAACACAGAGAACACATGCCACTACAGAAAAATAGAAATGGCTACAGCTTACCAAAATGCATGGTAGGGACAGTTGGCACTAGTTGATGGGATGCTTCTGTTAACAATGACAACAATTCTCCCTGAATTGTGGGAAGGTCTTCGAAATCAGTAATAGAAAGGGCGTAATTAGGTTCATGAGATATCGTTTGTAGTTCAAGGGTGTCGGCATCTCCTGTGCCAATACAAATTGAAATTACTCCCATTTCTTTGAGCTTTGTGACAGGGGTTCTGATATCATCTCTCGATCTTCCACCACTCAGCAGTATCAGTATCTGTGGAACACCTTGCAGGCTTCTACTTCCATTGGAGGCAGTAAAGACATTGTCCCTCACGTACTGGAGAGCTGTTCCAGTATTTAGAGGACTTCCTCCTTTGTGCCTCAGACCTCTTACGGCATCAAGAACAGAATATTTTTTTGAATGCATACCCAACTTGAAATTGACCTCTGCTGTGTCACTGTATTGAACCACAGACACATGATCTTTGTTCCCATCTACATTGAGTTTTTCCACAACTCTCTGAACAAAGTCTTGAATATCTGTAAATCTTCTTCGGGAATCATCAGAACCATCAAGTAAAAATACAATGTCCCTCCTGGTATCATTTGATGCATCTATAAGCATTTACAAAATTGGTTAATAACATTTTGCATATACATTTAGGGAATTCAATAAACTTTTAAATTAAATACATCAATATTATACTAACTGAATTGACCAACTACAGCATAACTGATGATTGCAGTCTTACCTATTAATGTTGTTGGCAAGTTAGTAGCGGTCATTTCAACTCTCTCAACAGCAGATACTACTTGCTGTTGAATGTTTGGGAGATCGTTGTAATGTGTAGCAGAGAAAGCATAGCTAGGTTCATATGAAATTGTTTGAAGCTCAAGTATATCGGCATTCCTCATTCCAACCACTATTGCCATGACACCAATTTCTTTCAAGTTTGTAACTGCATTTCTAACATCATCATTGGACCTTCCCCCACTCAATAGAACCAGAATTTGAGGGATGCCCTCTTGGCGTCTGCTTCCGGAGGAGGCAATAAAGACATTGTCCCTGACATACTGGAGAGCTGCCCCAGTGTTGAGGGGTCTCCCTCCTTTGTGCCTCAGGCCTCTTACAGTGTCAACAACATCTTCCTTTGTTGTGTAAGTATTCAGATAGAATTGGGCCTCTGGTTCTCTGCTGTACTGGACAACAGAGACTCGATCTTTGTTCTCCTCCACAGTGAGTTTCTCCACTAGTCTTTGCACAAAGTCACGCATAGCCTCAAATCCATTTAGAGTTTCATCAGAGCCATCCAGTAAAAAAACAACATCCCGTTGTTTGGATTCAGTTTTATCTAGAGATTCATATGAATAAAATGTCATTTGCAGGTAAAATGGTAAAGAAAGATCATGGAAATGTATATTTGTGACTAGAAAGTGATAGCTACATTTTTCACCAGGCATGCTTAAAATAGTATCATGAATATACTGGGTAAGACATCCAGCTATTTTCAGCAAGAAGGTATCAACCTGAAATGTGACAGATTAAATGGCTAATGAAGAGAGGTAGAGAAATAACTCCTTACCTACTACAGTTCGTTGATAAAGTTTTGGCTGACGAGGGACCCTTTTTACAAGTGACAAAAGCTGCTGTTCAATACTTTCAAGGCCATCGAACCAAGGGACAGAAAGAGCATAGGAGGGGAAACGAGCTATTATTTGGAGCTCTAATATGTCTGCATTCCTTGTACCAATACAGAATGGTACAATTCTGTTCTGTTTCAAAGCAACAGCAGCACCTCCAACATCATCTTGAGATCTTCCACCACTCAGCAGTATCAGTATCTGAGGGACGCCTTCTTGGCCTCTGCTTCCAGAGGAGGAAGTAAAGACTTTGTCCTTTACATATTGGAGGGCTGCCCCAGTGTTGAGTGGTCTACCCCCTTTGTGCTTTAGGCTTCGAATAGAACTTAGAACACTTTGTTTTTCTGGATATGTGTTCAGTAAGAAATGGGCCTCTGGATTTCGGCTGTACTGGACCACAGAAACTCGATCTTTGTTCTCTCCAACATTGACATTTTCCACTACTCTTTGAACAAAGCCAAGCATGGCTGGAAATCCACTCCTAGTATCATCAGATCCATCCAAAAGGAACACTATGTCTCTCTGTGCAGCATCTAATTCAACAAAAGAGAACATTGAATGACCTATTTAATAATAATTTAATAATAAAACCATGACAGATACTAGGCCAGGCAGATATACATGCACAAGGACGGCATATCAATAGAATGTAGTAAACACATGGTCAGAAATATTATCCATTATATATATTTGAACTATGATGACTTTCAGGTCATTACATAAGCTCTATAAATATTGCCAAGCCTTGTAACCATGGTCATCAATGCAACAATACAAAGAAATAGGATGTGAAATTAAAGGGATTTAAAAAGGTCTCAAATGACAAAATATTTAAGAAAGTTTGTAGAGCGAGATTTTCAGTTTCAGGAAAAATATGTCAAGATGTGAAATCAAACACTCCTTCCATGAAGGAAGACGAAGATGGTATGCTTAAGACAGCGGATAATCTAAACTAGTGTAAATCAACTAGACAATGATATACTGTATAATTGGTTCAAGAGAGAGCTTAAACAGAAAGGACCAGAAAAGCACAGTTTCCTGATTTTAAACAATCAAGAAAAGCATGATGTTTCTGGAATGTGGAACAAGAAAGCGGAGATTTGGAATTTGTATGCCAATAGAAATGTCTTTGCAAAACAGTAACCCTCCCAGCACCATCTCTGATGTTGTGTTTGTATAATTATGAGTAGGTGTATATTGGACAAATTGGACAAAGGCAAGGATCTCCGGCTGTATGGACAAAAGTTCACCAAAGACGGGTAGGTTGAAAATAAATCTGGAAGAGTAGGCAATGCATCGAAGCTCCTCTTGCCTTACATGTTTCATCCGAATGACAAAAGAAAGAACCCCAAGATGTTTCAGATCAGATGCAGAAGCTGTGAAGTCATCATTAGACTCTCCAGCAGTTAACAAAAACAAAATCTGGGGAACCTCTTCCAGATGCCAACTCCCGGACGAGGCAGTGAAAACACTGTCCTTAACAAACTGAAGAGCTGCTCCAGTGTTGCGGGGTCTTCCTCCTTTATGCCTTAGGCTTCTAACAGCGCAGATGACAGCCCTTTTGGTTTTGTGAGCTTTAAGGCGGAAGTATTCCAGAGCATCGTCACTGTATTGGACAACAGGAACTCGAACATTGTCCCCATCAATGTCAAGTTCATTGGCCATTCTTCGTATAAACTCTCTAATGGCAGGCAATCCATTTCTGGAGTCATCTGAACTGTCAAGGAGAAACACTATATCCCTTTTGATGTTCTCTGTATCAAGTAGGTAGTGAAGATAGATAAAAATGGAATACATTGACTAACAAATATATTATAGAAAAGGCATGTAGGTCGTCATTGTAAGTAAGATTTTGTTCTTAACGTACTTGCCTAGTTAAATAAAGGTTGAAAAAAAATTAAAAGGCATGTAAATGTTTTAAAAAATTAAACATTGTTAGGAATGTTTGAAGCTGAATCTGAACACCAGGCATATCAGTGGAAAAATATCACTGACAGAAGAAATGACTGCAAAATTACAGTTGTGGTTAGTTGCCTGTCTCAATACACATTCACATGCATATTTGCAAGGGTGTATGATAATCTGGAGTAGTGTATGCAGGTTTTGGGAGCACTAAACTACTGTTCTGAAAGGTATCATCACAAGCAGAACAACAAGGAATAATATTTTCAAAAAAAGTTGGTATAGTTTCTCCATACATGGTTGAGGTAAGAGATAAAGAGAGAGAACATAGTGAAATGGGGGGAAATTGTTTTGGTTTAAGAGAATAAAAAGCCAATAAATACTCTGAATAAAGACATTTAAAAATACTATTTTTTCAATCATGCAACCAAATACTAGCATCTTTCACCAAAATGCATAACATGTATCGACATAGCAGGAAATACTCTACTGAGACTATGTTTACCAAAGGCTTAGGTATCTATGTATTTACAATGCTTCAACTTCAGCATTGTTCCAAAGATAAAGAATATGGTATATATATTGTATTTAGCATACTCAGATCCAATCTGAAGTTCTTACCTACTAAATCAGGAATCCCAGGTGTCACATCAGGAATCCCAGGAGCTACTGATTCTTCGGTGTCTTTCGACAGGCTTTTAAGCACAGCAACAAGCTGTGGCTGGATTGTGGGCAGCTCAGAGAACTCGGTGACCTGGTATGTGAAACCAGGTTGGAAGGAAATCATTTCCAATTCACGGACATTGGCGTCCCCAACTCCGACCCCCAATGACACAATTTCCAGATCTTTAAGAGCTACAGCAGGACCCTTAACATCATCTCTGGATTTCTTGCTAGTCAAAAGGATCAGAATCTGGGGCACACCTTCCAGTCGTCTACTGCCAGAGGAGGCTGTAAAGACACGGTGTCTTACAAACTGGAGAGCTGCCCCAGTGTTTAGGCTCCTTCCACCCTTGTGCCTCATTTTACTTATGGCATTAATAATGGCATCCTTTGTTTTGTGAGAGTTTAGATAGAAATGGGCCTCTGGTTTGTCAGCGTACTGAACCACAGAAACTCTGTCTCTGTTCTCCTCCACAGATAGTTTACCCACTATACTTTGAATAAAATCTCGCAATGCTGGGAATCCACTCCTTGTGCCATCAGAACCATCCAGCAGGAATACAATATCTCTTTTCACAGCATCAGTATGAACTGAGATAGCATAAGCATGAACCGAGGCTAAGACACAACAAACAAGGCACGTTTAGAAGAAAAATACATCACAGCACAAAGAGCATCATCAACACAGAACATGACAAAAACCTTTGCTTACCTTGGTCCAGAATGACCTTCAGCTCTTCCTTGGGAAGGCTCACATAGCTATTGAGCCTTTGTTGTACCATATTGAGCTGGCTGAATTCCTTCACATTGAAAGCAAAGGATGGGTTGTGAGAAATGGCCTCGATTTGCTTAGGGTCTGCATCCTTGACACCAACGCCAAATGGTACCACTCCATCGGTCTTTAAAGCGCTAGCAGATTCCTTCACACTATCCTTTGACTTGCCTCCAGTCAAAACTATCAAAAACTGGGGGACATTTTGGGCCGCACGGCTACCATGAACCGGGGACAGGATAGTGTCCTTCATGAATTTCAAGGCCATTCCGGTGTTTAGACTCCTTCCACCGGCCAGTCTTAGATCATTAACAGCCCTTAACACTTCAGCCTTATCCTTATATGTATTCAGGTAGAAGTTGGGAGCTGGCCTCTCACTATGTTGGACAACTGAAATCCGTACTCTATCTTGTCCAATATCAAGAGGCTCAATGACTTTGATGATAAAGTCCCGGATGTAGGGGAAATCTGCTCGGACATTATCCGAGCCGTCAATCAGAAATGCAACATCCCTCTCACCTCCAACAACTGCTGTGAGAAAAGAGTCAATGGCATTACTTTTCAGTTTGTTCTATGTCTTTAATAGAATTTTAAATGTTTAAATATTTAATATCCACTGTTAAATCCAAAATGTACTGATAAAAGCTCAAATACAACATAAAGCTTACCAGGTTCCTTGGTTATTTCGATGTCTGTTACTGAGATGTCGGTGTCGCCGACCACAGTAATCAAAGGAGTCATGATCTGTTCAACAACACTTGGTAGGCTAGAAAATCTGCCTTCGTGGTAAGCCAAGTTTGGGACGAAAGCGACCGTCTTCAAGTAGGCCTCATCTGCCTGGCCGGCACTGACTGTGAAGGTCAGTACACCCGCCACAGCCACTTTGTCTGCAATCTTTTTAACCTCATCCTGGGATGGGCCTCCAGTGATCAGGAGAAGAACCTGTTGGACACCCTGCCTCTTACGTGACCCAGTCGAGGCCTGGAACATGTTGGTAAGGGCATAATCCATAGCCGCTCCAGTGTTCAAAGCAGATCCTCCCATTAGCCTGAGCTGATCAACTCTAGCCAGCACATCTTGCTTTGTATTGTGTGTGTTCAGGTAGAATTCGATCTTTGGGTTCTCTGCAAACTGCATAAGCCCAATGCGCACCCTGTCGGGCCGCACGTCCAGCAGGTTTACCACGCCGACAATGAAATCCCGCACATATGGAAGATTGGCACCCCCAATGTAGCTAGAGCCATCCACCATAAAGACGATGTCTCTGACTACTCGCTGGGTCTGCACTGTTGTAATTTCAACCACTGGGGAAAAAAACAGGGGAGGAAAAAACTATCATCATTACATCTAAAAAAATCATTACATCTATTCTAATATTCAAGTTACAACTATTAGATGTCAATGATTTTGAATAAAGCCCTAGGTGAGGGGAGTTCCTAACTAATCAGTGACCTTAATTGATATATCAAATACAATGGAGGAGTGAAAAACTGCAGAATCTCGGCCCTCCATGGAATGAGTTTAACACCTGTGCCTTTTGGAGTCTTGGGGTAAGAAAATGCCACCGGACATGTGAGGTATACATTTTATGTAAGTAGCTAGTATGAATCCTAGTAACAATAGGAGAGGAGCATTACCTGGCTCTGTGCGTTCCTCAGTCACCACAACCCCAGATAGAGTGGAGAGGAGAGAGACAATCATCCTTGGGTTGCGAAGCAATATGCGGAAGTCCTTCAGCATGAAGACCAAACTCTCATCAATGGCAATCTGCTTCAGCTCCTGCTCATCGGCAGTCTTAGAGCCAGCGGCCAGGGTCAGAACCCCCATGCGCTGCAGTGCCTCAGCAGCCTGCCCCACACTGTCACTGGACTTTTTACTGGTCATCAACAGCACCAGCTGGGGCACACCCTGCTGAATACGACTCCCCTTTTCAGCCCTCAGCATGTTGGTCCTCACAAAGTCCAGGGCCACCCCGATGTTCACCACTTGTCCCGGTCTTGGCTTGAGTCTTCCCAGAGCCGCATTCAGGTCCTCCTTGGATCCATATGAGTTCAGGTCTATCTCAAGTCTGGCAGCGTTGCTGAACTGGGCCACACCTACTTGCACTTGGTCCGGTCCGATTGGCATGGTGTCAACAAACTTTTTGATAAACTCTCGAAGAGAGTTGATCGTTGTGGCACCCATAGTGCTGTCAATGAGAAAAATGATGTCCCTTTTTCCCACTTCCAAGGCTGAAAGAGAAAATACAATTACACATGTTAGAGAAAGCCCTGATAAAAGCTAACTATTATTAGCTAAATAAATCTAATACAGCTGTGATACTCCCTTAATAATGGTTGCATAAATTCACAAAGCATGCCATGTTTAAGAAAGGCACACAAAAATGGATTTTAGAATTCATACTGTATTAATAAAGGTGTAACATCTGTGTAAACATAGCTGCACAGCATTCTGGGAATTACAGAATGGTACCATTTTGGAGGTGTTCTAGATTAATTTTATGGTGTGCTACCAGTGGTGTAAAGTACTTAAGTAAAACTTATTTGAAGTCGTTTTTTGGGATATCTGTACTTTACTATTCATATTTTTGGCAAATTTAATTTCAATACAGTCCTAAAGAAAATAATGTATTTTTTTATGCAATACCATTTTCCTTGACACCCAAAAGTACTCGTTAAATTTTAAATGGTTAGTACGACAGGAAAATTGTCCAATTCCCTCACTTACCAAAATAAAATCCCTGGTCATCCCTACTGCCTCTGATCTGGTGGACTCACTAAACACAAATGCTCGTTTGTAAATTAAATCTGAGTGTTTTTTATTTGTATTAATAACCTCTTAGAGCTCGGGCTGAATACTGCCCCCTTTGGAGACAGTGCGTGCCCATAGTAAACTGAAAATATTTTTTCCCAAAATTGCTAATATATGCATATAAAAATTCTTATTGAATAGAAAACACTCTAAAGTTTCTAAAACCGTTTAAATTATGTCTGTATGTAAAGCAGAACTCTCAGGGCAGCCATTCTCCCAAACTCTCTGTGGACAACAGAAAAGTTGGGTCAACTTTGACGTCATCGCCCCCACCCTTCCCAGGCAGCTACCGATCCAGGAACAGTCTCTATCTCTTCAGCGCGATGCCTGCTTTCAAATGGCACGTTCATTGTGAGAATCCCACGAGCCCTACACGTTTGGCGGGCGAAATTGCTCGTGTCCCTCTGAAAAACATGCACTCTATAGCGCTCGGCCTATTTGGAGTACGTTCTTTTCCATGATCCAGCATTTGAAGCCGGTTTGTCTGTTCGCGCTGATCTTTGTTCTACATGCTAAAAACATCCTAAAGCTCGATTTTGCACATCGTTTGACCAGTTTAGTCGACATATAATATGTAAATTGGAAGTTTTGATGCGCAAGAGTGCTGGACCAGAAGTCATTTTTGATGCATTTCAGCTGAAGCTGTTAGCATATGCTAATACAGGGACACACAACGTGAAACCAAACGATGTATTGGGTAAGTATGACTCCTTCTACGTCTTCTGATGGAAGAACATCAAAGGTAAGGGAATATTTATGTGGTTATTTTGGGTTTCTGTGGACTCCAAACGTAGAGGAGACATACTGCTAATATCTGAGCGCCGTCTCATTGTATAGCCCAGTGAACGATGTCTGTAACGTTAAAAATAAATGTAATACAGAGGTTGCATTAAGAAGAAGTGTATCTTTGTAAATATATGTAGAACATGTATATTTAGTGTGTGGAGGTTAAATATTTTTAGGAATATTTGTTTGCATTGTGCGTTATGGTAATGAGCTTGAGCCGTAGTCACGATCCCGGATCCGGGATGGGGAGCTCTATTAACTAGGCACGTCAGTTAAGAACAAATTCTTATTTTCAATGAAGGCCTAGGAACAGTGGGTTAACTGCCTGTTCAGGGGCAGAACGACAGATTTGTACCTTGTCAGCTCGGGGGTTTGAACTTGCAACCTTCCGGTTACTAGTCCAACACTCTAACCACTAGGCTACCCTGTTGGAGTGTGCTCCTGGCTATCCGTAAAAAAATAAATTTTTAAATTGAAATTATTTATACTTTTACTTTTGAAACTTAAGGACATTTTAGCAATTACATTTACTTTTAAAACATAAGTATATTTAAAAGCAAATATTTTTAGACTTTTAGTCAAGTAGTATTTTACTGGGTGACATTCACTTTTACTCGAGTCATTTTCTATTAAGATATCTTAACTTTTACTAAAGTATGACAATTGGGTACTTTTTCCACCAGTGTATGAAACTAGTTTAGGAGAAGAGTGTAATTGTGTAATACTAATAAAATGTTATTTCTTCACAGGAAGAGGTGAAAAGATTTGCAGTAGATCTGTACTTTCGCAAAAGTTTTTTAATGTTGACTGTACTATAATGACTCTGTTTACCAAATCTTCATTGAGAGCATTTACCATTTTTGTGTAATGTTTGTTGGTTTGGCAATGCCACCGTCAGACAGAAAAATATGCTGAGATTCAAACAGACAGGCTTGGATGAGGTCAGGCTCCCCATCAAGGCACCCCCCTCCAGCAGGAAAAATAGAATTAGACAAAACTTTTTGTCAGGTGTCATTTCTCTCCTAAAGAGCTCGCGCTAATTTTCCTGTCCACCCAGTAAGTCTCTTTCATTGGTATACAATATACTGTATGTAACTGTTATGAATTTTGTATTGCCAATTTGTTCTCTACAGTATGTTAACACCACGTTTAACATGTACATGATACTGCAACAACATTTCCCCATGGGGACAATAAAGTCAGTAAAGTAAAGATCTTGTTAACCGTATACGCGGACATCTACTGTATATCCAAGTGGGACAGTAAGCTTATCTAACCAGCTACAGTAACTAAACTATACCAAACCTACGTTATCATGTTGCTCTTTTGTAGGTCAGCTAGTTTGATTACACATGATCTAAATAGCCAAATTGTCTAAACTGCGGTATTTCAGTATTCAGTTAAAACTACGTTTTGTAATGCTTGTGCACTTGTTAGGTTTGTTTTTTATTATCAATCTGGCTTAAGTTAGAAATCAAGTCAGGATGCTAACCTATCTGTTTTTTTGTCATACATTTCATTACAATGCATTGTCCTATTTGTGAAATGTTATCTACCACTATTTCAATAGAAAAATGTGATTAATATATTCAATTGAGATAAATAAGGAGTGTAACCTCAAACCCCAAATTTCAAGCACCTGCTGTCTCACAATTACATATATAGGGTAGCCCCCAAAATTACTCTTCTTATCTGTCAACAGTCTATGCAAGAAGTTTGATTGTCATCTCAGGAATTCAGCCTTCTCTGTGATGATCTTACCAACCCCCTTTTTCTCACCTCTGAGAAGCAGTTACATTCTGTAGGTTTGATATGTGATTGGAGATTAACTTTACAGTAATGCTATTGGTCAACAACTCCAATTTAATGCTATTGGTCAACAACTGGATTTTGAATCCAAACAACTCAGATGATTGTAAAAGGCTCTTAAATTAATTGTTATTTCGTTCCTGACCTACTGTGGTGAGATTATTTTTGTTTTTCTTTCTTTCCTCCGATGAACTATTGGCCATGGAACAAGCCATGGTTTCTTTGTCTCTCTTTGTCTCTTTCTCTGATAATGCTTGGAATAATGCCTTGTACAAAGTATTCAGCACCCTTGGAATTTTCCTATTTTGTTGCCTTACAACCTGGAATTAAAATGGATTTTTTGGGGGGGGAGGGGGGTTGTATCAAAACTTGAGTGTGCATAACTATTCACCCCCCCCCCAAAAAAAAAAAAAATAAGTCAATACTTTGTAGAGCCTCCTTTTGCAGCAAGTACAGCTACAAGTCTCCCGGGGTATGTCTCTATAAGCTTGGCACATCTAGCCACTGGGGTTTATGCACATTTTTCAAGGCAAAGCTGCTCCAGCTCCTTCAAGTTGGATGGGTTCCGCTGGTGTACAGCGATCTTTAAATCATACCACACATTCTCAATTGGATTGAGGTCTGGGCTTTGACTAGGCCATTCCAAGACATTTAAATGTTTCCCCTTAAACCACTCAAGTGTTGCTTTAGCAGTATGCTTAGGGTCATTGTCCTGCTGGAAGGTGAACCTCCTTCCCAGTCTCACATCTCTGGAAGACTGAAACAGGTTTCCCTCACGAATTTCCCTGTATTTAGCACCATCCATCATTCCTTCAATTCTGACTAGTTTCCCAGTCCCTGCCGATGAAAAACATCCACACAGCATGATGCTGCCACCAACATCCTTCACTGTGGAGATGGTTTTCTCGGGGTGATGAGAGGTGTTGGGATTGCACCAGACATGGCATTTTCCTTGATGGCCAAACAGCTACATTTAGGTCTCATCTGACCAGAGTACATTCTTCCGTATGTGAATCCACTCATTTTGCAAAGTAATTAAATACATTTGTACTTAGAATTCCACTCTCAGACATTTCTTTATGGCCTATTACTGTAACTTAACTATGGTGTTCTTGCAAATTGCTATTTATCTTATGGAGTCGGATAATTAATTTAATTGGTTAATTGCATAGTCTTATTACGATTAATATGTGAGGCATTTATAATAATGTCTACATATTGGGTCTTTAAATTACTATTTGTTGTGTTGCCATTTGTGGCCTTGAGCAAAGCATAAGCAACGGGTAGCTAATGCTCTTAGGCTAACCCTGTGGTGTGTCAGGGGGTTGGGTACTGCGTATACACGTTTCCATTTTACGAATGAACAAACTTAAAAGCTATTCTAAGGGACTTGAATTTTTCTTGAATAACGTTGAATAAAGTGTTATTGCAACGCTTATACAGGTAAGGTGTCATGATAGCATTATGTATACCCCTTGAAGAATATCAAGGCCAAGACAATCATCAAGGACCTCAGCCACCCGAGACACGGTCTGTTCACCCTGCTACCATTTAGAAGGCGGAGATTGTACATATGCATCACAGCTGGGCCAGAGAGTCTGATAGCTTGCCTCCACCCAATACCCTGCCCTGAACCGTAGACACTGTCACTAGCCGGCTACCACTTGGTACTATACCCTGCACCTTGGAGACTGCTGCCCTATGTACCTGGGCATTGAACACTGGTCACTTTAATAATGTTTAAATACTGTTTTACCCTCTTTATATGGTATATCTTTTATTCTAGTCATGGCTATTTATATACTGTACATATTTATATTCCGGACTCTGACATTGCTCGTTCTGATATTCCTCGTTCTGATATGTTAATTTGTTGTAATTTGTTTTACTGTTGGATTATGTGTGTATTGCTATTGTGTTGCTAGATGTTGCTGCACTGTTGGAGCTAGAAACATAAGCATTTTGCTACACGTGCGATAACGTCTGCAAAACTGAGTATGCAACCAATACACTTTGATTTGATTTCATGTAAAGTGTTAGCAATTTATTATTCTTAAAGTACCCAAAGTATGCAATCAGCTACAACACACACAAAATAATAAAATTCCATGCACCCTCAACCCACTCCCACCTTGCATGGAAGTTACCTACCTTCTGTGAATTCATTCAGAACGACAATGGTACCCTGGGCCACCCCGTTAACGTATGGTAGCAGCTGGTCACCCATGCTTGCCACTGCCCTGAAATCGGGGGCCGACAGAACAAAGCTCTTGTCTGTGGCGATAGTCTCCAGCTCGGCGGTGGCCGTGCTGCCGACCACTACGCCAAACGTGATAACGCTTGCTGCCTTAAGAGCCCGGTCACCCGCACTGAAATCGTCATTGGACGGTCCAGCACTGATAACCACCAGAGCTTGGGGCACCCCCTCCTCTGCCCTGCCCCCTGATGCCGGACTCAACAGGCTCTCAGCGACTTTCTCCAAGGCGGCTCCAAGGTTAGCCTCATTGTTGCCTGTGAACTGAATGGCCTTCACTGCATCCAGGACAGCGGCTTTGTTCTCATAGGTATTTAGAAAGAACTGAACCTCGGGGTCCGTGCTGTACAGAGCCACGGCCACCCGAATTGTGTCCCTGCCCACATCAAGGCCCTCAATGACTTTCATAGCCAAATCGCGCACACGGGGGAAGTTGGCCGCTCCAACATTCTCAGATCCGTCAATTAAGAGTACAAGGTCAGCTGACTCATGTGCTTAAAAGGGAGAGAGAGATAAAACAGGGGAAAAAATGCAATGTGAAAGCATTAAAACAGAGAAAGAGGGAGAAGGATAATGTGCTGGTACATCATTGAATGTAACATTCATGGTGAACACAATCAATCATTAAAAAACATCACAAAAGCACATTATACTGCATGTAGGCTGAACCAAGGAGTGAATACATGTTGACCTTAGGTGATAATGGTTGCAAATTAGTCTGAGGATGACCCCCCTAGCTTGCTATATAATACTCCATGAATGTATTTTTTTGCTAAATACATTGTTTATGATAATTTCCCAAAATGTTTAGGGCAGTGCGACATCAACAGAACATTACAAAATAGCTTTGAAGCACTGTACTCATTATACACTCATAATACTTATAATTTCATAATACTGTCAAAGGGGTCCGTTTCTCCTTTTTATCTGTCTTATATCAGCTTGGGTTGTGTGATAATGTGATAATGTGATAATGCACCAAAAATGACCTCCTTCAACTCCATTGAGTTCAGCTACCCCATGCAGATTAATGTTACAGACCTCAGATATACTGGGTACCAGTCATGACCCTGTGGCCCATCCTCGATGCTTAAGAGCCTCTACTGTTAATCAAGAGAATAAATAACTATTCTATAACATTTGATTGTGCATTGTGACAGGCTGTTACATGTTACTTGCTCAGTTGATATCACATTACATTTGCCCTGTCAATATTATACTGGATTAAAACTATGCTCTGCTGCAAGTCAAGGATGAGTCCAGGCCAGGTTCATTACTGTTCCAAGTGTATAATATTATGCACATATTTTACACAGTTATGAAGACAGTAACTGATAAAACATAGCCTAAACACACACAACAACAACAAAAAACAAGACACACAAGCAGTGGGTGGATGGTCAGCCATCGTTAAAAGCTGCTCTCCGTGATTTGGGAGGCCATTTGTCACTGCTCTTCATTCACTTTTTCAAAGGTCTACGCCATAAGGGCCTAATATATGGAGATTTGTTCTCAATGAGGCAAAAGCAGCTACGTGATTTCTGTAGAGCAAAGATCGCGGACTGAAGGTGTTCTAAATGTCTATGCATGTTAGATGATAGAGAGAAAAAGAGAGAGAGAGAGAGAGAGAGCGACAAAGAAAGAGATTATTGAAGTTAATACCCTGTTACTATATAATGTGAATAGATTATTGTCCGCCTGTAACAGTCTGCCACGAATGTTGAATTGTTTGAAGATCCTACTTGTAACTTTTACATAGTCAATGCTGTTGTAGCGAACTAAAATGTCAAACTAATGGTGATTTTGTCTTTACCATATAAAAAAGGCACTGGGTATTCCAAATGACTGAGATGGCCTGTTCTCAGTTCATGCACAAGCTTTAGAAATTGGTTGATCTGGCTTGTAAGAGGTATAGCAGCCACCAGTGCCATCAAAAGCCCTCTTCTGAAAAGTATTAGCAGTGTCAATCACCTGCAAACCTGGGTGGTGATCTTAAAGTATTACAGGCAAATTAAACGTGAAACAATGATGTTAATGGGTGCCGGACGGTGGAATGAGGGTCATCGTGTTAAATACCCCTTAATCGTGTTAATACAGGACTCCATCCAGATATGGCCACACATTCGCAGCTGCTTTCTTTTTTAATGATAATGTAGGCATTAGTATGGTAGTGACACAAGCCACTTGTTGGTACCCGTCACATCACGAGGCACTCCTTTGGCTTCGACAACCACAGGGGCATCCCCGGCCTGGGTCACTGCGCCGCACAAGCACACCACCACTAAATCCTGGATTACCCCCCGCAGGGCCAGGAAAGAGTCTACGCTGAACACGTGTGTGTCCTGCAGCGCACTAGCCATCTCCCTGAGTTCCCAGTCCACCGTGTCCTGCACCCCCACCGCAAACACCTTCACACGGGCCAGCCACAGTACCTGCATCTTGGGAGCGACCGTCTGTCAAGACCACCACCACATGGGTCACGCCCTCGCCTGCACGGCTGCCCGCTACCGTGTGGGTGTCACCTCCCCAGTAGGCTATGGCCCGGATGTGGGCCAGGGCCCCCAGCGGAGATGGGTACATGATCGTCTGGAACTCGGTTTTGGGCGAACCACTGTACTGGACGAGGGCAAACCGCCATCCTCATGCAGAGCTTTAACAACACTTTACAGAAACTGTCGGCCGTACTGAAAGTTCTCTTGTCCCATGATCCAGGACGAATCCACTAGAAAGTATATATCGGCAGCCAGCCCTTGTGCACAATCTTCAAAAGAAGAAACACGGTTTTGAGGACTCTCACCGAGCTGTGAAAGAGGCCAAGTCCAGTGGTATGACTGCAATCACGACCCTGTTAATGTACCATGTAAAATAGGCTATAAACTGGTGCTAAAATATTAAGGCAGTACACCTTAGCTCACCTCACCTGCCAGAAGGCTATCATAAATGAGGCGAAACTGCGAGGCCAGGGATCCAAAACATGACACAGGACTCTAAGGCTACAGTGACTCCTGAGTAGACCTCATGTTGAGCTTTTCTCATTCACACCATGAGAAAAGCTCAACATGAGGTCTACTCAGGAATCACTCTACCTTTGACCTCCTGCAGGGAACTAGACAGCTTTGAATTTGTACCCAAACGTTTCTTGTTTCAAGAAAGGGGGAACCTCAACCCATGCATATCAATCCAACTCCAGTTTAAAAGCAGTGCTCAGAAATATCATCATTGTCATTCCTCATTTTTTCTTAAATGTCTAACATTTTGGCCAATTGACTAATTTGTGCTGAAAATAACAAGAACCATCCTCAACAGCACTTGCACAGATCCACCGATTTATCCATAACCTGAATAGTCACAGTTACAAATGAGGCTTCCAGGTGCTACTAAGATCAATGGGTATGTGAAGTGATAGGTGCCTAAGACAGGGCAACACAAGTTAAACTGAGAATAGAAACCTAGCCAAGCTTACCTTCCTCTTGAGCGTCAAGTTTGGGCAGCAGTCCTGCAGAAAGTACGCCCAGAAGAGCGCACAGCGCTAACATCCGGTGTTTCCTCATCTTCTACCCAACACCAAAAGTAACACCTGCAAATGAAATAGAACAGGAAGTGTCATGGAAGGTTGGTGTTCTTTTCAGCATCACAGCAGGTAACAGTCTCTATGGCAGGTATAATTGAAAAAAAAGACATCATAGTAGGTAAAGTAATAGAAGACTTGAATGTTGCATTTTTGTGAAGTAGTCCTAAGTGTGTCAGTTTCCCTTTAACATTGCCATCATCAATGCTTTATAATCGGAGTATTAATTATTTAAGTACAATACAACACAATAATTCATCAACATCGTAAAATGAGCAAATATTTCAAAATAGAAAAACTTACAAGACTGAGTTTTTGTCATTCTGACAGGGACATTATGAAGCCTAGCGGAACCCTACATTAAGTTGTTGCTTTTGGTTGCCTCCCTGTTCCACGGTCATCACACGGTGAAAGCAAATACCTAATGTCAACAACATATTTACAGTTATGTTTTACTCTTCAACAAACCATTGGAGAAAAAAAGACCTCATACTACCATCACATGGAACTATGTGTAGAAATATGGGATCCACTGCTACCACGACGTCAGCTTGGACTAGCCAATCCTGCAAAGCTGTCTAAGAAAGGGGTTTTCAATGCATTTCTCCCTTATCCACATCAACAACAGGCACTTGCCAGCAAATACCTCCAGTTAAGGGTTCAAAACAACAGCCACACTCCGGTTAGTTTATGTCTCTCTTAGAGTGCTATCATTGGTGGCTCATTTCTGTCTGTCCAAATAAGTAGCAGCGTAGGTGATATTGAGCTCGAACTGGAGCTAGAACTTGGACTTGTAGAGCCTAATGGCATGATCAAAACCACCTATTCAAACAGCCAGTCTACATTGCTAATTATCAACTGTTGGCGAGGAGCATATTTTCCATCTTATAAAAGTTGTGTTCTTAGGATGGTTGTTGGACTGGAGAATCCAGTTTCACGGTGAGGTTTGTGTGTTCTATATTTAGTCCAGCTTCCCCTTATTGTGATGTTAAGTGTCGTCGAGGGAAATTAAAAAGTCCAGAGAAAGATCAAGCAGACAAACTTTGTTCCAATCAAATGTTCATAGGAAAGAGTGTGTGCAACAGTTGTGGATTGTTTTGCCAAAGTAAGATTAAGGCCAAACCCAGAGAGAGTTTCAAATAGACTACACAATAAAGCCTTGTTCACATTGGCAGTTTGAAGTGACTCATCCCATTTTTTTGCAAACTCAAATAGAATTTCTTATTTTTCCTGCAGTCTGAACAGCCATAAAGCATATGGAATCGGATATTCCAAGCCACAATTCAAAACATGAATATTGGTTCCTACCCTGTCATAACTCCTACCTGGCTTTTTCATCTGTTGTCATGCCAAACAACGCCAACCATAGAATTTGAATAATCATTCTATACTATGATTCCTATATCGCAAATCAAATCACAATACGATTTGTTGTCCATATCATGCAGCCCGACTAACAACCTAATAACTTTACCAGTATGTGCAAACATTTGGTGGCACAGAAATAAAGGAAAAGTGGTATCTTCTTCTGGAGAATAAGTATGATTCATATCGGCCAAATGTAGGCTATACATAAAAAAACATATATGCACATTTTATGTGTGCTCCTAACTTTTCTAAGTTAGGTGCACCAGTGCTACCAATTACATTTTTAATTTAGAGCCCCGAAAACAGTATGCCATGACTGAAGGACATACGCCAAATTGGCTGAGCTCAGGAATTTATTGGATCTCTGAAAATGTTTACAAAAAACAGTAATCAAATGCCTTGTACGCTGCTGACCAAGCTGAGATTCACAGTCTCAAACAAGTCGCACGCGCACGCACACACACGCACACACACACACACCTACACACACACACACACACACACACACACACACACACACACACACACACACACACACACACACACACACACACACACACACACACACCAGTGCAGCATCACTAGATCCCCATAAAGTAGTGGGTAACTTGCCGGAGCACTTCCCCGTTAGGGTCCCATATTAGCACCATTCACACAGAGCTGCTGTTGTAGACCCATTAATGTACAGTTCAAATGTAATAGTAAGCCTGCATAGATACTGTATGGTGGAAACCTTAGCAAACCCAATAGGTATTCTAAACTATGGAATTTCTGTTGATAATGTCATGCTGCGGACATGTCTGTGCAGAAAGAGCTAAATACAGCACCATGTGCTGACTTTGCTGTTTTCTGCATGACACAATGCCCAACCTCAGCTCTCTTTCACCGTAAACCCATATTTACAATTCCAACTGGCAACTGAGCTGTTCGGCAATGAGGAATTTTCTTGCATAGACAAATAAACGCTGTCACCAAAGGAAAGGGGACAAAAAAATACAGGCATACATGGCCCATGACTGGGAAGGTATCCACTATTAACATAATGATGAAGGTGAGTGCAGCCATATGCCCATAGTTGAGCCCCAGGGGAGTTCATTTTACGATCTAAGTGCACTCACACAGTGCTCTGGCAGCTACTCCAGCCAAATCACAGCGGAGGGCAGCTCAATGACGCACAGATTATGGTGAGGAAAGTGTGTGTGATGATATAAAGAACTATTGAAAGTTAATGGGGAAGAAGGAAAAATTGGGAAGTTACACGCTAATGGGTAAAATTCAGGTACAGTATCATGGGATCAAATGTGACATGTTTTCCTCACCCTCAGATCTATTCACATAGATAAGTAATTTAAAGAGTAACTTTCATTTTCTCGGCATAGTTATAGTGAAACACGTCAATTCTGGTCTTTATTTTGCCAGTTCGTTGCAACAGCCTGGTCTTATAGAATATATGTAATATAGTAAATGTTTTTTATTAATATTATTTTTTTAAACCTTTATTTAACTCAGCAATGTAAATCTGGGATACTCACATTTGTATGATATGTTCCGTTTGGTATGGTTACATAAGAGAGAATGTTATTCATTTATTGGTCTCAGTGTATATCTACTGAACAAAAATATGAATGCAATATGTAAAGTGTTGGTCTCATGTTTCATGAACTGAAATAAAAGATCCCAGAATTTTTCCATACGAACAAAAAGCTTATTTAAAAAAAATGTGCTGCACAAATTTGTTTTGTTCTGTTAATGAGCCTTTTTCCTTAATAATAATACATCTATCTACCTGACAGGTGTGACATATCAAGAAGCTAATTAAACAGCATGATCATTACACAGGTGCACCTTGTGCTGGGGGCAATAAAAGGTCATTCTAAAATGTACAGTTTTGTCAAACAACACAATGCCACAAATGTCTCAAGTTTTAAGGGAGCGCGCAATTGGCATGCTGACTGCAGTAATATCCACCAGAATTGTTGGCAGAGAATTTAATGTTTATTTCTCTACCATAAGCTGCCTCCATTTTAGAAAATGTTGATAGTACGTCAAACCGGCCTGACAACTGTAGACCACGTGTGAACAACACCAGCCCAGCCACTTGGAAAGATGATGAACCTGAGGAGTATTTCTGTCTGTAACGAACGCCTTTTGTGGGGAAAAAACTGTCTGGGCCTGATGGCTCCCCAGTGGATGGGTCTGACTCCCAAGTGGGTGGACGTATGCCCTCCCAGGCCCACCCATGACTGCACCCCTGCCCAGCCATGTGAAATCCATAAAATAGGGCCTAATGAATTAATTTAAATTGACTGATTTCCTTATATGAACTATAACTCAGTAAAATTGTTGAAATTGTTGTATGTTGCAATTATATTTTTGTTCGGTATAGTAAATCTAACTCTTTTTGCCCTGAGCGTTTAAACTCTACCAATTGAAATTGTGATGTAGAGGCACCCTGAGAAGCCTCTACGACATCTCAAGGGAGGGGTTCGGTATAAAATACACTCCCTTCTAGATGTCCTGGATGGTACCATCTCAAGGCTTACTATAAAAGCAGTTGACAGCGAGCCTTATTTTGTATTTTTTATTCAAGGCACACTTAACCAGAATGGCTACCACAACATTATGCAGCGATTCGACATTCAATCTGGTTGCACTCATTGGGACTATCATTTGTTTTTTAACAGGACAATGACCCAACAAACCTCGAGGCTGTGTAAGGGCTATTTGACCAAGAAGGAGAGTGATGGAGTGCTGCATCAGATGAGCTGGCCTCCACAATCACAATCACTAATAGAGATTGTTTGGGATGAGTTGGACCACAGAGTGAAGGAAAAGCAGCCAACAAGTGCTCAGCATATGTGGGAACTCCTTCAAGACTGTTGGAAAAGCATTCCTTGTGAAGCTCGATGAGAGAATGCCAGGAGTGTGCAAAGCTGTCTTCCAGGCAAAGGGTGGCTACTTTGAAGGATCTCAAATCTAAAATATATTTGGATTTGTTTAGCACTTTTTGGTTACTGCATGATTCCATATCTATTATTTCATAGTTTTTATGTCTTCACTATTATTCTACAATGTAGAAAATAGTAAAAAGAAAGAAAAACCCTGGAATGAATAGGTGTGTCCAAAAAATTTGACATATGCTTTATATACAGTGGATTGCGAAACTATTCACCCCCATTTTTCTTATTTTGTTGCCTTACAACCTGGAATTAAAATGTATTTTGGGGGGGTTGTATCATTCGATTTACACAAAATACCTACCATTTTGAGATGCAAAATATTTTTTATTGTGAAAAAACAAGACATAAGACAAAACAACTGTAAACTTGAGTGTGCATACCCCACCCCCCCACCCCCCAAAGTCAATACTTTGTAGAGCCACCTTTTGCAGCATTTACAGCTGCAAGTCTCTTGGGATATGTCTCTATAAGTTTGGCACATCTAGCCGCTGGAATTTTTGCCATTTCTTCAAAGCAAAACTGCTCCAGCTCCTTCAAGTTGGATGGGTTCTGCTGGTGTACAACAAACTTTAAGTCATACCACAGATTCTTAATTGGATTGAGGTCTGGGCTTTGACTGGGCCATTCCAAGACATTTAAATGTTTCCCTTTAAACCACTCGATTGTTGCTTTAGCAGTATGCTTAGGGTCATTGTCCTGCTGGAAGATGAACCTTCGTCCCAGTCTCAAATCTCTGGAAGACTGAAACAAGTTTCCCTCAAGAATTTCCCTGTATTTATCGCCATCCATCATTCCTTCAATTCTGACCAGTTTCCCAGTCCTTGCTGATGAAAAACATCCCCACATTGAAGCATGGTGGTGGCAGAATCATGCTGTGGGGATGTTTTTCATCAGCAGGGACTGGTATTCTCAGGGTGAGTGGAGGTGGGTTTGTGCCAGAACTAGCATTTTCCTTGATGTCCAAAAAGCTCAATTTTAGTCTCATCTGACCAGAGTACCTTCTTCCATATGTTTGGGGAGTCTCCCACATGCCTTTTGGCAAACACCAAACGTGTTAGCTTATTTTTTTATTTTCAAGGAATACTTGTCCCTCCCCACATTTTGACAACTGAATGGGAACTTGCCTGCCTGCACGTCCATTTGATCGATGCCAAGTACATTTGATTTACTGTACAACTAAGAAATATGCTAACTGTAACAGTCATTCAAGTCCAGCGAAACTAGTAAGCGAAGTGATTCACGTTTCTTGCTAGCTAACCAAATGACACCTGCATCTCTAGCTGTAGCCACAGAAAAACGATATGGGGGGAAAAAGTCAGCCAGAAGCTAAAAAGCTAAAAATCCTCCCAGAAGCTAGCTAGCTAACATTAGCCTCTGTGTTTTTAGCTTGCTAAATAAGTGGCTACACATATAGATAAGCTAGCCTATTACTTAGCGACGTTATGACTGACTTGTGATAATTGCCATTGCTAGTTTGATTGTTTTGACATTCCCAGTCTTGGTTACATTCTTCCAGTTTTGTCCAAAATATTGCGTAATTGAAACTGAAACACTGCATCCCAAATGGCTGTAAGAAGCAAACAATGTTCCAGGCCAGCTGTGAGGTACACCCTGATAGCAATATTAGTTGGACTACAAAGAAATGTATTGGTGATTGACAGTGCATTCGTATTCGTATTCAGTATTCAGACCCCTTGACTTTTTCCACATTTTGTTATGTTACAGCCTTATTCCAAAACAGATTTTTTTAAATTTCATCAATCTACACACAATACCCCAAAATGACAAAGCAAAAACAGGATTTTAGATTGTTTTTTGCAAATGTAGATATTTTTTAAAACTGAAATATCACATTTACATAAGTATTCAGACCCTTTATTCAGTACTTTGTTGAAGCACCTTTGGCAGCGATATTAGCCTTGAGTCTTGGCACACCTGTATTTGGGGAGTTACTTCCATTCTTCTCTGCAGATCCTTTCAAGCTCTCTCAGGTTGGATAGGAAGCGTCACTGCACAGCTATTTTCAGGTCTCTCCATAGATGTTCGATTGGGTTCAAGTTCGGGCTCTGGCTGGGCCACTCATGGACATTCAGAGACTTGTCCCGAAGCCACTTCTGCATGGTTTTCGATGTATGCTTAGGGTCATTGTCCTATTGGAAGGTGAATCTTCACCCCAGTCTGAGGTCCTGAGTGCTTTGGAGCAGGTTTTCATCAAGGATCTTCCTGTATGCTACGTTCATCTTTCCTTGATCCTGACTAGTCTCCCAGTCCCCACAGCATGATGCAGCCACCACCATGCTTCACCATAGGGAAGGTGCCAGGTTTTCTCCAGATGTGGTGCTTGGCATTCAGGCCAAAGAGTTCAATCTTTCATCAGACCAGAGAATATTGTTTCTCATAGTCTGAGAGTACTTCAGGTTACTTTTGTCAAACTGTCATGTGCCTTTTACTGAGGAGTGACTTCCGTCTGACCACTTTATCATTAGGCCTGATTGGTGGAGTGCTGCATAGATGGTTGTCCTTCTGGAAGGTTCTCCCATCTCCACAGAGGAACTCTGGAGCTGAACTACTTGAACTACTTGACCCATATATATTCAAATAATGCATTAAATCTCATTGAATGCGATGTATTCACTTAGGCATCATCTCTCTGACGGTCATCTCTAGGCGTTTATATTGTAACACATATCTTCCCCCTCATTGTCACAGTCGTCCTCCTCTTCATCTGAAGATGAGAGGCGAGAAGGATCGGAGGACCAAAATGCGGCGTGGTTTGTGTTCATCTTGATATTTAATAAAGAAAACACTGAACACTGAAACACACTATACAAAAACAATAAACGAAATAACGACCGTGAAGCTAATGAGAACTGTGCTGACACAAGCAATCAACATAGACAATCACCCACAAACAAACAGTGAAACCCAGGCTACCTAAGTATGATTCTCAATCAGAGACAACTAATGACACCTGCCTCTGATTAAGAACCACACTAGGCCGAAACATACAAATCCCAAAATCATAGAAAAACAAACATAGGCTGCCAACCCCAACTCACGCCCTGACCATACTAAATACTAAACAAGACAACGGAAATAAAGGTCAGAACGTGACACCCAATTTGAATACAATGTATTAACTTAAGTATCATGTCTGTGATGCCTATCTGTAGGTTTCAAGATTGTGACACTGATCTTCCCCATTAAATGCAATGTATTCACATGAACTTCATGTTTCTTGAATAATATATTTTTGCAAACATATCAGATTGACGCTTTTCAATGATATCATGTTGGCCGACACTAAACAGATCCAATAAACAAAGACATTAAACACACAAACCCCATGCTCTCTTCCAGTGTGCAAACATCTGTGTGCATAGCATACCCACAAATGATGCTGTAACGTAGGGTTCACACATTAGCACTACACCAGCACTTCCCCAAACATTATCTTGCTGTATAGAACCTACAACTCTAAGAGGGAGCCCTGTCTTTCATCAAGCCTCTCTGCTACAATGAGTCACGAGGTGTACTCTGCTTGCACAACAGAAAACTAAGAGATGAAAAGTTTCAGATAGAAATTCAAGGTCTAGAATTTATATTGCTATTTCCCCTATGAAATGTCTTCTTGTGTATTCCATTTCTCAATGTTACCCTCAACTGTGCCAACTAAGAACACTTGAGGTGCGCTCAGTTTGGCTTGAACATTTTTTACGTTGCAGAACGGTTTGTACTGAACAACACATTTTTCCAATACGTTCTTCTATGTTCTTAAACAGTCTGTGGTGTGTTTGCACCTGTTTGGTGGGTATGGCAAGGTGTAGCTTGTTGCAATGAGTGACATATTTAAAGGACAGTGGCCTTGCTGGCAGCATTCCCCAACCTATAACTCCCCGTCCCCTCCCCATTTTTTCAACCGGTCATTCAGTACAACACCGTTACCATTCAATTGAACGTTCCAGAACATAAAAGGTACTGAACACAGCCCTGATGTCTGTCCTCTGAATTAACCAATCTTAGGGCCATATTGGGCCACACTGGCCAAAACGCCCCTCCCACCGCCTGGAAGAATATGATAGGATCAATGATAAAGGTTAAAGAGGACAGGTGGACAGGCAGACAGGCAAATTTCACGCAGCTCATCCCTGTTAGCCTGTCTGACAGCAACAGTCCTAATGCTTCAGGCTGGCTGCATTGTAAGTAGGTGATAATCACCAAAAAGGTTGATGTTCTTCGCACATTGTCAAAATCTGGGCCCTTATTCACAAAACGTCTCAGAGTAGGAGAGCTGATCTAGAACCAGTCATGCCTTTTAGAGAGCATCCTAGATCAACACTTTTACTCTGAGTTTTTTTTGTGAATACGAGGCCTGTCATATGGCCTCTCAAGATTTTGTGATGACTGCAAGGCTTTATGAATTAAATGTTACAATGTAACTCCTTTCTACAGCACATTACCTATTTTTTCATTGGAATACATGTTATCATCTAATTGGTATTTTATTAGGATCCCCATTAGCTGTTGCAAAAGCAGCAACTACTTTTCCTGGGATCTACACAAAACATGACACAATTCAGAACATAATATTACAATTTTTTTACTCCTCAGTGGTGCAGCGGTCTAAGGCACTCCATCTCAGAGCTTGAGGCGCCACTACAGACACCCTGGTTCGATTCTAGGCTGTATCACAACCGGCCGTGATTGGGAGTCCCATAGGGCATCGCACAATTGCCATGGTATGGCATCTCATAAATGTGAGCATGCAAGACCATAATCATAGTTTTCTTCTGACATGTTACCTTTAAGCTCATAAATATCAGACACAAAGTGTTTGAAGGCAGAGTGATACCTATACTTAGAGGGCGAGAGGAGTGGAAGAGTTAGAGGTGAGACATAGTTACAGTGGGGGGGAAGTAGGAGTTTGGCTGGTGTAGGCCTTCACTGTAAATAAGAATTTGTTATTAACTAACTTGCCTAGATAAATAAAGGTTACATTTAAAATAAATTAGACAAGAACAGCTCAAGTACAGAACTGCATCAATTTTAAAATGGCACACGTAGCCTGGAACAACAATCTATAGTTCATCTAGACATTCATCATTCAAAAGAGTAATGGCATCAGTTGAAGTGAATCATGAAGTCGTGAAACTTGGCGCAAATGTTCATTCTGAAATAAATTACCTTGGGGACAACTCTTTCAGGTGGGCCTTATAAAATGACCGCAAAACCCCCCAAAGGTCTATGTGCTGCAGTGTCTAAAAAACAGTGACTTTGCTGGAGAGCATAGAGCAATAAAGCTTAGCTAGGCTGATTCACAAAACAACTCCTTCACTGCGAATTTTCCTAATGGTGCTCTGCTGGTGTCTTATGATAAGAGCTTCCCTAAAAGCCTGGCTGTGGGAGTACAACTGTGATGGGAGTACATTTTCTGGAGTGAAATGGTAAAGATTGAGCACACACAAAAATACTCATGTATAATTTCACTCTTGAGGGTGAGGGTAAAGGTTAATGATGCACACCTGGTTTTCCCTGACTCTGGATTTCATATTGAAGAACCAAACTCCCACAGTCCATCTGGCCGGGGGTGTGGAAAACGCTCCCTCGTCACACTTTCCACTCTCCCATTCACTCCAGAGGGTGTGGTTTATAGCTGAGACCGAGCTGAAAACATCGCTACACTCAACCACCACCGATTGGTGGTGCTCAAACGCCAATGTAGGGACACACTTAGCACGCTGGAATCATAAGTCTATGTCGAGCCATTTCTATCACTCAGGAACATATTTATTTCAACAAACAGCTTTTGGGGGCCACTTATATTATGCTAAAAGCCCAAATGCTAAAAAGACAACATGCGCATTAACATCAACAATTAAGGAACAAGTGACTCTGGGACACATTGACATGAGCTTCTTGAAGAACACACATTTCAGTCCATGCTGCTGTTTTGATGTGCCTGTAGAAAAGGTTAAGCCTTAAATGAAATCACAGGTGTCAAACGCTTTCCTCGGCGGGCCGGGCGGCTGCAGGTTTTTGCTTCTCCCTTGAACTTGATGTATTACTTAAGGTCACTAATTAGTAAGGAACTCCCCATACCTGTTTGTCTAATTGAAAAGAAAAACCTGCAGACACTAGGGCCTCCATAGAATGAGTTTGACCCCCCTGCCATAAATGAATGCTTATCGGAATTAATACAAAAACCTGTGCACCACATGTCTGTGGAGGAGAGCGCGGCTGCACCACTTTGTGGAATGCAGTACCTTACATGTTCACGACTCTGGTCAGATAAATTATCTTCACTTGGAACTCACTTTGATGCTGGCAGAGTTTCCACAGTGAGCAAACTACCCTCACATCCCAACTAATTTAAAACAAGCACTCAATGCAGAGTTGCAGAGATGTATTTTAGATGCAGAAGTGCAGCTTTTTCTGATCCAGTAAAGATAGAGAGAAGACACACGTCTTGTCATGTCTTTGTACTGCTCTCCACATGTCCTGTGGCATTGCATCGCTAAAGCACTCCTACTTCCCCCCCACTGTAACTATGTCTCACCTCTAACTCTTCCACTCCTCTCGCCCTCTAAGTATAGGTATCACTCTGCCTTCAAACACTTGGTGTCTGATATTTATGAGCTTAAAGGTAACATGTCAGAAGAAAACTATGATTATGGTCTTGCATGCTCACATTTATGAGATGCCATACCATGGCCAGTTTCAGACACGCACAAGTCAAATTTAATGCTTGAAAATATGCAAAGAAATGAGAACAAAAATAACATATCAAGTGTTCTTGATCCATTGTGCAAAAACTAGGAAAAACATGCTCTCACCAGTAAACAACAACTCCCAACTTTCACTACTTTCGAAAAGTCACTTTTAAGTTTAACACTTACCCTGAGCTGAACTATCTTTATTCGACAGTCTTTGGTAAAACAAATTCTGCAAAATGACAAAGGCCTTTAGGTCATTATCCTCCAGGTATTTCCCCTCTGTGCAGCTGGCTTCTCCAGCTCCTCCCGAAGGAAGGCAGATGAGCGAGGTGGAGATGGGGATGATTGCAGAGGATCCGCTGTTATTGGGAACAATGGCACACAATGAAACGAAGCACTCAGAGACAGACTGCCACCCTCTCGATCGCTCTGCAGAGGATCTGTGGCTCTGACTAAGGCTGAGACGGGACAAACTCCCAAGCTTCTGGAGCACTGCCACTCCTCTTTTCCTCCTCCCACGTTCTCCAAAGAGGGGAAACAGGGAAATATTGGGGGGGGGGGGGGTCTTAAATGAAAACCAGATGCACAGCCCTGTTTGGTCTGGATGGAAGCAGTGGGGAATATGATGTCACAAACTTGGAGTGAGATTCTCTTCTCACCTCCCTCCTTCCGCTTCTTCCTCCGTCTCTAAAGGACCCTTATTGGATAATCTGGCTATTCAGAGATCTGGATATTTGTTAGGTAAAAACAACAACACATAAACAGCGTGAGAAAAGTACCTTTTAAAACAGTCCGAGAGAGTTTAACACTTACCCTGAGCTGAACTATCTTTATTCCACAGTCTTTATTCCATCACTCTTTACTCTGTTTTTGTTTGCGATGTCACAGTTGAGTAAAGTCTGCAAGCAGTTTCAGATAAGTAACTGGCATGTGGTGGTCAGTGGTAGAAAAAAGTATAAATAATTTAAAATTCCTTATATTAAGCAAACAAGATGGAACACTTTTCTAGGTTTTTATTTGTTTGTGATAGCCAGGCGTACACTCCGACACTCAGACATTATTTGCAAATAAAGCATTTGTTGTTTATTGAGTCTGCCAGATCAGATCAGAGGCAGTCGGGATGACCAGGGATGTTCTCTTAAGTGCGTGAATTGGACCAATTTCCTGTCCTGCTAAGCATTCAAAATGTATGGAGTAAAAAGTACGTTATTTTCTTTAGGAATGTAGTGAAGTAAAAGTTTTCGAAAATGTGGTCGACCGGCTTGATTCGGTCTCGTAGTAAAATTTGAAATTGTGTTCTTTTACAATGTATAAAAGTAGAGACCCAGAGATAGAAAATTGTATACCAACCTACAGTTGAGGAACAATGGGAAAGTAATTATCATTGAAGGTTAACCTCTTGCTTCTACCCTCTACTTTTTTGAACATTCTGTTAAAAATCGCGCAACATTTCAGCGCCCTGCTACTCATGCCAGGAATATAGTATTTGCATATGATTAGTATGTGTGGATAGAAAACACTCAGACGTTTATAAAACTGGTTAAATCACGGCTGTGGCTATAACATAACGTGCGTTTCATCGGAAAGCGCAGGAAAAACTGATCACTGAAAATGGAAAAATATATTGCTGCGCTACTTGAACCCATTGATAAAGGTGAACCACAATTAATGAGCTGAGGTTGCAGTACCTACAGCTTCCACACGGTGTCTAGAGTCTTGTCATTTGCCTACGAGTTGTTTCTTGGTCAAACACATGCAAGGCAGCGCATTTCTTCAGGTCTAGGACCGGATATTTTGGTTGAGTTTCTAGCCGGACATTTTTCCAGACGGACAGCTATAGAAGATACTTCGTCTTGTGATTCATTTGATCGCTTATTAACGTTTACTAATACCTAAAGTTGCATTACAAAAGTATTTCGAAGTGTTTTGTGAAAGTTTATCGTCGACTTTTTGAATTTTAAAAAATTACGTTACGTTATGAAACGCTGTTTTTTTTCGTTGATCACACAGTCTACATATAACGATATCTAGGCTATATATGGACCGATTTAATCGAAAAAAAGACCCAATAGTGTTTATGGGACATCTAGGAGTGCCAACAAAGAAGATGGTCAAAGGTAATGAATGTTTTCTATTTTATTGTGCGGTTTTTGTGTAGCGCCGAATATGCTAATTATTTTGTTTACGTCCCCTGCGGGTCTTTTGTGGTGTTACATGCTATCAGATAATAGCTTCTCATGCTTTCGCCGAAAAGCATTTTAAAAATCTGACTTGTTGCCTGGATTCACAACGAGTGTAGCTTTAATTCAATACCCTGCATGTGTATTTTAATGAACGTTTGAGTTTTAACTAATACTATTAGCATTTAGCGTAGCGCATTTGCATTTCCAGAGCTCTAGTTGGGACGCAAGCGTCCCGAGTAGAAGCAAGAGGTTAATAAAATGGTAATGCCACTTTTTAGAAAATAGCCCTTGAATATTTTGGTACACCTACTGGAGAGCTCTTCAGTTTTCTGCATGTTTTCTTATATTGTATAATGTTACATTTTTTTAATTAAAACACTCAGTCCCTGAACTTGCTTCCAGACTCTCAGCGCACTCGTTACAATCAGGCTGTTGATTGTGGCCTGCGTAATGGTTTCCCACACCTCTTCAATGGCTGTGCGATATTATTCGATATTGGCGGAATCAAGAAAACGCTGCCATACAGGTCGATATGGAGCATCTCAGACATGCTCAATGTATGACATGTCTGGTGAGTGGCAGGCCATGGAAGAACTGGGACATTTTCAGCTTCCAGGAATTGTGTACAAATCCGTGCGACATGGGGCCCAACTTTACATGTTGGGTTTATATTTTTAATCTGTGTAGAAACAGTGGCCCTACATTTCAAACAGATGTAGGCTAACTACGTTTTCACTCAGCAGTTGTGCAAGCTTTTCACTTCAGATTTAATAGTTGTAGTTAATAAACATGCATCCTCTCGCATTGTGGTCCCTCTAAAACCACAGTTCCTCCACAACAAGCAACATTGCCATACTCAGAAAAGGCCTTCAAAATATGACTGGGCTAGTACATTATGGGTCGTTCTGACACCACATCAAAACAATGTATGCAATGTCAACGTTAAGGGTAATTATGGCCTTTTAATTGATTGATGTGTGTTGACTTTGTGCCTTCATGCTGTGTCGAATTGAGACATTGCTGTTTTTTTACAGTCTGCTGAGCCAAGCGGCAGTCTCTCATGAATCAACAAAAATGACCCTTAAAAAGCTTGGACTGTTTTTTAACTCTGCTGTGGATCTCAGGGGGAAATGTACAACTGTCCCATGATCCTCCTCAAGTTTGGCCTTAATTGAGACCTTGTATTCGTGCTGTCTAGGGCTAAGTCAGCATGTGTTAAAGGGCCCATTCTGCAAGTACTGTATCTTGCCGTTGAACCTCTCATGAATCAACCAAATTGACCCTTAATAATTAGTTTGAACTAATCTGACCTCTTCTTAGGACAAATGTACGACCTTTCCATGGTCTTCTATAGCTTTGGCCTCACCGGTGGCCATTTCATCAAGCCGCCGACGACAAAAAGTCAGTGTGCTTTAAAGTAGGGGCCATCTCTATAGGCCAACTCCAGCAGGGACATATAAATATAGGTAGAGAAGATCAGATGTCACATTACATTTCAGCCTGTGCTGTGGTTCAAAGACATAGACCCATTACAACATTTTAATGTGGCATGAACACATTTGTCAAACAAATCACTTCAAAAAGTAGGCTACCTCTGTATATTCGTCCACTCCCAAATACTAGGATGTACATATACACTCGGACCATTTGATGAATGAAAATAGACTGTTCTGTTTACAAAACACCAAACACTGTGCTTTATGACACTTTATGACATTTTGCGATTGATTAGGCCTGCATTAATCAATGCGCCTTGCTGACAAACATTTTTTCGTAGCCTGATAAGTCAGGACACCTGAAATGGGGCTGAACACTCTTCCTGGAAAAATGGGATGGTCAACCTAACACACATGGTCTACTTCTTCTGGCCACGGACGGCATGGAGAACACCAATACCCGCACGCACCTGAAAAACAAAACAAAGAGCGCTCGAAACAGCTGACTGACAAAAGCAAACAATGGTAAATCAACTGATAAATCTATAACGCATTGGAATAAAGGCTATCTTTTACCATGAATTCATGGCAAAAAAAAAAGGAAGTATAAAGGAAAATCTACGCATTTAAAAGGAGCTCAGCTGAGGCCAAAATGAAGCACTACTGAGTGAACAGGGAGACAGTTTGAGCAGCCACATAGAAAGAAATGGTTTAAACAATGACAGAGAGGTGAGGTTGTTTGTTTCATTTGGAAGCTTTTATTGTAAAATGTACCCCTATAAACCATTTACCACTGCATTTTAAACAAGGAGATTGGTTAAATTAGTATTATTTAGAGACCCCCCCTCCCACTTTTGTTGCATGTAGGGGAGCTAATGTCTCATTGAGGGGAGCTGAGCCCCTTGGCTACTCCATAATTCACACCCTGCTTTTAGGGCTCTTCTGAGCCTTGAGTCCCCAACTCAACTGGAGCAGAGGGACGAGGCTCAGTATGGCCTCTACAGATGGATTCTCCCGGGATACATAAACAGCTCTCAACTCTCTGCTCAAAATCCAAGTTCAATGCCACATTCTGAAAACCTGGCTTCCCCCATCTCCCTCTTAAAAACAAAAACAGATGAACTCAGAAATAATTTGATATATTCCTCCCTCAACCTCTCCAGAGCAGTTCGGAGGAGAGAAGGATAAGCTCTCAGGAGAAAGAAAGATAAGCAGAAAGACATTTTGTTTTGGATTCATGGAGTGAGATAGAGAGAAATGCAGAGACACGGATTGTGAGAGAAACAACTAGAGAGCATTTTGTAAGAAAAAGTGATAGACTCGCTCCGGTCAAATGATGAGTTGTTTATGGTGGTAAAACTCTAATGGGTTAATTAGCACAGTTTTCCTTGCTGTGGAGAGACCACCAATGTGAATTTGAAGCGCTCCCATGCACAGCAGTAAAATGATCATCAATTAATTTCTGTGGATTGTGGTTTGTTCCTTGTCGGTTACTATACTTTAGAAAGACATGTCTCGTTGTTTCCATAATCACTAACTGATAAAATGCCCATGAGTCAGAGAAGCCTTGGGGGGACCAACCCAAGTTTAATTGAATGTATTGTTAAATAAAAATATGTATTTAACCTTTATTTAACTAGGCAAGTCAGTTAAGAACAAATTCATATATACCATTACGGCGTACCCTGGCCAAACCCGGACGACGCTGGGCCAATTGTGCGCCACCCTATGGGACTCCCAATAGGAGTACGTTGTGATACAGCCTGGAAAATATGCCACTCCAATATCAAATTAGAATTTGTATGTTTATTGAACAAAAAATAGTTATTGTAATGAACACAAATCACAGATACTGAATAGTTAATGTATACTGTAATTGTATAGCCAAAGACAAACATATCAGTCCACATAAAACCCACTAGTCAACTGACCGAAGACGGCATTGAGCTGGAAAATCACACTAATGTGTTTGCATCATATAAGAGAGTATAACATGATAGACAGCTCTAATGTGTAACATAAGGAGGGGCAGCACGTTATGTCACCCAATTCTTTGGACACTATTTTTGAAGCCCAGGTGGGAATATCACAAACCCTCCCTTGCTACTGTTCATTTTCTGAAATCCACCAAATCTCATAACTAAATGGCGAAAATGCATCTGGACAGGCTTGTGATATCTGGACAGCTGCGCTTCCGCATGAATATTATTCACTGCGGTAGGATTCAGTTCCATTTGTACCTTTGCCTCTATAAACCAGTAGATTAGGAGTTTCATTTATAGGGAATTGGAGTGTGCCAAAAACTGCTTAAGAAGCTCACCTCTCATCTTGTCATTTATTGGGACTAGTAGTGTGCCAAAAAGTGCTTAAGAAGCTCACTTCTCATCTTGATGGCTGGATGAGGGTGGTGTGAGCTGGAATGGGAATTGTTCTAGAGAACCAAAGGGGCCATTCAGCCGCTGTCCTCTTGCTCATTTGAGCACCGAGGCCTGCCACTCCTCTTTCTATTCTGGTTAAAACTAGTTTGTGCTGTTCTGTGAAAGGAGTAGTACACAGCGTTGTACGAGATCTTTTGTTTCTTGGCAATTCTTCGAATGGAATAGCCATCATTCCTCAGATCAAGAATAGACTGACGAGTTTCAGAAGAAAGGACTTTGTTTCTGGCAATTTTGAGCCTGTAATCGAACCCATAAATGGTGATGCTCCAGACACTCAACTAGTCTAAAGAAGGCCAGTTGTATTGCTTCTTTAATCAGGACAACAGTTTTCAGCTGTGCAAACATAATTGCAAAAAGGTTTTCTAATGATCAATTAGCCTTCTGAAATTATAAACTTGGATTAGCTAATACAACGTGCCCTTGAAACACAGGAGTGATGGTTGCTGATAATGGGTCTCTGTACGCCTATGTAGATATTCCATAAACAAATCTGCCGTTTCCAGCTACAATAGTCACTTACAACATTAACAATGTCTACACTGTATTTCTGATCAATTTGATGCTATTTTAAAGGACCAAAAAAATTGCTTTTCATTCAGAAACAAGGACATTTCAAAGTGACCCCAAACTTTTGAATGGTGGTGTGTGTGTGAGTATATATATATATATATATATATATATATATATATATATATATATATATACACATATATACACACATATATATATAGTTTTAATGATTCCAACCTGAGTGTATGTAAACTTCCGACTATATATATATACATATATACTGTATATCATTTTTTATTACAATTTTAAAAATGTGTTTATTTAAATAAAAAAATAATCATAAAATCTTAATTTAGTCCTAGTTGGGCAATAAAAGAGTATTCACACCCCTTGACCTTTCCCTCCTTTTGTTGTGTTACAGTCTGAATTTAAAATGTATTAAATGTAGATTTTTTTGTCACTGGCCTACCCCATAATATCAAAGTGGAATTGTGTTTGAATTGTTTTTACAATTTAATGAAAACGAAAAAACTGAACTCTCTTGAGTCAATAAGTATTCAACCCCTTTTTAAGTTGAGGAGTAAAAATGTGCTTAACACATACTAAGTTGCATTGACTTACTCTCTGTGTAATAATAGTATTTAACATACGTGGAATTGTTCTATGCCAGAATGATAGATCCCGTCGGTATTGTCGCTCAAGTAAAAACCCCATTCGTTTGGGTAGCAAAACCTTTCGGGATTTTAGAGCCCTGGAAAAGGCTGTGAAAAACCTATCTTGTTCTATTTCAGATCCGGATGTTGCCACCAAAGACTTGGTGGAATCAAGAAGGTTGGCCACATCCCATAATAGCCGGTTATCTGCCTCTGAAATGTCATTTAAAATGGTGGAATCCTCCGGTTTGGTTGTTTCATTGGGAATGTTCGGTGAGCCAAAATCCTCCGCGTACTCTAGATGTGTGTGGTCTTCTGTGCCGTTATACGCCGGGGAGGAGTCTGAAAGAAAATAATACATACAAAATAGGTTATTAAATATAAAAATATGTTAGATACATAAAATGTCAACTACATTTCAGATATAATACTATATATAAACAATACATAATTAAAATACCTCAGCTTTTTTGGCGAGGGCTGTTCTGACGAATCGTGGAAACCGGGGGGCGTGACTTTTTTCATCAAGCATTCCCGATTCTGCAGGGCCGGTCTCGTTGGAGCCTGTAAAAACATAATTTGTCCTTGTTTTAACATATTCAAGCCTAAAAAATGTATAAATAATAAACTAGGTATAACTAATAATATATATATAATGGCTTCATACCGTGTCCATGGAGCGCCGGCTCGTGAAGCCACAAGTTCCCTGCCCAGTAGTACTTTTCTGGAGGGGAGGATTCTGAGCAATGTACTTGTCACGTTCTGACCTTTATTTCCTTTGTTTTGTATTTATTTAGTATGGTCAGGGCGTGAGTTGGGTGGGCAGTCTATGTTTGTTTTTCTATGTTTTGGGGTATTTCTATGTTTCGGCCTAGTATGGTTCTCAATCAGAGGCAGGTGTCATTAGTTGTCTCTGATTGAGAATCATCCTTAGGTAGCCTGGGTTTCACTGTGTGTTTGTGGGTGATTGTTCCTGTCTCTGTGTTTTGCACCAGATAGGGCTGTTTTTGGTTTTCCACATTTATTGTTTTGTAGTGTTCATGTTTATCTGTTTTTATTAAACATGAGTCAATATAACCACGCTGCGTTTTGGTCCTCCTCTACTTCACCACAGGAAAACCCTTACAGTACTAGAGCCCGTGTTGTGCGTTGCTTGTTTGGGTCTGGAATATGGAGTGAGCGTGTGGAGGTTCCCAGGAGAGTTGGCGGGACGTTTAAATCCTCTGTTCTCGGTGTGTTTGAAAAAACGTTCGTACAGAATGGGAGAATTGCATCTGTGTCATCGGATGTGTCATCTGCTCCGACAAAGTCGTTCAGGGTCCATAAGGAGCCCGTTATCCTTCTTGGCAGTATGTCGGCTGTAAACACAAAAATAGCTTTTAATATAGGGTGCACACTTTTTTTTTTTAATGTATAAATATTCTTGTGTATGTGATTATTGGACTTACGTCGAAAATAGTGTGATGGGGATTGGCTGCGTGCATTTTGCGCCTGGGAATCCCCGTCTAACGCTGTCTGTTCCAGATCATTTAAACCTCTGAGCAGCTGCGTAAATGATGGAGAACCTACAAACGTTAGATAATATCAACAGTTATTTACCCTATATACATTTATTTTATAAGAATACGTACATTTGACATTAAAAATCGGTGTCCCCGGTTTAAAACACATATACCTTCAGTTTAATATTCCAATAATATCAATAATATTCAAACAATTCCCCGACTCCAGATCTTAAAATATATTATTTTCACGAACTCACCTTCAGAAAGCGCCATTAAGAGGGATTCACAGATGATCTTTTATCTGTCCTGGGCTGTTGGCCGGATGTTTGGAGTTAGGGTACGGCCGTGCAAACAGAGTGGAAAGTATCTGTTTTCCCTAGACTCCGGGGTCGTGTTCCTAATGAGAGATAGTACGGAATGAGCTTACAGAGCATGGGGTGACGGTTTTTCGGACGATATCCTGTATGCCATAAAATGGGTCTGGAGTACCCCCAGAATGTTTTAGAGAACAAAGACCGTGAATTACAGGGGGCGATATTGAGACATTATGTCTGCAGGTATTGCATTTATGTTTCATAGCACCTCAGGGGTAGCAGCTTGGTGGGGTGTCCGATGTAAATTTATAGACCGGGGTGGGGGACCGTTAGAAATAACAATATTTTAAACCCAAGGGTTGGTCTAGACATGTTCTATTCTTTCTGGGGTGTTTGACTTTTTAGCCCCACATTCTCTGGGGTGAGAAATTCGGATTTGAACATTTATTTAATTCAAAATATTTAGTACATTCAGTTTAAAACCCGTTATAATTAAATAACCAATTTTACTATTCCTTTCTTACAGATATAGGGCCTGGTTAGCTCTGACCTGCATCCAACGCCAAGCCTGGCTCTCTAGCACACTCCATCAAAGCTCCGTAGGTTTTCACTCCAGGGAAAGATCCACCGTCGGGCATGTGGGTCCTGGGAATGTCTTAAGGATAGACGCAGCCAGCGCCGTAATTGTTCACGATTTTGGAAAAGACTGTCCAGCTTATTCATAAGGTTTATGAATACGGGATAATCAATCCATTTAAAGCTAAACACCAGCATAAAAAGTTTACATCCTTGCATGCTTTGGAAAATACATATGAACTGACAGATTTCGTCACATTTGCACTATCAAATTGTTCACATGCTAAAATTGTCACAGTCAAGGCTATATGCCATTGAAGCGATTCTTAGGGCCTTCAGATCACTGCGTCCGCAGACCAGTTCTTACAGTGCATATCCGGGGAGAGTTGTACCGCTCAGGGCCTGTTCAATTTGACAGAGCGTGAGCCTTATCTTAAGCCATTCTCTCATCTGCAGCGCAGGAGAAAAACTCCCGGGTTTTGCCTGATAAAGGGGTTTGGGGCCGCTGTCTGTGAATATCTTAACCGTAGATCCCTCAGGTTGGAATATGTAAGACATATGTCCCTTACTCGTACCCAGAACTCCTTTAACTTCTCTAGGGTAGGGGGCAGCATTTTGAAATTTTGGATGAAAAGCATGCCCAAATTAAACGGCCTGCTACTCGGGCCCAGAAGATATGATTTGCATGTAGATGGTAGATTTGGATAGAAAACACTCTAAAGTTTCCAGAACTGTTAAGATAGTGTCTGTGAGTATAACAGAACTGATTTAGCAGGCGAAAACCTGAGAAAAATGACTTAGGACTTCATTTGCAGGTCCTATGCCTTCCACTAGATGTCAACAGTCTCTAGAAATCGTTTCAGGCTTGTATTCTCATAAATAAGGGAGTAAGACCAGTCTGAACGAGTGGACCCTACCGTGTCGCAGAGCTTTTTCATGCGCAAGTGCATTTCTTGTTTACCTTTTATATTGACGATGGTCCGGTTGAAATATTGAATATTGTCCGGTTGAAATATAATAGATCATTTAGGCTAAAAAAAACAACTTGAGGGTTGAATATAAACATCGTTTGACGTGTTTCTATGAACTTTACGGATACAATTTGGATTTTTTTGTCTGATTGTTTTGACTGCGTTTGAGCCTGTGGATTACTGAAGGAAAGGTTTTTGGATATAAAGAGACTTCATCGAACAAAAGGAACATTTATTGAGTAAATGAATGTCTTCTGATTGACACCATATGAAGATCATCAAAGGTAAGGGATTCATTTTATCTCAATTTCTGAGTTTTGTAACGCTCCTGCTTGGCCGGTTACTGTTTGTAAATCATTTGTCAACTGGGCTATGTTCTGGGCTAGGTATGCTTTCACTGAAAATCATTTTATAAATTTGACACTGTGGTTGGTTTAACAAGAAGTGAATCTTTAAACCTATGTAAAATATGTTTTGTTTTCTAAATTTTATAATGAGCATTTCTGTATTTGAATTTGGTGCTCTGCAATCTCACTGGATGTTTGCCAGATGGGACGCTACCCTAGAGAGGTTAAAACATTCTGGGATCTCACACAACTTCCTCGAGGCTTTTGTCATTGAGTTCATGATAAGAGACACATAGCACCCCGAGAATTGGTCTAGGAGACAACATTTTCTGTTTAATATTCAGGGTTTTATTTTTTAAATCTTGTTTAGTGTTCTGGGGCCGCATGTCTTGTTCTGGGCTTTATTTATAATGCATCTGCCATGCCCAATACCCCTCGGACATTCCTGTTTCATAGACAACAAAAGGTCAATAAAACAGGGGGTGGGGGAGCCATACTCTTTGAAATGTTCAAACACATCCCCCCCAGTTCAAAGAGGTCCGTAGACATCAATCATCATGACAATTTCAAAGGAATAGATGCAATATATGCATAAATTAGCACACCCTCTAAAGCGTGAGAACAGGAACAGGATGCCCATATACAGTGGGGCAAAAAAGTATTTAGTCAGCCACCAATTGTGCATGTTTTCCCACTTAAAAAGATGAGAGAGGACTGTAATTTTCATCATAGGTACACTTCAACTATGACAGACAAAATGAGAAAAAAAATCCAGAAAATCACATTTTTAATGAATTTATTTCCAAATTATGGTGGAAAATAAGTATTTGGTTAATAACAAAAGTTTATCTCAATACTTTGTAATATACCCTTTGTTGGCAATGACAGAGGTCAAACGTTTTCTGTAAGTCTTCACAAGGTTTTCACACACTGTTGCTGGTATTTTGTCCCATTCCTCCATGCAGATCTCCTCTAGAGCAGTGATGTTTTGGGGCTGTTGCTGGGCAACACGGACTTTCAACTCCCTCCAAAGATTTTCTATGGGGTTGATATCTGGAGACTGGCTAGGCCATTCCAGGACCTTGAAATGCTTCTTACGAAGCCACTCCTTCGTTGCCCGGGCGGTGTGTTTGGGATCATTGTCATGCTGAAAGACCCAGCCACATTTCATCTTCAATGCCCTTGCTGATGGAAGGAGGTTTTCACTCAAAATCTCACGATACATGGCCCCATTCATTCTTTCCTTTACACGGTTCAGTCGTCCTGGTCCCTTTGCAGAAAAACAGCCCCAAAGCATGATGTTTCCACCCCCATGCTTCTCAGTAGGTATGGTGTTCTTTGGATGCAACTCAGCATTCTTTGTCCTCCAAACACGACGAGTTGAGTTTTTACCAAAAAGTTATATTTTGGTTTCATCTGACCATATGACATTCTCCCAATCTTCTTCTGGATCATCCAAATGCTCTCTAGCAAACTTCAGATGAGCCTGGACATGTACTGGCTTAAGCAGGGGGACACGTCTGGCACTGCAGGATTTGAGTCCATGGCGGCGTAGTGTGTTACTGATGGTAGGCTTTGTTACTTTGGTCCCAGCTCTCTGCAGGTCATTCACTGGGTCCCCCCGTGTGGTTCTGGGATTTTTGCTCACCGTTCTTGTGATCATTTTGACCCCACGGGGTGAGATCTTGCGTGGAAATCCAGATCGAGGGAGATTATCAGTGATCTTTGTATGTCTTCCATTTCCTAATAATTGCTCCCACAGTTGATTTCTTCAAACCAAGCTGCCTACCTATTGCAGATTCAGTCTTCCCAGCCTGGTGCAGGTCTACAATTTTGTTTCTGTTGTCCTTTGACAGCTCTTTGGTCTTGGCCATAGTGGAGTTTGGAGTGTGACTGTTTGAGGTTGTGGACAGGTGTATTTTATACTGATGACAAGTTCAAACAGGTGCCATTAATACAGGTAACGAGTGGAGGACAGAGGAGTCTCTTAAATAAGAAGTTACAGGTCTGTGAGAGCCAGAAATCTTGCTTGTTTGTAGGTGACCAAATACTTATTTTCCACCATAATTTGCAAATAAATTCATGAAAAATCCTACAATGTGATTTTCTGGATTATTTTTTCTCATTTTGTCTGTCATAGTTGAAGTGTACCTATGATGGCCTCTCATCTTTTTAAGTGGGAGAACTTGCATAATTGGTGGCTGACTAAATACTTTTTTGCCCCACTGTATGGGCATAAGCACGTGATAAGTTCCTGCCAGGATGTCCTGAAAGGATGCCCAAATATGGGCACTCCCTAGAGCACGTGATCACTTCCCGCCAGGATGTCCTGACAGGATGCCCAAATATGGGCATGCACACGTCATCCGGACATAGGGTCATAAATCAAACGTTTGACATGTGCCGTCCACTTTATCCTCTCTTATTTAGTTCAATTTGACTGAAGGAAAACAAAAGCTATTCCATCATATGCGTGAGACGTCTCTAAGCAAATAAAAATGATGTCAGTAAGAGCTCTTAATCTCCAAAATGAATCTTAGATTGGGGGAGTAAATGCTACAGAGTTTAGTGTCGGTGAAACTGACTGGTTTGCTCTTTTTGATGGCATCCTCTCATCTCTATGATCCCCCCAAAAATAAAGGAATGTTTAAAAGACAATGGTTAAATGGGAAGCAGACATCCCGACAGCCGTCCAAGTAAAAAAATAGAAGGCTGGGAAAAAATGCTGCTCGGGCCCAAGAGGACGAATAAGCTTGAAATGTGCTGTGCACATGGGGAGCACAGGCACAGCTGCAATCCATCTCTTAGTGAACCCATTTCCTTTGATTCCCCTCATTTTTAAAGGGATTAAACATTGGCATTCTGGAAAGACACCAGGCCCTCCAGATGATCCGTGGCATTGGATAGACGAGTGACGTGGCCAATGGATCTCACACCCAGACCCAACACAAGAGCACTTACGGTAAATGCCATGCGTTAAAAGGGGTTGCAATGAGGGCAACTCCTAATTACACTATGGGCTCTATTTTAATCAACCTAACGCAACAGTAAATCTAAGTGCAGGAGGCAGCGTTATAGGTTCAGGGGTGTGTCAGAAATATTTGAGCTATTTTCACTATTTCAATTAAAGGCGCACTTGCTGCCGTTGGCACGAAAGGGCCGGGTTTTGATGTATACACAAGTTGTGGGTGTGTCGAGGCTTGGCTCCTCACTGGCCAATCAGAATGTGTTCCATGGCGAACTATGTGGTTGCTTCAAATTTGGTATTTACTTTTTTATATGTATTGCTCCAATTCCAATGTTAGTCCATTTTAGTTTGGTAAATGGATTACAGAAACAAAATAACATTCACACTGATATAGGGGCCAGGCCTACTGTAAATTGCATTATAGCTGAGCAAGGACAAGCCAAACATTGTCAATAAGCAATATTAAATTCATTATTGATGAGGCCTAAAAAGAGAACAAATAATTTACAATCAAATTCTGAACAAAACGAAAGAACAACTTGTTTTAAATAGGCTTGTCACACTTACAGGCACCATCATTTCTGCCCTTGGGCATATAATACTAAAACAACGCAGACTATGGAGGGTTTTACGCACATCCAAGCTTTTCACAGTAGGTGGACAAAGATCCAATATAAAGAGAAAGGGAGAATGTCCACTCACCATTATACTGCTCCCAAATAGGGCTATGTTTTATGAACATAATCGGAACCATCTTACAGATGAGATCGCGTTCACACATCATCAGAAGTTTAAAGAAGTTTTGAACAACAAAAACGAATTGTAAAATGTAATGATATCGTAAAATCGGCAGGATAAAAAGACATGCATTGCTGTTGAACCAGCCTTCGTTATAGTAGGCCTAAGGGAGGGCTTGGGTTACAGATAACTTCTAAATAGAAGGTTTACATGACTTAACCAACCATGACTTAACCTACAACTTTTGGTTGGTCTTATATCTTTATATATATATTTCCCCATCAGCGGTGCCTGAAATTAGCACTTTGGACCATGTTTTTAATTTTAATTAAACTCAAACTTAATAACTCAAATATTTCCACCCCGCCCATCTGAACACAGGAGTGATGGTTGCTGATAATGGGCCTCTGTATGAATATGTAGATCAGCCGTTTCCAGCTATAATAGTATAATAGTATACATGAGGTGAGATAAGGGAGGTAAAGGCAAAAAAAGGCCATGGTGGCGAAGTAAATACAATATAGCAAGTAAAACACTGGAATGGTAGATTTGCAGTGGAAGAAGTGCAAAGTAGAGATAGAAATAATGGGGAGCAAAGGAGCAAAATAAATAAATACAGTAGGGGAAGAGGTAGTTGTTTGGGCTAAATTATAGATGGGTTATGTACAGGTGCAGTAATCTGTGAGCTGCTCTGACAGCTGGTGCTTAAAGCTAGTGAGGGAGATAAGTGTTTCCAGTTTCAGAGATTTTTGTAGTTCGTTCCAGTCATTGGCAGCAGAGAACTGGAAGGAGAGGAGGCCAAAGGAAGAATTGGTTTTGGGGGTGACTAGAGGGGGTGGGTGCTGCTATGGTGACCAGCAAGCTGAGATAAGGTTGGGACTTAATAAATAATAATAATAAATTATAATAAAGAGATGTTCTGCTTTTATCACACCACACTCCACAAAGCAAGTCCTGCAGGTTCTATTTTTATTTTATTGTTATTATTTTACAATCACATGGTCAAGTGCTGCAATGAAATATCTAGTTAGGCTGCAGCTGGCTCAGAAAAGAGCGGCATGTCGTACTCTTCATTGTAATCAGAGGGCTAATATGAATCCTATGCATGCCAGTCTCTCTTGGCTAAGAGTTGGTGAAAGACTGACTGCGTCATTTATGTATTTATTGTTATTTTACCCCTGTTTTTTCCCTATTTAGATCCAATTACAATCTTGTCTCATCACTACAACTCCCCAAAGAGCTTGGGAGAGGGGAAGGTCGAGTCATGCGTCCTCCATAACATAACCCGTCAAACCACGCTTTTTAACACCCGTTCGCTTAACCCGGAAGCCAGCTGCACCAATGTGTCGGAGGAAACACCATTCAACTGACGTCTATACTCAGCCTGCAGATGCCCGGCCTGCCACAAAGAGTCGCTAGAGCGTGATGAGCCAAAAAGAGCCCCCCCCAGTCAAACCCTCAACTACCCCAGACGATGCTGGGCCAATTGTGCACCGCCCTATGGGACTCCTAGTCACGGCCAGTTGTGACAGGTTCTGGGATCAAACCCCAGGCTGTAGTGATGCTGCAACACTGCGATGCAGTGCCTTAGACCGCTGCACCACTAAGATACTTTACCCATATTACTGACAAACACACTTACCCCACCAGACATGCCAGCAGAGGTCATTTCACAGTCTCCAGATTCAGAACAAATTCAAGGAAACGTACAGTATTATACAGAGCCATGAGTGAATGGAACTCCCTTCCATCTTATTTAGTGCAAGGGAACAGCAAAACTGGTATCAAAAAATATATATAGCAACACCTCATGGCACAATGCCTCTCCCCCATGTGATCTACTGTATGTGTAACTGATAGATACACACCTAAACACCACATGTTAATGTTTTGAAATGTACAGTTGAAGTCGGAAGTTTACATACACTTAGGTTGGAGTCATTAAAACTCGTTTTTTAAACCACACCACAATTTCTTGTGAAAACTTCTTATGGCTGCAGGGGCAGTATTGAGTAGCTTGAATGAAAGGTGCCCATAGGTGCCCAGAGTAAATGGCCTGCTCCTCATTCCCAGTTGCTAATATATGCATATTATTATTAGTATTGGATAGAAAACACTCCGGAGTTTCTAAAACTGTTTGAATGATGTCTGTGAGTATAACAGAACTCATATGGCAGGCAAAAACCTGAGAAGAAATCCAAACAGGAAGTGAGAAATCTGAGGTTGGTCGATTTTCAACCCAGGGATATGGGATATGGATGAAGTTGCACTTCCTAGGGCTTCCAGTAGATGTCAACCATCTTTATAAACTTGAATGAGGCTTCTACTGTGTTGTGGGGCTGAATGAGAGGGGAATGAGTCAGGTTATTGGCAGAGAGCCATTTCCTGGTCTTGCACATTTCACATGATATCGACCTGCCTTCCATGGCTACTCTACACATAAAGGAATTCTCCGGTTGGAACTTTATTGAAGATTTTTGATAAAAACATCCAAAAGATTGATTCTATACATAGTTTGAAATGTTTCTAAGACCTGTAATATAACTTTTAGAAGTTTTTGTCCGAAGTTATGCCTGACCTGCACGAGCGTTTGGATATGTGTACTAACGCCCTAACAAAAGTAGCAACTATTTGTGATTTTTGTGACTCCTCTCTTTGGCTGGAAAAGTGAGTTTTTCTTTGGCTTGGTGGTGACCTAACATAATTATTTGTGGTGCTTTCGCTGTAAAGCCTATTTGAAATTGGACACTGTGGTGGGATTAACAACAAGATTACCTTTAAAACGGTATAAGATACATGTATGTTTGAGGAATTTTGATTATCAGATTTCTGTTTTGAATTTGGCGCCCTGCACTTTCACTGGCTGTTGTCATGTCGATCCCGTTAATGGAATTGCAGCCCTAAGAAGTTAACTGAATCCAGGACACAGTGAAAATCACCAGTTTATGGGGGTTAATCGAAAGAAGAGTGAAATCTGTTGATCTCAACGGGAATGTACTGTATTTCACTGTGGCTCAATCTTTTTCCCTACTAATGTCACTAATGCTTGATTCTGGACGACTGTCAGTACCACCCGTATTGTTTCAAGAGTTTTGCTGTATAGTTCAAGGGTTTGTATGAGCAATTTAGCTGCAGAAGTCCAAAGAATACCTTCCAACATCTGCTAGGTTACATTCTGTATTAGGGGTGAAAGTAGATTTCTTCCCGGTACGCGTAATGACATTGGGCGGTTGTTAATTGACCAGAATGTATGTGTCCACTATTGCCCAAGCTATACCACCCATTTTCAAGTCTGTTCGCTCAATGTTCATGTCTCCGACAAGCAGTAATGACAAATAATGGTGTAATAGCCTACAGTTTGTTTTGATTATTGCGATAGGTTCATGTTTTACCAGTGTAACCCCACTATTTACCTTGCCAGGATGCCGTACCAGATCCTACTGCCTTACTTTCACCCATGGTCTGTATCCAATGGTCCACTGATAATAGATGTTCGTAGCAATGCCTTGCATCCAGCCGACAGTTGGCATCCGTTCAAAATGGAACTTTCAGTTTAGTTGTGATGGTTAAACAGTGCAAGTCGGGAGCAATAGTGGCAGACAAAATAATCAAGATCCAGCCCTCACCTTACATGAAGCGAGGGTGGCCCACAAATAAAAACATCCAAGGCCTTTTTCTAAAATAAACCCTCTCTTTAGTCATAGTTGCCGAGAGCCAACTCGAACAGTGTTACGTCACTAGTGGCCATATGAACCTGCAGCATCATCATGTGTTTTCTATTGAAAGTTACACCATTTAATCATCCCAGCAAAGGGGATCACAATGTGTTTTGATAAACTCACACATGTGCAAGCTTGTATGCATGTACGCACTAACACACCCACACCCACAAACATGCGTACACACATATGCATGCACACACACAACAGATGGGTGCAATCTGGTCCCAATTACAGACATCCGATTTTATATATGAAGAGCAGGAATTGAAAACATGCTTCATACTCATGATCCAGGTATGTTTTCAGATTTTGAACATTAAAACCCTCCTGGTGTATGTTGAGATATACTACCCTTTAAGGTCATAATGCCAAATCCTTCAAAGGATAACACTTTACATTAAGTTCCCCCTATTACTATAGGGGGAACAACGTAATAACTGAGGTAACAACATAGCAGTTATTATGTAACTACATAGTAATACATTTGCAGCACTTTAAGTTATTACACAATTAAACAAGGAATGTGTAATTACACATCCACTAGATGAAGGTTATTCTACGTGTAATTACTAATGTTATTACACTTTCTTGTTCCACTATGTATATAATGTTTTGTAGTTACATGTTTGAAAGTCACCTGTGAATTACCATGTAAAGAACTCTAACCAAAACCTGACCTTATTGCATGTAAAGTACAAGATGCATCTACCATCAAATCCTCATGTAAAACCAGGGTTGATAAATAGTCTAGGACCTGGTAACAACAATTGTAACAAGGCGTCAACCTGTCATTAACTCCGGTCATTTTTATTTTTTCTCCACAATTTCATGATGTCCAATTGGTAGTTATAGTCTTGTCCCATTGCTGCAACTCCTGTATGGACTCAGGAGAGGCGAAGGTCGAGAGCCATGCGTCCTCCGAAACAAGACCCTGCCAAGCCGCACTGCTTCTTGACACACACCTGGAAGCCATGTGTCGGAGGAAACACTGTACAACTGGCGACCATGTCAGCATGCATGCACCTGGCCCGCCACAGGAGTCGCTAGAGCACGATGGGATAAGGACACCTTGGCCGCCCAAACCCTCCCCTAACCCGGACGATGCCAATTGTGCGTCGCCTCATGAGTCTCCCAGTCGCAGCCGCTGTGACACAGCCCGGGATCAAACCCGGATCTGTAGTGACGCCTCAAGCACTGCAGTGTCTTAGACCGCTGTGACACTCAGGAGGCCCAAACTACCGGTCATTTTTAATTAATTTATTTCTGTTATGACCTCAAAGGCTATACCGAATCAAGTGTAATATAACAACAATGCATTTACATAGGATATACTTGTAATTATCATGTGCCTACCCAGGAGCAAGCAACTTAATGTAAAGTGAAACCCAGTAGGGTATAACCTTTACAATTACTATGTAGTTACAATGTAAAACCTTTTCAGACAACGGGCTAAGCAGTAGAAATTAGGAGACAGGAGGACATTAGGTTTAACCATTTTAGTTACATTGTGGATTGAATGTACTTACACTACCGTTCAAACGTTTTGGGTTACTTAGAAACGAGGCAGAGTTGCAAAGAAAATCCATATCTCAGACTGGCCAATAAAAATAAAAGATTAAGATGGGGAAAATAACACAGACACTGGACAGAGAAACTCTGCCTGGAAGGCCAGCATCCCGCAGTCGCCTTTTCACTTTTGACATTGAGACTGGTATTTTTCGGGAACAATTTAATGAAGCTGCCAGTTGAGGACTTGTGAGGCATCTGTTTCTCAAGCTAGACACTCTAATGTACTTGTCCTCTTGCTCAGTTTTGCACCGGGACCTCCCAATCCTCTTTCTATTCTGGTTAGGGCCAGTTTGCACTGTTCTGTGAAGGGAGTAGTACACAGTGTTGACCGAGATCTTCCGTTTCTTAGCAATTTCCCGCATGGAATAGCCTTCATTTCTCAAAACAAGAATAGACTGATGGGTTTCAGAAGAAAGTTCTCTGTTTTTGAGCCTGTAATCGAACCCACAAATGCTGATGTTACTGAAACTCAACTAGTCTAAAGAAGGCTAGTTGTATTGCTTTTTTAATCAAAACAACATTTTTCAGCTGTGCTAACAATTGCAAAAAGGTTTTCTAATGATCAGTTAGCTAATCCAAGTTGATCATTTTAAAAGGCTAACAAAACGTGCCATTTGAACACAGGAGTGATGGTTGCTGATAATTGGCCTCTGTGCGCCTATGTAGATATTCCATAAAAAATCTGCCGTTTCCAGCCACAATAGTCATTTACAACATTAACAATGTCTACACTGTATTTCTGATCAATTTGATGCTATTTTAATGGACAAAAAAAGTTGCTTTTCTTTCAAAAACAAGGACATTTCTAAGTGATCCTAAACGTTTGAACGGTAGTGTACATTCAGTAATCTTGCTCTGATTTGTCATCCTGAAGGTCCCAGAGATAAAAATGTAGCATAGTTTTGTTTGATAAAATCAATTTTTATGTTCAAATGCAGGAACTGGGGGGATCTACAGTTTGACCCCACTGCTGTCTCTGGCTCCACACCCACTCCGCCCGGCCATCTAGATGTGTGAAAGTTAGTGTATAAGTTAATGGTCCATCATGTATGACATTCCTTTGAGTGTGTAAACTTGAATATTTTATTACCATAGCATTTTTGTATGTTTTATATAGTTATGTACTTGAAAATGTATCAATTGACCAATTCGGCACATTTGGGCAAACTCCTGGCAGACTTGATACAAAAATTGTGCAGTAATTTAATTCTTCACTGGATCAGTCTGAAACGTTGAACACGAACTGCTGCCATCTGGTGGTCGAAATCTAAATGACACCTAGACTCCAATCTGAAAGTATGGCATTTTTACAAAAATACTAAATGCATATTTTTTTGTTTGTATTATCTTTTACCAGATCTAATGTGTTATAATCTCCTACATTACTTTCACATTTCCACAAACATCAAAGTGTTTCCTTTCAAATGGTATCAAGAAAATACATATCCTTGCTTCAGGTCCTGAGATACAAGATTTGGGTATGTAATTTTTAACACTTGAGTAAATGAGGGATACAAAGTATATTGAAAGCAGGTGCTTAAACAGAGGTGTGGTTCCTGAGTTACATCCCATCATGCTTAGGGTCATATAAAAATGATGGACAGGCTATTTTAACCATTATTTTAGCTACTTTGGCTATGCCCCCATAAGATGACAATGCACGAAGAGTCACTGAATGGTTTAATGAGCATGAAAATGATGTAAAGTACTGAAATACTTTTAAGTACTACTTAAGTAGTTTTTTGGGGTATCTGTACTTTACTTTACTATTTATATTTTTTTACAACTTTTACTTTTACTCCACTACATTCCTGAAGAAAATTATGTTATTTTTACTCCAAACATTTTCACTGACACCTAAAAGTACTCATTACATTTAGAATGCTCAAGCATGACAGAATTATGGCACCTATGAATATAACTCTTTGTCAACCCTACTGCCTCTGATCTGGCGGACTCACGAAACACAAATATTGTGTTTGGTAATGTTTGAGTGTTGGAGTGTGCCCGTCTGTCCATAATTAAAAATAATAATCCTGACGTCTGGTTTGCTTAACATAAGGAATTTGATATATAGCATTTACTTTCAATTCAAACTTTTACTCAATTATGACAATTAAATAGTTTTTCTACCACTGTACTTAAGTACATTTAAAATCAGATACTTTTAGATTTTTACTCAAGTAGAATTTTACTGGGTCACTTTCACTTTGACTTGTGTCATTTTCTGTTAAGGTATCTTTACTTTTACTCAAGTATGACAACTGAATACTTTTCCCACCACTGTTAACAGATGACATGAATAAGGGACCATAGCCTTCATCTGGATTCACCTGGTCAGTTTATGTAATGGAAAGATGTTTTCCTAATGTTTTGTACACTCAGTGTATATTTACAATGTACTTACCCAGTAGAAAGCAGATACAGAAAGTTAACAGCATAGTAGGCCAATTTCCGCATCAACTAAGGGCGTTGAAAAGTGAGGCTAAACCTCTCAGCTGTTTTGGTGCAAAAGCACAGATACTGTGTGTGACTGTGTGAGAGCGAAGTCTTGCATCTCACTCATGGCAACGCTATTTAGCTGAGTCTACCTTTAAAAGTGACATTTTTTAAAATTATTTCGTAATTACAATGTAACAACCTTTGCAGATAATTGGCAAACCAGGAGAAATAAGGAGACAGAGCAACATTTTTCTGTTTGGCTTTTCTTTAATGGATTTGACAAAGAATCATATTCAAACCATTCAAATTAAATTCCCAATTTCAGACTCAAAGCAGTCACCCTTTTAGTTAATAAAACATACTAACACAGGGTGGTAAAGCTAGCTAGCTACTGTATGTTCTGGAACTGACACACCCCACTCATTTTTGCATACACATTTCAACAACATGCTGCCCGCATGGTTCCAAATGTTGAATAAGCACAAAAATCTCTTAGCTGAACCATTAATTAAGAAGATTGGAAATCACTTTAAAGGGCCACCCCAGAGGAAGTTGCTGTCACTATTTTGACTTAATTCCTGTCCTAGTGCAGAAATGCTAGTTCAGTTACACCCTTCGAATACATACATATTCACATCTCCACCTTCCTCCATGTGCACGGCCCATACGGTCTCTGGCACAGCCCACACTCTGCGAATTGTAAACACACCAAAAAGCAGCTGGACCAACCTAGCTGTAATGATTACAAGTATCCCATCTAGCTGGCTAATAGACAACCAACATAACAGCTGGCCCTAAAGCTTTCTGTAGGGAGCCAAGGAAAGCAACTATTCCCTGTATCAGTGATGCACACTTGCTAGCTACTAATACAATAGCCCAACTTCTTGCACATTGTTTTGATGAGCCGGATAGAATAAGGTTGTCACTTGGTCAAATCATACATTATACTCTGTACCAAATGCCTATAAATAAACATCTGACAATGTAATTCTACGGTATGTACAGTACCAATCAAAAGTTTGTACACCTACTCATACAAGGGTTCTTCTTTATTTAAAAAATGTTCTACATTGTAGAATAATAATGAAGATTTCAAAACTATGAAATAACACACATGGAATGACGTTTTTAATGGTTTTTGCAACTGCAATTGAAGAAACTTTCAAAGTTTTTGACATTTTCCGGATTGGCTGTCCTTCATGTCTTAATTCAAGTAATAATGGACTGTCATTTCTCTTTGTTTATTTGAGCTGTTCTTGCCATAATATGCACTTCGTCTTTTACCAAATAAGTCTATCTTCTGTATACCAACCATACCTTGTCACAACACAACTGATTGGCTCAAACACATTAAGAAGGAAAGAGATTCCACAAATGTACTTTTAACAAGGCACACCTGTTAATTTAAATGCATTCCAGGTGAGTACCTCATGAAGTTGGTTGAGAGAATGCTAAGAGTGTGCAAAGTTGTCATCAAGGCAAATGGTGGTTACTTTGAAGAATCTCAAATATATTCATAAAAAAATGTAAAAACACTTTTTTGGTTACTACATGATTCCATATGTGTTATTTCATAGTTTTGATGTCTTCAATATTATTCTACAATGTAGAAAATAGTCAAATTAGGAACAATCCTTGAATGAGTAGTTGTGTCCAAACTTTTAACTTTTATTGTATGTATATGTATAGCTATATTATATGGATTTATTTCACTGCATATACGTGTATAAGAAACATCAGAAAACAATGTTTATTCATATTTTACATTCATTTCATGTCCTGGTACTGGGTAAAGTTCATGATGCCGTTGACCTTACCATATGGGTTTGTTTTGCTTCCACTGGTCCTGGTGCTCTTGTTAAGGTCAACGACATCATGAACTCTACCAAGTACCAGGATATTTTAGACAGGTTATTAGCCATGTGCACAGGATACAACAGGTGTAAAACAGTACAGTGATATTCTTACCTTGAGAGCTCAACCTGGTTGACTTTGCCAGGAGGCTGACACTTGGCCGCAAGTGAATCTTCCAGCAAGACAGTAAGGACCAAGCACACACCAAACTCCATAAAGAAATGGTTCATTCACCACAAAATCCAGATTTTGCAATGTTCATCTCACTGCCAATAGTTTTGACCCCTATCTTTTTTAGATTTGTTGTATTACTTATTAAACAAAATATCTTTCTATGAGTGATTGTATTTGAGCTTACAATATAGCTGTATTATTTATTTACAGTCTTTTTTGCTCATCTTTATCAAGAATTATGGACGTGATATACGGTAATTGCATGATCTACATGAGTGAAAACCATCATAATAACCTTTAAGTAGAATGATACAACACATATAGTACTTTAAATAGGATAGGGTAATATAAAATCAGTCTAAACTGATGTTGTTTATTTTGATGTAATTTATATATGAATGCAAGTATTACTTATGCGTTAGAAAACACAAACAGACAAATGTCAGGGAACATGCCAGTTTAGTCCAAGAATCATTATTCAATTATTTCTCTTTGAAATGAATTCAGTTGGATTTAGTGTTTCTTTGGTGAAAACCCACTTCAACGAAAAAGCTTACTAACACAGCCAAACACGTGATCGACACATTTTCATATCCTTTCGGTATGAAGGCAGTTTCTGGAATATTCCTCTGAGTTTTCCCATGCATGACCAATCTCAGGCTCTATTACACCTCTTCCTGTGTGACATCAATGGGGAGCATGACCGCACCTCCCCCACACACAACCCCTGCATGATGAGGAGGCAAACTCTAAACCTCACTAGGCATCAAATGAAAGAAACAGGGAGGGGCTATCTAATAAGAAACAGTTAATTTTGTTTTTCGTTGCAAAATGTTTGTTGTTGTTGTATGCCCTAATGAACATGACCCAGGTATTTCAAAAAGCATGTTCAACAGTTTGGTGAACTGTCTTAATAAATTAGTACTGCAGTGCATTAAATAACTAACTTGGTTGTATGGAGTTATTGTGAAACATTGAAAACATTGTTTTCGATTGTTTACATTATATTAGCTCGCTTACTCATTTATCCTGATTCATTTACCCCCTGGTAGGCCTACCATTTACGGAAGACCTTTGTGCAATACCCTTTTTTTGTAGATTTGCATGAACCTTTCTTACATTTTGTAGGACCCTCGTCCAAGTAACTTTTAGTGTTCTTGCACAAAAAGAGCCTGGGACCAACAGTCTTTCCAACAGTTACTGCTGTACTGTAACTAGCTTCTGGTGTATCACATCTCGCTCTCTCTTTGCCAATTGTAGCCGCACAGCCTTCACTGACTCACCAATCGGACTGAACAATGCCAGCCATTGAAATCGCAATGGTTGTCTTTAATTGACAGCTGGAAATCATTAATGCCAAGCCCGGTAGCCATAGTGACTCTACAATAACTTTGTCATCCATATTCATGACAGAAAATATATTTTAAGCCTGGCACAATGAAACTAAGATGGAAACATCAGACTTTGTTTGGCGCAGCCCGCGCACAGTGACTAAACAGTGTTAGTAGTCTTGAAAAGACCCTTCAGTGTTGCAGCATGTTTTGGAGCTGAGTCACCGCACTGTGGTCTTTTCCACCCCTAGTTCCTGAGTGCTATTTACCTTTAGGAGTTATAATTTCCGTGATTTGGCTAAATGGGGCGGCTGCAGTACATCTGGGAACCATTTAGAAAATCAGACTTATAGTTCTACTCTGTTCTTCTCTATGTCATGTTAGGGTACTGTAAGGGAGACCGGGGTTGGTTGTCACACTTTTTACTCTCGTGTGTATTTCTTACAAGACTATTAGGAAAAATACCAAGGTCTGTGTTTAAAATGGGGACCCTTTTAATCCTAATATCGTATTCAAAAATGTAGTTATTAGCCATCAAAACACTCTTGCGCTTGTGACAATCAGCTCATTGCAAATTTGGATGTCACACCTTATGGGGTTGGTTGTCACAATGGTTGCTAGTAACTTACTCCTTTTGTAACAGGACATGAAGCAATACAGCAAACAGACCCACATGAAAATATACTACAGGTTACTATAGAATACTACAGTACTCAATATAGAATACTGTAGTATACTCTAGAATACTATACTACACACTGTGGTATCACTCGATCAATTCTAGTACCTACTATAGAATGTTGTGGTATACTGTAGAATACTATAGTAAATGCAATAGTATTATCCAGAAAAAAACACTAGTAAATATTACTGTAATGCCAACAAAAAACTACACTTTTTTAACTATAGTAAAAACTACAGTATTAAATTGACATATACCCTGCCCATTCCACTCCCCAAATTGTATTTTGTTCCACCCATAAGTGAGAAACATACAAACCAAGTATTAACTATATTGTGTCCCTACAGGTTAAAGAAAAGAGTAGACGCTCTGAGCTAGCCGTTCAGTCCCTAGTCCTACCTACAGTTGAAGTCAGAGGTTTACATACACCTTAGCCAAATACATTCAAACCCAGTTTTTCACAATTCCCTGTCTTAGGTCAGTTAGGATCACCACTTTATTTTAAGAATGTGAAATGTCAGAATAATAGTAGAGAGAAGGATTTATTTCAGCTTTTACTTCTTTCATCACATTCCCAGTGGGTCAGAAGTTTACATACACTCCATTAGTATTTGGTAGAATTGCCTTTACATTTTAAAATTTTGGTCAAACATTTTTGGTAGCCTTCCACAAGCTTCCCACAATACGTTGGGTGAATTTTGGCCCATTCCACCTGACAGAGCTGGTGTAACTGAATCCGGTTTGTAGGCCTCCTTGCTCGTGTACACTTTTTCAGTTATACCACAGATTTTCTGTAGATTTGAGGTCAGTGCTTTGTGATGGCCACTCCAATACCTTGACTTTGTTGTCCTTATTAAAACCTCTTGAGTGTAGGGGGCAGTATTTGGATGTTTGGATGAAAAACGTACCCATATTAAACTGCCTATTTCTCAGGCCCAGAATCTAGAATATGCAGATAATTGGCAGATTAGGATAGAAAACACTCGAAAGTTTCCAAAACTGTCAAAATATTGTCTGTGAGTATAACAGAACTGATATTGCAGGCGAAAGCCTGAGAAATATCCAATCAGGAAGGGACTCTTATTTAGAAAGCTCTGCGTTCCTATGCGTCCCTATTGAGCAGTGAATGAGATATCAACCAGATTCCTTTTTCTATGGCTTCCCTAATGTGTCTAGTGTCACAATAGAGAGTTTCATGCTTTTATTTTGAAAAATGAGCCTGAACCTCAACATTGCGTCAGTGGTCAGCTGGAGGCTCTCAGAGTGTTTTGTGTGTAAAAGACAAATGCGGCCACTGTTTCTCTCTTTCCTACTAAGAAGCCACCTGTCCCGGTTGATATATTATCAAATAGATATTTGAAAAACACCTTGAGGATTGATTATAAACAACGTTTGCCATGTTTCTGTCGATATTATGGAGCTAATTTGGAATATTTTTCGGCGTTGTCGTGACCAATTTCCGGTCGAATTCTCAGCCAAACGTGAAGAAGTAACAGAGTTATTTAGGCTACAAAATTAATATTTTTTAAAAAAGGAACATTTGCTATCTAACTGGGAGTCTCGTGAGTGAAAACATCAGAAGCTCATCAAAGGTAAACTATTTAATTTGATTGCTTTTCTGATTTTCGTGACCAGGTTGCCTGCTGCTAGCTAGGCATAATGCTATGCTAGGCTATCTATAAACTTACACAAATGCTTGTCTTGCTTTGGCTGTATAGCATCATTTCAAAATCTGAGATGACAGGGTGATTAACAAAAGGCTAAGCTATGTTTCAATGTATTTCACTTGTGATTTCATTAATATGAATATTTTCTAGTAATATTTATGTCTGTTGCGTTATGCTAATTATTGTCATTTGATGACAATTCTCTCGGATGGGATGGGTAGTTCCAAGAGGTTAACAACAAGCTAAGCTGTGTTTTGCTATATTGCACTTGTGATTTCATGAAAATTAAACATGTTTAGTAATTTAATTTGAATTTGGCACGCTGCAATTCAGCGGCCATTTTGCCACAACTTTGGAAGTCTGCTTGGGGTCATTGTCCATTTGGATGACCCATTTGCCAACAAGGTTTAACTTCCTGATTGATGTCTTGAGATGTTGCTTCGATATATCCACATACATTTTGTTCCTCATGATGCCATCTATTTTGTGAAGTGCACTAGTACCTCCTCCAGCAAAGCACCCCCACAACATGATGCTGCCACCCCCGTGCTTCACGGTTGGGATGGTGTTCTTCGGCTTGCAAGCGTCCCCCTTTTCCTCCGAACATAACGATGGTCATTATGGCCAAACAGTTATATTTTTGTTTCATCAGACCAGAGGACATTTCTCCAAATAATACGATCTTTGTCCTCATGTGCAGTTGCAAAGCGTATTTGGCTTTTTTATGGTGGTTTTGGAGCAGTGGCGTCTTCCTTGCTGAGCGGCCTTTCAGGTTATGTCGATATAGGACTCGTTTTACTGTTTATATAGATACTTTTGTAGCTGTTTCCTCCAGCATCTTCACAGGGTCCTTTGCAGTTGTTCTGGGATTGATTTGCACTTTTCGCACCAAAGTACGTTCATCTCTAGGAGACAGAACGCGTCTCCTTCCTGAGCGATATGATGGCTGCGTGGTTCCATGGTGTTTATACTTGCGTACTATTGTTTGTACAGATGAACGTGGTACCTTCAGGCGTTTGGAAATTGCTCCCAATGATGAACCAGACTTGTGGAGGTCTACAATTGTTTTTCTGAGGTCTTGGTTGATTTCTTTTGATTTGATTTTCCCATGATGTCAAGCAAAGAGGCACTGAGTTTGAAGGTAAGCCTTGAAATACATCCACAGGTACACCTCCAATTGACTCAAATGATGTCAATTAGCCTATCAGAAGCTTATAAAGCCATGACATAATTTTCTGGAATTTTCCAGTCAACACAGTCAACATAGTGTATGTAAACCTCTGACCCACTGGAATTGTGATATAGTGAATTATAAGTTAAATGATCTGTCTGTAAATAATTGTTGGAAAAATTAAGTGTGTCATGCACAAAGCCAAAATTATAGTTTGTTAACAAGAATTTTCTGGAGTGGTTGAAAATCGAGTTTTAATGACTCCAACCTAAGTGTATGTAAACTTCCGACTTCAATTGTACCTACAGGTTCTGGAAAATTTGCTCTTTTAGTATTTCTCTAGTAGGTTTCCTGAAGGAGAAAGACTACACTTCTATGTCAAAGATAATAAAATAAAAACACTATAGGAAATCAAATCAAACGTTATTTGTCACTATAAATTGTCCAGTGCTGATATTTATTAATTGTTCAGCAGTCTAATGGCTTGGGGGTAGAAGCTGTTGAGAAGCATTTTGGTCCTGGACGTGGCACTCCGGTACCGCTTGCCGTGGGGTAGCAGAGACTATAACTTGGGTGACTAGAGTCTCTGACAATTTTATGGGCTTTCCTCTGACTCCGCCTATTATATAGGTCATAGATGGCAGGAAGCTTGTCCCCAGTGATGTATTGGGCCGTTTGCACTACCCTCTGTAGCACCTTACAGTCAGATGCTGAGCAGTTGCCAAAGCAGGCGGTGATGCAACCAGTCAGGATGCTCTCGATGGTGAGGATCTGGGGCCCATGTCAAATCTTTTCAGTCTCCTGAAGGGGAAAAAGGTTTTGTCGTGCCCTCTTCACGACTGTCTTGGTGTTTTTGGACCATGATAGTTTGTTGGTGATGTGGACACCAAGGAACTTAAAACTTTCGTCCCGCTCCACTACAGCCCCGTCGATGTTAATGGGGGCCTGTTCGGCTCACTTTTTCCTGTATTTCACGATCAGCTCCTTTGTCTTGCTCGCATTGAGGGAGAGGTTGTTGTCCTGGCACCACACTTCCAGTTCTCGGACCTCCTCCCTTTAGGTCATCTCATAATTGTCGGTGATCAGGCCTACCACTGTTGTGTCGTCAGCTACCCAAGAATAGTAAAGTCCCCTTTACTGGCTCAAATAGACAACCAATCAGCCTGTTACCAACCCTTAGTAAACTTCTGGAAAAAATTGTGTTTGACCAGACACAATGCTATTTCACAGTAAACAAATTGAACACAGAATTTCAGCATGCTTATAGAGAAGGACACTCAACAAGCACAGCACTTACACAAATGACTGAGGATTGGCTGAGAGAAATTGATGATAAAATGATTGTGGGGGCTGTCTGGTTAGACTTCAGTGCAGCTTTTGACATTATCGATCATAGTCTGCAGCTGGAAAAACGTATGTGGCTTTACACCCCCTGCTATAACGTGGATAAAGAGTTACTTGTCTAACAGAACACACAGGGTGTTCTTTAATGGAAGCCTCTCAAATATAATCGTGTGGTGGTCAGCTGCCACAAAAAAGGATTTAGGAAAATTGCAATTGGCTCAGAACAGGGCAGCACGGCTGGCCCTTGGATGTACACAGAGAGCTAATATTACTAATATGCATGTCAATCTCTCCTGGCTGAAAGTAGAGGAGAGATTGACTTCATCACTACTTTTATTTATGAGAGGTATTGACATGAATGCACAGAGCTATCTGTCTAAACTACTGGCTCACAGCTCGGACCCCCATGCATACCCCACAAGGTTTTTCTTTAGTTTGACTATTTTCTACATTGTAGAATAATAGTGAAGACATCAAAACTATGAAATAACACATATGGAATCACGTAGTAAGCTAAAAAGTGTTAAACAAATCAACATATCTGTTATTATTGAGATTCTTCAAAATAGCCACCCGTTGCCTTGATAACAGCTTTGCACACACTTGGCATTTTCTCAACCAGCTTCACCTGGAATGCTTTTCTTGAAGGAGATCCCACATATGCTGAGCACTTGTTGGCTGCTTGTCCTTCACTCTGCAGTCTAACTCATCCCTAACCATCTCAATTGGGTTGAGGTCTGGGTAATTGTGGAGGCCAGGTCATCTAATGCAGCACTCAGTCACTCTCCTTCTTGGTCAAATAGCCCTTACACAGCCTGGAGGTGTGGTTTTGGGTCATTTTCCTGTTGAAAAACATGGGATAGCGTATCGACTTTGTGGCAGTTTGAAGGATGCCCTTTCCTGTTTTAGCATGACAATGCCCCCATGCACAAAGCAAGGTTCATACAGAAATGGTTTGTCGATCAGTGTGGAAGAACTTGACTGGCCTGCACATAGCCCTGACTTCAACCCCATCAAACACATTTGGGATGAATTACATTTACATTACATTTAAGTCATTTAGCAGACGCTCTTATCCAGAGCGACTTACAAATTGGTGCGTTCACCTTAAGACATCCAGTGGAACAGCCACTTTACAATAGTGCATCTAAATCTTTTAAGGGGGGTGAGAAGGATTACTTTATCCTATCCTAGGTATTCCTGAAAGAGGTGGGGTTTCAGGTGTCTCCGGAAGGTGGTGATTGACTCCGCTGTCCTGGCGTCGTGAGGGAGTTTGTTCCACCATTGGGGGGCCAGAGCAGCGAACAGTTTTGACTGGGCTGCGCGGGAACTGTACTTCCTCAGTGGTAGGGAGGCGAGCAGGCCAGAGGTGGATGAACGCAGTGCCCTTGTTTGGGTGTAGGGCCTGATCAGAGCCTGGAGGTACTGAGGTGCCGTTCCCCTCACAGCTCCGTAGGCAAGCACCATGGTCTTGTAGCGGATGAGAGCTTCAACTGGAAGCCAGTGGAGAGAGCGGAGGAGCGGGGTGACGTGAGAGAACTTGGGAAGGTTGAACACCAGACGGGCTGCGGCGTTCTGGATGAGTTGTAGGGGTTTAATGGCACAGGCAGAGAGCCCAGCCAACAGCGAGTTGCAGTAATCCAGACGGGAGATGACAAGTGCCTGGATTAGGACCTGCGCTGCTTCCTGTGTGAGGCAGGGTCGTACTCTGCGGATGTTGTAGAGCATGAACCTACAAGAACGGGCCACCGCCTTGATGTTAGTTGAGAACGACAGGGTGTTGTCCAGGATCACGCCAAGGTTCTTAGCGCTCTGGGAGGAGGACACAATGGAGTTGTCAACCGTGATGGCGAGATCATGGAATGGGCAGTCCTTCCCCGGGAGGAAGAGCAGCTCCGTCTTGCCGAGGTTCAGCTTGAGGTGGTGATCCGTCATCCACACTGATATGTCTGCCAGACATGCAGAGATGCGATTCGCCACCTGGTCATCAGAAGGGGGAAAGGAGAAGATTAATTGTGTGTCATCTGCATAGCAATGATAGGAGAGACCATGTGAGGTTATGACTGAGCCAAGTGACTTGGTGTATAGCGAGAATAGGAGAGGGCCTAGAACAGAGCCCTGGGGGACGCCAGTGGTGAGAGCGCGTGGTGAGGAGACAGATTCTCGCCACGCCACCTGGTAGGAGCGACCTGTCAGGTAGGACGCAATCCAAGCGTGGGCCGCGCCGGAGATGCCCAAGTCGGAGAGGGTGGAGAGGAGGATCTGATGGTTCACAGTATCGAAGGCAGCCGATAGGTCTAGAAGGATGAGAGCAGAGGAGAGAGAGTTAGCTTTAGCAGTGCGGAGGGCCTCCGTGATACAGAGAAGAGCAGTCTCAGTTGAATGACTAGTCTTAAAACCTGACTGATTTGGATCAAGAAGGTCATTCTGAGAGAGATAGCGGGAGAGCTGGCCAAGGACGGCACGTTCGAGAGTTTTGGAGAGAAAAGAAAGAAGGGATACTGGTCTGTAGTTGTTGACATCGGAGGGATCGAGTGTAGGTTTTTTCAGAAGGGGTGCAACTCTCGCTCTCTTGAAGACAGAAGGGACGTAGCCAGCGGTCAGGGATGAGTTGATGAGCGAGGTGAGGTAAGGGAGAAGGTCTCCGGAAATGGTCTGGAGAAGAGAGGAGGGAATAGGGTCAAGCGGGCAGGTTGTTGGGCGGCCGGCCGTCACAAGACGCGAGATTTCATCTGGAGAGAGAGGGGAGAAAGAGGTCAGAGCACAGGGTAGGGCAGTGTGAGCAGAACCAGTGGTGTCGTTTGACTTAGCAAACGAGGATCGGATGTCGTCGACCTTCTTTTCAAAATGGTTGACGAAGTCATCTGCAGAGAGGGAGGAGGGGGGAGGGGGAGGAGGATTCAGGAGGGAGGAGAAGGTGGCAAAGAGCTTCCTAGGGTTAGAGGCAGATGCTTGGAATTTAGAGTGGTAGAAAGTGGCTTTAGCAGCAGAGACAGAAGAGGAAAATGTAGAGAGGAGGGAGTGAAAGGATGCCAGGTCCGCAGGGAGGCGAGTTTTCCTCCATTTCCGCTCGGCTGCCCGGAGCCCTGTTCTGTGAGCTCGCAATGAGTCGTCGAGCCACGGAGCGGGAGGGGAGGACCGAGCCGGCCTGGAGGATAGGGGACATAGAGAGTCAAAGGATGCAGAAAGGGAGGAGAGGAGGGTTGAGGAGGCAGAATCAGGAGATAGGTTGGAGAAGGTTTGAGCAGAGGGAAGAGATGATAGGATGGAAGAGGAGAGAGTAGCGGGGGAGAGAGAGCGAAGGTTGGGACGGCGCGATACCATCCGAGTAGGGGCAGTGTGGGAAGTGTTGGATGAGAGCGAGAGGGAAAAGGATACAAGGTAGTGGTCGGAGACATGGAGGGGAGTTGCAATGAGGTTAGTGGAAGAACAGCATCTAGTAAAGATGAGGTCGAGCGTATTGCCTGCCTTGTGAGTAGGGGGAGGTGAGAGGGAGAGGTCAAAAGAGGAGAGGAGTGGAAAGAAGGAGGCAGAGAGGAATGAGTCAAAGGTAGACGTGGGGAGGTTAAAGTCGCCCAGAACTGTGAGAGGTGAGCCGTCCTCAGGAAAGGAGCTTATCAAGGCATCAAGCTCATTGATGAACTCTCCGAGGGAACCTGGAGGGCGATAAATGATAAGGATGTTAAGCTTGAAAGGGCTGGTAACTGTGACAGCATGGAATTCAAAGGAGGCGATAGACAGATGGGTAAGGGGAGAAAGAGAGAATGACCACTTGGGAGAGATGAGGATCCCGGTGCCACCACCCCGCTGACCAGAAGCTCTCGGGGTGTGCGAGAGCACGTGGGCGGACGAAGAGAGAGCAGTAGGAGTAGCGGTGTTGTCTGTGGTGATCCATGTTTCCGTCAGAGCCAAGAAGTCGAGGGACTGGAGGGAGGCATAGGCTGAGATGAACTCTGCCTTGTTGGCCGCAGATCGGCAGTTCCAGAGGCTACCGGAGACCTGGAACTCCACGTGGGTCGTGCGCGCTGGGACCACCAGATTAGGGTGGCCGCGGCCATGCGGTGTGGAGCGTTTGTATGGTCTGTGCAGAGAGGAGAGAACAGGGATAGACAGACACATAGTTGACAGGCTAGAGAAGAGGCTACGCTAATGCAGAGGAGATTGGAATGACAAGTGGACTACACGTCTCGAATGTTCTGAAAGTTAAGCTTACGTAGCAGGAATCTTATTGACTAAAATAATTCAAATGATACAGTACAGCTGAAGTAGGCTAGCTGGCAGTGGCTGCGTTGTTGTTGTTCTATCTCTCTATAGTGCTGTTTCTTGTATTATGGTCTCTTGTTTCTTTAGAGGTTTCACTTTGTTGTCCTTTTTCTTTTCCTTTTTCTTCTGTCCTTATTTTGTCTTCCTTTCTTCTGTTAACTAGATATTTTTTGTTGTTATTATTTGTAAGCTAGCTAGCTTCTTCCAGGAGAGTCCCTAGCAACTGCTTAGCAACAAGTAAACAATTCAGCTAGCAATTCAGCTAGCTAAGATAACTGTACAATTTTATGAAAAATAGTTACTTCTTCAAAAGCCTGTCTTTTTGGTTTGTTCCTTGTTTTGTCTTCTATTGAGTCTGGCAGTTTTCTCTTGATTTTTTCGATGTACTTCACTCTAAAAAAACAATTGGAATTGGAACAGCGACTACGAGCCAGGCCTAATCGCCCAACATCAGTGCCCAACCTCACTTATACTCTTCTGGGTGAATGGAAGCAAACTCACGCAGCAATATTCCAACATCTAGTGGAAATCCTTCCCAGAAAAGTGGAGGCTGTTAATGCAGCAAAGGGGGGACCTATTCCATATTATTGCCAGTGATTTTGGAATAAGATGTTTTGACGAGCAGGTGTCCACATACTTTTGGTCATGTAGTGTAGGCAGGAAGACAATCGACACTAAACTTCAATTGGACCAGAAACTCCTTCATTGACTTCCAGCCTATAAGTTTCAATGTTGAATAAGCATAGGAAAATTAGATGATAGCATTTCTAAACCTTGAATGAAAGGAACATCATTCCAAAATCTGTTACGCATAACTTCACACTCCAAGACTTAAAAGGCTGTGTGATGACATAGTGCACATAAAAAACTTTTGCCATTCCATTCCCATGTACCGAATAAAAAAAGAAACATTTAATGGGTTTCCATTGCATGTTCAACTATAATGGTGGTTTTGTCACAAACTGTTGCGTTATATAGCAAATATGCCCACTCTGGTCTTCTCACATGCGCTCTAGCAAACAGTTCACACATACAGTGGGGGTGGGATATCTACAACATGCAACAATTTCAAATATTTTACTTTGTTACAGTTCATATAATGAAATCAGTCAATTGAAATGAATTCATTAGGCCCTAATCTATGGATTTCACATGAATGGGAATACAGATATGCATCTGTTGGTCACAAATACCTTTAGAAAAAGGTAGGGGCAGTGATCAGAAAACCAATCAGTATCTGGTATGACCACCATTTGCCTCATGCAGTGTGACACATCTCCATCGCATGGAGTTGATCAGGCTGTTGATTGTGACCTGTGGAATGTTGTTGCACTCCTCTTCAATGGCTGTGCAAAGTTGCTGGATTTTGGCAGGAACTGGAACACGCTGTCATACAAGTCGGCCCAAAGCATCCCAAACATGGTCAATGGGTGACATATCTGGTGAGTATGCAGGCCATGGAAGAACTGGGACATTTTCAGCTTCCAGGAATTGACATGATGCAGTGCATTATCAGGTAAAAAGGTAAACTCTGGCATCAGCTCTGGATGACATTCCGGCAGTCTGCATTTCAATTACACGCTCCCTCAAAACTTGAGACATCTGTGGCATTATGGTGTGTGACAAAACTGCACATTTTAGAATGGCCTTTTATTGTCCTTAGCAAAAGCATGTGCGGTGAAAGGTGACAGAGCTCAAGCGGGTTTGTCAGTCAGACCATGAGACATCCCGAAAATTGGTATTTTCATAAAATCGTCTGTAGCATCTGTTGGTCCATTTCTTCAACAAATGATCAGGTCTATACAGTATAATTATCAAACATACATTAGCAATGGAAAGGAAACACAGACTCTTTGTTTAAGTATTCAAATACTCCTTTAGTAATACAATTGTAGGCAGAAGTTGGAACAGATTACAGTACATAATAGCTCTCCCCAGGTTCTACAAAATGTCTAAGACATCCTGTAACTCATATAGCCTCTCCCAGTCCTCCAAGCGTGAGTTTCCCTGGCAACAACATTTTAATAAATCTAACCTCCCCCTGACAGCATCAAACCATCTTTTCAGCAATTAAAAGCTCAGAAGTGGGTTAGACTGAAATTTGACCTTTCAGCACAAGTATAGTCATAACAAGGTGAACAAGTCCAAGCATCTTCTGACAGGTGGCTGTTTTCATCAGGCCTGTGGTAGCCTTGTGTTCTCAGGAAACCAGTCGTATTTCTCAGAAACTCAGATAGCTAGTTGGGGCCCAGACAGGAGGAGTATGAACGTACCGTAGGCGGTTTCCATCTTCTGATAGAAATCCTTGCAACCTCTTTACCTCAGACCCCAAGTAAAAATCCACCGGTAAAAAAAGTAAAAGAAGACATTTCCATGTCGGAACTTTTCTCTGCAATCCAGTCCCTGTCTACTAAACAAGACGCCACGCTCTCCAAAGTGTCCATCATAGAGCGGGCTACAGAAGAAACATCAAAGAAGATCGATAATCCGTCAAACTGTCAATCAACTACGCAAAATTGTGAGCGAGAACAAGGAAAAGATAACGTTCCTAGAGAATGAGCCGAAGAAAATGCAATCCAAAAATAATGAGCTGTGTGAGAATGTAGCTGAACTTCAGAGGTACAAGAATATGGACATCTCAGAGGAATTAAAGCGAGGCAGGTGGAATCTGAAAATCCAAGGTGTAAAAGATTAAAGGTAGAGTTTGGAGAGGATATTAGAGAAGTAGTCATTAATATCCTAGGGAAAAGAAAAGTGGCACCATGCATCAAAGACAGGCTAAGAGACGTTTTTGATTGATGTGGTACATCGACTTGGGAAACGAAGATCTGATGGACCCCCTGTGTGGCAATATCATCTTGCGCTTAACTATCATGCGCCCTTGAAAACAGGGACATCATATGGAAAATGGCCAAGGGGAACACGTTTCTGGACGAGAAGAAACTCCGCATCAAAGAAGCTCTGATACCGCAGGATCAGGCTGCCAGAGAGAAACTGTGGACGCTTATACAGAAGGCGCGACAAGAAGGAAAGAAGGCGGGGTTCAAGGGCCCACACGCATTTATCCAAGGAAGAATGATTACTGGGTAACTCTGTTGACATTAAGCAAATTGGAACTGTGAGTACTACCATGAGTACAGTTCAAGCTCAGCCTTAATGTACTGCCAATTATACATGTACAACGTTTTCGAACTACAACTGATGAACACTTGCCAAAGAAAAGGACGTAAATATATTTGTTATTCTGTTAAACACCGTTACTTCTCCTTAAACAAAGTGTTGTTTTTTGATTAATAGATTTTTACCTCATCTGAGCGTAGTTTTCGGTCGAGTAATCCTCTAAAGGTTCACTGTTTGTTTTATTGTTCACATTAATACTTGTTATCTAATTTGTGTTCTTTATTTTTTAATGCAGGAGTTCGTGTTCAATTTCACTCAATATCGTTAGTCTGAATGCTAGGGGTTTGAGAAATCCCTACAAAAAGGAAAGCTTTATTTTTATACTGTAAACACAGTAATGCAGATGTTGTCCTTCTTCAGGAAACTCATTCGGGTGAAAGTGATTTGAAATGTTGGAAAGCACAATGGGGAGATATGGCCTATTTCAGTCATGGATCAAATCATTCTGCTGGTGTTTTGACACTTATTCAAAAGTTTAAAGGTGACATTCTAGAATCCACATCTTCACAAGACGGCAGATGGGTCAAAGTAACTGTTAAACTGGACAAAGCTATTTTCATCATCTGTAATGTATACGGACATAACTCACATGCTCCTATTTAAGACCCTTTTTACCAAATTTACCAGGAAAGTACAGGATTTAAACAACAAATACTCTGAGGCTTTTCTAATTATTTCAGGGGATTTTAATGAAACACCTGATGCATCTGCTGATCGTTTTCCTCCTAGAATGAGTCAAAACCTTCAAAATAGTAACATTATCATTACATTATGCAAGGATCTCTGTGTTGAGGATGCCTGGCGTTATTTCAATCCGGATGATAAGGGTTATACCTGGACCAACAAAACTATGTCACGTAAATCTAGAATAGATTTATTCCTAATTTCCCTTTTTTTGTGACAATTTGTTATAGATGAAGATCAACAGTTGGCTCCCTTTTCTGATCATCACTTGATTTCCCGGAATTTACAAGCTACTAAAAAATCAAATGGTACTCGAGGATATTGGAAATTAAACAATACACTTCTTAAAGATACTGATCTCATTGAAAACATCAAATCATTAGCTAAAGATATTTTTGCTAGAAAAGACTTGGGTCATGGAAGTCGATGGGAATTTTTCAAACATAACGTCAGAGTAGTAGCCATTAAACGAGCCAAAGAGCTGATGCAATTAAAGAACAATAGAGAAAAGGAGATGATGAGCAAGCTTGACAGTTTTCTAAAGAAAGATAATCTATCTGAAGAAGAGGAGTGTTCAGGTCTTTACAACTAGAATTAGAACAGACTTACACGGATCTGGCAAAGGGCGCCTTTGTAAGGTCAAGAGCCAAATGGATTGAAGAGGGGGAAAAAAAACACTAGTTACTTTTTTGCACTTGAAAAGAGAAACTACAAAAGAAAATCTATAACTGCACTCAAAATTAACAATGTTTTATGTAAAGATCCCATTACATTATTATAATTTGTCAATTCCTTTTATGAAAACCTTTACAACTCAAAATTTCAGGAAGATGGTTGTGAAAGTTACATTTGCCACATTCAGAATTGTGTCCCTGTAATTGAGGATGATTTCCACTCAGTTTGCGATTCACCTGTTGGAGAAATTAGAGAGGCTCTGAATTCAATGAAAAAGGGAAATCACCTGGCCCTGATGGCCTGTCAGTTGAATTCTATAGACAGTTTTGGGAGTTACTAGAAGACCCGATGTTCAATATGTTTCAAGATTGCATTAAAAAAGGGGAAATGGTCTCCACTATAAAACAGGGCCTTATTTCACTGATTCCGAAGCCTGATAAAGACCCTTCTCTCATTGACAATTGGAGACCAATTACTTTATTAAATACTGATTACAAATTGATTGATCTGCTTTATGCCAAAATATTAAAGAAAGGAATAGATACCATTATAAATGAGACTCAAACAGGATTTATGAAGGGCCGTCACATAAGCTCTAACATTCGTTTAGTCTTGGACCTTATAGATTATTCAGATGCAATTGACTCAGATGCAGTTGTCCTATTTCTGGACTTCTGTAAAGCCTTTGACACAATTGAACATGAATTTCTCTTTAGGTCTCTTAAACTTTTTGGATTTGGTGAACATTTTATTAAAGTAATTCGCATGTTTTACAAAGATATAAATAGTTCTGTGCTACTAAACCTTAATACTTCCAAAAGATTTAGTATCAACAGAAGTGTACGACAGGGATGCCCAATTTTGCCATTTTTATTCATTTTGGTTGTGGAACTTCTATCTATAGATATTCTGAATGATGCAAATTTGTATGGCTTAACCATTTTTAACAAAGAAATCAACATTTCCCAACTGGCTGATGATACTCCTCTTTTCATAAGAGACAAAGACCAGGTTGCACATGCCCTTAATGCTATAACTATTGCATCAGGATTAAAACTGAATGTTTCTAAATGTGAAATTCTATGTTTATTTGACTCTGATGATAAAGAAATTGAAAATATTCCTGTAAAGGACTGTGTTAAATATTTAGGAATACATCTGTCAAAAAACCACTTAGTCAGACAACATTTGAATTTCTCTCCTAAAATGAAGAGAACTAAAAATACATTTAATAATTGGCTACAAAGAGATCTTTCTATACTTGGGAGAGTACTTCTGTCCAAGGCAGAGTACTTTAAATCTATTGACATGGAACTGCCATGGTCTAGGTCATGCAATAAAACAGAAAAAAATACTATGTGCTCTAAAAAAGGAAAAAGCAGACATCGTGCTATTACAAGAGACACACCTCTGTGATGCCGAACATGCCAAACTCCGCAGAGCTTGCATGGGACAGGTGTATTTCTCATCTTTCAAATCAAACAGTAGGAGGTACAGCCATACTTATCCATAAGAATGTTCCACTCATAATTGACAAAAATATATCTGATCCGGAGGGGGGATTTATTTTGATAACTGGGTCACTGTATAGGCAACCAATTACTATCTTAAACACATACGCCCCTAACACAGATACTCCTGCTTTCATGTCAAAAATGATAAATAACCCTGTTCAATGAGCATTGTGTTTCCTTTGGAGTGGTAGCCGGAGATTTTTATTGTACCCTCAACCCAACCCTAGACAAATAATCTCAAGTCCCCACCACAAATCCTAGATCTGCAAAGATGTTGAACTCTCTTACTAAAGAGATGGGACTGATAGATATCTTGAGAGAAACTAATGGCTCATCTATGGACTATACTGTACATACTACTCTAATGTCACGTATAGATTACATTTGTATCCCAAAGAGTTATAGCACTTTCAGATCACGCCTTTGTCCACCTCTGTTTTGACCTCTGCAAAAACATTCCGAGGTCAAAGAGCTGGAAATTCAACACCTCCATATTATCAAATGAAGCGTTCCATACATTGGTAACTACATGGATAGACAACTACACACAAGACAACAAAGATTCTCCTGTTTCTCCAGCCATGTGGGACGCTGCCAAAGCCACACTAAGAGGTCATCTAATTGCATATGCTTCCTCTAAGAAAAAAGCAATGGAAGCACACAGGCTAGATCTTGAGAGGGAGCTGGAACGCTGTGAAAAGTACATAAACAATCCCCAGACAGCACCTCCTGGAGTCAACTTAAAGCAGCCAGAGCCAAACTGAATTTGGACTATACTCGGGAGATTAAAAAAAGAAGTTCTTTACTAAACAGAAATAGCATGAGTATAGCAATAGGCCGAGCAGATTGCTTGCTTACCAATTAAAAAAAGAGCAATCAGAGCTTACAATCATGGCTATCTGAACAGCACGGACGAGGTCACATATGACCCAAAAAAGATAACTTTTCATGATTTTTACTGCATACTATATACCTCTGAGAAAAAACATACAGAGGCAGAACTCCCTAGAGGGATTCTCGCAACCTAAGCTATCAGAGACCGACCAAGAATATCTCAACTCCCCCTTCACACCTGAGGAGGTCCTGGAGGCAATTACCTCCATGCCACCTAATAAGTCCCCAGGCCCAGATGGATTCCCCAGAGAGTTCTACAAAGCTTTTTGGCCCCAGCTTAGCCCTATTTTCCATGCCAATGCTGGATGATTTCTGTAAAAAAGGAGTTCTCCCAGACTCAATGCACACAGCTCGCATTAGTGTTGCTCAAAAAAGACAAGGACCCTCTATCCTGCTCGTACTTCCGGCCCATAAAGCTTGTTGGATTTCAACTACAAAATAATTATCAAATTGCTCGCCAAAAGACTAAACACCCTTCTTCCCAAAATAATAAAAGGGGACCAAACTGGATTTATTAGAGACAGATACTCTTCTGATAACATTTGACGTCTTTTTGATATTATTGATCAAGTAAACGCACAGAAGACCCCTGTCCTGCTGGCTTCACTGGATGCTGAGAAGGCGTTCGACCGGATGGAGTGGAGCTTTCTGTTCTCAGTCTTAGAAAAGTTCAATATGGGCCCAAACTTTTCGTACATCAGCTGATATCTCAAAGTGCTGTACAGAAACCCAGCCTAAAACCCCCAAAAGCAAGCAATGCAGGTGTAGAAGCACAGTGGCTAGGAAAAACTCCCTAGAAAGGCCAAAACCTAGGAAGAAACCTAGAGAGGAACCAGGCTATGTGGGGTGGCCAGTCCTCTTCTGGCTGTGCCGGGTGGAGATTATAACAGAACATGGCCAAGATGTTCAAATGTTCATAAATGACCAGCATGGTCAAATAATAATAATCACAGGCAGAACAGTTGAAACTGGAGCAGCAGCACGGCCAGGTGGACTGGGGACAGCAAGGAGTCATCATGTCAGGTAGTCCTGAGGCATGGTCCTAGGGCTCAGGTCCTCCGAGAGAGAGAAAGAAAGAGAGAAAGAGAGAATTAGAGAGAGCATACTTAAATTCACACAGGACACTGGATAGGACAGGAGAAGTACTCCAGATATAACAAACTGACCTTAGCCCCCCGACACATGAACTACTGCAGCATAAATACTGGAGGCTGAGACAGGAGGGGTCAGGAGACATTGTGGCCCCATCCGATGACACCCCCGGACAGGGCCAAACAGGGAGGATATAACCCCACCCACTTTGCCAAAGCACTGCCCCCACACCTCCATCACTCATTCTTATATCTTTATGTACATATTCTTTATCCCCTTACACTTGTGTCTATAAGGTAGTAGTTTTGGAATTGTTAGCTAGATTACTTGTTGGTTATTACTGCATTGTCGGAACTAGAAGCACAAGCATTTCGCTACACTCGCACTAACATCTGCTAACCATGTGTATGTGGCAAATCAAATTTGATTTGATTTGGATAACTTCAACCACCAACTTACCATTCTGAGACAAGGCCGAGTATAGCCCACAAAGATCTCCGCCACGGCACAACCCAAGGGGGGGTGTCAACCCAGATTAAATGGATTAAGTCCCTATACTCTCATCCAAATGCCATGGTGACTACTAACGGACTGAACTCTGACAGACTCCCTTTGGGACGGGGCACAAGACAAGGGTGCTCGCTGTCCCCCCTGCTCTACTTGTTGGGGCGGAGCCGCTGGCAGAGTAGATAAGGAGCAATCCAAGTATTATGGGTGTTTCTGCAGGCGGCCTGCACAACAAGATTTTGCTTTACACGGATGATGTCTTGCTCTACATATCCAACCCTGAGAAATCCCTCCCATTTTAGACACAATTGCTCAGTATGGCAAGTTTTCAGGATATAAGATCAATTTGAACAAATCCACTGTCTGCCCTGTCAATCTTACACTCACCAGCTCTATGAAGATACTATGTCCATTCTAATGGAAGACACAGGGGTTTCAATACCTTGGGATCTTCATAACACCAGATCTGAATAGCCTTTTCAAGGAAAATTATCTTCCACTCCTGGATCGAATCAAGAAAGATCTCCAAACCTGGTTCTCCCTCCCAATTGGCTTAGTAGGAAGAATTAATGTAATCCGTATGAACGTCCTCCCTAGACTGAACGATTTATTTCAGATGCTCCCATGCTATCTCCCAGTTTCCTTTTTCAAAACAACTAACCAAAGCATCACCAAATTTATGTGGGGCAATAAAAAACATAGGATCAAGTTCTCCACTCTATCGAAACCTGATGGTCTTTCCCTTCCCTCCCTTAAATTGTACTACAGGTCTGCCCAAATCCACAACATGCTAACATGGATCACAAACAGACAAGAGTCAGCGTGTATTCAGATAGAAGCCCAATCCTGTGGTTCATTGCCCTTAAGCTCAATTATATTCATTAATAACTTTAGTGTAGTGGGCAACATAGCCAAAACCTTTGATTTACAGCACCCTACTAGCGTGGAGGGACTGTAAGAAATACCTGGGCATTTCCTCCCAAATATGGTCTCACTCGCCTATAGTATGCAACCCAGACTTGCCAAAAGCCCTGAGTGATGCCAACTTTAATCTTTGGCATACTCTAGGAATCAGGACCTTTTCAGACCTATTTCATCAGAAAACCACTACACTGAAATTCTTTCAAGAGCTCTGCAGTGAATTCAAAGTGCCAAGATCCCTTTTATTTTTTTAAATGTTTTTTTTAATATCTTCAAATTAGACATGTCATTTCCTCATTTCCTTCCAAGAGGAGGTTTAGAGCTCAGCTGAATGAAGTTGAAACCCTTCGTCACAGCACTATCCATTAAGGGCAAAATCTCCTATATCTATAGACTCCTTTCAGAGAAAGGAGGCTCCTCCTTTACTCCTTTGAAATTAATCTGGGAAAAGGACCTTGATCTGACTATCAGTGATGAGTTATGGGCGGATGTTCACGACAGGGTATACTGCTCCTCTACTAATGTAAAAATGAAAGAATCTAATTACAAATTTTATTACACTCCAATGAGACTCCATAGAACGAAAACAGACATTTCACCTAACTGTAAAAGATGTACCTCTGAAAGTGGAACCTAGCATGTATTTTGGAGCGCTAGAGAGATTGCCAAAATCTATACATACTGCTGCACAGAAAATACTAGATGTACAGTTTGATATGACCCCGTGTCAAGTTCTGACCTTAGTTATTTTGTTATGTCTTTGTTTTAGTATGGTCAGGGTGTGAGTTGGGTGGGTTGTCTATGTCTATGTTTTTCTATGTTGTGTTTTGTGTTTGGCCTGGTATGGTTCTCAATCAGAGGCAGGTGTCGTTAGTTGTCTCTGATTGAGAATCATACTTAGGTAGCCTTTTCCCACCTGTGTTTCGTGGGTGATTGTTGCCTGTTTTGTTGTTTGTCACCATTCAGGACTGTTTCGGTTTTCTTTTCCATTCACTTTGATATTTTTGTATTGAGTCGTGTTCAGTTATTATTAAAGTATCATGGACACTTACCACGCTGCGTATTGGTCCGATCCTTGCTACTCCTCCCCAGAAGAGGAGGAGGAAAGCCGTTACACCCCGTGTAACTATCTTCTGCCCAGCAGGACTTTGTTCTTGATCCTGACAGAGAAAATATGCTTAGGACTATTACATACTTTGCTAAGAAATGTATTATTCTATTGTGGGCCTCTAATACTTCTCCTACATTTAAAATGTGGATTGACCAGATTGTTGACTTTCTCCCTCTTGAAAGCTCACCTCTGCAAGAGACAGCCCAAGTTTGATAGACTCTGGTCTCCACTACTCAACTATATTTCAAATTGGACAGAGTGAATGGGGTGATTAGGGAAATGAGCAGATACATGTTGTGTAAGGTGCTGTAAAAACTAAAAATCTGCTCGTCGTCTCAGCAAAGGCTGGAAATAGCTAATAAGAACCCTGATAGTGCTGCTGCAAGTTTTTATATATATATTTATTTTTTTATAATTATTATTTTTATATATATATTTATTATTGTTAGTTTTTTATTTTGTAATTATCTATTTATATTATGTTTTTTAAATATTATTATTCGTTTTTTAAGTCTGTCACATCTGTGAATGTGGAATGTGTTTTGTTGGTTGATTGAAAAACAAAACTTAATAAAACTTTAAAATTGAAGACAAATGATGTACAAATGATGTAAATTATGTATATGGAATGCTCCAGTCTGGTTTTAGACCCATCAAAATATTGAGACCACACTCGTAAAGGTGGTAAATGACCTTTTAATGGCGTCAGATCAAGACTCTGCGTCTGTCCTCGTGCTCCTAGACCTTAGTGCCACTTTTTACACCATCGATCACCCCATTCTTTTGGAGAGATTGGAAACCTTAATTATGACCGACCGCCTCGATTCGGTCTTATGTAACATTTTTTTTGTTTTACATTGGATAAAAGTAGAGACCTAGAGCTAGATAATGGTATATCATACACTGCAGTTATGGAACAATGGGAAAGTAATTCTGCTTTGAAAGTTGGTCAACTTGAAACACCACTTTTGAGAAAATGGCCCTTGAATAATTTGGTACACCTACTGGAGAGCTCTTCTTTGTCTACATCCATTCAGAAACGTGCACACCCTCTTAAGCCTTAGCCCCACCCATCTCTTTAAGGATTCACATGTGAGGACATGTGGTAAACACACGCAATATCAAATTGAATATAAGTTTATTAGTCACATGCACAGGATACATAAGGTGTAAACGGTACTGTGAAATGGTTACTTGCATAGCAGCAATATCAAAAACAGAAAGCGCCCAGAAAAAATATTTTATAAATATTTTTTTATAATTAGATGACCTTTACCCAACACACTTGTCTAAATTGATGGGTCATGTGAAGGAAACGCTATAACTATGCCCCAGCCACAACTAGCTAAGTGGATGGGTCACTGTTGTCTAGACATTTACATTTAAGTCATTTAGCAGACGCTCTTATCCAGAGCGACTTACAAATTGGACAAGTACACATGTTCATGAAATACAATTGATGGCCGTAATCACTCCCAGACACACCTGGCTAATTTGATGGGTCATGTAATAAACCCGGCTGAAGTGGAGTCTTTTGTTTAGACATGTAGATAGCTAGGTAGCTAGCTAAAACAAGGAACCAGCATAATCTGATCTCATACTACTACCAATACAAACATTGTCATAGCTGTAGTATGAATCTGCAGGTATCTAAACTAGGTTCAATATTAGCTAGCTAACATTAGGCTATAACTAGCAATGCAAATGGTTTCTGATTAGAATAATATTACTGAAACATTTGCTAGACTTTTACCTGTAAACATAAATGAATGATTCACGGCAGACTGGAACCATTTAACTCTGTTTTGTTGGTAGCTACATCGTCTTTGGTCAGCGTTGTGTCATGTCACTCTGGTTCACACTGACCGTGGCGTGTGCAGAAAGTAGTCTGACTTTTTCCAACTGATTTGTCAATAGCACCTGATAAATTCAGAGCATCAATGTTGTTGAGAAAAGTAGCAAAACCTTTGTAGTTCTCGATGGCTAATGTTATATCTTTAAAAAGCAGCACAGTAGAAAGGATTTTCAACACATACTGACCAGCTCATGTTATAGACAGAAGCATGCTACATAGACCAATCCAAACTCATCTTCTGGCATGTCCAGTCCATACATTATCTCAGACAATCATGGATGGTTCCTGTCTTTTTCCATGGCTAAACCAACTAGGCTCGTGAATTAGCTATTGTATTTGTATTTATGGATGGAATACAAGTTTGTTATTATGTCTCATGAAAATTCATATGTTCCAGACGGTATTTTCTGCTTACGTTCAAATGCCGCTCCTGTGAAGTAGTGACGTGCAACATGGGCCTAGTTTCCTGAAATTAAACACATATAGTGTCTTGCAAAAAAACACTTTCATACACATCTAAAATCTTTGAATAAAAAATCTGAGAACAGTAATATTTTACAATATTTTCTGATGAAAAAAACAAAAATGTATGGTTATAGGAATAAACTCTTCATATGTCCTTCCAAGTATGAGTGTTCTGTTGTCAATATAATTGTCCCACTTAATTTGGAAATATGTAAGTTAATGTACAGTTCACTTGTTTTAAAAAGATTTGTTTAATAAAAACAGATTTATGTGTTCAGTTTTTTGTCATGAAACAAGTAGTCCAAGTCATCTATGATTCTGTTACTCCAGCAGTGTTGATGTTGATGGGAGAGAAAAAAAAACACATCACTCAAATGACTTATTTATTTGAACCTTTAACTAGGCAAGTCAGTTAAGAAAAAAATATTATTTACAATGACAGTCTACCGGTGAACAGTGGGTTAAACTGCATTGTACGGGGGCAGAATGACAGATTTTTTTACCTTGTCAGCTCAGGGATTTGATGCAGGAACCTTTCAGTTACTGGCCCACTGCTCTAACCACTAGGCTACCCGTCGCCTCAAGTGTCTAAGACCTCTCTAAACCAAGTTTTCATATGATTGGTTCTAACTCTAGTGCAGTGGAAGTATTCATTTCGCAATTGTCATCAGAAAAGGGAGAGCACAGTACAATATAGTACTGAGCAGGGGCAGAACTTTGGTTTTAGAAGTTGGGGGGACGTCATTTAAAGAATATATATAGTCGGATAAACACTACAAACAGCCTACCCGACCATTCGGATGGTCCACATGGTCCTAAAGCACACCGTTGCCTACGTTTTGTATCACATACAACTGGGGAGGAAAAAATGCAATTTCAGAATGTGGGGGGGACATGTAAAAAACGTGTAATTTTGGACGTAGTATTTGCTGCAAACTGCACTCTGACTGCAATCTTTTTTTGTAAGGACAGTGGCTATGGCTGTACCAAAAACCCATGTTTTCATTCAAACAATATTATTTTGTTTCACAACACAAGCAGTGGGTCTTTTGTTGGGAAAAGCAACTGCTGATCCGGGCTGAAATATAAAAATACACAGTTGTACAGTAGCAATAAAACAGGACTAACGGTCCATTCTGTGTCCAGATAAAACTCCCAATGGATCGGATCATCTGCATGTATCCATATTCAGTGTGGTTGTTTGGTGTGTTTAGAAAGCTTTATCTACAGTCACAGCTATACAGTAAGCCTACGCATACTTGGTTACAGTTGCTGAGGGTCTATGCTCTCCATCTCATGTGTTTTTAGGACTCTGGAATGTATATGGGGGGAAAAGTGTCCCTTTCTAAAAGAGGAAATGGCCATGTCACAGTCAAGGACAATTTTAGCCAGACTATTCCAATCTTTGAATGAAAAATGAGATACTATCTCTCCCCACTCTCCTTCACTCTGTCTCCTGATCTGTCTCTTTCCCAAAACACAAACACATGGTCTCTTCTTGCTTTTCACATTCAGCCAAATGTAGTCCTTTTCAAACATCTTGATCCAGTTATTTGTTTCTCTGTGTTCTCTTGTGTTCACTGCCAACGTGAGAGCTGTTTTTGTCATGATGTTTGTTGTTGATTAAGTGCAGTAACTGCTGGAATCTATTCATGTGGTTTTGAATCAGCTTTAGGCCTATTCTCTTAGCACTGAGAAATACATGTTTTTGAGAGATTTGATATAATGCTCTTTATGTGAAATGTTTCACTATTAACAATGGAGCTTATAACAATAGAGCACATTCACCACTGCTTCCTGTCCTTAAAGCTGGAATCCTTAAAGGCCCAGTGCAGTCAAAAACGTGATTTCACGTGTTTTATATATATTTCCACACTGTCAGTTTGGAATAAAACAGTGAAATTGTGAACATTTTAGTGTAAGAGCTGTTTGAAAAGACCATCTGAAATTTCATCATGCTGTGGTGGAGTTTTGGGCTACCTAGTCAATAGACTAAAACTCTTTCTAGTTGAACCTCTCTGCCGATAACATGACATAGAACTCTGCCCCCAAACACAGCGAGCCAGACTACCAAAGGGAACTAGTACAACGTACAATGCTCACAATACCTAAAGGAAAGTGCTTATTTCCAGTGTGTGAGTGAGTGTACGCGAGTTTCCAAATTGTGATCAGTATAGCCCCTCATTGTGCTTCTTGTGTTTCCACACCAGCTGCTGTCGGGGGACACCGACTTGATGCCGAAAACTCCGGAACTCAAGAACTCAGATACCTAGCTAGGTTGCAATGGAGGCCGATTCACCTGGAATAGCTAACCGACTTTTCCAACGCTGTAGAAGCTGTTTGTAATGCTCTAATCCTTCAATATGGCAATTGTTTGCTTGCCGAGGATTACAGAAATCAGGTGGCTCTCCTTAGCAAGAACATTTGAATTCTGCGCGAACTTATGGGGGAAACTCAAATTGGAACTTTTTTGTTCTCAATTCCTGTGGCTGGACGCAGCTCGGGCCTGATGGATGTATCACCACCTTGTCATCTGTCCCTATCCGAATTGCCTGTGCTACCTGGAACTTGCCTGTTGAGGAAGTAGTCTCCATCTGCTTCTCCTCCTCCATCTTGTAGTGGAGTTTTTTATTTTACCTTTATTTAACCAGGTAGGCAAGTTGAGAACAAGTTCTCATTTACAATTGCGACCTGGCCAAGATAAAGCAAAGAAGTTTGACACATACAACGACACAGAGTTACACATGGAGTAAAACAAACATACAGTCAATAATACAGTATAAACAAGTCTATATACGATGTGAGCAAATGAGGTGAGATAAGGGAGGTAAAGGGAAAAAAAGGCCATGGTGGCAAAGCAAATACAATATAGCAAGTAAAACACTGGAATGGTAGATTTGCAGTGGAAGAATGTGCAAAGTAGAAATAATAAAAATAATGGGGTGCAAAGGAGCAAAATAAATAAATAAAATAAACACAGTAGGGAAAGAGGTAGTTGTTTGGGCTAAATTATAGGTGGGCTATGTACAGGTGCAGTAATCTGTGAGCTGCTCTGACAGTTGGTGCTTAAAGCTAGTGAGGGAGATAAGTGTTTCCAGTTTCAGAGATTTTTGTAGTTCGTTCCAGTCATTGGCAGCAGAGAACTGGAAGGAGAGGCGGCCAAAGAAAGAATTGGTTTTGGGGTGACCAGAGAGATATACCTGCTGGAGGTGCGTGCTACAGGTGGGTGACGCTATGGTGACCAGCGAGCTGAGATAAGGGGGGACTTTACCTAGCAGGGTCTTGTAGATGACATGGAGCCAGTGGGTTTGGCGATGAGTATGAAGCGAGGGCCAGCCAACGAGAGCGTACAGGTCGCAATGGTGGGTAGTATATGGGGCTTTGGTGACAAAACGGATTGCACTGTGATAGACTGCATCCAATTTGCTGAGTAGGGTATTGGAGGCCACTTTGTAAATGACATCGCCGAAGTCGAGGATTGGTAGGATGGTCAGCTTTACAAGGGTATGTTTGGCAGCATGAGTGAAGGATGCTTTGTTGCGAAATAGGAAGCCAACTCTAGATTTAACTTTGGATTGGAGATGTTTGATGTGGGTCTGGAAGGAGAGTTTACAGTCTAACCAGACACCTAGGTATTTGTAGTTGTCCACCTATTCTAAGTCAGAGCCGTCCAGAGTAGTGATGTTGGACAGGCGGGCAGGTGCGGGCAGGTGCGGGCGGCGATCGGTTGAAGAGCATGCATTTAGTTTTACTTGTATTTAAGAGCAATTGGAGGCCACGGAAGGAGAGTTGTATGGCATTGAAGCTTGCCTGGAGGGTTGTTAACACAGTGTCCAAAGAAGGGCCAGAAGTGTACAGAATGGTGTCGTCTGCGTAGAGGTGGATCAGAGACTCACCAGCAGCAAGAGCGACATCATTGATGTATACAGAGAAGAGAGTCGGTCCAATAATTGAACCCTGTGGCACCCCCATAGAGACTGCCAGAGGTCCGGACAGCAGACCCTCCGATTTGACACACTGAACTCTATCAGAGAAGTAGTTGGTGAACCAGGCGAGGCAATCATCTGAGAAACCAAGGCTGTCGAGTCTGCCGATGAGGATGTGGTGATTGACAGAGTCGAAAGCCCTGGCCAGATCAATGAATACGGCTGCACAGTAATAGTAGATGGAGAACAACAAGAAGAATGTTCCGGGGCCTCCCGAGAGGCGCAGCACTGCATCGCAGTGCTTGAGGCGTCACTACAGACCCTGGTTCGATCCCAGGCTGTGTCACAACCAGCCGTGACTGGGAGTCCCATAGGGCGGTGCACAATTGGCCAAGCGTCGTCCGGGTTAGTGGAGGGTTTGGCCGGCGGGGCTTTACTTGGCTCATCAGGCTCTAGCAACTCCTTGTGGCGGGCCGGGCAGCTGCAGGCTGACTTCGGTCGTCAGCTGAACGGTGTTTCCTCTGACACATTGGTGTGGCTGGCTTCCAAGGTTAAGCGGGCAGGTGTTAAGGAGTGTGGTTTGGTGGGTCATTTTTCGGAGGACGCTTGACTCGACCTTTCGCCTCTCCCGAACCCGTTGGGTTCGATAAGCGATAAGACAGGATTGTAATTGGTTATGACATAATTGGGGAGACAAAAAAAAGTGTTCCATGGTCCCATGTCACAAGTCGTGTAAACCGAAGGCAGCGGCATGCTGCTAAGTGGACAGGAGTGATTGTGAGAGATTTGGAGCAGAATGCCTGCGTCTGAGACGACAGTGTTGACTCCAACTACACTGAGTCCAGCAGCGGCCTCGCCGTTGAGTTCGACTCCTTTCCCTCTCTCTTGATCTGACGGGGCACTGCCTGCTGTGGGAGGTCTAGCCCCATTGTACGCAATCCTGCTTCTTCTGAGCCTGTTGTATTGGGCAGTTCAATGGTGAGGAAGGTCTTAGTCGCTGGAGCAAAAATGTTGTGCTATCCAGGAGCACATGACATCAATAATCTTCTCCCAAACATTTTAAACCAGCATCAGGAAACTGAGTCTGGCAGTATTCATGTGGGATTCAATGGAATTATGAAGGACAGCTCAGAAGAACGGAAGATGGATTTAAAATAACTGATTGGGTCACTATTTGACGCCAACAAATGCCTCATAACATCTGGCCCTCTGCCCTCCCTAAATTGTGGCATTGAACGGTTCGACAAACTTTTAGCCCTCCATAACTGGCTACGAGACTATTGCAGCTTTGTGGGTGTAACATTTATTGACAATTTTGATACCTTCTGGAAACAAAGATCGTATTATAAGGAGGATGGTATCCACCCAAATCATGTGGGTTCCTTTCACAGCATTATAAAGCTGCATGAGACAGTGACTTATCAATGGCCCGGCACATTTATTCCTTACCATTGTGTCGCTGAATTGTAATAATGCTTCAGCAAATGTACATTATCCCAGGGGCATTGGAAGACACAATGTAAGTAACCTCATTTATGACCCTATTACTGCCCTGAATGCCTCTGCTGATCCCACAGCTATTGTATGCAGTTGTCATGTGCCTATGAACCAGAGTGATACTGTTTAGCACTAAGGCGGTATGCCCTAGTAGGAAGTCCATTGTGTGCAGCTTACCCTGCACTAACATAAATAACATGAGCATGTCTACATATGCTAAGCTTCCCAATAAAGCAAAAAAAAAAAAAAAAGAATCCCACAAAAGTGCAACAAATAGTCCACGTTAACATCACTCTGTAGCTTAAGAAACAATTCATGAAATCAATAATTTGCTATGAACAGATGACATTCATATTCTGACAATCTCTGAAACTCACTTAGATAATATATTTGATGATACAGTGGTAGCAATACATGGTTATAAGTTCTACAGAAAAAAACTTAAATGCCAAAAGGTGGAGGTGTTGCCATTTATATTCAGAAACAGATTCCAGTAAAGCTTTGAGAAGATATCATGTTAAATACTGAAGTTACATGGCTACAGGTTTCTGCCTCACCTAAAGCCCATTCTGGTGGAAGCTGCTATAGACCACCATGTGCTACTAGTCATTATGTGAAATGCTTGATCATGTATCATGTACAGTGGGGAGAACAAGTATTTGATAACCTGCGGAATCAGCAGTCTTTCCTACTTACAAAGCATGTAGAGGTCTGTAATTTTTTATCATAGGTACACTTCAACTGTGAGAGACGGAATCTAAAACAAAAATCCAGAAAAATATCATAAAATGTGATTTAAGTAATTCATTTGCATTTTATTGCATGCAATAAGTATTTGATCACCTACCAACCAGTAAGAATTCCGGCTCTCACAGACCTGTTAGTTTTTCTTTAAGAATCCCTCCTGTTCTCCACTCATTACCTGTATTAACTGCACCTGTTTGAACTAGTTACCTCAATAAAAAACACCTGTCCACACACTCAATCAAACAGACTCCAACCTCTCCACAATGGCCAAGACCAGACAGCTGTGTAAGGACATCAGGGATAAAATTGGGGCGGCAGGGTAGCCTAGTGGTTAGAGCGTTGGACTAGTTACCGAAAGGTTGCAAGTTCAAATCCCCGAGCTGACAAGATACAAATCTGTCGTTCTGCCCCTGAACAGGCAGTTAACCCACTGTTCCTAGGCCGTCATTGAAAATAAAAATTTGTTCTTAACTGACTTGCCTAGTAAAATAAATAAATAAATAAATACAATTGTAGACCTGCACAAGTCTGGCATGGGCTACAGGACAATAGGCAAGCAGCTTGGTGAGAAGGCAATTATTAGAAAATGGAAGAAGTTCAAGATGACGCTCAATCACCCTCGGTCTGGGGCTCCAAGCAAGATCTCACCTCGTGGGGCCTAAATGATCATGAGGAAGGTGATGGATAATCCCAGAACTACATGGCAGGACCTGGTCAATTACCTGAAGAGAGCTGGGACCAGCTGTCATGGATTAAAATCATGCAGCGCACGCAAGGTCCCCCTGCTCAAGCCAGCGCATGTCCAGGCTCGTCTGAAGTTTGCCAGTGACCATCTGGATGATCCAGAGGTGGAATGGGAGAAGGTCATGTGGTCTGATGAGACAAAAAGAGCTTTTTGGTCTAAACTCCACTCGCCGTGTTTGGAGGAAGAAGAAGGATGAGTACAACCCCAAGAACACCATCCCAACCGTGAAGCATGGAGGTGGAAACATCATTCTTTGGGAATGCTTTTCTGCAAAGGGGACAGAACGACTGCACCGTATTGAGGGGAGGATGGATAGGGGCCACGTATCGCGAGATCTTGGCTAACAACCTCCTTCCCTCGGTAAGAGCATTGAATATGGGTAGTGGCTGAGTCTTCCAGCATGACAACGACCCGAAACACACAGCCAGGGCAACTAATGAGTGGCTCCGTAAGAAGCATCTCAAGGTCCTGGAGTGGCCTAGCCAGTCTCCAGACCTGAATCCAATAGAAAATCTTTGGAGGGAGCTGAAAGTCTGTATTGCCCAGTGACCGCCCCGAAACCTAAAGGATCTGGAGAAGGTCTGTATGGGCCAAAATCCCTGATGCAGTGTGTGCAAACCTGGTCTAGAACTACAGGAAACGTATGATCTCGACAGATACAATTAAGCCTCCTGTTGTGTTCCGGTCGATTGGACCGATTTACAAGTTCTCTCTGAAAAATGTAGTCAATTTAGTCTGATTGTCATAAGGTTCCATTTGGATGATTTTCATTACATTTTGGGTGTTTTATTTTACTTTTGCACACCTGTCGTGTTCCCGGTCAAAAATGACCGGTCATTAGAAATGAATGGGTGAGACTACAATTACGTTTAAATTTGAGTTCAGGCACATGCCCATTCATCAAATGGAAATACTTCCTCTCCCAAACCCCCACATGCATGTGTGTTTGAGCACACACACACCTCACTCCCCTTCTTGGCTTCAATGGCAACCCACACAGGAACCTGTCTCCAATAGCATCTTTCCCCCACAGGAACCACCCCTGTTGGCATTCTCACAAACAATCGCAACATTGTTTCAAGAATATCTAGAACTTTTCTCACAGCTCTGATATATAAAGCTTTTTGAGGCTTTGCTCACAATTGTGGCAGCACAATGACCAAATGATATACTGTATGTGAGGCTCTTGATCATATTATTGATCATGACACTGGTGAGCAGGAGAAAGGCCAGGAAACTAACAGTGAAGTAGTCTATGATAAATATCACAATATGTTTCATCTGAGAATTTGTTATAGTCAAAATAATCCATACATGATGCTTTTTTTACTCAAAAACTAGTTGTATGAGGGTTAATAATAAGGGGCTAGAAGCGTCTTATATGGTGAGCTACACAACACATCAGTGACATGGCTGGGGATGTTTTGAAACAACAACAAGCCAGTGAATTCTATGCGTTACAGCTGGAGGAGTCAACAGACGTGGCGGGCCTGGCACAGCTCCTGGTATATGTTCATTACGTTTATGGGGGGCCAATTAAGGAAGACATCCTCTTCTGCAAACCAGGACAACAGGAGAATATATTTTTAAAGTACTTGACAGCTTTGTGACATCAAACAGACTTTGGTGGGTTATCTGTCTTGGTATCTGTACAAATGGTGCAAAAGCCATGACAGGGAGACATAGTGGGGTATTATCGCACGTGCAAGCAGTTGCTCCCGACGCCACTTGGGTACACTGTAGCATCCGTAAGGAGGCTCTTGCTGCCAAAGGAATGCCTGACAGCTTGAACAACATTTTGGACACTACAGTGAAAATTGTTAACTTTGTTAAAGCAATGCCCCTGAACTCTCGTGTATTTTTTGCACTATGCAATTATATGGGCAGCGACCATGTAAAGCTTTTACAATCTACAGAAGTGCGATGGTTATCAAGGGGCAAAGTATTGACACATTTAAAAAAAAAAATTGAGACGAGCTTAAAGTTCTTTACTGACCATCATTTTCACATGTCTGACCGCTTGCATGATGATGAGTTTGTCACATGACTGGCCTATCTGGGTGATGTTTTTCCTCGCCTGAATGAACTGAATCTAGGATTACAGGGACAATCCGCAACTATATTCAATGTGCGGGACAAAATTGAGGCTGTTTAATAAGTTGGATCTCTCCTCTGTCTGCATTAACAAGGACAACACACAGGTCTTTCCATCACTGTATGATTTTTTTTGTATGAAAATGAACTCAAGATTACGGAGAATGTCAGATGTGATATAGCGAAGCACCTGAGTGAAGTTGGATGTGCAATTACTTTCCCGAAACGGATGACACAAACAACTGGATTCGTTATCCCTTTCATGGGCTGCCTCCAGTCCACTTACCGATATCTGAACAAGAGAGCCTCATCGAAATTGTAACAAGCGGTTCTGTGAAAATGTTATTTAATCAGAAGCCACTGCCAGATTTCTGGATTGGGCTGCACTCAGAGAATTCTGCCCTGGCAAATCACACTGTTAAGACAGTGATGCCCTTTGCAACAACGTACCTGTCCTCACTAGCATGAAAACTAAATACAGGCACACACGGCTTGTGGAAAATGATTTAAGACTGAGACGTTCTCAAATACAACCCAACATTGCAGAGTTACGTGCATCCTTTCAAGCACACCCTTCTCATTAACCTGTGGTGAGTTATTCACATTTTTCAATTAACAAATCACATTTTATACGTAAGATGGCTAAATAAAGAGCCAAATAATGTACTATTATTATTTGTGCTCTGGTCCAATAACAGCTCTTTGACACACATTCTTATGTTTAATAAATGTATTGTATAGTGTGTGTATGTGTGGCAGGCTTACAATGATGGCAAAAAAACAACATTTGAGAGTGGGTTGACCCTGGTGCTAGAGGGGTACGCAGCTGGAGATTGAATGTTGGAAGGGGTACGGGACTATAAAAAGTTTGGGAACCACTGCTATAGATAATTAGCAGGCAATGAGTGTTAACTGTCTTGTTGCTTATAACAATCACATTTTGTAATAGTGAGTGCATTCTGACATCACGTGCATAATATAACTCATGCTGGGATGACCGTAGAGATATTTGGAACTCACACGTGAAAAGGTTAAAGCAGTATCCAAATCCATCGGCTGTAGTGTTCACAATATAGTAGCCATATCTAGGAAAACCAAAATATCAAAGGCTGGGCCTAATAGTGTCTAAGATGTAATTCAATATGTTTCGGTGTGATTCATATGTCGTTGATGTAAAGAATATTTGTTGGTCTGTGGTGTGTAATGAGGAGCAACCAGACGCTACACTTGCCTCATTTATGGAATTGCTTATCCCGATTAGTAATAAGCATACACCCATTAAGAAAATTACTGTAAAACTGTTACAGCCCGGTGGATTGATGAAGAATTTAACAATTGTATGGTTGAGAGGGATGAGGCAAAAGGAATGGAAAATAAGTGTGGCTGCACAACTGATTGGCAAAAGTACTGCAAATTGAGAAATCATGTGACTAAACTGAAAGAAAAAGAAACTACACAACGAAATAAAGATAAATGACAAAGAATGCTTTGGAGCACCTTAAATTACATTTTGAGAAAAAAGGCTAATTCAGCTCCATAACTCATTGAATAGATTGGTTCGTTCATCACAAAACCCACTGATATTGCCAACTACTTTAATGATTTTTTCTTTGGCAAGATTAGCAAACTTAGCATGACATGGCAGCAACAAACGCTCACATTACACATCCAAGTATATCTGACATAATTATGAAAGAAAAGCATCCCCAGCCGCGTCATCAGAGCATGCGCAGACCAGCTGGCTGGTGTGTTTACGGACATATTCAATCTATCCTTATCCCAGTCTGCAGTTCCCACATGCTTCAAGAGGGTCACCATTGTTCCTGTTCCCAAGAAAGCTAAGGTAACTGAGCTAAACGACTACCGTCCCGTAGCACTCACTTCCGTCATCATGAAGTGCTTTGAGAGACTCAAGGGCCATATCACCTCCACCTCCACCCTACCTGACACCCTAGACCCACTCCAATTTGCTTACCGCCCGAATAGGTCCACAGATGACGCAATCACAACCACACTGCACACTGCCCTAACCCATATGGACAAGAGGAATACCTATGTGAGAATGCTGTTCATCAACTACAGCTCAGCATTTAACACCACATCATCAAGTTCGAGACCCTGGGTCTCAACCCCGCCCTGTGCAACTGGGTACTGGACTTCCTGACGAGCCGCCCCCCCAGGTGGTGAGGGTAGGTAACAACATCTCCACCCCGCTGATCCTCAACACTGGGGCCCCACAAGGGTGCGTTCTGAGCCCTCTCCTGTACTCAGAGCCCTCTCACCCACGACTGCGTGGCCATGCACGCCTCCAACTCAATCATCAAGTTTGCGGACGACACTACAGTGGTAGGCTTGATTACCAACAACGACGAGACTGCCTACAGGGAGGAGGTGAGGGCCCTCGGAGTGTGGTGTAGCCTCACGTCAACAAAACAAAGGAGAAGGCGAGGTCAGTACAGGTGCATCAAAGCAGGGACCGAGAGACTGAAAAACAGCTTCTATCTCAAGGCCATCAGATTGTTAAACAGCCACCACTAACATTGAGTGGCTGCTGCCAACATACTGACTCAACTCCAGCCACTTTAATAATGGAAATTGATGGAAATTGATGTAAAAAATGTATCACTAGCCACTTTAAACAATGCCACTTAATATAATGTTTACATACCCTACATTACTCATCTCATATGTATATGTATATACTGTACTCTATATCATCTACTGCATCTTGCCATCTTTATGTAATACATGTATCACTAGCCACTTAACTATGTCACTTTATGTTTATATACCTTACATTACTCATCTCATATGTATATACTGTACTCTATACCATCTACTGCATCTTGCCTATGCCGTTCTGTACCATCACTCATTCATATATCTTTATGTACATATTCTTTATCCCTTTACACTTGTGTGTATAAGGTAGTAGTTGTGAAATTGTTAGGTTAGATTACTTGTTGGTTATTACTGCATTGTCGGACCTAGAAGCACAAGCATTTCGCTACACTCGCATTAACATCTGCTAACCATGTGTATTTGACAAATACAATTTGATTTGAAGTCATTCTGCTTTGAAAGTTTACATTTGTATCCTCACTTTTGAGAAATTAGTTCTTGAATGTTTTGGTAAACCTACTGGAGATCATTCACACCTTAAAATCTTAAAAGACATAACCCCACCCATCTCTTTAAGGATTCACATGTGAGGCCATGTACTAAACAACCAAAGATTAAGGCTAATGTCTGGTTTATGCTACAGGTGTGTTCGTGAATTCAATCTGGAATGCCAGAGTGTGCTCTGGGAGTTCGTTAACTCTGAGCATTGTCAGTCCAGACATTCAGAGCGTTTCGCTCGCGGAACATTCAAAGTGCACACTGGATGCTCTGCCCAAGGAGTAGGGTTGATCCGAAGCGTTCTGACCTCACAACAGAAATCAAGCTCCCAAGCTAACTGGCTAAAGTTGGCTAACTTGTTAGCTTCTTCAAGACACAAATGAGATACAGCTCACTGACCATTTTACTCGCCATAGCAGATCTGGTTAGGCTGTTTTTATGTTATCCAGAGCATTAGTGACTAACTGTGCTTTAACTTGAAATGAAAACGACTTTGTGTAATATCTGAAAATGTAGCTAGCAAGACTACCTTACCCGTAAACACGGATGGACACCTCCCTCTGTCACGGATTCCCTTAGTTTATTAAAGATGTAATCCAGAGACAGGTGTTTCATACAACAGCCTTCTGTGTGTGCTCTTTTTGACTCCCTCTGCATATTTGCAATCAAAATGCCAGCATTTTCTCAATCTTCTTAGCTATCATTCTCTAATTCCACCTGGCATTCCACTGATTTCAAAACTCAGTCCTCCAGAAAGTGGAGAGCAATACTTTTGTAGTTCTATAATGTGATATCTTTCATAGGAGCTGCGATAGAAAGGATTACCTACACATACTGACCAGGTCATGTTATAGACAGAAGCGTGCTACAAAAGCGCAGCATGGTGAGCGTACATATTCCTTTTATTAGGATGACGCAATCAAACCAATAAACAATACAAAACCAACCGTGCCGCTTAAGGCTATGTACCACAAACACAGTTACCTTCCCACACTGAAAGCAGGGAAAAGGGCTACCTAAGTATGGTTCCCAATCAGAGACAACGATAGACAGCTGTCCCTGATTGAGAACCATACCCGGCCAAAACATAGAAATACAAAATCATAGAAAATAAAAACATAGAATGCCCAACCCCAATCACACCCTGACCAAACCAAATAGAGACATAAAAAGGCTCTCTAAGGTCAGGGCGTGACACATTCCAAATGGAGTAGACCTTTAATAACCTTATGTAACGGATGTGAAATGGCTAGCTTAGTTAGCGGTTGAGCAAGCTAAATAGCGTTTCAATCTGTGACGTCACTTGCTCTGAGACCTTGAAGTAGTGGTTCCCCTTGCTCTGCAAGGGCCGCGGCTTTTGTGGAGCGATGGGTAACGATGCTTCGTGGGTGTCAGTTGTTGATGTGTGCAGAGGGTCCCTGGTTCGCGCCCGGGTATGGGCGAGGGGACGGTCTAAAGTTATACTGTTACACTTACAAGTGTGTGTGTGTGTGTGTGTGTGTGTGTGTGTGTGTGCGCACATACACAAATATGAACAGCTACACCATGTTTCTTAATGCAATTTATGTTGATGTTAATCTTTGAACTTTAATTACCCAGTAAACCTCTGACACGCAATGCTTCCAATTGAACACCTTATAGACAAACCTCAGTTTTTATGTCAGTATGGCCATCAAAATGATTGATAGGCTACAGTCAATTTTTTTTAGGACATCATATTTGATGGGAACACTGTAAAAGGTTATTCAAATTAAAACTCAAGCCATATGCCCAGTTATTGTAACATTGTTTTATCTGGTGGTCCCAGCGCGCACGACCCACGTGGAGTTCCAGGTCTCCGGTAGCCTCTGGAACTGCCGATCTGCGGCCAACAAGGCAGAGTTCATCTCAGCCTATGCCTCCCTCCAGTCCCTCGACTTCTTGGCACTGACGGAAACATGGATCACCACAGATAACACTGCTACTCCTACTGCTCTCTCTTCGTCCGCCCACGTGTTCTCGCACACCCCGAGAGCTTCTGGTCAGCGGGGTGGTGGCACCGGGATCCTCATCTCTCCCAAGTGGTCATTCTCTCTTTCTCCCCTTACCCATCTGTCTATCGCCTCCTTTGAATTCCATGCTGTCACAGTTACCAGCCCTTTCAAGCTTAACATCCTTATCATTTATCGCCCTCCAGGTTCCCTCGGAGAGTTCATCAATGAGCTTGATGCCTTGATAAGCTCCTTTCCTGAGGACGGCTCACCTCTCACAGTTCTGGGCGACTTTAACTCCCCACGTCTACCTTTGACTCATTCCTCTCTGCCTCCTTCTTTCCACTCCTCTCCTCTTTTGACCTCTCCCTCTCACCTTCCCCCTACTCACAAGGCAGGCAATACGCTCGACCTCATCTTTACTAGATGCTGTTCTTCCACTAACCTCATTGCAACTCCCCTCCAAGTCTCCGACCACTACCTTGTATCCTTTTCCCTCTCGCTCTCATCCAACACTTCCCACACTGCCCCTACTCGGATGGTATCGCGCCGTCCCAACCTTCGCTCTCTCTCCCCCGCTACTCTCTCCTCTTCCATCCTATCATCTCTTCCCTCTGCTCAAACCTTCTCCAACCTATCTCCTGATTCTGCCTCCTCAACCCTCCTCTCCTCCCTTTCTGCATCCTTTGACTCTCTATGTCCCCTATCCTCCAGGCCGGCTCGGTCCTCCCCTCCCGCTCCATGGCTCGACGACTCATTGCGAGCTCACAGAACAGGGCTCCGGGCAGCCGAGCGGAAATGGAGGAAAACTCGCCTCCCTGCGGACCTGGCATCCTTTCACTCCCTCCTCTCTACATTTTCCTCTTCTGTCGCTGCTGCTAAAGCCACTTTCTACCACTCTAAATTCCAAGCATCTGCCTCTAACCCTAGGAAGCTCTTTGCCACCTTCTCCTCCCTCCTGAATCCCCTCCCCCTCCCCCCTCCTCCCTCTCTGCAGATGACTTCGTCAACCATTTTGAAAAGAAGGTCGACGACATCCGATCCTCGTTTGCTAAGTCAAACGACACCGCTGGTTCTGCTCACACTGCCCTACCCTGTGCTCTGACCTCTTTCTCCCCTCTCTCTGCAGATGAAATCTCGCGTCTTGTGACGGCCGGCCGCCCAACAACCTGCCCGCTTGACCCTATCCCCTCCTCTCTTCTCCAGACCATTTCCGGAGACCTTCTCCCTTACCTCACCTCGCTCATCAACTCATCCCTGACCGCTGGCTACGTCCCTCCCGTCTTCAAGAGAGCGAGAGTTGCACCCCTTCTGAAAAAACCTACACTCGATCCCTCCGATGTCAAAAACTACAGACCAGTATCCCTTCTTTCTTTTCTCTCCAAAACCCTTGAACGTGCCGTCCTTGGCCAGCTCTCCCGCTATCTCTCTCAGAATGACCTTCTTGATCCAAATCAGTCAGGTTTCAAGACTAGTCATTCAACTGAGACTGCTCTTCTCTGTATCACGGAGGCGCTCCGCACTGCTAAAGCTAACTCTCTCTCCTCTGCTCTCATCCTTCTAGACCTATCGGCTGCCTTCGATACTGTGAACCATCAGATCCTCCTCTCCACCCTCTCCGAGTTGGGCATCTCCGGCGCGGCCTACGCTTGGATTGCGTCCAACTGACAGGTCGCTCCTACCAGGTGGCGTGGCGAGAATCCGTCTCCTCACCACGTGCTCTCACCACTGGTGTCCCCCAGGGCTCTGTTCTAGGCCCTCTCCTATTCTCGCTATACACCAAGTCACTTGGCTCTGTCATAACCTCACATGGTCTCTCCTATCATTGCTATGCAGACGACACACAATTAATCTTCTCCTTTCCCCCTTCTGATGACCAGGTGGCGAATCGCATCTCTGCATGTCTGGCAGACATATCAGTGTGGATGACGGATCACCACCTCAAGCTGAACCTCGGCAAGACGGAGCTGCTCTTCCTCCCGGGGAAGGACTGCCCGTTCCATGATCTCGCCATCACGGTTGACAACTCCACTGTGTCCTCCTCCCAGAGCGCTAAGAACATTGGCGTGATCCTGGACAACACCCTGTCGTTCTCAACTAACATCAAGGCGGTGGCCCGTTCCTGTAGGTTCATGCTCTACAACATCCGCAGAGTACGACCCTGCCTCACACAGGAAGCGGCGCAGGTCCTAATCCAGGCACTTGTCATCTCCCGTCTGGATTACTGCAACTCGCTGTTGGCTGGGCTCCCTGCCTGTGCAATTAAACCCCTACAACTCATCCAGAACGCCGCAGCCCGTCTGGTGTTCAACCTTCCCAAGTTCTCTCACGTCACCCCGCTCCTCCGCTCTCTCCACTGGCTTCCAGTTGAAGCTCGCATCCGCTACAAGACCATGGTGCTTGCCTACGGAGCTGTGAGGGGAACGGCACCTCAGTACCTCCAGGCTCTGATCAGGCCCTACACCCAAACAAGGGCACTGCGTTCATCCACCTCTGGCCTGCTCGCCTCCCTACCACTGAGGAAGTACAGTTCCCGCTCAGCCCAGTCAAAACTGTTCGCTGCTCTGGCCCCCCAATGGTGGAACAAACTCCCTCACGACGCCAGGACAGCGGAGTCAATCACCACCTTCCGGAGACACCTGAAACCCCACCTCTTTAAGGAATACCTAGGATAGGATAAAGTAATCCTTCTCACCCCCCTTAAAATATTTAGATGCACTATTGTAAAGTGGCTGCTCCACTGGATGTCATAAGGTGAATGCACCAATTTGTAAGTCGCTCTGGATAAGAGCGTCTGCTAAATGACTTAAATGTAATGTAAATGTAAATATTGTACCTCCAACAATTTCATCATGTGCAAGTAATCTCTCGTGGACAGACTATGTAAACATTAATGGTACCGTAGACCTGTCATGATACAACGGGATGCTTGAGTTACCGAGCAGCATTAGTTCTGGTGCATTGAACAAATTACGATTTCGCAGGTGTTAGCATCTTTAGAATTTCAGAAGGGGAGGGGACATTTGGCACACAGACTTGCCCGTAACTTGCAAAGTGAAATTGTGGAGCGCTTAGTTCCGGTTCCAATCCTCGTTCCATCTCTTCTCTTAACACCTATGGACCCAGAACTTAATCAAGCATCTGACCAATTACGCACGACTTTAGACTTTAACCAAGATCAATGTGTAAGTAATAACCACATATCATGTTTAACTATTAATAATAGAGCTTGTTTACCATTGTCACTTGCACTTTTTATAATTTCATAGCAAAGCATATGGGTTAGATAACATCTTGTAGATTCAATAAACATATGTTGACAGCTATTAAAGAGGTTCAAAATGTACGCATTTCAAAGGGGTTACATTTTCTCAGGCCCATTGTCACGTTCTGACCTTAGTTCCTTCGTTTTTGTCTTTGTTTTAGTATGGTCAGGGCGTGAGTTGGGGTGGGCAGTCTGTTTGTTTTTCTATGTTGGTTTTTGAGTTCAAGCCTAGTATGGTTCTCAATCAGAGGCAGCTGTCAATTGTTGTCCCTGATTGAGAATCATACTTAGGTAGCCTGGGTTTCACTTTTGGTTTGGAGGGGGTTTGTTTATGTGTGAGTGTTTGGGCCACACTGTACTGTTTTGGTTTCGGTCATTTCACATTTATTGTTTTTGTATTTCGTAGTGTTCAGTGTATGTATTTAAATACACATTATGGACACTTACAACGCTGCGCATTGGTCCTCCGATCCTTCTCGCTACTCCTCCTCAGAAGAGGAGGATGACATCCCTTACACCCATCTCTCAGCTGTATACCAAAACAAGTGGCGGAGCGGCCATTTAGTTGTTTTTCAAATCCCATCCTTAAATTAAATTAATAATAATTGATTGCATGTATATAAAGGAGAGGTGAGGAGTGATACTATGTGCTAATTACGAATGAGGGGGGTGATTAGATGGCCATGATGGAAATGGGGCTATTAGGAATTTAACCAGGACACTTAGGTTAACAGCCCTGCTCTTACGTTAAACACTCCTACATGCATTCACATTGCTAGGCCCGCATTATGTAACTGTAATGTAGAAAACGGTCCATTTAGCAGAACTGCTTGGTCAAATATGTATCTAATCATGAGGTTTTTGAAAAGGAAAATGTATTTTCATGCTTAGTAGTCTGCTGTTCAGTCTCTGGAAACCATTTATTCTCTCTCTCTCACTTTACGTGGGCTATTGAGGATGTGGCAAGAGGTCAAATATCAATTTGAATCAACTGTAAAGAGGACTGGAAGGAGAGAGGGGTGTTGATGGGAATCAAGGAGATATCCTTGTATGGTAACAGTCTGCTAAATTGGATCTTCCTCGCTTTCTGGGCTCAAGTGGGTGTCTGGCTCTCGTACCAGGATTCCTAAGGAGTGCCAACTACACATATAACTCTGGTTTAAACCCTTAACAAGAATTTAAACTTTCTGCCAACATCAGACATGTCTATGTCCTGGGAAATGTTCTTGTTACTCACAACCTCATGCTAATCGCATTAGCCTACGTTAGCTCAACTGTCCCGCAGGGGAACCCCCAATCCTGAAGAAGTTTCAATCAATTTAAGAATACTATATGTTTTATATAATCCTAGGCTAATCCAGTGTATTTTATGAAACTTCTCAAAGAGACTGAACAGCAGACTACTCACCAGGCATGTCACTGAGGGTCCTCTGTAGCTAAGTTGGTAGCGCATGGGTGCGTGCAACTCCGGGCTTGTGGGTTCGAATCCCAAGACCATCCTTTTGTATAATGTATGAATGTATGACTGTGTCACTTTGGATAAAACCATCTTCTAAATGGCATATATTATTATATAAGGTCTTGGAAGGAACCTTTAGAGACAAGGCTCCCAGCGCCACCATGCAGCTAGCTAGGACTTTGCCCAAGGCGCAGATATCCTCACTATTCAAATCAAGCATGCACAGGATATATACCAATTCCCTGGGATTTGGGCTTTCAGAGGAGGACAGAATTATTAGATATTACTTTTATATCCCATCGCTAATGCCTCACAGCTGTACGGCTGTATATCTGAGGGGCAATCTTGCTGACCGGGCATAACTACTAAGCAGTAGCCTTCCTATCCTTACGCCTGAGAACAGTGCGCAGTCAGATAAGCATAACACCATGTCAGGGGATAAGTCAGTTAACCGGTGTGTATTCAGTGAGGTGAAACATTCAGAACCTTGCAGATAGAAATGTGATGAATACAGCTGGTGTGATGCCCAATTCTTGAAGACAGAAGATAATTTCTGTTCCACAAAATGTATTTCTATCTGAAAGTTTTGTTGTAATGTTGCACCTTTCTGAATAGACCCCAGATGGGCCTTGCCAAACCCTGTCCAATGTCAATGTCCCACGTTGGACTTGTTGGCCCCGTTCCAGGCTGACGACAACAGAGATGCATGCCAGATCTCACAATGCCTGGATAGGTGTTTAAGACATCAACTATGAAATACTGTAGCAATATGATGCCTGACTGCACAGTCGTAACATGATGTGGCACCTAACCATTGAATAACGTCTGCAATGTAGTCGGTCTGGTATGCAACATTTATCTGCTCAGATGTCGAAATGTTCCTCTACAATGACTTTTCCTCTGCAAATATAAGCACCGTTATACACTGAATAAATATATAAATGCAACATGCAACAATTTCAAAGGTTTTTATTGCGTTACAGTTCATATAAGGAAATCAGTCAATTGAAATAAAAGCATTCAGCCCTAATACACTGCTCAAACAAATTAAGGGAACACTAAAATAACACATCCTAGATCTGAATGAATTAAATATTCTTATTAAATACTTTTTCCTTTACATAGTTGAATGTGCTGACAACAAAAATGATCAATGGAAATCAAATTTATCAACCCATGGAGTCTGGATTTGGAGTCACACTCAAAATTAAAGTGGAAAACCACACTACAGGCTGATCCAACTTTGATGTAATGTCCTTAAAACAAGTCAAAATGAGGCTCAGTAGTGTGTGTGGCCTCCACGTGCCTGTATGACCTCCCTACAACGCCTGGGCATGCTCCTGATGAGGTGAAGGATGGTCTCCCCTGAGGGATCTCCTCCCAGACCTGGACTAAAGCATCCGCCAACTCCTGGACAGTCTGTGGTTCAACGTGGCGTTGGTGGATGGAGCGAGACATGATGTCCCAGATGTGCTCAATTGGATTCAGGTCTGGGGAACGGGCGGGCCAGTCCATAGTATCAATGCCTTCCTCTTGCCGGAACTGCTGACACACTCGAGCCACATGAGGTCTAGCATTGTCTTGCATTAGGAGGAAACCAGGGCCAACCGCACCAGCATATGGTCTCACAAGGGGTCTGAGGATCTCATCTCGGTACCTAATGGCAGTCAGGCTACCTCTGGCGAGCACATGGAGGGCTGTGTGGCCCCCCAAAGAAATGCCATCCCACACCATGACTGACCCACCGCTAAACCGGTCATGCTGGAGGATGTTGCAGGCAGCGGAACGTTCTCCACGGCATCTCCAGACTCTGTCACATGTGCTCAGTGTGAACCTGGTTTCATCTGTGAAGAGCACAGGGGGCCAGTGGTGAATTTGCCAATCTTGGTGTTCTCTGGCAAATGCCAAACGCCCTGCACGGTGTTGGGCTGTAAGCACAACCCCCACCTGTGGATGTCGGGCCCTCATACCACCCTTATGGAGTCTGTTTCTGACCATTTGAGCAGACACATGCACATTTGTGGCCTGCTGGAGATCATTTTGCAGGGCTCTGGCCGTGCTCCTCCTGCTCCTCCTTGCACAAAGGCGGAGGTAGCGGTCCTGCTGCTGGGTTGTTGCCCTCCTACGGCCTCCTCCACATCTCCTGATGTACTGGCCTATCTCCTGGTAGCGCCTCCATGCTCTGGACACTACGCTGACAGACACAGCAAACCTTCTTGCCACATCTCGCATTGATGTGCCATCCTGGATGAGCTGCACTACCTGAGCCACTTGTGTGGGTTGTAGACTCCGTCTCATGCTACCACTAGAGTGAAAGTGACGAAAACATCAGGCAGGAAGCATATGAACTGAGAAGTGGTCTGTGGTCCCACCTGCAGAACCACTCCTTTATTGGGGGTGTCTTGCTAAATGCCTATAATTTCCACCTGTTGTCTTTTCCATTTGCACAACAGCATGTGAAATTTATTGTCAATCAGTGTTGCTTCCTAAGAGGACAGTTTGATTTCACATAAGTGTGATTGACTTGGAGTTACATTGTGTTGTTTAAGTGTTCCATTTATTTTTTTGAGCAGTGTATATGGATTTCACATGACTGGGCAGGGGCACAGCCATGGGTGAACCTGGAAGGGCATCATTTATTTCAGCTCATGAAACATGGGACCAGACCTTCACATGTTTCGTTTATATCTTTGTTCAATACTTTTGCAGCACAGACCAATATCAGTTTGCGTCTCATTTTCTAGTGCTAACTGGAGTAGGGAGGAAATTAATAAGAAGATAAGATTATTGTGTTTGAAATTTGCAATTTTAGTTGCCAAGGACCTTGCTGTCATTTTGTATTAGAGAGTTTGGTGTTTTGAATCGTGTGTGCCCTCCTGTGTAGCGCAAGTCTGTTTTAATTGGATTTGACTGAGTTCGTGGCTGGATAGGGGGGTGACACTGAATTAAAGATGGCTGCCTAGCCTTTTTGTTTTCTCCAACTTTTGTACAACACATATATTTCTCATCCTCTCTATCGCTGATTTGGCCTCGTTTTTCATCAATTCTCATTAAGAAATGCTAGCGGCCATGACAGAAGGCAAACAAGAACAATAGCTAGACAGTTTGAGATTAAACATTATTGAAAGAATGCTGGCATCATGCACCAAACATGTTGTCAGGTTTGCTTGATTATGAGCTAACATCAGATCTAGCAACCTTTCGATTACTGACCCAACGCTCTAACCACTGCCGTATTTAGCTAGTTACAGCACAATATCATAGTGGCATAGCCTATCAACTAATGACATGTAGCTACTATAGCTAGCAAACGTACCTAGCTAGCTATAAACCAAATGTATCGACTTATCAACAACACACCAGTCTCAGGTTTGACCGTTGACAGCCCAAGTAGAAGCTAGTCAGATTTAATCCATATCCTGTCCATCTGCTCAAGATTGGTAGCGCTTTCCTGCAGTCATATGACCTAGTGGCCTCATGGGTGGAATGTGATTAGTATTTTTTCATAATTAAAAACATTATTTAAAAAACCTTAACGAAAATTTGCATTTCTATGTCAAGAGGTTTTGTTATATTTCAATCTTCTCTGGTGTATATAAAGAGTAATATTGGGATGCAAACTCAAAATGGAATACATTTAAACTACTGTACATACCCCAACCAGAAGTCATGGATTACAGGCAATATCCACACTGAGCTAAAGGGTAGAGCTGCCACTTTCAACGAGCGGGACTCTAACCCACAAGCTTATAAGAAAACCCGCTATTCCCTCCAATGAACCATCAAACAGGCAAAGCTTCAATACAGGACTAAGATCGAGTCGTACCTCACCGGCTCATCGGATGTGGCAGCTTCGAGGCAAGTAACCTGAAACATGAATGAGATCATCAGCCGGACGACTGTGTGATCACACTCTCTGTAAACAGAGAGAGTAAACATTCACAAGGCCGCAGGGCCAGACGGATTACCAGGACGTGTATTTCGAGCATGCTCTGACCAACTGGCAAGTGTCTTCACTTGACATTTTCAACCTCTCCCTGTTTGAGTCTGTAATACCAACATAGTTCCTGTGCCCAAGAACACTAAGGAAACCTGCCTAAATGACTACCGACCCATAACACTCATGTCTGTAGCCATGAAGTGCTTTGAAAGGCTGGTCATGGCTCACATCAACACCATTATCCCAGAAACCCTAGACCCACTCCACGCACAGATCCACAGATGATGCAATCTCTATTGCACTCCACACTGCCCTTTCAAGCCTGGACAAAAGGAACACTATGTGAGAATGCTATTCATTGACTACATGACTGCATGGCCACGCACGCCTCCAACTCAATCATCAAGTTGCGGACGACACAACAGTGGTAGGCTTGATTACCAACAACGACGAGACGGCCTACAGGGAGGAGGTGAGGGCCCTCGGAGTGTGGTGTCAGGAAAATAACCTCACGCGCAACGTCAACAAAACTAATGAGATGATTGTGGACTTCAGGAAACAGCAGAGGGAACACCCCCCTATCCACATCGATGGGACAGTAGTGGAGAGGGTAGTAAGTTTTAAGTTCCTCTGCATATACATCACAGACAAACTGAATTGGTCCACCCACACAGACAGCATTGTGAAGAAGGCGCAGCAGCGCCTCTTCAACCTCAGGAGCCTGAAGAAATTCGGCTTGTCACCAAAAGCACTCACAAACTTCTACAGATGCACAATCGAGGGCATCCTGTCGGCTGTATCACCGCCTGGTACGGCAACTGCTCTGCCCACAACCGTAAGGCTCTCCAGAGGGTAGTGAGGTCTGCACAACGCATCATCGGGGGCAAACTACCTGCCCTCCAGGACACCTACACCACCCGATGTCACAGGAAGGCCTTAAAGATCATCAAGGACAACAACCACCCGAGCCACTGCCTGTTCATCCCGCTATCATCCAGAAGGCGAGGTCAGTACAGGTACATCAAAGCTGGGACAGAGAGACTGAAAAACAGCTTCTATCTCAAGGCCATCAGACTGTTAAACAGCCACCACTAACATTGAGTGGCTGCTGCCAACACACTGACTCAACTCCAGCCACTTTAATAATGGGAATTGATGGGAATTGATGTAAAATATATCACTAGCCACTTTAAACAATGCTACTTAATATAATGTTTACATACCCTACATTATTCATATCATATGTATACATATATACTGTACTCTATATCATCTACTGCATCTTTATGTAATACATGTATCACTAGCCACTTTACACTATGCCACTTTGTTTACATAGTCATCTCATATGTATATACTGTACTCGATACCATCTACTGCATCTTGCCTATGCTGCTTTGTACCATCACTCATTCATATATCTTTATGTACATATTCTTTATCCCTTTACACTTGTGTGTATAAGGTAGTAGTTTTGGAATTGTTAGTTAGATTACTCGTTGGTTATTACTGCATTGTCGGAACTAGAAGCACAAGCATTTCGCTACACTCGCATTAACATCTGCTAACCATGTGTATGTGACAAATACATTTGATTTTATTTGATATGGCCAATATACAGTACCACGGCTAAGGACTGGGCTGTTCTTATGTACGATGCAAAGCGGTGTGCCTGGATACAGCCCTTAGCCGTGGTATATTGGGCATATACCACAAACCCCTGACGTGCCTTATTGCTATTGTAAACTGGTTACCAACGCAATTAGAGCAGTAAAAATAATTGTTTTGTCATACCCGTGGTATATGGTCTGATATACCACGGCTGACTGCCAATCAGCATTCAGGGCTCGAACCACCCAGTTTATAATCTTTGTCTTAAATTACAATTTAAATATAGGGTCTAAGCACTGTTGAACCACATCACATCTGTCTCTAGTTTATCTCTTGATTATAACTAGGCCCAAAACTGTCTCTATTATATGTTCTACCCTTTTTCTGAGGGGGTGGAGGGGGTGCAACAAATTGGTAGTTGTGTCAATTACAAATATGATGACAGACCAATAGTCAACCAATGTTGTCGGCAAGGGGTGTTATAAGTCTGCCTCTAGGAGTCAGATCCAGGAATGTTTTTTATGTGATAATATCAGGGTTCAGATGGACTTGCAAACTGTATTGTTAGGGGATCTGAAAAAACACTATCAGTCAATGGGAAATATCATTATACTTTTGTTTAAAGTATTTATTTTTAGGGCAATATCAGTAGACATTTAACAAATAGAGAAGCCCAGGACTCTCGTAAAACATCATAGCAAAATGGCATTATACTGGGAAAGGGCGGCAGGTAACCTAGCGGTTAAGTGCGGTGGACCAGTTACCGAAAGGTCGCTGGTTTGAATCTCCGACCCAACTTGGTGAAGAATCTGTCGATGTGCCCTAATTGCTCCTGTAAGTCGCTCTGGAGAAGAGCGTCTGCTAGATAACTAAAATGTAATGATGAGTTTATCTGTAGACATTGCAGGGTTGGAGTTAAGATCAGAATGAATGGTGGATTGTCTGGGTGATAATCCAGCTAATGAAGAAAGGAAATTATTAATAGTTAACTACAGATGTAAGTAGCAATATAAGTATTGTTGTCCATTAGTTTACTCCAATTCGGGTAGGGATGGTAGGGTAGGGGGGAGGGGGATATACAGTATAGAAAATCAAATTAATATAAGAGGATTAGAAATTATGAACATAATGTAATTGATAGAACCAACAATCTGCAGTATTAAAGCTGATCCAGCAGATCTGCCTCTCTGTTTTATAATGGTGGAGGTTAATTACCTTGTAAGAGCAAGGTTTCTAGCTGGATGTATTATTAGGTCCTTGAGATTAAGGAAAATGTGAGTTTCTTACAGGTCCCATGTTAGAATTCAGTACATGCCCTTATACATGACAAACTTGTGTCAGACTCTACTAACTCAAAGTCAAGTGCAGGTAAGGTACTGTATCAATAAGCATGCTCTGCCTAATTACTGACAAATGCTATTGGATTAGGACGCTTCATGTCCCGAGATCCATGTATAGCTAAAATGGCCGCAATTTTTGTAAATACTTTCTGCAATCCACTATAATTCTGTCAAAGACAAGGGAACCAGTTTCAACTGGCTCATATTTCAAATGACTCTAATTCAGCCCTCCAAAATAACAAGAAAATAACATTTTTAAGCTTCTCTGTCACGTCCTGACCATAGTTCTTTTGTGTTTTCCTAGTTTTAGTGTTGGTCAGGACGTGAGCTGGGTGGGCATTCTATGTTGTGTGTCTAGTTTGTCCGTTTCTATGTATGGCCTGATATGGTTCTCAATCAGAGGCAGGTGTTAGTCATTGTCTCTGATTGGGAACCATATTTAGGTAGCTTGTTTTGTGTTGGGGTTTGTGGGTGCTTGTTTCCTGTCTTTGTGTTCGCTGCACCAGATAGGACTGTTTCGGTTTTGCCACGGTTGTTATTTTGTATTTGTTAGTGTTCACGTTATCGTTCTTTTATTAAACATGTTGAACACAAACTATGCTGCATTTTGGTCCTCCTCTCCTTCGACAGAAGAAAGCTGTTACATTATCCTTGTCTACCTCTGTTGCAGCATACAGTATTCCTAGTTCTCTCTTCTTACCTGCTGGCTCATAATGTGGTTAGTGGTTGACATTTGATATGTAGGGGTTTAGTTATGGCATGGGTTCAGACTTTCCCCAGGTTGGAAAACCCACAAAACCACCTATGCTTCCATCCCGAACCTAGAACTCCCATGAAGCCAGTTGTGAATGAATTGCCTTAATGCATACTGACATTTAGCTTACAAATAAAAGCTAAATGTTTGTTTTCACATTGGGCTCCATTTTTGGCTGGAACTAAGGAGGCACAAGTGTCAAACTTACGTGTAAAGACGGGCACACTGGCCTTTTCCAGCCCTAACGGCAGGTTTGGCATACATTTTCAGAGCTGAGGTGCAGCCATGGTGCCTGTGAATCTCATATTTACAAACATAAAGAAATGATTGGGTTCCCTCCACTTCGTAGACTACCCTCCCCTTAATCAAGGCTGGTTTAGCAGCATTGTATAGGTGAATCTTTTTATCCTGGCCATTAGCCAAAATTACTCTATGAATAATGGTCTACAGACTGCTTCGAAATACTTTATGTTTTTGCCCTCAATCTGTTTCATTATTTACAATTCACATATCTGCATTTGCAAATGCTATTCGCAAAGACAATTTAGGCCTACCTGTGCACACTGTGCCATGCTACGAGAGAAGCGATTTATGATATCATGCTTCTGACCTGATCCTATTTTGAAATAATGTTTCTGAGTGCATCAGATTTACTATATTCCCTTGAAAATTGAGTGGGATTTTCCCATGGGAGTGAGTGGATTCCTGCACACTTCCACACATCCCGAAAACTCGTGTGATAAAGGGATTTCTGGGATAGTACATTCCTGACTATGTCACACCCTGATTTGTTTCACCTGTCTTTGTGATTGTCTCCACCCACTCCAGGTGTCACCCAACTTCCCAATGATCCCCTGTGTATTTATACCTGTGTCCTCTGTGGCCAGTTCGTTTTGTTTCGTCAAGCCTACAAGCATTTTTTCCTCTGTTCCTATTTTTCCAGGTTTTGACCTTTTCTGCCTGCCCTGACCCTGCCGTCCTGTACCTTTGCCCCACCTATCTGGATTACTGACCTCTGCCTACCTTTCCTGCCGTCCTGTACCGTTGCCCCAACTATCGGGATTACTGACCCATGCCTGGCCTAGACCGGTCTTTTGCCTGCCCCTGTTGGATTATTAAACTGTTGTTAATTTGACGTTGTCTGCATCTGGGTCTTACCTGAAACGTGATAGACCATTAACAACTTTGTGGAAATATCCGCACATTACGGCTGCAGGCCTCTCTACTTCTTCATGTGTTGAAAGAGAAGCCCTGTGAAAAGAAGCCAACTCTCTGTGTCACCTTATATATCCTGTTTTTAGGTTTTCTGATAATTCTGATGTATAATTTAAGCGTTTTTACAGAGTGAAAATTTCGATTTTCCCATTTATGAGTGTAGCCAAACTAAGCTTCTTAACTTTGTATGTATGTTAATGAGAACAAGAAGGCATCTCAGATCATGTTTTATTTATAAAGGTTTTGGCTCTTAATTACAGTAAATGTGTCAATTTAAAAACATTATTTTTTACAAATGCCTCATGAAGTGTATTTACATGTGTACATATGAACCACGCCAATGATATGTATTTTAGAAGTTCACTTTTTATCAAATGTGTATCTAACGGTCTCATGCTAATTGCAACGAAATTCAATTACTGTAGATATGTGGTAGTGGTGGAGTAGGGGCATGAGGGCACACAGTTTGTTGTGAAATCCTTGAATGTATTGTAATGTTTTTAAAATTGTATAAACTGTCTTAACTTAAGGATCCAACACTTTTTTCAATTTTCGCCTAAAATGACATACCCAAATCTAATTTTCAAGTTCATAATTGTGCACTCTCCTCAAACAATAGCATGGTATTCTTTCACTTTAGTTGATCTTTTAATTTTTAATAGGTTTGTTCATATTCTTCCATCTGATGGATACCCCCACCCCCCTTTAACCCATGTCAGTAGGTGTTTTCAAAAGAAGAGTATGGCAGAAGTCATCCCAGCTTAGCCCAGGGCTAGCTTCCATGGGGTTTTCTTCAGTTTCAGGCCCTGCTTAGTCTAAATTCAGATACTTTACCCACTTTCTCCTGCTCTACTAAAATTAATTTGTGTGTTTTATTCAAGGAACTAAGATATGTTTTAGTATTGCGATGTTGTGAGGTGCTCGAAAAACCTTATAGTTGTGCAGGAAAGCGGATTTGGAATATTAATACAAATAATTTTAAGTAATTTATTCATTCCTTTAATAATTAATTGTGTTTTTAATATACCAGTCACAGCCCCTAAGGAAAACTAGCAATGACTAGCATTAGCATTCAGTTGGGCAAATAAGCATGCGCAACCTTGAGCAAGTGCATGGTCATTTACTGACACTGACAATGTTAACATGCCCACCAATATCCCATTATTATTTGGGATACTAATGTATTCTGTTTTTGAGTTGATGCAAAAAACTTCATATCCACTTTACAATACATCGAAAAAGCTTGTATGTATCGGTTTTGAGAAACCTGGATAAGATGCCTGGGATATGCTGATCTTAGTTCCCAGTTCTCTGCTGCCTGTGACTGGAACGAATTGCAGAAATCGCTGAAGTTGGAGACTTTTATTTCCCTCACCAACTTTAAACATCAGCTATCGCTGCAGCTGCACATAGTCCATCTGTAAATAGCCCGCCCAATCTACCTACCTCATCCCCATACTGTTTTTATTTTATTTACTTTTCTGCTCTTTTGCACACCAGTATCTCTACTTGCACATCATCACCTGCTCATTTATCACTCCAATGTTAATCTGCTAAATTGTCATTATTTGTTCCTATGGCCTATTTATTGCCTACCTCCTCATGCATTTTGCACACACTGTATATAGACTTTCTTTTTTTCCTACTGTGTCATTGGCTTGTTTATTGTTTACACCATGTGTAACTCTGTGTTGTTGTCTGTGTCACACTGCTTTGCTTTGTCTTGGCCAGGTTGCAGTTGTAAATGAGAACTTGTTCTCAACTAGCCTAACTGGTTAAATAAAGGTGAAATAAAAAAATCAATCAATCTTAGAATGTTTACTGTGGCATGTAAACGTCTTATCCCGTGTACTGTTTTTTCACGGTCTTTGCAGGGTCAGTTAGACATATCATGGGTGTTGTGTGATGATAGTTTCATCTGATTGTCAAACAAATCACTTAAAGTAGAAGGTACTAGGGGTCCTTCGGTAGAGTATGCAAACTCTTAGCAGTGTTGCCAACTCCTCAGTAGGAAAGTAGCTATTGGCTGTCCTAATAGTCACTAAATGATGTCATCACCTAATTTGCATAATTGGCCATGTGAATGTAATTGTGATGGACACTGTAGGAAAGAGGAATAACGTCGTGGGAGAGACAAAAAGTTTAGAACTACAAATGTACTTTCTTCTGACAATTATTGTTTTTTTAATTTCACAATTCCAACCCTCCTTTATCCAGGCTTGGGACGTGCAAAAGTGACCCAAAATAGACACTGGCAGAGTAATAGAAAAAACTGTTAATGGCAATGTGAGAGAATTATGGTAACTAGTCTGGCCCTAATTCAGGTTAATTTATTTTTATTTTTATGTAAGCCAGGGCGGGATCAGCCAGTGGCGGCTTCCAGCATGCGCAATTAATTTGCAGTTTGGATGCGTAGGGGTGAACATCTCCTGCTCTGACTGCAGCGTGAGGACTGGGCCGCCTGTGAGTGCTTTGGGCCACCTGTGAAAGCTTTGGGACTGGGGTGGGGCCCACAGCAGCACCCGTTGCTCGTTGAGAAGAGTAAGAACGATATGTGCTTTCATGTCAGAGTCTCAAAGTCTCCAATAACACCAGAAAAAGTCGCTAGGGGTCTGAATATTCCCTAAATATAGCGACAAAGTCGCTAAGTCGGCAACACTGACTCTTAGTTGGTTAGTCCAAATTCAGATACTGGAAGCATACATTGTCGACTCGGAAGATGATCAATTCATATAGGGCTTTTCAGTCTCAATTGTAATCCTCAATAAAGGGAAGTGCGTTTTACAAGTGGAGCTTGGCAAAAGGGAGCATAAATTGTTGACATAATTGTCATCCAAACCAAACCTTAATTTTCTTGTTGTGATGAACACAGGTTCCAAACTCTGTTTTAGACAAGACTGACTTTATGACCAAAACTATCATATTTACCTTTTGCTGTCAATTTGACACTAGAATAAATGTTCCTGAATCATATCAGTCGCACCTAGGCCGTTTTCAAATCGATTAGGTGGTTTTTAGGGACAGTCGCTTTTTAAAATAGAGCCCATAATGTAATTTCCCATTACATACAATGGATGGGGAATATCTTCTGTTTGTCTTTTATTGTTACAAGAAGGCATGGCTTTAATGTTTGGGTAATTTTTCTAACATATGGTCTTCCTTATTAAAGGAAGCAATAATGCTTCGGTATTCATCTGCAAAGTGATATCATTTTAGCCTTTAGGCTAGTCATGTTCCTCTATGAGATTGCTCACACTAGAAGAAGGAGACAGTAAATCATTGACATTTGTTTCCCGGGGCCAGGTTTGCAGCTTATGTTAAAGATGGGTAACCACATATAACCACAGATGTGAGCGCAAAACAGCCAATGGCAGGGAAAGAGAGCTTTTGTTATTCTTTTGTTTGTTTCTGCGCCCTGCCCCTCAGGCTTCATATAAAGCCTTTATAGATACCAGCACACCTTCATTACTTTGGATAGCCAAAGGATACACATGCCTTAATCCATCACTGAACATATTAGGGGATAGGAAACGGACTGATTGCAGGCTTACCATACCAATTGGGCCATAATCTTCAACTCCCGTTACTGGTATAGAATCATCTATTCACTCTCTGTCCTTTCATGAATCAGTTTGTCCCTCCATTTGTTCGTTCCTATGTCTTCTGTCTTGATGTCCGTCCGTCCATCCATCCATCCACTACAGCCTATCTGCTAGGGCTGCACGATTTAGACAAAATATCTAATTGTGATATTTATTTTCCCCTAATATTGCAATTATAAATTGCTTTTTTTTAAGACTTGGGTGAAAACTTGATAATTCCATCAAACATGTTTAAAACAGGTGTCAGGGTATAGAACATAAAATCTCAAATGAGATCATACATACTGTGCTAACTGATTTTTATTTTATTTAACTAGGCAAGTCAGTTAAGAACAAATTCTTATTTTCAATGACGGCCTAGGAACAGTGGGTTAACTGCCTGGTCAGGGGCAGAACCACAGATTTGTACCTTGTCACCTTGGGGATTTGAATTTGCAACCTTCTGGTTACTAGCCCAACGCTCTAACCACTAGGCTACCCTGCCACATCAAAACCAAATCTCTTCCAACATTGTTATAGGCTACATATGATAATAGATCAGATTATTACACCTACATATTAACTAACAAACATTTTTAACATGAGCATCAAAATATATTTTGCTTTAAACGCAGCACTAATTCATTAATAACATTCAGTTCCTATTTCCTATTTTACCATTGAGTTCTTTAATAACCTAAATTAATGATTTATTCAGGCACCATAGGCTGTTGATGGAATAGGAAGCTTTTGATTGGGTAATTATGTATAAGTAGGCTCAATCATTGTTGTAATTGAAATTAAGTCAAAGTGCCTTAAACATGTAATAACTTAGCCTAATGTTTGCAAGGTGCAGCGTGTGTCCAAAACAGTCTGGTCCAGTCATTGAACGTGATGGCCACTACCACTTTCCTGCCGTCATGCACACTTGCTGCACCTCACAGGCCCCAGATGGCTAAAGCTTCTCTCAAGCACAGAGCAATGTTTTATCCCGCGTGATCTCCAGGGATGTAGCCTATGATGTCTGTAAGCACCGACCTTTCAGTTGAAACTCATCATCCATAAGGTTTACTTTCAAACTAAGGGGCTCAGTTCTATTAGACCAAAGGTCTGTTGTAGTGTGGGATTGGCACCAAAACAATGTTCTCGTTAGTACTAGCAGCACTCATGTTTCTGACACCGTGAAGCTCTTTCTCTCCTTCTCACTAAGGTCTAAATGCTCGCTCTAAGCGGGGACGGTGGTGATTGGCCAGCATGTGCATGTCATGCAGAGAGTGAGAGAGCCCGCTTGTGATTGGTCAGCATCCTCTTTGCATGTAGAGAGTGAATTAACAGAGAGTCTAGCGCATCTCATTGAAGGAGGTACCATAGTCTAGTTTTTGTTGTATTAATGGAGTGTCAAATAAAGTAGCCTCTCATTGCAGCCTCGTGCAATATTCATATTGCACATGTCAATATTGCAATTTCGGTCTGAATTCGATTAATCGTGCTGCCCTACAATCTGCCAAGCTATGCATCAGCTTCTGTTTGTTTCTCTGTCAATCAATTTATCAATCCATCCTTTTGCAGGGAAATAAAGACTCAGCCAGGGAAGAAAGACACCAAGAGAGTGCAGCTGGGCACTGGGACCAGCCTGACAGAGTCCCACTGCATCTGCTGCCTGCAGCCCATTAAATTCCTGGTGAACAACAAGCGCCAGTGTCTGGAATGCCAGCTGTGCGCCTGTAAGGCCTAAAGCTGCTATAACAAGAAGGAGCTCTGCTAGGTGTGCGACCCCTGCTGCGTGGGGAATGTAACGCATCTCTTACATCTTGCCAATGTACAAGTTCTACTCCTAATTCCTACTTGAGGTATGAAGGCAAGTAGATAGTCCCTTTCATCCACCCCTCTGATAAATCTCCCACACACTTTGCCAGATGCATTTCACAAACTCCACATATAATACTGTGTGTGATCATGATCCAAGCACTGAAATATTGATTTTTAATCTGCACAAAGCCAGATTCTTCAGATTTAAACTGTGGTAGGCTACTGTACTTTACAGTATCTACAGTTAACTGGCAAAATAAAGGAAACACTAACATAAAGCGTCTTAATAGAGCATTAGGCCACCACAAACCACCAGAACAGCTTCAATGAGCCTTGGCATAGATTCTACAAGTGTCTGGAACTCTATTGGAGGGATGCGACGCAATTCTATCACGAGAAATTCCATAATTTGGTGTTTTATTGATGCTGGTGGAAAATGCTCCAGAATCTCCCATAAGTGTTCAATTGGGTTAAGATCTGGTGACAGACAGGCAGACAGACAGACAGAGACAGACAGAAACTCACCCCTTAAACCACCTATGCTCTTTTGAGATCCCTCTTTCAAAGTCACTGAGATCTCTTCTATCCATGGTAGCCAAAATAATGGGCAACTGGGAATTTTTATACATGACCCTAAGTACGATGGGATGTTAATTGCTTAATTAACTCAGGAACCACACCTGTGGAGAGCACCTGCTTTCAATATACTTTGTGGCTCTTATTTACTCAAGTGTTTCCTTTATTTTGGCAGTTACCTGTATGTGCAGTATCTATTGATGTGTCTATTTGCGGTGTTGGGATTAATTACATTTAACAAAAGTAATAGGTTACTTTCCACACAAAGTAATATTGTAAAGTAACGCGTTATATTACTTTGCATTACTTTCATTTTTTTAAAATAAAAAAATCTCACCCATTTGTTTGACTGTCAGAGGGAACGCCCGCTCTACCAAAGACAGCTACTTACTAACTCAGGTTAGATCACTAGTTTCTCCTTTTACCTGTGGTGCTGCTTTCCTGTGCAAAGTGCTCTGATATATTTGGGCTGCCATATATAGCCATGTGTACTGTAACCTAGTGCTCACCAACTTGTTCTGAGTCAAGATTACTTTCTGAGTCAAATTGCAAGCCGAGATATACCACTCAGATCTTTTTTAACATGACTTAAAAAACGTAAGCCTATGCAAAATTAACCCATTACAAACAGCTCTGTAGCGATGAGGTTTGTGCAGTAGGCTATAGGCCCAATACATTATCACTGCATGTTGGCTATGCTTGAATTGCCCTGCCAGTGTTGTTCCTCTCAGACCATTTTGAAATTATATTTATATTTTAAATTATATTATATTTATAAATATACATGGTCACAGTGGTGGCAGTGATGATAGATAATGTATTGTAATACTTGTGAGGCACAGCTGAGTGAGCATAATAATTTGCAAACATTTTTTTTACTGACTACTGGATTTGATGGTCAGTCTGAGGGGAGGGAGTGAGCAGCGGTGAGGCTGCCTCTCAACCGACTCACCGTCCCTCTGCTGGGAAAAGGGGACACGGGCCTCCCGAGTGGGGCACTGGTCAAAGGCAGTGCTAGCTGTGCCACTAGAGATTCTGGGTTCGAGTCCAGGCTCAATCGCAGCCGGCCTCGCCCAGGAGACCCATGGGGTGGCGCACAATTGGCCCAGTGTCGTCCGGGTTAGGGGAGCTACCAATTTATGTTGTTACTGCTATGACCAGAGAAAGTGAAATATTCCTTGATAGCTGTGGCACTCACAGACAATATCTTTGCAGTTTTGGAAACGTCAGAGTGTTTTCTTTCCAAAGCTGTCAATTACATGCATGCAAAATGAAATACTGCCCCCAGAGGTTCAAGAGGTTTTGTCACGAAAAGATGCTCGACTATGCATATAATTGACAGCTTTGGAAAGAAAACACTCTGACGTTTCCAAAACTGCAAAGATATTATCTGTGAGTGCCCCAGAACTAATGCTACAGGCGAAACCAAGATTAAGTTTCATACAGGAAATGCCCCAGATTCTGAAGGCGCTGTGTTCCAATGTCTCCTTATATGGCTGTGAATGCGCAAGGAGAGAGCCTGCCCTTTGTGTCGTTTCTCCAAGGTGTCTGCAGTATTGTGACGTATTTGTAGGCATATCATGGAAGATTGACCATAAGAGACTACATTTACCAGGTGTCCGCCCGGTGTCCTGTGATTATTGCGTAATCTTTAGGTCCATGCGCGTTCCATTTCTTCAGAAGAGAAAGTCAACTGCCACGATGGATTTATCGTCGATAGATATGTGAAAAACACCTTGAGGATTGATTCTAAACATTGGTTTGCCATGTTTCTGTCGATATTATGGAGTTAATTTGGAAAAAAAGTTCGCGTTTTAATGACTTAATTTTCGTTTTTTGTCCTTACCCAAACGTGACAAAGAAAACGGAGCGATTTGTCAACACAAATAATATTTTTGTAAAAACTGAACATTTGCTATCTAACTGAGAGTCTCCTCATTGAAAACATCCAAAGTTCTTCAAAGGTAAATGATTTATTGAATGTTTTTGCTGGCTTTTGTGAAATGTTGCCTGGTGATGCTAACGCTAAATGCTAATGCTAACGCTAAATGCTAAATGCTAGTTTTGCTATGGTAGAGAAGCATATTTTTGAAAATCTGAGATGACAGTGTTGTTAACAAAAGGCTAAGCATGAGAGCTAGCATATTGATATCATTTCATTTGCGATTTTCATGAATAGTTAACGTTGCGTTATGGTAATGGGCTTGAGGCTGTAGTCATGATCCCGGATCCGAGTTGGCTCGACGCAAGAAGTTAAAGGCAATGCTACCAAATACTATTTGAGTGTATGTAAACTTCTGACCCACTGGGAATGTGATGAAAGAAATAAAAGCTGAAATAAATCCTTCTCTCTACTATTATTCTGACATTTCACATTATTAAAATAAAGTGGTGATACTGACCCAAGACAGGAAATCTTTACTAGGATCAAATGTCAGGAATTGTGAAAAACTGAGTTTAAATGTATTTGGCTGTAAATCTCCTTATTGTTTGGGATACCTTTTAAATGTACCTCCAGGGGTCATTCAATTCAATATTCATCAATAATAGTTTTTAAAAAGCAGTTTCTGGCTAAAGAGACAAGACTAACAAGGGGAATCCATGAACTAATAGTACAGGTAGAAAGCAATAAAAACAAAAATACAAAATAAGTTAGAGGAAAAACAAAAAGAACTTGAGGAACTTATTCAAGAACGATCTAATGTAATCTATTACAAAAATAAAGCAAACTGGATAGAATATGGAGAGAAATGCACAAAATTCTTCCTGAATCTCATATAAAAAAGGAACGCTAACAAAAATAATTTGCAGAAACTCGTTACTGAAGACAGAGTCATCTATGAGTGTCCGAATTATATTTTAAAAGATGTAGCTAATTATTTTAGGCAGATGTTCTCTTTTCCGTCTCATCCTCTCCCACTGAATGAAGATTATGGTAAGGAATTCTTTCCATATAATATAAAACAATGAAAAATTAACAAATATACAGAAAGATCCGTGCAAAGACCAAATTACAGAGGAAGACCTTTGAGGCTATTAAATCCTTTCAGTCTGGAAAACCCCAGGGCTTGTTGGCATACCGGTAGAGGTATGTCAATCCTTTTTTGATAGACAAAAGCTCCATTATAGATTGTTTTAACTACTCCTATAGAAATGGTAGTCTGTCAGGTACACAGCAGGAATGTCTGATTTCTCTATTATTAAAACAAGACTCCCAGTCTATCTAAAAAAAACTGGAGGCCCCTTACACTTCAATGTTGTGATGCAAAAATACGAGCGAAATGCATAGCACTCAGAATTAAAAGGGTTTTACCAGGTATTGTTCATCCTGATCACAGGTTTCTTACATGGACGATACATTGGATATAATATACGACAACTACTAGAAATAATAGAACATCATGAAACATCTAAGAAGCCAGGCCTGGTATTTGTAGCGGATTTTGAAAAGGCATTTGATAAAGACTGGATTTTATTTATAAATGCCTGGATTCTTTTCGATTTCGGCAATTCTCTGCTAAAATGGTTAAAAAAATAATGTATAGCAACCCCAGGTGTAAAATAGTAAATAATGGCTACTTCTTAGAGTTTTGAATTTTCAAGAGGAGTTAAACAAGGGTGTCCACTGTCCCCATATCTATTTGTTATGGACATCGAAATGCTAGCTATTCAAATCAGATCCAATAACAACATTAGAGGATTAGAAATCCAAGGCTTAAAAACAAAGGGGTCCATGAATGCCGATGATTCAAGTTCTATATTAAGTCCGCAAGCTAGATCCCTGCAATGTCTCATTGAAGATCTAGATAACTTTTCTGTACTCTCTGAACTAAAAGCTAATTATGATAAAAAAAATACATTACCTGGGCAGTTTACCTATAAAATTGGCTGATGGTGAGCTAGACATACTTGGTATTCATATCACAAAATATATAAGTAAGAGCTCCAGAATGAATTTCAATAGAAAACTTGTAAAAATAGACAATATCCTGCAACCATGGAGAGGTAAATTCCTGTATATTTATGTAAACTTGCCCTGATTAACTCCTTAGTCATATCTCAGTTTAATCACTTACTTATGGTGCTGCCTACTCCTGATGATTCATTTTTCAAATCATAAGAGAAAAAAATATTTCGCTTTATCTGGGACGCTAAACCAGACAAAATATAATGTGCCTATCTATATAATGAATAGGGTGGGTTGAGATTATTAAATATAAAAGCACTAAACCTCTCTAAAAGCTTCACTTATTCAAAAGTTTTTCTTGAACCCTAAATGGTTCTCAAGTAGATTACTAAGAAAAACTCATTCATTGTTTAAAAATTGCATTTAGCCTTTGTGCAAATTGCCATGTCTCATTTTTGATTAATTGAAAATGAAACCTTTTTAAAAATATCTCTCTTACATTTACATTTACATTTAAGTCATCTTTTTCAAACAAGCATTGCAGAGCTGTCTACAATTTAAATTCCATCCCCCTGAAAATATATTATAGCTGAACTCAAATGTGCTGTATTTATGGGAAAGATGTTTGAAAAGGGTATTTTGTTCTTAAATTATATTGTAAATTGGAATGGTAGAGTTATGTCCTTCGTGTAGTTATCAGAATTATATGGGAAGGTCTGCTCAATCCAAGAGTACAACCAATTGATTACAGCATTACCCCAAAAATGGAGGAGGCAGGTGGCAGCGGGAGGAGCTCAAAAGATTATTATACATATTTTTGAAGATGTGTGGATCATCATTATTTGGCCCATATAGATTAATTAGCCAGATCTGTTTTTGGTCCAATAGCATATTTAAAACAATCCATCTTTCTTGAGGATCTGTTTGCACAGATTGCACAATCGAATCAAAAATTGTATTAATTAGTATAATCACCCTTTTTGAGTTTCTTTGCCAATGACAAAATTATATTTATCCCTCCCAGTCCTTTTCCCACCCAACCTCATCTAGATATGTAGAGTGAGTTTCCTGTAAACAATAGATATTACATTTTTACCTGGCTAAAAGAGAAAGAATAAATGTTTTTTATGATCTGCTAAGCCATTGCAATTGTAACTGGCTATTCTTATTTCCCCACTTACCATAATGATACCCAAGTTTCAATTATACTTACCACAAGCAATGTTTGTGAAATTACCATTTAAAAAGCACCATGATGATTACGTGTCCACATCGCTGTACTATAATATTTGCACTGTTAAGCATACTGTAGCTGCAACTTTGTAAACCTCCAATTGTCCTAATATTCCACCCATTAAAATCTCCTCCCATATCTAGGTCTGTTGTCACTAAGACCATCAGACCATCTCCCTGACCTTTGTGTCCTAAGGCAAACCCTTGACCGCCAATTGGTGTAGGCCAGAGGGAAATACAGGCAGTTCCATGATAATATAATTCAATACTAACACACTAACACATTCAAAGCCCCGGGAAGTCTATTGCATATCTGAGGGTGCTTTTTAAGAGAACTAACCAAATAACATGGAAAACAGTCAGATTTTTAAAATAATAACAATAATATATTAATAGAAATAATAAAAGCACAATATTATAAACTCATGCTCATGCATATTTAGAAAGTCCTTGCAAGGCTATAAGCATGTCAGCCCAGCCTGCTCAGTTCATTGGATCCAATTGTTTGAAAAAATGTGAAAAAATTAAAAGATAACTTTGTCCATTGAAAAAACATCAAATTGATCATAAATACAGTGCAGACGTTGTTAATGTTGTAAATGACTACTGTAGCTGGAAACTGCAGATTTATTTATGGAATATCTACACAGGCATACAGAGGCCCATTATCAGCAACCATCACTCCTGTGTTCCAATGGCACGTTGTGTTAACTAATCCAAGTTTATCATTTTAAAAGGTTAATTGATCTTTAGAAAACTATTTTGCAAACATGTTAGCACAGCTGAAAACGGTTCAGATTAAAGAAGCAATAAAACTGGCCATGAGACTAGTTGAGTATCTGGAGCATCAGCATTTGTGGGTTCAATTACAGCCTCAAAATGGCCAGAAACAAAGACTTTCTTCTGAAACTTGTCAGTCTATGCGTCTGCTCATGAAGACATTTATAATGCTTGTTTGTGGAGGCTTTGCCTAAACAAACCGTGTGCACCATAGGCTTGCTTATAACTGATTTGTTTTTCATCTCAAGCACTGGCCCCTAATTGGCTCTGATTGTGGTTAGCAGTTTTACCTGTAGGCCTATCCAATTTAGTATTTTGACATTTTCAGGATCCTGCACAACATTGATAAAAGACACAGGTGCTGAGTATAGAATATATGAATATTCTACATATGAGTATATGAATATATAATATCTATTATAGTCTCTTTTATAGCCAATAATTGAAAATGGCTGTGCTTGTCACTGGGTGTACTATTGTTTTGGAGAGCTTGTTCCCTGGTCTCGACACAGAAGTATTTTCAACAGACCTCCACATGGCGTTTCTACATTGGCTGGTTACCTATATAATTAAAAGTTGGCATTTCGAAACAGAGGCGTAAGATGGGAGGCTACAGGATGCAAAACTCTCTAGCTCTGCTGTTGAGGCATGGTCATTTCCGAACCTACCTAATACAGCGTGAGTTATTTAGGTTATGTCATCCTGTGTGTCCTGTTGACTTTTTTAGTCAACTTTTCGCTGTTCTTCTAGACTCCGCATTGCCTGCTAGCCTACTGTCGAGTAAGTCGACCAACGAACGCCACACGAACAGGCCACCTCTCCAACACCCACACAAGGATCTTTACCTCGAATCTCAGAAATATGATGACTTGCAACTCGACTTTGACTTTAACACCAATGATTCGTGACTTGACTTGGACTTGAGCCTTATGACTCGACCTGACTTGATACCCTCCCCAAGTCCAAATATTAAAAATGATGCTATTAAATAGTGTGCAGCGCATCAAGACTTCATTTAACGGATTACATTTTGAATCGGACAGCAGCCAATCAAATTGTGCCAGCTGAGAAATGGTTGTGTGTGGCAGTGGAGACGAACGTCTGTGGGTGAATTCAGATGGAGCCCTTGGAAAGATATAAAGACGACGCTGTATCAACAAAAAAGGGATTGCAACTTGCAAAACATGCGGGAAGAAAATTACATACAGAGGCGCAACAATTTCCAACTCTGTTCGACATTTGAAGCTGCACAAAGAATGGTAAGTCGTGGCTAATAGAGCCGACAGCTATATATTTTATTACTTTACTAGTGTATCATGTAGGCTAACGTAATGTTAAATCAATGAGCCTCTACACAGTCAGTCAGTGCGGGAACGTGATCATTGAGCTACAACTGGCTAGGCAGTTCCTAAAACCATTGACATACGTTAGCCTACTGTAACCTCACAGAGAGAGAGAGTGTGTGTGTGTGTGTGTTAAGGTTGGGTGATTGTGTACAAGCCTACATCGCTTGATTGCGCACCATAGCGATCCTCGATAGTCGATCACTATGGGGGGGTTTCTCATGGCTACCCATGTATTTCCATAGAAATATAACGTTTATTTGGAAAGTAATAAATATTTAGATGTTTTTAAATGTAACGGTTGTCTTGGATGGAAGAAGGAGAGGACCAAAGCGCAGCGTGGTTAGTGTTCATCTTTTTAATAAACAACTGAACACTTCAAAAATACAAAACAACAAAGTGACAACCGAAACAGTTCTATCTGGTGCAGACACACAAACACTGAAAATAACCACCCACCAAAACACAAAGGAAAACAGGCTACCTAAATATGGTTCTCAATCAGGGACAACGATAGACAGCTGCCTCTGATTGAGAACCATATCAGGCCAAACACAGAAATAGAAAATATAGAAAAACTAACATAGACTGCCCACCCCAACTCACGCCCTGACCATACTAAATAAAGACAAACAAAGGAAAAGATCAGAACGTGACATTAAAAGCATTCATGATTTGCGTAAATGTAATATACTAACTATTACTCTTGTTAAATATATGAAATGGTATTACATTTGGTGAGAGCACATTATGACTTGTTTAGGACCTGAAACTCAAAGTTTAGGACTTGAGACATGACTTGATACTTGACTGTCTTGACTTGAGACTTGACTCGCACTTGCCTGTCTTGACTTGGGACTTGACTTGGGACTTGAGTGCTAAGACTTGAGATTTACTTGTGACTTGTAAAACAATGACTTGGTCCCACCTCTGCCTACTACCCAGTAGGTCTTGTGGCATTCCTTCCAGACAATGCTCTCTAGCCCTGCTAAAAGGGACAATCTTCCAATTAGGCCTACCTGGCTCAAACTTTGGCGTGAGTGAGCTACTATTAGGCCTATTCATCCATACAATCTCACTGGCCTATGCCGATAAAAATTCATGAAGTGGAAATTGTGGAAAACCCAAGCTCGTTTTCAGTGAAAGAGCAGCGCAGAGAGAAGCGGAGGAAAGTCTGTTTTAAGTTGTTTGATGCAACTTTTATGCGTCTTACATGGCGAGCTGCTCTGTGTTTTTGAAGTGTGATGCACTGGACTGTCTGGAGATTACCAAAGGTGATGCAGTTCAGGGGAGAACGACAGACCAGGCCTTGTTTCCCGGTTGCATAGAACTTAAGCATTACGATGGTCGTACCAGATGCATCATTATTTACGATCCAACTTTTTAAGAGTGCTTCCCAAACAAGGATGTTGTAGAGTGAACCGGTAAGAGCCACAGCTAAGAGCGTTGTTGGGGGCATGGTCTGGTTCCCTGATCCTTAAGTCGATGCCTCTTTCATCTTAAGCAAACACCACTAATAGCCCACATTTCATGTGAAACGTAGGCCTATACATTTCACAGACTAGTTTTTATGAACTAACAATTTTCGTCATGTAATGTTAGAGGACCGGGGCTGAAATCAACTTTCCTCAGCGGTGCTTTAGCACCCTGCGCCACAATGTTTTGAATTCTGTGTTATGTCCAGGGCCAGGTTTCCCAATAGCGATGGAATTTAGGCTTAATATTGTTTTAATGGTCATTAAGTGAGTCGTTGGAGCATGTGTCGATACTGATAGGATCGAAAGAAAGGGAGTGCTGCTCTCGGATCAGCTTTCTCCATTAGTCTTTCCTTAATATTAGAATTATCTCACAATACTGACGACGGATACGCTCCAAGAGAGATATTGCTACCAACGGTTGCAAGAATTGAGGTGGCTTATTCTAATGCTTACCCAATAAAAATGCACAAAATCACCAATTTGACACATCATTGCGCACATGTTAGGCTACACATCATGAAATGCACTGAGGCAGATTACAGACAGTAGCCTACAAGTAGAAGAACATACTGAACAAAAATATAAATGCAACATGTAAAATTCTGGATTTTGGTCCCATGTTTCATGAGCTGAAATTAAAGATCCCACAAATATTCCAGACGCACAAAAAGCTTATTTCTCTCAAATTTGTTTACATCACTGTTAGTGAGCATTTCTCCTTTGCCAAGATATTCCATCCACCTAAAAGGTATGGCATATCAAGAAGCTGATAAACTGTCACGGTCGACCTCCTCTTCATCTGAAGAGGAGAGGCGAGAATGATCGGAGGACCAAAATGCGGCATGATATGTGTTCATCATGAATTTTAATAAAGAAAACACTGAACACTGAAACACTATACAAAAACAGTAAACAAAATAACAACCGTGAAGCTAATGCGAGCTGCGCTGAAACAAGCCATCAACATAGACAATCACCCACAAACAAACAGTGCAACCCAGGCTACTTAAGTATGATTCTCAATCAGAGACAACTAATGACACCTGCCTCTGATTTTCTCCTAGGCCGAAACATAGAAAATCCCAAATCATAGAAAAACAAACATAGACTGCCCACCCCAACTCACGCCTTGACCATACTAAATAATGACAAAACAAAGGAAATAAAGGTCAGAACGTGACATAAACAGCACGGTCATTACACAGGCTCACCTTGTGCTGGGAACAATAAAAGGCCACTCAATGCCACAGATGTCTGAAGTTTTGAGGGAGCATCCAATTGGCATGCTGACTGCAGGAATGTCCACCAGAGCTGTTGCCAGATAATTGAATGTTAATTTCTCTACCTTAAGCCGCCTCCAATGTCATTTAGAGAATTTGGCAGTACGTTCAACCAGCCTGACAACCGCAGACCATGTGTAACCACGCCAGCTCAGGACCTCCACATCCAGCTTCTTCACCTGCAGGATTGTCTGAGACCAGCCACACAGAGAACTGATGCAACTGTGGTGTTGCACAAATGAAACATTTCTGCACAAACTGTCAGAAACGTCTCAGGGAAACTCATCTGCGTGCTCGTCATCCTCACCAGGTTCTTGACCTGACTGCCGTTCAGCATGGTAAAGACTTCACTGGGCAAATGCGCACCTTCGATGGCCACAGTCACGCTGGAGAATGGCGACTGGCATACTTTGTTCTAGTGTGGCTTAGTTGGTAGAGCATGGCACTTGCAATGCCAGGGTTGTGGGTTTGATTCCCATGGGGGATAAGTACTAACAAATATGAAAATATACACTCACACTGTAAGTCGGTCTGAATAAGAGTGTCTGCTGAATGAGTAAAATGTTTTTTTTTATTATTAAGTGTGCTATTCAAAGATGAAGAGCATACTTATGGTATGGGCAGGCATAAACTATGAACACAGTTGCATTTAATCTATGGCAATTTGAATGCACAGAGATACCGTGACGAGATCCTAAGGCCCTGTATACAATTCCTGAAAGGTGAAAATTTCCTGATTTTTTTTTCATAGCATGCATACGCACAAAGAATGTCACTCATGAATCCTGTCTGGGATGCTCTGGATTGATGTGTTCAACAGCGTGTTCCCGCCAGTATCCAGCAACTTCGCACAACCATTGAAGAGGAGTGGGACAACCTTCCCCAGGCCACAATCAACAGCCTGATCAACTCTATGCGAAGGAGATGTGTCGCACTGAATGAGGCAAATGGTGGTCACACCAGATACTGACTGTTTTTCTGATCCACGCCCCAACTTTTTTGTTTGTAGTTTCTGTGACCAGCAGATGCGTATCTTTATTGCCAGTCATGTGAAATTCATAGATTAGGGCCTAATGAATTTATTTAAACTCACTTATTTCCTTATATGAACTTTAACTCAGTAAAATTGTAGAAATTGTTGCATGTTGGGTTTATATTTTTGTTCGGTGTGTAGAACTCCATTTGATTGAACATGAAATGTATTTCAATGTGATTGAAATAGGCATGCATAGCCTACTGTTTTATATTTTAATGCAGCCATCTCAGTTTTCATTTAAAGCATATTTTTATACAGTGCCTTGCGAAAGTATTCGGCCCCCTTGAACTTTGCGACCTTTTGCCACATTTCAGGCTTCAAACTTAAACATATAAAACTGTATTTTTTTGTGAAGAATCAACAACAAGTGGGACACAATCATGAAGTGGAACGACATTTATTGGATATTTCAAACTTTTTTAACAAATCAAAAACTGAAAAATTTGGCGTGCAAAATTATTCAGCCCCCTTAAGTTAATACTTTGTAGCGCCACCTTTTGCTGCGATTACAGCTGTAAGTCGCTTGGGGTATGTCTCTATCAGTTTTGCACATCGAGAGACTGAAGTTTTTTCCCATTCCTCCTTGCAAAACAGCTCGAGCTCAGTGAGGTTGGATGGAGAGCATTTGTGAACAGCAGTTTTCAGTTCTTTCCACAGATTCTCGATTGGATTCAGGTCTGGACTTTGACTTGGCCATTCTAACACCTGGATATGTTTATTTTTGAACCATTCCATTGTAGATTTTGCTTTATGTTTTGGATCATTGTCTTGTTGGAAGACAAATCTCCGTCCCAGTCTCAGGTCTTTTGCAGACTCCATCAGGTTTTCTTCCAGAATGGTCCTGTATTTGGCTCCATCCATCTTCCCATCAATTTTAACCATCTTCCCTGTCCCTGCTGAAGAAAAGCAGGCCCAAACCATGATGCTGCCACCACCATGTTTGACAGTGGGGATGGTGTGTTCAGGGTGATGAGCTGTGTTGCTTTTACGCCAAACATAACGTTTTGCATTGTTTCCAAAAAGTTCAATTTTGGTTTCATCTGACCAGAGCACCTTCTTCCACATGTTTGGTGTGTCTCCCAGGTGGCTTGTGGCAAACTTTAAATGACACTTTTTATGGATATCTTTAAGAAATGGCTTTCTTCTTGCCAGTCTTCCATAAAGGCCAGATTTGTGCAATATACAACTGATTGTTGTCCTATGGACAGAGTGTCCCACCTCAGCTGTAGATCTCTGCAGTTCATCCAGAGTGATCATGGGCCTCTTGGCTGCATCTCTGATCAGTCTTCTCCTTGTATGAGCTGAAAGTTTAGAGGGACGGCCAGGTCTTGGTAGATTTGCAGTGGTCTGATACTCCTTCCATTTCAATATTATCGCTTGCACAGTGCTCCTTGGGATGTTTAAAGCTTGGGAAATCTTTTTGTATCCAAATCCGGCTTTAAACTTCTTCACAACAGTATCTCGGACCTGCCTGGTGTGTTCCTTGTTCTTCATGATGCTCTCTGCGCTTTTAACGGACCTCTGAGACTATCACAGTGCAGGTGCATTTATACGGAGACTTGATTACACACAGGTGGATTGTATTTATCATCATTAGTCATTTAGGTCAACATTGGATCATTCAGAGATCCTCACTGAACTTCTGGAGAGAGTTTGCTGCACTGAAAGTAAAGGGGCTGAATAATTTTGCACGCCCAATTTTTCAGTTTTTTTTGTTAAAAACGTTTGAAATATCCAATAAATGTCGTTCCACTTCATGATTGTGTCCCACTTGTTGTTGATTCTTCACAAAAAAATACAGTTTTATATCTTTATGTTTGAAGCCTGAAATGTGGCAAAAGGTCGCAAAGTTGAAGGGGGCCGAATACTTTCGCAAGGCACTGTACATTTCTTGTTTGTATCAATTACAAATACATTGGCAATTTTGTATTTGTAGTCAACATTGTTCTGACGTTATCGGTGGTCACGGAAAGACGGATAAACTGTGTTTCCCTGAGATATTCTGTGTATAAAGTGACATGGGAGGGGAAAAAGCATCTAACGACACACTTAGCTGTTCTACAAGTGGTCTGAGGCAGGCTTTAGGTTACGAGCATTTTCAAGTGCAAAGTTAATAACGATGGTTTTAGGAAACGGCTTGGAGAACCTACAAAGTTTCTAGAGATGAATTTAGCCTTGAGATGCTTTTAGGAAACCGAAACCTGAGCAAATTTTCTTTTTACTGTATGATGCATTTGTTTTTATGTTGCTCGCCTCCCTACCACTGAGGAAGTACAGTTCCCGCTCAGCCCAGTCAAAACTGTTCGCTGCTCTGGCCCCCCAATGGTGGAACAAACTCCCTCACGACGCCAGGACAGCGGAGTCAATCACCACCTTCCGGAGACACCTGAAACCCCACCTCTTTAAGGAATACCTAGGATAGGATAAAGTAATCCCTCTCACCCCCCCTCCCCCTGAAAAGATTTAGATGCACTACTGTTCCACTGGAGGTCATAAGGTGAATGCACCAATTTGTAAGTCGCTCTGGATAAGAGCGTCTGCTAAATGACTTAAATGTAAATGTTAAATGTATGTTTTGTGTATAATGTCTTGATGTTCACCTACTGTATGTCTTGATGTCTTAGGGTCTGCATAATCTGGTGTGACATGTTTTCTTAGTGCTCTTTGACTTAGCTTATGTTTTTGTTGTGCATTGTACATTGTAAATGTAAAAAAAAATGTTTTATTGGCCCCAGTTTCCTTTTAGCCCACAAATATATACTGTAACTAACCCTCTACTGCACACATTTAGGTTTTTTATTTTAAAAAAGGATGTGTCCATCCCCAAGGACCTGGAGGAAACGCCCCATTTCGTAAAAGCGCAAGGCTGTTAGAAGCTGCACGTGCGCAAAGTTGCAGCGGGTTGGTCAGCTGATTGAGGGAGACACAAGGACTGCATTCCAAACACTTGACACACCCTCTCCCCTCAGCCCTAAAATGAAGTGGACACTTCTGATGACGTATCATGACGTCTGACGAGGTTACACTTGCAGGGCAAGCGGCGAGGGAGGAAGGAATTAATTCATTTTAAATGGACCACCCTTGCCCGGAAATTTGTCACTCCTGATGATTGTGTTTTCAGCCACCGGAAGCTTGTGGGTGCTTTATATGTGCTACAGTCAATTATGATTACATGTCTACTTATATTAACTATATAGTTATTAATGTACACCTACTGTATGATAGCTATCAAATTAATTAGCTAACTAACGTTAGCCTGCCTAGCTGGAACTTCTGAAGGACATTTTTTTATTTCTACAATTTCTAAAAGCTAGTCAAACAAAAACATTACTTTTACCAGATGTGTTTGTGCTGTCATGTGTATTAGTAGCACAATTTCTAACTTTTTTCCATTCGTTTTTACTTACACTTATATGTTGACTTCTCCATATTGACGTTGAGGTTTTAAGTTTTGCCGAACTTTCCTTAGCGGATGTACCTTTATCACTAATTGAATTATGGGGCGTTTCAGGCCCGGAGTGAACATAATTGTACACTCGCAAACTCAATCAAAAACGAGGGCTGAGGGGCTTAGGTTGCCAACTCCGTTTGCTTGGCTAATTGTTTGGACCGACGGCCAAGATGGCCTCGGGGATTCCCCCAAGGGCTTAAGGAGAGGGTAAGTGGAGGAGGGTGTGTTTTTTATGAGTTTGAAACTCAGCCAAGGTCGAGCAGTCTGAGTATCTCCTCTCGTGGGACCCTGTATTTCTGAAGGACAGCCTCATCATTGTCTGCAATGGGCTCAGGTTGTTGTGAATATGGGCATTTGACACCAACACCAATAGTATTCCGGGTTTTTCCAATTTGTGGCGGATAAGATTCAGCTTGGGATAAAACTAAGCTTGACAAAATGTTACAAATACATATTTTATTTCAAATATTACATTAGATCCTATACATTATTACACAAATTAAACATTTATCATTGTACGATCATGCCCATTCACACAAAACAATTATACATTGTTTTAGAATGACATACTGTGAGGTAAGGCAGAAAATAAGCCTAACGATGCCCTTTGGCTGCTCTACGAGTGGTCTGGATCACTTGTAGATGTGCAAAGGTTGTTAGGAGCCACTTTACTAACGAAGGTACATCGTAAGGGGGTTCTAATGGTGATCTTAAAGCTACGAAGGCTCTGGGAAACGAGGCCCAGGGCCATCGTTAGAACCATAGGACCCCTGATTTTGGGAATCCGTGCCATGATCTTTATGCATGGTTGCGCATCGGAGAGTTTCAAAGGGCGTGTCATATGCTGTCTGTGGACAGAGCTAAGTTTTTATATCATACCTTATTATTGATGTAGCTTATAGGTTAATCACAAATGGCCAGATCCTGACATTGGCAAAACTACAAACTGTTCTCAATGGGTCATAACCACTGTATAGATCATTGGTCAATTTGCGAATTTCACTGGACTGCGGCTTCCTGCCCATGTGGTTATGTTGTCTAAGCTCGTAGGAACTGAAGCTTTTGTGGTGAGTGTTTTTTTTTTCTCCCTGCTCTGCTGACAAGTATTTTTCTCTGCTCATACAGAAGTAATAAAGGCCTAGTGCACAAATTTGGTGGAAAAAATGTTTGTATTATTCTTTATATGAATTATTTTTCATTGTGATTTGTCAGGGGGTGCTGTGGCACCCTCAGCACACCTAAATGAAGAACTACCCATTTATAACGGGTTGAACCACCACACACTCACCTGCAATACACTTCTCACCTTTATATTGAATTGTTGTGTCCATGTATTACATTTTATTATAGGGAATATCATGGAACGTAGACTGTATATCATGTTGTACAAGATGTGCAACCAGCGTCTTTTCATGAGACAAGTGCACAGGTTTCTCCCCTCTATCCTAGCAAGGGACAAAGACCCTGTTATCCTGATTCAGACTGAGACCTGTTTCTTGTGCCACAGTGAACAAAATATGATAATGCTCTCACCTATGCAGACCTAAAACGCTTCAGTATTGATAATCAGATATGTGCTTTCTTGGTTATAAACAATGATTTTGGGGGTTCTTATCAACATTTTTTTTTTAAACGTATTTAATTAAGTTCAGTTGTATGCATAGAGTAGTCTCTTAAATATCACTTGATGGCAGTAAGGAGCAGCAATTCTATTTAGGGTCTATTTGAACCCTGTTGGTATTTAGTGCTTTGAAATGGCAGATGATAAGTAGGAGTGACACACACAGAGCATTTAAAAGAGAGGCAGTCAGATTTTCGTATCACTATGCTATCTTTATGGTTATATTGCATTTTACCCACCCACTCACTAGCCGTCAAATCATTGCATTCTTAGTCCTTGTTTCCTCCATTCCTTGCCTTTCTTTCAAAGCACATTGTAGGAGCAGGCTAGAGGGGAGGAACCTTCAATCCTCTCCCAAAATGTGCTTTGAGAACAAGGTCAGGCATGAAGGAAATAAGGACAGAGGAAGCAAGGATTCGACAGCTAGTGAAACTTTTAGACTGTGTGAGTGAGTGAGTGAGTGAGTGAGTGAGTGAGTGAGTGAGTGAGTGAGTGAGTGAGTGAGTGATTGAGTGAGTGAGTGAGTGAGTGAGTGAGTGAGTGAGTGAGTGAGTGAGTGAGTGAGTGAGTGAGTGAGTGAGTGAGTGAGTGAGTGAGTCAGTGAGTGAGTGAGTGAGTGAGGGTGCTAGAGCAAAACAACATGTACGTGTTTGTGAGCCTCATCATTCCATAGAGTGGTCATATTAGTTTGTTGGTCAAACCTTTGATCGCTAGTCTGTGATTGGGCAAACTGCAATGTAACCATAAAGAAATGGGCCTTTTCCTATAATGGGAACCTCCTCAGTACTGAAATAGAAGCTGTATCTGCTAATTACATGCACAAAGGGGACCTGATCAGTAATCCTAGATCAGAAATCCTACTCTGAGACACTTAGATCTTCCCTAAATGTTAGGTTTGTGACTGAGTACATGTCAGAAAGGAGAAGGGGGGCGGGGAGAGGACTGTACTGTAGGTGCATGTGTGGTGGCCTGGCCAGTCATTTGCCGGTCGTCTCTGTCACCTCAGACCTTTGGCTCTTAATCTGAATATCTCACCCTGCTCTCTACCTCTTCATCGTCACTCTGTTGAATTATGTAATTCTCTGACCCCTCCACTCTACTCCTTTCCTGAGACCATACCCTCAACAGACAGAATTGCAACACCAGCAGAGCTACAATACTACACCAAATTACACCTCTCGCTAGTGAATGACACTCAACCTGTCTTCGTCACAAGGTTGAGTCAGAGGTGAATAAGGTGATTAGCTCACTAAAGAACTCTAAAACCAAAGATGTGTTTGGGCTGGACTCTACCTTTCTTAAAAACTACAAAGAGTCACTCATTGGCCCCATTACTAAGGTTACCAACACATCTAAAATCCATAATAACGCCCATATTTAAATCAGGTGGCCCTGCTGACGTGGGTAACTACAGGCCCATTAGTATACTACCTGTGGTGACGAGGGTTGCTGAAAATTGTGTAGCAGAGCAACAGATTGCCCACCTCAACAACTGCCCCTTCACATTACACTCCATGCGGTTTGGCTTCAGAGCAAAACACTCCACAGAAACGGCCAACTGCTTTCTTCTTTCTTAAAGATGGACAAAGGGGGCGTTGTTGGGGGTGTATTTCTAGACCTAAGGAAAGCTTTTGATACTGTTAACCATGAGATTCTCATCACAAAACTGTTAAAGTTCAACGTTTCCCCCCGATGCCTTGAGATGGATGAAATTCTACCTTGAAGGCAGAATCCAGTGTGAGCTGTTGGACACTCTCAGTTATGATTTGGGAGTGCCCCAAGGTCAATACTGGGGCCCCTCCTGTTCAGCCCGTACATTAATGATCTGCCTTCTGTCTGTACTAGGTCTGAAGTTCAAATTTATGAAGATGATACAGTGATATAAGGTACCAGTCAAAGGATTGGACACACCTACTCATCAAAGGGTTTTCCTTTAGTTTTACTATTTTCTACGTTGTAGAATAATAGTGACGACATCAAAACTATAATATAACACATGGAATCATGTAGTAACCACAAAAAGTGTTAAACCTGTTATGGCCAGGTGTCCCGCTAGCGGTACACCTCGATAACATCCTAGTGAAATTGCAGAACTCGAATTACAGAAATATAAATATTTTACATTCGTGAAAATACAAGTGTTATACATCAAAAAAAGCTTAACTTCTTGTTAATCCAGCCTCTGTGTCGGATTTCAAAAAGCCTTTACGGCTAAAGCGCACCATGCGATTATCTGAGGACAGCGCCTACAAAAGCATGAAAAACATATTTCAACCAGGCAGGTGCGCCACGAAAGTCAGAAATAGCGATATAATAAATGCCTTACCTTTGATGATCTTCTACTGGCACTCCAAAAGGTCCCAGATACATCACAAATGGTCATTTTGATCGATAATGTCCTTCCTTATATCCCCAAAAACTCAGTTTAGCTGGCGCGCTTCAGTCAATAATCCACCGGTTTCCCTCCATCAAAATGCATACAAAATTAATCCCAAACGTTACTAATAAACTTCTCCAAACAAGTCAAACAACGTTTATAATCAAACCTCAGGTACCCTAATACGTAAATAAACGATCAAATTTAAGACGGAGAATCGTTAGTCTTTATCGCTATTAATAATAGCGAACTCAGACCTTCCTGCTGAGTACATGACAAACACTCATTTCTATAGGAGTAGTTAAAACATGCTAATAATGGAGCTTTGAGTATATGAAAAAAAGGTTTGATATACCTCTACCAGTATGCCATCAAGCCCTGACTGAAATTTCCAGACTGAAAATATTTAATAGCCTCAAAAATGCATTCCTTTGCAATTCGGACTTCGCACTGATCTTTTTGTGCATTTGTTAATTTTCAAAACAAATTTGGAGGGGGTGGGGGGAATAATTCCTTACAGTAATCGTCATTCAGAGGGTGAGGATGAGACTGAAAAGAAAACATCTGCTTAAAATATTTTGCTTCTTTAAAAAAATATGATTCTGAGAATCATAGATGACTCTGTCTTTAGTGACAAGTTTCTGCACATTCATTTTCGTAGCGTTCCTGTGTTGGATAATCAGAAAGGATTTTTTTCTCCATATTCCATCCAGTTTGCTTTGTTTTTGTAATAGAATACATTGAATAAGTTCCTCCAGTTATTCTTGTTGTTCCTCTAACTCACTTTGTATCTCTGTAGAACTGTTTTTATTGCTATCTACCTGTACTATTAGTTTGTGTATTTCCCTTATTAGTCTTGTCTCTTATTTTGCTGTTGAAATGTTAACAAGGTCATCAAAAGTAGATTGAAGTAATGCATTCATCTTATTAGCTAAACAGAACTAGTTTTTTACCAGCAAAATTGTCACTGAAATCAGCTTTGTTTACATAGCGGGATGAAATTAACATTATTTTGGCTGTAATGATCTCCAAAATTCTAAGCGTTAGCTCATCACACTGTTAATATAGCAACAGACACTAACAGCTAATCGAATCCGATTGTGAAGCAGGGGTGGACATATTTTGGCAAGTGCACACTTTGGCATGACAGGGCTTGGGCCCAGCTGCTTCAGCCACTGATGTGCGTCCATCAGTCTGTCTGTCTGTCCCTCTCTCTTTCTCTGCACAGCTACCGGTAGAAAGAAATGTTACTGAGCAAAGCAGCTCACTCATAAACACACTCAGAAAAAGAGACTGAGAAACACATTATGTGCTCACACTTTACCCCCTACTTTCATGCTGGCAGACAGAAGCACCATTTGATTTGCTCTTAACTCTCTGGTACCAGTGGGGCGGTAGCGTCCCACCTCGACAACAGCCAGTGAAATTGCAGGGTGCCAAATTCAAAACAACAGAAATCCCATGATTAAAATTCCTCAAACATACAAGTATTATCCACCATTTTAAAGATAAACTTCTTGTTTGTAAATCCAACCACAGTGTCCGATTTCAAAAAGGCTTTACTGCGAAAGCGTACCATGCGATTATGTTATGTCAGCACATAGTCACAGAAAACCATACAGTCATTTTTCCAGCCAAAGAGAGGAGTCACAAAAAGCAGGAATAGAGATAAAATGAATCACTAACCTTTGATGATCTTCATCAGATGGCACTCTCAGGACTTCATGTTACACAATACGTGTATGTTTTGTTCGATAAAGTTCATATTTATATCCCAAAATCTCAGTTTACATTGGCGCGTTATGGTCAGAAATGCATTGTCTCAAATAAACATCCCGTGAAAGTGCAGAGAGCCACATCAAATTACACAAATACTCATCATAAACATTGATAAACGATACAAGTGTTATTCATGGAAATATACATAAACTTCTCCTTAATGCAACCGCTGTGTCAAATTTCAAAAACGCTTTACGGCGAAAGCACACTTTGCGATTATGTTAGGTCTGCACCTAGCCACAGAAACCCATACAGCCATTTTCTAGCCAAGGAGAGTTTCACAAAAGTCAGAAATAGCATTAAAATTAATCACTTTCCTTTGATGATCTTCATCTGGTGGCACTCCCAGGTCTCCATGTTAGACAATAAATGTTTGTTTTGTTCAATAATGTCCCTCTTTATGACCAAATACCTCCTTTTTGTTTGCGCGTTTTGTCCAGTAATAAAAGGCGCATGCACAAATTCCAGATGAAAAGTCAAAAGAAAGTAAAATAAAAGTTTGTAGAAACATGCCAAACGATGTTTAAAATCAATCCTCCGGATGTTTTTGTCATATATAATCAATAATATTTCAACCGGACAAAAGCTTCGTCAATAGGAAAGGAGAAACAAGAAAGGCGCGCACACACACACAACCGTTCAAAGGTTTAGGGTCAACATTTTTGGTCCATTAAAATAACATCAAATTGATCAGAAATACAGTGTAGACAGTGTTAATGTTGTAAATGACTATTGTAGCTGGATACGGCAGATTTTTTAATGGAATATCTACATAGGCATACAGAGGCCCATTATCAACAACCATCACTCCTGTGTTCCAGTGGCACGTTGTGTGAGCTAATCCAAGTTTATCATTTTAAAAGACTAATTGATCATTAGAAAACCCTTTTGCAATTATGTTAGCACAGCTGAAAACTCTTTTTCTGGTTGAACAAGAACAAGAACAGCTCCAACACAGTTACTCCCCCAACATTGCCGAAACAAAAACCATAATTTTCTATGCAGTTTGTCGGTTATCGCGGGGTAAGGCGGATCTGATAAGAATCTTAGATCCTTAACGGCAAACATTACCTATTGGAGAGGAACAAAATGTAATCATACTCGTAATATAAAAATATAGGGAAAATAACTTTGTGTCTCAATGCTATTGCTGACAAGGATCATTTTAGTGGTGTATTAAAACTAATATTTCACAAAATACATTTAGATTGTCATTAATATGTGTACCTTTCCAGCCTCAATGAAATCAGCTTTCACCTAGAAATTACCCCTGGCTTCAAATAGTTTCTATCTCAAGTGCTTAAACACAATGAAGACCAGGGCCATGCTCATTAGGCACCAAATGGAAGAAACGGACTGAAACAAGGAGGTACTACCTGGAGTTTTCCAATAAGAAATGCTCATTTTCATTTTCCATGGCAAAATTATAGTTTTTACATTTGACATTGCGTGCCCTAATGAACACCACCCAGCAGTCTCTTTGGCGCTTCAGAAGCTTGTTCTCTGTCAACTAAATCCCATATTCTATATTAAAATCCCATATCTTTCTTTCGATAGAAATCCCATGTTTTCAATCAGCAAGAAATAAGATGCAGCCCTCTGCTGGAAACTTGGAACGATCCTGGGAGAAAATACTGCTTGAGTGTCTTGAGAAGACAGGAACAAATAAAAGCACAAACATTGGAAAAGATGGAGTTGATACAAAGTGGTGGGACCGTGTGGGAGGGAATGCACTTCTAACATCATAGAATATAGACTGATGCTAGTAAAACATAATGATGAACAGGCTCTCTTTGCACGCACGCACACACATGCACAAACACACGCACTTTCCTTGGATTCAAGTACATCTGTCAATGTCTGCTATGGCTGTAGAGTACCATTCGAAAGAGACAGATTCACACTTAGGGTTATCCGCCAGTCGGGAGCCGCCGGAGCCGCCCGTCATTCGGGAGCCGCCGGAGCCGCCCATCATTCAGGAGCTGCTGGAATCGCCTTTCACTCCGGAGCTGCCGGAATCTCCCGTCCATTCGGGACCCGTTGCTAGGGTCCCCAATCCGGGGGCAGTGGCGAGGGTGCCACGTAAGTTGGCCGAGACTATGGTGGAATGGGGTCCACGTCCCGCTCCAGAGCTGCCACCGCTGTAAATGCCCACCCAGACCCTCCCCTATAGGTTCAGGATTTGCGGCCGGGGGGGGGCGTACTGTCACGTTCTGATCCTAGTTCCTTTTTTTTCTTAATTTTAGTTGGTCAGGGTGTGAGTTGGGGTGGGAATTCTGTTGTTTTTCTATGTTTTGTTCTGTTATATTTCTATGTGTTTGGCCAAGTATGGTTCTCAATCAGAGGCAGGTGTCAGTCGTTGTCACTGATTGGGAGCCATATTTAGGTAGCCTGTTTTCTATTGTGTTTTGTGGGTGGTTGTATCCTGTGTTAGCGTTTTCACCATACGGGACTGTTTTGGTGGTTTGTTTGTACTTTTGTTATTTTGTTCAGTGTTCTGTTGATTTATTAAATATATCATTATGGACACTTACCACACTGCACATTGGTCTGATCCTTGCTACTCCTCCTCTGAAGAGGAATTCCGTTCCACTGGTCAAATCTTTTCAGACTTTCACAGTGTTAGTTTCATCAGCTGTTGTACAATATGATATAAAATACAGGAAAACTCCATTTGGACTGCACTGGGTCTTTAAGCCTTAAAGTATGCTCAGTCAAATTCATACTGACGCCATCAAATATTAACATTGTCAACAAATGGAAACTTTTTTGTCTGGCTCAACTTGGTCATTGCATTTCTGTTTTGAACATCAGAGAGGCTATATTATTTTAATATTGGTTCCTCTCCCTGACTATTATGGTTGAGCACTGTCTGTTGACTTGGCATTAGCAGTTATACAGCATCATACTCAAAATATGTATTTTTTGTGGTTTATGCCATAACCCTTCTCTTTTTCAGATGGTACGTTTTAGAGTCTGGTTACGAGGTATGTCCACGGCCAGTCAAGGTCAAAGATACGATTGGTGCCTTATCAAAACACAATTATCTTTAGTGTTCCATTTCAGTATAAAAATATGCAGCTACAGTGCATTCGGAAAGTGTTCAGACCCCTACACTTTTTCCACATTTTGTTACGTTACAGCCTCATTCTAAAATCTATTAAATTGTTTCCCCCCCCTCATCACTCTGCACAAAATATCCCATAATGACAAAGCAAAAACAGGTTTTTAGAATTTTGGGCAAATTTATAAAATAAAACAAACTTAAATATTTACACTGCTACATACAGTGCATTCAGAAAGTATTCAGACCCCTTCACTTTTTCCACATTTTGTGACTAAAGCCTTATTCTAAAATGTATTAAATTGTTTTTTTTCCCTCAACAATCATCACCCAGTACCCCATAATGACAAAAAAAAATCTTAAAAATAAGAAATGGATATACAGTGGGCAGAACAAGTATTTGATACACTACCGATTTTGCAGGTTTTCTTACAAAGCATGTAGAGGTCTGTAATTTATCATAGGTACACTTCAACTGTGAGAGACGGAATCTAAATCAAAAATCCAGAAAATCACATTGTATGAATTTTAAGTAATTAATTAGGGGGCCTATGCATATTTGTAAACAATAGCTGGTGCACGATATCTAAGGAAGTCTCAGGGTTTTGCTCGCCTGAGGTAGATTATCTCATGATAAGCTATAGACCACACTATCTACCTAGAGAGTTTCGTAGCTGTCTACATACCACTACAGAACAAGGCTAGCACTAAAACCGCACTCAATGAGTTGTTTTCCGCACTAAGCAAACAGGAAAGCGCACATCCAGAGGCGGCGCTCCTAGTGACCGGGGACTTTAATGCAGGGAACTTAAATCAGTTTTACCTCATTTTCTATCAGCATGTTAAATGTGCAACCAGAGGGAAAAAAAGATCTAGACCACCTTCACTCCACACACAGAGACACATGCAAAGCTCTCCCTCGCCCTCCATTTGGCAAATCTGACCATAACTCTATCCTCCTGATAGAGGACTACAAAGGGAGGCACAGCCGAGAGCTGCCCAGTGACACGAGCCTACCAGACGAGCTGGACAACTGTATGATCATGCTCTCCACAGCCGATGTGAGTAAGACCTTTGAACAGGATAACATTCACAAGGCCGCTGGGTCAGACGGATTACCAGAACGTGTACCCCGAACATGCACTGACCAACTGGCAGGTGTCTTCACTGACATTTTCAACCTCTCCCTATCTGAGTCTGTAATACCAACATGTTTCAAGCAAACCACCATAGTGTTCTTGGGCACAGGGACTAAGGTAACCTGCCTAAATGACTACCGACCCATAGCACTCACATCTGTAGCCATGAAATGCTTTGAAAGGTTGGTCATGGCTCACATCAACACCATCATCCCAGAAACCCTAGACCCACTCCAATTTGCATATTGCACCAACAGATCCACAGATGATGCAATCTCTATTGCACTCCATGCTGCCCTTTCCACCTGGACAAAAGGAACACCTATGTGAGAATGCTATTCATTGACTCAGTGTTCAACACCATAGTGCCCTCAAAGCTCATCACGAAGCTAAGAACCCTGGAACTAAACACCTCCCTCTGCAACTGGATCCTGAAGTTCCTGACGTGGTAAGGGTAGGTAGAAACACATCCGACCAGCAGATCCTCAACACGGGGGCCCCTCAGGGTTGTGTGTTCAGTCCCCTCCTGAACTCCCTGTTCACTCATGACTGCACGGCCAGGCATGACTCCAACACCATCATTAAGTTTGCTGATGATACAACAGTGGTAGGCCTGATCACCGACAACGATGAAACAGCTTATAGGGAGTAGGTCAGTGACCTGACCTTGGGGTACAAGGACAACTACCTCTCCCTCAACGTGATCAAGACGAAGGATATTATTGTGGGCTACAGGAAAAGGAGGACTGAGCATGGGGCTGTAGTGGAGCAGGTTGAGAGCACCAGGTTCCTTGGCATCAACATCACCAACAAACTAACATGGTCCAAGTCAGGACACTGAACATATTTGGCATGGGTCCTCAGATCCTCACAAGGTTTTACAGCTGCATCATCAAGAGCATCCTGACGGGTTGCATCACTGCCTGGTATGGCAACTGCTCGGCCTCCGACCGCAAGGCACTACAGAGGGTAGTGCGTATGGTCCAGTACATCACTGGGGCCAAGCTTCCTTCCATCCAGGACCTCTATACCAGACGAAGTCAGAGGAAGGCCCTACATTTATTTAGATCGGGTTCAAGTCCGGGCCCTGGCAGAGCCAATCAAGAACATTCAGAGACTTGTCCCAAAGCCACTCCTGTATTGTCTTGGCTGTGTACTTAGCGTCATTGTCCTGTTGGAATGTGAACCTTCACCCCAGTCTGAGGTTCAGAGGGCATAGGTTTTCATCAAGGTTTTCTCTGTACTTCACTCCGTTCATCTTTCCCTCGATCCTGACTAGTCTCTCAGTCCCTGCCATTGAAAAACATTCCCACAGCATGATGCTGCCACCACCATGCTTCACTGTATGGATGGTGCCAGGTCTCCTCCAGCCATGACGCTTGGCATTCAGGCCAAAGAGTTCAATCTTGGTTTCATCAGACCAGAGAATCTTGTTTCTCGTGGTCTGAGAGTCTTTTAGGTGCCTTTTAGCAACTCCAAGCGGGCTATCATGTGCCTTTTACTGAGGAGTGGCTTCTGGCTTCCGTCTCGCCACTCTACCATAAAGGCCTGATTGGTGGAGTGCTGCAGAGATGGTTGTCATTCTGGAAGGTTTTCCCATCACCACACAGGAACTCTGGAGCTCTCACAGAGTGAACATTGGGTTCGTGGTCTCCTCCCTGACCAAGGCCCTTCTCCACAATTACTTAGTTTGGCTCTAGGAAGAGTCTTGGTGGTTCCAAACTACTTCCATTTAAGAATTATGGAGACCACTGTGTTCTTGGAGACCTTCAATGCTATAGACATTTTTTGGTACCCTTCCCCAGATCTGTGCCTCAACACAATCCTGTCTCGGAGCTCAATGGACAATTCCTTCGACCTCATGGTTTGGTTTTTGCTCTGACATGCACTGTCAACTGTAGGACATTATACAGACAGGTGTGTGCCTATCCAAACATGTCCCGTTGAATTTACCACAGGTGGACTCCAATCATGTTGTAGAAACATCTCAAGGATGATCAATGGAAACAGGATGCACCTGAGTTCAATCAACAGATTCTGACGTAATTTCCGGCCACAACTTGTGGACTTGTTTACATGCTGCTGAGCTGTTTCTTGCTAATGTTACTTTGCTACCTGCCAAGTTGATGGTTTTTACCGTTTTATGTTAACATTTTTTCCCTCGCTCAACTATTTTCATTAAACTTACTCACCCTAAATGCTTTATCTGGAAATGGTTCTACACGACCTCCACCAGCCGAAGCTAAGTAGTAACATTAACATTATGCCTTCTAATTGCAGTCACTGTACTAATAATATTCAAGAAAGCGATCGCCTTGTGGTGAGGATAGCCATGCTACAAGCCCAGCTTCAGACGCAATCGTTAGGCAAGGGCAATTTAAGTGTAGGAAAGGATGAAACAGTGTTGGTGCCACCAATAAGTACAGATAGTAGTATAAATCCCCTCACAGTCCCTGCAGCCAGACAATTTTCTCATGGCTTCTGGAAGGAAATGCCGTTGGAATGCTCAACCGGTGTCGCTCCTTCAGCCAACAGCAACTTTCAACTTAGTTCTCCCCATTAAGCAACGAGTCGGAGTCAGAGGCCGAGCCTTCTCTGGTCTCTCCTCCACCCGTTACGGGGTCTGAGATGCCGAACCCTCCCACCATTAGCTCTGACCAATTGAAAACCCTAGCCATTGAGGACTCCATTACCCACTGTTACGGATACAGTTATCCTGTGTGTGTGTGTATCCTGTGTGTGTGTTTCTTTTCTCTCCTTCTCCCCTCACAGGTGAAAATCATCACTCCCCAATCAGTCAACAATCAATCATCAATCAGAAGACACACCTCCTCCTATTTCCTACCCTATCACAGTTCCTTCCCCATGGTTTAAAAACCCCATCATTTGTTTGTTCTAGCTCAATCTCTAGCTCAATCTCTCTGTAAATGCCATGTCTGTAGGTCTCTGTGTTTCACTCTCGCTTTGTGTCTTCACCTCTCTTTTGTTTAAGCACCTCATAGCAATTTGTCATCACCTGTGAGTATTGTTTTTGGTTATGGTGTTTGTTTGTTTGCTGGTGGGAAAAGGGGGAAACCAAGACAAGTCGCCCATGGGCATACACTACCCCTAGGTGAACTTTGTTAAATACACTAGTTAGAACTGGGCGGACCACCCACTGTATTTTTGGTTAGTTAGTTAGCTATTGTTAAAGTAGGCTAGTCTAGCTTAGGGGTGTTTTTGAATACTTATAGTTTCTTTCCTTGGGTCCAGCTCAGCCCCTTTTCCTGCTCCCCCCATTACCGTGTGTTTATAAATAAACCTGGAGTTTGACGGTAGATTTCTGTTGTCGTGGTTATTTCGTTCACACTTTTACTTTGTCACAATAATAATTTGCATGAGTTATGTTACGGGTCTCATTACCATCCCCCCTAGACTGTCGGGCCAAAAGGGATTCGTAACACCCACAGTATTAGACTTAAAAATAATCATCCAATGATCATACACTGTTTACCAGGGGGCAGGGCTACCGACGTTAAGGCCAACCTGAAGATGGTGCTGACAAAGGCTAAAACTGGCGAGTGTAGCGAGTGTAGGGATATTGTTATCCACGTTGGCCCCAACCTTGTTAGGATGAAACAGTCAGAGGTCACCAAGGGCAACATAGCTTCAGCGTGTAAATCAGCTAGAAAGATGTGTCGGCATCGAGTGATTGTCTCTGGCCACCTCCCAGTTAGGCGGAGTGATGAGCTCTACAGCAAAGCCTCACAACTCATTCGCTGGTTGATAACTGTTTTCTGCCCCTCCCAAAATATAACATTTGTAGATAATTGGCTCTCTTTCTGGGACACCCACAAGCAGGACCAAGCCTGGCCTGCTGAGGAGTGACGGACTCCATCCTAGCTGGAGGGGTGCTCTCATTTTATCTATGAACATAGACCGGGCTCTAACTCCTCTAGCTCCACAATGAGATAGGGTGCAGGCCAGGCAGCAGGCTGTTAGCCAGCCTGCCAGCTTAGTGGAGTCTGCCACTGGCACAGTCAGTGTAGTCAGCTCAGCTATCCCCATTGAGACAGTGTCTGTGCCTCGATCTAGGTTGGGCAAAACTCAACATGGCGGAGTTCGCCTTAGCAATCTCACTGGAATAAAGACCTGCTCCATTCCTGTCATTATTAAAAGAGATTGTGATATCTCTCATCTCAAAATGGGGCTACTTAATGTTAGATCCTTCACTTCCAAGGCAGTCATAATCAATGAACTAATCACTGATCATAATCTTGATGTGATTGGCCTGACTAAAACATGGCTTAAGCCTGATGAATTTACTGTGTTAAATGAGGCCTCTCCTCCTGGTTACACTAGTGACCATATCCCCCGCACATCCCGCAAAGGCAGAGGTGTTGCTAACATTTACAATACCAAATTTCAATTTACAAAAAAAGACTGCATTTTCATCTTTAAGCTTCTGGTCATGAAATCTATGCAGCCTACTCAATCATTTTTTATAGCTACTGTTTACAGGCCTCCTGGACCACATACAGCGTTCCTCACTGAGTTCCCTGAACTCCTATCATGGCAGATAATATTTAAAAAAAATTGTGACTTTAATATTCACATGGAAAAGTCCACAGACCCACTCCAAAAGCCTTTCAGAGCAATGTACTGGAGGCTGGAGGCAGGGATTTCTCCTATAGATGTAAAAAGGGCTTTATAAATACATTTGATTGATTGAATTTTGAGTCTCATAGCAAAGGGTCTGAATACTTATGTAAATAAGGTATTTCTGTTTTATATTTTTAAATATATATATTTTTAATTGCAAACATTTCTAAAAACCTGTTTTCACTTTGTCATTATGGGGTATTGTGTGTAGATTGATGAGGAAAAACATTTGTTTAATCCATTTTAGAATAAGGCTGTAACGTAACAAAATGTGACCGACCTACTCGATTTGGTCTTATTTGAAAACATTTGAAAAGGTGTTTTTTACTTTGGATGAAAGTAGAGACTCAGAGTTACAAAATGGTATGTCATACACTATAGTTGAGGTACAATGGGAAAGTAATTCTGCTTTGAAAGTTGATAAACTTGTAACATCACTTTAGAGAAAATGGCCCTTGAATAATTTGGTTCCTACTGGAGAGCTCTTCATTGTCTACACCCATTCAGCATCATTCACACCCTCTTAAGTTTAGCCCCACACATCTCTTAAATGATTCACATGTGAGGCTATGTGCTAAACAATCAAAGATTTCAAGACTAAAGGCTGGCTTATACTGTGAATGTGTTCCTAAATTTAATCTGGAGTTGCTGGCTAAACAATGAACCATAATCCCAACTCATAACATTACTACCCTTCGTGAATCTGCTGGTAGCTAATCAACCATGTTCAATGTTAGCTGGCTAACATTAGGCTATAACTAGCCATGAAAATGGCTCTGAGATATTAATAATATTACTACACAGATCATACACGTAACTTTAGCTAGCTAGCCAGCCAGCTAATGTTAGCTAGTTAGGTAACAATACACTTTAATTTGAAATGATAACTACTTTCTGGCAAAATTAGAAATGTGTAATATCTGAAATGGTAGCTAGCTAGACTATCTTACCGTATACATGGATGGACGCTTCTCCCTCTCTGTCATGGATACCATGGTTGCCCTTAGTTTGAAGATGTAATCCAGAGACAGGTGTTTTATACAACAGCCTTCTGTGTGTTCTCTTTTCGAATCCATCTGCATATTTGCAATCAAACGGCATAATTTTCACCATCTCCTTAGCTATCACACTCTATTTCCACTGATTTCTGGTCCTCCAGAAAGTGGAGATCAAAACTTATGCAGTTCTACTACGTGATATCTTTCAAAAAAGCTGCGTTAGAAAGGAATACCTACACATACTGACCAGCTCATGTTATAGACAGAAGTTTGCTACATGACAGACCAATCCGAACTCAACTCTTGGCATATACAGTCCACTCATGTCTAGCGGGAAGGTTGCTGACTTTTTCCGTGGCTAAACCTACTAGGCTCATAGTTTAACAATTTTATTCGTATTTACAGATGGTATACAAGTTTGCTATTAAGGCACATGAAAGTTACAGAAGGCATTTCTGCCCCAAAATGCACTTTGATTAAAGAAAGTTTACGATAAAATGGCACTCCTGTGAAGCAGTGACGCGCGACATACGCCAAGTTTCCTGAAACGAGTCACAAATGTGGAAAAAGAGAAGGGGTCTGAATACTTTCCGAATGCACTGTACATAAGTAAGGAAAAGTTTGATTTTGGTTAACCTTAAATCTTTGAACATAGTTTCTCCTCTGTCCTTAAGGATTTCACATTTGGGTGATCAAACTAAAAGGGCATGGGGAACTGCAGTTCCATCCGGTCTGTAATCTTATCATCTCCCTTAACAACAAACACACACAAACACATACACACAAACCTATACACCTATCCACATAGAACACACATAAGGGTCCAATGGAGGGGCAACAGATTGCCAGTGGCTGATGGAGGTTCTTAGAGTAGTGCAGGTTCACTAACTGTCTCCTGCCACTCTATCAGACTGACTTGCTGCTGAATCACACTCCTCTTCACCCTGGGCTGACAGAGAGGGATCACACACTCCGCATCCATCTATATTCCTCACCAAACATCGCTGCTTTCTCACTTTTCTTCTGTATCGACTAAATGTTCCATTATAAGATATATGGATAATATATGTTTCTGTCTGTATCTGCTGCTCTCTAGTGGTGTATCTTCAGACCTACACATTTAAAACTGTGAGACAATGTTTTATGTCGCAATTTTAAATATCAAAGAACAGAAATTGAGAAATATAATAATATATATATTGAGTACAATGATGATTCTTACAGATGCCCAATTACTTGCCAATAGCCAGCATCAGTTCACTGACTTGATTCCCTGACTTGGCCAAGGTCTCCATAAAAAGCAAGCCTCAGTCAATGGCAAGACTATGTCCTTCCTATGAAATAAATAGAGAGGATAAAATAGTAACTGAATATAAGTGGGAAAATGCATTGCTGTCACGTGGTGACCATTGTGAAAGTACAGTACAATGTGTATAGGTTTGTGGGATGGGAGAGGGATGATTATGTCAGAATGGTCATCATATAGGACTGCTGTCAATATCCCCGTAGGACATATGTATGACTCCCTACAGTCTCCCTATAGTCTGTGTGAATGTGTTTGTGTGCTGTTACATGTACAGTGTATGTGGGTGTGTTATGAGGGTGGGTGCAAGTCTGACTATGCAAGAGTGTGTACATGTATTTGTGTGTGTGTGTTGTTGTATACAGTGAGTACAGTGCCTGTAATGTCACCTGGTGCAGCTCTGAAAGGTCCCCCTTGTTCCCTAGTAGAACCCTCACGATGGAACCTGGGATACAGTGCTTCTCCAGCTCCCTAAGCCACAGCTGGGACCTTATGAAGCTCTCCTAAATACACACACCCACCCGTGCACATACACACACAAGTGCACGTAAACGCACACACACACACACACACACACAGGACATGCATTAGGTATAAGCAATCTACATCCAGTGTGTGTTTGTGTGCATTTGTGCATGTGTACACAGCCTATGGTGGGTAAAGTGCGCTTAAACTCATCCTTACTGAATTGTAAGTCAAGTCCTGGCCTCTCTGTTACTGGTACAGACAAAGCCAGCGAGTCATGGAATAGAATATATGGTGTTATAGTTTTAGCTTAAGAACTCACAAGCACACAAGTAGGCACAAGTTAATGTGAAGCCAGGAAAGAATGTGCAGAATTATGATGGTTTGTCTCTCTAATTTAGCTGATTGTAGGTGAAGATCAAACCAAAGACCAGCCTTGGAGAGCAGACCACAATATGAATTCATTGTACATACCCCACACCAACTAGGCTGTACAAGAATAAAGCCAAAGACAATTCTGATATCACCTGAAGAAACACTAAAGAAAGAAGTCAAGCTAAAGACAATACTAGTGTTAAATACAAAACAAGACATTGTTCCCTAGAGACAAAGAGAGAGAGCAGCTACAAGTGCAGTATGGACGAGTGTGTGTGTCGAAAAGGAATGTAGTGGGCGTGTGGAAAGGAGTGGGTGTGTCAAAAGGAAAGTAGTGGGCATGTGGAAAGGAGTGGGTGTGTCGTAGCGCTCCGCTATAGATGGTTTTGATTGCGCGTTTTTTTCTTCCGTTTCTTACCACCCAACTACCATACATTTGAGCTACCATATCATGAGTTTGGACTTCTGCTTGAGTCTGAGACATATTTCAATGTTAGTTTTACACAAATAATTGTACATTTTCAGTTATAAAACTGACGATTATTTTTTTAAATTAAAAGCATTTATGATCGGTTTACTGTTGCTTCCTGCGTTGTATGCTTGTGCTTACTGTGACTGTCACCCTGATATTGGCTACTACAGTGGTTTCTTAAATAAAAGTGTTGAGCTTATGCCGCGTCTATTTGAGGTAGAGAGTACAGAGTCCAGAAACAAGCAAGGGTGAAAACCGGGAGAACTGGAAAAAGGAGAATAGCAAAAAGAGTATGGGGAAAAACACACTGATTGACTTGACTAAACATACAAGAGAAACTGGCACGGAGAGACAGGAAACACAGGGATAAATACACTGGGGAAAATAAGCAACACCTGGAAGGGGTGGAGACAATCACAGGGACAGGTGAAACAGATCAGGGCGTGACAATAATAGGACACGTGCTGCAAGCTTGTCATTTTTCCTTATTACATTTTTTTGTAAGATTTTATTTGATCTTTTTAGACAATACAAAACATACACATACAAACGACAACTACATCACACCTGCCCAGACCCGCCTTCTCACACCCCCATCTCCAGCACCTGCATCACTCTCCACCACATGGCCTCAAACTGCACCATTTTGTTTCTCTCCTATTGTAAAGTGTAGCCTAACAGACAAAATAGGGCAAACTTGCAATGTATTCGATGCTTAAGTACTCTAAAGTTATACGTTTCTAACTCAATATCACAGACCAGATGTACCCTAATGAAAAATGCATCAACCCCTACAAATATATAAATTTATTATAATCAACATAATAATTCAAACAAAAGTAGCTGTAGCGAGAGGAGAGACTGCATGCTAAAGACAATCAGAAAGAATGTGTCTTTAACCCTGCATTATAATTGAACTTTTTTGAACGAAAGCCAGGAATGAGTGAGTCACTCAGCCCTAATGCTGTTCCAGCTTCTGTTGCCTATTTGAGTGTTCATTTAATATCCTACTTATTCTATCATTACCAAGCCTCGTGCAACTGCAAAATGTCAGAAAAAGCAATTTCACAAATCCAGCTATTTTTAAACTTTGCAGTGCTGTATTAAAGGCTTTACTTTTTTTTTTCTCGTAGAACAACCTTTCTGATATTACTTCAACTTTATTTAGTATGGTTTACACTGTTCCAAACAGTCAGATAAAGTATACAGTAATCTAATAGCACCTGTTTGTCATGCAACAGTATCTCTTGCACTTTTGACAATGATTTTACATGAGGCCTAATTCACATGATATGCCTAAAATACTTATATCCACATGGCTAATAAATAATCTAAATGTTCCTTTCAATTATTTAATTAACCTATATCATATATTTTTTTTAATGATTTATTACATTTACTTATGGAATGTTACCGAATAGATAACACCAATAGAAAGTATAATCTGGTGGCATTGGTAGAGAGAACCATGGTGGTGGCAGCATCATGCTGTGGGGATGTTTTTCAGCGGTAGGGACTGGGAGACTAGTCAGGATCAAGAGAAAGATGAACGGAGCAAAGTACAGAGAGATCCTTGATGAAAACCTGCTCCAGAGTGCTCAGGACCTCAGACTGGGGCGAAGGTTCACCTTCCAACAGGACAACAACCCTAAGCACACAGCCAAGACAATGCAGGAGTGGCTTCGGGACAAGTCTCTGAATGAGAGCCCAGAGCCCAGACTTGAATCCGATCTAACATCTCTGTAGAGACCTGAAAATAGCTGTGCATCGACGCTCCCCATCCAGCCTGACAGAGCTTGAGAGGATCTGCAGATAACAATGGGAGAAACTCCCCAAATACAGGTGTGCCAAGCTTGTTTTGAATACTAATGTAAATGTGATATTTCAAGTTTATTTTTGTATAAATTTGACAAAATAAAAAAACTAAAAAAAACTAATTTGCTTTGGCATTATGAGGTATTGTGTGCAGATTTATGAGGGGAAAAAACTATTGCATCCATTTTAGAATAAGGCTGTAACTTAACAAAATGTGGAAAAAGTTTCAGAATGCACTGTATTACAACAATGAAGGATGTTTCAATGTGAAATACAAAAAACAAGTGAGTCAGTTGACTGCCCCCCTGGGAACAGACATCAATTCAATGTGTGCCCAGTGGGTGGTTACTACTATATTGCTGATTATACAAAAATGTGTATACAACCATCAGCAAACCTCATACACTTGCATGTCCTGCAGGAATGTATGGCCTGATTGTTTTATGTGGTTTGTTATGAAATATTTATATAAAACCCAATATTGGCCTGAAGGACAATGTGTGGTTTTACCCTGTAAAACAGGTATGTTGATATTGCATTGTAATTATATCAAAATCATTAAACAAAAAACCCTATTTTTGCCAATGTAGTGAAACAAGTCCGAGTTTTTCAATGGTCAACCCTGTGTCTACTCAGTGAAGTCTGTCAGGTCTAGATATCTCTCTGGTTTGTTGCAAGACATGTGACCAACACCAGAGGAAGGCATTGCTTGTAGGCCAAGTAAATTTATGAGCCTAACGTTTTGAGAGATTTCCAAGTTTATGGACAGTGTTACAGATTCCAAAAACTTGAACTACACTTCTAAATATGCTATTGTCTGGGTTGTATTGCTTCTATGATCAATTCAATGAGTTTAATTGACTTCCTATAGTGATAATAGTCAAATAAGGCAACATGGATCAACAATTAGGCAACAGTTTGGCTTATGGAGGAACAACCATGACTCAATAGAAATTTGTCTTGGACCCTAAGACCCCACAAACTTCTACAGATGCACAATTGAAAGCATAATGTCGGGCTGTGTCATTGCCTGGTACAGCAAATGCATCATCTGCAACCGCAGGACTCTCCAGAGGGTGGTGCAGTCAGCCCAACGAATCACCAGGGGCACACCTCCTGCCCTCCAGGATATCTACAGCACCCGGTGTAACAGGAAGGCCAAGAAGATCATCAAGGATCTCAGCCACGCGAACCATGGCCTGTTCACCCCGCTACCATCTAAAAGACGGAGACAGTTCAAGTGCATCAAAGCTGGGACCGAGAGACTGAGAAACTGCTTCACCACTAGCTTCACCAGTACCCTGCCCTGATCCTTAGTCACTGTTCTAGCCGGTTACCACCCGGTACACTGCCCTGCACCTTAGAGACTGCTGCCCTATGTACATAGAGCCATTGAACACTGGTCACTTTAATAATGTTTACATACTGTTTCACCCACTTTATATGTATATACTGTATCTAGTCATGGCTCATTCTATAGAACTTTACATTTTTCTGAATTAGGTGTGTATTTGTTTTATTTATTGCTAGTTATTACTGCACAGTTGGAGCTACAAACACAAGCATTTTGCTGCACCTGCACTAACATCTGAATATCTGTTTATGTGACCAATAAAGGTTGATTTGATATGACTGGGGAAGTAGATAAAGGGCCTCATTGACAAAATCCTGAAGTATCCATTTAAGTTACAATATTACCATATTTTGTTTTTGGCCAGTCTACAATCTGAATATTAATTGAAAAGCACATTATATAACTCCAAATAAATACAAATAGGCCTAACCCAATCACTGTTGAGATACTTCATAGGAAATTAATTGAATGGACATGGAGGGAAAGAAAATATAATAATATTCTATAGATCGTTTTCACAACAAATGGGGGCTTTTGAACATAAGTGGATCAAATATAATGTTATTGTTGTGAAATATGCATAGCCATTTGTCATAGTCCTTGCCTTTAAGACGTACACGACAAGGTTTGTTTTAGCGCTCAAAACTCATCATAAAAAATAGTGGCGAGGGTGTGAGAGACTGCTGTCGTCCCATGGCCCTCGCCCTCATGGCAATTTGGTCGCTGCCTGCATGAGCCCCGGAAAATGAATTTGCGTCACACCCGCCATACGAAGCCTTTCATATCAAGCATGCATTTACTTTAAAGGCTGCTCTGACAGCATCGCGTCTCTGTCCAAGCGTGTTAACCAAGTGGATTTACAAAGATAGTTTTTAATTTTTTTATTGCATTTTCATGTTTAAAACACATCTTACATAGCCTATTCAATTATTTGGATTCCATATCTGAATATATATTGCCAGTCAATTTATCTTTATTATGCGTGTTTACCAGGGTACTCAACTATTTGTGATTTCCTCTGGGCAACTCACGTGTTACAAATGGGCGGATTCGATACAAACGACTGCAACGTTTGTTAGAAATGTCAAATTTAGCGTTTGGATAGAAACCTCAAAGGAAGAGGTGTTGAAGACGGATGTAACCCAATGACCAATGTCGCGAGTGGTAACGAACGGTTTGCCCAGTCATTTGTGATTTGACAAATGTTTCTCCCAACATTGTGACAGGCTAGTTGTATTTTCTTTCCTTGAGACGTGCTTTGGATTCCTCTACTACCTTCAACGATTTGGACCAGTAGCCTAATTACCGGGCAGAAACCACGGGGACATGGGGACTCAGGGCACAGGACGTAAAAGAAATCCCATTAAGGACAGGTCGACGGCCGAGGATGATACCCTTAATCTCATTGCAAGAGAGGTACTTTTTAAAAGTTTTATTAGAAAACTATACGGAAGTGGGAAGTAGCCTATATTTTTCACACAGTTATTGGTGAGGTCAGTAGAACCAATGTCCACTTGACAGTATTCATATTATTTCACCCTCATCTTTTTCCCTCACCTTTCTCCAAGCTGGCAGGAATATATTTTGATATATTCTAAATGTTGTTGTGTTACAGCCTAAATTTTCAAAATTGCTTACATTTTTACATTATCTACACACAATGTATTAAATTAATAAATTAGATATTTCTGTACATATTCACACCCCTTTGCCAAGACACTAAATTGAGCTCAGGTGCATCCAATGTCCTCCAATATATACTAAATTATGAAAATACTATGTAATGTCTCAAAATAGATATCTAACTAGATATCTAACTATTTAACTAGGCAAGTCTGTTAATAAAAAAAAAAGCCTATTGGTTAGTGTTAGGCCAGTAACCAAAAGGTTGCTAGATCAAATCCCTGAGCTGACAAGGTAAAAATCTGTCGTTCTGCCCCTGAACAAGGCAGTTCCTAGGTCATCATTGTAAATAAGAATTTGTTCTTAACTGACTTGCATAGTTAAATTAAATGTACAATTACGGCCTACTCCGGCCAAACCGGACAAAGCTGGGCCGATTGTGCATCGCCCTATGGGACTCCCAATCATGGCCGGATATGATTCAGCCTGGATTCAAACCATGTACTATAGTGACGTCTCTTGTGAGGAGATGCAGTGCTTTAGACGCCTGTGCCACTTGGGAGCCCCACTATTGTTTTCTGGATTTTAGAAGAAAGTTCACTGTTGAGCTAACATTTGAATGGACTATGATCAAGACATGCGGCTCGAACCATTGGTTTTCTTACAGGACTATCAACACCAATGAATATATAATTTTACCCATTGGTCAAAACATTTGTTTTTGGATTGGACACCCTACATACGGTGACTTTCTGAGGGTGCCAAATGCACACTCATTCTAGTTCTTAAATGGTCATATCATCATGCTGTACCGAGCCGACCATCTTAAGACACTTTTGGTAATACAGCTCAGGCAGTTTTTAGAAGTACACGACCTAGAGGGTGTAGTACTTCACCAGTGTGGTCCCTCTAATAGAATGAGGCCTGCAATGCACCACGGTTAGAAACGCCACTGTTGAATAGAAGGAAGTGTGGTCTGTTCAGACTCGTACCGGATGTTGCATGAACTTTGTATCTCACCTCACACACCAGACTCACTAGTGTCTGCTGCTTCATCATTACCCTTGGCAAGTCTGTAGCAGTTGGCTATTTGACTGTTTTACTTTTCTGGTATCAAGTTAGCAGACTTTTTACTTTACAGTCTGGGGGTATTTGTCTGGAGTTGCACATTCCTGCAGTTTAGTCATTGTTGCTTCCTGTAGTCAATGTGCGGTGGGCAGAACGTGCTGTTGAAGTTGCTAGTTGTGTTTTAGGGTTTTGATTTTAAAAAAGTGTGTGAAGGGGCAGTTCCCTATAGCTATTTGCACATTTCCTGAGTTATGGTTTGGTTAAAAAACAATTGTCATTGGACTGTTTGCTGTTGGAAGGTAGCTTGGTGTAGTTTCAGGACAGTTGGCTAAATGCAGTATACTATAACTGCTAGTCAGTAAAGAGAAAAACAGTGCCCTTTTAAGTGCAGATTGGGTGAAGTCCCACACTGGCAGCCCCTCTGACAGGATGGTCTGTCAGTCCGGATGTGCTGGCCGATTCTGCTAAAAGGCTTTAAAAATAGAAAGGCCCTGAAATATCAGCTGTTACTGCGCACTGCATTCAGATTGGGTCTGTCGTGGGGGATAGGCCATGCCGATTAATCGGTCAACCTCTAATTCTTATAACCTGTTGATCTGAATTAAGCTTCTATTTGTATGCCATTAATAATAGGGATCTTATGGCTGCACCAGAGTTACTCGTATGAACCATTCAAAACATATCCCACATGAGCAGGTGGTAATATTTTATGGATGACAAATGGCGTGCCCACTATGTTTTCAATACAAGAAACTCTGAAGTATTATTCAGACCAAAGTTTGGGATATGGGAATGAAGCAGTCCATCAGCAATTACATGTTCGACACAGATAGTGTCCTCACAATTGAGTCTTGGAATAGTACCCAGTGTTGATTGTAAGGAGGCACAGACTCCATCTTTGAATTAGTATGGATGTAGAGGGATTTACCTCATACATTTGATACACAAAACAGCGTCTTAACACTTGCTGAGGGGACACTCAAACAATCTTTTGGTAGTTTCATTTATTTTTGTTATTCCACTGTAAATACAGTCCCGAAAATGTTTGCATGTTAACAGCCAAGTTTAAGATCTAGCACTTACCTGCTGTATTTCTGCCTACATGAGTGATACCCTTTGTGTCAAAAGATTGTATTTACAGTGGACTAATGGAGAGAAAAAATAATAATTTTAAGTGCACTGTTTGTCAGGTAAATAGTTTGGGATCACCTTTGGCAAGAGGGCTTACTGCTTTTGTAGTGGAACCACCTTTTTTTTTTTTTTACAATAAGCTAATTGTCCTGGGCGCAAGCCCATATGAGTGTCCATTGTTTGTGTAATGCCATTGTGCAATTATACGTGCACATTTCTAAGGCATTTGGTTTGTTTTTAAAAGTAGCTAGAATAATTTTTTTCTGCCATTGGAGCTTCCAGAAGAAATGATCTCCGCAAGTGTTTTCTGTCATGGGTGCCACCGTGTGCTATGATCACCTCCTGTTCAATGTAGCCTATTCTGCGATCAACTCATTTCTTGACCTCAATGGCTCCCTGTAAAATCCACAGACTCTAGGGACCATGGTTAGACATCAAGTACTAGCTTCATTTGATTCATTTCCAGAGTTCAGACCCTGAATTAAGATTTGAATGTTCTAAATGGGGGGGGGGTTTAGCAAAAGTTACAATTAGTCACATTGTGATCTTGTTTATCTGTCTGCATAGGTGTCCTACATCCTGCAGTTGTAGTTAACTAGTGAAAAGTGTGAACATGGTCTGAGTAATCGGAATGCATGCATGTTGAAAACCTGTTTTACTACTGTCAGTGAGGATATATGGATTATGTCTGTAGAAGGCGAAAGCTTTAGTGTATGTTGAATAACCACTGGATACCCCACTAGGAATGCATTTTCTAAGTGATAGTGAGGGAAGATGAAACTATTGAAACCCCGAGAGTGTCAATTAAGTTCCCATTCGTTCCTGCTGCTCCTGCTTGACACTTCCTTTACAAACCGACATGTCTTGGATTGCTGTATCATCTTTGCAGGAATACCATTCACGAGAGTGGTGGATGGAAATATAGACGCAGGGCATCCTCTGACCAGGCCAGTGTCTGTATCTGTGCTGATGGCTGTCAAGTATTCTGTTGACGTTGGTGTGTTTTGTCTTGAGTGCGGTTGGGAGACAAATTTAAGCCGCGGATTAAGTTGCCAGGTCAGCGTTAAGTGACAGCCTGAGGGGCAGTGGAGCGATGAGGGGGTGAATCAACTGTTAAGAGAGGATTAGTCTGGGACTCTGAAGCAAGGAAGGGCACAACACAGTCTTCCTTAATCTGACTGTCATCAATGGGACAGGCCAGATAATTGGCAGTCCTACACATGTGCGTAGGCACACCACACACATGCATGCAGTCACGTACACATGCACACACAGATAAAGGCAGATATTTATTTCAAAACTGCATACCTATGGACAATCAGGCTAAATTATTAAGCAATTTAACAATGAGATGTCATTTCACTCCTGTTTAAACTCCAGCATTTCCAAATCTATTAGTTTAGCTAAAAGTATGCCAAATAAAGAAGCAGACTGAGGCTCACACAAACATGCAGATGCAAACATTAGTACTTCAAACATTTCCTCCATATGTTGAGACATGGACGAGTGGGTTCGGTTAGCCTAACCTGCTCTGATCCCTGAAAAGGGAAGTCTCCATATATGGAGGCACTGTGCGTTAGCTTCCTCTTGGTGACGTCACACACAGGACCCGTAGAGATTATCACAAACGCCTTCCTGTTGATTTTCTTCTACTGGGCTCCCTCCCAAGCACAGTTCATTGGTCAAAATCTCTTAATGCTTGTGTTGTTTGGTTTGTAGGAAGGAAGAAACAAGTCAAGAATAAACAGTACTGTCAGTGCTGTAGAGGAAATTGTGTCATATTGCCTAATCAATCCCCTCATTACAAACAAAGGCATGTGAAATGTTGACTTGCTGCACACCTCTATGTAGGACAAGGATTTTAAGATGAGGGAAGATTATTATTATTTTATGAGCATGGCCTTATTTCTATTACAGCATATTGGATGACTGTCATTCATATTCAATTCACCCAACTCAATTTAATATTGACAGGTTTATGCTACTTCATGATACTAACATTTTCCCAATACAGCTTTGCACACTTTCATGCATCTAGCTGATCTAGGGTATACTCAACAGTTACAAAAGAGAGTTTGTTAAATATTTCTTAATCAGCAGAATGAATACACCCCTAATCACATGCAAAAACAGTTCACTTTCATAGCAGCCACATCAACAGCATGATCACTCGTTGTATATACATTTGAAGTCAGAAGTTTACATACACTTAGGTTGGAGTCATTAAAACTCATTTTCAACCATTTTTCAACCAATTCCAGAAAATGATGTCATGGCTTTAGAAGCTTCTGATAGGCTAATCGACATCATTTGAGTCAATTGGAGATGTAACTGTGGATGTAGTCTATCTTCAAACTCAGTGCCTCTCTGCTTGACATCAAAAGAAATCAGCCAAGACCTCAGAAAAAAATTGTAGACCACCACAAGTCTGGTTCATCCTTGGAAGCAATTTCCAAACATCTGAAGGTACCACGTTTATCTGTACAAACAATAGTATGAAAGTGTAAACACCATGGGACCACGCAGCCGTCATGCTCAGGAAGTAGACGCGTTCTGTCGCTTAACGATGAACGTACTTTGGTGCGAAAAGTGCAAATCAATCCCAGAACAACAGCAAAGGACCTTGTGAAGACGCTAGAGGAAACGGGTACAAAAGTATCTATATCTACAGTAAAACGAGTCCTATATCGACTTAAACTGAAAGTCAGCAAGGAAGAAGCCACTACTTCAAAACCGCCATAAAAAAAGCCAGACTACGGTTTGCAACTGCACATGGGGACAAAGATCTTACTTTTTGAAGAAATGTCCTCTGGTCTGATGAAACAAAAATAGAACTGTTTGGTCTTAATGACCATCGTTTTGTTTGGAGGAAAAGCGGGAGGCTTGCAAGGTGAAGAACACCATCCCAACCATGAAGCATGGGGATGGCAGCATGTTGTGGGGGTGTTTTGCTACAGGTGGTACTGGTTCACTTCACAAAGTAGATGGCATCATGAAGAAGGGGAAATTGTGGATATATTGAAGCAACATCTCAAGACATCAGTCAGGAAGTTAAAGCTTGGTTGGATATGGGTCTTTCAAATGGACAATGACCCCATGCATACTTCCAAAGTTGTGGCAAAATGGCTTAAGGACAACAGTCAAGGTATTGGAGTGGCCATCACAAAGCCCAGACCTCAATCCTATAGAAGATATGTGGGCAGAACTGAAAAAGCGTGTGCTAGCGAGGAGGCCTACAAACCTGACTGTTACACCAGCTCTGTCAGGAGGAATGGGCCAAAATTCACCCAACTTATTGTGGGAAGCTTGTGGAAGGCTACCCAAAACGTTTGACCCAAGTTAAACATTTAAGGCAATGCTACCAAATACTAATTGAGTGTATGTAAACTTCTGACCCACTGGGAATGTGATGAAAGACATGCAAGCTGAAATAAATCTTTCTCTCTACTATTCTGACCTAAAGTGGTGATCCAAACTAACATAAAATTGCATTTTCTACGAGGATTAAATGTCGGGAGTTGTGAAACTGAGTTTAAATGTATTTAGCTAAGGTGTATGTAAACATCCGACTTCAACTGTATAATTTCTTCTCTTCTGTCTATGCGCTCTTCTCCTCTCACTTTTTCCCTTCACTTGTGGACATCAGTCCACAACACATCAGATGTCTGTCTTTACCGCTAACTGCTACACACAGCCTACATTGTTGTCACGTCTTGGTCAACAAAGCTAGCTACTAGAACTAGGCGGGAGATTCAGGGCATCAGTTCATTCACATAAAAAAGTACAGTGGTTAGCAGTACACTACAACAATCTTTCCCAACCAGGGATACTAGGTTCACTGGTGGTACTTGGCCTATCCAGTACGGGTACTTGAAGATCCACCATAGCTTTAGTACCATATTTGAGTAACTTCCTGTGTGGATAGATACTTCTGCGATTTACCCCAACATGCATTTGTAGGGAGTTATACTTCCGGCGCCGACAGAGATGGCCGCCTCGCTTCGCGTTCCTAGGAAACTATGCAGTTTAAAAAAAAAATTTTTTTACATGTTATTTCTTACATTGGTACCCCAGGTCATCTTTAGGTTTCATTACATACAGTCGAGAAGAACTACTGAACATAAGAGCAGTGTCAACTCACCATCAGTACGGCCAAGAACATGACTTTCGCGAAGCGGATCCTGTGTTCTGCCTTCCACCCAGGACAACGGAATGGATCCCAGCCGGCGACCCAAAAAAACGACTTCGTAATCGGGGGAAACGGCGCGGTCTTCTGGTCAGACTCCGGAGACGGGCACATCGTGCACCACTCCCTAGCATTCTTCTCGCCAATGTCCAGTCTCTTGACAACAAGGTTGATGAAATCCGAGCAAGGGTAGCATTCCAGAGGGACATCAGAGACTGTAACGTTCTTTGCTTCACGGAAACATGGCTCACTGGAGAGACGCTATCGGAGTCGGTGCAGCCAACTGGTTTCTCCACGCATCGCGCAGACAGAATGTATGCTTCATGGTTAACGTGACGTGGTGTGATCATAACAACATACAGGTACTCAAGTCCTAATGTTCACCTGATTTAGAATTCCTCACAATCAAATGTCGACCGCATTATCTACCCAGGGAATTCTCTTAGATTATAATCACAGCCGTATATATTCCCCCCCCCCCCCCAAGCAGACACATCGATGGCTCTGAACAACCTTTATTTGACTCTTTGCAAACTGGAATCCATTTATCCGGAGGCTGCATTCATTGTAGCTGGGGATTTTAACAAGGCTAATCTGAAAACAAGACTCCCTAAATTTTATCAGCATATCGATTGAAAAAACAAGGAAAAACCTTGGATCACTGCTATTCTAACTTCTGCGATGCATATAAGGCCCTGCCCCGCCCTCCTTTCGGAAAAGCTGACCACGACTCCATTTTGTTGATCCCTGCCTACAGACAGAAACTAAAACAAGAAGCTCCCGCGCGGAGGTCTGTTCAACGCTGGTCCGACCAATCTGATTCCACACTCCAAGACTGCTTCCATCACGTGGACTGGGATATGTTTCGTATTGCATCAGACAACAACATTGACGAATACGCTGATTCGGTGAGCGAGTTCATTAGAACGTGCGTTGAAGATGTCGTTCCCATAGCAACGATTAAAACATTCCCAAACCAGAAACCGTGGATTGATGGCAGCATTCGCGTGAAACTGAAAGCACGAACCACTGCTTTTAATCAGGGCAAGGTGACCGGAAACATGACCGAATACAAACAGTGTAACTATTCCCTCCGCAAGGCAATCAAACAAGCTAAGCGTCAGTATAGAGACAAAGTAGAATCTCAATTCAACGGCTCAGACACGAGGTATGTGGCAGGGTCTACAGTCAATCACTGATTACAAAAAGAAAACCAGCCCCGTCACGGACCAGGATGTCTTGCTCCCAGGCAGACTAAATAACTTTTTTGCCTGCTTTGAGGACAATACAGTGCCACTGACACGGCCCGCAACTAAAACATGCGGACTCTCCTTCACTGCAGCCGACGTGAGGAAAACATTTAAACGTGTCAACCCTCGCAAGGCTGCAGGCCCAGACGGCATCCCCAGCCGCGCCCTCAGAGCATGCGCAGACCAGCTGGCTGGTGTGTTTACGGACATATTCAATCAATCCCTATCCCAGTCTGTTGTTCTCACATGCTTCAAGAGGGCCACCATTGTTCCTGTTCCCAAGAAAGCTAAGGTAACTGAGCTAAACGACTACCGCCCCGTAGCACTCACTTCCGTCATCATGAAGTGCTTTGAGAGACTAGTCAAGGACCATATCACCTCCACCCTACCTGACACCCTAGACCCACTCCAATTTGCTTACCGCCCAAATAGGTCCACAGACGATGCAATCTCAACCACACTGCCCTAACCCATCTGGACAAGAGGAATACCTATGTGAGAATGCTGTTCATTGACTACAGCTCGGCATTTAACACCATAGTGCCCTCCAAGCTTGTCATCAAGCTCGAGACTCTGGGTCTCGACCCCGCCCTGTGCAACTGGGTACTGGACTTCCTGATGGGCCGCCCCCAGGTGGTGAGGGTAGGCAACAACATTTCCACGCCGCTGATCCTCAACACTGGGGCCCCACAAGGGTGTGTTCTGAGCCCTCTCCTGTACTCCTTGTTCACCCACGACTGCGTGGCCACGCATGCCTCCAACTCAATCATCAAGTTTGCGAAGGCACAACAGTGGTAGGCTTGATTACCAACAACGACGAGACGGCCTACAGGGAGGAGGTGAGGGCCCTCGGAGTGTGGTGTCAGGAAAATAACCCCACACTCAACGTCAACAAAACTAAGGAGATGATTGTGGACTTCAGGAAACAGCAGAGGGAACACCCCCCTATCCACATCGATGGAACAGTAGTGGAGAGGGTAGTAAGTTTTAAGTTCCTCGGCGTACACATCACAGACAAACTGAATTGGTCCACCCACACAGACCGCATCGTGAAGAAGGCGTAGCAGCGCCTCTTCAACATCAGGAGGCTGAAGAAATTCGGCTTGTCACCAAAAGCACTCAAACTTCTACAGATGCACAATCGAGAGCATCCTGTCGGGCTGTATCACCGCCTGGTACGGCAACTGCTCCGCCCACAACCGTAAGGCTCTCCAGAGGGTAGTGAGGTCTGCACAACGCATCACCGGGGGCAAACTACCTGCCCTGTAGGACACCTACACCACCCGATGTCACAGGAAGGCCATAAAGATCATCAAGGACAACAACCACCCGAGCCACTGCCTGTTCACCCCACTATTGTCCAGAAGGCGAGGTCCGTACAGGTACATCAAAGCTGGGACCGAGAGACTGAAAAACAGCTTCTATCTCAAGGCCATCAGACTGTTACACAGCCACCACTAACATTGAGTGGCTGCTGCCAACACACTGACTCAACTCCAGCCACTTTAATAATGGGAATTGATGGGAAAAGATGTATCACTAGCCACTTTAAACAATGCTACCTAATATATTGTTTACATATCCTACATTATTCTTCTCATATGTATATGCTGTACTCTATCATCTACTGCATCTTTATGTAATACATGTATTACTAGCCACTTTAACTATGCCACTTTGTTTACATACTCATCTCATATGTATATACTGCACTCAATACCATCTACTGTATCTTGCCTATGCCGCTCTGTACCATCACTCATTCATATATCTTAATGTACATATTCTTTATCCCCTTACACTTGTGTCTATAAGGTAGTAGTTTTGGAATTGTTAGCTAGATTACTTGTTGGTTATTACTGCATTGTCGGAACTAGAAGCACAAGCATTTCGCTACACTCGCATTAACATCTGCTAACCATGTGTATGTGACAAATAAAATTTGATTTGGTGCAACATTAGCAGCTACTGCTTTAAATTTAATACCACAGTCTTCCCTCCCTACCCTGAGATGAAAGGCCAGACCTTGAGTTATTTATTTTCTCCTCAGGGGTAACAGGGAGGCCTGCACTGTGTGAACCAATGAGAAACATCTGGACAACCTCCCCAGAATGATTTTTAAGCTCAGTGAAGCTCTTCTTGGTCGCATCCTCTTCCGCTATAGCCGCAACCGCTTTTCTACCAAATACCGTACCAGTCAAAATTTTGGACACAACTACTCATTGAAGGGTTTCTCTTTATTTTTGTAATTTTCTACATTGTAGAATGATAGTGAAGATATCACAACTATGAAATAACACATGTGGAATCATGTAGTAACCAAAAAAGGGTTATCAAAATATATTTGATATTCTTTAAAGTAGCCACCCTTTGCCATGACAGCTTTGCACACTCTTGGCATTCTCGCAACCAGCTTCATGGGGTATCTAGAATTCATTTCAATTAACAGGTGTCTTGTTAATTTGTGGAATTTCTTTCTTAACACCTTTGAACCAATCAGTTGTGTTATGACAAGTTAGGGGTGGTATACAGAAGATGATAGCCCTATTTGGTAAAAGACCAAGTCCATATTATGGAAAGAACGGCTCAAATAAGCAAGGAGAAACGACAGTCCATTACTTTAAGACAAGAAGCTCAGTCAATCCAGAAACTTTCAATCATTTTGACATTTTCTTCAAGTGCAGTCGCAAAAACCATCATGCGCTAAGATGAAACTGGCTCTCATGAGGACCGCAACAGCAAAGGAAGACCCAGAGTTACCTCTGCTGCAGAGGATAAGGTCATTTGAGTTACCAGCCTCAGTAATCGGCAATCAACTACGCCTCAGACTGCAGCCTAAATAAATGCTTCATAGAGTACAAATAACAGACACATCAACTGTTCAGAGTTGACTGCCTGAATCAGGCCTTCATGGTTGATTTGCTGTGATACACCCTCCATCCCATTTGTTTTGGGCTTAGTGGGACTATAATTTGTTTTTCAACAGGACAATAATCCAAAAACACACCTCCAGGATGTGTAAGAGTTATTTCACCAAGAAGGAGAGCGATGGATTGCTTCCTCAGATGACCTGGCCTCCACAATCACTCGACCTCAACCCAATTGAGATGGTTTGGAATGAGTTGGACTGCAGAGTGAAGGAAAATCAGCCAACAAGTACTCAGCATATGTGGGAACTCCTTCAAGGATGTTGGAAAAGCATTCCAGGTGACTACCTCATGAAGCTGGTTGAGAGAATTCCAAGAGTGTGTAAAGGTGTCAAGTCAAAGGGTGGCTACTTTGACTTGAAATCATATAGTAACCAGAAAAGTATTCAACAAATTAACATTTATTTTAATGTTCTGAGCAAGGAACTTAAACATTAGCTTTTTTATATTGCACTTTTACTTTCTTCTCCAACACTGTTTTCGCATAATTTAAACCAAATTGAACAGATTTCATTTATTTATTATTGATTTTATTTATGTATTATATTACATTTAAATAAGTGTTCATTCAGTGTTATAAAATACACTGCTCAAAAAAATAAAGGGAACACTTAAACAACACAATGTAACTCCAAGTCAATCACACTTCTGTGAAATCAAACTGTCCACTTAGGAAGCAACACTGATTGACAAAACATTTCACATGCTGTTGTGCAAATGGAATAGACAACAGGTGGAAATTATAGGCAATTAGCAAGACACCCCCAATAAAGGAGTGGTTCTGCAGGTGATAACCATAGACCACTTCTCAGTTCCTATGCTTCCTGGCTGATGTTTTGGTCACTTTTGAATGCTGGCGGTGCTTTCACTCTAGTGGTAGCATGAGACTGAGTCTACAACCCACACAAGTGGCTCAGGTAGTGCAGCTCATCCAGGATGGCACATCAATGCGAGCTGTGGCAAGAAGGTTTGCTGTGTCTGTCAGTGTAGTGTTCAGAGCATGGAGGCGCTACCAGGAGACAGGCCAGTACATCAGGAGACGTGGAGGAGGCCGTAGGAGGGCAACAACCCAGCAGCAGGACCGCTACCTCCGTCTTTGTGCAAGGAGGAGCAGGAGGAGCACTGCCAGAGCCCTGCAAAATGACCTCCAGCAGGCCACAAATGTGCATGTGTCTGCTCAAACGGTCAGAAACAGACTCCATGAGGGTGGCATGAAGGCCCAACGTCAACAGGTGGGGGTTGTGCTTACAGCCCAACACTGTGCAGGATGTTTTTCATTTGCCAGAGAACACCAAGATTGGTAAATTTGCCACTGGCGCCCTGTGCTCTTCACAGATGAAAGCAGGTTCACACTGAGCACATGTGACAGTCTGGAGACGCCGTGTAGAACGTTCTGCTGCCTGCAACATCCTCCAGCATGACCGGTTTGGCGGTGGGTCAGTCATGGTGTGGGGTGGCATTTCTTTGGGGGGGCCGCACAGCCCTCCATGTGCTCGCCAGAGGTAGCCTGACTGCCATTAGGTACTGAGATGAGATCCTCAGACACCTTGTGAGACCATATGCTGGTGCGGTTGGCCCTGGGTTCCTCCTAATGCAAGACAATGTTAGACCTCATGTGGCTGGAGTGTGTCAGCAGTTCCTGCAAGAGGAAGGCATTGATGTTATGGACTGTCCCGCCCGTTCCCCAGACCTGAATCCAATTGAGCACATCTGGGACATCATGTCTCGCTCCATCCACCAACGCCACGTTGCACCACAGACTGTCCAGGAGTTGGCGGATGCTTTAGTCCAGGTCTGGGAGGAGATCCATCAGGAGAGCAGGAGCATGCCCAGGCATTGTAGGGAGGTCATACAGGCACGTGGAGGCCACACACACTACTGAGCCTCATTCTGACTTGTTTTAAGGACATTACATCAAAGTTGGATCAGCCTGTAGTGTGGTTTTCCACTTTAATTTTGAGTGTGACTCCAAATCCAGACCTCCATGGGTTGATAAATTTGATTTCCATTGATCATTTTTGTGTGATTTTTGTTGTCAGCACATTCAACTATGTAAAGAAATGATTTAATAAGTATATTTCATTCACATCTAGGATGTGTTATTTTAGTGTTCCCTTTATTTTTTTGAGCAGTGTATATATATTTTATTTCTTTCATCACATTTCCAGTGTGTCAGAGTTTACATGCACTCAACTAGTATTCTATAGCATTGCCTTTAAATTGCTTAACTTGGGTCAAATGTTTCAGCTAGCCTTCTACCAGCTTCCCACAATAAGTTGAGTAAATTCTGGCCCATTCCTCCTAACAGAGCTGGTGTAACTGAGTCAGGTTTGTAGGCATCCTTGCTCGCACACGCTTTTTCAGTTCTGCCCACACATTTTCTATAGGATTGAGGTCAGTGCTTTGTGATGGCCACTCCAATACCTTGACTTTGTTGTCCTTAAGCCATTTTGCCACAACTTTGGAAGTATGCTTGGGGTCATTTTCCATTTGGAAGACCCATTTGCAACCAAGCTTTAACTTTCTGACTGTCTTGAGATGTTGCTTCAGTACATCCACACAATTTCCCCTTATGGTGCCATCTATTTTGAAGTCCACTAGTCCCTCCTGCAGCAAAGCACCCCCACAACATGATGCTGCCACCCCCATGCTTCTCGGTTGGGATGGCGTTCTTCGGCTTACAAGTGTCCCCCTTTTTACTCCAAACATAACGATGGTTATTATGGCTAACAGTTCGATTTTTGTGTGATCAGACCAGAGGGCCAAAAAGTACGATCTTTGTCCCATGTGCTGTTGCAAATCGGAGTCTGGCTTTTTTATGGCGGTTTTGGAGCAGTGGCTTCTTCCTTGCTGAGTGGCCTTTCAGTTTGTCGATATAGGACTCGATTTACTGTGGATGTAGATACTTTTGTACCTGTTTCCTCTAGCATCTTCACAAGGTCCTTTGCTACTGTTCTGGGATTGATTTGCACTTTTCGCACCAAAGTACGTTCATCTCTAGGAGACTGAATGCGTTTCCTTCCTGAGCGGTGTGACGGCTGCGTGGCGTTTATACTTTCATACTATTGTTTGTACAGATGAACGTGGTACCTTCAGGCGTTTGGAAATTGCTTCCAAGGATGAACCAGACTTGTGGAGGTCTACACTTTTTTTCCCCTGAGGTCTTTGCTGATTTCTTTTGATTTTCCCATGATGTAAAACGGAGGCACTGGTAGGCCTTGAAATACTACATCCACAGGTACACCTCCAATTGACTCAGGTTAATTTACATAATCTATCAGAAGGTTCTAAAACCATAACATTTTCTGGAATTTTCCAAGCTGATTAAAGGCACAGTCAACTTAGTGTATGTAAACTTCTGAATCACTGGAATTGTGATACAGTGAAATAATCGGTCTAAACCATTTTTTAAAAATTACTTGTGTCATGCACAAAGTAGATGTCCTAACCGACTTGCCAAAACTATAGTTTGTTAACAAGAAATTTATGGAGCGGTTGAAAAATGAGTTTTAATGTCTCCATTCTATCTGTATGTAAACTTCCGACTTCAACTGTATATATATTAATTGGTATCGGCTTTTTTTGATCCTCCAATAATCGGTATTAGCGTTCAAAAATCCTAATCGGTCGATCTCTAATAGGTATGCACATTAGCTTTGACATCGGTTTTTAACATCGGCGTTAAACTAGACATTGGGCCGATACCGATGTTTGCATTTTTAGCTAATATTACCCGATTCCAATATGTTTACTCACTATATCGTGCATCCCTAGATATTTTCCTTGCCAAAACAATACCGATATTTCAAATTTTAGCGGCCCTTTTAAGCATTCTAGTCTAGTACACACATGGACGCATGGTGTGTACACATGTTCTAAGGCACTGCATCTCATTGCAAGAGGCATCACTACAGTCCCTGGTTCGAATCCAGGCTGTATCACATCTGGCCGTGATTGGGAGTCCCATAGGGCGGCGCGCAATTTGGTCCGGAGTAGGCAGTCATTGTAAATAAGAATTTGTTCTTAACTGAATGGCCTAGTTAAATAAAGGTGTTACACACAAGTTATTTTGTTGTCATTTACGTATGTCCCCATTTTACCATTTTAAAACATAATCAAAACCTATTTATTTCACTTACTTGCTGTGCTGTTTTCTTGTTCATTTGTTTAGTTTCATTCTCAACCAGGATTTCTCATACTATTGGAACGCTCTTTGGGTCTTTGCGTGCCAAATAACACTATTTGATGTGAAATAAGCTTGTTGACCAATCAGGACCTGAATATGACTGCACACCACACAATAATTTAACGCCTTACATTTTTTTACGTAGTTATCACACTCACTCGTATTTCATATGTCGCAACGATTCATCGATACATAGCATAACATCTGTTTCAGTAGCTATAGCTAACTAATATATATATGTGTGTGTAATCTAACATAACCCTAATTTATAAGACCGTTATTTGATTAATGGTGGTTGGACCCATCTATGTGAAGCTAGCCACAATAAGGATTAGCCACAATAGTGGACTTAACGCTGACCTGGAGAGTTTTTTTCCTCTCGATCCCATCTGAAAGGCTGCACGTAAACATGCTGCACATCTTATGTTCTCCATTCAAACTTGAACCCATCGGCAATAACATCGACATGCACTTTGGATCTTACTTCTGACACCAAACGTAGATAATTCTGGGGACAGGCAAGGTTAAGGTTCCTACAGCACTTTGTTAAATGGCACAGAGGTGTGTGTGTGTGTCAGCATCCCACACTTTTTATGCAGTGCGATGGTGTGTGTGTGTGGTCTACAGTGCAGTGCAGGCCTTTTTGTATTTGTGCATAAATGTGAAACCCCAACAGAGCTATGGGGTGGGAAGATGTTGTTCTCTCTGAATAGTATCGGAAAGGGTCAGCCAGTATGACCCGAAGTTGTGAGACCAAACAACTTTATCAGCTTTCTAACTTCCTTCCTGTAATTGTTACAGTACTTGAGTTAACAATTAGTGTTTAAACTAGATGTAAACCAACTTGTTTCAGCTGTTCCTTTTACCCAGTTGTGAACTTGCAACGTTATTACCTTCTCTTCGGGGACATCAACTGATGTGACCAGAACTTGGCTCCAGGATTACTTTGTAGGTGACTGGGTGTGTAGCCGGATGGGGTTAGAGTAATGCTTTGGGGTAATGACTAGTAGCAGCAAATGCTATTGCTAATGACTAATGGCTGCATATAGTGCATTTTATGGCTGTACTGACTGTGTTTTGATAAAGATGAGGGGGTCAGTTGTTCCTCGACTTTTGACCATTTATTTGCATTCCTTACGTCTGTCATTAAGAAGGGGTTTGGTCCAAATCGGATGTTGGGTATTATATTTAATGAACATTAAGAATCCTTTTAAATTGAAATGGCCAATTTTGGTACAATCAATTGGCTTAAATTCTCAGTTAAAACGTTCCTGAAACATTATTTTGTGAAAAAAAAAACATTTCTCTTAGAAACGGGTAAACTACAGAAACCATTTCAGAACAATCTGAGATGGTGGGTGTCATGACTTGCTGAAACTAAATGGAATGACCATGTCCTTAGCTTGTTAGCCACTTGTGGTCGGAGTGGGACTTAAAGGGGATAGGCTAGGCTAATGGTAATGACAACTGCTATACCACAGGGAAAACTCTGCCCTCTGGTGTGATTTTTTTTAAGGCTGAAGCTAACAAGAAATGTAATGCCACTGAGCTCTCTATGTAACTCCTACTCTCCCCTGGGAGCTAACGAAAGATCAACGTGGCTTACTGGAGATCGGTGAAGTAAAGGCTTGCCAAAGAGAGAGATCCACTAATCTTCTTTCTTGAACTGACCGGACACACTGCTTTAGAATTACAAGTACACTTAGTTGCTCCCTCAGTTAATCATTCCTATCACACCATTTTAAGAACACATTAAAGTAGTGTGGTACTATTAATGACCAATGATCCTGATGAACCCATTCTTGGCATCGCTGCAAGTTGTTCATGGCTGTTTAGCACTTATCAGATAGGGATTTCCCAGAAGTGGGTCTCGCTTGGTAGGCAGCCTTTCACTTCTCTGGAAAATGATTCCATGCCAGACGCTTTCAAGCACAGACTAAGGTGGATGGTCTTGCCGGAATCTAATGTAAACCTCCTGAGCTGACATTTACATTCCTCTAAACCACTACTACGTCATCCATCTTTCCTCATTGGTACTTTGCGGCCTCTACCAGTGGTGTATGCTGTTACAAAAAAAGGCTCTGTTCCAATCGAAAATGCAACCTTTCTTTATTCTTGAAAGTAATCGCTGATCTCACACTGAATAGGTGACGGCTGGGCTAGCTTTCATCTTATCGAATTGTGAGACATCAGTGATTACTTCAAGAACTAGGAAGGCAGAACTAATTTTAACAGGGCCTAGGGTTGCATTGTGGAATTCACAGGTCAAGGCAGTGGACTATAAACTGGTCTGGTATGTTTCACAACGACAGGGGGAAGAGTAATTTCACTACTGCCTGTATGGAACACAATAGCAAGTCCTGCAGGCTCTAGTTTTGTCTTTATTATTGTCATGTGGTCAAGTGATGCAAATAAAGACCTAGTTAATTAAAAACTTCTTAAGGCCATGGGTTCCCCTACAGGAACTTCACCCCCCCCGGTTCAGCTGAAACGGTGGCGCAGGGAATGCAAAAATATTCTTAGAAATATTTAACCTCCACACATTAACAAGTCCAACACCTCAAATGAAAGATAAACACCTTGTTCATCTACCCAGCGTGTCAGATTTTTTAAATGTTTTACGGCGAAAACACAACATATATTTATGTTAGACCACCACCAAAACAAAGAAAAAACGTAGCCATTTTGTACAGCAAAAAGATAAAATGACAAAAGCAGGATTTAAACAAAAAATCTAGCACTAACCTCTTGAAAATCTTCATCAGATGACAGTCATATGACATGTTACACAGTACATTTATGTTTTGTTCGATAATATGCATTTTATATCCATAAATCTCGGTTTACATTGACGCCATGTTCAGAAAATTCTCCAAAATATCCAGAGGAATTATAGAAAGCTACGCCAGATAACAGAAATACTCATCATAAACTTTGACTAAAGATACATGTTCTACATATAATTAAAAAGATACACTGGTTCTTAATGCAACCGCTGTCACATTTTTTTTTTTTACGTTAAGGAAAAAGCCTAACATTGCAATAATCTCAGACGTAACAATATTTCTCCGCCATGTTGGAGTCAACAGAAATACAAAATTACAACATAAATATTCCCTTACCTTTGATCTTCCATCAGAATGTAGCGCAAGGAGTCCTAGTTCAACAATAAATCGTTTTGTTTCATAATGTTCAATTCTAGTGTCCAAGTAGCAGCATTTGCTACCACTTTCAGCTCAAATGCCCAAAAAATTACTTCTGGTCCAGGATAACTTTGCATCAAAACTTTCAAATTACATATTACAGGTCGACGAAACTGGTCAAACTAGGTGCAGAATCAATCTTCAGGATGTTTATAATCATATAGATCCAATAGCATTCCAACCGGACCATTCATTTTCATCTGGGGCTGATTGGAACAGCCGAAGCACTCAAACGCAAGCGCGCCTCAACAAAATGGAAATAGTTTGCGACACTTACTACTTTCCTTCCCATTAGGTCAAAGTTCACAGCAAATGCTCCATTACACTTTCTACTGGATGAGGACATCTAGTGGAAGACATAGGAAGTGTTTCCAGATCCATAACTTGTTGTGAAGGGAGGGGGTGATGACGTCAACGTTGCCCCAACGTTCAGGATTCCAAAACTAGTTTGGAAGATTGCCTGCCCTGTGAGTTCTGTTATACTCACAGACATAATTCAAACAGTTTTAGAAGCTTCAGAGTGTTTTCTATCCAATAATAATAATAATAATAATAATAATAATAATAATATGCATATATTAGCAATTTAGGACAGATTTTGATGCAGTTCACTATGGGCACGCAATTCATCCAAAGGGGAAATACTGCCCCCTATCTCTAACAGGTTTTAAGCTGCAGCTGGCCCAGAACAGAGTGACACATCTTGCACTTCGTGGTAATCAGAAGGCTAATATAAATACTATGCATGCCAGTCTCTCTTCGCTAAGAGTTGAAGAGAGACCGACTGCATCACTTTTTATAACAAACGTTAAACTCCAAATAGTTTGCATAGTCAATTTACACACAGTTCTGACACACACTAGCCCTACCAGATATGCCACCAGGGGTCTTTTCACAGTCCCCAAGTCCAGAACAAATTCAAACAAGCATACAGTATTATATAGAGCCATTGCATGGAAGTAACATCTCATATTGCTCAAATAAACCCACAAACCTGGTTAAAAAAAACGGATCAAGCAACAACTCACTGCAAAACGCTTCTCCCGTATTTGACATATCAATACATACAATCTCTATGTCCTGTTTTTACATTTGTAGTTCTGTCCTTGAACTGTTATGTCATATTTCATGCTTTGTGTGGACCCAAGGAAGAGTAGCTGCTGCTTAACAGCTAATGGGGATCCTAATAAAATACCAAATGTCACCCTACATTTCTGTAGAAGTGAATGACGAGGACTTTTTTTAAACACATGGTCCAGAGTTGGGGAAACGCAGAGGGGCGAGGGAGGAGGCGTTAGAGCATTCTGTGCAAGCTTGTACAGTGACCCCACCTGGAGGCACATTCTGACAGCCCCAGGGACAGGAAGGAAGTGCTGACTCTCACACTCTTGCACTCTCACTCTCTAACACTGTCACTTTGAAGGAAAAGGCCCTGCTCTCACTCAAGTGGATCCAAGTCAACACACATGAGCACCAACTGCATGCGACACACACAAAGCATGGCCATACCCACAACAATTATTTTCCCGAGCTAGGCTGAAAAGACGGGCTACACGGCCTTCTCTTCCTCATATTCTGATGGCTAATGTCTAATCGCTGGAAAATTAACTTTGAACTCAGAGCAAGGCTTCAATCACAGAGGAACATCAGGGAATGCTGTTTATTTGTTTGTACAGAGCCTTGGCTTATGGACATTACACCCAACTCTGCTATTCAACCAGACAGCTTTTCCATTTTCCATATGGATCAGGTTCTGGTAAGAGTAGGAGGAGGTGTATGCTTCCTCATCAACAATTCCTGGTGTACCGAAGTTGAAACCATCTCAAGTTTCTAATGCTAAAATGCCAACCCCACTATATGCTGAGGTAATTCACGTGTGTTTTCACAGCTGTGTACATACCGCCACAACAAACATCAAGGTGGCACTCCGCGAACTGTGCAGGAATCCTCTCACCCGGAAGCAGTCTTTACTGTCGTGGGATATATTAACCAAGCATGTTTTAAAACATTCTTCCAAATATCACGAATATGTATACTGGCCAATGTACATACAAACATCCAATCAGATCACGTCTCCCTGTTCCTACTCCCCACCTACAAGCATCAATTCAAGAGCGAGCCACCAACGGCGGTTCTGGACAGAGGAGGCAGACTCAATGCTGCAGGACTGTTTTGAGAATATTGATTGGAATCTGTTCAAAGATTCATCCACCCAGGCCTCATCCATCAACATTGAGGGAGTATACATCGTCAGTCACAGGCTTCATTAGGAAATGTGTCTGTACCCACAATAACAATCCGGACATACCTCAACCAAAAATATATATCCGTGCCATGACGAGAGCCCGTACTGCCACATTCAATGTGAGCAGAACGAACCTTGATGACTTGGTGGCGCACAAAGCATACAAGACAAGCAGGTGCGAGCTCCACAAATCCATTAGGGACGCAAAAAGACAATACAGACTCAAACTTCTTAATTGATCACTCTCAAGAGTGAGTACTTATGGCAACCCTGGCCGCGTCCTCAATGTGTGCTGACCAGCTAGCAGACGGCTCCTCGAATGTCTTCAACCTGTTCCTGGCTGTAGTCCCCACCTACTTCAGAGACCACAATCATCCCAGTGCCCAAGATAAACAAGGTGACATGCCCAAATGACTATCGCCCCGTTGCACTCACCCCGGTCATCATGAACTTCGAGGGGTTGGTCATAGCCGACATCAAGGCCAGCATGCCAGGCACACTGGACCCATTCTAATTTGCCTACTGCTCCACCAGGTCCATGGGAGATGGCATTTCCATCGCTATTCACACAGCCATAACACATCTGAACAAAAGGAACACCAATTTGAGAATGCTGTTCATTGACTACAGTTCAGCATTCAACACTATTGTTCCCTCCAATCCCTGGTTCTGGATACTACCCTCTGTAACTGGATCCTGGACTTTCTGATGGGAAGACCACAGGATGTGAGGATTGGCAACACCTCCTCCACACTGACTCTTAACACAGGGACCCCCCAGGGGTGTGTCCTCAGCCCTCTGCAGTACTCCCTGTTCACCCATGACTGCGTGTCTTTGCACTACACCAACTCCATCATCAAGTTTGCTGACGACACCATGGTTGTAGGCCTGATGATGACCAACAACGAGGAGTCAGCCTATAGGGAGAAGGTAAGTGAACTGGCATTGTGGTGCCAGAACAGCAATCTCTCCCTCAATGTTAGCAAAACAAAGGAGTTGCTTGTTGACTTTAGCAAGCAGAGGGAACATTCCCCGATACACACCAACAAGACTGCATTAGAGAGTCCGCAGTTAAGTTCCTCGACGTCCACATCACCGAGGACTTGACATGGACCAGCAACAACACCAGTCCTGTCGAGGGCACAGCAGCGTCTCTACTTTCTAAAACGACTGAAGAAATTTGGCATGTCACCCCGGGTCCTCTCCAAATATTATCACTGCACCACTGAGATCATCCTGACTGGTTGCATCACAGCCTGGTACGGGAAATTGCTCCATCCAAGACCACAATGCCATCCAGCGGGTGGTGAAGACGGGCCAGTAAATCACCAAGACATCTACTCGAACCGGTGCCTGACGAAGGCCCACAGCATCAAGGACCCCACAAACCCCAGTCATGAGCTGTTCACTCCCTTACCGTCAGGCAGATGGTACCGGAGCATGCGTCTGATGCCATCAGACTACTGAACACTTGAACTGGACTGACCACCTGCACCGACTCTCGGCACATACGCTACACACACATTGCAACTGCTGCTACCAGACTTGGCATACTGCACAATTTAAACACTTGCTCCCCCAATCCCTCCTTCCCCAAAAACACGTGTAAATACACTACATGCTCATCAAACATATCATTCCAGAATCATGGGCATTAATATGGAGTTGGTCCCCACTTTGCTACAGCCTGCACTTTTCTGGGAAAGCTTTCCACTAGACGTTGGAACATTGCTGTGGGGACTTGCTTCCATTCAGCCACAATCATTAGTGAGGTTGAGCACTGATGTTGGGCGATTAGGCCTGGCTCGCAGTCGGCGTTTCAATTAATCCCAGAGGTGGTATTTTCTTATTTCTTATTGTTGTCTAAGGAACCTGCAAGTAAGCATTTAATTGGACTGTGAATACCATGTGTATCCTGTACATACGACAAATAAAACTAGAAACTGTCACGTAAATATACACACACAATTATTTCCGTAATAGACTCTTTAAATATATAATGTAACACCTTTTTAATAGTCACTTAGTCAGGTGCTTATTTTACTCGCACATCAGCCTTCCAAATGATACCTTGATTAAAAAAAAAAGTATTATCAAGGGTTGAATGTGTCTGTTCGCCTTTCCTATGTATTTAAAGACCTACATCATTGTGTGCCATATACTGTAGAATATGACAAATTAAATTTTGTGATATTAATGGAAGTCGACGTGGTTAACTTCCCAGTAGTGCATTGCAACATACTGTGGTCAAACAGTTGGGAACATGAGCCCTGTCTAGGAAAAGGATTTCTGATGACATGTTCATCCTCTCCATTTATAGATGCTGGAGTTCATGCTAAACTGATCTCTCTCTCATTCTCTCCCTTGCTCTCTATTTGTCTTCTGTTTCCTTCTCCCTGTTTTCATCTTTCTCTCTAACTTAGGCAGAGGCCATGCTTGCTCTGAAGAGGGCGGCCAGGGCAGAGGCCAGAGAAATCCGTATTAAGGAGCTGGAGAGACAACAGGAGGAGGTATAACTAAAGAGCACTACATTACACCCAAATGCACACAATGTACACACTTATCTTATAGAACACATGCACACAAACATGCATGCAAATAGTATCCATACCTACAGAACAACTACAGTTCGAAAGGACAGACAAAACCAGACTTGATGTAGTAAGGTACCTTACAAAGACTTAATCCCAAAACTACCCCAAGCTTTAGGCACCTTGACCCATGTCACATGACCAAGGAGTCAGGTTGGGAAGCGCTGTCTGTTATTAAAGGCATTTCCTGTGAACAGTGTTTCATTCTTAAACGTCCTGTGCCAGGGTGGGTCCAGTGGTCACCAGTGTTAATGGTGTACCATCTCCATTGCACTAGAATGCACAGCTGGTAATTTGTACCAAACAAATTAGCATACACTCTTAAATCATAGTGCGAGACTTTGGCAACTAAGCCCTTTTTCCACTTACTCAGTCAGATGAACTCATGGATACTATTTGTATGTCTGCGTGCAGTTTGAAGGAAATTGCTAACTAGCGTTAGAGCAGTTACTAACTACATAGATTTAACAATGACTAAGTCTTCTCTAATGTTATTTAGCAATCACTTGTGAAACTACCTTCAAACTACACAGAGACATAAAAATGAATTGCCAAAAAAGTCACATTATCCCTTTAACACCATCAGTATAATCAACAGCCAAGAACATTATCATTAGATCTAGGAAATAAGGGATCCTAGTTTTGCCTTTTGGGACTCATCATTTCTTAATAAGATTAGTCTAATCTTAGTGTGATCTGGAAGTTATGCAATCTTTACATCTAGAATATTCTGGAGCATATGGTACTATCTAGTTGCCAGCTTAGTGCATTCGGGAAGGTATTCAGATCCCTTTTTCCAGTTTGTTACATTAGAACCTTATTCTAAAATGTATTACATTGTTTTGCTTCCCTCATCAATATACAAACAATACCCCATAATGACAAAGCAATAGCAGGTTTTTAGAAATGTTTGAAAATGTATTAAAAAATATATTTAAACTGAGGGTATCCCGAATGGCGCAGCGGTCTAAGGCACTGCATTGTAGTGCTAGAGGCATTATAACTGACCCGGGTTCATTCCCGGGCAGGGACACCTGCATTTGCAGATTATCTCAAGCACTGTCAGTTTGGCCACTCCTGCGTTGTCTTGCTTAGGGTCGTTGTCCTGTTGGAAGGTGAACCTTCGCGCTCTGGAGTATGTTTTCGTCAAGTATCTCTACTTGTCTCCGTTCATCTTTCCCTCAATCCTGACTCGTCTCACAGTCCCTGCCGCTGAAAAACATCCTCACAGCATGATGCTGCCACCACTATGCATCACTATCACTATCTAGCTTCTTCCAGACATGATGCTTGGTGGAGTTCTGCAGAGATGGTTGTCCTTTGTTCTTGGGGACCTTCAATGCTGCAGACATTTTTTGGCACCCTTCCCCAGATCTGTAACTACGGACAATTCCTCCGACCTCATGGCTTGGTCTTTGCTCTGACATGCACTCTCAGATGTGGGACATTATATAGAGCTGTGTGCCTTTCCAAATCATGCCAAATTTTATGAATTTACCACATGTGGACTCCTTGAGTAGTTTCTACAACTTGAATGGTCATTGGAAACAGGATGCACCGAAGCTCAATTTCACGTCTCATATCAAATTGTTGAATACTTATGCAATTCAACTTTGTTCATTTGTAATAAATTTGAACATTTCATAACCTGTTTTGTAGTGGGACAGGAACATTAGTTCTAATCTTTATACTTTAAGCATTTCTATGTTTAGCTCACGTATACGTTAGAAGTATACATCAAGGTTCTGTAATAGATAAATGTGGCAAATGTTTTTTTTATACAGCACATTTTTTCAAGTGAGAAATTGCCAAGAAACTGAAGATCTCGTACAACGCTGTGTACTACTACCTTCACAGAACTGCGCAAACTGGCTTAACAGAATAGAAAGAGTGGGAGGCATGTACAGGTACAGGATGGCAACAACTGCCCGAGTTACACCAGGAATGCACAATTCCTCCATCAGTGCTCAAACTGTCCGCAATAGGCTGAGAGAGGATGGACTGAGGGCTTTTAGGCCTGTTGTAAGGCAGGTCTTCTCCAGACATCACCGGCAACAAAGTCTCCTATGGGCACAAACCCACCGTCGCTGGACCAGACAGGACTGGCAAAAAGTGCTCTTCACTGACGAGTAGCGGTTGTCTCTCACCAGGGGTGATGGTCGGATTCGCGTTTATCGTTGAAGAAGTGACCGTTACAACGAGGCCTGTACTCTAGAGCGTCCGTCATGGTCTGGGGCGGTGTGCCACAGCGTCATCGGACTGAGCTTGTTGTCATTGCAGGTAATCTCAACGCTGTGCGTTACAGGGAAGACATCCTCCTCCTCCCTCATGTGGTACCCTTCCTGCAGGCCCACCCTGACCCTCCAGCATGACAATACCCCCAGAAATGTCCGGGAACTTGCAGGTGCCTTGGTGGAAGAGTGGGGTAACATCTTACAGCAAGAAGTGGCAAATCTGGTGCAGTCCATGAGGAGAAGATGCACTGCAGTACTTAATGCAGCTGGTGGGTACACCAGGTACTGACTGTCACTTTTGATTTTGACCCCCCCGATTGTTCAGGGACACATTATTCACTTTCTGTTAGTCACAAGTCTGTGGAACTTGTTCAGTTTGTCTCCAGTTATTGAATGTTGTTGTGTTCATACAAACATTAAGTTTGCTGAAAATAAATGCAGTTGACAGTGAGGACGTTTTTTTTGGGGGGGGGGGGTTTAGTTACAAAAACCTCATATGTGCTTTAGAAACAAAAGGTTGTGCTTCTTGACTGTTGACCAATACCTGGTCATCAGCATTGGAGCGCAAAGGTGGGCACACAGATAATCCTATCCATTTTTAGTAACCAAAATCACTTATTTAATTTTCATTGGTTTTTGCCTGGAAAAAACAGTAGCCTACCTCCATATTTATCCATATAAAATAGTTTAGCAATCAGTTACGGATGCATTTTTGCCAGAACAATAGGCTACTTGGTAATTTCATTGATCATTTTCATATTTCAGATAGGCCAAGTTTGGTTGGGTTATAATTACCTGTTTGTGTGTGTGTGTGTATACCTCAGTGGTGGGGACTGACTATGTGTAAAGATGGCTGTAACATCGCACAACCTTCAATGTTTTTGACATGATATTCCCAGTTCATATTGACTGCTAACATGAATTACTTTCAGCTCAAAATGCAGGTATTAAACTTTATTTCTGTCTTGCGTTTTTGAAAATGCATCACTGTTCATTTGTGCTGTGATTGTACGCGTGTGTGCGAAGGGTGTCGCAAGCTTTGAACCACTGCTAGCGAACAGTTTCTGATTTGGTGCAGCTCAAACATTAAAATGATAGGGAAAGACTATTGCCATAAATATGCAGCTCCAACAAAATTGGTGATAAAGAATATTAACTGTGTGCTTTGAAAGCTCACCAGCCTTATGGCATCAAGCAACGATTACTAGCATAAGTCAACTGGTCTTTTGGTATGTCAAAATTGACATTGATCGTTTGCATTTGGAATTTGTTGTTTTAAAAATGTATTACATAGTAAAAATGTGGCGTAGACACAGGTAGCCTCAATAAATAGACAAAGATTTGTAGTTGAACAAGTAATTGCATGTAAGCTATAGATATTTGTTATTACTTGACTTGTGACTTGCTGTTAGAATGCACGACTTGGACTTGGACTCGATCCGTTCTGCTTTGGACTCGACTCTGACCTCGTGACTTGAATAATAGTGACTTAGTCCCACCTGAGTTTGTCATTATATTTAGCACTTGTCCCATTTTTAGATGTGAAAAAATGCCAGCTATGAGACACTCAAAAGACACGTGGTTGAGCAAATGGCACCGTCCCTGTGTTATGGTATACATGAGCAGGGGGATCATCTGGACCAACTATTGAGGAAGTTGACTAAACCATTTCAACCATCTCCCCCTATCAAGCAATGTTTGAAATATGTTCTACCCTCTTGTGGCTTTGAGTCAGTGACTCAATTAACACAGATTAACAGTCAGTGTTCAGATTAGTCTGGTCAGGACGTTTGTGTGTAGTTTAAACCCTCAATCCAAGCCTCAAAGTAGCTTAGTGGTCTGTGCTCCTTAGTGAAGCCTCTAGTCGACTAACAGTGGTTTGCTCCAACGACGTCGAGTCTGAACAACATGAGCAGAGGGTGGCTATGCTTTCTACTACTGTCCGGATGCTAACTTTAGGAGATCTACTTTTCAACTGGAGGAACTCTCAAGCCAGAAGTGGATTACTAGCTGTATCTCTACAGTAGCGCTAACTAACCTGAATCATCAGGTCGTCGTTGTAGCATCATCTGACCCGGGAACGTTCAACCTCCCCTGATCCCATCTGCAAGCCAGGCCGTCATCATTGGTGACGTCTATGGCACACACTACGTTTGCATCGTGACAGCAGCAGGACGGCCGGGCGGCGGTTGGCAGGGAGGGGGATCCGGGCTGCCCTGAGTGGGCGTCCGGGGACCCCTCCAAATAGGAAGGTGAGCTCGGTATGTTTTGAAGCTAGTTGGGACGTGAAGCGGGAGGTACGGTACCTGAGCTTATTGTGTCAATGTAACTCATCTGATTTATAATGGACTTGCACTGAGCGAGGCAAGTTAAGTATTTACGTGTTTTATATACACTTGAAAAATTAAGTAATGCTTTTCATTCTTGACCAAAAACAGACACGCTCTCTGTATAGTGGTGTAGGTCTTTGGATGTTGTACACATGAAATTGTCATGCCTAGCTTTATCCGCGTCATTATATTCCATTTAGTGTGACTCGAGCCGTTTCTTCCACCAGCTGTGCTGCGTGGGCTACACGCATTTTATAAAAGGGATGTAATTTGGGTGTTTTTTGGGGTTTTTAAGGTCCTTTGGTCACCCCCACAGTGCACAACAAGCAATGAGGAAGTCTATTTCGGCAGGGGTACATTTTTCAAAAACAAGTGAAATCACCAAAAAAGTGTCTGCACCCTTCTATAACATTGTATTTACGTTAAAGAAAATCAATTTACTTCAGGAATAGTAAACCACTCAACCTATCAAGCATTTATCAAATACTTTGTTCGGGGCCTGGCGCTGTGGAGGATAGCAGCCATTTTATGTGCTCTTGACCAATTCTGCTATTTTGTGTTTTATTTTATGCTGATCTTAACTTTTTTAGTTATTACCTGTGACCAAAAACAGCTTCTGTACATCAGAACAGCGATCATTAACCTCGATTTGCATGACAATTTTCTACTTCAACGAGTCGGCAGCTATGGACTTTCTGCTTACTCCTGACCGGGCCCTAATCGCCGGGATTGCAAGCGTCAAGCGAGCTGGGATCCTGACGAGCATATAAACTGCCTCTTCCCTTCATTCTATTAGCAAATGTACAAATTGGATGTGCTCCGCTCGAGACTATCCTATCAACGGGACCTGAAGAATCATAATATTCTATGTTTCTCGGAGTCGTGGCTGACATCGATAATGTACTGTACAACAATTTTTTTCATGCATAGTCTAGACCGGACAGCAGAATGTTAATGTTAAGGAAGTCTCAGGTTTATCTCATGATAAGCTACAGACCATCCTATTTACCAAGATAATTTATTTATTTTTCATAACTGTCTATTCACCACCACAAACCGATGCTGACACTAAAACCGCACTCAACACGCTGTATATGGCTTTAAGCAAACAAACAGCACATCCAGAGGTGGCGCGTCTCGTGGCGGGTGATTTTGATGCAGGGAAACTGAAATCTGTTTTTACCCAATTTTTACCAGCATGTCCCCTGTGCAACTAGATATGGTTTTTAAAACTCTAGATCACCTTTTACACCACACACAAACATAAACACGGCTCTACCTTGCCCTCCCTTTAGCAAATCTGACCATAACTCTATCCTCCTGATTTCAGCTTAGAAGCAAAAACTCAAACGGGAAGTACCAATGACGCGCTCATTACGGAAGTGGTCCGATGAAGCGGATGCTAAGCTACACGACTGTTTCGCTAGCACAGACTGGAATATGTTCAGTGATTCATCCAAAACAAGTCACCAGCTTTATAAGTGCATCGATGGCGTCGTCCCCACAGTGACTGTACGAACATATCCCAACCAGAAGCCAGCTGCCGCTTTCAAGGAGCGGGACACTAATACAGGCGCTTGTAAGAAATTCCGCTACGTCCTCCGACATCATACAGGCAAAGCATCAACACAGGACTAAGATCTTATCGTATTACACCGGCTCTGATGCTCGTCCGATGTGGCAGGGCTTGCAAACTATCACTGACTACAAAGGGGAAACTCAACTGCGAGATGCCCAGTGACGCGAGCCTACCAAACGAGCTAAATGCCATAAATTCTTGCTTCGAGGTTAGCAACATTGAACCATAAATGAGAGCAGCAGCTGTTCTGGACAACTGTGATCTCGCTCTGTGTAGGCAATGTAATACTTTTTTAATCAAGTTAACCTTCACAAGGCGCAGGGCCAGACAGATTACCAGGATGCGTACTTGTTGCATGTGCTGACCAGCCGGGAAGTGTCTTCACTGACATTTTCAACCTCTCCTTGACCCAGTCTGTAATATCTACATATTTTAAGCAGACCACCATAGTCCATGTGATCAAGAACGCCAAGGTAACCTGTCTAAATGACTATCGTCCTGTAGCACTCACATCTGTAGCCATGAAATGCTTTGGAAGGCTGGTCAAGTCGCAGATCAACACAATCATCCCAGACACACTGGGCCCACTCCAATTTGCATTCTGCCCCAACAGATCCATAGATGATGCAATCTCTATTGCACTCCACACTGCCCTCTACCACCTGGACAAGAGGAACACCTATTCGAGAATGCTGTTCATTGACTACAGCTCAGTGTTCAACACCCATCACTAAGCTCAGGACCCTGGGACTGAACACCTGTAACTGGATCCTGGACTTTCTCACAGGCCGCCTCCGGGTGGTGAAGGTAGACAACACATCCGCCACACTGACCCGCAACATGAGGGCACCTCAGGGGTGCGTGCTTAGTCCCGTCCTGTACTCCCTGTTCACCCACGACTGCAACAACACCATTAAATTTGCTGACGACACGACAATGGTAGGCCTGACCACCAAAGACTATGAGACTCGCTATAGGGAGGAGGTCAGAAACCTGGTGGTGTGGTGCCAGGACAACAACCTCAACTTCAACAAGACAGGAGCTGATTGTGGACTACAGGAAATGGAGGGCTGAGCATGCCCCCATCCACATGTATGGGCTGTAGTGGAGCGGGTTGAGAGCTTAAAGTTCCCCTGTATCCACATCAGTAAGGAGTGAACATGTTTGCTCTTTTCCATATTCTGTCTCTCTGATAAGACTGCTAAATAGTTAGTCCGGGTAGCTATTTGGTTATCTGCATTAACCCTCCCTCTTTGCACTAACTCTGCTGCAACTGCTTGTTGTCTATCCTGTTGCCTAGTCACTATTTCCCTACCTATATGTACATATCTACCTCAATTACTTTGTACACCTGCACATTGACTCGGTACTGCTGCCCTGTGTGTGTATCTAGCCATGTTTTCTTTAATCATTTGTGTAATTATTTTTCTCTCTGCATTGTTGGGAAGAGCCTGTAAGTAAGCATTTAACTCTTGTCTACACCTGTTGTTTACAAAGCATGTGATACATAACATTTGATTTGAATAGTGTTACCTTCATTTGAAATGGTGTTTCCTTTTGAAATTATCTTAAATCCAAAACATTTTCTGGAATCAAATCACCAGAAAAATATGAATTGTTGATTTGATATTTTGCAACGAGGCACTTAAATCATGCTGGTTCTCAAAGCATCTTTTCCAGAATGCCGACTCCCACGTGTCTCAGAGCCACAGAACAGATTATCACGTGGTTTTGTTTAGTAGCTAGGTGTCTTTTGTATACAGTGCTCTCAGGTCAGAGTTCAGCAGTCAAAGCTTGGGAGAAGAGGTTTCGTAATGCTTTTATTTTAGAATTTGGCATACATGTGGCAATGGGACATCCGTTCATTTAAGTACATATGATTTTCCTTTGCCATTCAATCTCCAAAATATAACAAACACATTTGTTCAGCTCGGCGGTCCTTGAATGTGACAGACTTGTCAGCATTTCTCTTTAGAAGTCTATCTCTAACCATGTCTACTCATCTGACAGGTCTCGGGCCTTAACCATAACAAAGGGTCAGTGAATCGGCCACGAGGGGACTTTGCCAAGGTTGGGGCAAGATCTTTTGGCTAGAACGATGGAGCAAGCACGGTCATAGACGTCAAGCAGTGAAATCATAAATTAAGACTCATTACTTTGATGGCACCAACGTTTTCAAAGGGGGCCGAATGTGATCGGACCGTCAAACAATTAGCATATACACATTTGTGGAGTGGTTGAAAAACGACTTTTAATGACTCCAACCTAAGTGTACGTAAACTTCTGACTTCAACTGTACTAAGGGCCTACGTGAATCAACTTTCACAGTGAATCCTTTTGTTTCTAGGTTATGTGCTAATTATTTGAAGTTTTCTAAATGCTTAAAAAAATGTTGTGCCTAATGCAAGCCTCCCTGTTAGATTGCAAATCAGCACACAATTGAGCTAAACGTTTGGAAATGAAATGCATGTCAGGTGCAGGTGCGCTGTTTATCTCACATCTGACGACTTATGATCACACTTCCTCAATTCAAATATTATTGTTTGGTATGGCTTAACTTGGGAACCGAGCTCGAGTTATCGGTGTAGCCGGTTGTCGCCCGGACTTGTTGAAATATCTAAATGCCTAGAAAAAATCTCCAGGCTTCAGTCAGAACTGTCAATTTTTATTATATATATATTAAAAATGTGAGTCTCCAACTTCAATTACATTACATAAAAGTATGGGGAGCACTGTTGGCTTGGTGTTGGGGATATTTTGTCTCAGCAACCACAGCTTGTAGACGGAGCTCCAAGGAACAACGTATAGAACAGATAATTGAAACCGGTAGTTGAACCAGATCGGTAGGAGTATCTTGTTTGGTTTGCTTATTTGCTCACGTAGACGTCCACCAAGACCAGATCAAAAAGTTAGTACAAGTAAACTGGAGGCTATTTAGAAGAGACTCTTCAAACACTTTAAGGAACCGCCCATATTGAGTTCATCAGACTTCATTTGGTGATTGCAATCGCTAATGCATTTCATAATTTAATGAATTCATAAGCCTGTAAAATAATTTATTGTTTAAGTTGGAAAAGCAGAATATAGATGTAAATTGTCCAAATGGACAATAAAAAAAAAATCATACAAATTACAATATCAAACCATTACTACCAACACTGTGACCTGTATGCTCTCGTTGGCTGGTCCATCGCCAAACCCACTGGCTCCAGGTAATACATTTGTTGCTAGGTAAAGCTCCGCCTTATCTCAGCTCACTGGTCACCATAGCAACACACATCCGTAGCACGCATATTTCACTGGTCATCCCCAAAGCCAACACCTGCTTTGGCTGCCTTTCCTTCCAGTTCTCTGCTGCCAATGACTGGAACGAAGTGCGAAAATCACTGAAGTTGGAAACTCACATCTCCGTCACTAACTTTTTAAGCATCAGCTGTCAGAGCAGCTTACCAATCGCTGCAGCTGTACACAGCCAATCTATAAATAGCCCATCCAAACATCTACCTACCTCATCCCCATATTTGTTTTTGTTTTTCTGCTCTTTTGCACACCAGTATTTCTACTTGCACATCCTCATCTGCATATCTATCACTCCAGTGTTAATTGTTAAATTGTAATTACTTAATCACTATGGCCTATTTATTGCCTTACCTCCTTACTTCATTTGCACACACTGTATTCAGATATTTCTATTGTGTTATTGACTGTACGTTTGTTTATCCCTTGTATCTCTGTTGTTTTTGTCGCACTGCTTTGCTTTATCTTGGCCAGGTCGCAGTTGTAAATGAGAACATGTTCTCAACTGGCCTACCTGGTTAAATTAAAAGGTAAAATAAATAAAAAATACTTGATCAGAATTGCATCAGTGTCCGCCAGATGCGATGTGTTGGGCACTTCTCCCAATCTCAGCAGAGCTCGTGAAGTAGAATTATTGTACTGTCATTAGCAATAACCTGTCTGTGTGACTCTTACTCTAATTACTGTACTGTTCTCTCACCTATGTAGCTTTACATACCGAATACAGATTCACTTTATTTTTTATTTTCTATTCTCTTTCTGTTTCCCAAAGTCACTTGTTTTTATTCTTTCCCTTTGTTTCCCTGGTTCCTCCTCAATTGCCCTGGCCGCTTCTATAGATCTATCAGGTTCATAAGGAAGGCTTGTGGTTACTTGCTTTATAAAATTAATTCCTGTACTGTTTTTCTACTTTCATTATCATCTTTTAAAATGTGCTTGAATTCAAATGCTAAGTAGTAAAAAAAAATATAAAAAAATGCATTCCCATATAAATGTTGGACACCAACTCATTTCAGGGTTTTTCTTTTAAGTATTTTCTTCATTGTAGAATAATAGTGAATGTAGTAACCAAAAAAGTGTTAAACAAATCAAAAATATATTTGAGATTCTTCAAAGTAGCCACCCTTTGCCAGCTTTGTAAACTCTTAGCATTCTCTCAACCAGCTTTTCCAACAGTCTTGAAGGAGTTCCCACATACGGTTGGAACCAAAAATCTCAAATTTGGACTCATCAGTCCAATGGACAGATTTCCACCAGTCGAATGTCCATTGCTCGTGTTTCTTAGCCCAAGCAAGTCTTCTTCTTATTGGTGTCCTTTTAGTAGTGGTTTCTTTGCAGCAATTAGACATGAAGGCCTGATTTCACGTATTCTCCTCTGAACTGTTGAGATGTCTGTCACTTGAACTCTAAAGAATTTATTTGGGCTGCAATTTGAGGCTAGTAACTCTAATGAACTTATATTTTGCAGCAGAGGTAACTCTGGGTCTTCCTTTCCTGTGGCGGTCCTCATGAGAGCCAGCTTCATCATTGCGCTTGGTTTTTGCAACTGCACTTGAAGAAATTTTAAAAGTTCTAGAAATGTTCCTTATTGACTGACCTTCATGTCTTAAAGTAATGATGGACTGGCATTTCTATTTGCTTATTTGAGCTGTTCTTGCCTTAATGTGGACTTGCCCTATATGGTAAAAGGAAATCTTCTGTATACCACCCCTAACTTGTCACAACACAACTGATTGGCTCAAATGCATCAAGAAGGAAAGACATTCCACAAATGAACTTTTAACAAGGCATACCCGTTAATTGAAATGCATTCCAGGTGACTACCCCATGAAGCTTGTTGAGAGAATGCCAAGAGTGCAAAGCTGTCATCAATGCAATGGGTGGCTACTTTAAAGAATCTCAAATATAAAATGTATTTTGATTTAGCACTCTTTTTGGTTACTACATGACTCCATATGTGTTTTTTCATAGTTTTGATGTCTTCACTATTATTCTACAATGTAGAAAATAGTAAATTAAAGAAAAACCCTTGAATGAGTAGGTGTGAACGTTTGACTGGTACTGGAACTAGATAATAATGGAAGTCTGAGCTGTGAGTGTCCTTCCTCTCCTGCTCTTTCCTCAGACATATTATGGCTTGGAGAACAAAGTAGACGGTGAATGGGGACACGTCACGCAATGGATGGTACAGCCGCTTCCTGGTTATGGTGGTCAATAACAATAATTAATCTTTGGCAAACATATGCATTGCTGAATGAATTAGCTGTACTAACAGTTGTGGAATAATACTTTTGTTTTGATGAATGCATTATGGAAATGTACTCATTTTGAATATTCAAAACTGTTAGAAATGCCAGATTGCCAGTGGTATAATGTCAGTTGTTAGCCACAGGGCATAGCTGAGATCTTAAAAATGGGCTTTGATCTTAAACCTGTATTGCATTTGCTTTTTGTTTTTATCCAAGAGGCTTTTGTGTGCAATGTGCCTTTTAGCTTAGAAGTTCTAGAGCGGCTTGTTGATTTACAAGGTCACACATCTAATGATAATCCAGTCGTTCAGGAAATGTATGTGCATGCTGATTGGGTTTGGATCTGCATGTCCTATCCCTTTCGTGTGGACTGCATGGGTTTTGATTATCCTGTTGTACTGCCAAGCGATTTTATCTTATTCTTGTACAGTTTACCTGGGTGGTTCAGATCCACCGGACTGGACACGCGTCTCTTGTCGTATTGTGTTTTTAAAAGATATACCGAAATGTGACGGTATCGGACATCAGTACCAGGTAACCAACCACAGCATGTAGGAGGTATGAGAGGTGCCGCTGCAGGACAGAAGCTAATCTGTGTGTGTGACCATGTTTAGTTGGGTGACAGGATTACTATACTATCCATGGCCATAGTGATATATTGAACTGCATGCATGGAATGGCTGCAGTGCACTTGACCATTGACAATGGTTCACTTTCAAAGTTTAGCAGGCAATTACCCTTCTCTTTCAATTCTCCTCAGTTTAATATCCACAGTGAGTTGACTTGGAAGAAGTGAGCATACGTGCTAGAAGTCTTCATTTGGAATCATTGTGTTTTTGCATGTAAGTGTGCTGTTGAGTTTACATTTGGTTTCTTGTTGAAACCCCTCTCTGACAGGCCTATATGAACACCTATGTTGACCTTGTCCTAAGTGTCACCTGTCCTGTCATTTGACCCTTAATCTTTATCTGTGTATCCTCTTTTCCTTTTAATTTCTCTAGGAGGACAGTGAGAGGTACTCTTGCCCCTCAGAGACATACCTCTGTGTATATTATTTTCCCCCTCTCCCTTTTTAAACCTCTCCATCTGAAAAAAAAAAGCAGCTTTAATTTCTTGAAACCGTTACCTTGAACTCGGGTGCTGGAGAGTCACAATGTCAGCAGGCTTTTGTTCCGGTCAGATACTGATCCACTTGAGTCAATTGATGATCTTATTATCCTATCAGTCAATACACTCGAATAGTGTTCCAATATCCAATCCATACTAGCATACTATTTAGTATGGGTCGATTGACAATACATCGCCATCATGTAGTAGGCTTGTTGGAATGTATGTCACGTCATTCTGTGGCCCACTCTGACTCCAGTGACCTGGGCCATTGAGCTGTGTGCTCAGGCACATAATCTAGGCTGGACAGTCAGGGAGCAGAGCGAAAGAGGTCATTGTCAGGTCATTTTATAGACCGAGGACAGAGATCATGTTTCAATTAACCATGTTAAACACTAAGGTTGGGGTCAATTTAATTTCGATTCAGGAAGTAAACTGAAATTCCGATCTTCTTGGATCAAAAAATGAATTGCCATTTCAGTTTACTTCTTTAATTGACTGTTTAACCACATGCCAATAGTAAAAAAATTTATTCCAAATACAGATGATGTACTGGGAAATAAAATCCTTTTTTGTTTCCCACACAGATCTCAGATGATGATGAGCAGATGTCGGTGGGCAGCCGAGGCAGTGTGAGGGTCAGTATCACTCAAACTCTGTCATCTTTAATTTCAAACCAATTGCACAGACTCTGGCCCTGTTAAGAGACTTGAGGTCGAAATTACCCCTAACCTCAGATCCAGGATCAGATTTTCTAGTTCCACATCCTAACTGTAGCCATTAGGACAGTATGAAGGAAAAAGGAAACCGCACACTGCTCTTGATAGTATCACTGATATATATAGTACACTTGATACTATCGAGCAGTGTGCGGTTTCCTTTTTCCTTCATCTTGTTCGGCTGTTGCCATGCACCTGCAAATAAGATTTCTCAGATGTGCAAGTGCCTTTTTGAAATTAGCCATTAGGACAGTAAAAATAAACATCTGACCCTGGACCAGTGGTTGGGGGCAATTTCTATTAACTTACGCATGAATGTACAACCATGACTTGGTGCTTAAACCCTTGGTGACGATGCTTTTATGTCATTGAGCAGTCGGATCTTGATGTAATAGAGGCCTATGGAGGAGTGGTAATCGCTCACCCTTCCATGCCATAATGGTCCTTTTGTCGGTAACATTCGTTTTTATAATTTAAACACTATTCAGAGCAAGGTAAAGATGGAGTACCAATACATGACAGTCCTCTTAGGAGAAAATTAAGTATACCTGGATCAGGCACCAATTATGCCCCGGTAGTTTTTGCTCTTGGCGACGGCAAAATATCTTCACAGGAAGACCTACAGATTGTTCGGTTTGCTCATTTATTTACATGAACTCAAGCCTTCCATCAGTTGAACTGCTGACGTGATAGTTACTTACCATGTGTTTTAATGTGTGTTTGGAAGATTGGATGGGTGTGCAGTGTTGGGTTCGTGTGTGTGTCAAACATTAGCATGGAGGACTAATTGTGTTCAGACAATGGTGTGTGCTCAGTGGAGAAAGTTGGCACGGCTGTGTGACACAAAGCCTGACTAATTGACATTTGTGTTCTAAAGTTGAGTTGCACGTTCTATTACCATTTACCATCTGAATTACTAATGATTGCTCCTCTGAGCCTTGTGTTTCGATGCTTAGTAGCTAAACAAGCACTTGTATTTTCACACACAGTTCTTAGCTATAATTCGAATTAGTTGGATTATTTGTTAAATTGTATTCCCCCCCCCCATTTTGGTCCAGTTGGTTTAATATTTCCAAATTTCAAACTAAAATGCCTACACAAAACAAGTCATTTCTTTATTGGAGAAAAATGATCATGTTAAATCCATCTATGATTATCAAGAAGCATAATGTTCCGGGCGGCAGTCAATTTTTTACATTCAATTGTACACTTGTTTACATGGATATGCTTCTTAATAAAACCTATTCGAAACAAGCCATTACACCTCGTTATTATCATGGCTTTTAATTATTATTATTATTCAGGTTATTACTTATGAATCACCAAATTTAAGATATGCCAGGTTGGATAGGATCTGTCACATTTACGTATATATGCCTACCTTGTCTGTTTGCTTTTGCATATATATTATTTTAATACAGATCCTATTTGACACACAAAACCAGCCTAAGCTACTGAAAATAGGCATTTTTACAAGATTAAATCATGACATGAACGTTTTGATTCTTATTGAAGAGATGGAGTCCAGAAGGGTACTTTAGGAGACTTTCTGATTGGACATAAAGGCCTATGGAGAGAATCAGCAAACTCGCGCTGAGGCTATAAGATAATGAATTGACAAGGAAAGTATGAAGGGCACAGCTATGCTATAGTATGAAGATGAAATTGACAATCATTAAAATAGGAACTATTATAATTTTGAATGGGTGTTAAAAAAAAACTTTGGATTTACTGTGTGAGGTGAAGAAAAAAAGACTTAAAAGAAAGCAGACACACGCTCATTGTTCACATGGAGCGGGTAAATGATAGTATGAAATAAACCAAAACTTGTTTCTCACAAGTGTAACCGGTTGTGAACTCCACAAACGTTTCCACTCCGAGAATGAGAACGGTAAATTACTGTAATCGATACATACATTGTCAAAATTAATGTAACCAAATGACAGCGATAATGTTAAATTTCCTGTTTTACAAACGGAAGGCTACCACATGGGCATTCGTAAAAGTGCATTGTGGCCGACACTATATATCCTAGGGTACTACCCTACTTTGTGAGGATAGGAGGGCAGCAATTTTGTCTGGCCTAGAACGGCATAGCGGCCAGGACCAGGCCTGATCAGCATTGATTAGTCTATATATATTAAGAAAGGATTTACATATCAAATTATACCATGCCAGGTTGGAGAGGACTGGCGCATTGTCCATTTTTGGGACATTAGCCCATTATAGGCTCAGAGCCAGAACAACCTTGTCAGCTGCTGTTGAATAATTAGATACATTTAACCTTTTATTTTTTTAAATACAATTTATTTATTAGCAAGTGACGAATGTGCATTGTGTAAAGTCCACAACAAACTTTTTTTTTTCTTTTTCTGAAGTCCCATAGCGCTCTACACCCTGGCGCATCTAGCGGATTAGCAGCTCGAGCATCAAATGATGGAAAGAGGAGGAGCAGAAAGTTTGGTTGACTAAGTTAGCAAAACCAATTGCTTATCATTAATAAACACTTCCACTATTGGGTCAAGTTTATCTACATGAAAATAAAGTTAATATAATCCTAAAATGAATGTAGGCTTATTTAAATGGTTTTGATGTTTTATTTTATTTTCATGATTCTTTAACCATCAGTTATTCAATTAGTCACAGCCCTAATGAGTAGTTGCTACAGCGGACTAATGTCGTGGGAAGTTCCGTACTGAGTCATTTCTTCAAAGAATCTTTATTTAATATAGATTCATTATTGCAATAATGAAGCCATTGACCCCACACTCTGAAGTGTTGCCGAGTGCTTAACTGATAATGAAAAAACATGTTATATAGGACCTAAAAATGCTTAGTCAGCCTGGTTCCAACCTTCCCATAAGCCACCTTGGCCCATCTCCTGGTTATCTGCACGGGATATTGTTTTACTTCCAACCCGGCTAAGTTTCCCAGATGCCAGGAAGACGAGATAATGAGGCATTGTTCTAAACTCTTCCAGGCTATGTCTATCTCGGGTCACACACACACCACATCTTGTTTATGGAATGCCATCTTTTAGGTTTGTATCACCAAGTCATTGTCAGCTCAAGCTATCGCTAGCAGACTAACTGCAGATAGCTAGACTGGAGACCATCTCTTTACAGAAATACAGAATTAAATAGAACAGAAATGTCCAACTATTTGTTAAGTATTAATTCCTAACTATTAATATTATACAAATCAGGTAAATGTGTACATTTTCTATCACAATACTCTGTTTGTCCCTGGTTAGTGTAATGGAGTAAATCGACTGTTAAAGAGCTGGCTAGCCTGACTGCCAACCTTCTGTTCCAACACAAACACAGGTCGCCTCCCAAACGGCTCCCTATTCCCTTTTTTATAGTGCACTAGTTTGGACCAGGGTCCAGTGGGTATCATAAGTATTTGGATTTGTTCACATTTTATTGCGTTACAAAGTGGTATTGAAATGAATTTCATTGGGATTTCTTGTTGTCGATCTACACAAAATAATCTGTCAAAGTGGATTTTTTTTCTTAATTTGTATTATTAATGAAAAATAAAACACGAATGTTCAGTTAACTGACAAAATAAAGGAAACGCCAACACAAAGTGTTTTAATAGGGTGAGCCAGAACCGCTTAAATGCACCTTGGCATGGATTCTACAAGTTTCAGGGACTCTATTGGAGGGATGCGACATCATGCTTCCATGAGAATTTCCATAATTTGGTGTTTTGTTGATGGCGGTGTAAAACGCTGTCTCAGGCGCCGCTGCAGAATCTCCCATGTGTGTTCTATTGGGTTTTGATCTGGTGACTGAGCCGGCCATGGCATACATCGTTTCATGCTCATCAAACCATTCAGTGTCCACTCGTGCCCTATGTGGAAGCACCCGCTTTCAATGTACTTTGTATTTCTCATTTACCCCAGTGTTTCCATTTTTTTGGAAGTTACCAATACCTTGATTAGATAAGTTCATTACATGTTAGAAACTCATTTGCCAGCGCTTACACGTAAGTCTTAGAGCTTTGCACACTGGGATTTGTGCAATATTTGCTTATTGTTCTTTTCAAATTATTATTATTTTGCTCAAGCTCTGTCAAGGTTTTGGGGATCATGGCTTAACCGCAATGTTCAAGTCTTTCCATAGATCTTCAAGAAAATGTAGGTCAAAACTGGCCACTGAGAAACATTCGCTGTCTTCTTGGTAAGTAACTTGTGTAGATTTGGCCTTGTTGTAGGTTATTGTCCTGCTGAAAGGTGAATTCCTGTCCTAGTGTGCTGGAAAACAGACTGAAGCATGTTTTCCTCTAGGACTTTTCCATCCTGTTTTATTTTTATCCTGGAAAAACTCCACCGGTCTTTGGCAACGTCAAGCATACCCATACAATGATGCAGCCACCACCATGGTTGAAAAAAAGGAGGTAGTTACACAGTGATGTGTTGCATTGGATTTGCCCCAAATATAAGGCTTTGCATTTAGGCCAAAAAGGTTATTCATTTGCTGTGTTTTGTTTTTGCAGTATTACTTTATGCATCCTGTATGCAACAGGGCACTGTTTTGGAATATTTGTGTTCTGTGTATTTTTCTTTACTCAGATTTAGGTCATTATTGTGGAGTAATTACAATGTTGATTCATCCTCAGTTTTCTCCTTTCATGGCCATTGAACTCTAGCTGTTTCAAAATCACCAATCGCCTGAGCAGTGTCCTTCATGCCCTGCAGTTTAGAAGCACAACTATCTTTGTGGGGTGGTTTAATACATCATTCACAAGATAATTACAATTTTAAGAGATTCAATGATTTGTTATCTACCAATGACTGCCCTTTTTGTAGTTGAATCTGAGCTTGAAATCCAATACTTGACTGAGGGACCTTACATATGTAGTATGTATGGGGGTCAGAGGAAAGGGGTAGTCATAAAAAAATGTCAAGCCCTTATTTGTCCATGTGGCTTAAAAAAAAAGTCACATTTTTCTCCTGAACTAATTTAGGCTTGCATAAACAAAAGGTTTGAATACTATTTTAGTTATTAGATTTTTATAAATATTTAAAATATATATATCTTATCACTTTTTAAATTATGAACAACAAGGAACAATCACAATTAAATCAGTTTCAATCCCACTTTGTCACGCAACAAAATGTGGAAAAAAAATCCAAGGGTAGTGTGCATACTTATAATGCCCACTGTATAGGGAATAGTGCCATTTGGGATTCAGACACCGACGCAGCACTATTTTTAGCACGGTTGTCTGAATCTTCATAGAGAATTGTTTTATGGGGAGTAATCATGGAAAATATTGTACTGCTAAGGTTCTGGAGTAGAGTTGATATGTTGAGTGTGACATCATTCCATAAAGGGAAACGCAAGTTGTTAAAACCAAAAAAAATGTTGGGTCTAGGCCTAGTTGCATCAGTTTGGGATTTTCTCGGCTTTTGCACCTGTTTTGCTTGTTTGACCCAAATCATAAAGTAACACATGGCTAACATCTTGATCAGTTGTTTGGTGATGATGGGAATCAATGAGGCGATTGCAAGGTTTCTGTCTCGCATCTTGCCTTTTTGCACATGTTTTTGTATTCTTTCTGTGACACCTGGTACAGTATTTCAGTCATTACTGTGTGTGGGGCATGGGTAGCTAACAGCCCGATGGCTTTCCCGATGGGCGGAGAGAGAGCTCCTGACACACACCTTTACCCTCCTGTCCGATCTTCCTCTCCTCCACCCTCCCCCTCTCCCACTCTCCCAGGGCTGCTCCTCCCTTTCCTGGGTGAAGGACAAGAAGTCCAACCAAGATAAAGACAAACACAAAGTAAAGACGTAAGCCTCTGATCTTAATTATTAGCCCAAATATATATATTTTTTGCGTTATTCTTGCTCATTTGCGTGGCTTCTGTCCCTTACAGAGCAACGGTTATGACAATGGGTACAGTGCTATTCAATGGGTACAGTGCTAGTAGTGCCTTTTAACCTGTAGTAACTGGCTAGCCTCCAGCAGGGTAAATGGATGGATGCCAATGAGTAAAAGTTGACTTCAGTTTGAACAAGTTAAATGGTCAGAAATGTGTGTTCAGTGCGCATGTTTTAGAAGGGAATTTCAGGATAGTGAGTTTTCCATGACACCTAATTCCATACTGTTTGTTTCTGTATTCCTTATTTCATCAGTCCACTGTTTATAAGGTCATTATTGACCACATTGAACTATTCAAAGACAGTTTCTTGACTGTTCCTTTTGTTCAATTTTGGATTAATTGAGGAAAGTTATGGTTATGATTTCGCAGATAGAAGGGTGCAATTTTACATGGTGTGCTCGCTGTGCTGTAGTTCATTAGGCTTTCTCCATCTCTCCTCTTCACCCACTCTCAGAGCTCCAGACTCAGTGATGAGCACAAGCAGGGTCTCTCACTACTCCAGATTAGATCTGCAGCTGGTGGGTTCCCTCTCCCGATTTCTTTCTTTCTTTTATAATTCTGGTAAAAGCCCTACTGCCTTCATTTATTCTGCCAATAAAGAACCATTTTGAATTCAAAATATATTGATCCGAAGATGGTTAACTCTGCATCTTCCGCTTTCTAAGGAAATTGATTGTGGCACAAATGTGGCCTGTTTTCATAGCAATGTTGTAAAGTTGTAGACACCAGGGTTTTAGTTCTCTCTCTCTCTCCCCCCTCACCCACTCTCAGAGCTCCAGACTCTGTGATATGGGCATTAGCAGTCTCTCACTCCTCCAGACTAGACCTGCAGCCGGTGGGTGTCGTGTAAATGACTGTGCATTAATACTTTTGGTGTTACCTACAGATGCTGGATCTCACTTCTGACCCCAATTTGTATTGTGGATTATGTGCGTCTTACGTAATGCTCATTCCTTCCTCTTCTCTCTTTCTCAGCATGGCTTGTCCACTAACCGTCGAGTGATACCTGCAAGTCTGACTCCTCTCTCTCACTGTGTTTTTCTTCCAGTTAATCTGGGTGTTTTTTGTTCTTCACTCGTGTTTCTTTAGCATTCTCTTTAGAGTAGCCACCTTTAGCTTTACATGGATATGTTTTCTTGTTCAGCATTTATGCCAAATGGATTTATGCCAGAAGCGTTTGACATGATTGACTTAGTATGACTCGGCATGGTTTCATTCATCATTATTAAAACTTTAGAAAGAAACTGTGAACTGTGTGTGAAGTTACGGCCACAGAAATAATGCTAATGGAGTACAGCTCAGGATTTGAATTATTTATTTTATACAGTCATTTTTGCTCATCATTATCAAGGGTGTCAATAATTTCAGACTCCACTGACCTGGAGTCCACTGACCTTGTGATGTTGGCTAGGGGATGTTTCCAACTACTTTTGTAGTATTGAATGGGATTGTCATTGGCCAGTTTTAACTTTTCAACAAAACACATTTCAACGTAGGTTTCCTAGTCCTTTCGGTTTCCTCTCTTTTTTTGGTGTTGCTTTTTATCTTTCAATCCCTCTTTCTCTAATTGTAGGCATCCTATACTTCCTCTGAACTTTATAACAAAAATGGTCTGTCCTCTCCTAGAAAACAGCTTTCTTCCTACAATGGCTACGAGGTCTATTCACACACACTTCGAAGTTGTATGTAAAGACAACATTACCTCTTTCCTGAGGTGTGAACTCCCAGAACTGCTCCTAGATCGGTTTGTGCTGTTTTGCCAATATGTTTGGTGTGACCATGACCGTGGTACAGATCTGGGACCAGGCTATATGACATGGTCTTAATGTTACCCAGGCACTGACTGCAATGTCTTTTGAATACATGTTGTGACATGTATTCTTACTCCCTCCCCACTGTACCAACATATTTAGTAATCTGGGCTACTCTGCCAGATCTACTACCGGTGCCATCACAGGGTTTGTGAAGGCATTCATTAATCTGACCTTTGACCCCACCCAATATGATACTGTACGGTGCATTCTGAAAGTATTCAGACCTTGAGTTTTTGCACATTTTGTTGTGTCACAGCCTTATTCTAAAATGGATTGAATTGTTTGTTTTTTTCCCACCTCATTAATCTACACACACTACCCCATAATGACAAAGTAAAAACAGGTTTTAAGAAATGTTTGCAATTACAGCCTCGTCATCTTCATATGACGCTATAAGCTTGGCACACCTGTATTTTGGGAGTTTCTCCCATTTTATTCTCTGCAGATCCTCTCAAGCTCGGTCAGGTTGGATGGGGAGCGTAGCTGCACCACTATTTTAAGGTCTCACCAGAGACATTCGATCAGGTCCGGGCTCTGGCTGGACCACTCAAGGACATTCAGAGACTTGTCCCGAAGCCACTCCTACATTGTCTTGGCTGTGTGCTTGGGGATGTTGTCCTGTTGGAAGGTGAACCTTCGACCCAGTATGAGGTCCTGAGTGCTCTGGAGCAGGTTTTCATCAAGGTTCTCTCTGTACTTTGCTCTGTTCATCTTTCCCTCGATCCTGACTATTCTCCCAGTCTCTGACGCTGAAAAACATCCCCACAGCATGATGTTGCCTCTACCATGATTCACCGTAGGGATGGTGCCAGGTTTCATCCAGATGTGGCGCTTGGCATTCAGGCCAAAGAGTTCAATCCTGGTTCCATCAGACCAGAGTCTTTTTTTTTCTCATGGTCCAAGAGTCCATTAGGTGCCTTTTGGCAAGCTCCAGGTGGGCTGTCGTGCCTTTTACTGATTGGCTTCCGTCTGGACACTCTACCATAAAGGCCTGATTGGTGGAGTGCTGCAGAGATGGTTGTTCTCAACTGTACTCTTCTTTGATGTGCTATCCAAACTTGTGAACCCGACTGGTTTGTGACTACTATGATAGCCAATTCCATTGTAAAATTTCCATTCTGATTTATCAGAAATTCCGTTACTGATTTTGGTGATGGAATTTCTAGTTTTAATCACTTAATTGACATCAGTAAACACATTAACTAATTGATAGTTCACAGAAGTAACAAGTAAATATAGAGCTATCTTCTCTCTCATGAGGGAGAGAGGTTTGAAAATATCTTAAAGATATGTTGGTTTTTGGTAATGGATTCTCAAGGAAATGTTTCTTAAACTTACAGAAGGCAGAAAAAGTTATCCGTTAGTCAGGGCTGTGACAGTAATTGAATAACCGACGGTTATGGATGAATGCCATCATGAACATAAAATTACTGTCAAAACTGTTTAAATAGGGTTATTTTTTTAAGTTTTTAGCTTGATCTTCGTGTAGATAAACTTGACCTAATAGCTGGAGTGTTTTCTAATGATTATAAGCAATTGTTTTGCTGACTTAGTCTGTCTACAGCTCCTCCTCTTTCCAACTGTCTTTTGATGCACAAGCAGCTAATCTGCTAGATGTGCGGGGGTGCAGACCACTATAGGCTATGGCACTATAGTAAAAACAAAATGTTGGTGTGGACTTTCTTTTATACAATACACGTTTTCATCGCTTGCTAGCAAATAAATAAATCTGTCTTTTAATGTTTGGATGAATCTGGCTTCATTAATTATTCAACAGCAGTAGAGGAGGTTGTTCTGGCTCTGAGCCTAAAATGCGCTAATGTTGTCTCAAATGGACAACGCGCCAATCCTCTCCAACCTGGCATGGTATAATTTGATACGGAATCTTTTCTTAATTTCTAGACTAATCAATGGTGATCAGGCTCGGTCCTGGCTGATATGCTGCCCTAAGCAAGACCAAAAAAAAATCTACCTTCCAATCCCTGCCACGTAGAATAGTAGCCTAGGCCAGGGAGTCTGAACATCAGACAGGATGCCATTGTCTCCCTGAATCTGTGCAATGGCTACTGCTATAGGTTTCAGGCTATAGGTTTCAGAATCCTCTTGATGGGGCTGTCCATATTGGCAGACTGTGATATGGCCAGATCTTGGGGAGACTCCTTCCCCTCCAGGAGACTGTCAAACATGATGACAACATCAACCCAACAGGTGTTTCTGGGCAGATTCAATGTGGTGCTCTTATTCTTCTCATTTTGCTTGGTGAGGTCGATTGCTGCTATAACTTGATGACCCTTCACATATCTAACCTTTTCCTTGGCTCTCTTGTAGAGTGTATCCATTGTTTTCAGTGCCATGATGTCCTTGAGGAGCAGATTCAATGCATGAGCAGCACAGCCAATGGGTGTGATGTGAGGGTAGGACTCCTCCACTTTAGACCAAGCAGCCTTCATGTTCGCAGTATTGTCGGTCACCAGATGCCTTGTGTGGTCCAAGGTCATTGACTGCCTTCAGCTCATCTTTAATGTAGAGACCAGTGTGTCTGTTGTCCTTGTGTCTGTGCCGGAAATTTACCTGAAAGTTTTCGGCCCTTTGCAGCCCTGCTAGCACGACACAGATGATTTCAAATAATCAACTCTTCAAGTTTAAATTATTTGAATGAACCACTAAATGGCACACACACACAATCTGTCCCAATTTTCTCAAGACTTAAAAATCCTTCTTTAACCTGTCTCCGCCCCTTCATCTACACTGATTTTTAAAGTGGATTTAACAAGCAATATCAATAAGAGATCATCGCTTTCACTTGGATTCACCTGGCCAGTTTTTCATGGAGAGAGCAGGTGTTCTTAATGTTTTCTATACTCGGTGTGTGTCCAATCAAAGTTTCCTAAAGAAGCCGGTCTGGTCTCCATCTCTTTTAATAAGAATCAAACGCTCAGTCTTGTTAAGGGCCTATTTTCAGTAGCTTGGTCAACATTATTTCTCTCCTTACCATATCCTCTCTTTGAAGAACATATGCCAATGTCCATTGAATGACCGCAGCAGCAGGGTTTGTGACGTTATGCGTGTCACGTGTGTGTGCGTGTTCTTGTGTGCGTGCACATTGATGCTGGTGGGTGAGTGTGCCATCCCCAGCCTTCAGAGTACAGTAGTTATCGTGGAACCAGGTCCAGGGTGTCCTCTAAAGCCAGCTCAGTCCATGCCAGCCCCAGTGGTGAGCACCCCTCAGTCACACTGTCCAGCCATGGAACCTTATTAGAGTGACACGGCCATTGAACAAGCATAATCACAGACTGACGACTTTTATAGTGGACTAGTCGTATTGTCTTGAGTTAAAGTAAGCCTTCATAGTTGTACTTTGTTTTTTTCAGTGAAGTTTTTTAAATTCATGGTGATATCAGACTTGAATGGTTTATGCATTTTCTGTCATTTTAAAATGTATTTTTATTTTACCTTTATTTAACTAGGCAAGTCAGTTGAGAACAAATTCTTATTTTCAATGACTGCCTAGGAACAGTGGGTTAACTGCCTTGTTCAGAGGGAGAACGACAGATTTTTACCTTGTCAGCTCGGGGATTCGATCTTGCAACCTTTCAGTTACTAGTCCAATGCTCTATCCACATATCTCCTAAAGTCTTTGTCCATTGCAATTCAATTATGTCTATGGCATTGACAATTTGGCTCCTGATTTGCTTGTTCTGTCCATAAGGAATTAATTGAGAATCGGAAGGTCAGTCATCAACAGTAGTCGATTGCAGCCATATTTCACAATAACCACCATCTCAAAGGCCTTTGGGTAATTTGTTAGTGGTGATTGGCAAAGCATTACAGGGTTATGCTGCGTCATGCCAAAATAAATCTCAGCGATTGCCCTGTGCCTTTTGTGATTGGGTTTTGTTTGACACAACAGGGATATAAGTAGATAAATAGATAACTGGCATCTTTCAGATGGAGATTATAATTGTTACAGACAAAGTGATGTCTGCCACCCAGTTCAGCCTTCTGTTGTAACTCCTATTGTGTTGAGAGGTTGCCCAGAAAAGCAACTTGTTTAAATTGTCAACTCAGGGCAAATATTCTATTAACCAGTGGCAAGAATATGAAGACTAGTTGATGTCTGGTACGCTGAGTCATCCTACCTTTTTACATATCATCAAACTTTATTTCTTTACAGGAATCCTTTTGCATGTGGGCTACTGTGTATACTGTCTGGGATGCTCATTACTCTATACAGCTGTAGGCTGATCCTTGTTCCTAGAGTCCATTTTACACATTCTCAGTTTAGCCATTTATTGTGTGTTCTGGTTGGAAAGAGGCAATATACACGTGTATTTGGCTATACACGAGTATTGGGCTATATAGAGAGCTCTGTGTTTATGTGCATGTGAGAGAAAGTGACCTCCCTGAAATATACCCTGTGGCATTCCGCCCTCTAGTGGGCCACTATGATGACTGCAGCTTCCTGCTCGGCCACCTGCAGTAGCCTGCCAGGAGGACCTGGGTCACATGACCATCCACAATTTATCCGATGTGAGTGGGGCGGCACTACCTTCCCAGAGTCATGGCAGTATGGTCTCAACTCTCACAGAGAGACTGTCTGCTTTCGTGTGGAGTTGGAGGGTAGACCACTGTCTGACCTGGATGGTATGGTCATTGGCAAGATGGGAAAGAGGAGACCTTAGAAAGTGCTTTTAGAACTAATGAGATGTCAACACTGGCACTAGTTAATAAAAAATATAAATTGCAATTATATAGCGTAAAGTTGGATAGTGTGTTGATTAAACAAATTAGTGTTGTAGAATGGGATAAATGGGACTAACAATATGGTGTGTCGTGGACTAGAACTACTTTTGACTAAACTATTTTCCAAGAACTCCTGTAACCAGTATTGATGCTGATTTGATAGGCATGGGAAGTGAACAATATGACTAACATAGCATGTCTACTACTGAGGACAGTTTTGATATTCCATATGTAGTAATATGTCAGTTGTTGTGACAGATAAGAACAATGCAAGCCACTGAAGTTCACAGACCAGTCTGACAATTAGGCATGCACTTATGATGGTTTATGATTGGATGGGAAGACTGCGGATTGTCCCCAAAGCTTTGGAGGGATAATGTGATTGGCCAAAGTGGAGAAAGGTAAAGATGTGATGGGGAAATTGAGTGCAGTCTTGTGGCAGAAGAGTCAGTATTTTTTTTCCCCCATTCCTTGTGAATCCATGGCACTTTGCCCCTTTTAAAGGCATGATGTGGTCCCGATTTATATCAGTATGTCCCCTTTGTTCCCAGGTGGAGGACAGAGATTTCCTGGAAAAGGGATCTCAATCTGCTTCCACCCTAACGGCAGCTACCCTCGCTTCACTCAGCGGGTCTTCCTCCCGGAGAGGAAGTGGCGAATTGTCGATGACTGGCGACACAGACACCTCCATACTAGAGATCAAGGTAAGAAAGCCATGGGTGTTCTAGCACCCTCTCACGTCCACTCTTTAAGAGCCCATACCTGTACAACACACACTGCTCTGCAGATGTTGTTCTCTACCTGTCATTGTGCTCATCACTTCATCTATCAACCCTGTCGCAGCATGCTTCTGTCTCTTTCCTCACCCCTTCCATGCTCTTCACCCCAGGAGATTCATGAGCTGAAGGATCAGATCCAAGATGTGGAGTCTGATGTGGAACTGGATCCTACTCAGTCCCAGATGCAAATATATGCATATTATTATTATTATTATTATTATTATTATTATTATTATTTATTATTAGTAGTAGTAGTAGTAGTAGTATTGGATAGAAAACACTCTGAAGTTTCTATGATGTCTGTTTGAATGATGTCTGTGAGTATAACATAACTCATATGGCAGGCAAAATCCTCAGGAAAAAATCCAAACTGGAAGTGGGAATTCTGAGGTTTGTCGTTTTTGAACTCACCCCTATCGAATAGACAGTGGGATATTGGTTATTTTGCACTTCCTAAGGCTTCCACTAGATGTCAACCGTTTTTAGACCGTTGTTTCAGGCTTCTCATGTGAAGGGGGGCTGGATGGGAGCTGTTTGACTAAGGGGTCTGCCTACAGCCTCATTCTCAGTCACACGCTTTCACTTGAGCGGTAGCTCTTGTTCCATTCCTTTTCTACAGACAATTGAATTCCCCGGGTTGGAACATTATTGAACTTTTATTTACATTTACATTTAAGTCATTTAGCAGACGCTCTTATCCAGAGCGACTTATGATAAAAACATCCTAAAGATTGAATCTATACTTAGTTTGACAAGTTTCTTCGACCTGTAATATAACTTTTTGAATGTTTCGTCCGAATGGACCAGATCGCGCTTTTGGATTTGTTTACCAAACGCCCTAACAAAAGAAGCTATTGGACATAAATGGACATTATCGAACATAACAAGCATTTATTGTTGAACTGCGATTGCTGGGAGTGCAATCTGATGAAGATCATCAAAGGTAAGTGAATATTTCTAATGCTATTTAATGTTGACTACCCAACATGGCGGATATTTCTCTGGCTGGTTTGGGCTCTGAGCGCCGTTCTCAGATTATGATTTTTCCATAAAGTTTTTTTGAAATCTGACACAGCGGTTGCATTAAGGAGAAGTGTATCTAAAGTTTAATGTATAATAGTTGTATTTTCATTTATTATGAGTATTTTTGTGAATTCATGTGGCTCTCTGCACTATCACTGCATGTTTTAGAACTACTGAACGTAACACGCCAATGTAAAATAAGATTTTTGAATATAAATATGAACTTTATCGAACAAAACATACATGTATTGTGTAATATGAAGTCCTATGCAGTCGTCAGTGAACAGGGAGTACAGGAGGGGTAGAGGTAGATGTTTTCAGAAGATGGGCAGGGACTCTGCTGTCCTAGCTTCAGGGGGAAGCTGTTTCAACCATTGGGGTACCAGTACAGAGAAGAGCTTGGGCTGAGTGGGAGCTGTGAGGGCCAAGAGGCCTGAGATAGTAGAATGGCGTGCTCGGGTTGGGGTATAGGGTTTGAGCATAGCCTGAAGTTAGGGAAGGGCAGTTCCATAGGTAAGCACCATGGTCTTGTTTTGGATGCGAGCTTCGACTGGAAGCCAGTGGAGTGTGCGGAGGAGCAGGGTGACATGAGAGAACTTGAAGGTTGAAAACCAGGCGGGCTGCAGCATTCTGGATAAGTTGCAGGTCTTTGATGGCACAAGCGGGGAGCCCAGCCAACAGTGAGTTGCAGTACTCCAGATGGGAGAAGACGAGTGTCAAGTGTCTTGCCTGCCTTGTGAGATGGAAGGGATTGGGAAAGGGTGTGGTGCAAGGAGGGGAAAGTGAGTGTTGGATAGAAATGAAATCGAGGCAGACATCGGGAGGTTGAAGTCACAAAGTACGAAGAGCGGTGAGCCGTCGTCAGGAAATGAGCTTATCAAGGTGTCAACCTCATTGAGAAACTCTCCAAGGGCACCTGGTGGGCGATAGATGACAATGTTAAGCTTCAGTGGACAACTGACCAGGGTGGAATTGAAATGAGGAGATGAACAGGTGAGAGAGGGGGAAAAAGAATCTCTGCTTAAGAGAAATGAGTAGACCTGTGCCAACACCGCGACCAGATGCTCTCAGACTGAGCGAAAACAACCTAATCAGATGAAGAAAGAACCGTTTGTTTTCTGGGGTGATCCATGTCTCCATCAGAGCCAAAAACTCAAGGGGCTGAAGGCAGAGGTTAACTTGGCGTTCTTGACCGCAGATCGGCAGTTTCAAACACTGCCAGAAATCTGGAATTCCACATGGGTTGTGCGCGCAGGGTACACTAAATTAGAAGGGTTGCAGCCAAGGGTGGGGAATGTCTATAAAGCCTTCAGGTAGAGGTGCGAACAGGTATAGAAAACACACACATAGTTGACAAAGCTACAAAAGAGCTAAATACAGAATCTGTAAATAACTAGGTAAGATACTCAAGTGAGAGAGTGGTGTGGAAGCCTTCCTCTTTCCTTCCTGAGATGGAGCCTGAGAAGCTGGTTATATAAACTCAGAAATTAGATTAAACCACTCCCCCTGCAATACAGCCACTGATTACCAAAACAAGTCACAAATTGCCCTGGCACGTGATCCTAGTTGATGTGTCAACTATTTGCATATTATGAGCAGTCGGCAGTTCACACGACAAGTAGGGTCCTGGGAAAACAGCCAGCACTTAAAGTAGTTGGCCCTAGCTAGAAAAAAGACCGTACTAGACAAAATTATACTTATCACTCATGGAGATATCAGGAGGAGTCTAGCTATAGATTGAAGCACACACAATAACCCCACTGGCATGCAGTGGACAGCTTTTGCTTGGGTCTAACATTTACATAATTTCCCTGAATACGAATTATGTCCTTGGAATTCTTTCCATTCTCTATCACGTTTCTGACTTTTCCTCCCAGTTGAAACCACCTGAATGAGTACAGAGAATGGAAGTGGCAGCGCTTGATACAATACCCCTTTTTGGTTATTGGTGTGTCTTTTATGGGGGTGTGTTATTTTGTATATTCATTTTTTTGTGAGCGTTTGTTACTGTATGTCTGTCATGTTGTCCGTATGTGTGTTCCCATGTGCATACACTGTCGTGTCTTTGCTATGCTGGATTAAGTGATATGACATGCTATTCTATAAAATATTTTCTCTATTACCTGATTGAACTAATCATGTAATTAACTAGAAAGTCGGGGCACCACGAAATAATATGTATAGAGCTGTTATCTTCCAAATAAACTCTTAAAGACCTGGTCATCTTTTACATCAATAGCAGTCTATTCTTAATCGTCACATTATTCAGTCTCATCTGAAGTCGTAGAATTATTGTTTATCTTCACGAACCCTGGGTAACAAGTTGAATCAGCAATACAAACTTTGGTTTTATTTATTTACTAAATACCTAAACAATCACACAAAATTACACATACACAGGATGGGTCATACATTGATTACTAATTATGTCATAAAAGAAAACGTCCCTAGCGGACGGTACAGATATGATGGCTGGTTACACAAAGGGGGTTGGGTTTTGAATTAAAGGAATTTGGGTCTCTATCAGACTGCAATGCAGCTATCGTAAATACAGAATCTTATGCATACGTTGTAGTACCGTCGTTGTGGTAGGACAGATACTTTGTCCGTCCTTTCCTAGCCCACATTTACAGCTGCTGCTGGGTAGCCCAGTGGTTAGAGCATTGGACAAGTAAGGGAAGGTTGCAAGTTCAAATCCCCGAGCTGACAAGGTACAAATCTGTCGTTCTGCCCCTGAACAGGCAGTTAACCCACTGTTCCTAGGCCGTCATTGAAAATAAGAATTTGTTCTTAACTGACTTGCCTAGTTAAATAAAGGTTAAAAAAAAAAAAACTCAATGGCTAGGAGGTATCACTTCTTTAGTGAATAAGAGTTCAAAGTTCATACCAAGTTGCCATACTTTGAGCCCACGTTGAAGTTGGCTTAGTTCTGTAGTTTGATATTAGCCCTTTTAACGTATGGACCGTCGTCCTCGGGAACACAAATGTTACATTTTCATAAAGGGCTTATGTAGTAGGGGGAGAAGGTCGTGTTTCATAGTTCACAACCAATGTCGGTTCACATGGGCGGGACCACTGAGTTGAGCCTAGTTCACTTATGAAAACCAATTCTCTCATTTAGAAGGTAAAATTACATTTCATCTGTTCACAAATAGTTTCATATTTAAACATTTAAATTGCACAACAATTCCATGTGAATCTGATAACTATAATGTGTAGACTTTCCAAGATAGTTTGTCATCCTATCATCCAGTAATAATGTCTCCGATGACAACTGATCTGGTTTCATATTCTTTAAGTAAAAACACATATTTTCAACTGGTTGAATTACCGAAATATGGTTCTGTTCACCACCCTTTTGATGTTACCCAAACTCTGTTATGAAAAGGATTTCCAACAGTCCCTCTGTAGAGTAGAGAGAGAGGAAAGGGGAAAGGTATTTAATGGGTGTCATAAACCTCACACAACAGGCCAATGTCATGACACCAACAACAGGCATTTCTCTTCCTTTTAGGATTCCCTTGTGGAGGTGGAGGAAAAGTACCGCAAGGCCATGGTGTCCAACGCCCAGCTGGACAATGAGAAGAACAACCTGATGTACCAGGTAGATAGGCTGAAGGACTCGCTCATGGAGCTGGAAGAGCTGCTGGCCGAGTCACGCCGCGAGTATGATGCAAAGACCAAGGTATGGGAGAGATGAGGAGGGAGAGATGGAGAGGCAGAGAAAGGATAGGGCCAGATCAAGAGAAATATACAATTACAGTAAGATGAAAGATGACTGGAAAGGAGGCCAAGTTAGTAGAGTAAGGGGTAGGCTATAGAAGAGGGCGATATTAGGTGAAAACTGGGACTGACATTAGCCAAGTGGTGCCTTTTGGAAACTATAGCTGCCTGTACCAATGCAGTAATGGAGGATTATATACATGAACTGTAAATAAATAATTTCCTGGGTGTTTTTCTGGATCGAAAAAGGGCTTAGGGGGTGTGGCAATGGGCATGGTCAGCGCGGCTGATGTTTAAAGAATATTTTAGCTGTCCCCATCTTGGTGTAGAGAAGTATTTATATTATTTGTAAAGCCACTAAAAATGTCCATGTAACTGAGTGAAATGTTGTTTTAAAGCAAATGATAAAATGTTTCTGTTTTAAATGTCAATTATAGCTGTTTTTATCTCAATATCAAATCATTAACAATGAAGTACCTTAATGTGATTATTATTATTTTTTTATAAGTCATAAAGAAACAGAGCAATTTCTCAAAAAATAATTTTTCTAGGGGAAAACTGAAAAATAGCTGTTGGCATTTGGCAGAGAGGTTTGGATCTCTATTTCTTATGTTTATTGACTAATTTGCTGTATGTCGATGTCATCATGAAGGCCAAAACTTCCTCCCACTATAGCAGGCTGAAATTCTGTGGTCTTTTCAAACAGCTCTTACACTACAAGGGCATTTTTTCACAGTGTGGAAATTGGCCCTTTTTTAAAGCACATTTTATGTGATTCTATACTGCCATGGAACAGAGAAATGTGTGAAGTTTTAAAGCTAATTTCCTGCAATTCTATGCATTTTGCCATGGCTTTGTTCTTTTGCTCAAACATATTAACAAAATCAATAATGCTAAATTCATTAGTTTTTGTCATTTTCAATTCTCCCTGACTGTCGAGCTGTTTATTTTGGTGATTTGTTAGTTCTCAAATATTATATTATTTAAGAATACTAGCGGCACCCAGTCCATACAGACAGTAAATCATTGGAAATGAATAATTACATTTAATGCAATCACCCCCCTGCAAATTAAAAATGTGTTCATCTGTTGAGCTTTTTTTATATATATATATATATATGCTTTTATGGTAGTGGCCAGACGGAAGCCACTCATATCACATGACGGCCCTCTTGGAGTTTGCCAAAAGACTCTGACCATGAGAAACAAGAATCTCTAGTCTGATGAAACCAAGATTGAACTCTTTGGCCTGAATGCTAAGTGTCACATCTGGAAGAAACCAGGCACTGCTCATCACCTGGCCAAATCCATCCCTACGGTGAAGCATGGTGGTGGTGGCAGCATCATGCTGTGGGGGTTGTTTTTCAGCGGCAGGGACTTGGAGCCTTATCAAGATCGAGGGGAAAGATGAACAGAGCACAGTAGAGATCCTTGATTAAAACCTGCTCCGGAGCTCTCAGGACCTCAGACTGGGGTGAAAGTTCACCTTCCAACAGGACAATGACCCTAAGCACACAGCCAAGACAACGCAGGAATGGCTTCGGGTCAAGTCTCAATGTCCTTGAGTGGCCCAACCAGAGCCCAGACTTGAACCTGACCGAACATCTCTGGAGAGACCTGACAAGAGTTTGAGAGGATCTGCAGAGAAGAATGGGAGAAATTCCCCAAATGCAGGTTTGTTAAGCTTGTAGTGTCATACCCAAGAAGTCTCAAGGCTGTAATCTCTGCCAAATGTGCTTTAGCAAAGTACTGAGTAAAGGGTGTGAATACTTATGTAAATGTGATATTTCCTTTTTTTTATACACTCACACACTTGTATGTAGGTTGAAGGGAAAAAAGCAATTTAATCCATTTTAGAATACAGCTGTAACATTTTTAAAAAGGTGAAGGGGTCTGAATACTTTCCGAATGCACTATATACACACACAGATACACAAGTATGTGGACACCCCTTCAAATGAGGGGATTTGGCTGTTTCAGCCACACCTGTTGCTAACAGATGTATAACATTGAGCACACAGACATGCAGTCTCCATAGACAAACACTGACAGTAGAATGGCCTTACTGAAGAACTCAGTGATTTTCAACGTGGCACCGTCATAGGATAGTAGGACACACAAGCTCACAGAACAGGACTACCTAGCGTGTAAAAAATTATGTCCTCGGTTGCAACACTCACTACAGAGTTCCAAATTGCCTCTGGAAGCCGCATCAGAACTGTTTGTCGGGAGCTTCATGAAATGGGTTTCCATGTCCGAGCAGCTGGACACAAGCCTAGGATCACCATGCTCAATGCCAAGTGTCGGCTGAAGTGGTGTAAAGCCCGCCGCCATTGGACGCTGGAGCAGTGGAATAGCGTTCTCTGGAGTGATGAATCACACTTCGCCATCTGGCAGCCCGACAGACGATTCTGGATTTGGCGGATGCCAGGAGAACGCTACCTGCCTGAATGCAAACTTTGGTGGAGGTATAATAGTATAGGGCTGTTTTTCATGGTTCCAGTTAGGCCCCTTTAGTTCCAGGGAAGAGAAATCTTACGCTACAGTATAAAATGGCATTCTAGACGATTCTGTGCTCCCAACTCCCTGGCAACAGTTTGAGGAAGGCCTTTTACTGTTTTAGCATGGCAATGCCCCAGAAATGGTTTGTTGATATCTCTATGGAAGAACTTGATGAGCTCAACCCCATCGAACACCTTTGGGATGAATTGGAATGCCGACTGCAAGCCAGGCCTAATCCCCAACATCCGTGCCTGACCTCACTAATACTCTTGTGGCTGAAGGGAAGTCGCCTCAGCAATATTCTAACATCTAGTGGAAAGCCTTCACAGAACATTATAGCAGCAAATTGTCTGTAATAAACACTTTTGTGGGGAAAAAAACTAATTCTGATTGGCTGTGCCTGGCTCCCGAGTGGGTTGGCCTAGCTCCCAAGTGGGTGGGTCTATGCCCTCCCAGGCCCACCCATGTCTACGCCCCTGCTCAGTCATGGGAAATCCATAGATTAGGGCCTAATTTATTTATTTGACTAATTTCCTTAACTGTAACTCAGCAAAATCTTTGAAATTGTTGCATGTTGCCTTTTTTATATTTTTGTTCAGTGTATATATTACGCTGTTTGGATTTAGGCGATCCAACAAAAATAAACGCTTAGGTGGTCCGACCAAGGGTTTCTATGGCCGACAAATCCCTAAATTCATAGTGTACAATGCCCTTTATCCAAATTGATTTAATCCACAACTAATGTAGCTAGTGCGATTTCCTGGTTTATAAGGCAGCTGTTTAGGGCCAAAATGATCACTGCATATTGTTAGGCCATTCAAACATCTGTCATCTTTCCCAGGACTTTGAGTGTGAGAAACATGCCTACGGCGTGCTCCAGTTCCAGTTCAACGTGATGAAAGAAACGCTAAAACAGAGCGAGGAGTTACTAACGGTGAGTCCTCCGAGGAAAACCCCAAGCTTGTCAGATCAGCCAAAACGACCTTAACTGCCACCTTTCAGTTTTCTTATTTCTGAATTTCCCCGGTCTCCTTACTTGCATGCTGATCTTCTACTGTTTTCACTCCTCTCCCACACACTCTCCCTCTCTCCTATTTGTTCCATCTTCTGCTTTTCTACTGTCCAGGAGATCTGTCAGTTGCGTCTCAAGCAGGACAGCTTTGTTAGGGAAATATCTGACCTGCAGGAAACAGTAGAGTGGAAGGATGAAAAGATTGAGGTATGCCCTGTGAACTCTGATCCATTTACTTTGTTAGTACATTTGGTGTATGCATATGTAAACCCCCGCACACAATTTTGATATGTGCACCTGTGTTGTCTTAAAATACAATTATTCACTTATGCAGAGAAGTTAACTTTAGCCAAGTGCATGAATACTTGAAACTGTATACTGTACCCTCACTTTCTGTATGCTCACTTTCACTTCCATCACCCATATCACTCCTTTGTTCTTCACCTGCACTTCCTCCTCCCCGCCACTGGGGGCACTGCTCAGGCCTTAGAGCAACAAAAGGAGTATTTGGACGCCGTCAAAAATGAGCGAGATGAGCTCAGGGATGAGCTGGTCCAGCTGAAAGATATTCTGAAGGTACTTTGTCATCTCATGGGAGTCGGAGCTCTGAATATGAAACAGTGGCCCCTGAAATGGGGTTTATCTATTGCAGTTATGCAGCTATAATTTACTGTTGTGAGACCCAAAAGCCTGTCATCAGTCTGTGTTCATGTCCTACCCAGAAACATGGAATTGTCCTCGGACCTGACCTGACCACCAATAGGGAAAACGTGGAGATGGTAACTGAAAGGTCAGCTAGTAGAGATCCAGCTTATCAATTGGCTCAGGACTCCAAGACGTCACCCACGGAAGGGGGGAACATCATGCTCGGTAAGCACCATTACGGGACAAATATCGCCATATGTTGTCATCATCTTTTGCTTACCTCATAGCTTTGCCAAATTATAGCTAACTTAAATCATACCCACACCCAATCTAATGCAAACCTGTATACGTAACATGAGTTTGGTTGACTGACACAATTTTTTGGGGACTTCGGTGACTAACTTTTAAGCTTTCACTACTGATTCTCCTCCCAACCCATTGAAACCCCTACACCTGATTAATTTGAATTAATCCATCTGAACCATGATTTAAAGCACATGGCGTAAACACCCTTGTTTTGGTGCCATGTGTATCCTACATAGTGGTTTCATATTGAGATGGTCATATGGCTGTCTGATTTGTGGAAGTGAGCGTGACTCCAAAGCAAAATAACACCACAGCAGACATTTCAAAGTTTAAAAGATTTGCAGCTTGCCAAAGTTTGAGGTACCAAGGTGTGTCTGACCTACTCCTCTGCTTTGACAATTAATCTACGTTCAATAACTTTGTTTTTGTGATCTCCTCCTATTCTTCTTCCCTTTCTTTCTTTTCCCTTTTGGTTAGGTTTTGGCCAATTTCTTTCAAATTCTGCTTTGCGCTAATTGGCCCAGCTTCAACTGACAGATCTTGATCATCAGAAAAATTACAATTCTTGAAACACCAGACTAGTGTTTGGCCTATATCACCCTTATGTTCTCCCCTCATGATCTCTTAGGCAGAGCTCAGGATATGGAATTGGGAAGTAGAGGAGATAAGATGGTGGATCCAGGAAGGTCCAGGCAGCAAGTGGAAACGCATGAGGCGGTTCAAGAGAACCATCTGACCTCGCCCACTCCCTGTAGCCTCGCTGGTGTTTCTGAAACCAAAATTTCTATGGAGGCTCGTCCATGCTCGCCCAAATTGGGGGATGAGGTTGAGATTGAATGCAGTAATGTCAACAAAGACTCTGACAATGGCATACTGGTAGTAGAGGTCAAGCATGGACCGGTTTGCGATTCTGAGGTAATTGTTCCTGAGGAAGAGCTTACAGAAGAGGGGGAGGAATACAAACCAGCAGGCATGGAGGGGACAGTGCAAGGGAGAGTAGAGGCCACAAACAAATGGGAAATGGGAATAAAAGATTACAAGGCATATGATATGGAGGCCAAAGTCACCAAGAGTAGTGATCACACAAAAGAGCCTACCTCAGAATATGGTGCATTAGCTGAACAAGATAATATAGCATTGAGGAAAGCGGTTGTGAAAAGTATAGACTCATGTCCTCACCCTAGGGAAACCATTGAGGACACCATACAAAATGGCACACAGATTAGCCCAGGGACTGACCATGATATTAGTAAGAGCGCAATAAAATCAGAATGTAAGCCTCAACCTAAGCTTCAGAAAACAAAGGCAGAAGCGTTATCAGAGACAACTGACACTCAGCCACAGGCCCAAGGAGGCAAGAAGAAGAAGAAGAAGAAAGGCAAGAAGGGAGAGAGTCAAGGTGATGAAAAGCAGGAAGACTATAAGAAGAGCACAACAGAAAAGGGTGTAGTCTCCATGAAAAATAGCACACAGATTCCCCAAAGGACAAACCTTGATACTACTAAGAGCCCAGTCGAATCAAAGGCTGAAGTGTTGCCAGAGGCCACTGATATGCAGCCACAGGCCCAAGGAGGCAAAAAGAGGAAGAAAGGCAAGAAGGGAGACGATAACAAGAGGAGCAAAACAGAAAAGGATGTGGACTCAGTCTCAACAGATAAGGAGCCAGTAGTGGAGGAAGTTATCACAATAGAGACACAGGAGCTTCTAGAGGAAGGGACCGGTAGTTTACCAAATCGAGAACTCCAAAGCCCTAAAGAAAAAGCACAAACCATAGCTGAGGGAGGGAACCTGAAGGAAGAAGAACAACAACTAGCAGAGGGCCGAGTAGAGGTTAAGAGTGAGGAGCCTCCCATTGAAACCCCAGAAGTAGCTCTGACGGACCAAGCCAAGAGTGAGGAAGTTGTCAAAAAGGACAACCAAAAACCTTCCATGGAATCAGAAGGCGAGATATCAGTATTATGCCATGAGTGCGACATTGGTATCCTGGATCCTGTTAACCAGCAATATATAACCAATTGTGTAACCAGTGCTGATAACCCTAAAGAGAAATTAGAATCCACAACAAATACTGGTACCCAAAAAGACGAGTCAGTGTACACAACCAACCCTGATAACTTTGTAGACTGCCTGAACTCTTCAGCTGACCCGAAATGTCCATTGGACTTGAAAGAGTCCACTGCTGAGAATTCAAACAATGTCAAAGAAGATGCAATCAAGGTCTCAGTTGATGAGACTCAAACAATCCAAGACACAAAGGCTGAGGGAATTAACTTTCACAGTCGCATATTTCTAAGAACGGCGCTCGAGAAGAGCATGGTACCTGAAGACCTTATCGCCAATGATGGTGTCATTACTCACCCAGAGCATGTTACCGAAAATGCCATAAAATACCTGAAAGTGGAAGGTCAGGATGAACAAAATGGGAGCCCAGATGAGTGTAAAAATGCACTTGAACATAAAGACATTTCCATAGCATTACCAGCAAGTGTAGATAAATGCAAAAATGTATCAGGAGAGAACTGTGGCACATCGCTCGACAGCAACTGCCCTGCTGCTGAGACCATAAGACAGCCTGAACAATTGATGGATCTACCTGGTTGTCCAGTCGCTGACGAGCACTTAGATGACAACAACGAGCCAGTTACACTTGATGAAGAAAAGGCATCAAATGGAGGGATCTCCACAGAGACCGAGCTGAATGATACAGAAACACGACTACAGGACCCTGTAAAAGAAACTCTGGAGACAATTGACTCTTTTAGGGAACAGGGATACATAGAAAGCAAACCATTCACTATGGTGGCCGACGCAGAAGAGCAAGACGATCCCATTGAGACCAAGCTGGAGGGTAACAAGGTACCTGGACCCAGTGAGCAGGGGAATGATGAGGGGGACGATGATATTGATGAGGGTCAATCGTTTGACTTTAACGACCTAGATTCGGTGGTTTCTGCAAATGTGTTTCCAGTAACATCCCAAGAGGTCAGCCAGGAGGTAAGAATGATGGAAGGCAACAAAATGGAGGTAGAGCCAGGTAGAGAGAAGGTAATCAAGGAAGAGGAAGACTGGGACAAGTCAACAGGAAAACCGCAGGGCACAGTAGAGGGAGTTAGCACAATAGTGGCAAAGCAGCCACTTGAACGGGGGTCAGATAGTGCACCAGAATAGCTCCGAAGCCCTGAAGAAAAAGCACAAACCAGAGTTGCAGGCCAGAATGCCAATGAAGAACAACTAATCACTTATTTGTGTAATATACGAACAGAAAGACATTGCAGAGGGAGTGTGTGTCTGAACAACAATGTGTAGGTGAGAGGCTGCAGAATGCAACAGAGGTAGGGGCTTTGCCAGTAGAGGAGGAAAATCCCGTATGGGTCAAAGTAGGGTAGAAGAGAGCATAGTCAAAGCAATCTAGGTCAGGCTCGAAAAAGGGCAGTAAGAAAGGAAAAGGCAAGGGGAAAGAGGAGGACTGACGAATGACCTAGTTTTTTAGGTCTGCCCTCAATAGAAACTACAAATATTTATGAGTTGCAAGATGACATGGCGTTATACCCTGGGTCATTCTGGACAGAATGAGCTTATGTTTATTGTGAAGCAAATTTGCCAGGGCACACGCACCTTAATTCAGTCATGACTCCTTTCTACGTGCACCAAAGTTTCTCTGAATTGCCTTGTGAAAGCCTAACACTGTGAAATTGTATTTTATAACTTAGCCTGTGTGATGGCGGAGATGAAGTGTTGTGTTCCAAATGAAACAACTACAAGTGTACTTACTCTAGTTCCTCAACGGCACAGCTAGGAGAACTCCAAAAAGTACCTTTTGTAGTTGAAGACTCGTCTTTGTGTCAAGTGCATTGGAAATTGCTTAGGAACCGTGCACACTTTGGAGAGGTGTATGGCCACTTCAAATTATATTTATTAGTCACATACACATGGTTAACAGATGTTAATGCGAGTAACGAAATGCTTGTGCTTCTAGTTCCGACCATGCAGTAATATCTAACAATTTCGAAACTCCGAGACAATGGATAACACCAGTTAGTCCTCTCACTCAAACCCTTGTCATTTTTTTAGTCTTATGTTGCACCTACCCCACATTCTCCAGGAATAGTCTAATGTTACTGAATTCGTTAACGAATGCGGCAAAAAGTACAGTAAATGTAAAATGCACATAAAATCAGTGTAATGTTAGGATTCAGTATTGTCAGTTGTGTACTCACCTTTTGGTCTAATAATTGTCCCATCTCAACTGTTCCTTTTCAATTGCTACCATGGTTATGCATATGATTTCTTCTGTAAGAAACGTTTCATTTATCCCTATCCATATAGGACAATTCCCACGAGTGTAAAGGGTTACATAATTATTATGTTTTTAGGTGAAATGCTGTGCAGAATCATCTATAATTGTCTTGAGATGTTGTTCTATATTATCTTGAATAGATGTTAATGTGCATGACATCCTGTAGATCAACATGGGTAAAATGAAGTTGAGTAGACAATATTGCAGCGGATTATATATTTATTTTGTTATTTCTTTAAACTATGCTTATGTCCCTGTATTATTGTCCTTTATATTGTACAATGCGTTTTCCTATGTGAAATGCACCATTAGTGTTTTCCAGGTGTTTTTTTTTTTTGCTTAAGTGCTTTGGGAAGTTGGTCATAAAATGGGATGGGTAATCTTACCATGCAGACTTTTTCCCCAAATAAGCAGTAACTCAACTGATTCAACTAAGAAAGCTAGTTGTAGTAGTTGATAAGTTGAATCCATCAGATGCGTTACTGCTTGCCTGGAACACATTGGCCCTGGCAGGGTACATCTCCCATACTCTCCTATAAGCACCTATATAATGTAATAATATTGATTTGATTTTTTTTTTGAATGACTTATTTCTTCTTTTTTCATCTATTCAAGGGATGGTGTTATGTCAATGCATGATAAAGCATCTATATATTGTGTAATTACCACGAGAAACAAATGCTGTAGCAATTAATTGCACATCATTTATTGTAATACCTTTACTCTTCGCAGCGTCAAAATGTTACCCAGAACTAAAAAAATATATTTACTAGCTTTGGTGGTATGGTTAGGAAAAAGCGTTTGATGAAGAAAAAAACGAACAGATGCGGTTGTCTCAAGACTCTCATGCCATAAAATAATTGGCTGAAAAATCCTCCTTGATACAAGTCAATTCCATGTAGGCTATGTCAGGTGAAATCCAAGCCCTGGGCTATTACTGTATGTGCAAACTGTAAAAATGCATTGTGTTTAGTATACAGTGCATTCGGAAAGTATTCAGACCCCTTTATTTTTCCCACATTTTGTTATGTTACAGCCTTATTCTAAAAAAGAATGTCCCCTCATACAATACCCCATAATGACAAAGCAAAAATATATTTTTCAGAAATGTTTGCAAATGTATTAAAATAAAAAATTTAGTATTCGGACCCTTTATTCAGTACTTTGTTGAAGTACCTTTGGCAGCGATTACAGCCTCGAGTCTTCTTGGGTATGACGCTACAAGCTTAGCACACCTGTATTTGGGGAGTTTCTCCCATTCTTCTCTGCAGATCCTCTCAAGCTCTGTCAGGTTGGATGGGGGAGCATTGTGTCATGGAAATTCTAATCAATAATGAGGAGAGACCAATCAGGATATTACTTTATTCAATACGTATTAATAACACAGATGAATTATTGCAATAATGAAGCAGGTCGACGACCCACCCGTAGGTTATTCGTTAAGAGCCCAACGAGCAGATTTGATCCACAGCATTTTATAGCAAAGTACATCCTCCTGAATGTTCATGACAAACAACAGATGTATGGAATGGGTCACAAGGTTAGGATCTGTATGAACGATACTAATAATTTACAGCAGGCAGTATCTGCTGTAAAGACTGTTCTCATTGTGTAGAAACCCATACCCAAGCCATCTCTCCATGGTACCTTCCAGTCAAACCGTAGTCATCTCCCTCACATGAATGGAATATGGGCTAAGGCATTGTAAACCTACTGGAAGCATTTTGCCCCAGCGGCCCAATTTTAGAAGACCACGCACAGATGAGTGTTCCAAAAACCCCATTCTAATCCATAAAACAACCATTTGAAGCAATAACAGCATTATAACAATCTTGTAATTTCGCTATCACAGTCGCTGCACGGCTATTTTCTGGTCTCTCCAGAGATGTTCAAGTCCAGGCTCTGGCTGGGTCACTCAAGGACATTCAGAGACTTGTCCCGAAGCCACTCCTACATTGTCTTGGCTGTGTGCTTGGGGATGTTGTCCTGTTGGATGATGAACATTCGCCCCAGTTTGAGGTCCTGAGAGGTCTGGAGCATGTTCTCAAAGTATCTCTTTGTACTTTGCTCCGTTCATCTTTCCCTCGATCCTGACTAGTCTCCCAGTCTCTGCCGCTGAAAAACATCCCCACAACCTGATGCTGCCACCACCATGCTTAACCGTATGGATGGTGCCAGGTTTCCTCCAGACGTGATGCTTGGCATTCAGGCCAAAGAGTTCAATCTTGGTTTCCAGATAATCTTGTTTCTCATGGTCTGAGAGTCTTTACGTGCCTTTTGGCAACTCCAAGCGGGCTGTCATGTGCCTTTTTTACTGAGGAATGACTTCCGTCTGGCCACTCCACAGTAAAGGCCTGATTGGTGGAGTGCTGCAGAGATGGTTGTCCTTCTGGAAGGTTCTCCCATCTCCACAGAGGAACTCTGACAAGCTCCAGTCTGCCCATCGGGTTCTTTGTCACCTCCCTGACCAAGGCCCTTCTCCCCCGATTGCTCAGTTTGGCCGGGCGGCCAGCTCTAGGAAGGATCTTGGTGATTCCAAACTTCTTCCGTTTAAGAATGATGGAGACCACGGTGTTCTTGGGAACCTTCAATGCTGCAGACATTTTTTGGTACCCTTCCCCAGATCTGTGCCTTTACACAATCCTGTTTTGGAGCTCTATGGACAATTCCTTCGACCTCATGGCTTGGTTTTTGCTCTGACATGCGCTGTCAACTGTGGGACCTTTATATAGACAGGTGTTTGCCTTTCCAAATAATGTGCAATCAATTGAATTTGCCACAGGTGGACTCCAAACAAGTTGTGGTAACATTTCACGGATGATCAATCGAAACAGGATGCACCAGAGCTCAATCTCGATTCTCATAGCGAAGGGTCTGAATACTTATGTAAATAAGGTATTACTGTTATTTTTCATTAATTTGCAAACATTTCTAAACCTGTTTTCGCTTTGTCGTTATGGGGTATTGTTGGTCGATTTGATGAGGGCAACATTTTTTGAAATCCATTTCAGAATAAGGCTGTAGCATAACAAAATGTGGAGAAAGTCGAGGGGTCAGAAACGTTCCGAAGGCACTGTATGCCATGTGCTGAATTCATATAATGATATGACTGCTAGACAAGTTGTACACAGTGTAAGAATATGAATCCTTTGTTAATCTCTGGTCTAAATGTTTCTTCATGTGCACTTTTTGTAAGGAAATACCTTGACCCTTTTCCTTAATGAATAAAGTAAGTCATTACCAGCTTTGAGAAAGGAACTGTAGTTCTTATGCATTATAGTATAATATGTAGTGGTGTCTGCCTGTCATTGACGCACAAGCAAATCTCTTATGTTCATCTTCCCTCATCCATTCGCTGTTTAGCATAAAAATGCCCTAGAGGTTGAGTGTCCTCTCCACAGTTTCTGCATGCTAACCATAGCCCCACCCCTCACATATCCTCTCCCAATGGACACCTGCTCCATTGCATGCATCAAGGGACTCTAAACTCCTCCCACTCTGACTCAGCCCCTCCCTGTCCATGTACTTGGCTCCTCCCACCCCTGGTATGTCAACATTGGTTTTACAAGTTGTTGTTATGATTGTTCTTGAATGAACCTAATGCAATTATGTGTTAGATGCTTACTCATAAAGTTGTACCGATAATTGTGAGAAGTTCTGTGAGACTTTTAATGTGTATTTAATGTGAGACTGATCCTGTACTGTAAGCAGTTGTCCAACATTTTCTGTAATACTGAAGTGAAGCAGATGAGCTCTAAATCTCGATCTGCCTGTATTTCTTTCAGAGATCCGCCTGAGGAAGCTGGTTGACGAGCGGGAGAACTTGATAGGACAGGTGAGGAAGGACATCTATCCATAGTCTGTCTGGGTCACTTGTTACGTTAGCTGAACTTCCCAACTGAATTGGCTACATTGGTGTTGCTGCTATTTCTTGTTTTTATAGGGCTGCAACTTTTCTCAATCTGAATCTGTAGGACCTAAAATGAACTTGCTGCAGCTAAATTGTGTAGAGATTAACTAACGTTAAATCATGCTTGGTTGAAATGATAGGCCGATAAACCGAGGTGCATGGGTGACTGGACTAAATTGAAGTCACTGTACAATGTGAAGTCACTCACTTACATACAGACAGATGTTTTAATTATGTTCTGAATGTGGTCCTCCCTATAGGTGAAGAAACTGAAGGCCCAAGTAGAGCAAAAGAAACTGAGGAATGGAACTGAGGGCTCTAGCCCAGAGGGTGAGGTTCTGGAGAACGGCACAGACCCCCACATACAAGACCTGCAGAGTAAGAGCCACAGCTCCAATGCAGGCTTTTTGGTTCCTTGGCATCTGACACACACCTGAAATGTTGTGACCTATGAAATTAATAACTCGAGACATAAATTAATGTTAGTCCTAACAATGCGATTTCCATAGTATTCATATGCTGCACATCAGCTCTTGTCCCCCCACCCCCCACACATTTGCAGGAGATGCCAGCAGGCAACTTAGTGACCTGAAGTTCAAACTTGTCAAATCAGAGCAGGAGGTGACCGCTTTGGAACAGAATGTAAGTGTACTGCCATTAACCTGGTTGATTGCAGAGCGATAATCATCACAGATAGTTACTATTAATTTGACTCGTTATTGTCTGAGATTCTCATGATTCTCACCAATCTGCAGGTTACCAGGCTCGAGGGTCAGGTGACCAGCTACAAGGGTGCGTCAGAGAATGCAGAGAAAGTGGAAGACGAGTTGAAGGCTGAGAAACGCAAGCTGCAGAGAGAGGTATGGCCCCCAGCTGTCAGTCACGTGGCTTGAATCAAGCTGCTATGCAGAGACCAGATGTCAGGGGCCTACAATCGTCAGAACAGATGTAACAGATGTTAATTGTACTCTCCTTGCGTTGTGTTTAGTTCAAAGAAGTCACCCCAGCCAGTGGTCCCAGTTGAGCATTTTTTATTACCTGTGATTAAATGGGAAACAGCACGTTAGTTGTGCAGGGCTTAATGATGTTGGTGGCAGTCGATGGTAAAATATGTAGCATGACAACTGTGTTAGCAGTGAGCTTATGTGACCATTACATCAGTGCATGCTAGCTAACACACTCGTATACCAAAGCACATCCCAGAAAGCCCCTTAATCCCTGACAGGTACCATATACCCACACATGTATAATCCAGGATTGTACAGGAAACTGGTACACATTGTAAAATATAAAAATAGAATACAGTATTCAGAACGTGACTTACCCCTTGCATCACGTTTTCATACTGGGGAGACCTGACAATCACGATCTCTCCCTATCTGCAAGGGGGGCAACAACACGCCTTATTGTCATCGGAATTGAACCAACCAATAAGAGCGCTTGAACATTTAAATACGCATTTCTTTAGAGGCAAGCGGAAACATAACCAACCCTGTTACACACACTTGGTAGACGGTGAAGTAAGGGAATTGGGCTGTAAGGTACAACATTTATTGTATTTATTTTAATACAAAAACATTGGAGCAGTATGTTACTAATTCATTGTTGATCTTGAATAATAGCGTCTCCGATTTAAAGTTAATGATTGATCTTTGTGCCTTCTGTTCCTTCCTTGATGGCAGTTGCGGTCAACGCTGGATAAGATTGACGAACTTGAGTCGAACAACAGCCACCTCTCCAAGCGGCTGGACAAGATGAAGGCCGATCGCACCACGGCACCGACTCCCTAACGATGACCTGCCAGCATAATTCCGACCCTATCCTGTCTGTCCACCAATGGCTGTCCACATATGACGGAGTGTCCGACCTTGCATTGAGCTCTCCTCTCAATCTGCCTCGCAACCTTATGAAAAGAACCTTGAGAAATTTGAGATATCCTAATCGCTGAAGCGCACAACACACAAAAATGCGCGATGTGCCATTTTCTTCATGTCTTTGTTTTTTCCAATGATGAGAATTCTTCATAGGCATATATGCCTGTCTGCCTCACTTCCTCTACCAGGGGGTGGCGCTGCTCTGCACCAGAGAATTATAGGAAATGTGGCGCTACAGGGGGGGCGCCTTGGGACTGGAGGGGGTTCTTTGGACCGCACTGGCTGCTTGGGCTACATGGCGCTCCTATCCACCCCACATCCCCAGTGTACAGACTAATACTGAATGTCCCTCTGTCCTGAACCACCCGCCTCCTCACTCAACCCCCTATGTCCACATTTACTAAACTGAGAGGACATGGCCTAAACTGGTTGAACATGGTGCTGTGTATATGAGAGCATTTATTGTGTGCACGTGTATGATTTATTTTTTTTATTCCGCTCTTATACCCTGCATTTCTCTCATCTTTGTCCTAAAGCCAAAGTATGAGCACATTTTACCGTGGTTGGGTGTGTATGTTTGTTACCTGTTGTGTCTCAAGTCCAAGGGCTTGTGTAGGCTAAAGGCCATGGAAGGTTGTGTGTGCATCCCACCTTCCCAGGCTACACCGTCTCTATTACCACAATCAATATAATAATTGTCACACAGAATGTTTTTACATGCCGACGTGATTTCAACCATTTTTTCAACCACAACTCGGATTCATTTATTTTTTTTTGACAGATTTGTCTTTGAATGTACCCAGATCATGTTCATTAGGCACCAAACAATAAATTGTAAAACAGGGAGGGACTACCTGAAATTGTCCAATAAAATACAAATTTTCTGTTGCAATCCTTTTGCTACAGTTCCCTAATGAACAGGACACAGTTGTTAGGTCCTAAACAGCTTGACTAAACTAATTAACCAATCTACTACAGCCACAGCTTTGAGTTAGGCTCAGAGCAGCCAATGACATGAAGTCTGTGTATCCCCCCTCCAATCTGGTAGAGCCCCATTGAAGTTTGTCCTTGCGTCCTATCTCCTCAAAACACATTTGATGAGAAAGCCAGAGGTCCCTCCCCTCCGGCCTCTTCCAACGGGGTTTTAAGGAGGCTAGGAGTATGCAATTGAGATTCTCCCTCAGTTTCTAGCAATAAAGTCACTGGTTGGCCTGCCACCTCACATACTCTTGCTTGTTGAGACATGCTAGTGCTGATGATGCTTATGGTGATTAAAAGGACTACATAAAATGGGGAAGGGAACGTTGGTAGGAGACCCCCTCAAACACACACTCTCTAGGGAGATGCTGCTTCACTGTTTACAAAGCTTTAAAATGTTTGTAAGGAGACTTAAGGAATTGTAATATTTGTGCAATAAAATGTCCAACCATGCTGTACCGGCAGCTGAGAGTCTAAATAATTGACCTCCAATAGATGAGTGATTGCTGTGCCCACTCTCAATTTTAGTTCTTTCTACAAGTACAAGGATCAAATTCTTCCCCATATTCAATGATATTCAACATGAAGGTGAAATGGAATTCTATGATAAACTGGCTCACTTACACACATTCATAGAGGCTTCTTTAATCTAAGGTCCATGGTGTCTCAAATTCATATTTTAAAGCTGCTAATGTGGCAGTCATGTGAACCTATGATTTGTGTACTCCAAGGCAGTGTCCAGAAACCCTAGTGCCTACCCCTTACATACCTATTAATTCACTAGTGTCTAGGGGGTAGAGATTGTTTCTGGACATGGACTGAGTTTCAGAGCCAGATGAGCTACTGGGCTGCAAGGAAACGTAGTCTCCGACAGCCCGTGCCACCCTAGCTGGCAGGGAGAAGTATGCGCAGCTCTGACCCATGCGACACCCATAGAAGTCCTGATAGTCTGGCGGCAGTTAATTTCAGAATGTGTAATGCCCTCTCCAGTGCCCGAAAGGTCCAAGCAGGTGCCACAGGGTTCTTATTACCGTAGGGGTCCTTGTAACTTTCTGCAAGCAGGTGGCACCAAAAGATGTTGACACCCTCGCCAAACTAACACCAGGGTGTTATGGAACCACAGGGCTGAAGGAGAGGGAGGATATTGAACTGTTGTACAGGAAGTGCACACTACTTTGCTACAGTGTATAGCTAAATACATTTACAGTGTAGATTCAGGCAATTACACTTGTTTCCCAGGAAATTTCAAATCCATACTATTTTGTATTGGGGTCAAATTTAACTGAATTTGTTTTTGACTTGAGATACAGCTCTTATTTTCATCATCCAGTCTTCCAATACCAGGGTTGAAGAGCAAGTTTCCAGGTTCCAGCACAAACTCGCACCGCTGAGCCTTCAAACTCCAGGAACCGTCCCAGGCCTGGAGACGAACACCGTTACATTTCATAAAAAAAAAATTTCATATAGTTTGGTGGTTTAAAGAACATCACTTTTCCACTTTGTTATACTTCAAGCAAGTTCAGCCAAGACTAGCTAGCTGTTAACATTAGCTGAGATATGGAAGATTTTTGACACTCCCCAGAAGTAACGGTACTGAGGTTCGGAAGAATTAGTCTTTAGTACAGGTGTCCAAATAACCCCTTTTGAAACCCCCAACCTGAAGAGACTACAAACACCCCAGCCCATCACCAATGAAGCCATATTTAAGGCAATCCAGGGTTTAAACAAGAAATTTGACGCTGCATGGCTTTGATGAGAGGATACATAAAAAAAGAACCTCTTGATTGCAAACATTTCCAAACCTACAGATTTTAATGCAGGAGGCATTAAGGATATCTCCACTGATGTGAAAATTTTGAAAAAATTAAGTTGCCCTGACAAAAGAAAACGAGGAGCTGCACACAGCCAGTGCTGAACAGGGCCGATACAAGCGCTGATCGGGGCTGAGACTGAAAAGGCTACCTGAAAATGGTGAGAATATCAACAGGATTGTCATTATTGGGAAGTTTGTTCCTTATCCCCCTGCTACCCTGTACATTGCGGTAGATGTTGCACACCGTCTCGGATACAAGAGAAAGGAGAAGAACAGACACAGGTCATCACGATGTTAGCGTTGAGGAACGTGAGAGACGAGTTGTGGAGAGCTGTGAAGCTGGCGCTTATCTGCAGGGAGAAGGGCATTCGCTTTGCAGAAGATTTGAGCAAGCGACAGGGATGCCCATGCAAACTATTTTAGTTTTCATACTTTTATTAAATGTGATTAGCTAATATCATAATCCATTTTGGTACACTTATGTTTTAGATTCCTTAATAAGAAATTACACGTAGGTGTAAGCACTAGTACTTTTCATTTGCCCAGGCTAGTCTATTGTTCAGTCCACGTGAGCCTTGTGCCGTAGTTGTGTAAAGTCCTTTGCATTTCCAAGGCTAGTTATTGTTCAGTCCATGTTAGCCTGGTGTCGTAGTTGTGTAAAGTCCTTTGCAATGCCCAGGCTAGGTATTGTTCTGTCCACGTGAGCCTAGTGCTGTAGTTAAAGTGTAAAGCATTTTGACTAAGTTTTATGTTCTTATTCCTGTAAGAGATTAAGGCTAAGCACTATATTAATGGTTATATGAAAGGTACTCATGGTATACAGTTGAAGTCGGAAGTTTACATACACTTCGGTTGGAGTCATTAAAAATCGTTTTTCAAACACTCCACAAATTTCTTGTTAACAAAATATAGTTTTGGTCGATAGGACATCTACTTTGTGCATGACACAAGTCAATCAATCAAATGTATTTATAAAGCCCTTCTTACATCAGCTGATGTCACAAAGTACTGTACAGAAACCCAGCCTAAAACCCCAAACAGCAAACAATGCAGGTGTAGAAGCACGGTGGCTAGGAAAAACTCCCTAGAAAGGCCAGAACCTAGGAAGAAACTTAGAGAGGAACCAGGCTATGAAGGGTGGCCAGTCCTCTTCTGGCTGTGCCAGGTGGAGATTATAACAGAACATGGCTAAGATGTTCAAATGTTCACAGATGACCAGCAGTGTCAAATAATAATATTCACAGTGGTTGTCAGTTGGCTTTTCATAGTATCTCCTGCTCCTGCTGTCGAAAGAGAGTTGAAAACAGCAGGTAGCACACCCGGTGAACAGGTCAGGGTTCCATAGCCGCAGGCAGAAGTTGAAACTGGAGCAGCAGCACAGCCAGGTGGACTGGGGACAGCAAGGAGTCATCAGGCCAGGTAGTCCTGGGGCATGGTCCTAGGGCTCAGGTCCTCCGAGAGAAAGAAGAGAGAGATAATTAGAGAGAGCAAGTCATTTTTCCAACAATTGTTTACAGACAGATTATTTCACTTATAATTCACTGTATCACAATTCTAGTCAGAAGTTTACATACACTAAGTTGACTGTGCCTTTAAACAGCTTGAAAAATTCCAGAAACTTATGTCATGGCTTTAGAACCTTCTGATAGGCTAATTGACATAATTTGAGTAAATTGGAGGTGTACCTGTAGATGTATTTCAAGGACTACCTTCCAGCTCAGTGCCTCAGTGCTTGACATCATGGGAAAATCAAAAGAAATCAGCCAAGACCTCAGAGAAAAATAAATTGTAGAGCTCTGCAAGTCTGGTTCGTCCTTGGGAGCAATTTCCAAACAACTGAAGGTAAGATGTTAATCTGTACAAACAATAGTATTCAAGTATAAACACCATGGGACAACGCAGACTTCATACCGCTTTCTGTTTCCTAGTGATGAACTTACTTTGGTGCGAAGAGTGCAAATCAATCCCAGAACAACCGCAAAGGATCTTGTGAAGATGCTGGAGTTAACCGGGACAAAAGTATTTATATCCACAGTAAAAACAAGTCCTATAGCGACATAACCTGAAAGGCCACTCAGCAAGGAAGAAGCCACTGCTCCAAAACCGCCATAAAAAAGCCAGACTAAGGTTTGCAACGGCACATGGGAACAAAGATTGTACTTTTTGGAGAAATGTCCTCTGGGCTGATGAAAAAAAATAGAACTGTTCGTCCATAATGACCATCGTTATGTTTGGAGGGAAAAGCGAGAGGCTTGCAAGCCGAAGAACACCATCCCAACCGTGAAGCACAGGGGTGGCAGCATCATGTTGTGGGGGTGCTTTGCTGCAGGAGGGACTGGTGCACTTCGTAAAATAGATGGCATCGTGAGGAATTAAATTTATGTGGATATATTGAAGCAACATCTCAAGACATCAGTCAGGAAGTTAAAGCTTGGTTGCAAATGGGTCTTCCAAATGGACAATGACCCCAAGCATACTTCCAAAGTTGTGGCAAAATGGCTTAAGGACAACAAAGTCCAGGTATTGGAGTGGCCATCACAAAGCCCTGACCTCAATCCTGTAGAAAATGTGTGGGCAGAACTGAAAAAGCATGTGCAAGCAAGGAGGCCTACAAACCTGACTCAGTTACACCAGCCTTGTCAGGAGGAATGGGCCGAAATTCACCCAACTTATTGTGGGAAGCTTGTGGAAGGCTACCCAAAACCTGTGTTTCAACCCGGTGGGGATAGACACAATCAACATGCGCACAAGTTGTCAGGTGCACACTGATGTGCCAAATCTCGACATAGTGTATAGGTTATATCATGGCATTGTTGAATACTCCTTTCTCATTGGCTTGAAGGACATTCTAGAGCGTGCATTATTTCCCTATAATTTTCACGGTCGAATTCAATGGCTATAGTTAATTTGTACATGTTTTGTTTAAGCTGCTTTTAAAAGCAAAAGTTCAATTAAAAACAGTGTTGGTACTGTTGAATTAAATTTTCATAATAGCAAGCCAGGAATGATAGTTTGGTTAGCTAAACTAGAAAGTCTGTTTGGTTACCACGGTAACTACTGTAGCTAGCTATCTAGTAAACTTGCTAGTTACTAGTAACTTAATTACGCGCTAGCGCATCGTAGAACACACATTCCACATCGTTCATTATTTTCCACGCACAGCCCCTCGTTGATTATCCCTTACATAAGCATTAGAATTATCCGCCTCAATATTTGCAGCCATAGGTGATAATATCTCTAGGAGCTTAACCGTCGTCAGTATTGTGGAGTAATTATAATGTTAAAGGGTAACTCAACTAAAATCAAATCATAGTTTATTTGTCACGTGCTCCAAATACAACAGGTTCACCTTACAGTGAAATGCTTACTTACTGGCCCTAACCAACAGTGCAATCTTAGAGTAAAAAAAATTGTATTTGGTGAACAATAGAGAAGTAAAGAAATAAACAACAGTAAAAAGACAGTGAAAAATAACAGTAGTGTTAGAGTTGCGTTAATTCGAATCTGGTATCAGGATAAATATGACAATGAGTCACCGATTGTATACTATGTATTTTTTATTAGCTAAGCAATAAGTGGTAAATGCAATTTTCGTATATACGGGCTCTCTGTCCCACCTCGCAGGGCAAACAGAGAACTGACTTGTTCTTGACAAAGATATTATAAATATACTCTGAAAGAAATAGTTCCTGCTTCCGAGCCGGCCTGTCAGAGTAGAGACTGGGCGTGGTTTAGACTCACCCAGCCTATCGTTGATTGTTGGCGCAGAGCTGGTCCCAGCCCCCTAAGCGCTTCAGCGGTCAGTGTTGTAGCTGTGTAGAATATGCAGTTATCAGGCACCTGGCTCCTGTTATCTAACAAAAAGACTGTTTGTTCTCGCAACACTACGTTCTGAATGTGCCCCCCCCTACTCATGACCATGTTAGTTTGTTGGTGATGTGGACGCCAAGGAACTTGAAGCTCACCCTACTCCACTACAGCCCTGTCGATGAGAATGGGGGCATGCTTGGTCCTCCTTTTCCTGTAGTCCACAATCATCTCAATCCTCTCCTTTGTCTACCTCCTGTCTCACGATTCTGCCTCTTCAATCCTACTCTCCTCCCTTTCTGCATCCTATAACTCGAACTGTTCCCTTTCTTCCCGGGCTCAGCCCTCCCCTTCTGCTCTGTGGCTGAGTGATTCATTGCGAGCTTACAGAACAGGGCAGCTGAGCGAAAATTTAGGAAAACTAAACTTCCAGAGAACCTACCACTCTTTCAGTCCCTCCTCTCTACATTATCTTCCTCTGTGTCCACTGCTAAAGCCACTTTCTATCACTCTAAATTTCAAGCTTCTGCCTCTAACCCTAGGAAACTATTTTCCACCTTCTACCTCCCTCCTTAATCCCCACCCTCCATCCACCCCCCTTTTGCTGACAACTTTGTCAAACATTTTGAAGAGAAGGTTGACGACATCCGCTCCTCATTCACTCAGCTTATTGAGTCCCCTGGTCCCACTAACATAGAACTACCCTACTCCTTGACTTCTTTCTCCCCTCTCTCCATATGAAATCCTGCAACTAGTAAGGTCCAGCCGCCCGACAACCTGCACCCTCGACCCATTCCCTCCTCCAGACCATCTCTGGAGACCTTCTCCCATTCCTCATCAACTCATCCCTGACCACATCCCCTATGACTTCAAATTGGCCCATGTCGCTCCAGTCCTCAAGAAACCAACACTCGACTCCTCTGACGTCAAACTACAGACCAGTATCCCTTATTTATCTCCTTTCCAAAACACTTGAGTGTGCTGTCTCTGACCAAGTCTTTCGCTATCTCAGAACTTCTTGATTTTAACCAGTCAGGCTTCAAGGCAGGTCACTCAACCAAGACTGCGCTTCTCTGTGTCACGGAGGCAGGCAGCAGGTAGCCTAGTGGTTAGTGTTGGCAGGCTGCTCCAACCAGGTGACGTGGAGAGGATCTGTCTCTGCACCACGTACTCTCACTACTGGTCTCCCCCAGGACTCGGTTATAGACCCACTCTTCTTTCTATACACCAAGTCACTCGGCTCCATCATATCCTCACATGGTCTCTCCTATCATTGCTGTGCAGATGTCACTCAACTGATTTTTCTCCTTTCCTCACTTCTGACACCCAGTTGTTGACACCCATTTTTGCACAACTGGCAGATATCTCAGCTTGTATGTCAGCCCACCACATCAAGCATAACCTCAAAAGGATGGAGCTGCTCTTCCTCTCTCGGAAGGTCTGCCAGCACCAAGACCTCTCGGTCACGGTTGACAACTCCACGGTGTTCCCCTCCGAGTGCAAAGAACTTTGGCGTGACCCTGGACAACACCCCGTCATTCTCTGCAAACATCAAAGCAGTGACTTGTTCCTGCAGGTTCATGCTCTACAACATCCACACAGTACAGCCCTACCTCACACAACTCGCTGTTGGCTGGGCTCACCGCTTTTGCCATCCCTTCCTGCAACTTATCCTGAATGCTGCAGCCCACCTGGTGTTCAACCTTCCCAAGTTCTACCATGTCATCCCCACTCCTCCGCATGCTCCACTGGCTTCTAGTCAAAGCTCGCATCCACTACAAGACTTTATTGAGGAAAAATGTACTTACTATGTATGTGATGTGTTGTTGTCCCACCTAGCTATCTTTAAGGGGAATTTCACCCTGGCTCTGCAATGGCTTATAGTCATTACTATACTAACAACGCTACGCTTCTATCATAAACATCACAATTATCCAAACCACAAGATTGTACTCGCACATTTTCATTTCACTGGTAGACTCAAAGTTTGACTCCCTATGTATTCGTCTGCTCATAGTGAACCAAAGTCCGGCATTCATAGCGAATGCCAATAACGGCCGCCCGGTTGTGGGGGCTTCGAAATATTTTGTGAGTATTCAGACCCCTCTAGTGACACATTTTCAAAAAGCGACTAGCGACAAATCTAGCGACTTTTTCTGGTGTTATTGGAGACTGACGTGAAAGAACGTATCTTTCTTCCTCTTCTCAACGAGCAGCAGGTGCTGCCTTGTGCCCCACCCCCGTCCCAGAGCACTCACAGGCTCAGCACTCGCGCAGCAGTCGGAGCAGGAGATGTTCACCCCTCCGCGTCCAGACTGCAAATGAATCGCGCATGCGGGAAACCGCCGCTGGCTGATCCCGCCCTAGTTTACTTTTTTTTTTTTTTTTTTTTAAGCTATTAACCTGAATTAGGGCCAGTTACCATAATTTTCTCACATTGCCATTGACAGTTATTTCTATTGTCTCTTTTTGGTCCATTTATATTGTTAATGTGGATTGTATACAACAACAAAAAAGTATGGTTAAAAATGTTAATGTTTTACTGTGACTTGTTGCAGGCTCCTAACTGGACCATGAGATTAAAAACCAAACCAAATTAAGAAAACTAAACTATTTTTTTATTTTTATTAAATCAAATACAAAAATCAAATAAAAACTCCGCCAGAGTGTCTCTTTTGGGTCACTTTTGCCGGTCCCAAGCCCGGATAAAGGAGGAGGGTTGGAATTGTGACATAATTTTTTTTTTTTTTTTTTTAAATCGACAGAAGAAAGCTCCTTTGTAATTTTAAACATTATTTAGGGTGTTTTTTGTCTCTCCCACGACGTTATTCCTCTCTCCTACAGCGTCCATCACAATTACATGCACATGGCAAATTAGACGATGACGTCATTAAGCGCCTTCTATTGACTTTTAGGACAGCCAATAGCTCCTGCCAACCACTATATGAAGAAGTTTAAGGAAAACATCAACTCAAATTGCTCCTTTTGTAATGACCACCCAGAAACAGTTGTGCATCTTTTTTGGCATTGTATGCATGTAAGAAAACTGTGGCAAGACATCAGTAGGTTTATAATTGAACACATTTATGAAGATTTTACACTATTGTGGAGAGATGTACTGTTTGGATTCTTTACATACAATAGAAATAAGCGGAATCATTTTTATGTAATTAATTTCATTATTCTTTTGGTCAAATTTCATATACACAAATGTAAATTTACAAACAGAAAACCACATTTTCGTATCCTACAAAAAGAAATTGAACTGTATTTTAAGACGGTTAAATGCTCTACTAACAAAAAAGCTGTTAGAATTGTAAGTATATGCATGTCCCTTAAGGTCCTTGTGTAATTGTAATGTGATATTGTACCCCCTAGCTCGATTGTCCATTGTTTGTAATCTATGTATGCTTGTGTTCCCTCATGTGCTTTATGTATTGATTTGTTGTTAATAAAATAAAAATAAAAATAAAATTTTTTTTTTAAAAAAGGACAGCCAATAGCTAATTTCCTTACTGAGGAGTTGGCAACACTGCTTCCCACAAACTTGAATAATGGAGTTGTTTACTTCGAATGACCAACACAGTAATCTTACAACTTCTCTAGCTAATTTTTTGGGGAAACAGTTTTTGACTAATGTTTGTCATCATGCCCATGTGGTGTTCTGTGCCTGGCTGTACTAATTACACACAAGGGTGAAAATTAGTTACCTTTTACGGTTCTACATACCAGAGATTCACCCCGATTCTGAGGCCGCTAGTGGCTTGCGGCCATCAAGAATGATGCGGTGACTAAAGATTATTAGAGGGATGTTCAGACTGAACCGATGGGGGGAATCCATTTCGACGTCAACTGAGAAATGATGTGATACCATAGATTATGGTCCTCCACAACAAAACGGACAATTCTCAATTAGAGTTAACCTAACGTTAGCTAGCTAACTAATGTGTCAGTCCTGTATTGAACTCTGAAAGACATCAGCTAAATCATATCGTTTGGTATACACACTGTCAACACAATTTCAGTTCCATCTTTGACTGATGTTAGCTAACATAAACTGGCTAATGTTACTCTTATTTGGTATCTCAATTTGGTAGCCGTCTATTCCACCCTTGTCTGGAAAACACTAAAAATATAATTGTTATAGCTAACTCACTCTCTGTTTGTGTGTTGGTAGCAATGATGAATGTGTATAAATTGTCTTTGGTTGGTTAGTTGGTCCTCAGCCAGTCTCGGCTGGCTAGCAATCTTGCTGCCAATTTAGTGACGCTAGTTAGCTAACAGCAAGTTAAAAATATTGAAATGTCCATGTTAGGTATGCTTAGCTAGCCAGTCTAATAGAGATAAATACAATTACTGGGGTGGTTACATTGTGTATTGTTGTAGGTGGAATCTGATTCCACCAACTTGCATTTCCAACCCCTAGCTCTGCACAAGGTGAGTTGGCCAAAATATTTACAAACTGATGGCAAAATTTACAGTAAGCATGATAAAAATTAATTGGGTAGTGTTTGTTTGGTTTGTGTTATTGGATTACAGGTGGTTAGATGTAACCTGAGGGGCACAGAGTACCTTCCAGACAATGTACTCAATTTAGTCTACCCCTCTTCTCTTTTTACCTTTTATTTTAGTTCAAATTCGAGCTATTTGGAGTCATTCCACAGTGACCTGCTGAAAAATACCCCAAAGCAGGGACATTTTGGCCACACAAGCATGAGGAAGCAGACACCTTGCGGTTATGGAGCACAACAACATTCTGGCTCTCCATGGAGGAGGTGGTATGGGGGTGCTTTGCTGGTGGTACTGTCTGTGATTTATTTAGAATTCAAGGCACACTTAACCAGAATGGCTACCACAGTATTCTGCAGTGATACTCCATCCCATCTGGTTTGCACTTAGTGTGAATATCATTTGTATTTCAATGGGACAATGACCAACACACCTCCAGGATGTGTAAGGGCTATTTGACCAAGAAGGAGAGTGATAGAGTGCTGCATCAGATGACCTGTCCTCCACAATCGCCCGACCTAAACCCAATTGAGATGGTTTGGGATGAGTTGGACCGCAGAGTGAAGGAAACGCAGCCAACAAGTGCTCGACATATGTGGAAACTCCTTCAAGACTGTTGGAAAAGCATTCCAGGCAAAGCTGGTTGAGAGAATGCCAAGAGTGTGCAAACCTGTCATCAAGGCAAAGGGTGGCTACTTTGAAGAATCTCAAATATAAAATACATTTAGATTTGTTTAACACCTTGTTGGTTACTACATGATTCCATTTGTGTTATTTCATAGTTTTGATGTCTTCACTATTATTCTACAATGTAAAAATAAAGAAAAGCCCTTGAATGAGTAGGTGTGATCCTGTTGATTGCATGTTGATTAGTTTCAGTGCTATCTGGGTTGTTAATTGGATTCCCCCAGAAGTTCTTGATTTATAGTTTATTTGTATTGTACATTTTAATTATTTGTGTACTTGTTTGACATTTTACTACACCATATTAGGATATAGTAGCATGAGCTTTCGCTATAACAGCTGCTAAACTGTGTAAGAGACCACTAAACTTTTTTTTTTTTATAACTAGATTTTTTATTTTCGAAAGAGATGGCTTACTATTGTATAAATGTTTCGTGCAAAATTGTCTTTATCCACTCATGTAAAGACAGGGAGTGAAACTTTCTGCTGGTGTTCCATAACTTAATTTTATAGACCTGAACTCGACAGATATTATGGCTGAAGTTCCATATGCGAGCATGTATCAGTGTAACACTGTTTACCTTCCGCAAAAAATGGAACCGTAGTATACTAGCCATCAGTGGGTGAATGTTGTGTTTATATTACTTAAAAATACAAAGATAAAAAATATACATATAAATATCAAATATGTTAAGTAAAGTACACATTAAGTAATGTAGGAATTATATCTCAAACCTTCCTACTTTTCGATGTTTATCGTCAGAGGTTGTAGAGAAACCAAGTAATGTGTACCCATGTTTTCTGTCGGACGATGCAGACTAAAGGACCGAGTTGCTGTGGGAGGAAAAGATGGCGCTGCCCCTGTTAAGAGGTTGCTACCGTAGCAGGCCGCCTTCAGTACTGATTCGTTTCTTGAAACCTGATCACGTTGTGCAGCCCCAGTCCAACAAGACTACTCGCCTGGCTCCAACTTTGTCCGTTGGTGTCGCTTCCACAGTCCGATCTTACAGCTCTGATCGAGGTGGAGGTAAACAAAACCAGAAGGTGGTTGTGGTTGGCATCCCCAACCCTTTCATATGGTTTCGAACCCGAATATACTATTTTTTGATTCGGGTTTATTTTGACAAGGAATTCAAAATCGAAGAATTCACAGAGGGATCTAAACAGGTAGGTAGGCTACAGTCCGTGGAATAAGTAGTCTCTAGCTAGTTAGACCAGAAATACTTAATTTCTTAGTAAAGTATGCTTGACTAATACCACAGCTTGCCAAGAGAAACAACGTGGGCGTTACTGCAAGCTAAGTTTTGTACACAATCCAGTTATTGTGAAATGTTTGACTGTTTCCCCTTCTAATCATGAACAGTTGAACTGGTTCCTTAGTGCATCTTACGTAATTGTTACGTTGTGTTATAGCTAAAATATAATATGTTGTTGCAGGCATTCTCCCATGTTTCAAGACTGTTGTCAGGGAGTCAATTTGAGTCGCTTGAAGGTCTGGTTGCTAAAGACGTGAGTATTATATTCTCAGACATTTTTGCACAAGTCATTTCAGTGTAGAATTGATAGGAGAGCTGCTAGTGGGTTGGGGGGTGGCAGCCAGCCCTAGCGGTTTAGAACATTGTAACCAAAAGGTTGCTGGTTCAAATCCTTGAGCTGACTAGGTAAAAAAATATGCCAATGTGCCCTTGTGCAAAGCACTTAACCCTGATAGCTTCTGTAAGTCATTCTGGATACAAGCGTCTGTTAAATTAGGGGTTCCTAAGCTTTTTCACTCAAGCCCCCCGTTCCAGCATTGGGGAACATCCTCCGCCCCCCTTCCAGCATTAGGGGGGACATCTTCTCCCCACGTCAGTTTCTATGGGCACAACCACTCTTCATTACATTTACATTACATTTAAGTCATTTAGCAGACGCTCTTATCCAGAGCGATGACACAAACTGTTCACACCCCTCTGTTTTTCTTTCTTTCTTGCAATTCTATACATTTTGCCATGTCTAATGTGTATTCATGTGATATTTGAGTGACTCAAACATTACAACATAATCTATGGGCTAAATGTCGCTGAAATGGTCTAGTTCATCTAGACATTTCTCTTTAAGGCAGGGTTTCCCAAACTCAGGGCCGAGTTTGGAAAAGCCTGCTCTAAGGTGTGCAATGACTGACATGACGAGAGGAAAACTGACGATGCACTACCCAATTTTGAAATTGCACCTTGTGCAACTATTACAACTTTCAGGGGTAGGTTGTTAGCCGGACTGCTGAACTACTGTGCTAAATAACTAAAATATAAATGTATACCACGTTATCTGCAGGCATTAGGCCCTTTCTCATATTTCCTCTCTGCATTTTCTCCCTCTCAGCTGATTGCAAAACTGGAGGAGAAATGTGCTCTGCTCCCTCCCAGCCACCTGCAAGCACTTTCTGCTGATCCGGAAGACTTGATGTACACAACACCAGGGGATGTTGGCATCTGTTATGATGATGATGGTAAGAGCCAGGTTATGTCTACACAGCAAAAAACAACACACTAAACCACCTACTCCTTTACTATGACTGATCATTTCTGATGTCAACAGGCAGTAATATGTTAACTAAATGTGGGTGGATTCCAATAAAATGATGTATTTCCTTCTGTATAGACTTCGATTGCATATCTGTAAGAATTGAATAAGCGATTGGATTAGTAAGCACTGTGCCATTACATTTCAGATTAACAAATGGGAGCTCATCAAGGGAAGGAAATGAGTTATTACAGTAGTCTCATTCACCAGAGCCTGTATGCCTGGTGTGCAATAAATGCATTTGCCATAAGAACTGAATGACCTGGCATAGGCGTTTTTAGGGCTGGCACTATTACCGTGTAACTGACGTTTATGGATGAAAACTGTCCTGAAAATAAAATTATCCCCCCCTTCACCTTTATTTAACCAGGTAGGCAAGTCGAGAACAAGTTCTCATTTACAATTGCGACCTGGCCAAGATAAAGCAAAGCAGTTCGACACATACAATAACACAGAGTTACACATGGAGTAAAACAAACATACAGTCAATAATACAGTAGAAAAATAAGTCTATATACAATGTGAGCAAGTGAGGTGAGAAGGGAGGTAAAGGCAAAAAAAGGCCATGGTGGCGAAGTAAATACAAAAAACAAGTAAAACACTGGAATGGTTGATTTGTAATGGAAGAATGTGCAAAGTAGAGCTAGAAATAATGGGGTGCAAAGGAGCAAAATAAATAAATACAGTAGGGAAAGAGGTAGTTGTTTGGGCTAAATTATAGATGGGCTATTTACAGGTGCAGTGAGCTGCTCTGACAGCTGGTGCTTAAAGCTAGCGAGGGAGATAAGTGTTTCCAGTTTCAGAGATTTTTGTAGTTCGTTCCAGTCATTGGCAGCAGAGAACTGGAAGGAGAGGCGGCCAAAGGAAGAATTGGTTTTGGGGGTGACCAGACAGATATACCTGCTGGAGCGCGTGCTACAGGTGGGTGCTGCTATGGTGACCAGCGAGCTGAGATAAGGGGGGACTTTACCTAGCAGGGTCTTGTAGATGACCTGGAGCCAGTGGGTTTGGCGACGAGTATGAAGCGAGGGCCAGCCAATGAGAGTGTACAGGTCACAGTGGTGGGTAGTATGTGGGGCTTTGGTGACAAAACGGATGGCACTGTGATAGACTGCATGCAATTTATTGAGTAGGGTATTGGAGGCTATTTTGTAAATAACATCTCCTAAGTCGAGGATCTGTAGGATGGTCAGTTTTACAAGGGTATGTTTGGCAGCATGAGTGAAGGATGCTTTGTTGCGAAATAGGAAGCCAATTCTAGATTTAACTTTGGATTGGAGATGTTTGTTGTGAGTCTGGAAGGAGAGTTTACAGTCTAACCAGACACCTAGGTATTTGTAGTTGTCCACACATTCTAAGTCAGAGCCATCCAGAGTAGTGATGTTGGACAGGCGGGCAGGTGCAGGCAGCGATCGGTTGAAGAGCATGCATTTAGTTTTACTTGTATTTAAGAGCAATTGGAGGCCACGGAAGGAGAGTTGTATGGCATTGAAGCTTGCCTGGAGGGTTGTTAACACAGTGTCCAAAGAAGGGCCAGAAGTATACAGAATGAGGTCGTCTGCGTAGAGGTGGATCAGAGACTCACCAGCAGCAAGAGCGACATCATTGATGTATACAGAGAAAAGAGTCGGTTCAAGAATTTAACCCTGTGGCACCCTCCCGGACAACAGACCCTCCGATTTGACACACTGAACTCTATCAGTGAAGTAGTTGGTGAGGCAATCATTTGAGAAACCAAGGCTGTCTAGTCTGTCGATGAGGATGTGGTGATTGACAGAGTCGAAAGCCTTGGCCAGGTCAATGAATACGGCTGCACTGTTTCTTATCGATGGCGGTTAAGATATCGTTTAGGACCTTGAGCGTGGCTGAGGTGCACCCATGACCAGCTCTGAAACCAGATTGCAAAGCGGAGAAGGTATGGTGGGATTCGAAATGGTTGGTAATCTGTTTGTTGACTTGGCTTTTGAAGACTTTAGAAAGGCAGGGTAGGATAGATATAGGTCTGTAGCAGTTTGGGTCAAGAGTGTCCGCCCCCCTTTGAAGAGTGGGATGACCACAGCTGCTTTCCAATCTTTGGGAATCTCAGACGACACGAAAGAGGTTTGACAGGCTAGTAATAGGGGTGGCAACAATTTAGGCAGTTAATTTTAGAAAGAAAGGCTTCAGATTGTCTAGCCCGGCTGATTTGTAGGGGTCCAGATTTTGCAGCTCTTTCAGAACATCAGCTGACTGGATTTGGGAGAAGGAGAAATGGGGAAGGCTTGGGCGAGTTGCTGTGGGGGGTGCAGTGCTGTTGACCGGGGTAGGGGTAGCAAGGTGGAAAGCATGGCCAGCCGTAGAAAAATGCTTATTGAAATTCTCAATTATAGTGGATTTATCGGTGGTGACAGTGTTTCCTATCTTCAGTGCAGTGGGCAGCTGGGAGGAGGTGTTCTTATTCTCCATGGACTTTACAGTGTCTCAGAACTTTTTTGAGTTCGTGTTGCAGGAAGCAAATTTCTGCTTAAATGCTAGCCTTGGCTTTTCTTACTGCCTGTGTATATTGGTTTCTAGCTTCCCTGAAAAGTTGCATATCACGGGGGCTGTTCGATGCTAATGCAGAACGCCATAGGATGTTTTTGTGTTGGTTAAGGACAGTCAGGTCTGGAGAGAACCAAGGGCTATATCTGTTCCTGGTTCTAAATTTCTTGAATGGGGCATGCTTATTTAAGATGGTGAGGAAGGCATTTACAAAAAATAACCAGGCATCCTCTACTGACGGGATGAGATCAATATCCTTCCAGGATACCCCGGCCAGGTCGATTAGAAAGGCCTGCTCGCTGAAGTGTTTCAGGGAGCGTTTGACAGTGATGAGTGGAGGTCGTTTGACCGCTGACCCAGTATGGATGCAGGCAATGAAGCAGTGATCGCTGAGATCTTGGTTGAAAACAGCAGAGGTGTATTTAGAGGGCAAGTCGGTTAGGATGATATCTATGAGGGTGCCCGTGTTTACGGCTTTGGGGTGGTACCTGGTAGGTTCATTGATAATTTGTGTGAGATTGAGGGCATCAAGCTTAGATTGTAGGATGGCTGGGGTGTTAAGCATGTTCCAGTTTAGGTCGCCTTCAGAGCTCGTGCTGCTAGATAGATGGGGGGCAATCCGTTCACATATGGTGTCCAAAGCACAGCTGGGGGCAGAGGGTGGTCTATTGCAGGCGGCAACGGTGAGAAACTTGTTTTTAGAGAGGTGGATTTTTAAAGTAGAAGTTCAAATTGTTTGGGTACAGACCTGGATAGTAGGACAGAACTCTGCAGGCTATCTTTGCAGTAGATTGCAACACCGCCCCCTTTGGCTGTTCTATCTTGTCTGAAAATTTAGTTCGGGATGAACATTTCAGAATTTTTGGTGGTCTTCAAAAGCAAGGATTCAGACACGGCTAGAACATCCGGGTTGGCAGAGTGGGCTAAAGCAGTGAATAAAACAAACTTAGGGAGGAGGCTTCTGTTAACATGCATGAAACCAAGGCTTTTACGGTTACCAAAGTCATCAAAAGAGAGTGCCTGGGGAATAGGAGTGGAGCTAGCATTTTTTTTTTTTTTTTTTTTCCCTTAACCAGGCAAGTCAGTTAAGAACAAATTCTTATTTTCAATGACAGCCTAGGAACAGTGGGTTAACTGCCTGTTCAGGGGCAGAGCAACAGATTTGTACCTTGTCAGCTCGGGGATTTGAACTTGCAACCTTCCGGTTACTAGTCCAACGCTCTAACCACTAGGCTACCCTGCCACCCATTGCGAACCGCAGGTGGGAATTTTGATCTGGTTACATGTACATTGAACAACACAGCAGCATTTCAGCATGCTTTGTTATTTCTGTATAACAAAAAAATAAACAACGAAGTTGGCTCTTTTACACTGGGGTCAATGGGGAAAGAATGTTGTTTTCTTCAATTTGTAGGCGTGGTCGAGGGGAATTTGTTATTATTACGTAAATATTGCCTGGTATTGTGATGCAATGATTTCCATGGTAATGTAAATATTAATTCAAATTATGTTAACATGGCTCATGCAATGACATTTATTTTTTGTAAGGTCAAGTAAGTTGAATCAACAAATCACAGCATATTGATGGGTACACTTCCTGCTTTTACATCTTGATTTTAATCATCCAAAATTCTATGACTGTCACAGCCCTACTGTAGGCGTTTTGTTGTTGTTACAAAAACATTCATCTCTATTCTTTCAGGGCGGAAGTTTGTCAGTATTCTGATGAGGTACTGGTATCTAACAAGTGCCCGGTTGCCTGAGGAATCATTGGAGGGAACACGCATCTTTCAGGTGGCCATAGGTGGTGAGGGTGAGCCAGAGACTAAGAGATTGCTCACAGCGAACTATGAGTGAGTTTTTTGTTTATTGTTGCTAAAGTACAATGTTCACAGTTGATTTAATGGTCTGCAGTTGGAAGTGGCTGTGATAAAGCAATTCAAGTATCTCTCTGACAAATAGAAAGCATTAAGTCTGCAAACAGTCTTAGATCCTAGATCTGTTCCCAAGGAAACAACTACCTGCAGTAACCTCCTTTGCATGACTGTCAAGTGTCTCACGTGCTTAATGTTTAGACTTCCTGTTTAACAACCCTTTTATCCATCATGGCTTTTTGCAGATTCCAAAGGGAGTTTACTAAGGGGGTGCCGCCGGACTGGACCATCACCAGGATAGAGCACTCCAAGCTGCTGGATTAAACTGGGATTGTGAATGGAGATTATAGGGGGAAATTGAGAGTAGTAGAGAGACATAGAATGGAAGACCATCCTTCTTCCTGACCCTACAAGAATATCCCCCTAACTGCTAAAATCTTGAGATGCTCCTCAGGAGCAAAATAGCTCTCAACTCAAGACCAGAAAATATATGAGGAATATTCGGGGCAAACTTTCTATCTGCCAGAAGTCACATACTATCTATCCACTGTAGAAAAAGAGCAAAAGTCAAACATGTCTGTTCATAATTGTACTACTATACGGAAGTCTGTGTAAGACCAGGTTGTTGAGTTTTTTTGCCCTTGTCTCAGCAAGCACCGCAATCAGTGGTCAAAACTAGGCTTTGTCAGTTCTGCCTCTTAAGGCCTGAGATTCATTATTTTGTTTAATGGGGAGGGTAGACAAGGGGCATACAGACAGTGTGAAAATGAGCTCTGTATTGAGATTCACCATATTGAGATTCTGTCTTCGATCTGCTGCTGTCCACGCTTTGGCGTCTTCAAGTAGAGCGTGCACACAGACTGAAGAAAATGTCACACTTTCTGTTTAGGTTTCAGATGTAAACAAAACAAAATGACGATAATTCAAGCATGCCCTGAGCAAACCTCCTTGTACTCTTGCTTTCACACACTCAATAGTTATGTAGAGAGGATGAATTCCAACTATGCCATAAAAATGACTATAGCTACTGTTTCCATTTCTTGAGATGTGCTCTGTCACCAGAATAGTCCATCTGAACATAAGTGATAACCAATTACTGTTGGTGACTGAAAGTATACAGTTGAAGTCGGAAGTTTACATACATTTAGGTTGGAGTCATTTAAAAACTTGTTTCAACCACTCCATACATTTCTTGTTAACAAACTATAGTTTTGGGAAGTCGGTCAGGACATCTACTCTGTGCATGACACAAGTCATTTTTCCAACAATTGTTTACAGACAGATTATTTCACTTATAATTCACTGTATCATAATTCCCGTGGGTCAGAAGTTTACATACACTAAGTTGACTGTCTTTAAACAGCTTGGAAAATTCCAGAAAAGGATGTCATGGCTTTAGAAGCTTCTGATAGGCTAATTGACATCATCTTAGTCAATTGGAGGTGTACCTGTGGATGTATTTAAAGGCCTACCTTCAAACTCAGTGCCTCTTTGCTTGACATCATGGGAAAATCAAAAGAAATCAGCCAAGACCTCAAGACATTTTTTTTGTAGACCTCCACAGGTCTGGTTCATCCTCGGGAGCAATTTCCAAATGCCTGAATGTACCACGTTCATCTGCACAAACAATAGTACTCAAGTATAAACACCATGGGATCACGCAGCCGTCATACCGCTCAGGAAGGAGACGCGTTCTGATGAACGTACTTGTGTGCGAAAAGTGCAAACCACAGCAAAGGACCTTGTGAAGATGCTGGAGGAAACCGGTACAAAAGTATCTATATTCACAGTAAAATTAGTCCTATATCAACATAACCTGAAAGGCCGCTCAGCAAGAAAGAAGCCACTGCTCAAAAGCTGCCATAAAAAAGCCAGACTACGGTTTGCAACTGCACATGGGGACAAAGAGCGTACTTTTTGGAGAAATGTCCTCTGGTCTGATGAAACAAAAATAGAACTGTTTGGCCATAATGACCATCATTATGTTTGGAGGAAAAAGAGGGAGGCTTGCAAGCCGAAGAACAACATCCCAACCGTGAAGCACGGTTGGTGGCAGCATCGTGTTGTGGGGGTGCTTTGCTGCAGGAGGGACTGGTGCATCTCACAATGTAGATGGCATCATGAGGAATGAAAATTATGTGGATATATTGAAGCAACATCTCAAGACATTAGTCAGGAAGTTGAAGCTTTGCCGCAAATGGGTCTTCGAAATGGACAATGACCCCAAGCGTACTTAGTTGTGGCAAAATGGTTTAAGGACAACAATGTCAAGGTATTGAAGTGGCCATCACAAAGCCCTGACCTCAATCCCATAGAAATTTTGGGGGGCAGAACTGAAAAGCATGTGCGAGCAAGGCCTACAACCCTGACTCAGTTACACCAGCTCTGTCAGGAGGAATGGGCCGAAATTCACCCAATTTATTGTGGGAAGCTTGTGGAAGGCTACCCAACAGGTTTTACCCAAGTTTAACAATTTAAAGGCAATGCTACCAAATACTAATGGAGTGTATGTAAACTTCTGACCCACTGGGAATGTGATGAAAGAAATACAAGCTGAAATAAATCATTCTTTCTGTTATTCTGACATTTCACATTCTTAAAATAAAGTGGTGATCCTAACTGACCGTAAACAGGGTAATTTCACTAGGATTAAATGTAAGGAATTGTGAAAAAAACTGAGTTTAAATGTATTTGGCTAAGGTGTATGTAAACTTCCTACTTCAACCGTATATACTGAGATCATGTGACAGATCATGTGACACTTAGATTGCAAACAGGTGGACTTTATTTAACAAATTATGTGACTTATGAAGGTAATTGGTTGCACCAGATTTTATTTAGGGGCTTCATAACAAAGGGGGTGAATGCATATGCATGCACAATTATGCCTGTTTTTTGCATCATTTTTTTAAACTACATTTTTTTCACTTCACCAATTTTGACATTTTTGTGTATATCCATTACATGGAATCCAAATAAAATTATATTTAAATTACAGGTTGTACTGCAACAAAAACGGAAAAACGCCAAGGGGGATGAATATTTTTGCAAAGCACTGTAAAAAAGGCCTGGCCATTTTTGTTTGTATTTACCTTAAGGTTTGCAAATACCCACACACAACACACTTGCTATGACTATGTGTTGGTGTTTTTTAAATATTATGTTTGATTTTGTGTTTTGCCCCCCTGACCATCCGCTCAAGAACAAATCGACCCGCTGCTGAATCTAGTTGATGATCCCTTGTTTTGAACGTTTTCTCACCACCAAACATGGTCGAGAGAGGAAGTCCAGTCACGGGTTGTGGGAGAGGATGGAGCAAGGTGAAACTGGGCCAACATTCTGCTAATTTTCTCAATATATTTTTCTGTTCCCAAAACTACAATCTGTTACGAACACAGTGTACTGAACTTTATAGACTTGATGCTTTGCCAGAGTTTTAAAGAATAGCGTTGTTTGGGACTGCAAGGTTGAATTGAGTTTGTTCACACATGCACTTCACAGAGGTGTTCCAATCAGGTATCAAGGTAAGACACAGATGCAGACCTTGTCGAAGTAACAATGTTTATTACAGCAACCGGGGCAAAGGTACAGGACGGCGTGCAGGGGCAGGCAGGCGGGTGGGTACAGGGTCAAAAACTAGGAGGACGAGTAAAGAGATACTGGGGAAAAGCAGGAGCTGACACAAAATGCTGGTTGACTTGACATACAAAATGAACTGGCAACAGACAAATAGAGAACACATATAAATACACGGGATAATGGGGAAGATGGGCGACACCTGGAGGTCGGTGGAGACAATCATAAAGACAGGTGAAACAGATCAGGGTGTGACAGTTCCCTAATAATTAAATATGCAAATATATGCTACAACATGTCAATAGGATCTTGCTAGCTCGTGCTGGGCTTTGCCCACCTCCTTGCCTGTTCTGCCCACTATGTTTAATTTCCTCTGTCGTGGAAATTTCCTCTATTTACCAAATCATGATAGCAAACCATACACAAGTCAGAGTTAGTTATCACAAAGTCCATCTTTAATTATATGAGCTCTATCACAACCCTGACTCTCAGATCAATTCAGTGTCTATCAATGAATTCTCTGAGAGTGCCTTACACATTGCAACTGAGATCCTTTATAGCAGAGACACACACCTATCCAGACAGCATAGGCATAATTTATCGTTCAGCTTTGTCTCCTAAACTATGTTTTTTTCTCAAACACAGAACCATAAACAAATCCTCCATATCAACAGCCATGTATCAAATCCATCCTATCTTGACAAGATCACAGAGACACACTGACTGGCACACTGACATTGTGGAGCCAAGAGATACACGCTTGACCTCTCTCCGGCCCAAGCAACTTAGTCTTGACATAGAACAGATACTGCAACCCCGCCACAGTATTATACAAAAATAACATTCTGATGAGAAGTAACTTACAAACATATGATGAATATAAAACATCTTACCTATGTTACCAACTAATTCTGATTATTCCCCAACACCTCCCACTGAATCGAAGAATGAAAGATGGCGGAAACAGAGGTTGAAGTGAATTCTGAATACCATGGAGGTAGAATCAAGGAGAATTGGAGTATTATCCAAAAGAATGGAAAACGGAGCAAAGTAGTGTACAGTGATGAAAAGGATCCTTCGTATCTAGTAGGAGTACGGTATGTTAATGAGGAGCAGCTGAGCAGAGTACCAATCTTGAAGAAACCATTTGAGTTATCCAAACTGGGGGAGAGTGTGCTGTGATGATCATGAGAGGCAGGCTTGTTTAGATTTTTTTGTGCTTCTGTGGAAGGAACATGCGTTGTGTCTTAACCGATTTGATAAGTTTGAAGTGTCGTGTGTTTCTTTGAAACAGGGCACCCCTCAAGGGGGTTATACCTGGTCTTGTGGGAAGTCAATTTAAAAGAGATAAAAAATATTCCTCGAGTGATTGAAGCACGCCGGATGAATTGTGTGGTGAATAGTGAAAAAGTGAATCTGTTCTTTTGTTTTTTTGATATGGAGTCTCTCCCTACTCAAGTGCAGTTAGGGTTTATTATCTATAGAGTCAGAGCATGTATCCCAAGACCAATGCAGTGTGATCATTGTAAAGCTTTTGGTCATTTATCAAGTATTTGCAGAAGGGAGAAGTCTATATGTCCAAGTTGTGGAAAATATCATATTATGTGTTATAGTGATGAATATGTGACAAGTTGCAATTGCGGTGGGAACCATGAAGCCACGTCTTTCGAATGCCCCACAAGGGTGAAAGGGAATGAGGTGGCCAAAGGTTGTACAGTCTTTCATATGCAACAGCTGTGAAAACCGTTGAGGGTTTGCATGGTGCACCAGAAGAGTTTACGGTAGTGGATCGGTCTACACTGCAGGCTGCAGGGGTTGCCTTTCACCAGCAGGATCTGGACATTTTAAAGATTAAGAAGGTGGACTTTGTGGCCTTTATAGTTATGGTAATTAATGGCACTGCCAAGGTGGAGAGGAGGTCCAGGAAGATAGTAATCATAGTGGATGCGGCGGAGCAGTTGCTGGGGCTGAAAGATTTCTCAGCGAAGGAGTTACATGGAATATTGGGTGTGCTACCTTTTATAAAGCGAGGGATCACGTATAGGTGTGTGGGAGAGGGAGTGGAACAGGAGTATGTAGTGGTAGGTGTGGTTGATAGGGGGGAATATGGTAATAGTGAACTTTTACAACCCGTGTAAGAGACTGGAGTTGCTGGCCCTTGGGAATGTAGAAGGTCAAGATAGGAGACGGGTAATGTGGTGTGGGGATTTTAATGCTCATAGTACTCTCTGGGGATGGTTACGGACTGATGTAAATGGACAAGTGTTGGAGGAACTACTGGATGAGAAAGGGCTTGTTAGTCTTAATGATGACCGGGGAACCAGGATTGATCCAGTAAGTGGAAATGAATCTGCTCTGGATCTTACTTTGATTTCAAGTTCAACGGCAGGCAGATGGAGTTAGGAGGTTTCGGAGGAATCTACAGTGGGTAGTGATCACTATACTATCACGTGTACTGTAGGAATGAGGGAGGAAGAATCAAAAGGAAATGGATTGAGGAGATGAATATTTGGGAAAGTGGAGCAGGGTCAGTTTCAGGAGTGAACAGAAGCTGTCCCAGGTAGATCTTAATTCAGATATAGAAACAGTCAATGAGGGAATAAGAGGAGCAATAATAGGGTCTGCAAGGCAAGTGATTCCTATGGGTACAGGGGGGAGAAAGAGTAACCCAGTCCCCTGGTGGAGTGTAGAGAGGCAGTGAAAAGTAGGAACAGCGCTTTCAGAATGTTGCACAAGCAGTAGCAAGGAGGATCATTAGGACAGCTAAGAGGGAGTATTGGTGCCGTTTCTGTGGAAACATAGGCCAGACCACTCCTGTGGGAGAGGTATGGGGGATGATTAAGAGGATGAGTGGGGTCAGAAGAGATTGGGATATCCTTGTGCTGAAAAGTGGGGAGATTGTTGCAGTGAGAGATGTTAGCCCAGGCATTTGTAATGGTGCACACATCAAAGAATCTGACAGAAGAGGGGCAGCATGGGAGAGAGAGGGTCAGAGGAGAACATCCGGGGGTCCTGGATCAGAGAGAGATGGTGGGGGACACATTGAATGATCCAGATGAAGAGAGCATTAGCTAAAGCTGGGGTAACATCTCCTGTGAAAGATGAGATGTGTTACATCATGATGGCTCATCTCAGTGACACTGCAATGGGGAAAGTATTGGGCTTTTACAATAAGGTGTGGCAAGAAGGGAAATTGCCTGGAAGTTGGTAGCAAGCGGTAGAGGTGCCAATAAGGAAACCTGGGAAAGACCCTACTAGTCCTTCAAACTACAGGCCGATAGCGTTGACATCTCATTAGGGATGCGCGATATATCGGTGAACATATTGGAATTGGCCGATATTAGCTAAAAATGTCAACATCAATATCGGTGCATACCTATATAACGTAGATACATTTAAAAAATATGTTTTTATTTAACTAGGCAAGTCAGTTAATTAAGAACAAATTCTTATTTACAATGACGTCCCGGACGACGCTTGGCCAATTGTGCACCGCCCTATGGGACTCCCAATCATGGCCAGATGTGATACAGCCCGGATTCAAACCAGGGACTGTAGTGATGCCCCTTGCACTGAGATGCAGTGCCTTAGACCTCTGCATCCATGTGTGTGTGTGTTAACTATTTAGCTGTACTAGAATGCTTAAAAGGCCACACTTTTTAAAAATCAGTTATCGGTATCGTATTTTTGGCAAGGAAAATATCGGATATTGGTATCGGTCAAAAATGTCAAATCGGTGCATCACTACATCTCATGTATGTAAACCTATGGAAAGGATGATTATAGAAAGGCTGACTTACTTTCTGGAGAGTAGAGGACTAATGTCACCAGATCAAAGTGGGTTCAGGAAAGTCAGGGGAACGATGGATCCTATACTGTGAGTCAAGTCATACGGAAGGCACAGGAAAATAAGGAGGTGGTGGTAGCCGTTTTCTTTGATGTAGAGAAGGCTTATGATATGCTGTGGAAGGAAGGCCTACTTATCAAGCTGGATAAATCAGGACCTCCCCGGTGGCAGTGATGCAGGTAGAGTTGGGAGAGATGCGGTTAAAGTTAAGAAGACAACAGCTAGCCATGACATATTGGGTAAATCTACAAGGACTTAAGTTTACACATCCTACAAAAAAGGTGCTCCTAGAGTGCTGGGAACGTGAACAAAATCTGAATACAAGCTTTTGGTGGATAGGCAATTGCATGGCGAGAGAGGTGGGGCTGTTTGGGAGGGAGTGTAGCCCCTCTGTGGGTCTTCTTGCAATCCCACCTTGGTGTCTCCCTCAACCAGTGATAGATCTAGGGTTGCTTGTGAGGGTAAGAGATGTTGAGGAAAGAGTAGATTCAGTTGTAAGTGAACATTTAAGGACACAAAACTATGCTTTCTAGAATATATTCACAGATGGACCTAAGGACCCTAAAACAGGGAGGAGAGCAGCCGCTTTTAGTGTTCCTGAGTTTAAGACGGCAGTGACGAAAAGAGCAACGGATCATTTATCCGTTTACACAATGGAGTTGTTGGCCATACTATTGGCTGCCGAGTGTGTGGAGGAGGTGAGGCCAGACAGGTTAGTCATCTGCTCTGACTCCTGTGCAGCATTGATGAGCTTAAATGCATGTGTGTCTCAGAGCAGACAGGATGTATTGTATGAGGTTTTGCATTGTTTGTAGGGTGAAAAATAGTGTGATGTTCCTCTGCGTACCAGGTCATGTGGGAGTAGAGGGGAATGAGAAAGTGGATAGTATTGCCAAGCAGGCTCCTAAACATCCTAATGTTGAGATGGAATTGTCAATCAGTAAAGCAGAAGCCAATGGATTAATAAGAACAGTGGTTAAAAATAAGTGGCAAGTGTTGTGGGACAGGGAGAGTAAGGGAAGACATCTGTATAAGATCCAGGAACAGGTGGGGGCTGGGAGGTCCTCAGGCCCGAGGGAGGAAAGTGTAGTCACAAGGCTGGGACTGGGACACACAAGGCTAAATAGTACATTGAAAGTGGTGGGGAACCATCCGACCGACTGGGAGGTGTGATCATTGTCAGGAGGAGATGAACACAAGGGAACATGTTCTATTTCAGTGCCAGAAATATGATGAGAGAAAGGGAGCGATTGTTATTAGATTTGAGGAGTAATGGGGTGGAAGAGCCAGGATTAAGTGAACTGCTGTGGAAATCTTCAGGGGATGTGGTATTTCATTGTGTATTTCGTTTCCTTCGGGAGACGAGAATATCGGGTAGGATTTAGACCTTCGCTCCACACTCCAGTCCAGTTGGAGGCGGTAATGCACCTTAAAGTTGGTTGCCAAACGCCATATAGAATCCACAGAAGAAGAAGAAGAAGATCAGGTTTAACAGAGAGAGGGTTTGCAAAAGGAAAAATGGAAACAGTATACCTGTAAATAGACAAAAATCCGAAAGACAGTAGACATGAGAGTCGCCACTGTGGCCTTTTACGGGTGTGCACTGGGTCTTCTGGCGATGGGCCTGCGAGAAATGTTTTCGGGATTTGAAGAGAATAGGTGCACAATGACCTATATGTTCGAGTACCCCGAGTACCGGGTGAGTAGTTTGCCTATTGACCTCAAACAAATGGCACTGTGCGCGACTCGGTTTCGGTTCGGCGTAATCACTCGGCACTGTCAACAACACTCGGAACGTTGCTGCCAAATGCGTAACATTATTTTAGTGTCCATCCTTTTCAGGACTAGCTAGCACCCCCCCTCCAGCTGTCAATGTCCAGCTGTGATTTTTAGAGCCATAATATGGATATGGCTAGCTATAAATTAGCCCATGGCCGATATATCATGCTGAAGCTCAAGCTACCTGTTGTCGTAAAGCACCTGCATATTATACTTCCAATTTCAACATCGCACCTCATGCATGATTTTCAGGACGATTTCCTTGTTGAGGGTGTCGACGGACTGTGTCATGCACACCTAGCTACGTTTCACATTTACCATGGAATTGTACATTATTTCTAGTACTAGCTGCAATAGAGAGGTGGCATGGTAGGCAGTTACTGTATGTTGAGGATGCTGAGTGAGTGTGTGTGGTGTCATTGTATGTTACATCAGGGCTCAGGAGATCACACCTTGTGTTGGAAGCTGCAGTTGATCCATGATAAGTACTATAAGGTGATTATTCCACCCATTGAGTGCCTGGCACAACCATATGGCCCTGTGTGGTCTGTCTGCGCTCACCATGGTGCTGATAAAATATGAAGAATTGGTCCAATCTATTAGAAGTAGCTATTATATTTATTACCCAAAATTGTTCTCGGATCTGATTTGCTCAATCAAGAGTCAGTATCGGCCACGTGGTGCCACACCTCTCCTGTCGTTCAGCATGCACACACACACACACACACACACACACAACGATGCTTTCTCACTGTACTGTTTTTTCTTCTTCTCTGTGATGTGTTAATCTGCCTAGAAGTGTGGCTCAGCTGTTCCCAGCATATGGCTCTACCTCTAGGGAGGTGTGTGTGTGTATCCTTAGTGTGTTGTACTTTAGGCCCGGAGAGTACGAGCTCTATCAGGGATGTGTGTGTCCTCACTATGTTTGTGTGTTGACAGCGTATTGCCCTGCCCCGACGCGTGGCCCGCCAGTACCCAGCGTATGGGCTTTACCTGTACGGAGAGGGCCAGTACGCTCAGGACACTCGCGGACTAAAACTAACCGGGGCCCCTGTTCTTTTCCTACCTGGAAACGCAGGCAGCTACAAACAAGGTGAGCCTCTATCACCATTAACCAAACGCATCCACTTTTCAAATTTACTCGAATCGAACATACCCACTCAACTCAGATTAGGGAATATCACAAGTTTGCTCTCTCCATTGCTCTAACAATGGAAGCTAAGAATGTCTAATGTACAATATCTGATTCGGTTGCATATTGTACATAGGCTGGTGAAAGTCTTGTATTTGAGAAAGATCTTATGGAAGGGTTGCCCAACTGGCGGTGATTTTATTTTGTCCCCCAAGTTTTCTAAGCAAAATAAATAAAAATATAAATCTATTGAATATATTTTGGGCATCAAAATGCACTATGAGGACCCAGAGGATGTCACTTGAAAGTATTAATTAATATGCTTGTTTCCAAAGGGGGGGGGGGGGTGTAAAAACACCAGCAAATCAGCTCCAAGGGATTTTAATTCTGGAAATCTGTTCCAAAGTATTCCCACACATAAGAGAGTTATACAGTGTGTGTGTGATCGTAAACAATGTTTCAAATTATTCTGTTTTAGTTAAATATTATATCCGTGTGGTCAATCTGAGGTTTACAAATGATTTGCGATTATGTTCTCTTCCTCCTGATCTTCTGGCTGAATTTAGTTGATGTTCCCTGTTCTATGCCCACTCTAATGCAGATCTATCCTCTTCTGGTTTGGTGTTGCTAGTGGCTGCTGGTGGGAGTAGAACACCCACGCTCTCTTTCTCTCACTCTCAATCTTGCATGCGTACGCCCACCCCCACATACACACATGCAACATGCATATAGTTTGCTATTTTACCATTATGTGCATGATGGTATTCAGTGTCCTCCATCATGAGTTCTGTTGCATTAGTCTATTTACATGTTATGGTTACAATCACAAGCACATACCTCAACCAAGCAAACCTCAACCCAGGCATGATTTTTATTTATTTATCTTTATTTAACCGGGTAGGCTAGTTGAGAACACGTTCTCATTTACAACTGCGACCTGGCCAAGAGAAAGCAAAGCAGTGCGACACAAACAACAACACAGAGTTACACATGGAATAAACAAACGTACAGTCAATAACACAATAGAAAAGTCTATATACAGTGTGTGCAAATGATGTAAGATTAGGGAGGTAAGGCAATAAATAGGCCGTAGTGGTGAAATAATTACGATTTAGCAAATAAACACAGAAGTGATAGATGTGCAGAAGTTGAATGCCCAAGGAGAGATTCTGGTGTGCAAAGGAGCAAAACATTTTTTATATATATACATAAAATAAATAACAATATGGAGATGAGGTAGTTGGATTGGCTATTTACAGATGGGCTATGTACAGGTGCAATGATCAGGAAGCTGCTCTGATAAGCTGATGCTTAAAGTTAGTGAGGTAGATATGAGTCTCCAGCTTCAGAGACTTTTGCAATTTGTTCCATTCATTGGCAGCAGAGAATTGGAAGGAAAGGAGGAATTGGCTTTGGGGGTGACCAGTGAAATATACCTGCTGGAGCGTGTGCTACGGGTGGGTGCTGCTATGGTGACCAGTGAGCTGAGATAAGGCTGGGCTTTACCTAGCATAGACTTATAGATGACCTGGAGCCAGTGGGTTTGGCGACGAATATGAAGCGAGGGCCAGCCAACGAGAGCATACAGGTCGCAGTAGTGGGTAGTATATGGGACTTTGTTGACGAAACGGATGGCACTGTGATAGACTACATCCAATTTGCTGAGTAGAGTGTTGGAGGCTATTTTGTAAATGACATCGCCGAAGTCAAGGATCGGTAGGATAGTCCGTTTTTTACGAGGGTATGTTTGGCAGCATGAGTGAAGGATGCTTTGTTGCGAAATAGGAAGCAGATTCTATATTTCATTTTGGATTGGAGATGCTTAATGTGAGTCTGGAAGGAGAATTTACAGTCTAACCAGACACCTAGGTTTTAGAATATGTGGACAATTATAAGTCAGAACCGTCCAGAGTAGTGATGCTAGGTGGGTGGGCATGTGCAATCAGCGATTGTTTGAAGAGCAGCATGCATTTCGCTTTACTTGCATTTAAGAGCAGTTGGAGGCCACGGAAGGAGAGTTGTATGGCATTGAAGCTCGTCTGGAGGTTAGTTAACACAGTGTCCAAAGAAGGCCAGAAGTATACAGAATGGTGTTGTCTGCATAGAGGTGGATCAGAGAATCACCAGCCGCAAGAGCGACATCATTGATGTATACAGAGAAAAGAGTTGGCCACGAGAATTGAACCCTGTGGCACCTCCATAGAGCCTGCCAGAGGTCTGGACAACTGGCCCTCCGATTTGATACACTGAACTCTTTCTGAGAAGTAGTTGGTGAACCAGGCGAGGCAGTCATTTGAGAAACCAAGCCTGTTGAGTCTGCCGATAAGAATGCGGTAATTGACAGAGTCAAAAGTCTTGGCCAGGTCGATGAATACGGGTGCACAGTATTGTCTTTTGTTGATGGTGGTTATGAAATCGTTTAGGACCTTGAGCTTGGCTGAGGTGCCCCCATGACCAGCTCAGAAACAAGATTGCATAGCGGAGAAGGTATGATGGGATTTTAAATGGTTGGTGACCTGTTTGTTAACTTGGTTTTTGAAAACTTTAGAAAGGCAGAATAGGATAGATATAGGTCTGTAACAGTTTTAGTCTAGTGTTTCCCCCTTTGAAGAGAGGGATGACCGTGGCAGCTTTCCAATCTTTGGGGATCTCAGATGATACGAAAGAGAGGTTGAACAGGCTAGTAATAGGGGTTGCAACAATTTTGGCAGATCATTTTAGAAAGAGAGGGTCCAGATTGTCTAGCCCAGCTGATTTGTTGGGGTCCAGATTTTGAAGGGGAAATGGGGGAGGCTTTGGCAAGTAGCTGTGAGGGGTACAGAGCTGTTGACTGGGGTAGGGGTCGATTATCATAGGTTTATCGGTGGTGACAGTGTTTCCTAGCCTCAGTGCAGTGGGCAGCTGGGAGGAGGTGCTCTTATTCTCCATGGACTTTACGGTGTCCCAGAACTTTTGGGAGTTTTGGCTACAGGATGCAAATTTCTGTTTGAAAAAGTTAGCCTTTGCTCTCCTAACTGCCTGTTGGTTCCGAACTTCCCTGAAAAGTTGCATATCGCGGGGGCTATTCGATGCCAATGCAGAATGCCACAGGATGTATTTGTGCTGGTCAAGGGCAGTCACGTCGAGTGAACCAAGGGCTATATCTGATTCTACATTTTTTTTGAATGGGCATGCTTATTTAAGATGGTGAGGAAAGCATTTTTAAACAATAACCAGGCATCCTCTACTGACGGAATGAGGTCAATATCTTTCCAGGATACCTGGGCCAGGTCGATTAGAAAGGCCTGCTCGCTGAAGTGTTTTAGGGGGTGGTTGTTTGACCGCAGACCCATTACGGACGCAGGCAATGAGGCAGTGAGTACTCCCACACATTGGCAAACCGGGCTATCTGCATTGTGTCCCGCTAACCCCTCTATTACACTCTGTTCATCATATATGCATAGTCACTTTAACCATAACTACATGTACATACTACCTCAATCAGACTGACTAACCGGTGTCTGTATGTAGCCTCGCTACTTTTATAGCCTCGCTACTGTATATAGCCTGTCTTTTTTACTGTTGTTTTATTTCTTTACTTAACCATTGTTCACCTAATTTTATTTATTTATTTGACCTTTATTTTACTAGGCAAGTCAGTTAAGAACAAATTCTTATTTTCAATGACGGCCTAGGAACAGTGGGTTAACTGCCTGTTCAGGGGCAGAACGACAGATTTGTACCTTGTCAGCTCGGGGGTTTGAACTTGCAACCTTCTGGTTACTAGTCCAATGCTCTTAACCACTAGGCTACCCTGGCGCCCCTAATACCTTTTTTGCACTATTGGTTTGGGCCTGTAAGTAAGCATTTCACTGTTGTATTCGGTGCACGTGACAAACTTTGATTTGATCGCTGAGATCCTGGTTGAAGACAGCAGAGGTGTATTTAGAGGGCAGGTTGGTCAGGATGATATCTATGAGGGTGCCTGAGTTTACGGATTTGGGGTTGTACCTGGTAGGTTCCATGATAATTTTGGGTGAGATTGAGGGCATCTATCTTAGATTATAGGACGGCCGGGGTGTTAAGCATATCCAAGTTTAGGTCACCTAACAGTACAAACTGTGAAGATAAATGGAGGGGAATTAATTCACATATGGTGTCCAGGGTGCAGCTGAGGGGGATCTGTAACAAACAGTAACAGTGAGAGACTTATTTCTGGAAAGGTGGAATTTTAAAAGTAGAAGCTCAAACTGTATGGGCACAGACCTGGATAGCATGACAGAACTCTGCAGGCTGTCTCTGCAGTAGATTGCAACTCCAGCCCCTTTGGAAAGTTCTATCTTGTCGGAAAATGTTGTAGTTGATGTTAACATGCATGAAACCAAGGCTTTTACGGTTAGTCAACAGAAGTCAACAAATGATAGGGCCTGGGGAATAGGAGTGGAACTGGGGGCTACAGGGCCTGGGTTAACCTCTACATCACCAGAGGAACAGAGGAGGAGTAGGATAAGGGTACGGCTAAAGGCTATAAGAACTGGTCGTCTAGTGCGTTGGGGACAGAGAATTAAAGGAGCAGATATCTGGGTGTGGTAGAATAGATTCAAGGCATAATGTACAGACAAGGGTATGGTAGGATGTGAACACAGTGGAGGTAAACCTATGCATGATGATGATGAGAGGTTTAGTCTCTGGAGGCATTAATTAATGTAGGTGAGGTCTCGTCATGTGTGTGGGTTGGGACGAAAGAGCTATCTAAGACAATTTGAGCGGGACTGAGGGCTGTGAAATAAAGCAATAAAAACTAGCCAAGACAGCAGTAGACAAGGCATATTGACATTAGAGAGAGGCATAAAGCAATCACAGGTGTTGATCAGGAGAGCTAAGGTAAACATAATGGGGTACAGTGTTATTGAAACAGTCCAGGGGGCATCAGCTGTGTAGCCGAGTGATCATAGGGTAGAAAAAGAGTAGCAATAGGTGAGACAGGGTGCTGTACGGTATTCACTACTACACTCGGCGAGCAGGGGACACAGCATTCAGAAAAAGCTAATGGGCCGGGGCTAGTAGATGGTTCTGCGGCGATATCATAACAGAATAGCCTGTTGAGACTAGAGGTCGACTGATTATGATTTTTCAACGCCGATAACGATTATTTGAGGACCAAAAAAAGCCGATTTTAAATAATAATAATACAAAAATATATATAATTTTAATGTAATTTTTGATTGATTTATTTATTTATTATTATTAATTTTTTAATATATACATAATGACAATTACAACAATACTGAATGAACACTTATTTTAACTTAATACATCAATAAAATCAATTTAGTCTCAAATAAATAATAAAACGTACAATTTGGTTTAAAATAATGCAAAAACAAAGTGTTGGAGAAGAAAGTAAAAGTGCAATATGTGCCATGTAAAAAAGCTCATGTTTAAGTTCCTTGCTCAGAACATATGAAAGCTGGTGGTTCCTTTTAACATGAGTCTTCAATATTCCCAGGTAAGAAGTTGTAGGTTGTAGTTATTATAGGGCTACTAAAATCTGTCCAAAAATGCAGATTACCGATTGTTATGAAAACTTGAAATCAGCCATTCCGATTAATCGATTGACCTCTAGTTGAGACCACATCGGGCAATCACGTTGGCAGTCCAGTCATGTTTGATCAGTGGGGCTCCGTGTCGACAATAAAGGTTCCAGGCCAATTGGAAAATTAGGTGGTTGTAGCCCTAGAATTAGTTGGTATTTGGGCCTAGCCTCGAGCTAGGCCCATATACCAACTGGTGCTTGCTTCCGGACAAAGGTGTTAGCTAACAGTAGCCACTCGTATGCAGCTAGCTAGGAGTAATGATCCAGAGTGGCAGTAATCCGGTGATATGGTAGAGAGAAGCAGTCCGATATGGTCTGAGTTGATATCGCGCTGTGCAGACTGGCAGGTGATTGTCCAAGCTAAGGCTGGCTGATTCCGGGGGGAAAAGGCGAGGACAGCTAGCCGTGGCTAACAAAGACTAGTAGCTAGTTAGCTGGCTAGCTCCTAATGGAAGTTCCAGTTATAAGGAATAAAAATAGCAGATCCGTTCCACATTGGGTGAGGCGGGTTGCAGGAAAGTGCATTTAGTTTGACGATAGAAGTGAGATTATGATGTATATGAAAAAAGACAGGCTATATACAAGGGGCCATCTTGGATTCATGATCTTTAGATGTTTTACTTTCAACAACATCAGAACTAAGTAGGCTATGTTTAGGCTACTTTAAAGCCTGTCAAGCCTAATACCTAGTTTTACATTAAACACACTTCAAGGGATACTTTGAGATTTTGGCAATGAAGAGCTTTATCTACTTCCACAGAGTCAGATTAACTCATGGATACTCTTTATGGCTGCATTCACTATGAAAGAAGTTGGAGGTAATTATGCAAGCCAATGCTAACTAGCATTAGCACAATGACTGGTAATAGTATGTTAACAGCTAGCTGTTACAATAGACTGCCAGTCATTGCTCTAATGGTAGTTAGCAATTGCACTAACTCTAATTAGAAACTTCTTTTAAATTGTACGCAGAGACATACAAGTGGTATCCACAATTATCCCTTTAATCAGAGTTGATTTAAACTGTTAAAAGGAGTGCTACTGTTCATAGGGAGGTGAAATTAGGTCCAGGTTCACAGGTAAATTGAAGGGATGCTTAAATCCATAATCTACACACTGCCCTCTGTTTTGCTAATCAGATTACTTAACTCCAATAGTAAATCTAGTCTATTCAGAGGTCATCTTGTGTTGATATCCATGAGCTTTGGTCAACCTTAATCCTCACATGGGGGGACAGCCACTGTTCAGGGATGTGCTGGATGAATGTCAGGGATAAGCAAAAAAATAGAAATTAAAAGGAAATTTCACCCTGGTTCTGCCACGGCACATAGTCATTACTATATTAACAACATTACGTTCTTTATCATAAACATCAAGATTATCGAAACCACAAGCTAGAACGAGCACGTTTTCATTTCACTAGTAGAAAGTTGAGTTTTTTCCTGTATTTGGCTGCTAAACAACAAAGTCCAGCATTCATTTTTTTAAATATTGTTTATATATTTATATATTTTTAATCAATGTTACCATTATTTAACTAGGCAAGTCAGTTAGGAACAAATTCTTTTTTACAATGACGGCTTAGTGGGTTAACTGCCTTTTTCAGGGGACTGAATGACAGATTTGTACCTTGTCAGCTCCGGGATTCAATTCAGCAACCTTTCGGTTACTTGCCCAACGCTATAACCACTAGGCTACCTGCCACCCCCATTCATAGTGAATGCAGATACCGCCCTGCTCGGTAGAAGGGGGGTGCCCACAAACTTGGATGATGGTGTTATTTACTTCTAACGACCAACACACAGTAATCTCAGAACTTCTCTAGGCAAGATATTTTTGAAAACATGTGTTTTTCATCATGCCTGTGTGGTGTTCTGTCTAGCTGTGCTGATAACAAACGAGCACGAAAATGAGTTCGTGCCTTCGGAAAGTATTCAGACCCCTTCACTTTTTCCAAATTTTGTTAGGTTAGAGCCTTATTCTAAAATGTATTAAATATATTTTTTTCCCCCATCAATGTATACACAATAATCACAAAGGAAAAACAGGTTTTGAAGCATTTTTGCTAATCTAGTAAAAAGAAACTCAAATATTACATTTACATAACTATTCAGACCCTTTACTCAGTACTTTGTTGAAGCACCTTTGGCAGCGATTACAGCCTTAAGTCTTCTTGGGTATGACGCTACAAGCTTGAAACACCTGTATTTGGGGAGTTTCTCCTATTCTTCTCTGCAGATCCTCTCAAGCTCTGGATGGGGAACGTCGCTGCACAGCTATTTTCAGGTCACTCCTGAGATGTTCGATCGGGTTCAAGTCTGGGCTCTGGCTCGGTCAGTCAAAGACATTGAAGCCACTCCTGCATTGTCTTGGCTGTGTGCTCAGGGTCGTTGTCCTGTTGGAAGGGGAACTTTCGCCCCAGTTTGAAGTCCTGAGCGCTCTGGAGCAGGTTTTCATCAAGGATCTCTCTCTACTTTGCTCCATTCATCTTTGCCTCGATCCTGACTAGTCTCCCAGTCCCTGCCACTGAAAAACATCCCCAGAGCAATGCTGCCACCACCATGCTGTAGGGATGGTGCCAGGTTTCATCCAGACGTGGTGCTCGGTATTCAGGCCAAAGAGTTCAATCTTAGTTTCATCAGACCAGATAATCTTGTTTCTTATCGTTCTTTGAGTCCGTTAGGTGCCTTTTGGCAACTCTAAGCGGGCTGTCATGTGCCTTTTACTGAGAAGTGGCTTCCGTCTGGCCACTCTGCCATAAAGGCCTGATTGGTGGAGTGCTGCAGATATGGTTGTCCTTCTGGAAGGTTCTCCCATCTCCACAGAGGAACTCTGGAGCTCTGTCTGAGTGACCATTGGGTTCTTGGTCACCACCCTGACCAAGGCCCTTCTCCCCGAATGCTCAGTTTGGCAGGCAACCAGCTCTAGGAAGAGTCTTGGTGGTTCCAAACTTCTTCCTTCCCATTGAAGACATCATTGAAAATAATAATTTGTTCTTAACTGACTTGCCTAGTTAAATAAAGGTTAAATAAATAAAAACATTTAAAAGAATAATGGAGGCCACTGTGTTCTTGAAGACCTTCAATGCTACAGAAATGTTTTGGTACTTTTCCCCAGATCTGTGCCTCAACACAATCATGTCTCAGAGCTCTGCAGACAATTCCTTCTACCTCATGGCTTGGTTTTTGCTCTGACATGCACTGTCAACTGTGGGACCTTATATAGACAGGTGTGTGCCTTTTTCAAATCATGTCCGATCAATTGAATTTACCACAGGTGGACTCCAATCAAGTTGTAGAAGCATCTCGAGGATCATCAATAATCTCATAGCGAAGGTTCTGAATGCTTAAGTAAATAAGGTATTTCTGTTTTTGCTTTGTCATTATGAGTTTTTGTGTGTAGATTGATCAGGGGAGAAAACATTTTAATCAATGTTAGAATAAGGCTGTAACGTAACAAAATTAAGAGAAAGTCAAGGGGTCTGAATACTTTCCCGAATGCACTGTAAACTATACAGGGGAGTGTACACTGTTTAATGCTAACTCAAAAAGAGAACTTGGTATTCAACAAGAATGTTTTATGGTAAAAGTAGCATACACAAATACAGTATGAACAATGTAGTACAGTTCAGTGTGTAGAAAACTGTAGCTACAGATTGTTACACCAGATAATGTGATTTAACTGAATATTTTCAGTATCCATTACTGGGAGTTACAGGATAGGTACTGCTTGGTGTAACACAGAGAATTTTCGACCAGCCTTAGCTTAGCAATACTGCCTTCGTGCTCGATTCTGGGAACACAAGTCTCAAAATGTCTGTGTCTAGTTGCAGGGGTTCCTTTTTGAATTTAGAAAATGCTCCGTCATTAAAATATTTGTTTTGCTCCACGAAGTAATCCAACAAAGGGTATGACACCATCTTGTCAATTTCAAGCCTTCTCTCATTGATCGAGACAGTTGGGTGTCTAAACGAAGACGGCATCACTAAGGTTGGTTGAAAATCCTCTGTGATATACCAAACAGTACCTATCCAGTAACTCCCAGTAAGAACAATCTTTGGTTAAATCACATTATCTGGTTTCATAATCTATAGCTAAGAGAACTGGCGATCAGCAGATGGTGGGAGAGGTGGTCATGATGAAATTGACATTCGCAAAGGAACATGTAGTAAGATATCAGTGTCGTAAAGTTCAGGGAATAATTGTACGGCTGTGGGAGTGGTCATTATCAAACTGCCATTCTCTTGAGTCATCTTCTGCTTGAAATACAGCATAATGTCCAATCCACCAAAAGGGAAACAGTTCTGCCACAATGACACACACAAGCAAAGGAATTATTTTTCTGTATCTAGAATTCACTCCAGGAAGAAGCCCAGGCACCACAAGGTATTGTCTATAAGACAAACAAATATAATGAATTATACTCTATTGTACAGTTTGAACGACAGTTGAACTATGCCAGCATAATATCACCATTAGGGTAGAGAAGTTGAACATATGCACAGGCAGATATATTACATTTAGAACAATATCTAGCCTAATATAAATAAATATTGCATAACCCTCAACCTTTGCACAGTGACCAGACTGTACAAATGTGCCTCGGCAGGCAGACAGACAGATATGGCTGTAGCTAGATACTCTCAGGCATGCTTAGGCAAATATATTTATAGTAAAACCAGATTCAGTTTGAGATTTACAACAGTAAAGTGTTGTATTATTGTTTGTCCTCTTAGCTAGCTAGCTGGATAGTCAATTGTTATCTGTTAGGATTCCAATCTTGCGTCATGCCTATAATTTTGTGAGATTGAAACGCATCCACGGTCATAACCAATGTCAACCTTTGTCAATTATGTTACATAGCTGGTTAGTAAAATTATTTACAGTTGCTAATGTTACACGTTTGCTAACAAGTTAGCAGGCGCCAGACTAACTAGCTTGCCAGCTCCAGTCATGTGGTAACGTTTGCTGGTAAACCTAGCTTTAAGTGGCTGGTTGTATAACATTTTAGCTTGCTGTTTACAATATATCTCAGATTGTTAAACCTCTTCTATGTTTAGTCATAGATATAGCTACCTGTAGTTGTTTAGCTAACTTAGCTATCTAGCTAGACTAGATGGCTACCTACCTAGCTAGCTAGCTACCCAAGTTATGACACGCACATGGTGTTCTGTAGGATTAGGGTTTGACCTGTACATGGCAATTCTGTCCGTTCTACAATGACCATTTAGTGACACTAGTTACACACCCCTATGAATAGTCAAGCTATTAATTTGTTCCAACCGAATATCGTTCGAGGGCTGTAACTGCATAGCCCTGAGCTACGTGTCCTCCCTTGCCCAACTTCTGGTTATTATATATTGTTTTTATCTTATCCTTAAGTGTTAATCTTCTCACAGCTTTCTAATCGGTCTATGACCTCTTATGTCCTCTCACCAGCTCGCTCCCTGGGTTCGGTGGCTCTGAGGAAGGCTGAGGCCCTGGAAGGAGGGGTCCACCTCAACGTGTTCACCATCGACTTCAACGAGGAGCTTGTGGCCCTGTATGGAGGCAGCCTGCGCCGGCAGACCCACTTCCTACACGAGAGCATCAAGGCCATCCTGCGCCTCTACAAGGTATATTATATAAGAAATTGTTGTGTGAGCTCTCTTAAAAACATCAGATATATAAATGCTAACTAAAAATGGCTAACAACTGACTTACACCCAAGCCCAAATCAACCCCTACCCCCCTAGGCACTTGTCTGAGAGGGCAGGTGGAGTTTTTGCCATATTGCTTAAACTATCCAATCCTCTCAGATAAACACAAGTGCCTCGGGGCTAAGGATCAATTTGGGATTGGGCATTAGACTGATAAACTAAACCCCACACCTACCTCTTTCTCCGCAGGATCATGAAGCCCCCCCTCATAGTGTGGTGTTGGTGGGTCACTCCATGGGGGGAGTGGTGGCCCGAGCCCTCTTCACCCTGCCCCGCTTCAGCCCTCGCCTTGTCAGCCTCATCATCACCCAGGCCTCCCCTCACCAGGCCCCCGTGCTGTCCCTCGACGCACACCTACTGGGTATGGACACACACACACACACACACACACACACACACACACACACACACTAGGGCTTACAAAGTATAGTAACCCCCAGCACTGTGATCTGTCTGCATTCTCTCCTTTCTGCTCTGTGTGTGTGTAGAGTTCTACTCTGCTGTGAGACAGCGCTGGGTGGGTCGAGCGGAAGACCTGCGCAACGTGACAGTTCTCTCCGTGGGGGGTGGTTACCGTGACTACCAGGTGCGCTCCGGCCTCACGGCCCTGCCCTGCCCCCAGGACGACCCAAGCAAGCTGTCTCTGGTGGTAAGACTCAACAAAGTCAAAGTTTCTGCTGCATTCACATTTTACATGTTTTATCTGCACATTTATTTTGTTGACGTTTCAAATCGAGCCTTGTGAACTGCTGTAAGCTTTGCAACTATTCTATCACTTGAGACAAAATTGTCCACTCAAAATCTTTACATTTATAAGATGATATATGCTTTATTGTCTATTAACTTACTGAAAACAGAAATTTGTATTTTTATGCTCCCAACCCAACACACACACACCCCAAGAGGCTGGAAGCAATGGGTCAGCTGCAGTTCAGCGCCCCTAAGCGCTATGCTACCTGCCGCCCAATTAGTTAGCCACATGCCAAAAACAATATACACTGAGTATACTAAACATTAGGAAGACCTTCCAAATATTAAGTTGCACCCCACCCCTTGTAACATCAATTCATCGGGGCATGGACTCTACAAGGTGTCGAAAGCGTTCCACAGGAATGCTGGCCCATGTTGACTCCAATGCTTCCCACAGCTGTATCAAGTTGGCTGGATGTCCTTTGGGTATTGGACCATTCTTGATACACACGGAAAACTGTTGAGTGGAAAAACCCAGCAGCGTTGCAGTTCTTGACGGTGCGCCTAGCAACTACTACCATACCCAATTCAAAGGCACTATAGTCTTTTGTCTTTCCCACTCACCCTCTGAGTGGCACACATACACAATCTAGGCTTAAAAGTAATATTTAACCTGTCTCCTCCCCTTCAGCTACAGGGATTTGAAGTGGATTTAACAAGTGACATAAGGGATCATAACTTTCACCTGGTCGTTTTTATTTTATTTTTATGCTTAGTGTGCGTTTCATTCAGATAGCCCAGATGAATTTCGATTGCCCCAAGTCCTTCAGCCGTGCATTCAATTTCAAACTGATAGTGTTAATATCCTTTTCTGTTTTTCTTTTATGAAGGTTACTGCTGTTCCTAGGACCTGGGTGTCCACGGACCACCTGTCCATTGTTTGGTAAGTAGAGGAATTCAATTTACAGCTTGCTTGATGTAATCTCCAGACCCTCTTCCATAAATATGCAAGTCATTTGCTTATTGTGTTTGTTTTCCAGGTGCAAAGAGCTGGTTCTGGCCACTGTGCGGGCATTCTTTGACCTCATTGAACCTGAAACGGGACAGGTGAGTAATCACACTGGCTCACTAGACTGGAAACCAGGCGGGGCCTCCTTGACTGATCTCAAAAACACAGGATAGGCAACATTTTGGATGCCATTTGGGAATTTGCTTCCAACTGTCCAGTTATTTCGCATCAGTAGCTCGGTTTCAATCCAATTGGTGACAGATTTACATTCAAATATTAGTGTTTTTTCTACCAAAAAGACCAACTCTGTGCGTAATTAAGTATTGCACAAAAAATATTTTTTGCCTTAAGTTTTCATGTACTGAATAAAAACCAAAAGTTCAATGTGTTTCCATTTCATTTTTAACTCTACCAATAGTTTTGTAACAAACTGTTAAATAGCAAATGTGCCTACTTTTGTCTTGGCACGTGCGCTCTAGACAACAACAGCTTGCATATACAGTGCAGGTAGGCTAGTCTAGATGATGAGATTATTATGGATACATTTTTATTTGTCAAACAGCAGTCAAGCATCGATCATAATGTCACCAAAATAAGACCCTCGATATTTATTGGAAAGGAGCATTAAACTCATCTCTGTGCACTTTCATCACCCTGTGACATCATTAACTTATTTAATCTTTAGTCTAATAAACTGCATGGTTTCCCGGATCTTAATGGGAGGACCACATACCATATCATTGCGTGACTCCACGTTTACTTCCATATGATGGTTATTATATCTATATTTGCACATGAAGGTGTTTCCACCACCATTTCTCACACCATGTCGAACGAACAAATGATGTCTGCATTTATAAAATGTTACCGAAACGTCCTATTTTTTTTCCTATTATTATAATTTTTTTATACGGTATGACTTTACTCACATAACTGGGTGGAAACGTGGTTATAGCAGATGAAGGAAAGGAGACCAAGAGAAAGCCTATGCAGACTAGATGTACACCAGGATCATGGCTCAATTCATCTTAGTGTGCCGCTTACTTCCCTAATTGATCTGAGAAGAGTTTGATAGGAGAAATAATTAGTCTAGAATCTTGCCCAGTCTTTTCAACTCTTAAGTGGCCATGAAGGAAAGAAAATTGGAACACTGTCTGTCCATTTGAAGTTGCTAAGTACTGTCTATTGATGTCTTTTTTTAAAACTTTTTTACCAGTTTTCAGACAATCCAGAGAGGAGAATGGCCATTCTGAACCATCATTTTATCAGACACCCTGTACGTGTGCTGGGTGAGCAGCTAGAGACGCCCGTTTCCCTCTCAGGTCAGTGGGTTACAGTGCTATAGTGTGTTTTGTAGTAGGGCCGAACGGTGTGACTGCATGTCACTTTTTAGGCTGTGTGTCCTTTTACAGAACATATGTATTGCCGGGTGTGTGACCACTCTTATTTATCACATTCTCCAGGGTCTCCTAAAACGTGGAGCGAGGTGAACACACTCCGTCTGGCGTACAGTGCTCCCAAAGTAAGCCTACACCATTACCACCAGGGCCGAGGTCCATTTTGGTCCATAGACCCTTCACATAGCTCCTATCACTTTGGTCGTCACAGACCTAAAATAACTAGATTGGCGTAATGCATGTGATTTATTGAGCCACTTAGTCTTCTAGTAGGCTAAATTGCGCTTCCAGGCCCAGAAGGAGCTGGGCCTTGATCGTACATCATTTACAGATCCATGTCTTCTGAAAATATGGCTTGGAGTTATTGTTTCTTTGCTCTCTGCAGGAAGGACAAGCCAAGTATTTCCTGTTTGCCCTCTCCAGTCGCAGGAGAGCCTACAGCCACTTCTACTGTCGCAGCAACAACCTGGTGAGACTGAGATGGCAGCTCTGCTGCTTTAATGGGATTCAAACCAATATACAATATATGCTCTTAAGATAACACTGGTGCTTCCCACTGGTTATGAATCCCACTTCTGCCACCATTCATAATAGATTTTTGATATATAAGACTAATGATGTGAGTAAGTCCGCAAGTTGAGAACACAGTATAAGGTGAATCTTACAAATAGAAGACTGCATTTTGTGAGACTACCGAGCCAATGTTTGTAGTCTCTCCAACAGGAAATGATTAGCTGGGTTTACGGTTGTACACAGATGAACGGATCCATGTGGTGAGTAGGGGTGTGGATAAGTTGGGATCCTTAACATTAAAGAAAAATGTTTTTGTTGTTCCCTGCCCCCCACAAAATTAAAATCACAGTGCAGTTATCACAAAACTGTATCTTCTGTGTTATTGCCCAACTAGACGGTAGGCTATAAAGGCCTGGAGGAAGCTGTGTAATTTAAATAAAACCAGAGAGCAAAAGGCAAACTTTAGGCTACTTTGGTATTGTAAGATACAGATTACCAATACATTATTTCTGCCTGCCTCCTTCTCTTTCCCTCGCGCTGGCTTGCCTGCTCTTGCTTTTCACTAATGATATGAGTGTGTCTTCAGTCTGTTTTTATTTATTTTTATTTAACCTTTATTTAACTAGACAGGTCAATTAGGAACAAATTCTTATTTACTATGACGGCCTACCCCGGCCAAACCCTAACCCGGACAAAGCTGGGCCAATTGTGCTGCGCCCTATGGGACTCTCAATCACGGCCGGCTGTGATACAGCCTGGAATCGAACCAGGGTCTGTAGTGACACCTCTAGCACTGAGATGCAGTGCCTTAGAACGCTGCGCCACTCTGGAACCCTGTGGCATGTAGAATATCCTAGCCTATTCATTGATGATAGGCCCTGCTTTACTGAAGTTGCGGGACATTACAAGCCAAGAATGTAAGATACAGCATTCCATTGCGAGATACAGCTTTTGATTGCCGATAGATAGGCCTTGTGCACGTCTCTAATCAATCAGTCTCCTCCGTTCCAAAAATACTGAATCTTGATACTCCGAAATGGGAGTTGACGGGCAAGGAGCCGAGGAATCAATTATTTTGGGTCGGCTCTCCACCACTATGGCAGCGAAAGGCAAGCAACACCAGCTAATTTAAATGGGAAGGAAATGCAAACTTTGCGAGGTGGATTTGAGGTACTGTAACGGTAGTATAGGTTCCATGCTTAAACATCTGAAAGGGAGACCCAAACCGTGAGACCCAAACCATTGCTGGCAGCAGCGCAGCTGCATTGTGAATTCACATGTCATTTTATGAACATTTCTTATCGTTTTAACGGAAAACTGATAAAATGACTGTTGAAATGTTTTGATTTTTTCCCCCCCATTTGTCACATCCCTAGTGGTGAGTACTGACTGGCCATGTCAGACATGCACTCTTTTCATTTGTCTCTCTCGCTCTCTTTCTCCTCGTTCATTCGCCTTTATCTCTGCTTCAGCTTACTGCTGGCTCTTTCTGACATCTGACGTACCATTCTTTCTCTCTCTCTCTCTCTCTCTCTCCATGCTCCTTCTCTTCTTTTCTCCCTTCGTTGCTATCTCTGACTGTACTCTTCTTTCCCCAGTGTGCAGGCAGTGGATCTGTCTTTTGGAACAGAACTCCTCCCAGCTTACAAGGTAAGCATTAACTTCCCATATTTACACCACCACTAAATATTAGTGGTTAGTCAGTTATTTGAAGTCGGTCATGTTTTTGTGTCAATGTGCTGTCTGCTGTTTCTCATTTCTCTGTTTCTTGTGTTGTGGAATGCACTTTAAGTACACTGTGACATGACTTGACACTGCACTCAAACCGTGTTGACCAAAATAAATAAGTGTATATAATAATTAAGTGTAGATCAAAATAAATCTTCAGAACTGTTGCTTCACTGGTCGCTGGCTGTCTGTCCCCCCCCAGGTTCTGACTCTGAGCCTCAGTGAGCTGTCCTCTGTCTCTCACCTCATTGTGGTTGCCTCCAACCTCAACGGTAGACAGGTACACTGTGTGCACTCTTTCTTTTATATCCCAAAGCACTGTTTCAATCTTAAACAGATTTTGATATCACTTATGTGCCCTAGTTATTAACAAATATGGATACAGGTAGAGAAACACTATTTTCCATAAGGTGTAGTGACAATCTAAATAAATAAACTACATTTATCTCAGTGGTAGCGCCGTTCCATATTTATAAATGTGAAGAGAAGTAAAGAGGCACTCTTGTAGTACCCTTCATGTGTACATCTTTTCTACTCTGTGTCCCACAGTTCACAGTGGAGTGTGAGTGGCAGAGACAGGAGTCTCAGACCGTCTCTGTTCCAGTACCACACGTTCTCTCCTTCGGTTAGTCCTCCTTTTCTCTAATTCCTCCCTGTAGAAACAATTATATTTGCAGTCTGGTTTGTCTGAAAATCTGTATTTTTGCTCAGTTTTATTTCGCAAGAGCTAGTTAGTTAGGTATACTGAATTTGTTGACGTTTCTCATTCGGTGGGAAACACTGGCTCCCTATGGCTGAACTCTGTGGGTCCTCGCTCGCTCAGGCATGAGTGTTAGTGACGTCACTCTCAACTCCACCGGACTTCGGCACACCATTGAGCTGCAGCACTTTCATCAGGTAAGTCCATCTGAATTGTATATTTCTATAATAAGTTTGGTCAAGTAATTATCCACTACTTGCAGTCCAGTACATTCTATCAGGAGATTGAACATCGTACATACAGTACTGGCAGAACAAGACCAAGGTATTTGGTCTGATACTTTCTGACCACTGTACCCTCAGGTCTATCAAGCTTTCAGAATTTCAGTCGTAAGCCACTGCAAAGTAACCAAAGCAGGTAAGCAGATGTCTACAGTTTTGCAGCACATTTCTATCAACTGATGGGGTGCGTGTTTGTGTGAGTTTGGTTGACAGCTGCTCTTAATCCATCTTTTAATTTATGATTTTGGTAATGGTTCAAAATGCAAAAGTACCAATAATGTTGGATTGAAAGTCCTTGTCTCTATGTACAGACAGACTGCCCAATGTCTACATAATGAAGGTGCCATGGTTTAGGGAGGACTCCGTTACCACGTCCAGGCAAGATTTTACCACCTGTCCATCCATCTGTTTGTCTGTCCACCAATCCTGGCTATTTTTTAAATATATATTTTTATCTAATGTATTTACCCGTAACCCAATTGAAAACTGTTATTTATTTGGTCTATCCCTGCAATCTCTCTCAGTATTCCCTCTGTAACAGAGATATCGGGAATGCTCCACACTAGTCGTCCTGACAACTCCACTGGTGTCCTGTTGCAGCTCCACACTGCCCCCAACTGCCACTATAAGGTACTGCCCACAGAATTAAATGGGATACTTTTTGTTTTTCTGTTATCTCAAATGGTATTGCCCATTAATGTGAGGCATTAAACCATGATACAGGCCTCAAGCTGAATCACGTTTGGTTTTTAATTTAAAAAACACTTTTATTTAACTTCCCTTTTTCTCTAAGAATCTCTCTCTCATCTCTCCCTCTCCAGGTATCTGTGAGAACATCATTTCCCAGGGTGATTGGACAGGTAAGACCTATACTCTCTTGTGCTCAGCTCTCACCCTTACATACAGAGTTATGAGCGTTGTAGTACTCCTGGGTAATTTAGCCTTGAGTGAAATGGAGGCTAGCTAGCTTAAATTCAAACACACCAATATGACTAACTAGCGAAATGAATTTTCTACCCTGCTGTCCTCCCAGGTGCTGAGGTTCTGTGGGCCCGTGTTGCCGGTGTACGTGGCTGTAGCGCTCCTACTGGCCTGTGGGGGGCAGATGTCCTCTGTCGTGAGGATGGGGCGCCCCCTACAGATGAGCCATGCCGTGGCCAGATCCCTGCAGCCCCACAAGGTGGACCTTCCCGTCTACCTGCTGCATCTGCTGCTCAGGTAGACCTATTATTCAATCAAGCATGCATGTGTGTGCAACAGTGGAGGCTGCTGAGGGAGAGGACTGCTCATAATAATGGCTGGACGGCGCGAATGGGATGGCATCAAACACATGGAAGCCATGTTGTTGATACTGTTCCACGGATTTCGCTCCAGCCATTAACACGTTCCCGTCCTCCCCAATTAAGCTGCCACCAACCTCCTGTGGTGTGCGCACACACACAAATGCATGCACACAGACACACTGTGAAAGACCACTCGTATTACATGAAACAACACCACACCATACAAAGTCCCTCTATCCTTCATCCCACTATTTGTATCCAGGTATAGCTGGTTCCAGGATGGTTGGTCCACTCTTCATCTCCCGCCGTTAGATGCTCTCCCCGCCACTTCCCCAGATGGTATGACACAGGAGGGCTTGCCCCTAAACGAAGACTGGCCACGCCTCCTGTCCCCCCTGCTGTATGTTTTGGGAGCAGCCATGGCCTTCTGGGGCAGCGTGCTGCTCCGCCTCTTTCTAAGGCTACTTTCGTTGCTATTGGCCCCGCTTCACAGGTAATGAATGCCCGCTCCCCTCATGCATTAGATTGAACTCCATGGAATTAGAATTAGTTTAGTCTGTGTGTGGGTGTCTGCTTTCAGGCCCTCTGTGTCTCGGGACTGCGGCACCCTGCGTAGGCGGACTCAGCTGCTCCTCATCCTGTGTCTGAGCATGTTAGGATGGGCTTCCTGTGGAGCCCTGTCAATCACAGCCACCTTCCTGCTGCATCTCTACCGAGTGAGTCTAGGGGCCCAGTTAAATACTTACTCATTGAACTTGTTAGTTTTCCTGTGGTTTACTGATGTGTGCCTATGTTTCTGTCCAGGTTCTAAGGCTACAGATGACAGAGAGGTCTCTGCGTCATATGCTGAACCTGGTAAGAGTCAGAATTATTGCCCTCTAAAAATGACCTCTCTAAAATATTCATATAATTGATTATAATCACAACTACCCTTCCAGGCGCCCGAGAAACAAACCGACAAAGAGAAAGGCACTGGGGAAAAAGAGAAAGGCACTGGGGAAAAAGAGAAAGGCACCGGGAACAGTGAGGCCCTGGACAGCAAACCTAAAGAATGTAACGGCGCCCCCCTGCTATCGGACTCGGTACTGCAGGATGTGAGCGATGACCTGCAGCTGCACGTCAGCCTGTCTGCTCTCCTCACTCTACCAGTCATGCTCTGTGCCCCATCACTGATCCACTGGACCCGCAACCTCAGGTACTAGAGTGTGTTTGTGTCAAGTTAAAGTTGTACAAACTGTTGACATTATCATTCACAATGACATGCCAGAATGTATGCGATTGCTGTTGCATCCTATAGAAAGGACATCTCCTGTTGGAGATAAAAGGGGGAAAAAAACATCCCTAACTCTACCGTGTGTATGTCCATATGTAGAACTGTGATTTTCCCCCTTCGTTTAATTGCCTTTTCTCTTTGCAGATATTCTGTTGCTCGTTTGGATCCTGACCCTTGCTGGCCCCACTCCGTGCCTCTCTTCATCGCCTCTCTGCTGCTCATCAACTGTAACACACTCACTCTCAGCTACAGGTGCTTGTATTATACTGCTCCGTCTGTCTCACATGCGCGCACATCTTTCATGTCTGTCTTCACTCCTGTCCTTTCACCCAGGTGTGTTTTAACTTGGGTTTTATGCTCTTGTGTTTCAGTAAAACCCTGCCTATCACATCCCGCCTGCTGTTGCCTCTCTCCGTTGCCATGGTGTCTTTCTCCCCACTCCATCTATACCGTGTAAACTACTTTGTGTCTGCAGCCCTGGTTCCGTTGGCTGTTTCCTGTCTCTTCTGAGTTCTGCTGGTACCTGCGCTGGGCTTATCACTCAGCAGACTCACAGATCCGGGTCAGGTCCCCAAACTGGTCAAAGCTAGTCTGGCCTGGGATTTCAGGCCCTGAAGGGGACGAGGATGGCAACCCTACAGCAGAGCCATAGACATACATAGTTTGCGAAACTGTCCGCCATGTTGTCTCCAAGTGTTCCAAGCTTTTGGTGCCAACATGGCTACCATTGGAATTCCCAGTCTTAACCAAGTTTGCCTTACTCTGTATATATATGGCTCTGTCTTCAAGGAGCATGACGCGATTACTCCTTCATAACAAATGTCACACCTGATACTTGTGGTTCTCAACAGGATATTGCTCTCATCGTTTTTCATACAACTGTAATTGAACCTATTTTAGTACAGTGTAATTGTGGTAATAATGAGTATGAGGGGATTTGTCTCGTGTTTATTGGATTCTGTTTTTTGGCCCTAAACTTCTTGGCCTGTCTTATTGGTAACTTTGAATACACTCATGAAGCTAGCTACCTTTACTCTGTCATTAGTAAGATGTCATAAGCAGTCGTGTTGCAATTAGGGTTGCAAAACTACCTGTAATTTACCATTTATACAATTTAAAAAATATATTTTACATGCTATGAAAACCTTAAACTTTTCAAAAGTCTGGTAGTTTACTGGTCAATTTTGAAAGTTACCAGTAACATTCCCTCCCTTTGCAACCTTAGTTACAATGATGTCATGCAGCTAGCTGTACTGTATGCAAGATGACCGTGGCTAACTCGCTTGCTTGGCTAGCTATTGTAACTGCACCGGACATGTTCCGTCATGCTTTTGACAGTGTAAAGATTTGAAAGGTTTTTCTTAAACTCTTATCACACCCTCAAACCTTCTTCAACTGCTATCTTACGTTGCTATCGTCCTGTTCAAAGCACAGATGATGCGTTTTTGAAAGTGGAGCTCCTAACTACATAACCTGTTCTTAGCCAAGTATGGTCGTTTTATTATGCAGTAATGTGGCCATAGCTATGAATGTTATTGGTTAATCTCGATCTAAAGTGACCGGGTCCTTACTACCTAGGCTATCATGAGGAATGGATGACCCTGAACACAATAGCTTAATTTAGTTGTGCAATGTTGTAGGAAGGTTGTATGGAGCTATTCCAGATCATTGGGGGTATAACTTGACATTGTATCTATGTCGTAACATAACTACTCAAGCAGTTTTTCCTGTGCATCTCTATGGACGGAGTCCAGGTTGATGTTATCCATACTAGAGTATATTAGATCTGATATTACCTTGCAAACAGGCCTATCATGTGACTCTGCTATTCTGTTAAAAGCTACTGTCTATTTCTGATTTAACAAAATGTCCTCTGCTTGAAGAGCTAGCTTTAAAGGGATCTTTGGCTTTTTTTTTTTTATTGATGTCGTTAAGAGGCCATGGCCCCTATTATTTACTAGAAGAGTCGTTACTTACTTGGAAAACATCAGCACTTGGTATTTCCATTTGCCTTAATCAGTTACCTCACATTTTTCCAAACTGGACTTTCTAAAGACACATAGCTCCTGCATTGAAATACAGTTGACAAACTGACATCGGCTTGGTCTCCACAAGGCAGACACATGTATAAATGTGTATTACACTCATTGTCGTAATGAAAGCACAGGGTTGTAGATCTTCAAGATCAGATGAAGGAGCTCTATTGCCACCGATACATGGAGGCACCAGAGATGGTGCCTTTAGACTGTTTCACCCTCTACTGTTTGCTAATTCAAGGTGGGTGTGTTTGCGTAAAACCCTATCAGCCATAGCTCCACTCCAATGTACAACACAGTGGATTGTGTTAGTGGTGTTTTTTGACAATTGTTTTGTAAGAATTAACCAATAGTGTCTGTGTGTTTGTACGTGTACTTTTGATGCTCACCAGCACCCCTTGACCCCAACTCTGTTGGCATCCCTTGGACAAAGCAGCTAGTGCCTTTCTGCCGATTTGCCCCTCCCCCTCCACGCATTCACTCTCCTATCTGCCTGTCAATCAAGACACTTCCCTAGTATAGGGCATAAGATTGTGACATAGACCAGCATCTCTGAGTGACTAATCTGGTCATCTGAGTGCAACAGTAGTGAGCATAACTCTTGCTTGTAGCTGTCTTAACACTTTTATTTGCAAGACCGAACAGATTTCAAATACAGAATGGTTACATGGAATGGAACAGGTTATGTTGGTGTATGTTAAATGACTTGACAAAGCCACAACGGTGTTATGTCAAGGTAAAGGCAGCTTGGTTCTCGTACAGTGTTACGACTTTTCAAGCTCAACAAGACAGGCTAGGAATTGAACACCTTTGTCCATCCTAGCTAGCTTCAATTTAAAGAGACCAAACTCACTCCAGTACGAACACACACGCATATACTACACACTCTCCCCGACGACACCCCCCTTCCCCGTGTCACCTGCACTGTGAATGTACCTGTTTGTGTGTGCATAAGTATGTAAGACCTTTAGTGCGGGTGCTTTGTGTGTACTAAACTATAGTATGTCAATGTGGTGCAGTTTTTAGTGCTTTGAAACGTACATACTCTGCCTCACTCCAAATGTGAATTGTGACCAGATTTATATAGATGAAACTTTGTGGTAAAACTAGTAGAAATGGGCATATGTTTTCTATGAATATGATAGATATTTTTTTTCTTCTTTTTTTTATTGGTGTTCACTGTGACCGGTGCCCGTGATTTCTGAAGTGAGATTGACACCTCGGCAACTACTCATGTTCTAACGTAACCAACCAGAGTGAAGCTGTCGCCACAAGCATATCTCAATTTAAATGTTTGTTTAAGCTTTTTATGCTCTTTGAGATTATTTTTTATGTAATGAAAAGCACTACACAAGTTAAATAAATAATAATCATTGTATGGAATACTGTTCCTTGAACCTTGAAATGCCTGTTTGCCTGTTATGATTGTAATGTTAGCAGTCATAATTTTTAAAAATTAGAATCTGTTTATTGCAACTGTAAGTGGTCATAACAGTTGTTTGTTATTAAAAGCAGACATAATTCACGTTATGATTGCCTGAAAATGTATATGATCACGGTAAGAGTAACGGTGTGGAATGACGAATGATTATACCAAGGATATAGCTGATGATTTTAAGGAAAGTGTCTCCAAATTGTACATATTGTGTGTCCAATGAAGTGAATTGCTGTTGCTTCGTGCTGTTGTAGCTTTACTGTTGCAACTAGGATGCTAGACAGACTTCAACTCCACAGCGACCCCCCCACACACACACTACTACTTTGATTCACACCCAAGGACAAAATACTTGCATGTAAATGTCCCAACATACATATTCAACTAGAGTGGTAGGTTTAGTTCGGCAGCTGCAAAGTCCAGATGAATGCTAAAAGTTTGTTTGGGTCTCCACTTGCTCTTTGATGTTCTGTTGACTATAGGGAAGTGAATATCCAGTTAAGTGTTACCAAACTGTCGTTACACGCTGATAGTCATGTTACTGATGCGGTCTCTTGCTGTTTCTGTCCCAGGTGACTTTCAACCTATAACCTCCTATCTCGAACTGGTCCTCGTTGTGTGAAGATGGTCTCTTGCTGACCTTTGCTGAACAAGAAATGTTCCAAAAATTAAATTGGACCCAAAAAGACCTTGCCTGAGTGAATGTTTGGAGTCTGTTTCTACAGTTCGGTTATAGGTCAAGTGACAAGGACGGGCATACTCAATTCTCAGGTTTTAGCATTGTCGCAACAAAAAAGATTGCTTTGGTGTTTTTTTTATATTGTAAACATTTTTTATCTAATGTTATTATAACATATTTGTGCAATTTGTTAGCATTATTTCTGTTTAAATAAAGTTGTGAGAAGAAATGGCAACCACAGGTGTCTTACACTTTTGTACCTCATTTGCTCTTTTTTCTGTTTAAATCAACTGCTTATTTAGAGAATGAGGTCAATTAATGGACTTATAATAGATGGGTTGGTTGTTTTAGCATCTGCACAACTATGGGCAAAACAGACAGATTATTGAAAACATAAAGTTGCGTTATGAGCACTTGAGTTACAGTTCATAAAAGGAAATCAGTCAATTGAAATAAAATCATTAGGCCCTAATCTATGGATTTCACATGACTGGGCAGGTTGCGCAGCCATGGGTGAGCTAAGCCCAGCCAATAAGAATACGTTTTTCCCCACAAAAGGGCTTTAATTACAGACAGAAACACTCCTGGCTCTCATGAGGACTGCCAGAGTTTACAATGCTGCAGAGGTTACATTGATCTGAGGTTACCGGCGTCAGAAATTGCAGCGCAAATAAATGCGTCACATAGTTCAAGTAACATCTCAACATAAACTTTTCAGAGGAGACTGTGAATCAGACCTTCATGGTTGAATTACTGCAAAGAAACCACTAAAGGACACCAATAAGAAGAAGAGGCTTGCTTCGGCCAAGAAACACGAGCAATTGACATTAGACCGTTGGAAATCTGTCCTTTGGTCTGATGAGGCCAAATTTTAGATTTTTGGTTCAAACTCCGTGTCTTTGTGAGATGCAGAGTAGGTGAACAGATTATCTCCACGTGTGTGGTTCCCACCGTGAAGCATGGAGGAGGAGGTGTGATGGTGCTTTGCTGATGACACTGTCTGATTTATTTAGAATTCAAGGCACACTTAACCAGTATGGCTACCACAGCATTCTGCAGTGATACTCCATCCCATCTGGTTTGCACTTAGTGTGAATATCATTTGTTTTTCAACAGGACAATGACCCAACGCACCTCCAGGTCGTGTAAGGGCTATTTGGTGAAGAAGGAGAGTGATGGTGCTGAATCAAATGCAGCACTCCTTAGCCTCGTTTTGTATCACATTTCAATGATAAAACTGGGGGGGATTTCAGAATGTGGCGGGGGGGTGGGATGACACGTCCTCAGTGAAAGTCCCGCCCCTGGTACAATGATTGTCTACAATATACTAGCTTGTTTTGTCATATAAACTGAAATTAGGCAAACAATTAATATGTAAGCAACCAGGAAATGGCGGAGCGATTTCTGCATAGTGCACCTTTTAATTAATATATATATTTTTTTTTATTTGACAGTAACATGTACAGTAACAGTAAAATTTTACAGTAACATGCAAAACACAAAAAACAGAACAGCCAGAGGGATTCCACAAAGAAATACAAATTATAATAATAGAAATCCACATATCCATTAAAATAGAGACATGTAGCAAATATATATTTTTTTTTAACATTTTGTTTTGTATATGATTCTAAATAGTTTTCCAAATCAGATACACAAATTTAGAAAAGGGTATTTTTCTTCATAAATGTTGATTTGTGTATGAAAAATGTTCCTAGTAAAAATAAAGAGATTTATGACATACTCATGTTCAATTGTGGAATCAGTGTAGTAAGATAATGTCAAACTTAGATATATCAATGGTTGTATGCATTTTGTTGCCAAGATGTAGTTTTACATCAGTCCAGAACACTAAGTAACCAATGACAGAATAAGTGTTCAATAGATTCCGCTTCTAGTTCACAAAACTGCATTCACTGGTAACAGGTATATACACTGCTCAAAAAAATAAAGGGAACACTAAAATAACACATCCTAGATCTGAAGGAATGAAATATTCTTATTAAATACTTTTTTTCTTTACATAGTTGAATGTGCTGACAACAAAATCACACAATAATTATCAATGGATATCAAAAATATCAACCCATGGAGGTCTGGATTTGGAGTCACACTCAAAATTAAAGTGGAAAACCACACTACAGGCTGATCCAACTTTGATTTAATGTCCTTAAAACAAATCAAAATGAGGCTCAGTAGTGTGTGTGGCCTCCACGTGCCTGTATGACCTTCCTACAACGCCTGGGCATGCTTCTGATGAGGTGGCGGATGGTCTCCTGGGGGATCTCCTCCCAGACCTGGAATAAATCATCCGCCAACTCCTGGACAGTCTGTGGTGCAACGTGCCGTTGGTGGATGGAGCGAGACATGATGTCTCAGATGTGCTCAATTGGATTCAGGTCTGGGGAACGGGCGGGCCAGTCCATAGCATCAATGCCTTCCTCTTGCAGGAACTGCTGACACACTCCAGCCACATGAGGTCTAGCATTGTCTTGCATTAGGAGGAACCCAGGGCCAACCGCACCAGCATATGGTCTCACAAGGGGTCTGAGGATCTCATCTCGGTACCTAATGGCAGTCAGGCTACCTCTGGCGAGCACATGGAGGGCTGTGCGGCCCCCCAAAGAAATGCCACCCCACACCATGACTGACCCACCGCCAAACCGGCCATGCTGGAGGATGTTGCAGGCAGCAGAACGTTCTCCACGGCATCTCCAGACTCTGTCACGTCTGTCACGTGCTCAGTGTGAACCTGCTTTCATCTGTGAAGAGCACAGGGCGCCAGTGGCGAATTTGCCAATCTTGGTGTTCTCTGGCAAATGCCAAACGTCCTGCACGGTGTTGGGCTGTAAACACAACCCCTACCTGTGGACGTCGGGCCCTCATACCACTCTCATGGAGTCTGTTTCTGACCGTTTGAGCAGACACATGCACATTTGTGGCCTGCTGGAGGTCATTTTGCAGGGCTCTGGCAGTGCTCCTCCTTGCACAAAGGCGGAGGTAGCGGTCCTGCTGCTGAGTTGTTGCCCTCCTACGGCCTCCTCCACGTCTCCTGATGTACTGGCCTGTCTCCTGGTAGCGCCTCCATGCTCTGGACACTACACTGACAGACACAGCAAACCTTCTTGCCACAGCTCTCATTGATGTGCCATCCTGGATGAGCTGCACTACCTGAGCCACTTGTGTGGGTTGTAGACTCCGTCTCATGCAACCACTAGAGTGAAAGCACCGCCAGCATTCAAAAGTGACCAAAACATCAGCCAGGAAGCATAGGAACTGAGAAGTGGTCTGTGGTCACCACCTGCAGAACCACTCCTTTATTGGGGGTGTCTTGCTAATTGCCTATAATTTCCACCTGTTGTCTATTCCATTTGCACAACAGCATGTGAAATTTATTGTCAATCAGTGTTGCTTCCTAAGTGGACAGTTTTATTTCACAGAAGTGTGATTGACTTGGAGTTACATTGTGTTGTTTAAGTGTTCCCTTTATTTTTTTGAGCAGTGTATTTAGAAATCAAGATATTACTTGGATAGAATCTATGGATAATCTTAATTAAAGGAGATCTCCTTTACTTTATTGGTCACCATACATTTGTGTGGATTGAGCCAAGCACGGCACCTGTAGTGTACCCGTAGTGTCAGTTGTGAGGATGCAACCCTGTGACATTGTCTCGGCTGCTAGGCACTCTACAAGAAGTATGTGGACACCTGCTCGTCAAACATCTCATTCCAAAATCATCGGCATTAATATGGAGTTGGTCCCCCCTTTGCTGCTACAACAGCCTTCACTCTTCTGGGAAGGCTTTCCACTAGATGTTGGAAGATTGCTGCGGGGACAAGAGCATTAGTAAGGTCGGGCACTGATGTTGGGGCGATTAGGCCTGGCTCGCAGTCAGCGTTCCAATTGATCCCAAAGGTGTTCGATGGGGTTGAGGTCAGGGCTCTGTGCAGGTCAGTCAAATTCTTCCACTCCGATCTCAACAAACCATGTTCATGTCATCTTCATCAATCAACTGCATTATAGAAAAACTACTTTGACTACCACCACCGATTTCTGTATGCTAGCTACACTTACCAGCTTATACGAATGGGAGTTAGCATTTGTCAGTCACTTTTTCTAAACCTGAAAAGGGATAACTTCTTAATGTTATGCAGCAAAAACAGCCAAATATATCAAATTAAATATATCAAATTAACCACATTTTGGGCCTGTTACAATACATCAATCATGACGGAATTGACAAATATCCACTTTGTTAGATCAGATTTGTTGAATGTGCGCCAATCGAGTGTCCTATCCCCCCATGGTCTGCATTCCATTGACCTCTTTATTGCATTTATCCCCATTACCTACCCAATCTCTTTCCAGGAGTTCAAACTCATTTTCGTGTCTTTGAAATCCCTACATGAAAATATGTTTTTTATGAACTTGTTCTGATAGCCTTTCGTCAAAGTGCACTGCAAATTCAACAACAATTCAAATTGTCAAGGGAGTGAGTTTGTTTATACAGGATGTACTGCCCCTACTTACTGTCAACCAATCATGTCAATGTGGAGCTAAGCGGAGCCCTCTGCATTGTTACAAAAATTGGGAGGCTCACAGCATCGCCGTACAGAGCTCGATTTGGTGTCTGCAAGCCTCCGGAGGCTCGCAATTGCATCACAACCTCTGTACAGAGCCTCCAGACTTGATGTCCGGATCAAATGTAAGTGCCCCCCAACCAAATCTTACTTAGGGCCTCCAAAAAGCTAGAGCTGCCCCTGTGTGTAATTCAAAAAGAACTTAGCTATTGAAATGCAAGCAACAGGTGATGACACCAGTTACAGAAAGTAATACAATACCAAAACATAAAAAACATGTCACTCAAGTCAACTTGTAATACATTCATCAGTACTTTTCAAATTAACCATAGCACAAACAAACAACAATATGAAACAAAGATTATTCACTTTATTTTTAATTATGATGTAACGTGGTCGCTGCAAGCTGTCTGTGTTTACATCTCTCTCAGTCCAATCACCAAACACGGCTACAGTAGAGGGAGAGAGGTTACAAGAGAAAAGGGTGGGGGGACTAGGTGGAGGTTCAGATCTCCTGGAAAGTTACGCTCCTGTAGTTTATCAACCAGCTAGTTATTAGAATCAGAGAGCCATGTATCAGATCAAGCTGCTTCTTGCGTTGAATCTGTTGATTCCATCTCGATCTGATCATCCTCCTCGTTGTACTCCAGTCCTCCACAGCTAACACACCTGATTAAACTAATTGCATTCCGAGGACTAGAGTCCTCTAGGGAATCACCTTAAACACACAAGTGGCACAGTTACTTTGTTTGCAAACGGTAACAACACTTTTTTTAACCAAGCAATGCTTTCATATCTAACCTACATGCTTGTCGTCGGCAAAAAAAGCAAATAGGCACACGTAGCAAACATTCGTTATAGTATGGTCAATGTGTTCACAGAGTTCTATCATGTCTACATACGGTCTCCGGGGATAGGTGAGGTGGGGAATGTGATTAATCTAGATAGAACAGCACTTCTTAGGCTGGTCCTGGGGACCCAAAGGGGTGCACATTGTTGTTTTTGCCTCCACAACATATTCAAATGATCAACTTATCATCAAGTGTCAATGATTTGAGTCAGGTGTGTAGTGGTCATGCAAAAACAGTATATCTTCCTCCACTGTCCCTGTCCCACACTGGGCTCGAACCAGTGATCCTCTATTCGCAAACACACATGAACATCCTCCTTGACAACCTATCGACAGTTTGAGCCACCCGAAAGGTACCAATTGGATGGCACCATCCGCGACATTTCAAGCTAGCTCTGGAGTGAGGTTACGGCACATTCTTAACTCTATTACACGTTTGTACGTGATCATGTATTCGTGTGATTCCTCTCGTGACCCACTTTCCCCTGGCACTACTCATTCATTTCGCCTCTCTCTCTTAGACCATGGTACTTTACATGTACTCCTCACAGTCTTGCCTTCTTCGTTCTTCAGTGAGATGAGGTGGTGGTATTGGGTGGGTTGCCCTCTGCCTCATTCATCCGAGGCAGGCCTCTCTAGAGGAACTAATGGAGGGGAGAGGGGTAAATGGGAAGGAGAGAAAATTGACATGGTCATACTCAGTAAGGCATACCAGTATAAATACAGTTATTCTGATTGGAAATGGGCTGCTTGTCAAGGTAAATAAGGCATCACTAAACCTTCTAAAAAACACATTGAGGAGCCATTGAGGAGCTGAGGGGAGGATACTCACGTGTACATTTAGAGCAGTGGTTCAAACATTCAAACATTCAACTTCCAGCTGCGTACCCCCTCTAGCACCAGGGTCAACACACTCTCAAATGTTGTTTTTTTGCCATCATTGTAAGCCTGTCACACACACACACTACATTTATATACGATACATTTATATACGATATACAATACATTTATTGAACATACGAGTGAGTGTGAGTTTGTCTCAACCCGGCTCGTGGGAAGTGACAAAGAGCTCTTATAGGACCAGGGCACAAATAATAATATAATACTAATCAATCATTTTGCTCTTTATTTAGCCATTTTACATATAAAACTTTATTTGTTCATCAACAATTGTGAATAACTCACCACAGGTTAATGAGAAGGGTGTGCCTTAAAAGGATGCACATAACTCCGCATTGTTGGGTTGTATAAGCCCCTCAGTCTTAAATAATTTCCCCCACACAGTCTGTGCCTGTATTTAGTTTTCATGCTAGTGAGGGCCAAGAACCCACTCTCACAAAGGTACTGGTTGCAAATGGCATCAGTGTCTTAACAGCGTGATGTGCCAAAGCAGGATACTCTGAGTGCAGCCCTATCCAGAATTCTGGCAGTGACTTCTGATTAAATAACATTTTCACAGAACCACTTGTTCAGATATCGGTAAGTGGACTGGAGGCAGGGCATGAAAGGGATAACGAATCCAGTTGTTTGTGTCATCCATTTTGGGAAAGTACCTGAGTAATTGCGCACCCAGCTCACTCAGGTGCTTCGCTATATCACATTTAACATTGTCTGTAAGCTTGAGTTCATTTGCACACACAAAAATCATACAATGATGGAAAGACCTGTGTGTTGTCCTTGTTAATGCAGATTGAGAGAGCTCCAACTTCTTAATCATAGTTTAAATTTTGTCCTGCACATTGAATATTTTTGCAGAGAGTCCCTGTCCTAGATTTAGTTCAGGCGAGAAAACGTCACCCAGATAGGCCAGTCGTGTGAGAAACTCGTCATCATGCAAGAAGTCAGACAAGTGAGAATTATGGTTAGTAAAGAAAACTTTAAGCTCGCCTCTTAATTAAAAAAAAAAAAGTCTCAATACTTTGCCGCTTGATAACCAGCGCACTTCTGTATGTTGTAAAAGTGTTACATGGTTGCTGCCGATATCATTGCATAATGCAGAAAATACACAAGAGTTCAGGGGCCTTGCTTTAACAAAGTTAACAATTTTCACTGTAGTATCCAAAACGTCTTTCAAGCTGTCAGGCATTCCCTTAGCACCAAGAGCCTCTCGGTGGATGCTGCAGTGTGCCCAAGTGACGTCCCAGAGCAACTGTTTGCATGCGTGTTACCACTCCACTATGTCTCCCTGTCATGGCATTTGCGCCATCAGTACAGATACCAACACATCTTGACCACCAAAGCTGTCCAGTACTTTAAAAATATAATCTGCTGTTGTCCTGGTTTACAGAAGAGGATGTCTTCCTTAATTGACCCCCCCCCCCCATAAACGTAACGGACATATACCAGGAGTTGTGCCAGGCCAGCCATGTCTGTTAACTCATCCAGCTGTAACGCATATAATTCACTGGCTTGTATGCGAAGCAGTAATTGTTTCAAAACATCTCCTGCCATGTTACTGACGCGTCGTGAAACAGTGTTGTTTGATGAAGTCATTGTCTGTATAGTTTTTTGGGCCTTTTCCCCAGCCATATCCACGGCAGCAGGAATAAGTAAGTCCTCCACGATAGTATGGTGCTTACCTGTCCTAGACACTCGGTAGCCTAACATATAAGAGGCTTCTAGACCCTTCTTATTAATGGTATCTGTTGCTTTTATACATGCCTTACTACTCGAAAGTAGTCTTAATTCTCGCTCATAAAACTCCCATGGCTTATTTGTCAAATTGGCATGTCTCGTTTCTAAATGTCTGCGCAAGCATGAAGGCTTCATCGAGCAGTGAGATACAGTTGAAGTCGACGTTTACATACAATTATGTTGGAGTCATTAAAACTCATTTTTCAACCACTCTACAAATGTCTTGTTAACAAACTATAGTTTTGGCAAGTCGGTTAGGGTATCTACTTTGTGCATGACACAAGTAATTTTTCCAACAATTGTTTACTTATAATCCACTGTATCACAATTCCAGTGGGTCAGAACTTTACATACATTAAGTTGACAGTGCCTTTAAACAGCTTATTATGTCATGGCTTTAGAAGCTTACTTTACATCATTTGAGTCAATTGGAGGTGTACCTGTGGATGTATTTCAAGGCCTACCTTCAAACTCAGTGACTCCTTGCTCGACATCATGAAAAATCACAGGAAATCAGCCAAGACCTCAGAACAAAAATTGTAGACCTCCACAAGTCTGGTTCATCCTTGGGAGTAATTTCCAAACACCTGAAGGTACCACGTTCATCTGTACAAACAATAGTGCGCAAGTATAAACACCATGGGACCACGCAGCCGTCATACCACTCAGGAAGGAGATGCGTTGTCTCCTAGAGTTGAACGTGTGAAAAGTGCAAATCAATCCCAGAACAACAGCAAAGGACCATGTGAAGATGCTGGAGGAAACAGGTACAAAAGTATCTATATCCACAGTAAAATAAGTCCAATATCGACATAACCGGAAAGGTTACTCAGCAAGGAAGAAACCACTGCTCCAAAACCACCATTAAAAAATCCAGACTGTGGTTTGCAACTGCACATGGGGACAAAGAGCGTACTTTTTGGAGAAATGTCCTCTGGTCTGATGAAATGAAAATAGAACTGTTTGGCCATAATGACCATTGTTATGTTTGGAGGAAAAAGGGTGAGGCTTGCAAGCCAAAGAACACCATCCCAACCGTGAAGCACAGGGGGTGGCAGCATCATGTTGTGGGGGTGCTTTGCTGCAGGAGGGACTGGTGCACTTCACAAAATAGATGGCATCATGAGGTAGGGAATGTATGTGGATATATTGAAGCAACATCTCAAGACATCAGTCAGCAAGTTAAAGCTTGGTCGCAAATGGGTCTTCCAACTGGACAATGACCCCAAGCATACTTCCAAAGTTGTGGCAAAATGGCTTAAGGACAACAAAGCCCAGGTATTGGAGAGGCCATCACAAAGTCCTGACCTCAATCCTATAAAAAATGTCTGGGCAGAACTGAAAAAGCATGTGCGAGCAAGGATGCCTACAAACCTGACTCAGTTACACCAGCTCTGTCAGGAGGAATGGGCCAAAATTCACCCAACTTATTGTGGGAAGCTTGTGGAAGGCTACCCGAAACATTTGACCCAAGTTAAACAATTTAAAGGCAATGCTACCAAATACTAATTGAGTATACAATATGTAAACTTCTGACCCAGTGGGAATGTGATGAAAGAAATAAAAGCTGAAATAAATCATTCTCTCTAATATTATTCTGACATTTCACATTCTTAAAATAAAGTGGTGATCCTAACTGACCTAAGACAGGGAATTTTACTAGGATTAAATGCAAGGAATTGTGAAAAACTGAGTTCAAATATATTTGGCTTAGGTTTATGTAAACTTCTGACTTCAACTGTAGTTATTTTGCACATATAACACAGTGTGGCTGAGGAAAGGCACTACTCCCAATATATGTGAACTCCAAATCAATGTAGTTCTAATCATATTTGCGCCTCGTCGATGGTCCAACGTCCCTGTCTGTTGTTCGGTGCTTTCCAGGGTAAGGGGCAGTAGATCTTCGGCTGCATTAGATTCACAACTATTAGTGTCCATGCTAGTTGGGCTAGCATTTTGCTGAACACTAGATGGTTTAATTGTATTTTTTGGCAGTGAAACGAGACTACTCAGGTGAGAAAAAACATCACCCAAATGTATAGCCCCGTCTAAATGGACTGTTTGAAAATGTGAATCACATTTTTATTTGACGTACCCCCGACATCATTGCGCATGCCCCAGTTTAGGAATAGCAGATGTAGAGGATGCCACAGGTGGAGTTGACTCCGTATTCTAGTTTAATATCTTACTGGCATCCCAGCCATTAGACTAACAGAGATACAAATCAAATCCAATGTTATTTGTCACGTGCTGAATATAACCTTACAGTGAAATGCTTACTTACAAGCCCTTAACCAACAATGCAGTTCAAAGAAAAATATGTGTTAAGTAAAAAATAAGAAATAAAAGTAACACATATTTAAATAGTAGCAGTAAAATAACAACAGCGAGGCTATATACAGGGGGTACCGGTACAGAGTCAATGTACGAGGGCACCGGTTAGTTGAGGTAATTGAGGTAATATGTACATGTAGGTAGAGTTAAAGTGACTATGTATAGGTAACAGAGAATAGCAGCAGCGTAAAAGAGGGGGGGGGGTAGCCATTTGAATAGCTGTTCAGGAGTCTTATGGCTTGGGGGTAGAATATGTCTTTTGGACTTAGACTTGGTGCACCAGTACCACTTGCCGTGCAGTAGCAGAGAGAACAGTCTATGACTAGGGTGGCTGGAGTCTTTGACACTTTTTGACAACACCTGGTATAGAGGTCCTGGATGGCATGAAGCGTGGCCCCAGTGATTTACTGGACCGTACGCAATACCCTCTGTAGTGCTTTGCGGTCGGAGGCCGAGCAGTTGCCAAACCAGGCAGTGATGCAACCAGTGCGCTCGATGGTGCAGCTGTATAACTTTTTGAGGATCTGAGGACCCATGCCAAATATTTTCAGTCTCCTGAGGGGGAATAGGTTTTGTTGTGCCCTCTTCACGACTGTCTTGGTGTGCTTGGACCATGATAGTTTGTTGGTGATGTGGACACCAAGGAACTTGAAGCTCTCAACCTTCTCCACTCCCAGCCCCGTCGATGAGAATGGGGGTGTGCTCGGCTCTCAATTTCCTGTAGTCCATAATGTAGTCCCCCATGTTGAGGATCAGTGTTGTTGTTACCTACCCTTACCACCTGGGGGCGGCCCATCAGGAAGTCCAGGATCCAGTTGCAGAGGGAGGTGTTTAGTCCCAGGGTCCTTAGCTTAGTGATGAGCTTTGAAGGCACTATGGTGTTGTAGTCAATGAATAGCATTCTCACATAGGTGTTCCATTTGTCCAGGTGGGAAAGGGCAGTGTGGAGTGGAATAGAGATAGCATCATGTGTGGATCTGTTGGGGCTGTATGCAAACTGGATTGGTCTAGGGTTTCTGGGATAATGGTGTTGATGTGTGCCATGACCAGCCTTTCAAAGTCATTCATGGCTACCGACGTGAGTGCTACGGCTCGGTAGTCATTTTGGCATATTACCTTTGTGTGCTTGGGCACAGGGACTATGGTGGTCTGCTTGAAATATGTGGGTATTACAGACTCATACAGGGAGACTTTGAAAATGTCAGTGAAGACACTTGCCAGTTGGTCAACGCATGCTCGGAGTACACTTCCTGGTAATCCGTCTGGCCTTGCAGCTTTGTGAATGTTGACCTGGTCTTACTTAAATCGGCTACGGAAAGCGTGACCACACGATCGGAAACAGCTAATGCTCTTATGCATGTTTCAGTGTTACTTGCCTCGAAGCGAGCATAGAAGTTTTTAGCTCGTCTGGTAGGCTCGTGTCACTGGGCAGCTCTCGGCTGTGCTTACCTTTGTAGTCTGTAATAGTTTGCAAGACCCTTGCTACCTTCGGTCTCAACGTAGACTTTGATCTGAAGCCATTCTTGTGATTTTGCTATTGTAAATGTTTGTAGGCTTATGTAGCCACATTGTATCTATGATCGTACGCTATCCATTTATGTTTTTTGTATGCTATTTTAATATATGAGAATTAACCAATGATATCAGGCCACACCCGGCCATGATTACAGACATCTGTGTGTCTTTTGACATAAATTAGTCATATAAATTAGTCATGTAAATTAGTCATTCCGCAGTGTTTGTCATTATACCCTGATGAAGACAGCTTGTCTGTCGAAACGTTGGACATCAATATTTTTGCATCTGAGCTCCTAGAGTGTGCAGCTCTCCTTTATTTTTTAAAAAGCGTTCCACTCCGCTACCCAGCGCCTCGCCTAAATGGGTGTGCGTTTCTTTTGCCTCTAGGCTCGTGTAACTGGGCAGCTCGCGGCTGTGCTTCCCTTTATAGTCTATAATAGTTTGCAAGCCCTGCCACATCCGACGAGCGTCAGAGCCGGTGTAGTATGATTCGATCTTCGTCCTGTATTGATGCTTTGCCTGTTTGATGGTTCGTCGGAGGGCACAGTGGCATTTCTTATAAGCTTCGGGGTTAAGGTCCCGCTCCTTGAAAGCGGCAACTCTACCCTTTAGCTCAGTGCAGATGTTGCCTGTAATCCATAGGTTCTGGTTGGGGTATGTATGTACAGTCTTTCGATGCACTTATTGATGAAGCCGAGTTTTGAAATTAGTGGAATTCAAGTATGATAGCTCAGGAGATGTAGAAAACACTGTCTCCGGATTACATCTTCAAACTAAGGGCAACCATGGCATCCAACAGGAGACGCATCCATCCATGAATGATGTATACGGGTAAAATAGTCTAGCTAGCTACATTTTCAGATATGACAAATTTCTAATTTTGACAGAAAGTGGCTTCATTTCAAGTTAAAGTGTACTGTTAGCTAGCTAGCTAATCTTAGATGGCTGACGAGCTAGCTAACGTTATGTATATGATCTTATTATTTGTATCTCAGAGCCCTTTGCTTGGCTAGCTATAGCCTAATGTTAGCTAGCTAACATTGAACCTGATTGGTTAGCTACATGCAGATTCATGCAGGGTAGTAACGTCATGAGTTGGGATTATGGTTCATTGTTTACCATCTACTCCAACTTCAGAGCACTCTCGTCTAAGTTTGCCAGAGCGCAGAATAACGAATGAATTTACAAACGGTCAACACCCGTTGAATATGGCCGGTGTCAGTAAACGTCAGCAAAAAAAGCTTAATTAAATTGTTGCCAGCAGCACATTTACAGTCACCAACACTCTGGATAACATGATAACAGCCTAACCAGCACTCCTTGGGCGAGTAAAATGTTCTCTCATTTGTGTCTGGAAGTAGCTAGCAAGTTGGCCAATGTTAGCCAATTAGCCTGGGTGCTTGACTGCCTTTGTGAGGTCAGAACGTTTTGATCAATCCTACTCATCGGCCAGTGTCCAGAGTGCGCTCTGTACGCTCCGAGAGCGAAATGCTCTGAATTTACAAACAGACAATCTGACAGCACAGTTGCAGTCACCAACGCTTTGGATACCATAACAGTCTAACCAGCTCTGCTAGGGTGAGTAATGCACAATGAGCTGTTCTCTCATTTGTGTCTGGAAGTAGCTAGCAAGTTAGCTTGGGTGCTTGACTGCTATTATTAGTACAGAACGCTCGGATCAACCCTTAAAGAGATGAGTGGGGCTAAAGCTTAAGAGGGTGTGAATGATGCTGAATGGGTGTAGACAAAGAGGGCTATCCAGTAGTAGTACCAAAACGTTCAAAGACCATTTTACAAGTTTATCAACTTTAAAAGCAGAATTACTTTCCCATTGTTCCTCAACTGTAGTGTATGATATATAATTTTGTAGCCCTGAGTCTCTACTTTTATCCAATGTAAAAACAAACATTCAAATTTTCCTACATAAGACCGATTTGAGCCGGTCGGTCACATTTTAACATTACTAATTTTTTTTACACGCAAAATGAATGTTGATTAATAAAATATTTGTCTACCTCAAATGAAGGGGATGATGACAAAATTGTTGCGAGATGGAGGATATCTGATTTCAATGGTGCTAAACTCGTGGCTCAGTCACTTCATTCAGGATAAATTAAGCTAGCCATGAGTTAGCCTGCCACAGAGTAGGTTAGTTCTGAAGGATGTGTTGCCATAGAAATTTACCTGACTAAAAGGTAAGCCACTTTTATGGTACCGGTTGACCAAAGTTATCTTGCTAACTCCTGACGAAGCCCTCTCGGTTACCATCTCCTCTTTCCCACCGCTACAGCACTGTGCTCCTAGTTCACCCTCACAAGTGGAACGCTGTGTCTGTGAATGCATCCATCCACACACACACACACACACGCACACACGTTACGTTATGGTAGTCCATCGTATGCAATGATGACTTCCACCTTTGAGTTAGCGGTGACTTCTTTGGTGACTGTTGAGTCCAATCCGAGATCCACAGATTTTATTGCAGGTGGGGCATGTGCAATAGGTGTTAGCGTGGGGCAGGCACGGTTGTATGTCTCCTGAGCTGTTTTTGCTGTTTCTTTGTGCTCCTCTCCTCCTCCCACCGATGTACACCGCCCTGGCAGAGCTACCGCCAGGTGGAATGATCGACATCAGCGTACTCCAGGTCTGTGGGTTTGATGTTGCACTTCTACAGCGACGTTTTCAGATGGTCCTTGTAGCGTTTGTCACGACTCTCTCTCCTGGGTGAGGATCAAAAGGACCCATCAGCTAGACCAATGGCTGACAGATAGCCAAACTCTCTCTCTCCTGGGGGAGTTGGCCCGGTTTTATGACTCATCAACCGGATCGTAAATACCTGGCAGAAACTCTCGTTAGGCTCTGCAGTATTGAGAATGGAATGTCTGAGTGTTACAGAGAGACTTGGTAAAAACTTTAACATGAAAAGATTGGACATTGAAATATTAGTTTTGAAATCCAAACATTTGAAATGGTTGGTGGGGATCCAAAAAATACACCTGTCAAAAGTTTATTATTTTGTGATATCATTAAGGATGGTATAACTAAATAACATTGTAACTTTAAGAGCTTCACAATGTATAGATCAGATAATCATTTATTTTATACAACATTTAGATAATCTATGTATAAGAATACTTTTGTGAAGATAAAATATGATTTTAGCCTTCTAAATGAGATAAATGTTTTTCATGTAAACTTTTGCCAAGTCAGTAACCATGCCCACGTGAGCACAGACTTTGTGTCAACATGATGGAACGCCCCCTATTTACCCAAGCATAAAAAGACTTGTGACGAAGTTTACATTAGACCAAAACATGCTGGGTTGCTGCCGGTGTGTAAAGTGGTCCTAGCTGTACATTGAATAATCAACCATTGAGACCAGTCTAGGTGCAGCGCGAGTTGAATAGGTTACCAATGGTTACATCTCTACATACCAGACTGCGTGGAGCGGTGGCTACACAGCTGGAAATGGTTAAAACTACAAGACCAGAAAATGGTAAAACCCTCTGAAACTCTTGAGTGAAGAAGATAAAGACTACACCGGAACATTCACAGCTGTTTAAGTACTGGTAGTCTTGGAAACTCAACCGAAGACGAGAGGGGAAAAATAGATCCCTTTCACCACTATAGGTACCTCTGAAGGATACATTCTAACATCTGGAGTATCTAGTCTAACGATCACTCTGAGACAAAGAAGCCTACTACAACTACAAAGGACATTGTGACCTCTTTTGGACAACCAGAGACTTACACAACCAGAGTCTTGCATCCCTCGATAACACCCATAGAACATCGAGTTCATCAGGGAGACGACAGAGAAAGACAACTACACGTAAACATGTGTTGTGTTTATTTTCTGAATGAGTGGTCTTTCATGTGCAAATGATCTATTCCCATGACCATAGCTTACACATGTACATGTGTGTACGATAAGTCCACTCTATTTGTCTCTCGCATTCTTTACTTTTCCCCACCCTCTTTTCATTGTGTAGATGGCCATGCAGGATCTTCCGCAGCAAGCGGTCCTGATACATTCTAATGACATGCCCAAGCCAGCGCCATTGGTGTTGGGTGACCATGTCCTCCATACTCTTGCAGTTGGTCTTAGCAAGTGTTTCTGTATGGGTCACACGGTCGTACCAGGTGATTCCCAGGATGTGCTGCAGGCATCTTATGTGTAATCGCTTGTGCTGGTTGCTGTGGCGACTGTAAGTGACCCAGGCTTCACAGCTGTATGGTGATGCAGACTTTGGTGTGGAGGTGGAGATCACTGTTTTGCAAGACAATGCGTCTTTTTCCCGAAGGCAGCTGATGCTTGCTTGAGCCAGCTATTAATTTTGAGGTCGATGCTGCAGTCTTCCGAGAGGATGCTGCCAAGTTATTTGAATAACGGGACTATTGCCAGTGATTTGTGTTAAATGGTGAAGACAAGCATGGAGGGTGGAAGGCTGGATCTCCATTGGCAGGCCACCTCTGTCTTGGTAGTGTTGATAGACAGTCTCATCCTGCTAAGGTCGTCTTGAGTGTGGGCCACAAGAGCACAGTCAACCGCACACTGCAGCTCAAGAACACGCTCCCTCGAAACCTTGGTGGTTGCTTGGAACCTCCTGATGTTGTATAGGTTTCCATCCAGCCTGAAGTCCACCACAACCCCACTGCTGTCCTCAAACATGTAAAGAGTACATGTGCCAGCACATACCCCTGCCTCACACCGATGCTTACTCCAAACGATACTGACTCCTGCCCTCGTATGGCCACCCATGCCATCATCCCATCATGGAACTGGCAAAGGATGTTGACAGACAAATTTGAGTATAATGCCCCATAGTAGTTCCCTGCTCACAGTGTGGAAGGCCTTGGAGAGGTTGACAAAGGTCATGAAAAGGTCCTGATGTTGTTCACGGCACTTCTCCTGTTCTTTCTGAAGCTGCATTGTGACTCTGGCAGCAGTTCCTCTGTGATGTTGTTAGCCAGCCTGTGTAGGGCCTTGCCGGCAACAGCCAGAAGGGATGTCCCCCTGCTGTTTCCACAGATGGACTTGTCACCCTTGCTCTTATAGATGGTGACAATGTTTGCATCCTGCCACTGTTTGGGGACGATCTCTTGGTCCCAAACCTCTGTGATGTACTGGTGGAGCGATCTGGCGCAGGATTAACCTCTCTTCTTAAGTAGCTCTGCCGGGATGCTGTCAGTGCCACGAGTCTTGTTGTTCTTGATGGAATGGATAGCTGATAACACCCCTTGGAAGGTTGTCAAATGGTTGAGGTCTTGAATGGGTGGACGGTCATGCAGTTCTTACAGAATGGAGTGGTCTGTAGGAGAGCGCTGATTGAGTAGTGCTTCAAAGTGGTCAGCCCAGCAGGATCTGGTTTTGGTCCTTCAAGAGAGTCAGACCATCAGCTGTTTTCAGGGGGTGATGGAGCGACTTCTAGGGCCAAAGATTGTTTTAGCTAAGTTGTAGAAATTGAGCATGTTGTCTTTGTCTGCATAAATTTCCTTGCGTGATGCACACCATTGCTGGCGGAGAGTAGTAGATATGGGGCTGTTGAGAGTAGCCCTGTGTGCTTTATGCATATAGTCCAGTAAGGTTGTGATGGTGTCTGAGTTCTCACCGAACCAGTCCTGATGTTTCCTACCTCTGTAGCCAATGGAGTGGGCCGCTGCCTGATAAATCACTGAGCTGATAGATGCCCACTTCCGGTCAATAAGATCCTCTGCGCTCAGAATAGCCTCAATCTCCCTCAGCCTTTTAGCGAGAGAGCGATGGAACTCGTCCCTTACTGCAGCTTTCTCAAGCCGGGCACAGTGTTCTGCAGGCGTTAGGGGGGACTAGCGTTTCTCACTGAGTTCCCTGAATTCCTATCGGACCTTGTAGTCATTGCAGATAATATTCTAATCTTTGGTGACTTTAATATTCACATGGAAAATTCCAAAGACCCACTCCAAAAGGCTTTCGGAGCCATCATCGACTCAGTGGGTTTTGTCCAACATGTCTCTGGACCCACTCACTGTCACAGTCATACGCTGGACCTAGTTTTGTCCCATGGAATAAATGTTGTGGATCTTAATGTTTTTCCTCATAATCCTGGACTATCGGACCACCATTTTATTACGTTTGCAATTGCAACAAATAATCTGCTCAGACCCCAACCAAGGAACATCAAAAGTCGTGCTATAAATTCACAGACAACACAAAGATTCCTTGATGCCCTTCCAGACTCCCTCTGCCTACCCAAGGACGCCAGAGGACAAAAATCCGTTAACCACCTAACTGAGTATCTCAATTTAACCTTGCGCAATACCTAGATGCAGTTGCACCCCTAAAAACTAAAAAAATGTCTCATAAGAAACTAGCTCCCTGGTACACAGAAAATACCCGAGCTCTGAAGCAAGCTTCCAGAAAATTGGAACGGAAATGGCGCCACACCAAACTGGAAGTCTTCCGACTAGCTTGGAAGGACGGTACCGTGCAGTACCGAAGAGCCCTTACTGCTGCTCGATCATCCTATTTTTCTAACTTAATTGAGGAAAATAAGAACAATCCAAATTCCTTTTTGATACTGTCGCAAAGCTAACTAAAAGCAGCATTCCCCAAGAGAGGATGACTTTCACTTTAGCAGTGATAAATTCATGAACTTCTTTGAGGAAAAGATTATGATTATTAGAAAGCAAATTACGGACTCCTCTTTAAACCTGCGTATTCCTCCAAACCTCAGTTGTCCTGAGTCTGCACAACTTGCCAGGACCTAGGATCAAGAGAGACGCTCAAGTCTTTAGTACTATATCTCTTGACACAATGATGAAAATAATCATGGCCTCTAAACCTTCAAGCTGCATACTGGACCCTATTCCAACTAAACTACTGAAAGAGCTGCTTCCTGTGCTTGGCCCTCCTATGTTGAACATAATAAACGGCTCTCTATCCACTGGATGTGTACCAAACTCACTAAAAGTGGCAGTAATAAAGCCTCTCTTGAAAAAGCCAAACCTTGACCCAGAAAATATAAAAAAACTATCGGCCTATATCGAATCTTCCATTCCTCTCAAAAATTTTAGAGAAGGCTGTTGCGCAGCAACTCACTGCCTTCCTGAAGACAAACAATGTATACGAAATGCTTCAGTCTGGTTTTAGACCCCATCATAGCACTGAGACGGCACTTGTGAAGGTGGTAAATGACATTTTAATGGCAACGGACCGAGGCTCTGCATCTGTCCTCGTGCTCCTAGACCTTAGTGCTGCTTTTGATACCATCGATCACCACATTCTTTTGGAGAGATTGGAAACCCAAATTGGTCTACACGGACATGTTCTGGCCTGGTTTAGATCTTATCTGTCGGAAAGATATCAGTTTGTCTCTGTGAATGGTTTGTCCTCTGACAAATCAACTGTAAATTTCGGTGTTCCTCAAGGTTCCGTTTTAAGACCACTATTGTTTTCACTATTTTGTTCCTCTTGGGGATGTCATTTGAAAACATAATGTAAACTTTCACTGCTATGCGGATGACACACAGCTGTACATTTCAATGAAACATGGTGAAGCCCCAAAATTGCCCTCGCTAGAAGCATGTGTTTCAGACATAAGGAAGTGGATGGCTGCAAACTTTCTACTATTAAACTCGGACAAAACAGAGATGCTTGTTCTAGGTCCCAAGAAACAAAGAGATCGTCTGTTGAATCTGACAATTAATCTTAATGGTTGTACAGTCGTCTCAAATAAAACTGTGAAGGACCTCGGCGTTACTCTGGACCCTGATCTCTCTTTTGAAGAACATATCAAGACCATTTCGAGGACAGCTTTTTTCCATCTACGTAACATTGCAAAAATCAGAAACTTTCTGTCCAAAAATGATGCAGAAAAATTAATCCATGCTTTTGTCACTTCTAGGTTAGACTACTGCAATGCTCTATTTTCCGGCTACCCGGATAAAGCACTAAATAAACTTCAGTTAGTGCTGAATACGGCTGCTAGAATCCTGACTAGAACCAAAAATTTGATCATATTACTCCAGTGCTAGCCTCTCTACACTGGCTTCCTGTCAAAGCAAGGGCTGATTTCAAGGTTTTACTGCTAACCTACAAAGCATTACATGGGCTTGCTCCTACCTATCTCTCTGATTTGGTCCTGCCGTACATACCTACACGTACGCTACGGTCACAAGACGCAGGCCTCCTAATTGTCCCTAGAATTTCTAAGCAAACAGCTGGAGGCAGGGCTTTCTCCCATAGAGCTCCATTTTTATGGAACGGTCTGCCTACCCATGTCAGAGACGCAAACTCGGTCTCAACCTTTAAGTCTTTACTGAAGACTCATCTCTTCAGTGGGTCATATGATTGAGTGTAGTCTGGCCCAGGAGTGGGAAGGTGAACGGAAAGGCTCTGGAGCAACGAACCTGCCTGGCCGATTCCCCTCTTTCCACTGGGATTCTCTGCCTCTACCCTGTTACGGGGGCTGAGTCACTGGCTTACTGGGGCTCTCTCATGCCGTCCCTGGGGGGGTGCGTCACCTGGGTGGGTTGATTCACTGTTGTGGTCGGCCTGTCTGGGTTGGCGCCCCCTTGGGTTGTGCCGTGGCGGAGATCTTTGTGGGCTATACTCGGCCTTGTCTCAGGATGGTAAGTTGGTGGTTGAAGATATCCCTCTAGTGGTGTGGGGGCTGTGCTTTGGCAAAGTGGGTGGGGTTATATCCTTCCTGTTTGGCCCTGTCCGGGGGTGTCCTCGGATGGGGCCACAGTGTCTCCTGACCCCTCCTGTCTCAGCCTCCAGTATTTATGCTGCATTAGTTTATGTGTCGGAGGGCTAGGGTCAGTTTGTTATATCTGGAGTACTTCTCCTGTCCTATTCGGTGTCCTGTGTGAATCTAAGTGTGCGTTCTCTAATTCTCTCCTTCTCTCTTTCTTTCTCTCTCTCGGAGGACCTGAGCCCTAGGACCATGCCCCAGGACTACCTGACATGATGACTCCTTGCTGTCCCCAGTCCACCTGGCCATGCTGCTGCTCCAGTTTCAACTGGCCTGGGCCCTAGGACCATGTCCCAGGACTACCTGACATGATGACTCCTTGCTGTCCCCAGTCCACCTGGCCATGCTGCTGCTCCAGTTTCAACTGTTCTGCCTTACTATTATTCAACCATGCTGGTCATTTATGAACATTTGAACATCTTGGCCACGTTCTGTTATAATCTCCACCGGCACAGCCAGAAGAGGACTGGCCACCCGACATATGCTCTCTCTAATTCTCTCTTTCTTTCTCTCTCTCTCGGAGGACCTGAGCCCTAGGACCGTGCCCCAGGACTACCTGACATGATGACTCCTTGCTGTCCCCAGTCCACCTGACTGTGCTGCTGCTCCAGTTTCAACTGTTCTGCCTTATTATTATTCGACCATGCTGGTCATTTATGAACATTTGAACATCTTGGTCATGTTCTGTTATAATCTCTACCCGGCACAGCCAGAAGAGGACTGGCCACCCCACATAGCCTGGTTCCTCTCTAGGTTTCTTCCTAGGTTTTGGCCTTTCTAGGGAGTTTTTCCTAGCCACCGTGCTTTTACACCTGCATTGTTTGCTGTTTGGGGTTTTAGGCTGGGTTTCTGTACAGCACTTTGAGATATCAGCTGATGTACGAAGGGCTATATAAATAAATTTGATTTGATTTGATATCATACGGTGATCTGTCCAGCATTCTGCACCCCTCGTGGCACGTGTCAGCAGGACAGAATTAGTGTCAATGGCAAATCTATTACGTTTTATATCTGTTGTTCTGCTGGAACAAGGTGTTAGTAACGATGAGATCATGCTCGGGACATAGAGTTAGCAGTCTCATGTCATTCTCATTGACCTGGCCTACACCATGCCTGCTCAGCACTCCGCTCCATATCCTTATGTACACACACACACACACACACACACACACACACACACACACACACACACACACACACACACACACACACACACACTAATAATTAGGAAATGATGATTCATCATAATGAGATGATATATGAGTACTGAACGACTCCAAATATTTAGCATCACTGAAATAAGGTTGTACTGTAGCATGAGGTCATGAAGATAGATAGAGACATGCTCACCTCTATTGTAGCTTGCTGTAACTCTTTCTTCCCTTGTTTGCTTTTGTTTTCTGGTGCCTGAAAGACAGGTTTCATTAGACTCCATTGAACAACAAGGCAGACCAGTCCAGTATATTACACTCCAACAGGCTCTAATAATTGTCTCATTGTTGGACCATACACTACTGTTATACAGTGGCAAGAAAAATGATTTGAACCCTTTGGATGTACCTGGATTTCGAAATAAATTGGTCATAGAATTTTATCTGATCTTCATCTAGGTCACAACAATAGACAAACACAGTCTGCTTAAACTAATAACACACAAATAATTATATGTGTTCATGTCTTTATTGAACACACCATGTAAACATTAACAGTGCAGGGTGGGAAAAGTATGTGAACCCTTGGATTTAATAACTGGTTGACCCTCCTTTGGCAACAATAACCTCAACTAAACATGTTCTGTAGTTGCGGATCAGACCTGCACAACGGTCAGGAGGAATTTTGGAACATTCCTCTTTACAAAACTGTTTCAGTTGAGCAATATTCTTGGGATGTCTGCTCTCGAGGTCATCCCATAGCTTCTCAATCGGGTTGAGGTCAGGACTCTGACTGGGCCACTACAGAAGGCGTATTTTCTTCTGTTGAAGCCATTCTGTTGTTGATTTATTTCTGTGTTTTGGGTCGTTGTCCTTTTGCATCACCCAACTTCCGTTGAGCTTCAATTGGCGGACAGATAGCCTAACATTCTCCTACAAAATGTCTTAATAAACTTGGGAATTCATTTTTCCGTCGATGATAGCAAGATGTCCAGGACACTCCACTATACTTTACAGTTGGGATGAGGTTTTGATGTTGGTGTACTGTGCCTTTTTTTCTCCACACATAGTGTTGCGCGTTCCTTCCAAACAACTCAACTGTAGTTTCATCTGTCCACAGAATATTTTGCCAATAGCGCTGTGGAACATCCAGATGCACTCTTGCAAACTTCAGACATGCAGTTTTTTGGGGGACAGCAGCGGCTTCTTCCGTGGTGTCCTCCCATGAACACCATTCTTGTTTAGTGTTTTACGTATCGTAGCTCGTCATCAGAAATGTTAGCACGTTCCAGAGATTTTTGTAAGTCTTTTGACACTCCTAGTCATTAGCCTAGGGGTTAGTCATTAGCCTAGGGTTTCACATACTTTTCCCAACCTACACGGTGAATGTTTAAATTATGTATTCAATATGGACAAGAAAAATACAATAATTTGTGTTATTAGTTTTAAGCACACTATGTTTGTTTATTGTTTTGACTGAAGATCAGATCAAATTTGATGACCAATTTATGCAGAAATCCAGGTAAATCCAAAGGGGTCACATACTTTTTCTTGCCACTGTACACTGAGTGTACCAAACATCCATGACATAGAATGACCATGTGAGTCCAGGTGAAAGCTATGATCCCTTATTGATGTCACCTGTTAAATCCACTCCAATCCACTCCAATCCACTCCAGTGTAGATGAAGAGGATGAGACAGGATTGGTGTTCCCCTTGCGGGACGGTTGAGCTAACGTAGGGTAATGTGATTAGCATGAGGTTGTAAGTAACAAGAATATTTCGCAGGACATAGACGTATCTGACATGGGCAGAAAGCTTAAATTCTGCACTGTCCAATTTACCGTAGCTATTACAGTGAAAGAACACCATGCTATTGTTTGAGGAGAGTGCACAGTTATGAACTTGAAGATGTATTAATAAACCAATTAGGCACATTTGGGCAGTCTTGAAACAACATTTTGAACAGAAATGCAATTGTTCATTGAATCAGTCTAAACCTTTGCACATGCACTGCTGCCATCTAGTGGCCAAAGTCGAAGTTGCGCCTAACCTGGAATATAACATTTTGGCCTTTCTCTTCAGAGATTACGGAAAAAACAAACACACATTTTTTTGCTTTGTATTATCTTTTACCAGATCTAATATGTTATATGTTATATAACATTTCCACAAATTTTAACGTTTTTCCTTTCAAATTGTACAAAGAATATGCATATCCTTGCTTCAGGTCCTGAGCTACAGGCAGTTAGATTTGGGTATGTCATTTTAGGCGAAATTTTAAAAAAAAGGGTCCTATCCAAAGAAGAATTTTTAAGCCTTGAAGCAATTATTTATTTATTTTATTTCATTTCAACTTTATTTAACCAGGTAGGCCAGTTGAGAACAAGTTCTCATTTACAACTGCGACATGGCCAAGATAAAGCAAAGCAGTGCTACAAAAACAACAACACAGAGTTACATAAACAAACGTACAGTCAATAACACAAAAGAAAAGACAAATAGAAGAATCTATGTGCAGTGTGTGCCAATGTAGAAGAGTAGGGAGGTAGGCAATAAATAGGCCATGGAGGCGAAAATAATTGCAATTTAGCATTGATACTGGAGTGACAGATGAGGATGTGCAAGTAGAGATACTGGGGTGCAAAAGAGCAAGAGGGTAAGTAATAATATGTGGATGAGGTAGTTGGGTGTGCTATTTACAGATTGGCTGTGTACAGGTAAAGTGATCGGTAAGCTGATCTGACAACTGATGCTTAACGTTAGAGAGGGAGATATAAGACTTCAGCTTTAGAGATTTTTGCAATTAGTTCCAGTTATTGGCAGCAGAGAACTGGAAGGAAAGGCGGCCAAAGAAAGGCTTTGGGGGTGACCAGTGCAATATACCTGCTGGAGCGCGTGTTACGGGTGGGTGTTGCTATGGTGACCAGTGACTTGAGGTAAGGCGGGGCTTTACCTAGCAAAGACTTATAGATGACCTGGAGTCAGTGGGTTTAGTGAGGGCCAACCAACGAGAGGGCCAGCCAACAAGAGCATACAGGTCGCAGTGGTGGGTAGTATATGGGGCGTTGGTGACAAAACGGATGGCACTGTGATAGACTGCATCCAGTTTGCCCAGTAGAGTGGTGGGGGCTATTTTGTAAATGACATTGCCGAAGTCAAGGATCGGTAGGATAGTTAGTTATACAAGGGTATGTTTGGCAGCATGAGTGAAGGAGGCTTTGTTTGCGAAATAGGAAGCCGATTCTAGATTTGATTTTGGATTGGAGATGCTTAATGTGAGTCTGGAAAGAGAGTTTACAGTCTAACCAGATACCTAGGTATTTGTAGTTGTCCACAGGTCTAGGTCAGAACCGTCCAGAGTAGTGATGCTAGCCGGGCGGGAGGGTGCGGGCAGCAATCGGTTGAAGAGCATGCACTTAGTTTTACTAGCATTTGAAATGCCTAGGAACAGTGGGTTAACTGCCTGTTCAGGGGCAGAACAACAGATTTGTACCCTGTCAGCTCGGGGATTCGAACTTGCAACCTTTCGGTTCCTAGTCCAACGCTCTAACCACTAGGCCACCCTGCCGGACATAGAAAAGTGTCGGCCAGAAAATTTAACCCTGTGGCACCCCCATAGAGACTGCCAGAGGTCCGGACAACAGGCCCTCCGATTTGACACACTGAACTCTATCTGAGAAGTAGTTGGTGAACCAGGCAAGGCAGTCATTTGAGAAGCCAAGGCCATTGAGTCTGCTGATAAGAATGCAGTGATTGACAGATTTGAAAGCCTTGGCCAGGTCGATGAAGACAGCTGCCAGTACTGTCTTTTATTGAATGTGTATGTGTGCCATTTAGAGGGTGAATGGGCAAGACAAAATATTTAAATGCCTTTGTTTGGGGTATGTTGGTAGGTACCAGGCGCACCGGTTTGAGTGTGTCAAGAACTGCAACTCTGCTGGGTTTTTCACGATCAACAGTTTCCCATGTGTATCAAGAATGGTCCACCACCCAAAGGACATCCAGCCAACTTGACACAACTGTGGGAAGCATTGGTGTCAGCATGGGCCAGCATCCCTGGGGATTGCTTTTGACACGTTGTAGTCCTTGCCTGGAGAATTTAGGTTGTTCTGAGGGCAAAAGCGAGTGCGACAGAAGGGCAAAAGAAGGTGTTCCTAATGTTTTCTACACTGAGTGTATTTACTGAACTTTTACTGTAAATGTATAGCCTATTGCGGTTTTTATATTAATTTTGTCTCTGTAGACCCCAATAGAATTCTAGAATGCTGCTGTAGATTACTGAGAATTTTCAAGATAAAACTCATTTTCTCACACATTTCAAACAAACTCAAAAACAAAAGAACAAATGCCAATTTCAAGTTAACTTAACTTTAAAAAGCACAACCTCTTCTTTAATATGATACCACATTCATGTCAATAGGAATAACACAAATGTTGTCTTCCAGTGTGTGAATACACTCACTATCAAAAAGTAATTAACACAACAAAAAACCCTAGAGTAATTAAATTGTAGTAAATTTGAATAAATTACTCACTCATTATACTTATAAATAATATTTACATATAAATAAATACATTTATACAATGTGACCAGAGGACAATATCCAGAAAGTATTTCAAAACCCACACAAAGTAGGTTATTTGATTGACAACGATTCTTACTTCTGTAACAACGTAAAAATGCAAACAACTATTTAGGTAACCTCTCTCAATTAGATTTAGCACAGGCCAGGCCTTACACACAATGTACAAATAGTAGCCTACACTGACAATAATTCAGTGAATGCATCAAGTATTAGATAGAGACAGATAAAGAGAGAAGATACAAAATACAACAACTGTTCAGAGACAATAAAATGTTTGTAGGACAAATTCATATTTCACACGGTCACATTAGAGTTCGCATTTAGTCTACAACATGTCATGGAACTTCTGGAAGCACAGCCCCATCCTGCAAAGTGCCACAGAACACATAGAGCACCCAAAGGAGGTTTCTACACATCTCCCACTCTTTGCCCTGCGTCCACTCCGGATGCAACACCACACAAATGAGTTACTCGGTCCACACACCCTGATGCCACACTCCCCTTCCTGCCACTGTAGCCATATCACAAAGTGAATGCACAAGCTGAATTTTGAATGCCTTCAGGGACCAGCGCCTGCGGTTTCTGGGAAGGGGCCTTTGCAGGGTCCACCACACAATGTACGCATTGATGAATGTTGAGCATCCCCCAAAACACATACCATTTTCTGCCTGAGCGTCCAACATTGTAATAGCTCCTCAATTGGGCAAGATGGTCAACCCCTCCAATTTTCTTCTTGTAATCTATTACAAGCTCTGGAACAGATAAATTCCTACCACTTACAAAAACAACTCCAAAACCCCTGCCACTTTCACTTTAGGCCCAGGCTGTGTGATACAAGGGCGAATGGTGGGACTTGGGGCAGACATACTTGGGTGTGCTCTTCCTCCGCCTCCTCCTCTCCCTCCTCCACTCCCTCTGCCTCCTCCTCTCCCTTCGCTTATTACTCTCCCTTCTCCTCCTCTCCCTGTTACTCTCCTCTCCACCTCCAGTCATCCCTCCTTCACTCTCCTCTTCTTCTCTCCCTCCACTCTCCCCTCTCTCCACTCCTCCCTCCTTGCTCCAAATCTCTCTAATATAATCACCATAACTCATCTTCCTCCCATCCTTTTTCTGCTGAGCCCTGACTCTCAACATCACTTCCCTCACTTTCACCGACCAAGAGGAACAGAGGGAGAGGAGCAACAAATAGGATACAACTGCGGTCAGGAACATAATCTCCCTCTCGCAATCTTTCTCTTCCTTCCTCTCTTTTTCTCAACCATACACATACTCTCGTCCTAATAATAAATACTGTGATACAGTAACACACCTCCCATTCCACACACTCTCTCTCCAACCCACTCTTGCTTTATTGCCTGACAGACTAACTACAGAGTTCACTAATGTTAAATTATTAAATTAAATTATAGGAATTCATTTGATATAAACAAATGTGACTCACCACCTGGATTTGGTCATTTGTAGCTAAATTTGATTAATTAAAAAAAAAAATATTAGTAAAAAGTACAAAATGGTATATCATACACTGCATTTTTGAGGAACAATGGGAAAATAATTCTGCTGTGAAAGTTGATTAACTTTTGAGAAAAGGGCCTTGGAGTGTTTTGTACATTAGAGTATCTAGTTTGAGAAAGACACCTCACATGTCCTCAACTGGCAGCTTCATTAAATAATACCCGCAAAACAACAGTCTCAACGTCAAATATGAAGAGGCGACTCCGGGATGCTGGCCTTCTAGGCAGAGTACCTCTGTCCAGTGTCTGTGTTCTTTTGCCCATGTAAATCTTTTCTTATATTGGCCAGTCTGAGATATGGCTTTTTCAGAGGAACTCTGCCAAGAAGGCCAGCATCCCGGAGTCGCCTCTTCACTGTTGACATTGAAACTGGTGTTTTGCCGGTACTATTTAATGAAGCTGACAGTTGAGGACATGTGACGCGTCTGTTTCTCAAACTACACACTAATGTACCTGTCCTCTTGCTCAGTTGTGCACCAGGGCCTCCCACTCATTGTTCTATTCTGGTTAGAGCCGGTTTGCGCTGTTCTGTGAATGGATTAGTACACAGCGTTGTACCAGATCGTCAGTTGCTTAGCAATTTCTCGCACGGAATAGCCTTCATTTCTCAGAACAAGAATAGACTGACGAGTTTCAGAAGAAAGGGCTTTGTTTCTGGCCATTTTGAGCCTGTAATCGAACCCACAAATGCTGATGCTCTAGATACTCAACAAGTCTAAAGAAGGCCAGTTGTATTGCTTCTTTAATCAGGACAACAGTTTTCAGCTGTGCAAACATAATTGCAAAAGGGTTTTATAATGATCGATTAGCCTTTTAAAATAATACACTTGGATTAGCTAACACAATGTGCCATTGGAACACAGGACTGATGGGTGTTGATAATGGGCCTCTGTACGCCGATGTAGATATTCCATAAAACATCTCCCGTCTCCAGCTACAATAGTCATTTACAACATTAACCATGTCTACACTGTATTTCTGATCAATTCTATGTTATTTTAATGGACAAAAAATGCATTTTCTTTCAAAAACAAGGACATTTCTAAGTGACCCCAAACTTTTTAATAGTAGTGTATATACACACATCTTTTTTGGTGTATATCTACCTATCCATCTACAGTTGAAGGCAGAAGTTTACATACACCTTAGCCAAATACATTTAAACTCAGTTTTCCACAATTCCTGACATTTAATCCTAGTAAAAATTCCCTGTCTTAGGACAGTTAGGATCACCACTTTATTTTAAGAATAATAGTAGAGAGAATGATTTATTTCAGCTTTTATTTCTTTCATCACATTCCCAGTGGGTCAGAAGTGTACATACACTCAGTTAGTATTTGGTACCATTGCCTTTAAATTGTTTAACTTGGGTCAAACGTTTTGGGTAGCCTTCCACAAGCTTCCCACAATAAGTTGGGTGAATTTTGGCCAATTCCTTCAAACAGAGCTGGTGTAACTGAGTCAGGTTTGTAGGCATCCTTGCTCGCACACACTTTTTCAGTTCTGCCCACAAATTCTCTATAGGATTAAGGTCAGGGCTTTGTGATGGCCACTCCAATACCTTGAATTTGTTGTCCTTAAGCCATTTTTCCACAACTTTGGAAGTATGCTTAGGGTCATTGTCCATTTGGAAGACCCATTTGCGACCAAGCTTTAACTTCCTGACTGATGTCTTGAGATGTTGCTTCAATATATCCACATAATTTTCACTCCTCATGATGCCATCTGTTTTGTGAAGTGCACCAGTCCCTCCTGCATCAAAGCACCCGCACAACATGATGCTTGCCACCCCCGTGCTTCACGGTTGGGATGGTGTTCTTTGGCTTGCAAGCCTTTACCCTTTTTCCTCCAAACATAACGATGGACATTATGACCAAACAGTTCTATTATTGTTTCTTCAGACCAGAGGACATTTCTCCAAAAAGTACGCTCTTTGTCCCCATGTGCAGTTGCAAACCGTATTCTGGCTTTTTTATGACAGTTTTGGAGCAGTGGCTTCTTCCTTGCTAAGCGGCCTTTCAGGTTATGTCGATATAGGACTTGTTTTACTGTGGATATAGATAATTTTGTACCTGTTTCCTCCAGCATCTTCACAAGGTCCTTTGCTGTTGTTCTGGGATTGATTTGCACTTTTCGCACGAAAGTACGTTCATCTCTGAACTGGCAGAACACAGGATCCGCTTCGGGAAAGTCATATTCCTGGTCGTACTGATGGTGAGTTGACGTTGCTCTTATGTTCAGTAGTTCTTCCCAACTGTATGTAATGAAACCTAAGATTACCTGGGGTACCAATGTAAGAAATAACACGTAAAAAAAAATACTGCATAGTTTCCTAGGAAGTTAGAATGTGTACATATCTTTATGTACATATTCTTTATCCCTTTACACTTGTGTGCTTAAGGTAGTAGTTTTGGAATTGTTAGGTTAGATTACTCGTTGGTTATTACTGCATTGTCGGAACTAGATGCACAAGCACTTCGCTACACTCGCATTAACATCTGCTAACCATGTGTATGTGACAAATACATTTGATTTGATATATGAACGAGTGATGAGTGATGGGTTATTGTCACAACTCCGACCGAAGGTGGCTCCCCTTCCCATTCGGGTGGCGCTCGGCGGTCGTCGCCGGCCTACTAGCTGCCACTGATTCTTTCCACCCCCTCCTTATGTGTCTATTGGTTACACCTGTTTTGAGTTTGATGTAATTAGTTGGGCTTTATTAGTCAGCCGGCCCGCCCGTTTCTTTGTGCGGGATTAATTATTGTAACCTTTGTGTTTGGTGTAGACAAATGTGTTGGTTTATGTTCGTGGAGTTTGCTGGACAGTTTCCGTCCCCCATGTCTGGGGCATTTGTTTTGAGCACCCAGTGTTTCGTGGGGTGGCCGTTGTTCACCGTGTGTGCATTAAAAGAGCACTATATTGAACTCTCTGTTTCCTGCACCTGACTTCCCACTCACGACACCCAGAACGTTACAGTTATAAAAAAATATCCTAAACTTTGAACATCCCACGGAGCACCATTAAATCCATTATTAAAAAATGGAAAGAATATGGCACCACAACAAACCTGACAAGAGACGGCCGCCCACCAAAACACACGGACCAGGCAAGGAGGGCACTAATCAGAGAGGCAACAAAGAGACAAAAGATAACCCTGAATGAGCTGCAAAGCTCCACAGCGGAGATTTGAGTATCTATCCAAATGACCACTTTAAGCTGTACACTCCACAGAGCTGGGCTTTATGGAAAAGTGGCCAGAAAAAACAAGAAGGTACTCTGGTCAGAGACTAAAATTGAGCTTTTTGGCCATCAAGGAAAACGTATGTCTGGTACAAACCCATCAACTCTCATCAGCCCGAGAACACCATGTTTTTCATCGGCATGGAATGGGAAACTGATCAGAACTGAAGGAATGCTGGATGGTGCTAAATACAGGGAAATTATTGAGGGAAACCGGTTTCAGTCTTCCAGAGATTTGAATCTGGAACGGAGGTTCACCTTCCAGCAGGACATTGACCCTAAGCATACTGCTAAAGCAACGCTCGAGTGGTTGAAGGGGAAACATTTAAATGTCTTGGAATGGCCTAGTCAAAGCCCAGACCTCAATCCAATTGAGAATCTGTGGAATGACATATATTGCTGTACACCAGCAGAACCCATCCAACTTGAAGGAGCTGGAGCAGTTTTGCCTTGAAGAATGGGCAACAATCCCAGTGTCTAGATGTGCCAAGCTTATAGAGACATACCCCAAGAGACTTGCAGCTGTAATTGCTGCAAAAGGTGGCTCTACAAAGTACTTACTTTGGGGAGGTGAATGGTTATGCACGATCAAGTTTTCTGTTTTTTTTGTCTTATTTCTTGTTTGTTTCCCCCCAGAAAATATTTTGCATCTTCAAAGTGGTAGACATGTTGTGTAAATTAAAGTATACAAAGCCAGGTTGTAAGAAAACAAAACAGGAAAAATGCCAAGGGGGTGAATACTTTCGCAAGCCACTGTATCCATTGATTATTGAAGAATATAACCCATAGATGCTTCATGAGCTTAGGTCAACTGTCACACCCAATCAGTACCCAAAATATGAGCTTGTTTTACACCTTTGTTAGTAAATAATGTAAATGTAAACAAACATTATAGTTTTAACCATGCTTTTAGGCTATCATCTTGATTTCATGCATGGTCAGTCCCTGTATCCATAGCTCTGTCCATGGGTTTGAGAGTGATTACATTTCTCCAGCCACATCCCTCAGCTATCTACAAAATCAGTTGCCACGTTGTTATTGTTAGAACTGCAGATTGCCCCTTTAATGAAGCCTAAATTAGCATTATTATTAAGTGTTATGGTTTACATGGAGACCTTAGCCTGTCACCTTCAAAAAAAAACAATTTGCCCTTCCACCATATATATTTCAAAATATTGCTTTTCTGGATGAGATTGCTGGCTATATACCATTAGCTACATGGCAGGCAGAGCCCACAGTGGATGGGATATTAACCTAAACCACGTCAATGAATTATAAAATATCACACACACACATTCTTGCAGGATGGGTCTATCCCAGGGTTTCCCGATCTCATTTTGGTTTTGCCTTAGTACTACACAGTTAATTCAAATACTCAACTAATCATCAAGCTTTGATAATTTGAATCAGCTGTGTAGTGTTAGGGCAATAACCAAAAGGTGCACCTTTTGGGGTCCCGAGGACCGAGTTTGGGAAACGCTGGTCTGTCCCTTTTAAGTCACCGCCCACGTTGTGCTCTCCCCCATAATATAATGAAACCATATCAACAGTGAGGAGGAACGGCTCACGCATCAGGTATATTATGCATAATTTCAAAAAAATGTTAGAAAAAGGACTCATAACCAAACTGCGATAATTAAGTTGGCTACATTCGCCATCTTACTCGGTAGGTTTGGCTCCAAACCTGCATTGCTTGCGGTACAGGGCGTTCGGATTTGAGAATCTGCTGCCAGAGAAGATGATAGGATGATAGGGAGGACCTTATTCGTGAGGGTGTAGAAGGCGCAATGCGATGAAGAAGCAAATATGGGGGGGATACGTTGAAAAGGAGACAAAACGAACCGTGCAGTTGTAATAATTAAGGAGAATGGTGTTGCTAGCGCGCACCTTTAGACACGGTGACAGTTTGCTACAAAAAGGCCGACCTGCCTCCGCAACCCGAAAATTTCACACCGAAGGTGCTGCCAACCGAAGGAGTGATGCCGACGCTGTACGTGACTCAAACCCATGGTACTTCTACACCCCTGCGGTGGACTTGGGCCCCCTAAAGCGGTACCCCGCCCGTCCATAAACCCGAGACTGCACAAAACGGAAACGAATAAATTCATCGTGATATCAACACTATAACTGCGGATAAAGGCTGTGCTCACGTTTATTTTTGTGGGTCCGTTATCTCGTACCTCTGCGCAAAAGGTAAGTCATGGGTAGGCTACCCGATGCACCCGTGGTCAGAATGTTATATTTTATTATCGTCCATTGTCACCATTCAACAAAAGGAATTTAAATATGTTTATAGTCAAACCACTACATTGGTATAAGCGTCATGTGTGCATGTCTTGATCTCTTTCAATGAAGTGAAAGTGATTGATTTAAAGCCTGCGTCTTATTAATGAGATGTGCATTAAGAAATGACGTAGGGAAATCCCAGAGTAACCCAATAGCAAGTATTGGTAGCATACTGTTCAGTGCAGTCCCTATTCAGGATTGTGTGCAAGGCAATGAGCCTGTGGGCTCGACGCACCACAGAAACGTATTGACATGCAAATTAATCGATGTCGGTAGTACTTGCATTACCGTGTTCATAGCAGCAGGCTAGTATGCCTACAGCACGATCGGGTATTTTTATATTCAAAATAAGAGTCCCCTTGCAAAGACATGCTGAGCTTTGCGAATATCGATATATATATATATTTAATTGGGGGGGCTGGACTCTAGTGCAGTACAACTTATTCACAACACTGCAACCTCATTTGACAAAATAAATTTATAATTTGTTGAAGTTTAATACTGTATTTATACCTGCATTTCTTTTGAAAGTTTACACAAATACTGATATTTGCAATGGAGGCTGCTGAGGGGAGGGGCGGCTCAAAATAATGGTTCGAACAGTGCAAATAGAATAGCATCAAACGCATGGAAACCATGTTTTATTTGATGCAGTTCCCCTTATTTCGCTTTAGCAATTACCATGAACCCGTCCTCCCCAATTAAGGAGCCACCAACCTCCTGTGGTTGAAAGCTGTTGTGTAGGCAATATTAAAATAAACACACTTTCAATTAAATACAAATGTGTTATTTGGAATTACTCCATACAGAATTACTCTGAAACTTAAATGGTCTCTTGTGCTGGCAACCGGTTTAATACAGAGCACTGGTGACTCCTTACTACTCCCACACCATTCACTGCAATGCAATACACGGTATATGGGATACTTATTGTCTTGTAGAGAGAACTTTGCTACCTGTCTCAGCTAAAGTGGGGTGGGATATACCCAGTAGGGTCACTACTAATCAAATATGTGTAGTTTTGGAGAGGGAATGTGTCGTACATATCCAGCAGCGCTTTGCTCTCTACCCCATCCATAGCCCTCAATGCAATACACTGTAATATACAGTGGGGCAAAAAATTATTTAGTCAGCCACCAATTGTGCAAGTTCTCCCACTTAAATAGATGAGAGGCCTGTAATTTTCATCATAGGTACACTTCAACTATGACAGACAAAATGAGAGAAAAAATCCAGAAAATCACATTGTAGGATTTTTAATGAATTTATTTGCAAATTATGGTGGAAAATAAGTATTTGGTCACCTACAAACAAGCAAGATTTCTGGCTCTCACAGACCTGTAACTTCTTTAAGAGGCTCCTCTGTCCTCCACTCATTACCTGTATTAATGGCACCTGTTTGAACTTGTTATCAGTATAAAAGACACCTGTCCACAACCTCAAACAGACACATTCCAAACTCCACTATGGCCAAGACCAAATAGCTGTCAAAGGACACCAGAAACAAAATTGTAGACCTGCACCAGGCTGGGAAGACTGAATCTGCAATAGGTAAGCAGCTTGGTTTGAAGAACTGTGGAAGCAATTATTAGGAAATGGAAGACATACAAGACCACTGATAATCTCCCTCGATCTGGGGCTCCACGCAAGATCTCACCCCGTGGGGTCAAAATGATCACAAGAACGGTGAGCAAAAATCCCAGAACCACACGGGGGGACCTAGTGAATGACCTGCAGAGAGCTGGGACCAAAGTAACAAAGCCTACCATCAGTAACACACTATGCCGCCAGGGACTCAAATCCTGCAGTGCCAGACGTGCCCCCCTGCTTAAGCCAGTACATGTCTAGGCCCGTCTGAAGTTTGCTAGAGAGCATTTGGATGATCCAGAAGAAGATTGGGAGAATGTCATATGGTCAGATAAAACCAAAATATAACTTTTTGGTAAAAACCCAACTCGTCGTGTTTGGAGGACAAAGAATGCTGAGTTGCATCCAAAGAACACCATACCTACTGTGAAGCATGGGGGTGGAAACATCATGCTTTGGGTTTGTTTTTCTGCAAAGGGACCAGGACGACTGATCCTTGTAAAGGAAAGAATGAATGGGGCCATGTATCGTGAGATTTTGAGTGAAAACCTCCTTCCACCAGCAAGGGCATTGAAGATGAAACGTGGCTGGGTCTTTCAGCATGACAATGATCCCAATCACACGGCCCGGGCAACGAAGGAGTGGCTTCGCAAGAAGCATTTCAACGTCCTGGAGTGGCCTAGCCAGTCTCCAGATCTCAAACCCATAGAAAATCTTTGGAGGGCGTTGAAAGACTGTTGCCCAGCAACAGCCCCAAAACATCACTGCTCTAGAGGAGATCTGCATGGAGGAATGGGCCAAAATACCAGAAACAGTGTGTGAAAGCCTTGTGAAGACTTACAGAAAACGTTTGACCCCTGTCATTGCCAACAATGGGCATATAACAAAGTATTGAGAGAAACTTTTGTTGTTGACCAAATACTTATTTTCCACCAATCATTTGCAAATAAATTCATTAAAAATCATACAATGTGATTTTTCTGGATTTGTTTCTTCTCATTTTGCCTGTCATAGTTGAAGTGTACCTATGATGAAAATTACAGGCCTCATCTTTTTAAGTGGGAGAACTTGCACAATTGGTGGCTGACTAAATACTATTCCTGCCCCACTGTACTGTACATGGGATACATATTGGCTTGTAGAGAGTGATCGAAGAGCAGAGCTTTGACTGTTATACGCATCCCAAGCTCTAGTGATGTGCAGGTGGTTAAGATGGCGCCGACGAAGGGTGCCTCGCCTCTAGCGCCGATATAACATTGCCGGTTTCTACTTTTTTTTTGTGCGTTTTCTGAAATGTTAATCAGTTTTACTACGTTACTACATACATCTTGGTAGAACTTTTGGAATACAAATGGCTGGGTAATCACTGTCCATTCAACCTCCCCGGAATCCTTGAGATGGCGGAACAATGGACTAGGCGCTGAGCTGCTTGGCAGTCTTACCGGAGAGTACGAAGTGATGACACTGATGGAGAGGTAGATGTGGCGGGGTCTTAATAAGATTAAGACGCCGGGTGACCCATCCTCAGTTACCAAGCATGCTACTCGCCTATGTTCAACCGTTAATGAACAAACTTTGAGGTGAGGATCTCCTTCCAGAGGGACATCAGATCCTGCAACATACTGTTTTTCTGAGACTTGGCTTTCCTCTGACATCCAAACGGATTATATACAACCAGCGGGTTTTACTGTTTTTTAAGCAGATCGTAAGCGGGCTGTCTCTGGCAAGAGCAGAGGTGGTGGGCTCTGCTTCATGACCAACAACCCATTTTGTGACAGAGGAAACGTACAGGAGCTTGCGAGCTTCTGCTCCCCCGACTTGGAATAGTTGGTCATCAAATGGCGCCCTTTTTACCTTCCGAGAGAGTTCTCAGGGATTATCGCAATGGACGAGTACATCCCGCCCCAAGCTGAAACAAAAAAGGCTCTCAAAGATCTTAATTGGACCCTGAACAAACTGGAGACCACATTTCTGGAGGCAGCATTCATTGTTGTGGGGGAATTTAACAAGTAATTACTACCAACACATTGACTGTCCAACTTTCATTCTGCTCTTGACCATTTCTCCTTTCGGCACATCCGACCATAACTCCATCGTGTTTCTCCCCACCTACAAACAAAAACTTGAGGGATGTTCCTGTGGTGATGTCTACACAGCATTGGTCCGACCATTCAGAATTCATTCTCCAAGACTGTTTTGATCACGTGGACTGGAATATGTTCTGGGTTGCCCCTGGAGATGAATAACATCAATGAATATGTCGACAGTCACCGGATTTAAAAAATGCATAGATGACTTGATACCGATCTCTTTCTAAATGTTCCCGACTCAAAAAATGGTGGATTGATAGCAGCCTTGTAGGAAAACCTGAAAGAGCGAGCTGCTGCTTATAAACAGGGCAAGGTAACCAGGGACAATTGTTTGGTTAAACCATACAAATACGACCTACGCAGATCGATCAAGATGGCGAAATACAAGTATAGGGAAAAAAGTGGGGAAGAAATTCAGCGGATCGGACACAAGGCGTAAGTGGCAGGGGCTCCTAACAATCTCGGATTACAAATAAAAAGACAGCCACATCGAATTCACCAACGCCACCATACCGGAGAAGCTAAACACCTTTTTTCCCTCATGATTCGAGGATAATGACTCTGAGCTGCCGAGGAGAGCCCCTTTGACAATGTGGGCTACACACGGTCTCCACTGAGGACATATGTAAGTAATTCAAACATGTTAACCCTCGCAAGGCTGCCGGCCAAGACTGCATCCATAGCCGTGCCCTCAGAGCATGTGCAGACCAGCTGGCTGTTGTGTTCTCAAACATTTTCAATCTCTCCCAAACTCGGGCCGCTATTACCCACCCGCTTCAAGATGTCCACTATCATCCCTGTTCCCAAAAAGGGAAAGTAACTGAACTGAATGACTATCGACCAGTAGCACTGACTGATTTCCATCAGCATATAGTGCTTTGGGAGGCTAGTCAAAGACCATATCACCATCTCCCTCCCCGACACCCTTAACCCTCTCCAATTCGCCTGCCGCCCTGATGGGTCCACAGAAAGAAATGCATATGTGAAGGATGCTGTTCATCGACTACAGCTCGGCCTTCAGTACTATAGTGCCCTATAAGCTCATTACAAAGCTCATGGCCCTGGGTCTGAACTCCTCCCTATGCAACTGGGTCCTGGACATCCTGACCCCCCCCAGGTGGTGAAGGTAGGCAACATTACCTCCTCCTCCTGTATTCTCTGTATACGCATGACTGTGGCCTCCCACAGTTCCAACTCCAAGTTCGCTGATGACACAACAGTAGTAGGCCTGATTACCAACAACGATGAGACAGCCTACAGGGAGGATGTAGGCGGAATGGTGCCAGGTAAAGAACCTCTCCCTTAATGTTAGTAAAACAAAGGAGCTGATTGTGGGCTTCAGGAGAAACCAGGCTGGACACGCCCCCATCCTCATCAACAGGGCCGCCGTGGAGACTGTCAATAACTTCAAATTCCTCCTCTTAAACATCTTGGAGAACCTGAAATGGTTCAAACACACGGACACCGTGGTGAAGGCATGACAGCGACTCTTCAACCTCAGGAAAGTGTGGAAATTCAGCCTCTCCCTGAGGGCCCTCAGTGTTCAGGAGCACCATCGAGAGCATACTGTCAGTCTGCATCACAGCCTGGTACGGCAACTCCGCCGCGGACCGGAAGGCGCTTCAGAGGGTGACCCGTGCAGCTGACCGCACCATTGGCTGTGCACTGCCTTCCCTACATGGCACCTACAACACCAGGTGTCGCAGGAAGGCCAAGAAGATCATCAGGGACCCCAGCCACCCAAACCATGCCCTGTTCTCCATGATTCAATCACTCAGACACGGGCAGTACAGGAGCATCATGGCAAAAACTGGGAGACTGGCCAATAGTTTCTACCCTCAGACCGCTAAATAGCCACTACTAGTCAGCTACTTGCTGCTCCCCTAGGGACATACCCCCCACCACCCCCTCAACAAGCTTTTACTCAGCCCAATATTCTCAACATTGTATATTTCTTTCATTATTGGTTTTAAATGTTTTTAACCCTTTTTGTGTACGATTACATATTTGTGATTATTGTTGAGTGGTCCCTGCAGCATACCATTGCAAATATGTGTTTGGAAGAGTTGTCTGAAAAGCATCTAAACATGTTTTGTACTGATGGGAAATAAAGGTCTTCACAACATAAATTCCTCAATTTCACCTTTTTATTGTAAAAGATAAATGCAAATTTCATCATCCAAGCATCGCATGGAACACATCCACAGCCAAATTCATTCCATTAACCAGTCTAAATAACAGGTTGCGCTGACAACAAACAAAACATAAGTTAGCGACCTAACATCTCTGGTGAGCAGATGGGAGAAATGTAATATTGTTTAGAAAGAGATGCCTGTCAGCTAAGCTAACAGCAGCTAAATTCTTTGATGGCAGCCATGGTTGTTTATTTTTGACAAGCAAAAACTCAATCCCAGAATGCTATTCACTATAACACGCAAATAAACAAAGTTACGGTCAAAGATGGCTGTGTCCGTTGCCTGACAATTGAGCTTTGGTCACGTTTCAGCATAATGCACATCTTCAATGTACTTGTTACTGTATATACAAGAACCGGAGGACATGACTTGACAAGTCATTTACAGTATTAGACAAATCGCAATGCAAATGAAATGTTATCACCTCACAGATCATCACCCCAAATACTAGCCTAACAGTAGAGCAAATGCATGCAGGAAATACTACTATAGGGGATTTATAAATAAAAGGGGGGCAAACACAGAAGTTTATGCTAAATAAAACCCCTGGAAAGGGGGCTCTGTGCTGGCAACCCTGAGGTACCATAGTAACAATCTGATGTCTTGAACACGGCAACTGGGAAATCTCCAATTTCTGACTTCAGCGTGTTCAAGACAACTGGGAACTCGTACAAAAATGAGCATCGACTGGGAAAAATCGTTTAACGGTTATCCAACTCGTAATTCCATCCTGGGAACTCTGGCTTCTTGTTAGAGCTCTGACTTTCCGATCTGAAGCTCACTGACATCATGATTTGACCTCGTATTTTCAGAGTTCCCAGTTGTCGTGAAAGCACAAGTCAGTCGAGTAAATTATTACTTCATCTCGTTTCGTTATAAAAATTTTGGTCTGACAGACGCTTTTGTGACAAACATGGCGCCACACATAGCTTAGCATTTAGCTCATCATAATCAGTACAACCTTCAAAAAAGTATTCTAAACACGTGTCTATTACAATCTTTGCAAGAATTGGAATGGATGATTCTTCACCAGTACTTGAAAATGTGAATAAAACAAATACGTTACGCTCCATACATGCATATGGTATGCTACAGTAGAAACAACAAAACAATATACAGAAAATAAGGCACTTACTTTGATAGGAACGCACACATGTGCATTCGCAGAGTTTGTTTTCCTTAAAAAATAAATAAAAGGTAATGCGGGTGCCAGACAGAAAATGTGCCAGGTGCAGTGGTGAAAGAAGTACCCAATTTTGATACTTGAGTAAAAGTAAAGATACCTTTTTAATAGAAAATGACACAAGTGAAAGTCACCCAGTTAAATACTACTTGAGTAAAACTCAAAAGTATTTGGTTTTAAATATAGTTAACTATCAAAGTATAAAATTCCATTTCCTTATATAAAGCAAACCAGAAGGCTTAAAATATTTTTTTTTACTTACGGGATATCCCGTCATTTACATAATTTACAAACGAAGCATTTGTGTTTTGAGTCCGCCAGCTCCGAGGCAGTAGAGTTGACCAGGGATGTTCTCTTGATGAATGTGAATTAGACAGTTTTCCTGTCCTGCTAAGCATTCAAAATCTAAGGAGTACTTTTGGGTGTCGGGGAAAATGTATGGAGTAAAAAGCACATTTTCTTAAATGTAGTAAAGTAAAAGTTCACAAAACAACTTCAGTAGTACTTTGAAGTATTTTTATTTAAGTACTTTACACCACTGGCCAGGAGGGAAAAGTTTGCAAGGTCTGTTCTGACTAGAAATACTTGATCTGGGGAAGTGCTTGGGTTCTCGTCGAAGGTGTTACGGAGCCAGACAAACTTCTCTCTAACAGTGAAAATGGCCTACTTATGCGAATTAATGAGGTGGCACACACCTCAATTTCAACTGTTAGAAAATAAAACCTGTTAAAGTCATTTGAAATTGACAAGTTGGAACCGTCTATAGATAATTCAGGCAGCGTAAATTAACTGTCCTGTTAGGGCTGGGCGCTATGACGATATATCGTGTGACAATAGAAAAATTTCTATTGTTTCATAATATGCTCTGTCGTTTTTCGTTGTCGCAAATCACTATATGGCAATATTTTTCACCAATTGGACGACGCTTGGCGTGCCTTATGGAAGGAAATTTGCAACACAAACAAACATGGACGAGAGTGAATGTGACACAAAGCAGACACAGCACTCGTCCCTAAGAGGGGCTACTTTGGTTGCATAGACGTGGTTCGGGTATGAAAAGTCTGCCATGGACCAGAAAACCGTCCTCTGCAAAATATGCAGGTCGGTCCCGACAACGGGCTTAACCTCTTTTACCACCTACCCAAGAATCATGTGAAACGTACGGAGAGAGTCTACAGTCGAGTGCTCAAAACAAACCCCTGACTCAGACGTTGCAAGAGGCTTTTGCCCCCGGCACACCATATGGCAAAGAATCATATGGCAAAGAATCACGTAGACGGAAGGAGATAACAGCTGCTATTACAACTTACGTCTGCAAAGACATGGCCCCAATTTACACGGGAGAGAAACAGGGGTTTCGTGAGTTGGTGCTAACACTCGACCCAAGTTTTTTAATTTTTTTATTTAATTGATTTAACCTTTAATTAACCTGGCAAGTCCGTTTAAGAACTAATTCTTATTAACAATGACGGCCTAGGAACGTTCGGTCACCTGCCTTGTTCAGGGGCAGAATGTCCGATCTTTACCTTGTCAGCTCTGGGATATGATACAGCAACCTTTCGGTTACTGGCACAACACTCTAACCACTAGGCTACAGGTACCACATACAAATTGACATGTGGCACGTGTTAATGCCAAAATAACATGCAAAACAGACAAGCCCCCCCCCAATAATGAATAAATATATATTTATTTTGCTTGCAACTATACATGAAGTCTTTTCTATTTACCTTTTTTTTTTATTTTATACATTAATATTTTATATTTTGTTACACCCTTAATTGAACATTTGCACAAAGGTTCTAAAAGGAGAAATAATAACATGTGTAAGTACCTTTAACATTTTTTTGTTGCGTATAATTCAAAATGAAATAAAAAATAGGCCTTTACATGTGGTCATTTTACATAAACGATTTATTCATTAAATTTACAGAAAATGTGCTATATCGTGATATGTATCATTATCAGGATATGAAATGACCTATATCGGGATATGAGATTTTGGCCATATCGCCCAGCCCTATGTCCTGTTGTGTAAAGATCACATTGAGTGAGTGCATCCTGACATCATGCGCATAACAAAAACTCACGCTGCGGCAACCGTTAGATATTTGGATCTCACACTTGAAAAGGTTAAAACATATATTTTCTATTTGTTTTCAGAAATGACTTATTGCATTTTCTTGTTGGCACAATAAATGTGGCCATTTGATTTTAAAATTCAATATCATTTGATGACTTATCCACATCGCAATGTTTTCAAAAGCAGGCTTTTTATTTTTATGGTTTCCTCATTCGCATAGGAAAGTGATGTCGTCGTTTGTGCTACTGGCTGAATACCAGTGCTAGATGCTATAGTGATTAAACAGCATGGTCATTTTCTTGAAATGCCACACCTGTCAGGTGGATGGATTATCATGGCAAAGAAGAAATGCTCTCTAACAGGGATGTAAACAAATGTGTGACACATTTGAGAAATGATCTGTATGTGTATATGGAAAGTTTCTTGGCTCTTTTATTTCAGCTCATGAAACATGAGACCAACCCTTTACATGTTGAATTTTTATTTTTGTTCTGTAGAGATGGAACTGCCCATATTCACAAACTTCAAACTTGGTTGGACGAATGCAGTCACCAACAGGGTCGAGATGATCATTTACATCTGAACCCATTTCAGGAAACGAAATTGAACTCAAAAATGAAATGGTTAAAAAAACATAACGACGTTTGGGCGACGCCATTCTAAGGTCACGGTTCAGAGATGAGAAAGCTGATGCTAGGTCTGTGCCTATCGGCAACCCAGAGTGGTAACGTTTGCATGTTATTGTCCCTGGCTGTCTTTGTCGCCATCTGTTTTGCGGGGAAAGTAAGTCCTACAGTGTAGGTGTAGTCGGACACAGTGATGTACAGTAATTAGGGAGAGTAAGAACAATGACCTGTAAACCCCAAGGCATTTTTAACTCAAATACTTCTAGTAAGTTGAACTCGGTCAATGAAAAGTAATTATTACTTCAAATGTTTGTGGTACTGACTCAAATAAATGAAGTCACATCATCAAAAAAAAAAAAAATGATAACAATTTTAATTTAACCAGCATGCTTTATTACAGGTAAAAAAATTAATTGTTTTTAATATCAGAGTTTTTGCATGTACATTGAGTGATTGATTATGCAAGACAAAGATATATGAAAATATAAATGAATCCAATCATTTAGTTTTTTGCACGTGTTACTGAAATAGTTGTTCCAGTTTAAATGGCTTAGGTAGTCTCTTCACATTGTTCCTGTCCCTGGCAGTCATTTATGAATGCAGGTTGTGGGTGAATAAAAATGTGTTGGATATCCTAATTCTGGCTGGATTCCAATGGGAATTACATATCATTTTGCAAGACAGTATAATGTGACTTGCAAGTAGGGTTGCAAAATTCTGGTACATTTCACAGGTTTTACAGATATCCTGGTTGTAAAGATTCCTGGAAATCCATGTATTTTTATCTGGTAATTTGTTACTGTAATTTGGAATCATACTTGTAGGCATGGTGTGCCCTGTAAACCATGAGTTTCAGGCCACTGTTACAATACATCTAGGCCTCAGAATAAGACCTTATGTAATGTATTGTCATAAAGAGTTTAATGATATGTGCCTAGGAACTCTGAGTGAAGGCCAAAGGACTGAAAATAGAGACATGGTCATTGATGTTTTTTTAAAACTTATTTACTCGAAGGCAAGGCACACTGGGAAATGAAATTGGAGGTGTGGCTTAGTGGGGGAGTTAGTCAACATTTTCAAGCTGATACAACTCACATCTGGACCTCCTACAGGGTCACAGTGACTGTATCGGTTTGAGTAATGACTACAAAATCACTTAAACGGCTCAGACGTTAAGTGTAGCTGGTTTCCTCAAAAGTTGAGTAATGACAGCACATTGGGGTTGACTGTACAGTTTGTATGCTTGTTTCATGTGTTTTTTGACTGTGTGTGTACGTCTACAGTAAAGGTAACAATTAAGGTACAGATTCCTGTGCAGTGTGCATATGTTAGCAGCCTTCACTTCCATTATGTTTTATAACTATATCTGCGTTCTAAAGTGATCCTTCATGAATACAGAAAGTGAGCGTGAATGGAGCGTCTTCCGTGGTGCTCGCTCACACTGCAGGTCATTCTGGGATACTTACATTTGAAGTAATTTAGCAGACACTCTTATCCAGAGCGACTTACAGTAGTGACTGCATACATTTGTCATACTTTTTCTGCTGGGATACCTCCCAGCATGTGACTCATTCCAAGAACATATTCTCACTGGGAAGCAGCCGGCAAAGTAGCCCTGACTGTAACTCCATGGCATATTGCTGGGAATACTCGGGAACAGTCTGTTCCCGCTGTCGTTGTGAGTAAGAACTGAGTTCAGTATTATGAGGTCTCTGTGCATTGACAAAATGTACATGTTTAGATGAACTACGTTACCCATGGTGCACTGCGTTACCCATGGTGCACGGGTCCATGAATGATTAGCCTACATCTACAGTAATGTTAGCATAGTGTCATACTCATAGCTGTGTTTTGTGTGGACTATGAGCACATTTTGCACGTGGTTTTGTGTGTGATTCTGGGGGTGCCATATGTGTATGCGTCATATGCCTGTGTGTGTGCTGGCTGTATGTCTGAGTAATTACTGAAAGTGTTTGAGGCACATTTAGATCCTGGTGACACTCTTCGTGCCAGCTCCCCAAGGTGCCTGTTCTGTCAAGCAGGAAAGTGCTGCAGTCACCTCCACAGGAGCACTGAGGGGTCCCTATGCTGACATCAACACACATACAGTAAAGGAACCCCTTTGCTGACATCACAGGAGGAGCATATTGTACTCAAGCCCAGACATTGATTTATGCACATTTATGCACAAACTCTTTTCCATTACAGTATTTGATAAACAATACAGGTCTGTGCTGTCAGTTCAAAAAAACAATACTGTGCACACACTTGCTAACATACTACTGTCAGTGTGTACACACACCCATGCGCATGACATAATGGGAGTGCAAGTTTGTGTGTGTGTGTGTGCTGCAAAAGAGTGCTGTATACAGCACCTTGCGTTGTGAAGATTCAGCACTTCTCCTTGGCAAGAGGTGTGTGTGTGCACTCTTCCATACTGTCATCCATCCTCCCTGAGTGTTTCAGTCTTTGAGAGGCCCCGGTCTCCTCTGGACAGACTATCAACAGGAAGCCTGGAAGATAGACCGCTGTCAATCAATATTCACAGGGCCAACCACCCTCCAGCAGGGACACAGACGTATAAGGAGAGAGGGAGTGATACCTTTCCCACAAAGTGTCCAGTGGTGTTGGTAGAATGTGGGTCAATTGTCAAGAAAGGCAATATCCTTATTCCAGGCATCCTTTTTTTAAATAGTTTATTTCTTATCAAATTTTATTTGTCACGTGATGAATACAACAGTTCACCAACTTCCCGTTTTGAATGAATACTGTAGTTGTGAACTTAACCAAGGTTTGTTGCTAGCACTTTTGCTTTTGGAGTAAGGCAGCCATGGCTCCATCCGCTCTCAGGGAGGTAATCAACCCCATTTTCACTACATTGGTGTTTCGAAGTGGGATGGTACACTGTGTGGCCATTGGAAGTGGGTCCCAGGTCTGAGGTGTGCGGGATTTGTAATAGTGACGGGCAGTGATGTTACAAACTCCCGAAGGGTAATATCTATACTCACCCCTGTCGTTCGATACAAAACGTTGCACGTATCTCCCTTTCGCCTTCCTTTCTTATTTCCTTGAAGTAATGATTGATTTAGCATGACTGAACCAGAGAAAGCGTACCTAGTCAACGACATATCTTTCACCGATCTAGTCAGATCAGTGACGTTCCTTGAGAGAAGGGATGGAGGTTCAAAATCTAGTTTGGAATTTCAAATTGATATCGACAAAAATTGGAACCATGCCATTGGCTTTAGGTTAAACTTTGGTTGAGGAAAAAGTCACACGTTTTCAAAATTCCTTTTTTATGTCGATGACTGCTTTCAAATCCAGTCAGTTTTCCACGTTGATTCAACGCTATCAGGAGGGAAAAAAATATTTTCTTAGTTGAAATTACCAGTATTTGTACCAAGCAAAATGTCACTCTGGTATTCTTGTCCAACAAAAATATTCTATGGCTTTACCATAAGCTTGGTGTCCAATGAGCGCAAAATCAAACTTTTATTTATTTATAAGCCTAATAATACACTGTTTCATGCAGTTATAACCAGAATTTCAAGGCACTAGATGGAATCTGTGGGTCCCACTACACAAGAGCATCCTTTTATTTCACCAACCTTTCAAACCTGCATTTCTTGTCCTAAACATAAATGGCTACCACCATCCTTGCTTCCTTTTCTTCTCAGATGTCAATAAATCACAGCTCTCACATGACATGATGGATGAAAGCAGTGTAGTGGAAGCTTTCATCCAGTCATGTTAGATCAGTAATTATTTCAAGGAAGGGAAGAAGGATCTTCAGGTCATGGCCCTGTGTGTAGAGGTAGTGAAACATACTCCTTATCCCGTTAGTTCAGTGACAAAGACAACCCAGACTTCTCCCACTCAGATCAGTGAAAACAACGGAACACAGACATAGAATCTGAGGACTGTTTTACATGTTTTATTTTTTTATTTAACCATTATTTAACTTGGCAAGTCAGTTCTTATTTACAGTGACGGACGACCCCAATTGTGTGCTGCCCTTATGGGACTCCCATTCATGGCCAGATGTGTTGCAGCTTGGAATCGAACCAGGGACTGCAGTGACGCCTCTTGCACTGAGAGGCAGTGACATACACAGCTGCGCCACTGACCTCAAGAACAGTTGCATAACATCTATGCTAGTGTACAGACTTTTGTCTCTCGACTGTAAAGCCTCTGATTGTTTACTGAAATTGCTCCTCTTCCCACAAGTAAGTGTGTGCATGTAGCTGTGCCCATATCTGTTTGTGCGTGTGTGTGCCCCAGTTATATAGTCTGGTTGATTCCAGGACATCCATGCAGGCGTCCCTTTCTCCAGTTTCAGCATCAGTCTGGAAGCACAGGCAATCATCACACACACATACGCACAGTATGTGTCTGTTATAGGAATGTCCAGTTGAACAAAAGGAGAACAATCAAAAATCACTCTGTGTATTACAAGCTGCAACAGGGAGACACCACCCAGCACAGAAGCAGATAAAGTCTACCTGGCCTTCTCTAAACAAGCCCTTATACCCCAATCAGACAGGAAACTGTTTTGACAGCATTAGCCCTAGGGGCTTGTAGAAAACCCAGTGTAGCAGTGACCTTTGTCTCCTGCTACAGAGTTACAAACATCAGCTACTACAGAAAACTGCAATAGAGCGATCACAGTAGTCAGACGATCATCAGTAATCAATTACATCAAAGGGCAGTCAGAAAGTAATCAGAACATCCGTGTCCACATAATGTCATCAATGCAACAGTGAATAAACTGTGTGTCCTCGGTCCTTGGACCTTCAGTAACTTGCTCTGGTGTCAAGCACTACTTACAGATATGAGAACAGTCTATAACATCAGGGCATCAAGTCTAGTGACCATCAACCCACACCCTAAGTGTCACAAATAGAACACTGGCAATCATGTGTATTGCAGAAACATCATTCTAAACTACACTACCGTTCAAACGTTTGGGGTCACTTAGAAATGTCCTTGTTTTTTAAAGAAAAGCACTTTTGTCCATTTTTTAAATTACATCAAATTGATCCGAAATACAGTGTAAACACTTGTTAATTTTGTAAATGACTATTGTAGCTGGAAACCACATTTTCTTTTATAGAATATCTACATAGGTGTACAGAGGCCCATTTATCAGCAACCATCACTCCTGTGTTCCAATGGCATGTTGTTAGCTAATGCAAGTTCATAGTTTTAAGAGGCTAATTGATCATTAGAAAGCCCTTTTGCAATTATGTTAGCACAGCTGAAAACTGTTCTGATTTAAAGAAGCAATAAAACTGGCCTTTAGACTACTTGAGTATCTGGAGCATCATCATTTGTGGGTTCGATTACAGACTCAAAATGGCCAGAAACAAAGGCCTTTCTTCCGAAACTCGTCAGTCTATTCTTTGTTCTGAGTGATTAAGGCTATTCCATGCGAGAAATTGTCAAGCAACTGAAGAGCTCGTACAACTCTGTGCACGACTCCCTTCACAGAACAGCACAAACGGTTTCTAACCAGAATAGAAAGCTTGGGAGGCCCCGGTGCACAACTGCGCAAGAGGACAAGTACATAGTCTAGTTTGAGAAACAGATGCCTCACAAGTCTTCAACTGACAGCTTCATGAAGTAGTACGCGCAAAACACCAGTCTCAACGTCAACAGTGAAGAGGTGACTCCGGGATGCTGACTTTCTAGGCAGAGTTGCAAAGAAAAAGCCATATCTCAGACTGGCCAATTAAATATTAAGATGGGGGGGGGGGAAGAACACAGACATTGGACAGAGCAACTGTGCCTAGAAGGCCAGCATCCCGGAGTCGCCTCTTCATCGCTGATCGCTGACTTTGAAGGCTGTAGACCTGGCTCCTAACATTTATTCTTTCAGATAGTTTAGGTACTTGATTTAGCTCACACCCCTTAAGCTCGTCAAAAATCGCCTCAATTTACAGAGGAGCTACATTACTATGCAATGGTCTTCAAGCAGCCAGAACAGCATAGTCGGCTAAAATAGTGCTGACCAGCCGACGAGACGAGCCCAGCATAGATCAGCCCAAATCAAAAATGACTTGCGCTAGCATTAGCTCAAATTATACCCAAGCTTCAAAAAGCCTTGGTTGTTGCTCAGCACATCTAAAATAAGCTCCTGTTGGATCATTAAGTCGCATGTCCCCCTTTTCCTACTAAACGGCTGTGGTTCAGAATCCGACAGCCAATCAGACAGTCCTCCCCACCTGATATCCCCCAGCTGCCTTTGCTGAATTAGGAGCTTCCAGAGAAGCAGTTACAGCTGCCTTTCTCCACTTGCCTTTTCTGGGGCAGTCAATCTGAGACACACACACACACACACACAGATTTCCTGATTCATTTGGAAGGTTGATTTAAGAAGTAGAGAATGACGCGGTGTGTAAATTGGAATGGCTACGTCTAGTACTGCATTGGTGACTGGGTGCTTGTCGCCTCAAACGAAATTCTTCTGCTGCTCTTATCGTTCGCTACATACTGCAGTCGGAGACTGCCGTCAATGAAGTCATGTGGTGGTGTCAAAATGAGGGGTGCTGTACAAAACAAAGTCATCAGTGACTGTATCTCTAACCAATCAGAGTATCAAAGCCAATGACGAATTTTCAAAACACTGCTTTACCCACGTGTGGAACCAATCGGATGGTCCTGAATAGATTTCCATTCTAGATATTGTTGGGGAGCTACTCGAATCCAGACTCATTGCGTGGAAGAAAGTCATGTCTGTGGGCGTTAGGTAGCGTTTGGGTAGCCAGCCAAGGTGACTGGATCTTTGACAGCAGTGTCCACTACATTTGCTGTGTGTATAGAGCATCTGTTAGGAATACTGACGTGTTTGTTAGGAATTTCATTTGTTAGGAATACTGACGTCTGTCTGCCTCTGTCCCTCCATTTTCCCCTCCATCTTGCCTTGTTCTCTTATTTCCTAGCCTCGAGGTCTCTCTCTTGATCTTTGCTTGTTGGACAGTGTCAATTTGGGGTAGCGACGTGGACAATGCTGGCTGTGTCTTCAACCTGTCTTTGCTCCTGGATGGCATACTGCACTCAAGACATGCTTCTGTTTGTACATTGGCCAGAGAGAGAATTGTCAGAACTTTAGGTACAACACACCACAGAGCTTCTATGGAAGGATAAGGTCTGCAGCCTCTACACCACTATCGGAATCTACATCTACTGACACCACCATCGGAAAGCTAAAGCTGTAGCAAGCTACTATAGTTAAGTGGCCGAGGTAGACCATATCTTTGATGCCTAACCCAACTACTAAGTCCAAGGGTTTCCTGTTATCTGTGGTCCATCAACACCTTTCCGTCTTCCAAACGTTAAATTTCCTGCTTTGGTCCCTCCTCCGCAGCCACCATGCGTCCCTCACTCGCGGTCCTTCCCAGGACCCGTAACCATCCCCACACAGCCCCCCCCCACAATGCACACGGACTGTCTGCACATGTGGGGCGGGAGCACCTGTCGGCCCCACGGAGGCGCAGCCCACACCTGCGACACACGCTCAGCCCAGAGAACCTGCGGAGCCTGGCGGAGCGAGGCGGTGCCGCCAGGGACACGGCTTCTGTGGTGAGCAGCCCCATGGGTCTCCCGAGGGCCAACAGCGACACAGACCTGGTGACCTCGCAGGGCCGCTCGTCGCTGACTGCGTCCACACTGGAGTTCACGCTGGGGAGGGGCCAGAACCTGGTCATCTCCTGGGACATCAAGGAGGAGGTGGACGCCACCGACTGGATCGGCCTGTATCACATTGGTGAGACATTCAGTATGTTCATTTCACAATGGTGTAGTTCATAACTAGGAAAGTTTAAAGTAGAACACCTGCACTGGTTGCTCCAGCACGAACATAGTCCAGCACGAACACCACCTGATTCAACTTCTCAACTAATAATATAGCCATTGATTTGTTGAATCGGGAGTGTTAGTATCTGCCTGAACAAAAATGAACTGGAGTTGAGAAACATGTCCATTTACTGGTGGAGCATGGAATGAAAGGTTGAAAGAAATGTTCCATATTCATTGATAATATAACTGTAGTGTTTCTTTGATTAACTAGTTGTACTGAGCTGACTGAACAGATAGCTGCTCTGTAGGACTGGCTGATTCTAGTTAGTTTTGTAGAGTTGAGAATAGCAAGTCTCTGGAGCAGGAGTCTCCAGAGTCCATATTGAAACTGGAGCTGTTGAAATTCCACAGAAGGGAGGCCTGAGTCAACATGAAATACTTCTGACTTGGTGTACTATAAAGGCACCCACATACTAGGTTCTGTTTGCTCCTAGCAGAACTCAGCTAGGTGACTTAAATGTGTGCCACCGCGCATGCTCTCTTAAAAGACATATGCATGAAAAACTAGAAGAAAGCAGCAATATTACTGTTTGTCCCTCTTGAGAGGCCATAGCAACAACACAGCCAGTATACACTTCCTCATATAATCAGAATTAGTCTAAGATTTCTTGATTAAAAAAAATTAAAAAATTGCAGGGGAGTTCTTAGTTGCAGATTTGACATCTAACTACATTCTCATGTAAGAAAACGTGCATGAAAATTAGTCGTCTCTCAAACACTTAATTGAACAATCCCGTCCATAGTTCCCACTCCTACTAGCAGTAGTACTGTTGACCAATCAACGATGAAGGGGCATAGAATACGGCTACCAAGCTTCGACTTGACTCAAGAAAATACGTTATGCAGCCCGATAAACAGCCGAACACCAAAATGAACCAAAACGTCGCACATTGTCATAATATATACGCAAACTGTTTTTACTGGGAAACATGCGATAGGCTTTACACGCACACCATCACGTATACCATATACACTTAGACTATTCTGGGTGGTCCCCAACATGATAGCCCTGCTTTAGCAGCACACTGCATAAGGCTACTAAGCCTAAATGTTCCCCTGTTGCAGTGAAAAGTAACCTATCTAGCATATTCATATTTGTTCATATTATGAACCACATATTGTTTGAAACTACAGTATGGCCAATTCGGTTCTATGCAATTATGCATACCCACTAGAGACATTCAGCCAACAAACTCTCTAGTATTTATTTAACAGAAAGCTAGAGCAACCACATTATGATTGACTCTAATTCTCATTTACCGGTTTACCAATATACCAATTGGCTGTCGGACGAGTCAGTCGACCTCTAGACGCTCCATGAGTCCTCTATCCACCCGCCCCTTGACCTCACTGGACTTCCCTCCTTTAAGGAAGAAGGATCCCAAGGGTTCACTGTAAGGCTGAAATATGAGAGACAGGAGAAAGCAGAGAAAGCATGCAGGGAGGGCGCCAGGCCACGTGGCTATCGATCACGAGGCCATCATGCACTTCATTACTAGCGTCAGGGTCTTAATCCCCCGGGGTGCCCCGTGCTCTCCCACTTTCCACTACTAAGCAGACATTCAATGATATCACCTCACCCCCCTCCCCCCTCCCATTGTGCTGCTTCGTGCTCGTTCAGTTCAGCCTGAAGTGGTGGTTCATTATTGGGGGGGGGGGGAAGAAAGTGCTACGTACAGCGTAATTCCCTCAGTTTTAACACCGTGGTAGGTTACAATTTCTTGTCCTTTGTGTTAGAGGTTGCCGAGAATGCATTTTAGGCACTACATTTATGGATTAAAGGAAAATTGTCTGAAGTTAGGTATCTGTCATGGTTATATGACATGAGGCTAAACAGACATGGAACAACAGCTGTGATAAGGCTGCAATGTGGAGCGTAGACAAGTGCTGTTCAATAAACATCTGACCATAACATTTATAACGTTATTTGGGGTCAACCATTTTCAAAGTTGGACAATAATCCAGAAGTTTGTCTGTCACTGTCATGTCTTCATAGAACACAACACGCACTCATTTAGAACCCCACACACATACTGACTGGACTGACGGCGCTTTCTTTCTGTTCGCCGGCCCAGATGAAATCAGCCCTTCCAATGTGTGGGACTGTAAGAACCGTGGGGTGAATGGGACACAGAGGGGCCAGATCGTCTGGAGGTTGGAGCCTGGGCCTTACTTCATGGACGGTGAGAGGAGAGGAGAAAGCATCAGTGGGATTCATACAGTGAGAAATATGATCAAGTATAATGTCGAAACTACTTTTCAAAACCACACTCATTACACACTCATTTGGACCACACTCATTACAATGGGACAGGATTAAGAAGGGGGAGATACAATACTTAATAATTGACATTGGTTCCAAATGGCACCCTATTCCCTATGTAGTGCGCAATTTTATTTGTTTTACCTTTCGTGATATCCAATTGGTAGTTAGTCTTGTCGCATTGCTGCAACTCCCGTGCGGACTCGGGAGAGGCGAAGTTCGAGAGCCTTGCGTCCTCCGAAACACGACCTCGCTCACCCAAACTGCTTCTTGACACTGCTCGCTTAACCCGGAAGCCATCCACACCAATGTGTCGGAGGAAACGCCGTACAGCTGGCGACCGAAGTCGGCGTGCATCCTCCCGGCCTCCACAAGGAGACGCTAGAGCTTGATGGGGAAAAGGACATCCCATCCGGCCAAATGCTCCGTAACCTGGATGGCGCTGGGCCAATTGTCGCTACAGGTCGAACCCGGATCTGTAGTGATTCCTCTAGCACTGGGATGCAGTGCCTTCGATAGCTGCGCCACTCGGGAGGCCCCATAGTGCACTACTTTTGAGCAGGGCCTATAGGGAACAACCATAGTGGCATTATTTCATGGGTAACTAATGGGAAGGGAATTACACTGCAATTACACAGTATACTACTTTTAATTGACTTGTTAATTCTATAATACATGCAAACACAAGTAATTGTGAGCAAGATTTGTACGTTTTGCATTACTCCATGTACGTACTTCCCTGTTGCGTAAGAACATTACAAGTTCCGTCTCATAATTGAGGCGCAGCCAGCCAAAGAGTGGGTGAAGAGAGAAACGAGGGATGGTGTTCATATCATGCATCTCTCTGTTTTCCCTCTAGCTGAGACCAAGATCTGCTTCAAGTACTATCACGGCGTCAGTGGAGCCCTGAGAGCAACCACCCCCTGCATCACTGTGAAGAACCCTGGAGTCCTGGTGTGTCTGCCTGTGTGTTTATGGTTTGTTGTGTGTGTGGTGTGTCTGTGTGTGTGTTTTACATTCAACTTCTCTGTGTCTCTCAGGGAGAAGGTCAAAGTGAGGGGCAGTCATCCACAGATCATCCTCGCAAACTAATCAGCTTTACTTTGACAGGTGAGGTGTGGTTTGGCTAAAACCAGGAAGATGTCCTCATTGACTCAGAAAAGGTGCCCTCTATAGTTCGGATTCAAATGATTTAATAGAAGAGCGTCAAAGTTTTCCATTATCGATGAACTCGTTATTACAATCTACTACTACTTCTTTATTTGACCTTTTTATTCCTCCTTACATGTGTTATTCCCACTTGAAAATAAGTTCCAACTTTGCATTGCTCCTAACATCCGACGTGCAAGCAGTTATACAGTCAGCCTCAATCGTTGACTAAAGTTTCTTCCAATTGGCCTCGAGCATGGATTTCTATCACAAAAGTAGAACCGAATGAATGTGTATGCATGTCATCTTTCCCTTGCAATAAACCTCCGACAACTAGTGAAAAAGCCAAAGTTTCTGCAACTCTTCGTTTGCAATATGAGTTCAAATGGTAAGCTGCTCTTTGGTTTCCCTGGCTTGTGACATTAACAATTGAACTTGGGCAAAACTGCAGTTGCAGATAAAAACCTTTATTGAAACGGCTTGACATGTCCATTTTGGAAGGTTAAATAACAAGGTAATGTAGTGGGTCTCAGAGTAGGAGTGATGTCCCCCCCCCCATACCTTCCATGTAGTCTTATTCGTTGTGAGCTAAAAAGCTAAACTGATCCTGGGTCAGCACTCCTACTCGGAGACTCTTGACATATACAGCCCCTGATTTAATGACGGTCATCCTCTGTCTAGATATGCATGCGGTGGGGCTGAAGAAGGGTATGTTCTTCAACCCGGATCCCTACCTGAAGATGTCCATCCACCCTGGGAAGAGAAGTGGCTTCCCCACCTTCAGCCACCACGGACAGGAGAGACGCTCCGCCATCATCGCCAATACCACCAACCCTAAGTGGCGCGGAGAGGTGATCTATATACATGCATGTACACACACACACACACGTGCACAGACATACACACAAACGTGCACACTCACTCCACTCATAGATCACTGGTTCACTCACTAGATGTGTTCCCTATTATTTACAATATTGTAACGATTAAACGTTTGAAATCAATATGGCTGAAGTGTCAAGCGAAATATAGAGTTCATGGGGAGCCGAGCGAGCCTTCCCCGCTAGGCTTCTCCTTGCTCAGATTGTCATGGTGTTTCACTTCAGATTTCCAATTAAGTTGCTGTCCACTTAAATTGGTGCTAATCCTCTGCTCACCGCAAATCACTTTTACTTAGAAAGGTCAGATGGTGCTTAGCTAACAGTCTGTTTCTCCCTCTCTCTGTAGAAATACACTTTTGTAGCACTGATGACAGACATTCTGAACATCGAGGTGAAGGACAAGTTTGCCAAAAGTCGACCAATCATCAAACGCTTCCTTGGTCAGCTGACCATTCCTGTGCAGAGGCTGATTGAGAAAATACCTGGGTAGGTAACCTGGAAAACTGGCACACACACACACACACAAAATGTGCTTTAAAATAAACAAACAATTTATACACACTCAAAGACATACGTGTTTTTAATGATGCTCATTTAGACCCATGCTCATAATTATTGATTGTTCTCTATACTTTATCATTGCGTGTTAACTATAGTTGAGTAATTGTATTTGGTTGTTTGTTTGTCTGTCCGTCTATCCTCAGTCTCCAGCCTCTGAGCTTCTCTCTGTGTCGACGGTTGCCCACTGAGCACGTGAGTGGCCAGATGCAGTTCAGGGTGGAGCTCACATCCACTGGACCTGACGGTGAGGGCCATTGCCTGTAATTTATTGTGTTTGTAAACAACAATACCTAATTGAAGTACACACTGCTGAATTGTAATGGAATAGAAAGGTATTACAAAATTATGAATCTTGATCTCGTTCATGCTCAGGGGCCTCTCCAGACTCTATCATCGGTGTGCCCAATAACGGGGCCCCTGGGACTCCATCAGATGACGAGGATCTGCCCCACCTACTCCCGGGGGTGGTTACTGGAGGCCCCTCCCCTACTGGCTCCCTGGGCTCACAGAGGTCCTGGGAAGGCGGGGCCACAGCCTATCCAGTCCCAGACTACAGGGACTTTAGTGGTACAGAGGGCAGAACCACAGAGGGTGAATCCTACTCTGGCCCTCTACGGTTGCAGAGGTCCCTGAGCGAAGGCCTGGATGCCATCGAGGCCCCCAAGGGCCCCGGAGAGAGGCCCCTGGGCGCTGCTTCACCGAAGCTGCGCTCTAGCTTTCCCACTCACACACGTCTCAGTGCCATGCTGCACATTGACTCAGACGAAGATGAGGAGCGCTCGGGGCCCACTGACATTTACCCGGTGCCCGGGTCCCCCCTGCTGCTCAACGGGGGTCCCGAGGGGCCTGAAGAAGAAGACGTTGTCCCAGAGCTACAGCAGGATCCTGACCCTGAGCAGCTGGAACCCAGGGTGGTGGGAGATGAACAGCTGATGGTAACGGGGGAAGATTGTGCCCCTGGTGGTGAATCCAATGTGGCCCCTGAGTTAGACCTGGCCCTCGACTTCGAGGACTCCTCAGAGCCTGATGTTTTCTCGGAGGTGGAGGAAGTTCCTTTTTTCTCCGAGGCGCTGTCCCAGAGTCTTTTGGCTGTGGGCCTGGAGGGGCCAGAAGAGGGCCAGGGGCCCGCTGACAACCCCTCGTCGCCGATTGACACCTGCTCCATGGCAATGGCCCCACAGACAGTCTTCTCTTCCTCAGAGAGTTGCCCAATCACAATGTCCACGGCTGAGGTGAGTGACTGGTGGTTAAGTGAGTAGATCATACCCGTGGTTAAAGGTTCTCTATGCAATACATAAAAAAGCCTATAATATATCTGTAGTAGTGAGTAGGAGGAACAATCACGGAAACCCAGAACTAAAATCTTGCGTGATTGTGTCAGATGCTCGATTAAATTCGACACGTTAGAAAATATGCTAGAATGAGGAGTGGAAGCAGGGCGAAATATCGGCTCAAAGTTCCTCGTTAGACCGTCTGTTGACAGATGCTAGGATACCAGTTATGCGTGTCTGTCCATGAGACATTTAGTAAAGGAACAATTCAGGATTTAAAGCTATAAAGTTGCTTGCTCACTGAGTGGTCTTCCTGTTTCAGGATTGGTTCTCATTCGGAGGTTGAAAATCGAGCTAATACAATACTACATCAAACAATGTTTCTAGCCAGGACCTTACCTTGTTTCAGCAAACCGAATCCTCACAAAGTAAGGTATCAAAAATAAAAAAGCTGCGGTTCTAAAAGAATGAACCACAACCCGCCATTGGGTCCTACCCAGAGATGTGGTTAGTGGTTAAAAAAAGGTGGGTGAACAAGAACGCCTTTCGAGGTGATGCCGGCAGGTAGTGCAAATACTAACAATGTCATTTTAGTGTTATAGGCGCACAAACGTTATTCACCAAAGCAAATAAGGTGTGTTAACATCATTTATTAATGCTCCACTATATCCCTGGTCCTGACCCATCATTTGGGAAACACTGTTCTGACCTCATTGAGCCCTCATGTTGCAGGAGGCAGAGGAGAGGGCAGTAGCTGCCATTGACCCAGGGGGAGACTCCTTCACTGGCACTCCACCCACCCACCAGCACGTAGACGACGAGGGGGGCGGGCATACATCAGCCAATGAGGTTGAAGGAGATGCGCCGTCTGCCTATGCGCTGGAGCCAGGGGAGGAGATTAGTGAGCGGATGTGGAGCTTACAGGTATCTGGGGATGTTCCCCAGGATGAGGAGGGGGAGGAGCCAAGACCCACAGGGGTGGCCGTATCTGTTGATTCAGATGCAGTTGCCATGGAGGCAGATGGAGAAGACGGTGTGTAACTACCACTTTTAAAATCATTTCTTCATGCTTTATTTTGCAGCCTAATATTTACCTTGTAGTATCTTAGAAATTACATGATGAAATTATAACTACATTATATTACTATTTTGCTTCCGTGGGATTCATCAAAGCATCCACATACACCCCTACTTGAAATTATCATTAAATATTATTAATTAATCCAGTCATGTAGAAACTAATAGTGAATTACCATAACTATAAAAAGGCTCATGTGCTCCTTTCCTGAATGTATCCTCAGGTGCTCAAGTGAACGGTCACCCCGTGCACTGCCTCCCCTCAGTGCGCCATGACATTCACCGTTACCAACGAGTGGACGAACCGTTACCTCCTAGTAAGTGTCTGTCTGTACATACTATATCTGTATGTATTTGAGGTGAAGGAAGATGACAAAAAGGAGAGAAAGAAGGCTGCTTGATACAATGTGTATTTTTGGCTTCATAGAGGCTGATAGAGGGGGCTTCTTTGTATTTGTGCCTTAATGGCTTCTTTGACTATTACTTCTATAAGTATGTAGACAAACTGAAAGGGTGCATTCTGCCACGTGTTGTCTGAACATGTATAAAACCAATGTTGGAAATTTACTGCCACATGCAGTTATGGAATGTTTGCTGAGGAGTATAATTCATTGGCTGATCCTTTCCTTATGACCTGCATATCTACTTCAAAATGGTGACAGTTCTCAATGGCACTGCCCATGCTAAAACACGCTTTGTCATTAGAGCTGTCTATCTAAATCTATGACTTGTCCTACATTTCTAACTGCTATATACACAATGGTATACTATTTGATATACTGTATTTTTATGCTATTCGAGGTGTCATGGTTCTGTCAGAATGCATCTGCATGTCAACCATGTGTGAATTTAGTTTGACTGTGGTTGTGTCCCAAATGGCACCCTATTCCCTACGGGCTTTGGTCAAAAGTAGTGCACTATAAAGGAACTAGGGTGCCATTTGGGACATAGCCTCTGTCTCATGTTAAGTGTGTGTTTGCGAATGTAAAGCCATGTGTTTGTTCTCCTCAGACTGGGAGGCGAGGATCGATAGTCATGGTCGTATTTTCTTTGTCGATCACGTGAACCGGACCACCACGTGGCAGCGCCCCACCGGACCCCCCGCTCCCCAGGGCCTGACCCGCTCCAGCTCCATCCAACAGATGGAGCAGCTCAACCGCAGGTCTGTAATCATGTAGAGGCGCACACACACATGTACATACACACCATGCGCTCATACACTCGCACACATATATGTACGTACATATACGTACTCACACCTTCTCTCTCCCTCACACACTCAGGTGAACACACACTTTTGTAACTTCAATCCTCTACATTTCCTCTCTCTCCTTAACCCTTCACACCCTTTCCTCTTTTTCTCACACTGTCCTTCTTTCCCTCTTACTCTATTTCTGCCTGTCAGATATCAGAGCATCAGGAGGACGATGACCAGTGAGAGGTCTGAGGAGAACACAGTTGACCTCCCGCCAGAGCCCACAGAGAGTGACTTTCTGCCCCAGACCATCCCTGGTGTGCTTGTACACTAACATTCATACACACACGCACTGATAACACACACGAGGTATGCACACATACTGTATGTGCGCGCATACAAGCGCACGCACAGACACACAGACACACACACACACACCCTTTCCAACATATATTTACCTCTAACAGTTTTTGTTTTGTCTGTTGTAGAGTACAGGAGAGAGAGCGCAGTGGGTCATTCCAGCTCTCGGTCGCGTCTCTCTCTGCTGCTCCAGTCCCCAAGCGCAAAGTTCCTGTGCAGCACAGACTTCTTCACCGTGCTGCATTCTAACCCTGTGAGTCTGGCTGCACAGGCGCTCAACTCTCACCTTTCAACTTCTTATGGATCACCTTTGGTCCCTCAAGGTCACCCTTACCATGTCATATCTCTCAGTAGTTGATAATGATCAGCAAAGGTGTGTATGGTAAGGAAAGAGCTTCTTGGAGTGAACTGCTCTTTTCTCGTTTACTTCAAATGTTGCCAGGTTAATTGATATATAAATACGAGCCATGCTACCTGGGTTTTCATTCATCATTCTCCCTTAATGTGTTTACTCACAGTAATAACCCCATTTACAGAAGAGCCCAGCATTTAATGTCCCTCTTTTGATGTCCTCATCAGTCTGTCCCCCCTCCCTCCCTCCTCAGAGTGCCTACAGCATGTTTACGAGCAACACCTGCCTGAAGCACATGATCAGTAAGGTGCGTCGGGACGCCCACCACTATGAGCGTTACCAGCACAATCGGGACCTGGTGGCCTTCCTCAACATGTTCACCAACAGCCAGCTGGAGCTACCCAGGGGCTGGGAGATGAAGCATGACCAGACTGGCAAGGTCTGGACCAGTGTGTGGGGGGTAGGGGTGTGTGTGAAGTGGGGTTGGGTGTAAGAGCAGGGAGTGTGTGGATATACAGTACCAGTCAAGAGTTTGGACACCTACTCATTCCAGGGTTTTTATTTACTCGTATTACTTGTATTATATTGTGGAATAGTAGTGAAGACATCAAAGCTATGAAATAATACATATGGAATCATGTAGCAACCCCCCCAAAAAAGTGTTAAACAAATCAATATATTTTAGATTCTTCAAAGTAGACACCCTTTTCCTTGATGATAGTTTTGCGCACACTTGGCATTCTCTCAACCAGCCTCATGAGGTCGTCACCTGAAAAGCATTGCAATTAACTTGTGTGCCTTGTTAAAAGTTAATTTGTGGAATTTCTTCACTTCCTAATGCGTTTGAGCCAATCAGTTGTGTTGTGACAAGGTAGGGGTGGTATATAGAAGATAGCCCTATTTGGTAAAAGACCAAGTCCATATTATGGCATGAACCGCTCAAATAAGCAAAGAGAAATTAGTCAAATCAAATTTGATTGGTACATCACATACACATGATTAGCAGATGTATTGCGGGTGTAGCGAAATGCTTTTGCTTCTAGCTCCGACAGTGCAGTGATATCTAACAAATTACACAACATATACCCAATGCACACAAATATAAGTAGGAATTAATTAAGGCTATATACATATAGATGAGCGATGTCAGAGCGGAACGGACTAATATTCTGTAGAATAGTATAGAAAACAATATATACATATGAGTAATGCAAGATATGTAAACATTAAGTGAATGAGATACCTTAGAATAGTATAGAAAACAGTATATACATATGAGATGAGTAATTCCAGATATGTAAACATTATTAAAGTGACTAGTGTTCTATTCCTTAAAATGGCCAGTGGTTTCTAGTCTATGCCTATAGGCAACAGCCTCTAATGTGCTAGTGATGGCTGTTTAACAGTCTGATGGCCTTTAGATGGAAGATGTTTTTCAGTCTCATGGTCCCAGCTTTTATGCACCTGTACTGACCTCACCTTCTGGATGATAGTGGGGTGAACAGGCAGTGGCTCGGGTGTCCTTGATCTTTTTGGTCTTCCTGTGACATTGGGTCCTGGAGGGTGGGTATTTTGCCCCCGGTAATGCGCCGGGCAGACCATACCACCCTCTGGAGAGCCTTGCGGTTGTGGGCATTGCAGTTGCCGTACCAGGCGGTGATACAGCCCGACAGGATGCTTTCAATTGTGCATCTGTAAATGTTTGAGGGTTTTAGGTGACAAGCCAAATTTCTTTAGCCTCCTGAGGTTGAAGAGGCTGTTGTGCCTTCTTCAACACATTGACTGTGTGGGTGGACCATTTCAGTTTGTCAGGGATGTTTGTCAGGGATGTAAGCTTTCCACCTTCTCCATTGCAGTCCCGTCAATGTAGAAAAGGGAGTGCTCCCTCTGCTGTTTCCTGAAGTCCACGATCATCTTGCTTTGTTGACGTTGAGTGAGAGGCTGTTTTCCAGGCACCACACTCCCAGAGCCCTCACCTATTCCCTGTAGGCGGTCTTGTCATTGTTGGTAATCAAGCCTACTACTGTTGTCGTGTGCAAACTTTATGATTGAGTTGGAGGCGTGCGTGGCCACGCAGTCATGGGTGAACAGGGAGTACAGGAGGAGGCTGAGCATGCACCCTTGTGGGGCCCCAGTGTTGAGGATCAGCAGAGTGGAGGTGATGTTTCCTACTTAGGTCCAGGACCCAGTTGCACAGGGTGGGGTTCAGACCCAGGGCCGCGAGCTTAATGATGAGCTTGGAGGGTACTATGGTGTTGAATGCTGAGCTATAGTCAATAAACAGCATTCTTACATAGGTATTCCTCTTGTCCAAATGGGATAGGGCAGTGTGCAGAGTGATGGCGATTGCATCGTCTGTGGATCTATTGGGGCGGTAAGCAAATTGAAGTGGGTGTAGGGTGGCAGGTAGGGTGGAGGTGATATAATCCTTGACTAGTCTCTGAAAGCACTTCATGATGACAGAGGTGAGTGCTATGGGGCGATAGTCATTAAGTTACCTTTGCCTTCTTGGGTACAGGAACAATGGTGGCCAACTTGAAGCATGTGAGGACAGCAGACTGGAATGGGGAGAGATCGAATATGTCTGTAAACACTCTAGCCAGCTGGTCTGCACATGCTTTGAGGACGCAGCTAGGGGTGCCATCTGGGCCCGGCAGCCCTGCGAGGGTTAACACATTTTAAATGTTTTACTCTCATCTGCCACAGAGAAGAGCCCACAGCCCTTTGTAGCGGGCCACGTCTGTGGCACTGTTATCCTCAAAACGTGTGAAGAATGTGTTTAGCCTATCCAGAAGCGAGACTTCGGTTTCGGCGATGTGGCTGGTTTTCCTTTTGTAGTCCGTGATTGTCTGTAGTCCCTGCTACATACGTCTCGGGTCTGAGCCGTTAAATTGCGACTCCACTTTATCTCTATACTGACATTTAGCTTGTTTGGTTGCCTTGCGGAGTGAATAACTACACTGTTTATATTCTGCCATATTACCGATCGCCTTGCCATGGTTAAATGCGGTGGTTCACGCTTTCAGTTTTGCATGAATGCTACCATCTATCCACGGTTTCTGGTTGGGGTAGGTTTTATTAGTCAGTGGGTACTACATCTCCTATACACTTCCTTATAAACTCCGTCTCCGTATATGCGTCTAGATTATTTTCTCACAAGCTACCTGGAACATATCCCAGTCCACTTGATCAAAACAATCCTGAAGCATAGATTCCGATTGGTCAGACCAGCGTTGAATAGTACGAAGCATGGGTACTTCCTGTTTGAGTTTCTGCCTATAGGACTGGAGGAGCAAGATGGAGATGTGGACTGATTTGTCGTAAGAAGGCCGGGGGAGGGCCTTTTAAGCATTCAGGAAGTTTGAATAGCAATGTTTGAGTTTTAGTAGCTCAGGTAGGACAGTCAGCATGTTGATAGAACCTTGGCAGCCTCGTCCTCAGATGTGCTTTGTTAAAATCCTCAGCTACAATAAATGCATCCTCGGGTTATGTGGTTTCCAGTTTGCATAAAGTCCAGTGAAGTTCTTTGAGGGCCGTCGAGGTTTCGGTTTGAGGTGGGATGTAAACGGCCATGGTGATGACGGAGGAGAATTCTCTTGGGAGATAATATGGTCAACATTTAATTGTGAGGTATTCTAGGTTGGGTGAACAAAAGGACTTGAGTTCCTGTATGTTCCTAGAATTACACCATGAGTCATTAATCATGAAACACACCCCACTGCCCTTCTGCTTCCCAAAGATATTTATTCCTGTCTGTGCGATGTAGTGAGAATCCTGCTGGCTTTACGGACTCCGACAGTGTCCCGAGAGAGCCATGTTTCCGTGAATCATAGTACGCAATGTTTCTCTGGATAGAAATCCTTGCTTTAAGCTCAACTTTTTTTAAATCCAAAGACCAAACATTAGCGAGTTAAATACTCAGAAGTGGTGGATGGTGTGCGTGCCTCCTAGGTCAAACCAGCAGGCCGCGTCGAGTGCCTCTCCTCCGCCGGTGACGTTCTGTGTCGGCCTCTGGAATAAGTTAAATTGCTCTGGGGAGAGTGAACAAAGGATCTGCTCCAGGGAAGTCTGGTAGTTCTGGTGAGTCGGCACTCTAATATCCAATAGTTCTTCACGGCTGTATGTAATGACAACATTTCCTGAGCTAATAATGTAAAAAAACAAAATACTGCATTTTCCTAAGAGCTAGTCACGATGCTGCCATCTCCATCAATGCCATCTTTGTCGAGCAGTCCATCATTACTTTGAGACATGAAGGTCAGTCAATCCGGAACATTTCAAGACTTTTGACATTTTCTTCAACTGCAGTTGCAAAATCATCAAGCTCTATGGTGAAACTGGCTCTCATTAGGACTGCCAAAGGAAAGGAAGACCCAGAGTTACCTCTGCTGCAGAGGATAACTTCATTAGAGTTGCCAGCCTCAGAATTTGCAGCGCAAATAAATTCTTCAGAGTTCATCTCAACATCAACTGTTCAGAGGAGACTGCGTGAATCAGGCCTTCATGGTAGAATTGCTGCAAAGAAACCACTACTAAAGGACACCAGTAAGACCAGACTTGCTTGGTTCAAAAAACACGAGCAATGGACATTAGACTCGTGGAAATCTGTCCTTTTGGACCAGATTTGAAAATGTAGGTTCCCACTGCTGTGTATTTGTGAGATGCCGAGTAGGTGAACATATGATCTCCACATGTTTGGTACCCCCTGCGAAGCATGGAGGTGTGGGGGTGCTTTGCTGGTGACACTGATTTATTTAGAATTCAAGGCACCCTTAACGAGCATGGCTACCACAGCATTCTGCAGCGATACACCATCCCATCTGGTTTAGGCTTAGTGAGGCTGTCATTTGTTTTTGTACAGGACAATGACCCAACACACCTCCAGGCTGTGTAAGGGCTATTTGACCAAGGAGAGTGATGGAGTGCTGCATCAGATGACCTGGCCTCCACAATCATCTGACCTCAACCCAATTGAGATAGTTTGGGATCAGTTGGATTGCAGAATGAAGGAAACGCAGCCAACAAGTGCCCTACATATGTGGGAACTCCTTCAAGACTGTTGGAAAAGCATTCCAGGGGAATCTGGTTGAGAGAATCCCTAGAGTGTGCAAAGCTGTCAAGGCAAACGGTAAAAATAAATAACCCTTGAATGAGTAGGTGTGTCCAAACTTTTGACTGGAACTGTGTGTACAGTACACCTTTATAAACTGTAATTTGTTTATCTATCTTAATGTAAGTGGCTGGCTGTGTTTCTCCACAGCCCTTCTTTGTGGATCACAACTGTCGCTCCACAACCTTCATCGACCCGCGGCTCCCCCTCCAGAGTGCACACTCAACTAGCCTGCTGGCCCACCGACAGCACCTTAACCGCCAACGCAGCCACAGCGCAGGCGAGGTGAGACTACTGCTAAATTCCCTTAGGCGACTCAAAACATGGTCAGACCGGACAGCATGCAAACTAGTGGACTACCCTACAGTACATGTGGCTTGGCAGCTTGCCTGGCTAGCTGGTTTGAAGAACATGCTAGCTTACACATCCAAAATAGACAATACTGCCAAAGTGAATGGTATTTTCAGTCGGCCTCAACGGAATTCGCCATCACAGCTCTAAATGTAGTCTATTATACCCACTGCACTACTGACACACTGGAATACAGGCCAGAGATCAGCACTAAGCTGCTTTAACAAGACCAATATCAATCATAATGCTTATTGTAAAACCAATAATGCAGGTTAATGGACTTGACTAAAATGTGTGTCCCCTTATGTTGCAGGTTGTAGATGACATGCGACACTCCAGCCCACCTGTCGTGCCCTGCCCCTCCAGCACCTTCAGTGGGTCCACTCGCAATCAGGACCTGGTGCCTGTGGGTGAGTACACTGGCTTATACACACACACACACACACACGCCGGTGCACGCACACATGCAGTTACAGACCCAGGAATGTTGATATTGACACAGGTCTCTCCCCAGCCTACAACGACAAGATTGTGGCGTTTCTACGGCAACCCAACATCATTGAGATCCTGCAGGAGAGGCAGCCAGAGCTCGTCAGGAACCACTCACTCAAGTAGGTCACCCCAATCACCATGGGAACCCTTTAACCAGATATTTAACCTTTAATCCTAACCCTCTAAGTGTATTATGTTTGTGCCATACAGCAGTATCACAAATGTTAACCTGTGTGTGTCTGCAGGGAAAGGTTACAGTTCATTCGCAGTGAGGGTGTTTCTGGGCTTGCTCGTCTCTCTAGCGATGCTGATCTAGTCATTTTGCTCAGGTGTGTCTTCTGGGGGTTAATGTCTGTTTGTGATTTGTGTGTGTTTGTGTGTGTGAGATGGTATTGCATGTGTGTGTGACTGTATGTTTTTGAGTATTGTGTTTGTTAGTGTGCTTGTGATAAGTGTGTGTGTTATTAAGCACCCCTCTCTCCCTCAGCCTGTTTGAAGAGGAGGTTATGTCCTATGTGCCACCTCATGCCTTACTGCACCCCAGCTACTGCTCCTCCCCTCAGAGCTCCCCCGGTGAGAACACACATGCAAAGCCGCGTGCGCACACACTTTCTCCTCATGCCTTTTCTTCCCATAGCTTTGCTTTTAATCCAAACTATCCATCCTAACCAGGGCAAGACAGTGAGAATAAGCCTTGAGCCGTAGAAGTTGCTTTAGCGCTCTCAATCAGTAAAGTGAAGTGTTTCATATGAACTAATTCTATTCTAATGAAAGTTGTAATAATGAGATACACAATTTTCTGATGAACTTATGTCTTTTTTGTCTATTTTTCATCTTCCTCCTCTCCGCTCTTCCTTTTCTGCCCCCCTCTCAGGTACTCAGCGGGCGAATGCACGCGCCCCTGCCCCTTACAAACGTGACTTTGAGGCCAAACTGAGAAACTTCTATCGCAAGCTGGAGACGAAAGGCTATGGCCAGGGACCTGGGAAAGTCAAGTGAGTACTGTTGCTGTTTGACGACGTATTTCAACAGGTTCAGAGAACAGATAAATATCAGCCGTATACGTCCTGTATTGCTTAATCTTAAACTGTGTGTATGTGTGGTGTGCACGTTCGTGACTGTCTGTGTGTTTCTCCTTCCAGATTGATCATTCGTAGAGATCACCTATTGGAGGATGCCTTCAATCAGATAATGTGCTACTCACGCAAAGACCTGCAGAGGAGTAAGCTCTACGTCAGCTTTGTGGGCGAGGAAGGGTGAGTGTTTGGGTTTAGGTATTTCATATATGCTACACATTTCCTTATGTTTGCTCATATGCATCGGTTGTTATGTCAAGGTCGGATAGGTGGGTGCTTATATTTGTCCTGTGTTTTACAAGTGTGTTGGTGTCAAATGGAAATGTGTTTTTTTTGCATTTCCCAACTCCCCCTGAGACACATTCGGCGAGTGGGGTCACGGCCAGGGATCAGGCATTATTGACGGTGACCCTGGAGCAATTAGGGTTAAGTGCCTTGCTCAAGGGCAGATTGACAGATCGCCTTGTCGGCTCTGGGATTCGAACCAGCAACCTTTCCATTGCTGGCCCAACGCTCTAAACTCTAGCCCACCGCTGTGTAAGTTGTGTATTTTCCATAATCTTAATATATGGTTTACAAAAGTGTGTTGTGTGTCTCATAGGCTGGACTACAGCGGCCCCTCGAGGGAGTTCTTCTTCCTGGTGTCGAGGGAGCTGTTTAACCCTTACTACGGCCTGTTTGAGTACTCCGCCAACGACACCTACACTGTGCAGATCAGCCCCATGTCTGCCTTCGTGGACAACCATCACGAGTGGTGAGTGACAAGTTTACATTACAATGATATGGATGGTGAGTGGGTGGATGGATATAGGAAGACAGACAGACATGCTGGACAGACATACTGTAGGTAAAATAAAGAACAAAGACACAAAAACTCATAACATCTGACTTGTCATCATAAACACACTGCACTGTACACCTAGCAGTGATGTTGCTCTGTGTTCCAGGTTCCGTTTCAGTGGGCGTATCCTGGGCCTGGCTCTGATCCACCAGTATCTGCTGGATGCCTTCTTTACCCGCCCATTCTACAAGGGCCTGCTGCGCATGTGAGTGTCTCAATCAGGCCCCCAGCCAGCAGCTGGCTAGGGCTCCTATTGTCATGAACACGCATTGTTAATAGGTTTTGGAAAAACAACCACAATGTCAAATAGCGAGTAATGCTTTAACGTAAAATATTTTATACAAAACTACTGACCTGGTGGAAGGTGAACCGACAGAAGTTGATTAAATGGATTTGGCATTAATAATTCAGTTACCATGCTTTTAATAAGTGGTTGATATACACTCTGGATAAGCACATTCTAAATGACTGAAATGTAAGACTTATTCGTTGTAGAGTTACGAGTTCAATCTTTGACCTCTATTTACCCTTGTTCTCCTCTTGTTGACCTTTGACCCCTGCAGTCCGTGTGACCTGAGTGACCTGGAGTTCCTGGATGAGGAGTTTCACCAGAGTTTACAGTGGATGAAGGACAATGACATCGAGGACATGCTGGACCTCACCTTTACCGTCAACGAGGAGGTCTTTGGACAGGTGTGTGTATGCATGATTGTTTTAATGAATATATTGTATGCATCTTCAATGGTTTTTAGACTAAATACACTGCTCTGCATTTGATATTTGACTGTTTGTTGCAATGTGCTGTACTTGTGGCTGAATCCTAACTTCTACTTAAGTCACATTTTTGCTTAGTCATGCATTGATGTCAATGGAAAGGTAGGATTCACCTATCAGTCATTTTAGCTAACATTCCACTCCTTGCCCTTCCTGTCATTTGCCAAAGAGACTGGCCTGTTAGCAATCTCAATGTGCAGCTTGATTTCCACCAGAGTTGCTCGTTGGTTGTTGGAAATAACACTTTCCATGACAATATGTGGGGCCTCGAAATTAGAATTATACATATATCTTAATGTCACCCCTTTCGTCGCAGGAGGAAAATAATCCTTCAGCAGCAGGATTTGAATGAATATAGAATGTTTAGAGTCGCTTCTGGGGGCAGTGTTTGTAGGCTACAGTGGGTCTCGTGGGAATTCTTATATTTGTAAGGGGTAGATGTATTTTTCATTAGAGGTAAAAACAGTTGTTTTATTGTATGAATTGTTTATTAATTGCTTTATTTTATTTTCAAGGAAAGCAATAGATCGAATAAATGATTGGTTGCCTGTGTGGTCTAGCTGTTATAGCCGCTGACCCCGGCACACATATGCCAGAGTTGGCATGGTTGGCCCTTTGAATTTTTGGAGGAACTAGTACTTTTCTAGTTACTCTCTGTGGGTTGTACTCATACTCAAGTAATTTCTGAAGGAAGTAACCTACTTTTCTACTCCTTGACATTTTACCAAATCACTTCAGTTACATTAGATTTTAGTGGTGCAACGGATCACAAAACTCAGGGATCGGATCAGTTCATTGTTCGGGTCAGCGGGAGAAAAATAGAAATTTGCTTTCCATTTATTACTTAAAGTACACTTAAAGCAAGGAACTTTTTAATGTTTAAATACAAATTTAAAATAAAATATTCTGTTCTCAATTGTTAAATTAAAGTGCAATATGAGGCATGATACCTTCTTCCTTTGAACAATAGTGAATGGAAAAAATAGCCTGTGTCAACATAAAAAAAAAGTTGAGATAAAGCAAAGCAAACCTGAGCTTATAACTTACAATAAAACATTTTTAAAAGAGGAGGATGTCTGGGGAGAGGGTAGACCTCTTTGCAGTCACTATGTTCCCTGCTGTGGAGAACATCCTCTCACAAGGAACTGAAGTGCCAGGCACAGCCAGGTAGCGTCTTGCTATCATGGCAATGTGAGTGTATTTACACTCATTGCTTTTCTACCATACCAGTGGATCACCCTGGTATAAAATACTTATTTTCCACCATAATTTGCAAATAAATTTGTTAAAAATCCTACAATGTGATTTCTTTTTTTTTTTTTTCTTCTCATTTTGTCTGTCATAGTTGAAGTGTACCTATGATGAAAATTGCAGGACTCATCTTTTTAAGTTGGAGAACTTGCACAATTGGTGACTGACTAAATACTTTTTTGCCCCACTGTATATAAAATAACTTAGCCTACCTCAGCAAGTTATGAGGCTTAACAGCCTAGTAGAAGTAGGATTTATTTATTATGCCTACTTACAATTGCAACTGCTCAAATGTAGAATCCTACATAAAACAATTTAAAGAAAAAAAGTCAGCACGTTCAAACTAAAAAGAGAGCACACATTTGTATTTCCCAAAGTCTAAAAGTAATTGGAAAGGTAGATACAAATGACGTGACATTGTGGTTATAGTAAAGAATGTAGCCCATCATGCAAATTAGTCTTATTAGCAGGACAATATACTTTTTTATCCAGATGGTCATTGCAAACTTCAGACGGGCCTGGACATGCGCTGGCTTGAGCAGGGGGACCTTGCGTGCGCTGCAGGATTTTAATCCAAGACGGCATGGTGTGTTACTAAGGGTTTTCTTTGAGACTGTGTTCCCAGCTCTCTTCAGGTCATTGACCAGGTCCTGCCGTGTAGTTCTGGGCTGATCCCTCACCCTCCTCATGATCATTGATGCCCCACGAGGTGAGATCTTGCATGGAGCCCCAGACCGAGGAAGATTGACCGTCATCTTGAACTTCTTCCATTTTCGAATAATTGCGCCAACAGTTGTTGCCTTCTCACCAAGCTGCTTGCCTATTGTCCTGTAGCCCATCCCAGCCTTGTGCAGGTCTACAATTTTATGCCTAATGTCCTTACACAGCTCTCTGGTCTTGGCCATTGTGGAGAGGTTGGAGTCTGAGTGTGTGGACAGGTGTCTTTTATACAGGTAACGAGTTCAAACAGGTGCAGTTAATACAGGTAATGAGTGGAGAACAGAGGGCTTCTTAAAGAAAAACTAACAGGTCTGTGAGAGCCGTAATGCTTACTGGTTGGTAGGTGATCAAATACTTATGTCATGCAATAAACTGCAAATTCATTGCTTAAAAATCATACAATGTGATTTTCAGGATTTTTTGTTTTAGATTCCGTCTCTCACAGTTGAAGTGTACCTATGATAAAAATTACAGACCTCTACATGCTTTGTAAGTAGGAAACACTGCCGATTTTGCAGGTTATCAAATACTTGTTCTCCCCCCTGTGTTGACTGAATATAACCAAGTGACGTCTGCTAAATAATCAAGTTAGGTTTCTCCGGAAATAAATCATTCTAAATAACTGACTATTTACAAATGAGTAAGAATGTCTCACCCCATGTTCAAGAATGGTCTTTTTCTCGCTCACTCTAGGTGAAATGAAAACAAAATCTCAAATAGCGTTACTTTTTAATCAAAGCTATTATTAATTACTTTAGAATTATATAAAAGCCCCTTAGGATCTGTGAGAATATCTGAGAATCCTCTAAATAAAATTATTGGCGGAGAGTCACATCATTTAAAAAATGTATTTTTAAATATACTGTTAAATGGTGTAGGTCTTATTTATTTAAAGAGACCATCATGCAAATGTTTCCTATTAGCAGGACAATATACTTTTATAATGGCTACTGTTGTGGAAATCCCTCAACTTGCAATGTATTTGATGCTTAAGTACTCTAAAGTGTTACATTTATAACTCAAAACAGCAGCACAGTATTTCTTCATCTATCTTTATGCTTTCGTTAATAACGTTTAAAAAAGGACATTAAAATTATATTTATATTTCACTTAATCGCAATATTTGGGTATTGGTTAGACAAGAATTAGAAAATTAGGGTGCAGAAATGTTATGCTCATAGTGTAACCTTTATTTAACTAGGCAAGTCAGTTATGAACTAAAGGACAGCGTACTCCTTCCTCATAAATAGCCCAGTACTGTACTGCCGACCGTCATTTTCCGTTCCAGCAAGTACCAGTCAAAAGTTTGGACACACCTACTCATTCCAGGATTTTTCTATATTTAAAAAAAACCTATTTCCTACATTGTAGAATAATAGTGAAGACATCACAACTATGAAATAACAACACAGTTAAGAACAAATTCCTATTTACGTGAACAGCCTACTCCTTCCACCCGGTCTCCCGTCCACAGGACACAGGGATTCTTTAGCTAAATAGCCCAGTACTGTACTGCCTACCGTCACATTGTACAGCACCATATTTTCCGTTCCATTCGAACAGAAACCCAGAGGGTTTTTCATGGAATAGAAACACCATAATATTAATCAAATTAATTAAGCAAGTACCAGTCAAAAGTTTGGACACTTACTCATTCCAGGATTTTTCTTTATTTTTACTATTTTCTACATTGTAGAATAATAGTGAAGACATCACACCGGACATAACACCGGTCTCCCGCGTACCCCGCATGCTGTAGTATAGACATGGCCTACTCTCCCTTATGTAAGGAATTAGCCATGTTTACTACAGTATTTATTGTAAACTGCACAGTAGCCTAATAAACACATTTATTTAATACAATAATGATTTTCTTTCAAAATGCTCTTTCAAAGTTGATTTTAGTTATGGATCCATAATGAATTACTATGGGAATAAATATCACTGATTTACAGAAATATTGGAACGAAGTTGTCTAATGATGACAAACAATTTAGAATCCTCCGATCCTGTAGTCTACTCCCGACGTCACGTTGTACAGCGCCATAGATACCCTGAGGGTTTCGTTTTTCTCTGAATAGAAACACCATAATTTTTATCAAATTAATTAAGCCAAATTTCTTAATCAACCTCATACTATACAAAAAAGGTTTTAAATTCTCTGTTAATGCCAATACGGAATACTATCAAATGCTTCTCAAAGATCCCCTCTGGTGGTCAAACTAGCAATTACTTGCAGTAACAGAAAAAATGGCTGAGAATTAAATGACGTGCCACAGAAAGCTGAGGCAGCACGCAAGGTGTGCCCCAACTTTTAAAGGAGGAACCACTGTAGAATCCTTGTTTTCAGAGGTAGGATCATGGACACAGACGGTGCAGTTTCAGTGCTCAATTTTGATCTTTTCCTGTTCACAAAGAGCTGGCATGATCTGCGAGGGGATTTCGTAGCGTGGCTCAAGCATTTTAACAATATTTTTAAGCCTTTTTGTTTTCCACAACAGAGTGTGGTCTTATGTCTGCAGCGATTAAACATCCCAATAGATTTGGTGATGGCTTCAGCCTGATCTGTTGCTGCAGCAAAGGGCCCCTCAGTTACATGCTCAGTCACCTCCTGTACTCCCTGTTCACTCATGAATGCACTGCCAGGCTCGACTCCAACACCATCATTAAGTTTGCTGATGACACAAGTGGTAGGCCTGATCATCGACAACGATGAGACAGCCTATAGGGAGGTCAGAGACCTGACCGTGTGGCGCAAGGACAACCACCTCTCCCTTAATGTGAGCAATTTTTATTTTTATTTTTTATTTTTTTATTTCACCTTTATTTAACCAGGTAGGCTAGTTGAGAACAAGTTCTCATTTGCAACTGCGACCTGGCCAAGATAAAGCATAGCAGTGTGAACAGACAACACAGAGTTACACATGGAGTAAACAATTAACAAGTCAATAACACAGTAGAAAAAAATGGGCAGTCTATATACAATGTGTGCAAAAGGCATGAGGAGGTAGGCGAATAATACCATTTTGCAGATTAACACTAGGGTGATAAATGATCAGATGGTCATGTACAGGTAGAGATATTGGTGTGCAAAAGAGCAGAAAAGTAAATAAAAAAATAAAAAAAACAGTATAAAAACAGTATGGGAATGAGGTAGGTGAAAATGGGTGGGCTATTTACCAATAGACTATGTACAGCTGCAGCGATCGGTTAGCTGCTCGGATAGCTGACGTTTGAAGTTGGTGAGGGAGATAAAAGTCTCCAACTTCAGCGATTTTTGCAGTTCGTTCCAGTCACAGGCAGCAGAGTACTGGAACGAAAGGCGGCCAAATGAGGTGTTGGCTTTAGGGATGATCAGTGAGATACACCTGCTGGAGCGTGTGCTACGGATGGGTGTTGCCATCGTGACCAGTGAACTGAGATAAGGCGGAGCTTTACCTAGCATGGACTTGTTGATGACCTGTAGCCAGTGGGTCTGGCGACGAATATGTAGCGAGGGCCAGCCGACTAGAGCATACAAGTCGCAGTGGTGGGTGGTATAAGGTGCTTTGGTGACAAAACGGATGGCACTGTGATAGACTGAATCCAGTTTGCTGAGTAGAGTGTTGGAAGCCATTTTGTAGATTTGCAAGACAAAGGAGATGATTGTGGACTACAGGAAAAGGAGGACCGAGCATGCCCCCATTCTCATCGACGGGGCTGTAGTGGAGCAGGTTGAGCGCTTCAAGTTCCTTGGTGTCCACGTCCCCAACAAACTGACATGGTCCAAGCACACCAAGACCGTCGTAGAGACGGCACAACAAAACCCATCAGGAGACTGAAAAGATTTGGCATGGGTCCTCAGATGCTCAAAAAGTTATACAGCTGCACCATCGAGTGCATCCTGATGGGTTGAATCACTGCCTGGCAGAGGTGGGGCAAAGTCATTGTTTTACAAGTCACAAATAAGACTCAAGTCCCAAGTCGAGTCCTAAACCAGTCATAATGTGCTCTTCACCAACTGTAGTACCATTTCATATTTTTAACAAGAGTAATAGTATATTACATTTATGCAAATCATGAATGCTTTTAAAAAATATATATATATTTATACTTTCCAAATAAACTTTGTATTTCCATGGAAATAGCCATGAGAAAGACCCCCCTCCCCCCATAGAAATCGACTATCGAGGATCGCTATTGGGCGCCGTAGGCTTGTACACAATCTCACCACCTTAATACGCACATGCACATTCCCTGTGTGTGGTTACATTAGGCTAACGTATGTCAAAGGATTTAGGAACAGCAGTAACATCCGGCAGGATTTAGGCTACCAACTGCATAGCCAGTTGTAGCTCAATCTTGGGTGCAATGTTCACATTCCCGCACTGACTGTGGAGGCTCATTGATTTAACGTTATGTTAGCCTACATACTACACTAACAAAGATATAAATTATATAGCTGTCGGCTATATTTGCCACAAATTACTGTTCTTTGTGCAGCTTCAAATGTCGAACAAAGTTGGAAATTGTTGCACCTCCGTCTGTAATTTTCTTCCCGCATGTTTTGCAAATTGCAATCCGTTTTTGTTGATACAGCGTAGTCTTTATATCCAAAAATAATAATTTTGGGTATCATCTTTCCAAGGGCTCCATCTGAATTCACCAGCTGACTTTCCTCTGCACTGCCACACTCACTTTTTTCTCAGCTGCCACAATTTGATTGGCTACTTTCCAATTCAAATTGTAACCTGTTAAATGAAGAGTTTGTGCGCTGCACCCTTTTTTTCATAGCATAATTTTTAATATCTGGGTTTGAGGAGGGTATCAAGTCAGGTCAAGTCAAAAGGCTCAAGTCCAAGTTAAGTCACAAGTCATTGGTGTTCAAGTCAAAGTTGAGTTGCAAGTCATATTTGTGACTCGAGTCCAAGTCATGTGACTCGAGTCCACACCTCTGCTGCCTGGTATGGCATCTGCTCGGCCTCCAACTGCAAGGCACTAGAGGGTAGTGCATACGGCCTAGTACATCACCTGGGCCAAGCTTCCTGCCATCCAGGACCTCTGTACCAGGCGGTGTCAGAGGAAGGCCCTAAAAAAGACTCTAGCCACCCTAGGCATACTGTTCTTTATTGGTCGCATACACATTTGGCATTTATTTGTTACTGCGGGTGTAGCAAAATAATTGCGTTTCTGGCTCCAACAGTGCACTAATATCTAACAATGCACACACATGAAAGTAAAATAATTTAATTAAGAAATATTAGGACGAGCAACATCTGAGTCCGGAGCGTGCGTGCGTGACAGTCAAAAGTTTGGACACCTACTAATTCCAGTTTAAAAAAAAAATGTTTACTATTTTCTACATTGTAGAATAATAGTGAAGACCTCAAAACTATGAAATAACACATATGGAATCATGTGACCAAAATGTCTTCAACAAATCAAAATACACTGTTCAAAAGTTTGGGGTCACTTTGAAATGTCCTTGTTTTCCATGAAAACATACATGAAATTAGTTGCAAAATGAGTAGCAAATATAGTCAAGATGTTGACAAGGCTATAAATAATGATTTTTTAAAATTGAAATAATAATTGTCTTTCAAACTTTGCTTTCGTCAAAGAATCCTCCATTTGCAGCAATTACAGCCTTGCAGATCTTTGGCATTTTAGTTGTCAGTTTGTTGAGGTAATCTGAAGATATTTCACCCCATGTATCCTGAAGCACCTCCCACAAGTTGGATTGGCTTGATTGGCACTTTTTACGTATGGTACGCACTTTTTACGTGCCATACGGTCAAGCTGCTCCCACAATCCGGTGATTGTGCTGGCCACTCCATTATAGACAGAATACCAGCCGACTGCTTCTTCCCAAAATAGTTATTGCATAGTTTGGAGATGTGCTTTGTGTCATTGTCCTGTTGTAGGAGGAAATTGGCTCCAAATAAGTGCTGTCCACCGGGTATGGTATGGAGTGATAGCCTTCCTTCAAGATCCCTTTTTACCCTGTACAAATCTCCCACTTTACCACCACCAAAGCAACCCCAGACCATAACATTGCCTCCACCATGCTTGACAGATTACGTCAAGCACTCCTCAGCATCTTTTCATTTTTTTCTGCGTCTCAAGAATGTTCTTCGTGATCCGAACACCTCAAACACTTTTTTCCAATCTTCCTGTGTCCAGTGTCTGTGTTCTTTTGTCCATCTTGATATTTTATTTTTATTGGCCAGTCTGAGATTTTTTCTTTTTTTCTTTGCAACTCTGCCTAGAAGGCCAGCATCCTGGAGTTGCCTTTTCACTGTTGACGTTTTTTGGCAAGTTATCGCACGGAATAGCCTTCATTTCTCAGAACAAGAATAGACTGATGAGTTTCAGAAGAAAGGGCTATGTTTCTGGCCATTTTGCGCCTGTAATCGAACCCACAAATGCTGATGCTCCGGATACTCAACTCGTCTAAAGAAGGCCAGTTTGATTTGCTTCTTTAATCAGCACAACAGCTTTCAGCTGTGCTAACAATTGCAAAAGGGTTTTCTAATGATCAATTAGCCTTTTTAAAATTATGAACTTAGCTAACACAACGTGCCATTGGAATGCAGGAATGATGGTTGCTGATAATGGGCCTCTGTGTGCCTATGTAGATATTCCATTAATAATCAGCTGTTTCCAGCTACAATAGTCATTTACAACATTAACAATGTCTACACTTTCTGATCAATTTGATATTATTTTAATGGGCAAAAATGTGCTTTTAACTATTTCGAAGTGACCTCAAACTTTAGAACGGTAGTGTGTATTTGAGCTTCTTCAAAGTTGCTACCCTTTCTCTCAACCAGCTTCATGAGGTAGTCACCTGGAATGCATTTCAGTTAACAGGTGTGCCTTGTTAAAAGTTAATTTGTTTCCTTAATGTGTTTGAACCAATCAGTTGTGTTGTGACAACACAACCCTATTTGGTAAAAGACCAAGTCCATATTAGGGCAAGAACAGCTCAAATGAGCAAAGAGAAATGACAGTCCATCATTACCTTAAGACACAAAGATCAGTCAATCCGTAACATTTCAATAACAAAGTGTCTTCAAGTGCAGTCGCAAAAACCATCATGCACTATGATGAAACTGGCTCTCATGAGGACCGCCACAGGAATGGAAGACCCAGAGATACCTCTGCAGCAGAGGATACGTTCAGTAGAGTTACCAGACTCAAAATGCAGCCCAAACAACTCTTTCACAAAGTTTAAGTAACAGACACATCTCAACATCAACTGTGTGAATCAGGTCTTCATGGTTGAATTGCTGCAAAGAGATGGTTTGGGATGAGTTGGACCACAGAGTGACCGAAAAGCAGCCAACAAGTGCTCAGCGTATTTTTTAAATTTATTTACCTTTTATTTAACTAGGCAAGTCAGTTAAGTAATAATTCTTATTTTCAATGACAGCCTAGGAACAGTGGGTTAACTGCCTTGTTCAGGGGCAGAATAAAATTTTTAGCTTGTCAGCTCAGGGATTTGATCTTGCAACCTTTTGGTTAGAAGACCAACACTCTAACCCCTAGGCTACCTGCTTCAAAACTGGGAACTGGGAACTGCTTCAAGACTGTTGGAAAAGCATTACAGGTGAAGCTGGTTGAAAGAATACTAAGTGTGAAAAGCTGTCAAGGCAAAGGATGGCTACTTTGAAGAATCTAAAATATATTTAGATTTGTTTAACCTTTTTTTGGTTACTACATGATTCCATATGTTATTTCATACAAAATTTTGGTCCCGTGTTTCATAAGCTGAAAGAAAAGATCCCAGGAGTGTTCCATACCTACAGAAAGCTTATTTCACTAAAATGTTGTGTACACATTTGTTTACTTCCCTTTCAGTGGGCATTTCTCAGTTTGCCAAGATAATCCATCCACCTGACAGGTGTGGCATACCAAGAAAATCTGATTTAAAACACATGATAATTACACAGGTGCACCTTGTGCTGGGGACAATAAAAGGCTTCTCTAAAATGTGCAGTTTTATCACACAACACAATGCCACATATGTCAAGTTTTGAGGGAGTGTGTGCGCAATTGGCATGCTGACTGAAGGAATGTCCACCAGAGCTGTTGCTAGAGAATGTAATGTTACTTTCTCTACCATAAGGCACCTCCAATGTTGTTTTAGAGAATGTGGCAGTGCGTCCAACTGGCCTCACAACCGCAGACCACGGACCTCCACATCCGGCTTCTTCACCTGTGGGATCGTCTGAGACCAGCCACCCGGACAACTGATGAAACTGAAGAGTATTCCTGTTTGTAATAAAGCTCTTTTGTAGAGAAAAACAAACACTGATTGGCTGGGCCTGGCTTCCAAGTGGGTGGGCCTGTGAAATCCATCGATTAGGTTTTAATTCATTTCAATGTAAGGATTTCCTTATATGAACTGTAAATCTGTAGATTTGTTGAAATTGTCGCCTGCAGCATTTATATTTCTGTTAAGTATACATAGGTCAGCAGCATGGTAGAGTAACCGGGTTGTAGGCAACTAGTGACTACAGTTCAGGGCAGGGTACTAGGAGGGGGCCCTCTGGAGAGCCCTGCGGTTGCGGGTGGTGCAGTTGCCATACAAGGCAGTGATATAGCCCGACAGGATGCTCTCAATGGTGCACCAATAAAAGTTTGTGAGGGTCTTATGGGCCAAGCCAAATTTCTTCTGCCTCCTGAGTTTGAAGAGGCACTGTTGCGACTTCTGTGCGGGTGGACCATTTCAGATTTTCAGTGATGTGTACGCCAAGGTACATGAAGCTTTTCACCTTCTCCTCTGTGGCCCCATCGATGTGGATGGGGGTGTGCTCACTCTGCTGTATCCTGAAGTCCACGATCAGCTCCTTCGCATGGTTGATGTTGAGGGAGAGGTTATTTACCTGGCACAACAGTGGCCGAAAACTTGGTGATTGAGTTGGGGACCTGCGTGGCCATGCAGTCATGGGTGAACAGGGAGTACAGGAAGGGGCTGAGTACTCACCCTTGTGGGGCCCCAGTGTTGAGGATCAGCGTAGTGGAGGTGTTGTTGGCTACCTTCACCACCTGGGATAGGCTCGTCAGGAAGTCCAGGACCCAATTGCACAGGGCGGGGTTCAGACCCAGGGCCCCAAGCTTAATGATGAGCTTGGAGGGTACTATGGTGTTTTAAGGCTGAACTGTAGTCAATGAACATAATTCTTATGTAGGTCTTCCTCTTGTCCAGATGGGATAGGGCAGTGTGCAGTACGATGGCGATTGCATCATCCGTGGAGCTATTGGGGCAGTATGTAAATTGCATTGGTTCTAGGGTGTCAGGTAAGGTGGAGGTGATATGATCCTAGCCTCTCAGAGCACTTCATGATGACAGAAGTGAGTGCTATTTTTGTACATTAATCGATACTATTTTATTTATTTAAATCTGTATAATTCTGTTCATTTAATTCTGCATGAACGTTTCACGACCCCTTGACCAACAATGAAATGTTTTCAAAATAGCTTGTCATCAGAACTCTTAATTCCATTGGCTCTCATAGTTGTCCTTCAAACCCTGTACCTCCACCTCGGCTCTTAAAGTGAAGCGCACGTCTTCACTCCTGGAGGATATTTTTGTTCCGTAGGTTCGTAGTCAGATGTGATCAGAGGCAAGTTGCACTTTATTTAACTACTGCATTTTTTTTATATTAAATATTTCTGCAGTACAATCGTTATTTCGCAGATATAGTTCTACTGTTGAAATTGTGTGTTGAAGGCGAATGCAAATCAAATGTCAAATCTGTTAATTATAGATAGAATTCAAGCTATATTAAATCAAATCCAGACATGAACTATTATTTTAACAGGCAACACTAAATCACACATTCAATAAGTTTGACAGGTGTCGCAATAAATACGTTTTCATTGAGCCTCCAGTGATGCGGAAAAATGTAATCTCTACAAATAATTTACAGGACACCTGGAGATTATTATTCCCAACTACAAAACAATATTTATTGAAAAGCTATTATAGAAAGACTATTCAAGAATTTACTACGTTTTTGCTTCTTGCAAAAATGCACACAATAATTTACTGGTTATAAAATCCTTGACATATCAAATCATTCACCTGTATCTCATGCTTAATTACATCAACAGAAAATACAATTAGCGACAGAATATGGAGAATGAACAAGAGTACATCTTCAAGAGCCAAAATGTATTAAATATTTAAATGAAAAAATAAAAACCATTACAAATGTAGACATAGAGGACAGAGAAAAGCCAACCTTCGATATAATTTGGGATGCTTTTAAGGCGTACATAGGGAAATGATAATCTCATACTCTGCAAAAGTTAAATCTGAGTTAGTGATTTATTTCTCTTTCATTTGAATTTCTATCTTAAGAAGAAAGTACTCTAAAAAAACTTAAACAGGAATATATGATCTTTTACTTTTGAAGAGAGCCAACAACTACTAAACTCAAATAAAGCACACTACTTAATGGCAAACCTCACAGCACTCGCAACGCGAATACATGCCAAACTAGTTATAATTTTAAAAGATATACAAATGCGTTAATTAGAAAAAACAGTGATTAACAACTATTTTAAAGTCGATATAATTCAGAATTAAACAACAGTTGGACTGATCCTACTGCCTTCGTAGACTCAAAAACCCTGTAGTAACTATCAGCAGACCAGAATCACTAAAAAGAAGGTTCACCCCAAAATAAATATTAAACACTGTTAAAACGTTACTGTGGAGAAAAGCACCAGGAAGGCACAGCTTTCCCATATAATTCTATTTAACATTTTGGGACAAAATTAGCAGCGGTGTAAAAAATACCCAATTGTCATACTTGAGTAAAATTATAGATACCTTTTTAATAGAAAGTTACTCAAGTAAAATTGGAAGTCATCCAGTAAAATACTACTTGAGTAAAAGTATTTGGTTCTAAATATACTTCAGTATCAAAAGTAAATGTATAAATAATTTCAAATTAGTTATATTAAGCAAAGCAGACGGCACCATTTTCTTGTTTTAAAATGTACGAATAGTCAGGGGTACACCCCTACACACAGACATAATTTACAAAAGATGCATTTGTGTTTATTAAGTCCGCCAGATCAGAGGCAGTAGGGACGACCAGGGATATTCTCTTGATAAGTGTGTGAATTGGACAATCTTCTTGTCCTGTTAAGCATTCAAAATGTAATGAGTACTTTTGAATGTCATGGAAAATGTAGGGAGTAAAAAGTACTTTTATTTTCTATAGCAATGTTATAAAGTAAAAGTTGCCCAAAATATAAATAGTAAACTACAGATACCTCCAAAAACTACTCAAGTAGTACTTTAAAGTATTTTTACTTAAGTACTTTACACAAATGCAAATTAGCACCCCTATTTACACACCACTTGGATTCAAATCCAATTTGATTTGTCACATACACATGGTTAGCAGATGTTAATGCGAGTGTAGCGAAATGCTTGTGCTTCTAGTTCCGACAATGCAGTAATAACCAACAAGTAATCTAACTAACAATTCCAAAACTACTGTCTTACACTTGTGTGTATAAGGGGATAAAGAATATGTACGTAAATATATATGAATGAGTGATGGTACAGAGCGGCATAGGCAAGATACAGTAGATGGTATCGAGTACAGTATATACATATGAGATGAGTATGTAAACAAAGTGGCATAGTGATACATGTATTACATAAAGATGCAGTAGATGATATAGAGTACAGTATATACGTATACATATGAGATGAATAATGTAGGGTATGTAAACATTATATTAGGTAGCATTGTTTAAAGTGGCTAGTGATATATTTTACATCATTTCCCATCAATTCCCATTATTAAAGTGGCTGGAGTTGAGTGGGTGTGTTGGCAGCAGCCACTCAATGTTAGTGGTGGCTGTTTAACAGTCTGATGGCCTTGAGATAGAAGCTGTTTTTCAGTCTCTCGGTCCCAGCTTTGATGCACCTGTACTGACCTCGCCTTCTGGATGATAGAGGGGTGAACAGGCAGTGGCTCGGGTGGTTGTTGTCCTTGATGATCTTTATGGCCTTCCTTTAACATCGGGTGGTGTAGGTGTCCTGGAGGGCAGGTAGTTTGCCCCCGGTGATGCGTTGTGCAGACCTCACTACCCTCTGGAGAGCCTTACGGTTGTGGGCGAGGCAGTTGCCGTACCAAGCGGTAATACAGCCCGCCAGGATGCTCTCGATTGTGCATCTGTAAAAGTTTGAGTGCTTTTGGTGACAAGCCAAATTTCTTCAGCCTCCTGAGGTTGAAGAGGCACTGCTGCGCCTTCTTCACGATGCTGACTGTGTGGCTGGGCCAATTCAGTTTGTCTGTGATGTGTATGCCGAGGAACTTAAAACTTGCTACCCTCTCCACTACTGTTCCATCGATGTGGATAGGGGGGTGTTCCCTCTGCTGTTTCCTGAAGTCCACAATCATCTCCTTAGTTTTGTTGACGTTGAGTGTGAGGTTATTTTACTGACACCACACTCCGAGGGCCCTCACCTCCTCCCTGTAGGCCGTCTCGTCGTTGTTGGTAATCAAGCCTACCACTGTTGTGTCGTCCGCAAACTTGATGATTGAGTTGGAGGCGTGCGTGGCCACGCAGTCGTGAGTGAACAGGGAGTACAGGAGGGGGCTCCGAACGCACTCTTGTGGGGCCCCAGTGTTGAGGATCAGCGCGGTGGAGATGTTGTTGCCTACCCTCACCACCTGGGGGTGGCCCGTCAGGAAGTCCAGTACCCAGTTGCACAGGGCGGGGTCGAGACCCAGGGTCTCGAGCTTGATGACGAGCTTGGAGGGTACTATGGTGTTAAATGGCGAGCTGTAGTCGATGAACAGCATTCTCACATAGGTATTCCTCTTGTCCAGATGGGTTAGGGCAGTGTGCAGTGTGGTTGAGATTGCATCGTCTGTGGACCTATTTGGGCGGTAAGCAAATTGGAGTGGGTCTAGGGTGTCAGGTAGAGTGGAGGTGATATGGTCCTTGACTAGTCTCTCAAAGCACTTCATGATGACGGAAGTGAGTGCTACGGGGTGGTAGTCATTTAGCTCAGTTACCTTAGCTTTCTTGGGAACAGGAACAATGGTGGCCCTCTTGAAGCATGTGGGAACAGCAGACTGGGATAGGGATTGATTGAATATGTCCGTAAACACACCATCCAGCTGGTCTGCGCATGCTCTGAGGGCGCGGCTGGGGATGCCGCCTGGGCCTGCAGCCTTGCGAGGGTTAACAAGTTTAAATGTTTTACTCACCTCGGCTGCAGTGAAGGAGAGGCCGCATGTTTTTGTTGCAGGCCGTGTCAGTGGCACTGTATTGTCCTCAAAGCGGGCAAAAAAGTTATTTAGTCTGCCTGGGAGCAAGACATCCTGGTCCGTGACGGGGCTGGTTTTCTTTTTGTAATCCGTGATTGACTGTAGACCCTGCCACATACCTTTTGTGTCTGAACCGTTGAATTGAGATTCTACTTTGTCTCTATACTGACGCTTAGCTTGTTTGATTGCCTTGCGGAGGGAATAGCTACACTGTTTGTGTTGGTCATGTTTCCGGTCACCTTGCCCTGATTAAAAGCAGTGGTTCGTGCTTTCAGTTTCACGCGAATGCTGCCATCAATCCACGGTTTCTGGTTTGGGAATGTTTTAATCGTTGCTATGGGAACGACATCTTCAACGCACATTCTAATGAACTCGCACACCGAATCAGCGTATTCGTCAATGTTGTTGTCTGACACAATACGAAACATATCCCAGTCCACGTGATGGAAGCAGTCTTGGAGAGTGGAATCAGATTGGTCGGACCAGCGTTGAACAGACCTCAGCGTGGGAGCTTCTTGTTTTAGTTTCTGTCTGTAGGCAGGGATCAAAAAATTGAGTCGTGGTCAGCTTTTCCGAAAGGAGGGCGGGGCAGGGCCTTATATGCGTCGCGGAAGTTAGATTCGGTCCCACGTAGCAACATTTTAAATCGTGTTTTTTACATTGGATGAAAGTAGAGACTTCGAGCTAGAAAATGCTATATCATACACTACAGTTGAGGAATAATGGGACAGTAATTCTGCTTTTAAAGTTGAAACCTGAATGTAACCCTACTTTTGTGAAAATGGCCCTTGAATGTTTTGGTACACTTACTGGAGAGCTCTTCTTTGTCTACACTCATTAAGAATCGTTCACACCCTCTTAAGCCTTCGCCCCACCCATCTCTTTAAGGATTCACATGTGAGGCCATGTGCTAAAGAGAGTGAGTAGTCAATTTGCCACATGCACAGGAGACAGAAGGTGTAAACATTACAGTGAAATGGTTACTTGAATATTTGCATAGTAGCAATATCAAAAACAAAGTGTCCTGATAAAAATATTTTATAATTATTAGATTATAACACACTTGTCTAAATTGATGGGTCATGTGAAAGAAATTATATAAACACCCCCAGCCACATCTAGCTAAGTGGATGGGTCACTATTGTCTAGACATGAAATAGTGGAGTGGAGTCTTTTGTTTAGACATTTAGGTAGTTAGCTAGCTAGCAATGAACCGTCATAATCCCAACACATACTATAACCACCAATGTGAACTGATTGTCATAGCTGTAGTATGAATCTGAAAGTAGCTAAAGCTAACCAACTAGATTCAATGTTAACTATATAACTAGCAATGCAAATGGATTTCTGATTTTAATATTACTACACTGATAATACACGTAACATGTATTAACGTTGCTAGCTAGCAAACAGTACACTTTAACTTGCAATGAAAACTGCTTTCTGACAAAATTAGAAACGTATAATATCTGAAAATGTAGTTAGACTCTTACCCGGATACATGGATCTGTCACGTTCTGACCTTGATTTCCTTTGTTTTGTCTTTATTTAGTATGGTCAAGGCGTGAGTTTGGGTGGGCAGTCTATGTGTGTTTTTCTATGTTGGGGTTTTGAGTTCAGCCTAGTATGGTTCTCAATCAGAGGCAGGTGTCGTTAGTTGTCTCTGATTGGGAATCATACTTAGGTAGCCTGGGTTTCACTTTTGGTTTGTGGGTGTTTGTTTCCGTGTGAGTGTTTGTTGCCACACGGTACTGTTTCGGTTTCGTTCATGTTCGCGTTTATTGTTTTGTATTTCATAGTGTTCAGTTTATGTCTTAAAATAAACGTTATGGACACTTACCACGCTGCGCATTGGTCCTCTGATTCTTCTCGCTACTCCTCCTCAGAAGAGGAGGAAGAATGCCATTTCAGAAACACCCACCAACCAAGGACCAAGTGGTAAAATTTTGCACTTTGAAGATGCAAAAGATTTTTTATTGTGAAACAAACAAGACATAAGTTTAAAAAAAACAGAACTTGACTGTGCATATCTATTCACCCCCCAAAGTCAATACTTTGTAGAGACACACTTTGCAGCAATTACAGCTGCAAGTCTTTTGGGATATGTCTCTATAAATTTGGCACATCTAGCCACTGGGATTTTTGCCCATTCTTCAAGGCAAAACTGCTCTAGCTCCTTTCAAGTTGGATGGGTTCCACTGGTGTACAGCAATCTTTAAGGCATACCACAGATTCTCAATTGGATTGAAGTCTGGGCATTGACTAGGCCATTCCAAGACATTTAAATATTTCCTCTTCAACCACTCGAGTGTTGCTTTAGCAGTATGCTTTGGATCATTGTCCTGCTGGAAGGTGAACCTCCGTCTCAGTCTCAAATCTCTGGAAGACTGAAACCAGTTCCTTCAAGATTTTCCCTCTATTTAGCACCATGCATCATTCCTTCAATTCTGACCAGTTTCAGAGTCCCTGCCGATGACAAACATCCCCACAGGGGATGGTATTCTCAGGGTGATGAGAGGTGTTGGGTTTGTGCCAGACATAGCGTTTTCCTTGATGGCCAAAAAGCTACATTTTAGTCTAATCTGACCAGAGTACTTCTTCAATATGTTTGGGTAGTCTCCCACATGCCTTTTGGTGAACACCAAACCAGGTAGCGTCCCACCTGGCCAACAACCGTTGAAATTGCAGAGCGCGAAATTGAAACTACATTTTTAAATGTATGCTTTACAGCAAAAGCAAGACAAGCATTTGTGTAAGTTTATCGATAGCCTAGCATAGCATTATGTCCAGCTAGCAGTCGGCAACTTGGTCACGAAAATTAGAAAAGCAATCAAATTAAATCGTTTACCTTTGAGCTTCGGATGTTTTCACTCACGAGACTCCCAGTTAGACAGCATATGTTAATTTTGTCCATAAAGATTATTTTTATAGCCGAAATACCTCCTTTTGTTCTTCACGTTTGGTTGAGAAATCCACCGGAAACTGCGGTCACGACAACGCCGAAAAATATTCAAAATTAGATCCATAATATTGACAGAAACATGGCAAACGTTTTTTTTATAATAAATCCTCAAGGTGTTTTTCAAATATCTATTTGATAATATATCAACCGGGACAGTTGGCTTCCCAGTAGGAGCGAGAGGCACAATGGCCGCCTTTGTCTATTATGCACATCTCGCTCTGAGAGCCACCAGCTGACCACTGACGCAATGTTGTCCTTCACGCTCATTTTTCAAAATAAAAGCCTGAAACTATGTCTTGTGACACTAGACACATTAGGGAAGCCATAGAAAAAGGAATCTGGTTAATATCCCATTCACTGCTCAATAGGAACGCAGAGGTTTCTAAATAAGAGTCCCTTCCTGATTGGATTTTTCTCAGGCTTTCGCCTGCAATATCAGTTCTGTTGTACTCACAGACAATATTTTTACAGTTTTGGAAACTTTAGAGTGTTTTCTATCCTAAGCGTTCAATTATATGCATATTCTAGCATCTTGTCCTGACAAAATAGCCCGTTTACTCTGGGAACGTTATTTTTCCAAAAATGAAAATAGTGCCCCGTAGTTTCAAGAGGTAACAGTGTTAGAAACTTTAGAGTGTTTTCTATCCATATCTACCAATATATGCATATCCTAGCTACTGGGCCTGATTAACAGGCAGTTAACTTTGGGCACACTTTTCATCCGGACGTGAAAATACTGCCCTCTACCCAAGAGAGGTTAAGCAATGGCTTTTTTTCTGGCCACTCTTCCGTAAAGCCCAGCTCTGTGGAGTGTATGGCTTAAAGTGGTCCTATGGACAGATACTCCAATCTCCGCGGTGGAGCTTTGCAGCTCCTTCATGGTTATCTTTGGTAACTTTGTTGCCTCTCTGGTTAACCCCCTCTTTGCCTGGTCTGTGAGTTTTGGTGGGCGGCCGTCTCTTTGGCAAGTTTGTTGTGGTGCCATATTCTTTCCATTTTTTAATAATGGATTTAATGGTTCTCCGTTCAAAGTTTTGGATATTTATTTATAACCCAACCCTGATCTGTACTTCTCCACAACTTTGTCCCTGAACTGTTTGGAGATCTTCATGGTGCTGCCTGCTTGGTGGTGCCCCTTGCTTAGTGGTGTTGCAGACTGTGGGGCCTTTCAGAACAGGTGCATATATACTGAGATCATGGGACACTTACAGTTGAAGTCAGATGTTTACATACACTTAGGTTGGAGTCATTAACCTTGCCATCCCGGATCCGGGATCGTGAATACAGCCTCAAGCTCATTACCATAACGCAACGTTAACTATTCATGAAAATCTCAAATGAAATGAAATCAATATGCTAGCTCTCAAGCTTAGATTTTTGTTAACAACACTGTCCTCTCAGATTTTCAAAATATGCTTCTCAACCATAGCAAAACAAGCATTTGTGTAACAGTATTGATAGCTAGCGTAGCATTTAGCGTAGCATTTAGCGTTAGCATTCAGCAGGCAACATTTTCACAAAAACCAGAAAAACATTCAAATAAAATCATTTACCTTTGAAGAACTTCAGATGTTTTCAATGAGGAGACTCTCAGGTAGATAGCAAATGTTCAGTTTTTACAAAAATATTATTTGTTTAGGACAAATCGCTCCGTTTTCTGCGTCACGTTTAGCTACGAAAAAAAGCTGTATCCAGGATTGTGTAAATCTATCCGCAAGCTCATTAGCATAACGCAACATTAACTATTCATGAAAATCGCAAATGAAATGAAATAAATCTATTTGCTCTCAAGCTTAGCCTTTTGTTAACAACACTGTCATCTCAGATTTTCAAAAATATGCTTCTCAACCATAGCTACACAAGCATTTGTGTAACAGTATTGATAGCCTAGCATAGGATTATGCCTGACATTCAGCAAGCAACATTTTCACAAAAACCAGAAAAACATTCAAATGAAATAATTTACCTTTGAAGAACTTCAGATGTTTTCAATGAGGAGACTCTCAGTTAGATAGCAAATGTTCAGTTTTTCCAAAAAGATTACTTGTTTAGGAGAAATCGCTCCGTTTTCTCCATCATGTTTGGGTAAGAAAAAAAACGAAAATTAAGTCATTAAAACGCGAACTTTTTCCCAAATTAACTCCATAATATTGACAGAAACATGGCAAACCGATGTTTAGAATCAATCCTCAAGGTGTTTTTCACATATCTATCGACGATAAATCCATCGTGGCAGTTGACTTTCTCTTCTGAAGAAATGGAACGGCGCATGGACCTAAAGATTACGCAATAATTTTGACACAGGACACCGGGCGGACCCCTGGTAAATGTAGTCTCTTATGGTCAATCTTCCAATGATATGCCTACAAATACGTCACAATGCTGCAGACACCTTGGAGAAACGACACAAAGGGCAGGCACATTCCTGGTGCATTCACAGCCATATAAGGAGACATTGGAACACAGCGCCTTCAGAATCTGGGGCATTTCCTGTATGAAACTTCATCTTGGTTTCGCCTGTAGCATTAGTTCTGGGGCACTCACAGATAATATCTTTGCAGTTTTGGAAAAGTCAGACTTTTTCTTTCCAAAGCTGTCAATTACATGCATAGTCGAGCATCTTTTCGTGACAAAATATCTTGTTTAAAACGGGAACTTTTTTATCCAAAAATTAAAAGAGCGCCCCCTATCTCGAAGAAGTTAAAACTTGTTTGTCAACCACTCCATAAATGTATTGTTAACAAACTATAGTTTTGGCAAGTCGGTTAGGGGACCTAGGCCTGAGTGAGCGAAATATATTATTTTGATGGCAGGCCAAATGTTCATTTTCAAGGAATCACGAACCTCATTTGAATTTCTTGAAACAACAGGAAAATTCTCAGCGACAAGAGTAATCAAGTTAACATCCAACATCTGTATAAAAGTCAAAAACCAACATTTAGCTCTTGCAAGTTGTTGTATAAAATGTTTTGTGGTTGGAATTGCAGTATGTATTAAGTTTGAGAATTTAGATGTGCGCTATCAACCTTTGACAGACTGGTTTAACTCTGGACAACTAAAATTGGTTGCTTAGCAACCAACTGCCAACAGACATGTGGAGAACAAAGAGTGATAGAGTTCTAATATTTGCAAAACCTTTGTGATTGGAGGATAGCTGCGAGGGTTTTCGAGTCAAGATCAAATCCTCGGATCTCCTCGCTCATTAATGATAGAATGTTCATATTGGAAGATTGAAGAAAGGCCAGTCTCTTTGGCAAATGATAGAAGCGTCAAGAAGTGGAATGCTAGCTAAAAAGACTGGTACCCAGACTAAGTTTCACCCATATTGTGTATCAATCTCTACGGCCTTTTAGATCACAGAGAGAGAGCTGAAGCCAGGCGGGGCAGGTATTCCAGTGTCAGAGAAGAATAAGAAGGAGTACATCGAGCGTATGGTTAAGTGGCGCATCGAAAGGGGTGTGGCTCAGCAGACGGAGAGCCTGGTGCGAGGCTTCTATGAGGTAGGGCCCTGTGTTTTGTGCAATCTTGTGACATAAAGTGAGCTCCAAAAAGTATTGGGACACTGACACATTTTTTGTTGTTTTAGCTCTGTACTCCAGCACTTTGGATTTGAAATGATGCAATGACTATGAAGTTAAAGTGCCGACTGTTACAGCTGCACAAATAAACCCCCAAGACATGTTAACCGCTCACCATTACAGTAACAGGGGAGATTAGCATTTTTTTGCGGGGTATGATATTCGTGCATCTAACTTTCTCACTCATTATTACTCAGAATTCATTCAGCGTTATCCGTAATCATGGTAGCATCCACATTAATGTAGAAGTGTTTTGAAACATATACTATTCTTATTTACAATAAAAGTGACTCTAAAATGACATAATACATTATTTACCGTTGGGCACAAAATAATCTGAAACACAACCAAAAGAAACAGCAAATCCAACAAATTTGTAAGGTCACAAGCTTGATTGCGGGCTATGAATATGGGACCAAATACATAACTTTTGACTACTTTAATACATACATAAGTGAATTTGTCACAATGCCTTTGGTCCCCTAAAATGGGAGGGACTATGTACTATGTAGTCAAATTGAAGCTGACAGTCTGCACTTCATAGTCATTGTATCTTTTCAAATCCAAAGTGCTGGAGTACAGAGCCAAAACAACAACACATTGTCACTGTCTCAATACTTTTGGAGCTCACTGTAGCATGATTTTTATCCTGTATTTTAAGCCTTATCCTGGAATTTGTTTCACCAAAAATGAAAGAAATTGTCTGAGGATGGTGCTGGACCATTTGAAATAAAAAGAGAATGGGACAGTTTGATGAAAAAGCTTTAAATAAAGGTTCAAATCTAGGTCATGTGACATGATTGTACAAAACACAGGGCCCTATGACATCACACACACCAACAATGGTCCATCATTCTGATATGTATTGGTCAAGTGGTATTGTATTTGCAATAGATAATGATGCACCGTTACGTTGTGATACAGTATGTATTGGTCAGGTGGTAATGTACAGTATGTGTATTGGGTAATAGATAATGATGCAGCAGGTGGTAATGTATCTTAAATAGATATAATCAAATGGATAATCATGCAGGCCATTAACATTCCATGTGGTTACTCTACATTTATTAGGGGTGTATCAGTGTTGCAATATGTATTGGCCAGGTGGGAATGTCTCTGTAATAGATAATACGTTAGTATTGTGACAGGTGGTGGATGTGCGGCTGGTATCTGTGTTTGATGCCCGGGAGCTGGAGCTGGTGATCGCTGGCACTGCAGAGATCGACCTGGCAGACTGGAGGAACAACACAGAGTACAGAGGAGGTAGAGACGGGAGCAGTGGTGGTCAGTCAGACGGTGTGGGGGCATGTTTTTGCTCCAGCCAAGTAGTAACACCCATAATTCTACTAATCAAAGATGAGATCATAACTTTGATTAGTGGAATCAGCTGTTACTGCTTGGCCCCGCACAACCCACCCAGTTTACAAACAAGTGCAGGGGCAACACTTTTGACTGGACATGAACGCTACTTTTAAGAACAGGAGGCTTATTTTGATCTACGGCTGACTGAGATGCCTTCCATCTTTCTCCCCAGGGTACCATGACAACCACATAGTAATCCGCTGGTTCTGGGCGGCAGTGGAGAGGTTCAACAATGAGCAGAAATTGAGACTGCTGCAGGTACTACTTTTCAGGGGAAACTCCAACAGAGTTTGATACTTAGGAAAGGCTAAGCTCCCCAGTCTTAACTTACAATAGCTCTTTATTTTACAGCTCTGTTACCACTGGTATTTATTTGGTATTGAATGTGAAATTACTTGCTTAAAATTGGTGCTTCCTGGTACAATTAATATCCTAGTGACAAGAAGTAATTTTTGTGCAAAATGTATATAATTGCATGTAAATACCTGCTTATTATTGATTTAACCTTTATTTAATTAGGCAAGTCAGTTAAGAGCAAATTCTTAATTACAATCACCGCCTACCCCAGCCAAACCCTAACCCGGACGCTGGGCCAATTGTGCACCGCCCTATGGGACTCACAATCACGGCCGGTTGTGATACAGCATGGAATCGAACCAGGGTCTGTAGTGACACCTCTAGCACTGAGATGCTAGATGCCTCTAGCCTCTAGCCTGCGCCACTCGGGAGCCCATATTTGGTGCTATAAAAATAGTGTTACCTAAAATTGGATAGTTGACATTGTTTATTTCTCCCTAGTTTGTGACAGGCACCTCCAGTATTCCCTATGAGGGCTTTGCCTCCCTCAGAGGTAGCAATGGACCACGCAGGTTCTGTGTGGAGAAGTGGGGCAAAATCACCTCCTTGCCCAGGTACAGTACACCCGTCTGTCTGTCTGTATATTTGCCTACCTGTTTGTGTGAGCTACTCAAAATGTTCTGCTTCTGTCACTATCCTGTGTGTACTATAGGTTTGTGTGTATGTGATGTGTGTGCGCACATCAGTGGAAGCTCCTCAGAGGAGGAAAAGGAGGACCATCCTCAGTGAATTTAATACAAATTAAAATCATCATTTTTAGGTAAAACTATACTAAATATATTCACGTAACCAAATAATTGATTAAAACACACTGTTTTGCAATTAAGGTCTACAGCACTTTGTAGGGAACCACCATGGTGTAGCCGGAGGATAGCTAATGCAAAACATTGGAGGCTCATGGTACTAATTATGACAACTTCCGGAGGACATCTTCCAACCTGTCAGAGCTCTTGCAGCATGAACTGACATTTTGTCCGCACAATCAAAGGATCAGAGAATGAATCTAATGCTGAAAGCATAAGCTACAGCTAGCTAGCACTGCAGTGCATAAAATGTGGTGAGTAGTTGACTCAAAGAGAGAGAAAGACAAGAGTTTAACAGTTTTGAACAAATTAAAGCAAGAGGGAGAGCTAGCTATGTTTCCTATTTTTTCACTTACTTAGCTAGCTAGCCAGTTTAGCTTGCTCAAACAGAGGAATGCTAGAGTATGTTAGCTAGCTGGATATTGCTATCAAACACTGGAACGCTTCCAAGTCAAGGTAAGCTTTTGGTTTTATTAATTTATTGCCACTGGGCGCACAGGTGTAACTGCTAAAGTACTTGCAGCGGGTTTACAAATGCGTTTAGTTCTATGAGCAATGTTGACATTGGCATGAGATGGTGACAATGATGTAGGTTGTGTGTAGCGGTGATGATATGAATGTTGGGCTTGGAAAGCTTTTATTTGCCTGGTCACAGACAGCTAATGTGTTGTGCACTGAAGTCCACAAGTGAAGGGCAAAGGTGAGAGAGGAGAGCGCATAGTTGCGAGAATGAATTACAACAAGCAAAGTGATCATGCTGTATGTGGCTGCTATGAAAGTGAACTGTGTTTGCGTGGAATTAGGAGTACAACAAGACAAAAAGAGCTTCTAGACATCAGAACAGCGATTACTCACCTCAATCTGGATGAAGATGTACAGTTGATGTCGGAAGTTTACATACACTTAGGTTGGAGTCATTAAACCTTGTTTTTCAACCACTCCACAAACTTCTTGTTAACAAACTATAGTTTTGGCAAGTCAGTTAGGACATCTACTTTGTGTATGACACAAGTAATTTTTCCAACAATTGTTTACAGACAGATTATTTCACTTATAATTCACTGTATCACAATTCCAGTAGGTCAGTAGTTTACACTAAGTTGTCTGTGCATTTAAACAGCGTGGGAAATTCCAGAAAATGATGTCATGGCTTTAGAAGCTTCTGATAGGCTAATTGACATCATTTGAGTCAATTGGAGGTGTACCTGTGGATGTATGCCTAAATGATTATTGCCCCATAGTACTCACGTCGGTTGACATGAAGTGCTTTGAAAAGCTGGTCATGGCTCACATTTTTTAAAACATATTTTTATTTGACCTTTATTTAACTAGGCAAGTCAGTTAAGAACAAATTCTTATTTTCAATGACAGCCTAGGAACAGTGGGTTTAACTGCCTGTTCAGGGGCAGAACAACAGTTTTGTACCTTGTCAGCTCGTGGATTTGAACTTGCAACCTTCCGGTTACTAGTCCAACGCTCTAACCACTAGGCTACCCTGCCACCCCATCAACACCATCATGCCAGGAACCCTAGACCCACTCCAATTCGCATACCGCCCCAACAGATCCACAGATGCAATCTCAATCGCACTCCACACTGCCCTTTCCCACCTGGACAAAAGGAACACCTGCGTGAGAATGCTGTAAATTGACTACAGCTCAGCATTCAACTCCACAGTGCCCACAAAGCTCATCACTAAGCTAAGGACCCTGGGACTAAACACCTCCCTCTGCAACTGGATCCTGGACTTCCTGACATGCCGCCCCCAGATGGTAAGGGCAGGCAACCACATATCTGCCACACTGATCCTCAATACTGGGGCCCCTCAGAGGTGCGTGTTTAGTCCCCTCCTGTACTCCCTGTTCACCCATGACTGCGTGGCCAAGCACGACTCCAACACAATAAGTCTGCTGACGACACAACAGTGGTTGGCCTGATCACCGACATTGATGAGACAGACTATAGGGAGGTCAGAGACCTGGCAGTTAGGTGCCTGGACAACAACCTCTCAATGTGAGCAAGACAAAGGAGCTGATAGTGGACTATAGGAAAAGGAGGACCGTACAGGCCCCCATTAACATCGACGGGACTGAAGTGCATCGGGATGAGAGTTTCAAGTTCCTTGGTGTCCACATCATCAACAAACTATCGGTCCAAACACACCAAGACAGTTGTGAACAGGGCACGACAAAACCTTTTCCCCATCAGGAGACTGAAAAGATTTGGTATGTGTCCCCAGATCCTCAAAGTTCTACAGCTGCACCATCGAGAGCATGGTTGCTTTACCGCGTTTGTTTTTACACTGCTGCTACTCACTGTTTATTATCTATGCATAGTCTCTTTACAAATGACCTCTATTAACCTGTACCCCCGTACATTGACTCTGTACAGGTACCCCCTGTGTACAGCCTCGTTATTGTTATGTACATTTCTTGCGTTACCTATTGATTGATTCAATTTTTTTAAACTATATTTAGTACATATTTTATTAACTCTATTTCTTCAACTGCATTGTTGGTTAAGGTTTGTATTCGGCACATGTGACAAATAAAATGTTGATTTGATTTGTATTCATTCCGCTAATTCTGTTGAACAATGATTCTTAAATGGAAGCAAACAGAAGGAAACGGGGATCAACATCCCTGAATTTGTCCAATAGAAACTGTCATTTGCAACTGTTGGACTAATGATTACACCCTAGATCAGCTAGATACAGGCAAGAGTGTGCATGACGGTATTGAATGTGTTACTGTCTGTCACCTTGATTACTAAGAATTCTCTCAACCTGTGCACCTAAGTTGTAAACTTTAATTTACAAGCTAGGTTGTAGCAACCTCATGATGGGTATTGGGAAATTCGAGTATCATGTAGTAGCCTAGATCTATCGATGCTGCATTGAGTTAGGTGAATGGAATGTTAATGACAGTCATCCAATATGCTGTAATAAAAATAAGGCCATGCTCGTAAAACAATTAAATGGCGTGCTCATCTTAAATGGCACCGACCGCCACTGTTGCACATATAAAGTAGAATGTATATTATGCACATTGTACATGCGTGGGTGCGTGCGTGCATATTCTGTCAGTTTACTCCTCACTATGGATCTGTCTCTCTACAGGGCCCACACATGCTTTAACCGTCTGGACCTCCCGCCGTACCCGTCGTTCTCCATGCTCTACGAGAAAATGCTGACGGCTGTGGAGGAAACCAGCACCTTTGGCCTGGAGTAACCTCTCCAAAATGTCCGCCACAGCCAGGGGTTGAATTGGGTAAGAACAATGGTGGATAGGAAATCCCACCACCTTAGCTTGAGGCGAGACAGGACTCACAGTACACAATGGAGACTGAATAGATATCTACAAGAAATTATCATTGTGGAGAAAAAACAACAACCTTTGGGACAATTTCACCAACAAGATAATCCCAATTTGACCCCCTGGCTTTGCTATACCTCCCTGCTCCATGAGCCCATACTTCCTGGAATAACGTTACTGTTCTTTTACCTACACTGATGCCCTCCATTCGATTCCTGCGTACAACCACCACACTTGTGCTTTATCTCTTATCAGTTTAATGGCCTTGGTTACTGTATCTCCAGTCCTCCTCCTTCCTCCAGGGGTTCAGCCTGCACTTCAAGCCCAGAGAAACCTTATCCTAATCCCCTATGCTTCCTCCTGGAGTGACCTCGTGTTCTGGACCTCAGAACTGTTTCATTTTCTACTCTGGGGCTGCAGACTATGCACACTATAATACATAATGAACTAATGCCTTGGCTTCGAACATATACACGCTTCTAACGCACACACTTTCAAGATGACCCTCATGAGTAAGACCGTTATCATTTCTGAAGGGATTAAATTGTATGTCAGAGCTCCTAAGGGGCACCAAAGGCATTGTCATACTCCAAAACACACTGCACTTACCTTAAGTTAGACTACATGAGCAAGGCTTTAAAACTGACACACACTTACGTACGGATACAATTGTAGGGTCACTCTTTTTCCAAATAGATGAGATGCACTTTCTCATAGACGCATGTAGCTCCACATGCATGTACACACACACACACACACATACACATACACACTGAGACATTGCCAAACAAAAGGCTTTATTTCTCACTGATGTAATTTTCTCCCATTCAGTGTACTTACTGATGAATGTATCACAAAAGAGTGAACCTGTGTATGAACCTGTATGAATCTCCAGCTTGCCGTAGTAGGAAGACTGAGGAGCCTTCAAAGAAGAAGAAACACCAGAGCCGCACGAAGTGTAGCTCGTACAATTGATGACTGTGGTTGATTGAGGAATATGGAAGCCGAGACTGTGGCATCGGACATGTGCCTTGATATGAGAGATATGAGAGACACTTTTACTCATTGTTTTATGAAGGGATGCGTCCATTTCCTATTGGGTCACGACTGAAAACTCAGTTGTAACGAGAGACTTTGTATTGTCTATTTGGTTGTTCAAAATTACATTCAAAAGGTTTATCTGTGTCACACACAAAAAACACAACTTTCAAAGCTAGAATCCTTAGTTGCTTCCTACATCTATTTTTGGACCTATAAATGAATGATATATACCCATTGATTCTTGAAGAATATAACTTATAAATGCATCATGAACTTAGTTCAACAGTTGTACCCCATCAGAACCCAAAATATAAACTTGTTTTACTCCAATGATTGTAAACAATGTAAATGTAAACAAACTGTATAGCCTCAAAACATGGTTAAAACTGTACTTTTTATATCATGGATGGTCAGTCCTTGCATCCATAGCTCTGTCTATGAATTTGAGAGGGGTTACATTTCTCCAGGCCCAACCCTCAGCTTTCTACCAAAACAGAGGCGGGGTGTCACTTTGTTATTCTTTCAATTAAGGATTCTAGCTTTAAGTGTATTCCAAAACAGTTCCAGGATGCAAACACAAGAGGGCAGCACATCATATATGGGTACTTCAGTACCATCCACACAGCTAGAGAAGCATTTTTAAGCATGGGGCATACACTACACACTAACACAGATGCTTACGATTTCTTGAAAGCATGTTTTCATCCTGGTTTTGGACTTCTCAGTGCATAACCCCTCCCCAAAGGATTTATTTACACACACACACACACATTTTCTATGGGGTGCACACACTACTGTACAGAGGTCTATGTGAGCTAAACAGACAACTCGGGCTAGAGTAGATAGTAATAGAAGCCCCACTGTGATGCACTGTGGAGGCAGCCTTCATATCTCAGCCTGGCTCGATACTGCATGCAGGGTCCATCTCAGCAACTCTGTGAGCTGCACTGAGTCCGGAACCCCTAGATGGTGTTGTGTTATAGCTCGATATTTGCATGCCGAAATAGTGCAACTCAAGTTTGTCCTTATTAGATTTTGCATGAGGATATCGCAATCGATGTGGATAAAATAGTGGGAGGACCCAGACAGTACTTTAGGGTATGTTGCTATAATGTGTTCGTAGCACTGTTATAAATACGTCCAAAGACATGACGAGGGATACGTCAAATATATCTCTATGTTTTGTGTCCCATTGTGTATGGGTTCACTAACTATGAAATGTTATAACAGGCATTGTTGTTTATGTGACAGGTTATGACGAGTGTTACTGAAGAACTGTGCCAGCACGCTTTAAGGGAAATTGTTTTGTTACATTCAAGTGTTCACTTGTCGTGACGATATATCAGAGGATGGAGGTTAAGGGTCATAGTTCATGGCTACACAGAGAACCAATAGGGAAGTAATGAATGACGAAGAGGAAGTGAGAGCACTTTTCTTTGTATATACTTGTACATGTACTGTATGTCTGTCCCTGTTGTGTATACATATATAGTACCATTCAAAAGTTTGGACACACCTAGTCATTCCAGGGTTTTTCTTTATTTTTTACTATTTTCTATATTGTAGAATAATAGTGAAGACATCACAACTATGAAATAACACATATGGAATCATGTAGTAACCAAAAAGGTGTTAAACAAATCAAAATATATTTTACCTTTGAGATTCTTCAAAGTAGCCACCCTTTGACTTGATGACAGTTTTGCACACTCTTGGCATTGTCTTTGTTTAACACCTTTTTTTGGTTACTACATGATACCATGTGTTATTTCAATTTTGATGTTTTCACTATTATTCTACAACGTAGAAAATTGTAATAATAAAGAAAAACCCTTTAATGAGTAGGTGTGTCCATACTTTTGACTGGTACTGTTTATTTTGCACCAAATGTACTAATGGTTTGGGGCTCGCATAGTCAACCATGTCTCCCTATTTCTGTTTAACGGAATGACCCCAGTCTCGAACGTCCACACATCCCCACATCACCTCGAGCTTGGAGGGGCGGCTTTGTGGCATGTGCAGTAACCTTTCACAATGGGGTTCAAATCATTTCTGCCAATCAAGACATTTTCCATGGCTTTTTCTTCTGCTGCGAATGTCCAATAAGAATAAAGTCAGTCTGCTTCTCGCCCAATAAGGACAAAACTCACCGCCACCACCACTCCCCTTGCCTGATCAATTACCAATAGGATTGGACATCCCACTGTCAGAACTCCACTCTATGCAAAAAAGCTCCTGTATTTCTCCTTTTCACCCCCAATGATTGTATTAAAAGACAATGGCACAGGGCAAGTTTTAATTAGCGATACATGAATGTGTGTTTTCTTTCTGTGTATTTTCTTTAGGTGAAGCAGGGGCTCAGCCAGTAGGGCACAACAATTTATTCATTTTATTTTATTTATTTCACCTTTATTTAACCAGGTAGGCAAGTTGAGAACAAGTTCTCATTTACAATTGCGACCTGGCCAAGATAAAGCAAAGCAGTTCGACACATACGACACAGAGTTACACATGGAGTAAAACAAACATACAGTCGATAATACAGTATAAACAAGTCTATATACGATGTGAGTAAATGAGGTGAGATAAGGGAGGTATAGGCAAAAAAAAGGCCATGGTGGCAAAGTAAATACAATATAGCAAGTAAAACACTGGAATGGTAGATTTGCAGTGGAAGAATGTGCAAAGTAGAAATAAAAATAATGGGGTGCAAAGGAGCAAAATAAATAAATAAATACAGTAGGGAAAGAGGTAGTTGTTTGGGCTAAATTATAGGTGGGCTATGTACAGGTACAGTAATCTGTGAGCTGCTCTGACAGTTGGTGCTTAAATCTAGTGAGGGAGATAAGTGTTTCCAGTTTCAGAGATGTTTGTAGTTTGTTCCAGTCATTGGCAGCAGAGAACTGGAAGGAGAGGCGGCCAAATAAATAATTGGTTTTGGGGGTGACCAGAGAGATATACCTGCTGGAGCGCGTGCTACAGGTGGGTGATGCTATGGTGACCAGCGAGCTGAGATAAGGGGGGACTTTACCTAGCAGGGTCTTGTAGATGACATGGAGCCAGTGGGTTTGGCAACGAGTATGAAGCGAGGGCCAGCCAACGAGAGCGTACAGGTCGCAATGGTGGGTAGTATATGGGGCTTTGGTGACAAAACGGATTGCACTTAGAGAGCAGCATATAGAGATCTACAGCATACCATGGACATGGTTTTCTATTCTCTATTTATTTTTGCAGAAAGAAAGGAACACACGCACACACACATTTTATTTTAACTCTGCATTCCATAAAGTATTTTGGAAAATATGAAAATACAGAGTTCCAGCTAAACAATTGAATTGCCCCATTAATATTTCTTTTTTTTTCTGATCTATGATTGTATTTATGCTTTACAGCTTTTTGTACAATACATGTGTGAATGACCCTGTCATTGTGAGATACTAGGTTCACATCGATGATGCCGTCCGTTTGAAGAAGCCCCTCATCGTAAGTATGGTGTTTGAGAAGCCACGCGCTGCAAGAATGGGTAACCGCATACAGTATGTGGAGTGTGTCTGAAAGTGGGCGTGTCAACAGAAGTGGGAGGAACAACAGCGATAGGCGTTACACCAGTGCTCTGTAATTGGTTAGGCGGTTTTAATTGAGTGTGTTGTTTTTAGTTTCTTAACACATTTTTATTGGTCGGTTCCCGACCGTGTGAAACAAGACTGGGAGAGCTACAAGGCACTCTATTCTTGATAGAGAATCATACTGTGCCATTTGAATGTTAACAAAACACACAACAAACACCTCACATATAGCGAAAATATGAAAATAAAAGTAATTTTGATGTCAGTTATTAGTCTACCAGTTTTTATTTATTACCAATAAAAATAACTACTCTTGAATAATTGGGTAGCAAACAGCCTACTGGTTTTTACCAATAAATCTATGTTTGACTATTATAACTCATGGCATCTATTTGACTATTGTCAGATGATGACAAAAATGTGTTTGGCTCAAAATAATTACTCTTTTAGAATTGGGCAGCTTAAAATGAAGAGTATTGAAGGACCCTCATCAGCTTACTTACAAATACAAATGTGTCACTGATGAAGCAATCCTCATCGGCCTATGCTCAACTGCTATTTGTGGATTTTGGTTTAGCATTTAACATCTTGCAGCCACACATCCTCCACAGTAAACTCAGAAAATGTCAGTCAAACCCTATACCATCAGGGGGTATCACTCATTTCTGACCAACAGGACCCAGCAGGTCAGAGCGAACCTATCCCATTCACACTGATAGCTATATTGTCCAGTTTTCTGATGATACTGCCATTCTGGGTCTAATGTAAAGAGACCGACTACTGTGTATAGGTCAGAGAAACAGAGGTTTGTAAGAGATACAGAGGTTCATCCTAAATGTCAAGCAAACTGAGGAAATGGTTTTCAACCCCAAATCTGTTGGCGACCACACCTGTGGTGGTCCATAATGTGGATATTACTCAGGTCTACTTTTACAAATGCACCAGGGTCCAACAATGACTTTATTTTTTGAGTAGGTTCAGGTTTTTTTGTCAAACAGGACATGCTCCTATTCTATCATGCTGTCATAGAGAGCATTCTATTCTATGGCATTTCAGCCTGGTTTGGCAACTTGTTAGTTACCTTAAAATCACAAATCCATCACCTGGCTGCAAATACACACACAGTGAGACATTGCCAAACAAAAGGCTTTATTTCTCAATGAAGAAATGTTCTCCCATTCAGTGAACTGATGAATGTATCACAAAAGAGTGAATGTATGAACCTCCAGCTTGCCGTAGTTGGAAGACTGAGGAGCCTTCAAAGAAGAAGAAACACCAGAGCCGCACGAAGTGTAGCTCGTACAATTGATGACTGTGGTTGAATGAGGAATATGGAAGCCGAGACTGTGGCATCGGACTCGTGCCTTGTTATGAGAGACACTTTTACTCATTGTTTTACGAAGGGATGCGTCCATTTCCTATTGGGTCACGACTAAAAACTCAGTTGTAACGAGAGACTTTGTAGCCTCAAAACATGGTTAAAACTGTACTTCAGTACCATCCACACAGCTATAGAAGCATTTTTAAGCATGGGGCATACACTACACACCAACACAGATGCTTACGATTTCTTGAAAGCATGTTTTCATCCTGGTTTTGGACTTCTCAGTGCATAACCCCTACCCAAAGGATTTATTTACACACACACACACACACACATTTTCTATGGGGTGCACACACTACTGTACAGAGGTCTATGTGAGCTAAACAGACAACTCGGGCTGGAGTAGATAGTAAATCACAGTGTCACCAGGAAATAACCCCACACCATCACACCTCCTTCTCTATGCTTCAAGGTGGGAACCACACATTGCAGAGATCATCTGTTCACCTACTCTGCGTCTCACAAAGACACAGCGGTTGGAACCAAAAATCACATATTTTGACTTATCAGACCAACGGACAGATTCCCCCCGGTCTAATGTCCATTGTTCGTGTTTCTTTGCCCAAGCAAGTCTCTTCTTATTGGTGTCCTTTAGAAGTGGTTTCTTTGCTGCATTTCAACCATTTAGGCCTGATTCACGCAGTCTCCTCTGAACAGTTGATTGTGAGATTTGTCTGTTACTTAAACTCTGAAGCATTTATTTGGGCTTCAGCATTTATTTGTGAAGTCCTCTGCTGCAGAGGTAACTGTGGGTCTTCCTTTCCTGTGGTTGTCCTCATGAGAGACAGTTTCATCATAGCGGTTGATGGTTTTTGCGACTGCAATTGAAGAAACTTTCAAAGTTCTTGAAATGTTCCGTATGTAATACCAGTCGTAATGGTTCCTAAGAAGGGAGGCAAGCTGAGGTTCTGTGTGGACTACAGGCAGATGAATGAGGTAAGCAGGAAGGACTCATACCCCATATCGATTAGTCACTGGACCTGGTTAGGTGGTTCTCCTCACTGGACCTCCGCAGTGGCTATTGACAGGTGCCCCTCTCCCCAGAAGCCAAAACTGCGTTCTCCACTAACAGAGGACACTGGCAGTTCAAGGTCCTGTGCTTCGACCTGTGCAACGATCCAGTTACATTTGAACGTTTGATAGACAGGGTGCTGGATGGCATCCCCCGACAGGAGTGTCTGGTATACCTCGACGACATCCTGGCCCATGGCAGCTCCTTCCGGCCAGCCCTGGGGGCGCAACGGTATGTGCTGGAGAGGGTGGCTGTCGCAGGCCTGAAGCTCCAACCCGAGAAGTGCCACTTTATGAGGAGAGAGGTGTCCTTCTTGGCCCACCAATTTGGGAAGAAGGGTATCAGCACCATGGAGGACAAAGTGGGGGCTGTCCGAGACTGACCCACCCCCAACGACCAGCATCAGCTGAAGAGCTTCCTGAGCCTGGCCTCGTACTACAGGAGGTTTGTATGGGGCTTCCCAAGCGTTGCTGCTCCCCTGAACCGCATGCTGCCAAAAGACAAGGCATTTAACAGCCTCAAACGTGCACTGATCAAGGTCCCTGTGCTTGCCCCCCTGACCTCACCTTGCCCTTTATCCTGGACACAGCCATGAACAATGTGGGCATGGGTGGGGTGCTGGCCCAGCTGGGGCCAGAGAGGGAGACAGTGGTAGCATACTTTAGCAAAACATTAAACAAACATGAGCACCCCTATTGTGTCACCCGGCGGGAGCTCCTGGTTGCTGTGGCTTCCATCAAACACTTCAAGTACTACCTGGGTGGCCTGCCCTTTATTGTAAGGACTGACCACTCTGCTCTCCAGTGGCTCATGTCTTTCAAAGAGCCAGAGGGGCAGGTTGCACGCTGGTTGGAGGAGCTTCAGCTGTACGACTTCACAGGGCAGAGGCACGCCACTCCAACGCCATGTCCCGTTGACCCTGTACTGCAGTCGGGTGGGAGTGGATGTAGTGGAAACCGCTGGGTGCTCATGGCCATGGACTACTTCACAAAATGGCCTGTAGACTATACTTTGCCTGACCAGGAGAAGAGAGACCATTGTCAACACCCTGACAGCAGGGATGTTGGAGCTGCGGAGTCCATCCACAGCAACCAAGGCAAAAACTTTGAGTCCCATGTGTTCACCACCATATGTGAGAGGCTGGGTATGCACAAGACCCGCACTGCTCACCTCCATCCTCAAAGTGATGGCCTTGTGGAGCGCTTCAACAAAACGCTTGGACAGCAGCTGGCCATCGTCTCTGCCAAACATCAGCATGACTGGGACAAGCATGTGCCCATGGTCCTCTTGGCATGCCGCTTCACTGTCCAAGACTCCACCTGCACGCCTGCCCTCTTCATGCACCCCTCCAGAGATGGCGTTTGGTCGGCCCCTGTATAGCCCTCCTGTTCCCCCGGGGCCGGAGACTCCAGGACTGCCTGGAGACAGCCCACACATTTGCCAGAGAGCAGCTGATGAATGTAGGTGTGAGGCAGAAGAGGAACTATGACGTGCATACCCGGGGAAGGGACTTTGTGTCTGGGGAGCTGGTCTGTGTCTACAGCCCCCTGAGAAAGAAAGGCAGATGGCCCAAGTTGGACAGCCACTGAGTGGGGCCCTGCAGCATTCTGGAGAGGGTAGGGGAGGTTGTGTAGCGGGTGCAGCTGTCTCCCAGGGGGAGAAAGGTGACACAGTCCTGGGACAGGTTAGCCCCATACAGAGGGGCCTCTTCTCCCCAAACCCCAGGGACCCCCACAATTCCCCTCTCTGGCAATGACATTCCCCAGGCACCCACACCCAGGCGCTGCATACAAGGCTCCAGACAGCCCACTCACCCAGTCTCATTCCCTGTGTCACTGTGTGGTTCCCCGGAATCACGGACTGTATTCCCCATTCCCTCATCCTTGTCCCCCATTTCCCTGCCTTCATTCCCTGGGCCTCAGATGGGCAGCCCCCTGCCATGGACTGAGCCCCCTGTTTCACATCTGGACTAGAGGTCGACCGATTAATCGGAATGGCCGATTAATTAGGGCCGATTTCAAGTTTTCATAACAATCGGTAATCAGCATTTTTGAACACCGATCACGCCCGATTACATTATGCGAGTGCAGCTGTTATGCCAGTGCAGCAAGGAGCCATGGTAAGGTGCTAGCTAGCATAAAACGCATCTTATAAAAACAATGAATCTTAACATAATCACTAATTAACTACACATGGTTGATGATATTACTAGTTTATCTAGCTTGTCCTGCGTTGCATATAATCGAGGCGGTGCCTGTTAATTTACCATTGAATCATAGCCTACTTCACCAAACGGTTATTTAACAAGCGCATTCGCGAAAAAAGCACTGTCGTTGCATCAATGTGTATTTATCCATAAACATCAATGCCTTTCTTAAAATTGATACACAAGTATATATATTTTTAAACCTGCATATTTAGTTAATAATGCCTACTAACATGAATTTCTTTTAACTAGGCGAAATTATGTCACTTCTCCTGCTTTCTGTGCAACAGAGTCAGGCTATATGCAGCAGTTTGGGCCGCCTGGTTCGTTGCTAACTGTGTGAAGACCAACTTCGCCAAAAGCGGGATGACTTATCAAAAGCGCATTTGCGAAAAAAGCACAATCGTTGTACGAATGTACCTAGCCATAAACACCAATGCCTTTATTTAAATGAATACACAGAGGTATATTTTTTTTAAACCTGCATATTTAGCTGAAAGAAATCCAGGTTAGCAGGCAATATTAAACTAGGGAAATTGTGTCACTTCTCTTGTGTTCATTACACACAGAGTCAGGGTATATGTGTCATGCATAGGTGTAATAGGTGGCAGGGAAGTCAGGCGCAGGAGAGTCAAATGGAGTGTAAAATGGAGTCTTTTAATAAAGTCCCACGGAGTATGCTCCATAACACTAAATGTACATAAACAAACAAACATGGGTACGAGGACCCGACGCGCACCTATACAACAATCACACTACACTGACATTAAAACAATCTCTGACAAAGACATGAGGGGAAACAGAGGGTTAAATACACAACAGGTAATGAATGGGATTGAAAACAGGTGTGTGGGAAGACAAGACAAAACCAATGGAAAATGAAAAAAGGATCAATGATGGCTAGAAGACCGGTGACGTCGAACGTCGAATGCCGAGCACCGCCCGAACAAGGAGAGGCAACGACTTCGGTAGAAGTCGTGACAATATGCAACAGTTTGGGCCGCCTGGCTCGTTGCGAACTAATTTGCCAGAATTTTACGTAATTATGACATAACATTGAAGGTTGTGAATTCTCTCTGTTGTGCAATGTAACAGGAATATTTAGACATATGGATGCCACCCGTTAGATAAAATACGGAACGGTTCCGTATTTCACTGAAAGAATAAACGTTTTGTTTTCGAAATGATAGTTTCCGGATTTGACCATATTAATTACACAAGGCTCGTATTTCTGTGTGTTCTTATGTTATAATTCATTTTATGATTTGATATTTGATAAAGCAGTCTGACTGAGCGGTGGTAGGCAGCAACAGGCTCGTAAGCATTCATTCAAACAGCACTTTTGTGCGTTTTCCAGCAGCTCTTCCCTGTGCTTCAAGCATTGAGCTGTTTATGACTTCAAGCCTATCAACTCCCGAGATTAGGCTGGTGTAACCGATGTGAAATGGCTAGCTAGTTAGCGGGGTGCGTGCTAATAGCGTTTCAATCGGTGACGTAACTCGCTCTGAGACCTTGAAGTAGTTGTTCCCCTTGCAGAGGGCTTTTGTGGAGCGATGGGTAACGATGCTTCGAGGGTGGCTGTTGTCAATGTGTTCCTGGTTCGAGCCCAGGTAGGACCGAGGAGAGGTACGGAGGCTATACTGTTACACTGGCAATACTAAAGTGCCTATAATAACATCCAATAGTCAAAGGTATATGAAATACAAATGGTATAGAGAGAAATAGTCCTATAATTCCTATAATAACTACAACCTAAAACTTCTTACCTGGGAATATTAAAGACTCATGTTAAAAGAAACCACCAGCTTTCATATGTTCTCATGTTCTGAGCAAGGAACATAAACGTTAGCTTTTTTACATGGCACATGTTGCACTTTTACCTTCTTCTCCAACACTTTGTTTTTGCATTATTTAAACCAAATTGAACATTTTTCATTATTTATTTGAGGCTAAATTGATTTTATTGATGTATTATATTAAGTTCAAATAAAAGTGTTCAAATAAATAAATAAAACAAATTCGATTAATCGGTAGCGGCTATTTTTGGTCCTCCAATAATCGGTATTGGTATCGGCGTTGAAAAATCATAATCGGTCTACCTCTAATCTGGATACTCTGCAACCATCACGGTTGGCAAAGGAGACCTCCGGATTACTTCAGGGATTTAGTTTGTTCCCTTGGGGACAAGAGACTTTGTGGTGGGTGGGCTATGTAGCCACCCGCACAGACAGCTGTTTGTTATGTGTAATGCTGTTCACTGGTTGTGTTGTACTTACCAGTACCCAGTGTTCGCGGGGTCTGACATGCCAGTCAACCTGCTATCTGCCAACCACGGAAACGCCTGGAATGTTCTTGTGCCAGGCATCCTGGTGGTTTGTGGAGCGGCGTGGGGGGAGGAGGGTGGTTGGCAGGGAGGTGGAGCATCGCAAGTCTAAAGCCATGTTTAGCCATTGTTCTCTCTCTTACCTCTGGTCTTAAAAAGAGATGGTCAGTTGTTTCATACGGGTATCCTTGAATTATTTGGCGTGGGCTGCGGCCAAACAGTAGCCTGTGTTCAGTTGGGTTAATGAACTGGGAATTTGTAAACTCATACCTCTGTCTGGACAATTGTTCCTTTATGATCTAGCCAGGTCATTACATTATGCACAGTTAGTTCCTTGGAACAGGGACAAGTTTTTGTTGTTTCGGCACTATATTACATCATTTTGAATTCGAAATGAAACAATTTTATTTGTATTTTATTTCACCTTTATTTAACTAGGCAAGTCAGTTAAGAACACATTCTTATTTACAATGACGGCCTACCCCGGCAAAACCCAGATGACGCTGGGCCAATTGTGCGCCGCCCTATGAGACTCGGCTGGATGTGATACAGATGTGATACAGCAGTGATGCCTCTTGAACTGAGATGCAGTGCCTTAGACCGCTGCACCACTCTGGAGACATTACACACATGCATGTATGTATATATATATAAAACTATTCTGAACATTAACCATGTGTGTTCTGTAGTTTCGACCCAATGATTCGTCTGACAAACAAATAAATGTGCGTCCTGCTGCCCAGGCATGGATCAAAGCTAGCGAGAGTATTTTTATAATTATTTTATTAACACAAGCAAAAAGATTGTGATGAAGAAGCCACATTTGCCTCGGGATCCATCCCAGTTGGTATTCTGTGGAACCATGCGTTTTTTTCAGTGCAGCCCATTGTCCAGCCCTTTGTCCACTGATCTCTATGGATGTTTGTCGGCATGGTTGTATACTCTGCAAAAACACATTAACGTTTTAGTACACAATTATCGATTTTATTACACAGTATGCCTACACATTGATAGGCTATAGGTTACAGTATCTTTTTCAGAGATGTTACAATCTGCTGGATTGACAGCTCCTTCGAAACAAACATCTCACATTTGGAGAGATTTAATGCCAAACCTGAGATTTTGGAGAATTGCTTCACGATATCCAAAGCTAATCTAGCTTGTTACACATTTTTTTTAAGTGAGGTGTCATCCACCATGCCTTCAAATGGAATTTTATGAAATAATGAGTATAACATTTGAGATACTAACAAAAAAAATTAAAAAGGTGAAATTGGACAACCTTGTCGTATTTCTTTGTAAATGTTAAACCCTGAGGATGTTCCATGACAGAGTTTGATACAGCTATTGCCACCATTATACAGAGTTCTAATAGCATCAACAAAAATACGACCAGATTTCAAATGCTTAAGACAATCAACGATAAAATTGTGACTTATCAAATTCTTTCTGAAAATCCAAAAATAGAATAACAGGGAAGTCATTCAATAGATCACAATACTCAACCAAGTCTAACAATAGCCTCAGATGATTAGATATATGGCACCCTTTCATAAACCCTGATTGACATTGAATCAGATCATTCAAGCAAGACTTTAACCTTTTTGCAAAGACTAAGGCTATAATTTTGTAGTCGTTATTTAGGAGTGTGATTGGACGCCAATGATCAATATTTAAGAGATCCTTGTGTGGTTTAGGTATAAGAGTAATAACCCCTTGCTTCAGAGGCAGGTAGTTGTCCCTTCTTTATAGCCTCCTTAAAGGTTTCAAGTATAAATTGTGCTATTTCTTCAGAGAAGGTTTTGTCAAATTCAGAGGTTAATCCATCAGAACCTGGAGATGTATTATTTTTTAACTGAGCAACCCCGTACTGTATGTCCATAATGGATAAAAATTGACAAGACCGATTGAATTCTTCACTAACCGAATAAACATTCTCTAAAGAATCAAGGAGATCCTTAGTCACTAAAATTGTTATCTAAGGAGTAAAGATTCTCATAAAACTTAGTGGTAAAGTCTGATAACAACTCTGCATCCTCAGTGGTAACCCCATTAATCTGTGTGTCGAGTTCCCCTCTTTTCCAAATTAAAAATGTATCTGTTCTTTTCGCCTTTTCAAGCCATTGTTTTCTGGATCTTATGAAAGTTCCTCTAGCCTTTTCCTCATACAATGTATCTAGTTTATTCTGTAAATCATTCAATTTAGCTTTCTCATTAAGATCAAGATGCTCAATCTCTGTGATATCCGCAATTGTCTTAAGAGTTCAGCTACCTCACATCTCCTTCTTTAAGCAAGCTGTTTTCCATAAGTAATACAGGCTGAGCGGATTTTAAAATTCAGCAGTTCCCAATATTTCCCAAATTCTGGATTAGATGTAGCTAAACTCCAGTAAACAGAAATTAGATTCTTAATCACATTTTTAAATCATGCAATAACAATGAGTTATTTAATTTCCAATAACCACCAGAGTATTTCTTACCATCATTACTGCACATTTAGTCAACCATGACTTTATGATGCATCAGGACTGCAGGAAGTATTTTTTACCTCTACAGTGTTGTGCTCAAGACTAGAGGTTATCACCCACAAATAAATTCTTGATTGTAAAGAACGATCTCTATTACTCCATGTGTATTGTTTCTCTCCAGGGTTTTTAACTCTCCATGTGTCAATTAAGTGCAGGCTTTGGCAGAAATTCACCAACTTGTTTACACCAATGTTAGTCCTATGGGGCAATCTATCAATCCCATTAGAATAAGCCATATTAAAATCTCCACCAACTATAATCTGACTGGATGGATATTTTCTCAGATTTACGAATTTCCTCTAGAAGTAAGTTATTTGGAGGACTAGAACAGTATCCATACACATTACACAACACATAATCTGTCCATGTGGTTGATGACCGCTACTAGCCAATGCCCATTGGAGTCCATTTGAGTAAACAGAAATTGCCCTTTGAAATTGTGTGCTAAAATTGCAACCCCAGCTGAATGATTAGTCCCGTGGGCCAAAGAAATGACATTGCCCCACTGATTTTTCCAATAATTATAGTCCTCTTTGCATTAATGTGTTTCTTGAAAGAATACAAGATCTGCATTGCAGTCCTTGCTAAACAAAAAACCCCGCTTCTCTTCAACAGGTTCCGTATCCCCCTGGCATTGATTGACAAACTTCACGTCCATATCTATAGAATAGAAAGAAAAATCCTATGCAATCTCAACGGTAGCCTCTATAAAAAGTTGCTTTATATATACATTAACAGAAGTCTTAACTGGTAAACAGTAACACCATAATTCAAAACTAGAACGCTCAGTTTGCAGTGGGGAAGGAGCTACCTTATAAACCTACCGACAGAATAAATCACCCCGGTCGTATTTATTTTCCGTTGGCGAAAAATGCTCTGATTTCCCTGTGGTATCCACCCTTTCCTTGATTCCGGGCCTGTTGTACAAGAGGCCACAACTTTGCCTTTGCTGCCTTGTCTGCTGCAGTCAGGTTCTCAACCAATCTAAATTTGATCTCTTTCAGAAAGGAGCTTTCCTTTGCTTTCTTCCAAACTGCATCTCTCGCTGTGCGAAAAGCAAACTGGATGATGCAAATTAATTACTTAAAAATCATACAATTTGATTTCTGGATTTTTGTTTTAGATTCTGTCTCTCACAGTTGAAGTGTACCTATGATAACAAATACAGACCTCTACATGCTTTGTAAGTAGGAAAACCTGCAAAATCGGCAGTGTATCAAATACTTGTTCTCCCCACTGTATATATAAATTGACTCTTTCCATCCACCAGATGGGATTGTTTTGCGAAAAGTACCTACATTTCCAAACCCCCATCTGTTTGATTAATAAATTAAAGCAATAATAGTCACTATACTTTCCAAACCACAAAATATGAATTACATTGTTTTCTAAAAAGGAATGTATAAACTGTTACGGAGGCAGCATAGGAAGGACCAGAGTACACAACATTTGAGACAAATAAGCGTCTTGTGCATATGGAAAATGTCTGGAATATTTTATTTCAGCTCATGAAACATGAAACCAACACTTTACATGTTGCATTTATATTTTTGTTTAGTATATGTATATACGTCCATGTGAAAATATGGTGCAAACTGAGACATCACCGCTCAAGTTGGTTATCTAATGTTTTGAAAATAGCTGGCTGGCCATCTGTCCAGTACATAACATGCACATATCTAATGTTATCTTAAGGCTACCTCTGCAGTTTATTTTGTCATTGCTAGGATGTACATTTATTCTACTTATTTCCTGACATTGTCCAAGTTCTGATTCTCATTCATTCTCCCATGAATTCCATGTTACCCACTTCGTCACCAGACAAAAGCAGCAAACTATTAGAAGCGGTGCTAATTTCATTCATCAACATTTAAAAAAAGGGTAGTAGACATTTACAGTAGACATTTCCCTGATCATAGCCTAGCTCAAAACTAACGAGACTGTTTCAGCATGTAAAACGTAACAGTACAAAACATAAATTTTAGCAAAAATAAAAGTGAGTTGACTGAATAGATACTTAATAAAAGTTTCGAACCAATACATTCTATAGACCTGCTAAATTACTCACATCCATCATAAAAAAATATTAGAAACAGAATAAACTAAAATAATTCTGTATTTATTTAAGATGTAACAATTGTTCATGAAGCAAACATTGTATCACTTGGTGAAGGTGTGGTAGAAAGAAGCTGTCCGTTTTCCTCCCCCTCCATCCCTGGTGCTCGTTCAACATAGCATGTGGAGATTCCTGTGATCACCAACAGTCATAAACATGTCATTCTGAACAGCAATGTCTTCCTAACAAGAATTTAGACAAGTTGACAATTCAACAGAATTCAGTCTTGTTCATGATCGGTACAACATGAGACAAATAGCAAGCCATAGTATATCAGACTGTATACCACGGGTATGTGTCAATCTTACTTGTTTACGGTTGTAATTACGTTGGTAACCAGTTTTTAATGGCAATAAGGCACCTTGGGGGTTTGTGGTATATGGCCAATATACCACGGCTAAGGGCCGTATCCAGGCACTCCGCATTGCAACGTGCATAAGAACAGCCCTAAGCCGTGGTATTTTGTCCATATACCACAAACCTCTGAGGCACCTAATTGCTTAAATATAAAGATACATGCGCATGTGAGGTTTCAAATAATAATGTTACTACTACTAGCTTACTCTCTCCCTGCTTTTCCTGACCATGTTTATCTGATATAGCTAGTTGTTATTGTTCTTCCTTGCTCATCCAAAGCAGGCTTTTTCCCTCCTCCTTAGTCTTCAGATGCTTGAATACATGATCATCATGTTGTGGCTGTAATATGGACATAGCATTAGAACTAGATACTCTTAGAAAAAAGGGTTCCAAAAGGGTTCTTCAGCTGTCCCCATTGTATAACCCTTTTTAGTTCCTGGTAAAACCCTCTGTGAAAATGGTTGTACATGGAACCCAAAAGGGTTCTACCTGGAACCAACAAGGGTTCTTCAAAAAGTTATCCTATAGGGACTAGAGGTCGACCGATTATGATTTTTCAAAGCCGATACCGATACCGATTATTGGAGGACAAAAAAAGCCGATACCGATTAATCAGATGATTTTTCAAATTTATTTGTAATAATGACAATTACAACAATACTGAATGAACACTTATTTTAACTTAATATAATACATCAATAAAATCAATTTAGCCTCAAATAAATAATGAAAAATGTTCAATTTGGTTTAAATAATGCAAAAACAAAGTGTTGGAGAAGAAAGTAAAAGTGCAACATGTCCCATGTCAGAAAGCTAACGTTTAAGTTCCTTGCTCAGAACATGAGAACATATGAAAGCTGGTGGTTCCTTTTAACATGAGTCTTCAATATTCCCAGGTAAGAAGTTTTAGGTTGTAGTTATTATAGGACTATTTCTCTCTATACCATTTGTATTTCATATACCTTTGACTATTGGATGTTCTTATAGGCAATTTAGTATTGCCAGTGTAACAGTATAGCTTCCGTACCTCTCCTCGGTCCTACCTGGGCTCGAACCAGGAACACAACGACAACAGCCACCCCCGAAGCAGCGTTACCCATGCAGAGCAAGGGGAACAACTACTCCAAGTCTCAGAGCGAGTGAAGTTTGAAACGCTATTAGCGCGCACCCCGCTAACTAGCTAGCCATTTCACATCACATCGTTACACCAGCCTAATCTCGGGAGTTGATAGACTTGAAGTCATAAACAGCAGAGCTGCTGTCAAAACGCACGAAAGTGCTGTTTGAATGAATGCTTACGAGCCTGCTGGTGCCTACCAATTCAATTTTTTTTCAATTCAATTCAAGGGCTTTATTGGCATGGGAAACATGTGTTAACATTGCCAAAGCAAGTGAGGTAGACAACATACAAAGTGAATATATAAAGTGAAAAACAACAAAAATTAACAGTAAACATTACACATACAGAAGTTTCAAAACAGTAAAGACATTACAAATGTCATATTATATATATATATATACAATGTACAAATAGTTAAAGGACACAAGATAAAATGAATAAGCATAAATATGGGTTGTATTTACAATGGTGTTTGTTCTTCACTGGTTGCCCTTTTCTCGTGGCAACAGGTCACAAATATTGCTGCTGTGATGGCACACTGTGGAATTTCACCCAAAAGATATGGGAGTTTTTCAAAATTGGATTTGTTTTCGAATTCTTTGTGGATCTGTGTAATCTGGGGGAAATATGTCTCTCTAATATGGTCATACATTGGGCAGGAGGTTAGGAAGTGCAGCTCAGTTTCCACCTCATTTTGTGGGCAGTGAGCACATAGCCTGTCTTCTCTTGAGAGCCATGTCTGCCTACGGCGGCCTTTCTCAATAGCAAGGCTATGCTCACTGAGTCTGTACATAGTCAAAGCTTTCCTTAATTTTGGGTCAGTCACAGTGGTCAGGTATTCTGCCGCTGTGTACTCTCTGTGTAGGGCCAAATAGCATTCTAGTTTGCTCTGTTTTTTGTTAATTCTTTCCAATGTGTTAAGTAATTATATTTTTGTTTTCTCATGATTTGGTTGGGTCTAATTGTGCTGTTGTCCTGGGGCTCTGTAGGGTGTGTTTGTGTTTGTGAACAGAGCCCCAGGACCAGCTTGCTTAGGGACTCTTCTCCAGGTTCATCTCTCTGTAGGTGATGGCTTTGTTATGGAAGGTTTGTGAATCGCTTCCTTTTAGGTGGTTGTAGAATTTAACGGCTCTTTTCTGGATTTTGATAATTAGTGGGTATCGGCCTAATTCTGCTCTGCATGCATTATTTGGTGTTTTACGTTGTACACGGAGGATATTTTTGCAGAATTCTGCGTGCAGAGTCTCAATTTGGTGTTTGTCCCATTTTGTGAAGTCTTGGTTGGTGAGCGGACCCCAGACCTCACAACCATAAAGGGCAATGGGCTCTATGACTGATTCAAGTATTTTTAGCCAAATCCTAATTGGTATGTTGAAATTTATGTTTCTTTTGATGGCATAGAATGCCCTTCTTGCCTTGTCTCTCAGATCGTTCACAGCTTTGTGGAAGTTACCTGTGGCGCTGATGTTTAGGCCAAGGTATGTATAGTTTTTTGTGTGCTCTAGGGCAACAGTGTCTAGATGGAATTTGTATTTGTGGTCCTGGTGACTGGACCTTTTTTGGAACACCATTATTTTGGTCTTACTGAGATTTACTGTCAGGGGCCAGGTCTGACAGAATCTGTGCATAAGATCTAGGTGCTGCTGTAGGCCCTCCTTGGTTGGTGACAGAAGCACCAGATCATCAGCAAACAGCAGACATTTGACTTCGGATTCTAGCAGGGGGAGGCCGGGTGCTGCAGACTTTTCTAGTGCCCGCGCCAATTCGTTAATATATATGTTGAAGAGGGTGGGGCTTAAGCTGCATCCCTGTCTAACCCCACGACCCTTTTTGAAGAAATGTGTGTGTTTTTTGCCAATTTTAACCGCACACTTGTTGTTTGTGTACATGGATTTTATAATGTCGTATGTTTTACCCCCAACACCACTTTCCATCAGTTTGTATAGCAGACCCTCATGCCAGATTGAGTCGAAGGCTTTTTTGAAATCAACAAAGCATGAGAAGACTTTGCCTTTGTTTTGGTTGTCAATTAGGGTGTGCAGGGTGAATACATGGTCTGTTGTATGGTAATTTGGTAAAAAGCCAATTTGACATTTGCTCAGTACATTGTTTTTATTGAGGAAATGTACGAGTCTGCTGTTAATAATAATGCAGAGGATTTTCCCAAGGTTACTGTTGACACATATTCCACGGTAGTTATTGGGGTCAAATTTGTCTCCACTTTTGTGGATTGGGGTGATCAGTCCTTGGTTCCAAATATTGGGGAATATTACCATCACTCAGTCAGACTGCTCTATCAAATCATAGACTTAATTATAACATAATAACACACAGAAATGCGAGCTGATTAGGTCATTAATATGGTCCGGAAACTATCATCTCGAAAACAAGACGTTTATTCTTTCAGTGAAACACGGAACCGTTCCGTATGTCACGGTTGTCATATGGAGGAGACCAAGGCGCAGGGTGATAAGCGTACATACTTCTTTAATAAAGAAAGAACACTGAACAAAACTAACCGTGACGCAAATATGGCTAGTGCAGACAGGCAACTAAACATAGAATAAGAACCCACAAACTACCTAAGGAATATGGCTACCTAAATACGACAATAAACAGCTGCCTCTCATTGAGAACCAATCTAGGCAACCATAGACATATAAACACCTAGACTACCAAAACCCTACACATACAAAAAACCCTAGACAATACAAAACCCCTAGACAATACAAAAACTAAACAAACCACCCTCGTCACACCCTGACCTAACCAAAAATAATATAGAAAACAAAGATAACTAAGGTCAGGGCGTGACACCATATTTTATCTAACGGGTGGCATCCATCAGTCTAAATATTCCTGTTACATTGCACAATCTTCAATGTTATGTCATTAATCACGTAAAATTCAGTCAAATTAGTTCGCAATGAGCCAGGCGGCCCAAACTGTTGCATATACCCTGACTCTGCGTGCAATGAATGCAAGAGAAGTGACACAATTTCACCTGGTTGATATTGCCTGCTAACCTGGATTTCTTTTAGCTAAATATAAACTACTGTGTATTGATTTTAAGAAAGGCATTGGTGATTATGGTTAGGTACACATTGGAGCAACGACAGTCCTTTTTCGCTAATGCGCACTGCATCGATTATATGCAACACAGAACACGCTAGATAAACTAGTAATATGTAGTTATAACTAGTGATTATGATTGATTAAGTTTAATGCTAGCTAGCAACTTACCTTGGCTTCTTACTGCATTCACGTAACAGGCGGGCTCCTCGTGAGGCAGGTGGTTAGAGCGTTGGACTAGTTAACCGTAAGGTTTTAAGATTGAATCCCTGAGCTGACAAGTTAAAAATCTGTCGTTCTGCCCCTGAACAAGGCAGTTAACCCACCGTTCCTAGGCCATCATTGAAAATAAGAATGTTAACTGACTTGCCTAGTTAAATAAAGATTAAATTAAGGTGTACATTATTTTTTTTTAAATCGGCAAAATCGGCGTCCAAAATTCCGATTGTTATGAAAACTTTAAATGGGCCTAATTAATTGGCCATTCCGATTAATCGGTCGACCTCTAATAGGGACAGCTGAATAACTGTTGAAGTTCTAGATAGCACATTTTTTCTTGTGCAGTGGCACAATTTCATGGGTCTGAAAGCACAATATTCAAAAGTTCTAATCACCTTGTAAATGCAGCTGTAATGAACTCATGTAAAATTTCCCATAACAAGCGTTCAAATCAACACGATTTGAAACTCTTGATCTTCCATATAAAAATGCCCATAACAAGCGTTCAAAGCACCTGTAAACAAACTGGACAGGTGAACAAAAATCGCTAATCGCAAATTACATTACTTGAAAAAAGCAAGTGAAAAATGATAATAACAAGTGTTCCGGGTAAACTCTTGGCCTTCCATACCTCACAGCAGGTGGCGGCATTGCACAAATAAATTGTGCGAACGCCATGATACCAACGAAGAAGCTGTGGGCATAACGGAGCGGCAAATATCAAACCTGTGGACAGGTGATTGGTAGTAAAAAAAATAGAAGACGTTTGGGCACATCGACGAGGGGAAGGATTTTAGCCAGATGTTAGCAAACTAGGCACTAATGTCGCAAATGACTCTACGATGTCACAAGGGACAGTTTCGGCACGTTTGTCAATCAACCCCACAAGTGGCAACTCGTGAGTGACGCAATTCGCTGTCTAGAAAAGGGTAACGTTAGCTAGCTAACGTATTAGTGTTGTTTGCTTGTTTAGTTAGCTGCAGTACAGTAGATGAGCTGACGTTAACCGTTGTTCTTGACCTGTCTTGTCAAACAAGTAACTAACGTTAGCTAGCTTTTCTACAACTAGCTAACAAGTTCTCAACAGCTAAAACATTTAAAACTAGCTAGTTATTTAGCTAGTAAGCTATGTAACGTTATCCAGCTAATATAACGATGTTAGTAAACGCTAGTTAGCTATACAACTGTCAACTAACCTTAACTGGTTTAGCACTAAACACATTTCGCTAGCTAGTCTACAGCCTTAACAGGCGCTAATTTATTCCTACAGTCAGGCTAACCACAACGATGTCTCGGAGGCGGCTTGACAACCGCAATTTACCTACTGGGTTACTTGGAGAAATTCAAACCCTTATCAATACGGAACCGATGGACAGTATGTACGAAATCACCGGCGAGTTGGGCAGGTGAGCCAATGCTAACGTTACGATTTCCCCCTTTTAAAGCTTTCTAATTCCTTCATTCTCTTCTCACATCTTGACCTTCTGACTTCAATGCATCACTGGTCTCTTGGATTATAGCGTCAAATGTGATTAGAAATAACGTTATCCTTAAAATTAGCTATAACATGGCACCTCTCTGTGGTTAGCTATAGTAGTTGACTAATAGTTAAGACTTTTTAACTACATTGATGCTTGAACTTTGTTTACCAACTGTAAATGCCTACCTACAATATAGCTAGCAAGGCTACCTCTAAGATTGTGTATCAGATAGTTTTGGTGTACCTAGAGATTTTATTGTTGGATAGGCTAAATGTTAGAAATTGCACCAAATAGGCAAGTCTACAAATAGATTTATGGAAAGGCATTTCTCACAAGATCATTTCGTTTTATGAAATTTCATGAAAATAGATAATTGGTGGAAATTTTTTGTTCCGTTTTCATACGATTACCTCATTGTCCTTTTGTAAGCGATGTGGCTATAAGTACATGAGCCAAACCTAACATTTGTTGCCTATCATAAAGGACCCATTAGGGTATGTCACATCGCCGGTGTCCCCAACCTTGCTAGTGCAATTCAGGAGGAAGGAAGCAAGGGCATGTGAAAACCAGACTTGAATTCAGCCACAGAAGAAATGAGGAAATCAATGTCTGGCAACTTCCAGTTTGTGTTTTTTCTTTCTTGGTGGTGTTGGCAAAGTTTGAAGGGGAAACGTTGGGCACATTAAGAATTTGTGCCCAAACAAAGATCTGTTATCATGGTTGAATTACCAGCCGCAGGACCCCCCTTGTCTTTGTTAGTCAGCCTCGCTCAGATATATTAAAAACGGCAAACGTTTCTCTCCACCCTGTGGCAAAAGGTGTAGAATTGCAGGAAATTAGCTGTAAAACAGCTCATTTTCCACTACCACATGGCGAAATGAGTAGAATTGAATGAAATTTGTTGTAAAATTGTTAAATGTTCTCTCCGCCCAATGGAAAATGTGTAAAATCCAGAGAACTTGCTTTAAAACTGCAACATTTCCTCTCCGCTGTCAACAGGAGGGCCACTAAAACTTTGGTCAAGAGCGTCTGCTAAATGACCTAAATGTACATTTTACATTTACATACAGTACCAGTCAAAAGTTTGGACACACTCACTCATTCCAGGGTTTTTCTTTATTTTTACTTTTTGTACATTTTAGAATAATAGTGAAGACCTCAAGACTATGAAATAACACATATAATCATGTAATAACCAAAAAAGTGTTAAACAAATGAAAATATATTATATATGAAATTCTTCAAAGTAGCCACCCTTTTCCTTGATGATTGCCAAGAGTGTGCAAAGCTTTCTCTCAACCAGCTTTGTGCGTTAGTCACCTGGAATGCGTTTCAATTAACAGGTGTGCCTTGGTAAAAGTTCATTTGTGGAAATTCTTTCCGTAATGCATTTGAGTCAATCAGTTGTGTTGTGACAAGGTAGGGGTGGTATACAGCAGATAGCCCTATTTGGTAAAAGACCAAGTCCATATTATGGCAAGAATACTTCAAATAAGCAAAGAGAAATGACAGTCCATCATTACTTTAAGACATGACGGTCAATCAATCCATAATATTTCAATAACTTTTAAAGTTCAAGTGCTGTTGCAAAAACCATCAAGCGCTATGATGAAACTGGCTCTCATGAGGACCGCCACAGGAAAGGAAGACCCAGATTTATCTCTGCTGCGGAGGATAAGTTCATTACAGTTACCAGCCTCAGAAATTGCAGCCCAAGTAAATGTTTCAGTTCAACTAAAAGACACATCTCAACATCAACTTTTCAGAGGACACTGCGTGAATCAGGCCTTCATGGTCAAATTGTTGTAAAGAAACCACTAAAGGACACCAATAAGAAGAGACTTGCTTTGTCGAAGAAACACAAGCAATGGACATTAGACCGAGGAAAATCTGTTCTTTGGTCTGATGAGTCAAAATCTGATTATTGGTTCTAACTGCTGTATCTTTGTGAGACTCATAGTAAATGAACGGATGATCTCCGCATGTGTGGTTCCCTCCATGAAGTATGGCGGTGGTGATGTGATGGTGTGGGGCTGCATTGCTGGTGAAGTTGTCTGTGATTTATTTAGAATTCAAGGTACACTTAACAAGCATAGCTACCACAGCATTTTGCAGTGATAAGCCATTCATTTTCAGCAGGACAATGACCTAACACACCTCCAGGCTGTGCAAGGGCTATTTGACCAAGAAGGAGAGTGATGGAGGGCTATATCAATGACCTGGCCTCCACAATCACCTAACCTCAACCTAATTGAGATGGTTTGGGATGAGTTGGATTGCAGAGTGAAGAAAAAGCACCCAATAAGAGCTCAGTATATGTGGGAAGTCCTTCAAAACGGTTGGATTAGCATTCCAGCTTAAGCTGGTTGGGATAATGCCACCTGTGCAAAGCTGTCATCAAGGCAAAGGGTGGCTATTTTGAGGGATCTAAAATATATTTGTTTAACCCTTTTTGGTTACTACATGATTCCATTTGTTATGTCATAGTTTTGATGTATTCTTTTATTCAACAATGTAGAAATTGGTAAAAAAATAAAGAACCCTTGAATGAGTAGGTGTGTTTAAACTTTTGACTGGTACTGTATGAACTGATGTTCAAATGGTAACAATGTCTCCTTCAGAGAAGACTAAAATGACCCAGATAGTGTGTGATTTTTAAAAAATGACTCAGCCCTCCCTCGCTCTGTCCTTGCTGCCAGGGGGAAATTTGCAGTGGTGAAGCGGTGCATGGAGAAGGCTACGGGAAAGATGTTCGCCGCCAAGTTCCTGCGGAAGCGGAGGCAGGGCCGAGATTGTCGGGCCGAGGTGGTGCACGAGATGGCAGTGCTGGAGGCGGCCCGCAACAACCCTCATGTGGTCAACCTGCAAGCTGCCTACGAGACAGACCACGACATAATCCTGCTGCTGGAATAGTGAGTTATTATTTAAAACGTTTTTTTTTTTTAAATGTTGCACTCAATGCTATCAGTTCAGTCGGTAACATTTGAAATGTTCATTGTTTCCACAACATCCACTTCACACCGCCATCAGCTTCCTCCACTACATCTGTCAGCTCCTTAACTCATGTATGTTTCAATTTTTTTTTAAATGTATAATAATGTACAGGACAGATGATAAACTGTTTAGATTTTAAATAGCCTATCATATACCTGAGACACTATAATGTGTGATTGCTATGGATGCACATTTAGACACATTTTGCTTCTGACTAACCCCCCCTCATTAACCGGGTCAGCAAATGGTTATATTTTTTTTACAAGACTAAAGGGACGTGACCAACAGAAAATACTATGCATGCATACCAGGAACTGACATTTTTCATTAAGAGCTGAATGGAAACATGCAACAATAGCAAGCCTATCATTTTACAGTCAAAAGGCTATATCATATAATTGAGCATGCAACCCCTGTAATGAAGCAGTTAATAAAACGCAGTTTTCAAATATTTGCCAAAATGTAATTTGCGGAAAAACACAGTTCTTAACAGCGCACCTAATGTGAGCAGTTCCATATATGACAGAGCTAAAAAAAATCTCTGTTAGAACCTAAAAGATGGGGAATCTAATACCAACAACTAGGATGGGTTGCTATGGCTAGGATGGTGCCTTAGGCTTCTGGACAGCAAAAGAAAGTTCATATAAAAACCAATAAAACAGTAGAGATTTTTTTAAAATTGAGCCTTTAAATAACTAGGCAAGTCTGTTAAGAACAAATTCTTATTTATGACAACCCACTGTTCTCTGGTAGGCCAACTGCCTTGTTCAGGGGAAGAACGACAGATTTTTACCTTGTCAGCTCGGGGATTCAAACCAGCAACCTTTCGGTTACTGGCCCAACGCTCTAACCACTAGGCTACCTGCCGCTAATGGCATGAAGATGTCTTTATAAAATTTCCTCCAGGTTTCTATGGTAGGATTTTGGCTAGGCTACTTTGAAGCAATGTAAGACATGGCTCATTATTTGAAGTAAAGTAAAACGTTCAGATTTCAAACCATTATACTGCCTCAAGCTCACGTTGCAAAGTGGTGGGTGACTCACTGATAGCCTGCCTACTGTTGACTATAGCCTATGGCCTCGAATGGGAATGTGAGGTGCCCTTGAATTACGAGTTGAGATTGAGAAATAATCGTGGTCATCAAGAGTTTAATAGCGATTGCATTTAGACTGGTTATTTATTGGGCAATGACTGGGTTTATAAAAGCACGTTTCACTCCCGTACCAGCTTTTTCAGGAGGTGCTTTCGCACAGTCTGACAGGTGATAGGCTATTCCGCTCCTCAAACTAGGCTCTGTATGCTGTGCGAGTATAATACATAAGATGTATGACTAGGGCTGTGGCGGTCATTACATTTTGTCAGCCTGTTATTGTCATGCAAAAGAATGCTGGTCTCACAGTAATTCACCGTTTATTAATGTAAACCTGTTTAGCATTTCCAGGCTTCTACCCATACAAGCTGCTGATGCACTCCTTTTGAACATCTACATAAAAAAAATAAGTATAATAAATCAATTTAATGTACACCATCACAATCAATCCATTAGTTATTTTAGTCAGTTCTAAAGCAACATGATAGGAAGCTCTTGTATTTCAGAAGAACAGAATATGAGTTGGCCTACTGTTGGCGTATGTTATCTGGCTATGCTCCATGCCATAGGCTGTAGGCATGTTCATTTAGAAGACAAGATATGCTTAAGTCCCGTGCCATTATTTTATCTGATTTTATAGAAAGAGGCATATAATTGAACTTAGCTGAAGAAAATATAAATATATTTTTCCCATTAGTGAGTGCGCATATGAAGTGGCTGTATTGAGTGTAAAAGTTATCATTTGAAACAGGTCCTATATGCTAGATTGAGAGTTATTTGTAACTTTAGTTGTGAATGATACAAACCTTAGACTGTCTTCTAAATCAAAACAGCATGGTACAACTATAGGCTGTTGATGATTTGAGAAAGTAGCACAAAAAAAGCTTGCACTCTGTTCCTTGCCTCAGGCTGCACAGCTGTTCTCATCAAGTTATCATATTTTCACTGATCAGACTATTCTCAATTGAGTCTTGTCTTTACTAATATGTAAACAGTTTCGATTTAGAATAGCCCGTTATCACATGGGCAGGCGAAAAAATACATGTCATCTGCATGCACTCAAAGTGAATGGAGGCGGTGCTTTTCCGCCAATCCATTTTGTAGGTTACTTTTGTAGGCTACGTCTAGTAGAGGTTGACAGGGAGTGAAAAGTAATTCCTGTCCCATCTTGTCATGTTAGTTATTTCCCTGTACTGTTCCTGATCTTGCAACAGTTCTATAACCTCAGAACTTTCATGTCCCTTCCATATTAAAAAAATCACTCCCGTCCCGTGCTCATTTTTGCGCCAGAAATGTGTAGGCTATTATTTGTTTTGGAAGTATTGAAAATAATTTCAGTAATTCAATATGCGACAGTGAAATGTAGTTGTCTTACCTGCACTTACTGTAGGCCGAAGTCTCCGTATTCTAAATGACCTAAATGTAGATGATTAAGGCTGGAGGATGAGGACAGACCCCAGCAGGATGGTCTGCTCAGCACCTTCATAAAACTGTAGCCTACAGCTGAACACTGTATACCATATGAACATTTACAACACATTAACATTTACAACTTGAACATAAAACACAAAATTAACCTGAGCGTCAGTACTGCATAAGTCAATCTATTTATATATCACTCTTCACCTCAGATGGCATGGGTTTAGTTAAATACGCAAACAATTGGGTTTGAAGGTAAACTTGTTAGGAGTAGAGCTTCATGCCGCTTGTCCTGCTCTCTGAGAGGTAGGCCACACAAGCTCACAGAAAGGGACCGCCGAGTGCTGAAGCACCTGTCCTTGGTTGCAACACTCACTACCAAGTTTCAAACTGCCTCTGGAAGCAACGTCGGCACAAGAACTGTTCGTCGGGAGCTTCATGAAATGGGTTTCCATGGCCGAGCAGCCACACACAAGCTTAAGATCACCATGCCAAGTGTCGGCTGGAGTGTTGCCACCATTGGACTCTGGAGCAGTGAAAACACGTTTTCTGGAGTGACGAATCACGCTTCACCATCTGGCAGTCCGACGGCTGGATCTGGGTTTGGCGGATGCCAGGAGAACGCTACCTGCCCCAATGCATAGTGCCATCTGTAAAGTTTAGTGGAAGAGGAATAATGGTCTGGGGCTGTTTTTCATGGTTCAAGCTAGACTTCTTAGTTTCAGTGAAGGGAAATGTTAATGCTAGAGCATACAATGACATTCCAGACAATTCTGTGCTTCCAACTTTGTGGAAACAGTTAGGGGATGGCCTTTTCCTGTGCCCGACCTCACTTGTATCCAAGATGGCATAGCAGTTCAGACGTCTTTTGTCCTCGTCTTGTCGTGTCCTATATATATATATATATACACACACAACTTTTTTCACGTACCTTTTTATATATATTTTTTAATTTTCCATAAACTCATCTTCAAAACACTCTCCTGCAACCCGCCTCACCAATTTATATTTATAAAAAAAGTATTATTTACCTCAAATCTGTAATCCTCCAAGAAGCTAGCCAGGAGCTAGCCAGGAGCTAATCCAGAAGCTAATCCAGAAGCTAGTTAGCTTCTTTACTGGCTAATTGTTAGTATTCAGCTAACCACGGTTTGTGGTCATCAGCTATCCTTTAGCTCGAAAATCTATCGCCAGTTTTGTACGGCTCGGAACGGAACATACCGGTCCAATTTTTCTCTCCATGTCCCTGGATTTCAACTGCTAACTCTGGACATTCATACCTGGATCTCACAGCTAGCTAGCTGCTATCCGCGTGACGTTATCTACCCGAAGGAGTTATCCGGCTGGCTCCTCCGTCGCGACGTTACCTGAACGCCCATCTGCGGCCCGCTAACAGTCTTATCGGCTGCTATCTGAATAGACAATCGGACAATTTTTAAAAATGGATTTATATCTATATTTTTTTCTTCTTGGGCCTCTAACTATATCTATTGTTTTTTTGTTTTGTGATTTGGATTAATCCCCTCTACCACACGGAACACCACCAATCTACTGACGGAACGCAAGAGGTGGCTAATAACAGACCTCCATCCTATGCTAGCTTGCTACCGATGGCCTGGCTAGCTGTCTAAATCGCCGTGACCCCCAACCAACCTCTCTACTCACTGGACCCTTTTGATCACTCGACTAAGCATGCCTCTCCTTAATGTCAATATGCCTTGTCCATTGCTGTTCTGGTTAGTGTTTATTGGCTTATTTCACTGTAGAGCCTCTAGTCCTGCTCACTATACCTTATCCAACTTATTAGTTCCACCACCCACACATGCAATGACATCTCCTGGTTTCAATGATGTTTCTAGAGACAATATCTCTCTCCATCACTCAATACCTAGGTTTACCTCCACTGTATTCACATCCTACCATACCTTTGTCTGTACATTATACCTTGATGCTATTTTATCGCCCCCAGAAACCTCCTTTTACTCTCTGTTCCAGACGTTCTAGACGACCAATTCTTATTGCTTTTAGCCGTACCCTTATTTTACTCCTCCTCTGGCGATGTAGAGGTGAATCCAGGCCCTACAGTGCCTAGCTCCATTCCTTTTCCCCAGGCGCTCTCTTTTGACGACTTCTGTAACCGTAATAGCCTTGGTTTCATGCATGTTAACATTAGAAGCCTCCTCCCTAAGTTTGATCTATTCACTGCTTTAGCACACTCTGCCAACCCGGATGTTCTAGCTGTGTCTGAATCCTGGTTTAAGAAGACCACCAAAAATTCTGACATTTTAATCCCAATCTACAACATTTTCAGACAAGATAGAACTGCCAAAGGGGGCGGCGTTGCAATCTACTGCAAAGATAGCCTGCAGAGTTCTGTCCTACTATCCAGGTCTGTACCCAAACAATTTGAACTTCTACTTTTAAAAATCCACCTCTCTAAAAACAAGTTTCTCACCGTTGCCTGCTGGTAGGTAGGTAGGTAGGTAGGTATCTCAAATGATTGCCTCGCCTGGTTCACCAACTACTTCTCTGATAGAGTTCAGTGTGTCAAATCGGAGGGTCTGCTGTCCATACCTCTGGCAGTCTCTATGGGGGTGCCACAGGGTTCAATTCTTGGACCGACTCTCTTCTCTGTATACATCAATGAGGTCGCTCTTGCTGCTGGTGAGTCTCTGATTCACCTCTACGCAGACGACACCATTCTGCATACTTCTGGCCCTTCTTTGGACACTGTGTTAACAACCCTCCAGGCAAGCGTCAATGCCATACAGCTCTCCTTCCGTGGCCTCCAATTGCTCTTAAATACAAGTAAAACTAAATGCATGCTCTTCAACCGATCGCTACCTGCACCTGCCCGCCTGTCCAACATCACTACTCTGGACGGCTCTGACTTAGAATACGTGGATAACTACAAATACTTAGGTGTCTGGTTAGACTGTAAACTCTCCTTCCAGACCCATATCAAACATCTCCAATCCAAAGTTAAATCTAGAATTGGCTTCCTATTTCGCAACAAAGCATCCTTCACTCATGCTGCCAAACATACCCTTGTAAAACTGACCATCCTACCAATCCTCGACTTTGGCGATGTCATTTACAAAATAGCCTCCAATACCCTACTCAACAAATTGGATGCAGTCTGTCACAGTGCAATCCGTTTTGTCACCAAAGCCCCATATACTACCCACCATTGCGACCTGTACGCTCTCGTTGGCTGGCCGTCGCTTCATACTCGTCGCCAAACCCACTTGCTCCATGTCATCTACAAGACCCTGCTAGGAAAAGTCCCCCCTTATCTCAGCTCGCTGGTCACCATAGCATCTCCCACCTGTAGTACACGCTCCAGCAGGTATATCTCTCTAGTCACCCCCAAAACCAATTCTTTCTTTGGCCGCCTCTCCTTCCAGTTCTCTGCTGCAAATGACTGGAACGAACTACAAAAATCTCTGAAACTGGAAACACTTATCTCCCTCACTAGCTTTAAGCACCAACTGTCAGAGCAGCTCACAGATTACTGTACCTGTACATAGCCCACCTATAATTTAGCCCAAACAAATACCTCTTTCCCTACTGTATTTAATTTATTTATTTATTTTGCTCCTTTGCACCCCATTATTTTTAATTTCTACTTTGCACATTCTTCCATTGCAAATCTACCATTCCAGTGTTTTACATGCTATATTGTATTTACTTTGCCACCATGGCCTTTTTTTGTCTTTACCTCCCTTATCTCACCTCATTTGCTCACATCGTATATAGACTTGTTTATACTGTATTATTGACTGTATGTTTTTACTCCATGTGTAACTCTGTTATTGTATGTGTCGAACTGCTTTGCTTTATCTTGGCCAGGTCGCAATTGTAAATGAGAACTTGTTCTCAACTTGCCCTACCTGGTTAAATAAAGGTGAAATAAATAAATAATACTATTGTGGCTGAATGGAAGCAAGTCCATGCAGCAATGTTCCAACATCTAGTGGAAAGCCTTACCAAACGTGTGAAGTTTGTTATTGCAGTGAAGGGGGGGGTCCAACTCCATATTAATGTCCATGATTTTTGGAATGATGTTCGATGACTTTGGTTCCTTGAGCTTGGTTCCTTCATTGTTAAAGACAACTATCATATTTAGCTAAAACATTGCTCTTTCCTTGGCTCTAATGTTAGTGATGGTCCTTGGCTGGAGCAAGACGTTGCAATTCCTCCATCAAAGGCTTCATCATTTATCCTTCTGACATAGGTTAGCATTTGAGGTAGCCTCATGACTGGCTACAAATGGAGCAAGGCGCAAGAGTGAGGGGAGGGGGGAAATGACTGACTTTCCTTTTTTTAAATTAAATGATATTAAGTAATCTATATTAGGCCTAGCCTACAGTTGGGGCTCCCGATCCAGTGCCTGGTTCGATTCCAGGCTGTATCACAACCCACCATGATTGGGAGGCCCATAGGGCGGCGCACAATTGGCCCAACGTCATCCGTGTTAAGGTTTGGCCGGGGTAGGCTGTCATTGTAAATAAGAATTTGTTCTTAACTGACTTAAATAAATTAACTGGTTTTATATAGAGAAATCTTTGGAGGGAGTTGAAAGTCCGTGTTGCCCAACAACAGCCCCAAAACATCACTGCTCTAGAGGAGATCTGCATGGAGGAATGGGCCAAAATACCAGCAACAGTGTGAAAACCTTATGAAGACTTATAGAAAACGTTTGACCTCTGTCATTGCCAACAAAGGGTATATAACAAAGTATTGAGATAAACTTTTGTTATTGACCAAATTCTTATTTTCCACCATCATTTGCAAATAAATTCATTAAAAACCCTACAATGTGATTTTCTTTCTCATTTTGTCTGTCGTAGTTGAAGTGTACCTATGATGAAAATTACAGGCCTCATCTTTTTAAGTGGGGGAACTTGCACAATTGGTGGCTGACTAAATACTTTTTTTGCCCCACTGTATAATTCTTAACTATTCTTGTACTGCTGGTTCCTGTAGACTTTTGATCCTGTCCTGAATTTGACTCTAGAACTAATCTCCCATTCCTACCAGAATCCCAGGGGACCCGTGTCAATGCAGATAGCCCGGTTAGCCAATGTGCGGGAGCACTGGTTGGTTGGGCCAATTTAGGTAGTATGTACATGAATGTATAGTTAAAGTGACTATGCATTTATGATAAACAGAGAGTAGCAGCAGCGTAAACAGGGTTGGGGACACACACACACAAAATGCAAATTGCCCGGGTAGTCATTTGATTACCTGTTCAGGAGTCTTGGTGTGATTTTTGATTGCATTTGCATTGATAACAATGGTTAGATGGACAATAGACCCCTGAGTACCAAGCCGTTAGGACCTGATGGCCAGTTGGGTACTACCAAAGCATGTCCAGAGTAGAGGTTGACCGATAAATTAGGGCGGATTTCAAGTTTTCATAACAATCGGTAATCTGCATTTTGGACATCGATTATGGCCGATTACATTGCACTCCACGAGGTGACTGCGTGGCAGGCTGACTACCTTTTTTATGCAAGCGCAGCAAGAGCCAAGGTAAGTTGCTAGCTAGCATTAAACTTATCTTTTAAAAAACAATCAATCTTAACATAATCACTAGTTAACTACACATGGTTGATGATATTACTAGTTTATCTAGCTTGTCCTGCTTGCATGTAGTCGATGTGGTACCTGTTAATTTATCATTGAATCACAGCCTACTTCGCCAAACGGGTGATGATTTAACAAGCACATTCGCGAAAAAAGCACAGTCGTTGCACCAATGTGTACCTAACCATAAACATCAATGCCTTTCTTAAAATCAATACAAATGTATATCTTTTTTTAAACCTGCATATTTAGTTAATATTGCCTGCTAACATGAATTTCTTTTAACTAGGGAAATTGTCACTTCTCTTGCGTTCTGTGCAAGCAGAATCCGGGTATATGCAGCAGTTTGGGCTTCCTGGCTCGTAGCGAACTGTGTGAAGACCAGTGCTTCTTAACAAAGACCGTAATTAATTTGCCAGAATTGTACATAATTATTTACATAACGTTGAAGGTTGTGCAATGTAACCACAATATTTAGACTTAAGGATGCCACCCGTTAGATAAAATAAGGAACGGTTCCATATTTCACTGAAAGAATACTTTTTTTTCTCAATGATAGTTTCTGGATTTTATCATATTAATGACCTACGGCTCGCATTTCTGTGTTATATTATAATTAAGTCTATGATTTCATAGAGCAGTCCGACTGAGCGTTGGTAGGCAGCAGCAGGCTCGTAAGCATTCATTCAAACAGCACTTTCCTGCATTTGCCAGCAGCTCTTCGCTGTGCTTCAAGCATTGTGCTGTTTATGACTTCAAGCCTATCAACGCCTGAGATTAGGCTGGCAATACTATAGTGCCTATAAGAACATCCAAGAATAGTCAAAGGTATATGAAATACAAATGTTATAGAGAGAAATAGTCCTATAACTACAACCTAAACCGTATTGCCTGTGAATATTGAAGACTCATGTTAAAAGGAACCACCAGCTTTCATATGTTCTGAGCAAGAAACTTAAACGTTAGCTTTTTTAGATGGCAAATATCGCGCTTTTACTTTAATCTCCAACACTTTGTTTTTGCATTATTTAAGCCAAATTGAACATGTTTCATAATTTATTTGAGACTAAATAGATTTTATTGATGTATTAAGTTAAAATAAGTGTTCATTCAGTATTGTTGTCATTATTACAAATGTATATAAAACTCGGCTGATTTAATAGACATTGGCTTTTTTTGGTCCTCCAATAATCTGTATCGGCGTTGAAAAATCATAATCGGTCGACCTCTAGTCCAGAGTGCATAAAAGGAGATTACCGTGGCTCAACGGTCTTGTGGAATTTTACTGTAGTCATGACTCATGACTGCCGGTGTGGCGCTAATACAGCCACCTAGGGTTGAGCGATATGACCATATCTTTTCATCATTTACACTATCATTCAAATGTTTGGATACACCTACTCATTCCAGGGTTTAATTTTTTAAATTTTATTTTTAAATGGACCATTTCTACATTGTTTTTTGGGGGGGTTGTATCATTTGATTTACACAACATGCCTACCACCTTGAAGATGCAAAATATTTTTTTGTGAAACAAACAAGAGAAGACACGCATGCTCAAGTTCTGTTTTTGTGTGTGTAACTATTCACCCCCCCCCTACTTTGTAGAGCCACCTTTTGCAGCAATTATACCCCAAGACACTTGCAGCTGTGTCTCTATAAGCTTAGCACATCTAGCCACTGGAATGTTTGCCCATTCTTCAAGGCAAAACTTCTCCAGCTCCTTCAAGTTGGATGGGCTCTGCTGGTGTACAGCAATCTTTAATTCATACCACAGATTCTCAATTGGATTGAGGTCTGGGCTTTGACTAGGCTATTCCAAGGCATTTAAATGTTGCCACTGAAGTGTTGCTTTAGCAGTATGCTTAGTGTCATTGTCCTGCTGGAAGGTGAAACTCCATCCGTCTCAAATCTCTGGAAGACTGAAACCGGTTTCCCCTCAAGAATTTCCCTGTATTTAGCGCCATTCATCATCCATTCAATTCTGACTAGTTTCCCAGTTCCTGCCGATGGAAAAACATCCCCACAGCATGATGCTGCCACCACCATATTTCAATGTGGGGATGGTTTTCTCGGGGTGATGAGAGGTGTTGGGTTTGCGCCATCCCTTGATTGCCAAAATGCTCAATTTTAGTCTCATCTGACCAGAGTACCTTCTTCAATATGTTTTGGAAGTCTCCCACATGCCTTTAGGCAAACACCAAATGTGTTTGCTTATTTTTTTTCTTTTAATTAAGCAATGGCTTTTTTTCTGGCCATTCTTCTGTAAAGCCCTGCTCTGTAGAGTATATGGCTTAAAGTGGTCCTATGGACAGATACTCCAATCTCCACTGTGGAGCTTTGCTGCTCCATCAGGGCTACCTTTGATCTCTTTGTTGCTTCTCTGATTAATGCCCTTCTTGCCTAGTCTCTGAGTTTTGGGCGGGGGCCCTCTCTTGGCAGGTTTGTTGTGGTGCTATATTCTTTCTCTCTTTTTTAATAACGGATTTAATGGGACTCCATGGGATGTTCAAAGTTTAATATCCAAACCCTGATCTGTGCTTCTCCACAACTTTGTTCCTGACCTGTTTGTAGATGTTGGTCTTCATGGTGCCGCTTGCTTGGTGATGCCCCTTGCTTAGTGGTCAAACTGTCCACTTAGGAAGCAACACTGGTTGACAATAAATTTCACATGCTGTTGTGCAAATGGAATAGACAACAGGTGGAAATTATAGGCAATTAGCAAGACACCCCCAATAAAGGAGTGGTTCTGCAGGTGGTGACCACAGACCATTTCTCAGTTCCTATGCTTCCTGGCTGATGTTTTGGTCACTTTTGAATGCTGGCGGTGCTTTCACTCGTGGTAGCATGAGACGGAGTCTACAACCCACACAAGTGGCTCATGTAGTGCAGCTCATCCAGGATGGCACATCAATGCGAGCTGTGGCAAGGTTTGCTGTGTCTGTCAGCGTAGTGTCCAGAGCATGGAGGCGCTACCAGGAGACAGGCCAGTACATCAGGAGACGTGGAGGAGGCCGTAGGAGGGCAACAACCCAGCAGCAGGACCGCTACCTCCGCCTTTGTGCAAGGAGGGGCACTGCCAGAGCCCTGCAAAATGACCTCCAGCAGGCCACAAATGTGCATGTGTCTGCTCAAACGGTCAGAAACAGACTCCATGAGGGTGGCATGAGGGCCCGACGTCCACAGGTGGGGGTTGTGCTTACAGCCAAACACTGCAGGACGTTTGGCATTTGCCAGAGAGAACACCAAGATTGGCAAATTTGCCACTGGTGCCCTGTGCTCTTCACAGATGAAAGCAGGTTCACACTGAGCACATGTGACAGGCGTGACAGAGTCTGGAGACGCAGTGGAGAACGTTCTGCTGCCTGCAACATCCTCCAGCATGACCGGTTTGGCGGTGGGTCAGTCATGGTGTGGGGTGGCATTTCTTTGGGGAGCCGCACAGCCCTCCATGTGCTCGCCAGAGGTAGCCTGACTGCCATTAGGTACCGAGATGAGATCCTCAGACCCCTTGTGAGACCATATGCTGATGCGGTTGGCCCTGGGTTCCTCCTAATGCAAGACAATGCTAGACCTCATGTGGCTGGAGTGTGTCAGCAGTTCCTGCAAGAGGAAGGCATTGATGCTATGGACTGGCCCGCCCGTTCCCCAGACCTGAATCCAATTGAGCACATCTGGCACATCATGTCTCGCTCCATCCACCAACGCCACGTTGCACCACAGACTGTCCAGGAGTTGGTGGATGCTTTAGTCCAGTTCTGGGAGGAGATCCCCCAGGAGACCATCCGCCGCCTCATCAGGAGCATGCCCAGGTGTTGTAGGGAGGTCATACAGGCACGTGGAGGCCACACACACACTACTGAGCCTCATTTTGACTTGTTTTAAGGACATTACATCAAAGTTGGATCAGCCTGTAGTGTGGTTTTCCACTTTAATTTTGAGTGTGACTCCAAATCCAGACATCCATGGGTTGATAAATTTGATTTCCATTGATCATTTTTGTGTGATTTTGTTGCCAGTACATTCAACTATGTAAAGAAAAAAGTATTTAATAAGAATATTTCATTCATTCAGCTCTAGGATGTTATTTTAGTGTTCCCTTTATTTTTTGAGCTGTGTGTGTGTGTGTGTATATATATATATTTATTACTGAGATCATGTGACACTTTGAATGCACACAGGTGGACTTTATTTAACTAATTATGTGACTTCTGAAGGGAATTTGTTGCACCAGATCTTATTTAGGGACTTTATAGCAAAGGGGTGAATACATATGCACGCACCACTTTTTAAAATATATTTTTTTACTTCTTTTTAAAAAAAATTCACTTGACCAGTTTGGACTATTTTGTGTATGTCCATTACATGAAATCCAAATAAAAATCTATTTAAATTACAGGTTGTAATGCAACAAAATAGGAAAAAACGCAGAGGGGGATGAATACCTTTGGAAGACACTGTATGAAATAACACATGGAATCATATAGTAACCAAAAAAGTGTTAAACAAATAAATTGAGATTCTTGAGATTTTTCAAAGTAGCTACCCTTTGCCTTGATGACAGCTTTGCACACTGTTGGCATTCTCTCATCCAGCTTTGTAATTTAATCATCTGGAATGCATTTCAATTAACAGGTGTTCCTTGTTAAAGGTTTGAGACAATCACTTGTGTTGTGACCAAGCTAGGGTGGTATATAGAAGATAGCCCTTTTTTGGTAAAAGACCAAGTCCATATTATGGCATGAACTGCTCAAATAAACAATGAGAAACCACAGTCCATCATTACTTTGAGGCATGAAGTTCAGTCAATCCGGAAAATTTTAAGAACAAGAAAGTTTCTTCCAGTGCAATTACAAAAACCATCAAGCGCTATGATGACACTCATGAGGATAGCCACAGGAAAGGAAGACCCAGAGTTACCTCTTCTGCAGAGGATAAGTTCATTCGAGTTACCAGCCTCAAAATTGCAACCCAAATATATTCTTCAGAGTTCAAGTAACAGAAACATCTCAACATCATCCTTTTCAGAGGAGACTGCATGAATCAGGCCTTCATGGCCGAATCGCTGCAAAGAAACCACTTCTAACAGACAGCAATAAGTAGAACACACTTGTTTGGGCCAAGAAACAAGAACAATGGACATTAGGCTGGTGGAAATCTATCCTTTTGGTCTGAGTCCGAATTTGCCATTTTTGGTTCCAACTGCTGTGTCTTTTGAGATGCGTAGTAGGTGAGCGGATGATCTCCGCATGTCTCGTTTCAACCGTGAAGCATGGAGGAAGAGGTGTGATGGTGTGGGAGTGCTTTGCTGGTGAAACGGTCTTTAAAATATATATATATATATATATATTCAAGGCATGCTTAACCAGCATGGCTACCACAGCATTCTGCAGCGATACGCCATCCCATCTGGTTTGCGCTTAGGGGGAAGATTAATTTGTATTTTAACAGGACAATGACCCAACACCTCCAGGCTGAGTGATGTATCAGATGACCTGGCCTCCACAATCACCCGACCTAAACCCAATTGAGATGGTTTTGGATGAGTTGGACTGCAGAGAGAAGAAAAAGCAGCCAACAAGTGCTCAGCATATGTGGGAACTCTCAAGACTGTTGGAAAAGCCTTCCAGGTGAAGCTGGTTGAGAGCATGCTAAGAGTTTACAAAGCTGGCAAAGGGTGGCTACATATAAAATGTATTTGGATTTGTTTAACACTTTGGTTACTACATGATTCCATATGTTATTTCATAGTTTTGATGTCTTCGCTATTATTCTACAATGTAGAAAATAAAAAGAAACCCTGGAATGAGGTGTCCAAACTTTTTTGAATGATACCGTACACCTTAATATATTTTCTCTAAATAAGCATTGCACAATTTAAAGGTCAACCACACTGCATTTGAATCAGTCAGCAATAATCTAATGAATGCAGGGCTTGTGAAGTTGTACCTAAATATAAGCCATCCACAACCATTAGTCCAATAATTTAATTATTGTATCAAAATAGTTTAACCTGCTTTTTCTTTTGTAATAAGCACTATCTGGCCTTCAAGTCTGTCTATGAAAATGCCATTTTTTTTGTCACAAATGTAACTAGAACCATGCATAATGCACATTCACTAATGATAACTTCTTGTAGCAGGCATTAAACTATAGAAATTAACACAGGTCTCATCAACAATGTCTCAAGCCAACTTGCTAGTGATTAGCCAGCTAATCTTTGTATTTCAAGTTTAGCCAACTTGGATCTATTTGAACAGTTGAATTGTTATGAACATACCCTTCTGTCTGTCTCCAACTGTTTGAAAAGCATGTTCGCCTGTACACTGTTCAGATGTTGAAATCAAGTCGCCTATCTTATTTCTCAGAAGGAGAACGAGTTGCCAATTCCATATATAATTGTGTTTTATGCTTATTGCACATTTGTAAAACAGACTTGACAGCTAAGTATAACGTTATTTGGTGCCCCAATACAGTGCGTCAAACTGAGCATTCATTTTCCAGCATCAATATTCATTGATACTCTCATTTTAGTCACTACTCTACACGCAATTTGAGTAATTGAGACAACTTTCATAATGATACCCTTTTTAACTTCTCCTTTATTACAGTAAGATAATGTTTCAATGTGTTTGTCCATGTGACCGATTTCTGTTGGACCAAACCTCAAATGCAAATAGCGAGTTGAAACTGCTTTTTAGAGATGATGTGATCTCTCTCTCTCAACTGTGTTGGTGAGAGAGGTAGGGGGAGGGGCTCAGGGTGTGTGTGTGTTTGTAAACCATAGAGGAAGAGGCAAACCGAGAGGTTTCACTCTTGCTAAAATCTCTCTAAAATAAGGCCAATGCGTTTCTACAGTATGGGCTTATTTTGGACATTAGCTTGTCTGCTGCCTTTTGGACAATGATTCCCATTGTTAGGGCGGAGACGTGTATAATGACGAGATGGATACACAGATCTCTGGTGTAAATGGGAAGGTGCACACAGCTAAGGAGCGAAGGAGACGAGACTAAAAATACAACGCGAGAACAAGCGGACATAAACACATGAAAAATAACACAACCTTGATTTGTGCAATACAGACATTTGGAATATCGTGCAAAGACATTCATTTGAAAGACTGCCCAGCCCTGCAGTCACCGCAACAGCCCTATACATGACGACTGACAAACACGTGCCAATTTAATTCCACAAAATGATACAAATTAACCTATAGACCGTTAAGCATGACCAGATGTATTTTCAGAGGCTAACCAGTTAACCATTAACAATCCCTAGTGATTGCGCTTTGAACTTCATTGGAACGAGTACACCTTTTCTCTGAATCCAGCAAAACAAAAACTAGAATGTAGATTGGAGATAAAGAATTTAATCCACATTCTGTCCTTAGGTTGGAAAGTTCTGTTGTTCCTAAACTCCACCCGTGGCACTCTTGTGTATTGAGCGCCAACTCTAATAGAAACGTTTCAACCCTCCCTATTTGTTTCATTGAGTTTTGAAGAAAGCTTTACTAATCCTTCCACAAAAGCAGAGTGCCTTGTAAACTCTGAAAGGGATGGAATAGACTATTAGAAATAGCCAATTATCTGTTGCCAAACCTGAAATAATATGAAATACTTATATGCTCATCAGAGCCAAAACCACCTAGGTTTTATGAATGTAAGAATGCAACAATTTATGATATTTAGCATTAGACACTGACAGTACTGACAACTGTGTTTCACAGTGCGGCGGGAGGTGAGATCTTTGACTACTGTGACTGTGATGAGCTGCTCCCAGAGGGCCAGATCACACGCCTGATCAGACAGATGCTGGAGGGCGTCCACCTCCTCCACCAGACCAGCGTGGTGCACCTGGACCTCAAGGTCTGTCCCTCCACCCCTCTTAATGCACACACACACACAGACTAGTTTACAAACAGAAGTGCACTGCGCACACACGCATACAACAACATGTGCATACACCTAAAATACACTTCTCAAGTTTATTTGCTCCCTTTATTAATCTTTACATCACCACCTGCATATTTACATTTTACCAGAACGACTTACAGGAGCAGTTAGGGTTAAGTGCCTTGCTCAAGGACGCAACGACAGATTGTTCACCTAGTCAGCTTGGGGATTCAAACCAGTGACTTTTTGGTTACTGGCCAAACGCCCTTAACTGCTAGGATACCTGCCGCCCCACTTCTCCCCTGTAAACATGATCACATGCAGAAAGGATTGTGCTGTATACAGCTGTATTATGATCCTGCACAAACTTATGTCACCCTATTGGACTACTCTTCCCTCTTTCTTACAGCCCCAGAACATTCTCTTAACCAGCCTGGCTCCACTGGGGGACATAAAGATTGTGGACTTTGGCCTGGCGCGCAAACTGGGCACAGTCGGAGAGCTCCGAGAGATCTTGGGCACGCCCGAGTACGTGGGTAAGGCAACGTCCATTTAACTTACGTCCAACATTCCCTAAACCAGTTGCAAATAAGTCTGACTTTCTGACTTTCTACACTATCAATGTTGCCTCTCTTTCTCCCTTGTTATTCCATTCTAAACTACGAGCTTAGCTCCAGAAATTCTAAACTACGAGCCTATCACCACAGCAACTGACTTGTGGTGAGTCATCACAATCAACACTATCAAATTCAATGACTGTTGATAGATATGTGCGTCCGTGCCTGCCTGCCTGAGGCACTTGTGTGAAGTGTGTGTTTGCAGGTCAACATGCGTGTGTACTCTGACACATTTGTACTAACTGTGTTCTGGGTGTGTTGTTCCTAAGGAGTGTGGGGGTGATAGCCTACATGCTGGTGACGGGTGAGTCTCCGTTTGCAGGGGACGACAAACAGGAGACGTACCTGAATGTGTCCCAAGTCAATGTGGACTACAGCCAAGAGGCCTTCTCCAGGGTGTCGGAGCTCGCCGTCGACTTCATCCGCAAGCTGCTGGTCAAAACACCAGAGTAAGTGGGAATGTTGCAGACCAATAAAAGTTCAGGGAATTCAAATCATAAGGGAAGTACTGCTACTGACTGGAAGTGTTGTCACAAATTGTGTTTAGCAATACAGATGATAATGAATGAATTCTTGTTTTTGTACTTACTATATACCTTTTTTCATTTTAAATATTTGTGTTTTGTGAGATATAAATTCAGCTAGAACTTTCACCTCTTGGTGTTCACTTTGGTCTGTCTTCACCCTCTCCACACAGGGACAGGTCCAGTGCAGCCGACTGCATGACCCACCCCTGGCTGTGGCATCAATACCCAATTACCGAGCCCATCACGCCACGTACACCCCGCGAGAGGAGCAGCGGTAACAAGTGGGCCGCCCCACCCGAGGACCCAGAAGACAAGGAGAACTTCACCTTGGACTCGCACCACACCCACGCCAAGAGGTTTCGGTTTGAGGTGGAGACGCCCGCCTCCGACTTTTGAGGGGGAAAGAGCGACGCAAGCGCCCTCCCTCCTGCGACCTCCCCTTATGATTTTATTGGTTTTATGCAGCAATGAACCTGCAGGCAGCACTGTTGCCTACCCAAGAGCTATTCAGTTCTGTTCTACCGCTCGCTTGTATCCAGTGTGTCCAGCCAAACCAAAGTTAACCAGCTTACTTTGTGATCTAATGAGTAATAGTATTTTATAGTGAGCTGTTTTTGTCTTTTGTTTTGTCTGGTTCATTTATGTCCCTGAATCTACAGAGAATGGGTGGCCAGGTATATCTTAAGGGAAAACTATGCTATACTGTTTTTCCACAAACTTTTAAGAGACATTTTAAACAGTCAGCATATTATTACTTGACCATTTTTGCCAGAATGCTAATAAGTTGTCGTAAGTGTTCTTAGATGCCCCAAAGTATTTTTTGTATTTTGTGCTAAAAGCATTCGAAAGAACACTGAGCTGTGCATATACAAGCTAAATCAGTCTATTTGAGGTCGTGAAAGTAAAGTATCCTCGTACTATATGCTTAATTGCTTGACCCAAGATGTGCATTACCTCCCTACTCTCAAACAAGCATCAGCTTCGGGCCATGGCTTATGCCGAGTGGCATATTCCATTCCATTCCATCTGACATTCCCTTGTCTAGTTCTTAGACACTCTACAACACACCACATCTGAAAACACGTCATTGAAGACAGGTTTTCTATGCACACATTACCCAGCTTTGGCCTGCATAATAAGTAAGCCAATGAGTCACGCTATTTTCTGTCAATTACAGTGTTTATTGTTTACCTGAACTCTCCTGGTTTACAATTCCACAGTAATAGAGGCGGTTTAAGAGGGCTCTAAAAAAGGTGACTCATGGACAGTTCACACCACACCCATGCTTACTCAAATGTTTCTGCAAAGTTGTCAGTTCCTCTTTAATCATTAGCTTAAGGCAAATGTGACTGAAGCACTTTCTATTTATCATCTGGGTATTCATCATGAATTACTGGAAAATAACCATGTCCTCTGAAGTGTTTTTAATTCCATGTTTTTTTTAAAACGATAACTTGAAAACAAATTATTTTCTGATGTTCACCAAAGTAATCTAATCTGTATCCCTTTAATCAACATTAAAAAGCTATTCCATTTTTCTAGGGCTAGGAGTCCTTTAAAGCTCAATGGGAATCAGGTACCGTGCATTTGGAAAGTATTCAGACCCTGACTTTTTCTACATTTTGTTAATGTACAGCCTTGTTCTAAAATTGATTAAATAGTTTTTTCCCCCCTTCAATCTACACACAATACCCCATAATGACAAAGCAAAAACAGGTCTTTAGAAGCACATTTGGCAACAATTACAGCCTTGAGTCTTCTTGGGTATGACGCTACAAGCGTGGCACAACTGTATTTGGGGAATTTTTCTCTGCAGATCCTCTCAAGCTCTGTCCGGTTGGATGGGGAGCGTTTCAGTTCTCTCCAGGGATGTTCGATCGGGTTCAAGTCCAGGCTCTGCTGGGTCACTCAAGGACATTCAAAGACTTGTCCCGAAGCCACTTCTGTGTTGTCTTGGCTGTGTGCTTAGGGTTGTTGTCCTGTTGGAAGGTGAACCTACGCCCCAGTCTGAGGTCCAGAGCGTTCTCGAGCAGGTTTTCATCAAGGATCTCTGTACTTTGCTTCATTCATCTTTTATTTGATCCTGACTAGTCTCCCAGTCCCTGCTGCTAAAAAAAAACATTCCCACAGCATGATGCTGCCACCACCATGCTTCACCATAGGGATATTACCAGGTTTCCTTGGCATTTAGGCCAAATAGTTAAATATCGGTGAAGAGAAAAATTGCTGATTAAAGGGATACAGATTAGATTACTTTGGTGAACATCAGAAAATAAGTTGTTTTCAAGTTGTACTTTTTTTTTAAAACATGGAATTAAAAACACTTCAGAGGACATGGTTATTTTCCAGTAATTCATGAAATACCCAGATGATAAATAGAAAGGGCTTCAGTCACATTTGCCTTAAGCTAATGACCTCCCTGACCAAGGCCCTTCTTTAGGAAGAGTCTTGGTGGTTCCAAACTTCTTCCATTTAAGAATGATGGAGGCCACTCTATTCTTGGACCTTCGATGCTGCAGAAATGTTTTTGTGTCCTTCCCCAGAACTGTGCCTCAACAAAAGCCTTTCTCGGAGCGCTACGGACAATTCCTTCAACCTCATGGCTTGGTTTTTGCTCTGACATGCACTGTCAACTGTGGGACCTTTTTATATAGACAGGTATGTGCCTTTCCAAATCATGTCCAATCAATTGAATTAACCACAGGTTAAGTTGTAGAAACATCTCAAGGATGATCAATGGAAACAGGATTCAGTTGAGCTTAATTTCGAGTCTCATAGCAAAGGATCTGAAAAGTGATGTAAATAAGGTATTTCTATTTTTTATAAATAAATAAAAAATATATATTTTTTGCTTTGTCATTATCAGGTATTGTGTGTAGATGTGGATTTTTTTATTTATTGATTTAATACGTTAGTCTTATTCTAAAATGTAACAATGTGGAAGAAGGGAAGGGGTCTGGATACTTTCCGAATTCACTGTATATTGGGAGTCAACAGATTGTCTCTGTATGGAGGTGAATATATTACGTCCTATCCCCTCTTCATTCCATTTCCTCCTTGTCTCAGGGCAAATTACCTTTCACTTTGGTCATTACTATTGTGTGCCTCTTTTTATATTTGCCCTTTTTTATGTACATTTTGTCTAACCTGATTATGAATATAGTTCTATAATGTGATGGTGTTTTGTTTGTTTAGATGTACATTGTGCTTTTATTTAACTGGATTCAGATGGGTTTATTAAGATTATATGGGATATAGTTTATTAAGAATATATGGGATATAGTATTGATAGCATCTCTTAACAAAAATATGTTTTGGTAACGGGTGACATAAAATGTAAATATGCTTTGCTTTTAAAGTGGTGAATGTTTGATATGCGTGAAAGCTTTGGCAAAGTGATTAGAGATGGATTTATAATAGAAAAGATAGGTTTCGGTTATGAGGAAAGGCTATGCCGTTGAGATGCTTGCGGAGAGGACGATAAAATATTTGGGGTTACGGAAGTGATGTGGGTAACGGTTATGGAATTCACTGAATCATGGACAGGAAAACTTTTTAGTAATGCAGTCGATGAACAGGAACATTTTTGAGATATTTGTACAGTGTTACCAGGAGGAGGATTATTTTTGGGATATATGGACGGTCCTAGTACGGCACACTTTTGACAGTGAAGAACATGAATTGGAAGTGCTCTGTTGAGCATTCATTCACATGGAAGCCCATCCACCTGTGAAATTATGAAATAATATACAAATGCTTCAAGGGGTTCTCAGTATTGATCATTGAATCTGGATTGTTATGAAGCCTAACTGCCAGTCGACCTCAACTGAACATGTCAGTTCAAAAATGGTGCGAAGACTTTCTTGTTTGTGGGCCTCAAGGTTTACCAGAGAGATGTCACCGGCCTGGCACACACAATAGCCTTTGTCTTGGAGAGGGACTTCTCCAGTCACAGCCAAGCACTCAATGTATGCTGTCATCCATACGGAGAACTTGAACACCGCTACGTAATTACATTGGTTTAGTAATCATTACCATCAGTTCAAAGCGTTTCAAATGAAAACACAGACGTTTGAGGTGCTGCTGTCACCAATTGGCACAAAGTGGACTTGTACACCTTGATTATTTGTAGGAGCTCAACTGGTGTATGACTTTGATTACCATAGGAGGTTGGTGGCACCTTTTTAATTGGGGAGAATGGTGTGATGATAATGGCTGGAGCAGAATAGGCGGAATGTTTGATGTCATTCCAGACATTATTATGAGCTGTTCAAGTGACAAAAAATGGACTTGATTACAGTCGTAGGAGATTCACTGTTGTAACGCTATTGTTTTGTATTGCTGAGACCAATTGGCACAGTAGTGGACTTGTACAACTTGATTATATTTGTGAGTGCGCCACTGCTTTTTCATTTTGTACGGCTGTCAGAATGGACTTTGACTTACAGACGATCTGGGCCTATGCCCACCTATGGCTGCGCCCCTGCCTAATTGTGAAATCCATAGATTAGGGTGTAATGAATTTATTTCAATTGACTGATTTCCTTATATGAACTGCAACTCTGTAAAATCATTGACATTTTTGCATGTTGTGTTTACATTTTTGTTCAGTATAATATCCAGATATTTCCAGGGACAATTGTTCAGCACTTTTGGAACTACTGTATAACATCAAAATATAGGGGTAGGAGAGGAAGTATGGGGCCCACGTGGGTAACTGGGGGACTCTGATTTGATTGGGTAACTGATTAATAAAGAATTAAAAGAATTAACTGCATAATAAATAAATGTGACTCGTCATAGACGGGAGGAGCCCGCTCTCAATGTCCAAAATACACCAGAGGGCATCATTTATCCAGGTGACTACCTCATGAAGCTGATTGAGAGAATGCCAAGAGTGCGCAAAGCTGTCATCAAGGCAAAGGGTGGGTACTTTGAAGAATCTCAAATGTAAAATATATTTTGATTTGTTTAACACTTTCTTGGTTATTACATGATTCCATATGTGTTATTTCGTAGTTTTGATATCTTCACTATTATTCTGCAATGTAGAAAATAATCTAATTATGTTATTATCAATTGATTAAGCTATTCACTTTCTGTACAATAGAAGATGTTTAAACCCAGACAGCTTTTAGGTGAATACTTGTGACCTCTCGTTGGGTTAAGCCATGGAAGAAGAGTAGCAAACAGTTAAAGATTAAATTTTTCTGCGTTGGTAGGCCTACTCTGCATTGGTAGGCCTACTCTGTCTGGGTTGAAAAGGTAGGCCTAAAGTATCATGCTCAGATTCCTAATGATGTCTCAGATTTAATTATTTGCAAACAAAGACAGTTTCATTGCAAACAAGACACACTGATTTAGCATTCGATTAGATGGAACACACAGGCCTACCTGTCTGTTCTTAGCCTGTAATTTCAGTCATTTGTGTGGTATTAAAAAACATTCTTCTAATATGTAAAATTACATAGTTGCATTAAATATTTATAAAATACCATTTTTTTTCTCTGATCTGCAAATATGATGATAGACTCATGCAATGCTTTTACTATATAGGAGATCTTTCCATCCCTACTCTTGTCCACTGTGGTCTGCAATTTTACAACAGTCTGGCCCGCAGGCCTGTGCACTTAAAAATGCCTGTGTTTGCATGTTATGCTTAATGGATGAAGAACATTTTCTTAAACTGCATATCTAAGGCTCTGGTCTATGGTAGACATGTTCTCTGCTATACACTTTGTTTAAATTATTATTTGGGCTATAGGGTAGGGTCACTTGTCTTTTCAGGGAGGGTTTAGGTCAAATATATTTTACTGAAGGGAGGGCAATCTATTTTTATTTCAGAGGATCCAATTTTCTCCATGTAACCCTTATTATTAATAATGTTCACTTCCTAAATGACTAAAATGTCAAATTTAAAGATCATGAGGGCTGATACATTCTCATGTCAGGGTTTATTTTTGGAGAACATGTTCTCTTAGACTGTGGTTATGCACCCGACTCTTTGAAAAAAAAAAGAATAATCTAGATTATTATCTGATATTTCCTCATTTACCACTCCCTACATACCGCTTGCCTGACCAGTCGCCTGCTAGGAAAAGTGCCAGTCTTAAGAGCTATGTATTGAGTTGTCTGACGCCTGGAGAATAATTAATCCCGGGGGGAGAGATTTTACCTTCTTTTCTCAGCCGCACCAGATTTATTTCTAGAATAAATCAAATCAAATGTTTTTTTGTCACATGCTTTGTAAACAACAGGTGTGGACTAACAGTGAAATGCTTACATAGAGAGAAATAATGACACAAGGAATAAATACACAGTGAATACCAGAAGGCAAGGATTTAAAGTGGGAAACAATCCTTCTCCTACAGTACAACACTCATTGGTCTTGGAACAAAATACAAAAGACTTCAAAACTGGAGGAGAGGGTCTCACTGGCTGAGTTTAAAGCTCGAACAGAATGTCATTGTTTTGCGTGGCGTCATTATGCATGTGGGTGTATGTAGTATGTGTGTATATTTGTACAGTGGGGCAAAAAAGTATTTAGTCAGCCACCAATTGTGCAAGTTCTCCCACTTAAAAAGATGAGAGAGGCCTGTAAATTTCATCATAGGTACACTTCATTTATGACAGACAAAATGAGAAGAAAAATAATCCAGAAAATCACATTGTAGGATTTTTAATGAATTTATTTGCAAATTATGGTGGAAAATAAGTATTTGGTCAATAACAAAAGTTTATCTCAATATTTTGTTATATACTCTTTGTTGGCAATGACAGAGGTCAAACGTTTTCTGTAAATCTTCAGAAGGTTTTCACGCACTGTTGCTGGTATTTTGGCTCATTCCTCCATGCAGATCTCCTCTAGAGCAGGGATGTTTTGGGGCTGTTGCTGGGCAACACGGACTTTCAACTCCCTCCAAAGTTGTTCTATGGGGTTGAGATCTGGAGACTAGCTAGGCCACTCCAGGACCTTGAAATGCTTCGAAGCCACTCCTTCGTTGCCCGGGTGGTGTGTTTGGGATCATTGTCATGCTGAAAGACCCAGCCACGTTTCATCTTCAATGCCCTTGCTGATGGAAGGAGGTTTTCACTCAAAATCTCACGATACATGGCCCCATTCATTCTTTCCTTTACACGGATCAGTCGTCCTGGTCACTTTGCAGAAAAACAGCCCAAAGCATTTTGTTTCCACCCCCATGCTTCACAGTAGGTATGATGTTCTTTCGATGCAACTCAGCATCTTTTGTCCTCCAAACACGACGAGTTGAGTTTTTACCAAAAAGTTATATTTTGGTTTCATCTGACCATATGACATTCTCCCAATCTTCTTCTGGATCATCCAAATGCTCTCTAGCAAACTTCAGATGGGCCTGGACATGTACTGGCTTAAGCAGGGGGACACGTCTGGCACTGCAGGATTTGAGTCCCTGGTGGCGTAGTGTGTTACTGATGGTAGGCTTTGTTACTTTGGTCCCAGCTCTCTGCAGGTCATTCACTAGGTCCCCCCGTGTGGTTCTGGGATTTTTGCTCACCGTTCTTGTGATCATTTTGACACCACGGGGTGAGATCTTGCGTGGAGCCCCAGATCGAGGGAGATTATCAGTGGTCTTGTATGTCTTCCATTTCCTAATAATTGCTCCCACAGTTGATTTCTTCAAACCAAGCTGCTTACCTATTGCAGATTCAGTCTTCCCAGCCTGGTGCAGGTCTACAATTTTGTTTCTGGTGTCCTCTGACAGCTCTTTGGTCTTGGCCATAGTGGAGTTTGGAGTGTGACTGTTTGAGGTTGTGGACAGGTGTCTTTTATACTGATAACAAGTTCAAACAGGTGCCATTAATACAGGTAATGAGTGGAGGACAGAGGAGCCTCTTAAAGAAGAAGTTACAGGTCTGTGAGAGCCAGAAATCTTGCTTGTTTGTAGGTGACCAAATACTTATTTTCCACCATAATTTGCAAATAAATTCATAAAAAATCCTACCATGTGATTTTCTGGAATGTATTAAATACATGTTTTTCCTCCCTCATCAATCTAAGCACAATACCCCTTAATGACAAAGAGAAAATAGATTTTTTGACATTTTAGCAAATGTACTTAACTTATTTACATAAGTTTTCAGACCTTTTGCTATGAGACTCGAAAATTGAGCTCAGGTGCATCCTTTCCATTGATCATTCTTGATGTTTCTACAACTTGGAGTCCACCTGTGGTTAATTCAATTGATTGGACATGGTTTTGAAAGGCACACACCTGTCTATATAACGTTCCACAGTTGACAATGCATGTCAGAGCAAAAACCAAGCCATGAGGTCGAAGGAATAGTCCGTAGAGCTGCGAGACAGGATTGTGTCGAGGCACAGATCTGTGGAAGGGTACAAAAAAAGTTCTGCAGCATTGACGGTCCCCAAGAACAGGGTGGCCTCCAATCTTAAATGGAAGAAGTATTGAACCACCAAAACTCTTCCTAGAGCTGGCTGCCCGGCTAAACTGAGCAATCGGGGGAGAAGGGTCTTGGTCAGGGTAGTGATCAAAAACTTGGTCACTCTCAGAGTTTGTCTGTGGAGACCATAAAGGCCTTCCAGAAGGACAACCATCTCTGCAGCACTCCACCGATCAGGACTTTATGATAGTGGCCAGACGGAAGCCACTCCTCAGTGTTACGAATCTCGTTGGCCCGGCAGTCTAGGGGGGGATGGTAATGAGACCCGTAACATAACTCATGCAAATTATAACTGAAAAAGTAACAGTGGGAATAAATAACCACAGACAACTTAAATCTACCGTCAAACACTCATGGTTAATTTTTAAACACACTGTAAAAAGGTGGGGGGGGGGCAGGAAAAGGGGCTGAGCTGGACCCAAGGAAAGAAACAAATATCCAAAAACACCCCTAAACTAGACTAGCCTACTTCAATACAGCTAACTAACTAACCAAAATTACACCGCCCAGTTCTGACTAGTGTTCTAAAACAAAGTATTCCTACGGGTAATGTATGCCCATGAGCGACTTGGCTTGGTACCCCCTTTTCCCACCATCATACAGTCAAACACCATAACCAAAACTCACAGGTGGGACAAAGTGACATGTCGGTGTAAAAACAAACGAGAGCTCAAAGCGAGAGAGAGAGATTGCGAGAGATTGAGACACAAAGAGCTCGAGCTCCTGAGAAAACAACTGACAGGGTTTTTAAACCAACGGAAAGGGAATGTGATAGGGTAAGGGAAAAGGAGCAGGTGTCTTCTGATTGATGACTGATTGGGGAATGATGATTGTCACCTGTGAGGGGAAAAGGAAAGAAACACAGGACACACACACACACAGGATACTTGTATCCATAACACTCAGTAAAAGGCACATGACAGCCCGCCTGGAGTTTGCCAAAAGGCACCTGAAGGACTCTGAGACCATGAGAAACAAGTTTCTCTGGTCTGATGAAACCAACATTGAACTCTTTGGCCTGAATGCAAAGCATCACGTATGGAGGAAACCTGGCACCAACCCTACAGTAAAGCATGGTGGTGTCAGCATCATGCTGTTGGGATGTCTTTCAACGGCAAGGACTGGGAGACTAGTCAGGATCAAGGGAAAGATGAATGGAGCAAAGTATAAAGAGATCCTTGATAAAAACTGCTACAGAGGTGAACTTCTACAGGACAACGACCACAAGCACACAGCCAAGACAACGCAGGAGTGGCCAAGTCTCTGAATGTCCTTGAGTGGCCCAGCCAATGCCCGGATTTGAACCCGATCGAACATCTCTGGAGAGACCTGAAAATAGTTGTGCAGCGACGCTCCCCATCCAAGCTGACAGAGCTTGAGAGGATCTGCATAGAAGAATTGGAGAAACTCCCCAAATACAGGTGTGCCAATGTTAGTAAATGCTATGTAAATGAAATCTTTTTTGGTTACTACATGATTCCATATGTGTTATTTCATAGTTTTGATGTCTTCACTATTATTCTACAATGTACAAAATAGTAATTGGTGATCTGATATGGATCACCAATATTTACATTTCCCAACAGACATGATTGTGGAGATGGATGGATATGTATTCCTAGACACAATAAAATGATATCACATACCTTATCCCAACTGTAGGAGTTGTCAATGTGTTTCTGTTGCAGGGGAGGCAGTGTTGTCTCTCTGTGAGCAGGCCTGTGGGCTGATTGACATGAGTGCCCATGCAGTGGGCCATCCAAAAATGGGCATTGTGCCCTGGAGGACTATGCAAAGGAAGCTAGAGCCATATGCATACACTTTAAGGCTTTTTCTCATCTCAGTATACTTTCATCATACTGTATACAGTTATACAGCGCATTCGAAAAGTACATTTACATAATTTAGCAGATGCTTTTTGTCTAGAGCAACTTACCCTGCGTGCATACATTATCCATACTAGTCCCCCGTGGGAATTGAACCCACAACCCTGGCATTGTACGCGCCATGCTCTACCAACTGAGCTACAAAATATTCAGACCCCTTAAATCTTTCCACCATTTGTTACGTTGCAGCCTTATTCTAAAATGGATTTTAAAAATACAAATCCTCTACAATCTACAAAACAATCTACAAACAGTACCACATAATGACAAAGTGAAAAAAGGTTTTTCTAAAAGACATATTTTGCTTTATCATTATGGGGTATTGTGTGTAGATTGATGAGGGGGAAAAAACTCAAATTAATCCATTAAAAAAAATAAGGCTGTAACGTAACAACATTTGGAAAAAAGTAAAGGGGTCTGAATATCTTCTGTATGCACTGTACATTGTGAGACGTCTCTTGTGGTGGTGTGTGTAGGTAAGGTAGGTGTGCTAACCCATCTTCTCACCCTGTCCAGCAGTGGCTGCTGGACTGACTGAGTGGGTAAGTGGCACCAGTGCTGGGCAGACTCACCTCAGCATTGAGGCCTGGTGAGATGCAAGGAGATGGGCTGGTTCAGGAAGAATCCAGACACGTGAACCATCCAACCCGATGTTGGGCTCCTGCCACAGAGACAATACAGCCTCAGAGATTAGCACTGGCTTAGGGCTAATATTGACATGTCATTGGATGAAATGTGAGGTGATTTTGAGGAGGATCAGGTTCCATTTGCAAGTTTCATTCTAAAGAGACAGTCCCTCAGTTCCCCCACATTAAAGTCTTATGATGGAACAGGGAGAGTGTACCCAGAGTGTAACCACTAATTGGGCACATTTGAAAATAGACCCATCTCTGTACTATTTAGTTTGCACCATTTTGTGACCTTTTGTTTGATTTGTGACCTTTCACCTCACCATTGAGGTACAGGCGGTCCCTAGACCATCAACTGTAACATCACCATTGATACCCAGGACCTGGCTCTTGGGCGCAGCAACGCCATGGCGATCAGGGGGCCTACCAGGGGTGCTCTTTCACACAATGGTTCCGTGGAGATTTCCTGCAATGTGAAGAGCATAAAGGGGAACTCCCCTAGCCAGATTGGGGGGCGAGCCGTGGCCAACCTACAATATTGGCGGGCAGCCGTGCTTCCACACCCCGGCATCTCTTATCACAGCCAGGGTGGCAGAGCTGGCAGGACAGCAGGGGTGGCCACTAAGAGTACGACAATGGAAGGGAGCAATGAGCTTTGTCACTGGACATTGCCGAGTTCTAGAAAGGCGCAGGGTACACATGTAACTTTACAAAATGTTCCCACAAACCCTCAATGTTTTGTATCATTCAGGTTGATAGAACTTAGAATGTAATAGTACTTGCAAGCTGTTATCTGAAAGGTTTACAGCATATGAATTGCGCAAATGCATGACTATTAGCAACCGTTTTGAATCAGTGGCCTCTGGATTTGATGTAGCATATCTGAACAAAGATATTGTACAGAGAATCTTATTTAGTGTGGTGATCATGGCCCAATTATCGATGTAAAGTTGAGGCAAGATTATTGAATGACGTCAATGGGAGACTTGCACAAAAACTTTTGTTAATCGTGCACATCTCAAGTCCCGGCTTTGATGCGCCTGTTCTGCTCTCAATGGTGCATCTGTAGAAGTTCGTGAGGATAAATTGTACGGCATGGTCCTACAGTCAGCCAGGCCGGTTCTGGCCACCTTCAAACAAACCTGAACACTGTTTGACATAGTATAGTCCTTCACCGAGACGTGCTTAAACACAAAGACATTTGTCCTGTCTTTTTACATGTTATTGCCTTCGCGATTGAATTTAATATTCCCGGGTGATGTTGATAGCTTACCCGTAAAGTGATCAAGGTCAGGGTTAAGTGAAGGGGTGGTGCTTTTGTTTTTTACCTTTATTGACCTAGGCTAGTCAGTTAATGAACAAATTCTTATTTATAATGATGACCTACCCCGGTCAAACCCTAACCCAAACTGGGCCAATTGTGCGCCGCCTTATGAGACTTGCAATCACAGCCAGGTTGTGATACAGCCTGGAATCAAACCAGGGTCTGTACAGACACCTCTTGCACTGAGATGCAGTGCCTTAGACCGCTGTGCCACTCGGGAGTGCAGTGGTCAAGATAATTTATTCTACTGTCCACCACTTTGGAATTTGGGCGATGCTCAGGCTATTTCCTGTTTGGAATAAATAAGGCACTGTGTTTACAGATGGGTCCTGGATAATTTACTGTAATCAGGTGTACATCGCTTTCTGTCAGAGACTATTTTTATCATCCAAGATGCAAGTTTGTAATATCCTAGAGCATGTACAGTGCCTTCAGAAAGTATCCACACCCCCTTGACTTCTTCCAAATGTTGTTGTGTTAAAATTGATTATATTGAGATACCCCATAATGTCGAAGTGGAATTGTTTTTTTTTATTTATTTTTTTTTTTTACAAATTAATAAAAAATATAAAGCTGAAATGTATTGAGTCAATAAGTGTTCAACCCTTTTGTTATAGGAAGCCTAAATAAGTTAAGGAGTAAAACTTGTTTAAGAAGTCATAATAAGTTGCATGGACTCACTCAGTGTGCAATAATAGTGTTTAACATGATTTTTGAATGACTACCTCATTTCTGTACCCAACACATAGAATTATCTGTAAGGTCACTCAGCCGAGCAGTGAATTTCAAACACAGATTCAACCACAAAGACCAGGGAGGGTTGCCAATGCCTCGCAAAGAAGGGCATGTTTTGGTAGATGGGTAAAAAAATCTGACATTGAATATGACTTTGAGCATGGTGAAGTTATTCAAATCAAAATGTATTGGTCACATACACGTGTTTAGCAGATGTTATTGCGGGTGTAGCGAAATGCTTGTGTTTCTAGCTACGACAGTGCAGTAATATCTGACAATTTCACAACATATACCCAGTACACACTAATCTAAGTAAAGGAATGATGAATTAAGAATATATAAATAAGCGAGCAATGTCAGAGCGGTATACATTAAGATACAGTAGAATAGAATACAGTATCTACAGTACATATGAGATGAGTAATGCAAGATATGTAAACATTATTAATGCGATTAGTGTTCCATTTATTAAAGTGGCCAGTTATTTCAAGTCTATGTATATAGGCACCATCCTCTAGTGTGCTAGTGATGGCTGTTTAACAGTCTGATAGCCTTGAGATAGAAGCTGTTTTGCAGTCTCTCGGTCCCAGCTTTGATGCACCAATACTGCTCTCACCTTCTGGATGATAGTGGGGTGAACAGGCAGTGGCTCGGGTGGTTGTTATTCTTGATGATCTTTTTGGCTTTCCTGTGGCATTGGGTGATGTAGGTGTCCCGGAGGACAGGAAAGTTGACCCCGGTAGACTGGGAAGACTGCACCACCCTCTGGAGAGCCCTGAGGTTGCTGGTGGTGCAGTTGCCGTACCAGTGATACAGCCCGACAGGACGCTCTCAATTGTACATCTGTAAAAGTTTGTGAGAGTTTTAGGTGCCAAGACACATTTCTTCAGCCTCCAGAGGTTGAAGGGGTGCTGTTCCACCTTCTCCACCACACTGTCTGTGTGGGTGGACCATTTCAGGTTGTCAGTGATGTGTATGCCAAGGAACTTGAAGATTTCCACCTTCTCCACTGTGGTCCCGTCGATGTGGACATTGAATTGTTATTTTACCTGAAATGCACAAGGTCATCTACTCCGACAATATATCCACACATAAAACGGTCAACCAAATCAATTCTAGTCATCTCTCCTCCTTCCAGGATTTTTCATCTTTGAACTTATATGGTGATTGGCATCTAAACTTTCATAGTATTACCACGACAACAGGCAGAACAGTTTGTCTTTCAATCACCCATGTGGGTATAACCAATGAGGAGATGGCACATGGGTACCTGATTTCTATAAATCAATTTTTTTTATTTTTTTATTTTACCTTTATTTAACTAGGCAAGTCAGTTAAGAACAAATTCTTATTTTCATTGATGGCCTAGGAACAGTGGGTTAACTACCTGTTCAGGGGCAGAACGACAGATTTGTACCTTGTCAGCTCGGGGATTTGAACTTGCAACCTTCCGGTTACTATGAGGAGATGGGAGAGGCAGGACTTGCAGGGAGATCAGCGTGAGAAATAGGAATGATTTCTATTTTAGCCCTTGGCAACGCAGACGCACATTGGCGCGCGCGAGCAGTGTGGTTGTTGTCAGGGTATTAGAGCAGTCTAATCTCGGTTAACCCAAAAATAAAATCTGGAGGAATTTAGTCTGCTGCATGATTAAGTTCTGGGTCCATACGTGTTAGAAATTGAGAGTTCTATTTTGCGAAGTCTCCTCCCTGAAATAATTTCTGGGTAACAATTAAGTACCTTATTGTGATTGTTTTCAATTAAAATGTAAAAAAATAAACAAAAATAGCTTCTTAGCAAAGGACAATTTCTAAAGCAAGAATTTTGCTAGGACTGTATGGGTGGGAGTAGTCTGAGCGGGGAGGGGAAAACAGAAAATGTGCTGTTATTGGCAGAGAGGTTTGGAACTATCTTTTTATTGGTCTATTAACTAATTTACCGCATGGTAATTTCACCAGGAAGGCCAAAACTCCATCCCACCAAAACAGGCTGAAAATTCAGGCGGTCTTTTCAAACAGCTCTTAGACAAAAAATACCTGATCATTTTCTGCATTGAGATTTAAAAGCAGTCCATAGACTGCTTACGAGGCAAAGAAACAAAACATCTGAATATATTATTACGTTTAAAGAGTTACTACCTTTAAAGGCCCAGTAAAGGTGCCACCAAACAAAGACGTGTGAAAATAGTCTGCAGTTAAAAGACTGCTCTGGAAGCATTTAAGTGTTATACATGTAACATTTCTACCTACAAATCATACATATCAGTAGTAATGAAGAAATAAAAATCCATTAGAGAAAAACTGTTGTGTGTAGGCTGCATATACCTGTTTTATGATTAGTTTGCATTTGCGAGGTATGCAATATTAGAAAAACATTCACATTACAACTCTTTCTCAAGTCCTTATAACAGTCGTTTCACAACAGTTTTTGTGACTAAAATGTTCAATGTATTTCCTTGAACATCCCGTGTTGTGTGCTTATTCATTTCCCAATTGATATGTTCTAGGCTATTCTGAGACCACAAGGAGCATCAGGTACTGTTGTAATGTCTACCAGTGGCATGTTCATCTTTTTATGAGAAATTACACTGAAAAAAATTACGTTTTTATAAAATATGAGTAGCCCACACTTTAGATGAGGCCACGCAAAAAAGACTTAACTAATGGTTAGTAAATGGTTTATAAGGACCTATATTAAATATCTTATAAATGGAGCAGTGATAAATCAATCTATTTACTAACCCATTATAAACGCTTTATTGCGTGGAGTGATTATAAAGTTAAATATTGTAAGGAGGTGTATATTTGTATTTGGTATTTGATATGGAATTGACCACAGTTCTGTGCGAAAGTAATTTACATTTGCATGGACAGTATAACCTAAAGATTTAGTGGTTTATAGTAGTGCTCCTTTGCTACAGGACTTGGATAAAAGTGGTAAATGGCCCAATGAAACCCATGAAGTTGTCCCAAAGGGGCAAACCCTGCCCACCCAGCAGATCAGACAAGCTAAATCAAGCGCACCTAAATTAATTGAAAGAAAACATAATGTTATTTTGACCCAGGTCTGTGTTTCATATACGTTTGAAAGCGCACAAGGAGATCTGAGAGTGTGAGTTACAGATTAATACTGTATCCAGGCATTCCAGAGAGAAAATTGGGTGTGTTGTACCCTTGATGTACCCTTATGTATCTGTAGCGTGGTTCGTTCTGCGTTGTGTACTTTTAATTAGGACACTGCCACAACTGGAGGTCTGCTGGTTGGATTATTTTTATTTGCCCTGCACACGAAGAGACAACACACAATATTTTAGCCCTTGGCGCAGTCACAGCTCTCAGGCACCTTGCTAGCCAAAGGTCAGGCAAAAGAGAATAATAAGGGGGTACTGAAATACAGATAAGGCCAAACCAATGGGCCAAACCAAAATATACGATGGGCCAAACCAAAATATACAAAACTTTTACAATCATGTCTATGTACAATATTAATATGAAAAAGTGTTTGTACACCAAAAACTGGCATTAGCTATGTTGTAATTAAATTTTAAAAAACACACAGAATTATTATTATTATTATCAAATTATTAACATCCCCTCTTGACCTGGCCTTTTTGAATTGGTCCTTGTGTGCAACTTGGTGCGTAATCTAGGGGAACAACATCACACTGCTAAATATGCACTATCATCTTACTGATTTTGTGTACCATTGTGGTTTGTCTGTACAGTTAACTTTAGGTATGAATTTTCCTTCAGTATTCTGTACTCATTTGCATTAGTGTTTATATGCATCTGTACGATCCCTCTTAGCATGTGCACATTCATCCCTTTGTATCTTGTCCAGCTGAGCCTCTTAGTCACACAGTTAATGCAGCCATGCAGCTTCATCTCATCAGTACAGTACATACTGCACGCACACGCGTGTACTCAAACACACACACACACACACACACACACACACACACACACACACACACACACACACACACACACACACACACACACACACACACACACACACACACACACACACACACACACACACACACACACACACACACACACACACACACACACACACACACTCCCTACCAGCCTTGGGCGCATCAGGCCCCAATGTAGGTCACGGCACAAGCCCAGGGGTGTCCTGGTCCTCCCAACACTCACACACACACTCATGTTGTACATGCACATGGATCCCTATTTTTGATAATTTATCTTCCAACCCTACAGTATCCACCGCACAGTCATACATTAACACTCACTCCATACTTATTCAATCTAAGCAACTGTCACTCATGTCCCCATACATTAGCTTACTGTCAGAGGATGAAATTGGTCCAGGTGATGTGTGGCTTCTGATGGCTTAGAACCAGTCAGTTGGGTGCTCTTACTAGAAGAACAACCACAAGTCTGAAGACTCATGTATTCCCCTCGGGTGAAGAAAAGACAACTAATTGACCATTAGATAGGTACTTTATTAATCTCTCTCTCTCTCTCTCTCTCTCTCTCTGACCAACAGGCTTCTGAACAGCTTCTATCCCCAAGCCATACAACTGCCAAATAGCAAACAACATGTCTAAACGTCCTATGTGAGTTGACCCTTGTATTATATATATTTTTGCACTGTCTCTATGCACACTCACAGGACTCTACACATTCACACACACTGGCACTCCCACACACACACACACACACACACACACACACACACACACACACACACACACACACACACACACACACACACACACACACACACACACACACACACACACACACACACACACACACACACACACACACACTTCATTTTCTCAAACATTTGCATAACGAACACACACTCACAATCATCACATACACTTCTGCCACTCTGTTTATCATATATTCCCGATGCCTAGTCACCTTACCCCTATACATATCTACCTCTATCACTCCAGTATCCCTATGTTATTTTTAGCACTACATTGATATTGATTACTGCATTGTTTGGATGTAGAGCTTGCAAGAAGGGCGTTTCACTGTACTTGTGCACGTGACATTAAAACTCTCTCTCCCCTTTTCTCTCTCTCTCCATACCACCCTCTTTATTAATCTCATTAAGCCTGGTGAGTCACTTCTGATAGCCCTAATGACTATAAATGCCATCATGCTAGATTCTAGGTTGACACTCCCTTCTAAGCACTTTCTAGGAGGGTACAGGCATTATGATAACATGGAATTGGTTGTCTGTTACTGTATTTTCAAACCATAAATATACTGTAGATCAGGGATGTGCAACTCCAGTCTTCGGGGTCCTGATTGGTGTCACACTTTTGCCCCAGCCCCCATCCCCAGCCCCAGCTAACACACCTGGCTCAAACAATCAACTAATCATGATCTTCAGTTTAGAATGCAATTAATTTAATCAGCTGTGTTCACTAGGGATGGGAAAAAAGTGTGACACCACTCCGGCCCCTGAGGACTTATATTGCCCCTCCCTGCTGCAGATACTATATTATATCATATCAGGCGTTAATGCTATTGCCCTTATTTTATAGCCCTTACATTTCTTTCTGATAATCTAATGTTCACATTTTAAAAATGTCACTGTTATTATCAAATGTTTGAAGAGTTTTATGCATTTTAGTTCTTCAATAGACGCGGTATAGGATTCTTTTGACATGAGTTGCCTGACAGCGTATCATCTGAGGGTCATGTGACGTGATACAGCCATAAAGGAGCTGGTTTCTGTATGTCAGTTTCTAATGTACTATTAATAATACTCCAGAGCAGAGTTCTATTTCTCTCTCTCTCTGCCCTGACAAATGCATAGATAAATGCATAATTTGTGCATCTTCTATTGAATCATTCTACTCCACTGAAGACATTGGACTAATCCTTTCAAAAGAGGGGCACAACAAAGACCAATTCAGTCGTGACAGTGTAGCATATCTTCCTCGGCAGTACCCACAAGTCACACATTCCCTTTGAACTTAATAGATTTTGTCAATTCAAGTAAATGTATACCGTTGGTCAAATATCGCCTTGCTACATTCTCATGTAAAGTATTACGATTTTGAAGTACCTATGGAGGCAACTTTGAACTCTATCATGATCTCTCTCTTTAAAATAGTACACAATGCGATGGCTATCCTCACCAGCCTTGCAGAAGCAGAACATGCCACCTATGAATTCAGCAGTCCCCAACCCCCACCCTGAACACATGTTATACATCCCCTGGGCACAGGCCGAGCATAACACTGAGACACAGCTGAGAGAGAGAAAGAGAGAGAGAGAGAGAGAGAGAGAGAGAGAGAGAGAGAGAGAGAGAGAGAGAGAGAGGAAGTATGAGTGAGCATCAGAGAAAAGGACAGAAATAGAGCGATTAAGGAGTCATGCAGAGAGGCTAAGAGAAGAGAGAGAGAGAGAGAGAGAGAGGGAGATAGATAAAGAGAGAGAGAGAGAAATTTTTGTGCACATGGGGTTATGGTATTTTTGCGAGAGCCTTTTCCTTTAATCTCCGTGGATATGAACCTCAAGTGGATTTTGTTTTCTCAGATTCCTAGTGGATTTCCCTGTTATTCCTCCCTGGATCTAAACAGCTGTTGAAGTCGTGAAGACCAAACCATGCCTCCACTTCATTGAAACTTCAACATGGGCCCTTGACTGGGTTCCCTGACTGGATTGTATTTTATCTCTATTTTACCAAGTGGTCCCATTGAGATCAAAATACTTATTTTTCAAGGGAGACCTGGCCATTAAGGATGGTGCTATGTTGCACCCCCACTGATCACCACCACTGCATGCTCTACAGTGAAGATTCCTCCATGTGCTGTCTATGCTGACATCCCTACTCATGGATAGCCACAGGCAGGGTAAGATGCTGCCATGATGGCTGCTTTAAATGAATGAACGTCATGCTGAAATGTCAGACTGCTTAGTGTGGCGCTGAATTACCACATTGTTGGTGTGTTATGCATGGCCTGAGAATTGTCATGGCGACTGACTGACAGATAGACAGATGACAATTGTGAGGTAGGGTTTGTGTAGCAGTAGCAAGGTCCATGATGTGTTAATGGACTGCACTTATGTAATAAGGAGTATAAACTGGATAAATCCAAAGAAGTATAAACCCCTTTGGGGTATAAAACCTCAAAATGGCACTGTGCCAGGTAACTGTAAATTACTGTTGAAACTTGAATGCGGGACTCAAATGCGGAATCTAATGGGTTTCCGTGCCAGCTGTGCACTTTAGGTGGAGCAACTTTCTTAGATTAGTGTACATACAGAGTATTGCTTCTGTTGGCACCTATCTACACAAGTGTGCACACAGATCCAAAACGTGAATACAGAATTTTGAAAAGTGCGTAGCACGCATTATGTGATGTATACCTCCATGTTTCTTCCTGATGAGAAGGCTGTCTCATCCAATAGAAATGGGAGATAATGGGCAACAACAGCAGCAGCCCTGAATAGGAGAGGACTCTTACTCAACAGTGGATGTGAAGTGGCTCAGGGCAAGGGGATGGTCATTGTCCACAGACACATTTGCATGATTAGTCCATCAAGGCACACAATCGACTGTCTGGACAAGAGAGAATGCTAAATACATTTAGGTTGAGGTAATTAAGCTACATGTTTTAGATACAAACAGGCAAGTGCAACGAGAATATGATACACACAGTGAACAATATAAATACTCTCCGTCATAAATAGAGTGTGGTAGTATGCATTCATTTTAGTTTCATTAAATCAAATAGTTTATGTAATCAAGGTGTTGTTTCCACAATCAAGACATAGGTTTGTGCTGCAGATAGCAATAGCCTGGGAACAAAGATAGCTAGCCCCGCTTTTACAGGCTTATAGGGGTACTCTAACCTATCTAAAATAAATGCTTTACACATGATGTCAAGGACAGTTCATTTTCAGCTGACGTCAGCAGAGGTTTTAATAACAACATGTTTGTATACTTTTTGTTTTGAACACCCTGTCGGCCCTTACTGCACATCCTCGCTTCACCCCTTTGAGTAGAAGTGAATTGTTACACAATTAGGGCCGCGCAATACGGATTTAAAATCCCATCTACATTTTTTCAAACTTATGGTCCATTCATGTTTCAGTACCATTCAAAAGTTTGAACACACCAACTCATTCAATTTTTTTTTATTTTTTTTACTTTTTTAAAAACTATTTTCGACATTGTAGAACAATAGTAAATACATCAAAACTATGAAATAACATATGAAATCATGTAGTAATCAGAAAAGTGTTAAACAAATAAAAATATATTTTATATTATTCAAAGTAGCCACCCTTTGCCTTGATGACAGCTTTGCACACTCTTGACATTCTCTCAACCATCTTCACCTGGAATGCTATTCCTACAGTCTTGAAGCAGTTCCCACATATGCTGAGCACTTATTGGCTGCTTTTCCTTCATTCTGCGGTCCATCTCATCCCAAACCATCTCAATTGGGTTGAGGTCAGGTGATTGTGGAGGCCAGGTCATCTGATGCAGGACTCTATCACTCTCCTTCTTGGTCAAATAGCCCTTACACAGCCTGGAGGTGTGTTGGGTCATTGTCCTGGTAGCCATGCTGGTTAAGTGATCCTTGAATTCTAAATAAATCACAGACAGTGTCACCAGCAAAGCACCCCCACACCATCACACCTCCTCCTCTATGCTTCACGTTGGGAACTACACATGCAGGGATTATCCGTTCACCTACTCTGCGTCTCACAAAGACACGGCGGTTGGAACCCAAAATCTCAAATCTGGACTCATCAGACCAAAGGACAGATTTCCACCAATATAATGTCCATTGCTCATGTTTCTTGGCCCAAGCAAGTCTCTTCTTCTTATCGGTGTACTTTAGTAGTGGTTTCTTTGCAGCAAATTGACCATGAAGGCCTGATTCACGCAGTCTCCAGTTGATGTTGAGATGTGTCTGTTACGTGAACTATGTGAAGAATTTATTTGGGCTGCAATCTGAGGTGCATTTAACTCTAATGAGCTTACCTTCTGCAGCAGAGGTAACTCTAGGTCTTCCTTTCCTTCCTCATTTCATCATAGCTTTTGATGGTTATTGCGATTGCACTTGAAGAAACTTCGAAGTAATGATGGACTGTCGTTTCTCTTTGCTTATTTGATTGGCTCAAACGCATTAAGAAGGAAGGACATTTTAACAAGGCAAACCTGTTAATTGAAATGCATTCCAGGTAACTACCTCATGAAGCTGGTTGAGAGAATGCCAAGAGTGTGCAAAGCTGTCATCAAGGCAAAGGGTGGCAACTTTGAAGAATTATATTGAGATGTTTAACATTTTTTTAGTTACTACCTTCTTCTATGTGTTTTTTCATAGTTTTGATATCTTCACTATTATTCTACAAGGTAGAAAATAGTTACAAAAAAAACAACCTGGAACGACAAGGTGTGTCCAAACTTTTGACAGGTACTGTATATATCTCATATTTTTTGGGGCTATTCTTTAAATAAGCAATGTTGTACAATTAAAGGTCAAATACACTGCATTTCAAACAGTCAGCAATAATTAATTCAGGGCTTGTGAAGTTATAGCTCGGCTAAATTTAAGCCTTCCACAACCTTAAGACCCATTACTAATTTTATTATTTTATCAAAATAGGTTAAGCTGCTTTTTTTGTGCAAAATCACTGATCTGGCTTTCATGTCTTTTTGTTACAAACTGAACTAGAACCATAATGCACATGCAGCAGGCATTAAGCTATAGGAAATTAACACGTCTCATCAACAATCTCTCAAGCCAACGTGCTAGTGATTAGCCAGCTAACCTTTGTAATTCAACTTTAGCCAATTTGGATCTATTTGCTAGCTAACAAGGTTGAACAGTTGAATTGTTATGAACACACCCTTCTGTCTGTCTCCAACGGTTTGAAAAGCATGTTAGCCTGTCCACTTGGTTCAGATGTTGAAATCAAGTGGCCTACCTAATATCTCAGAATGAGAATGAGTTGCCAATTCCTTATATAGTTGTGCTTTATGCTTATTGCACATTTATAAAAACCCAGACGTGTTAGCTAGTATAACCAGTGCTTAATTTGTAAATCAGGTGCCGGAGCAAAATGTGAGCACGAGAGGATAGTGACCTAGGGAGCTCTGAGGTACTGGAATGCATGAGAAAACAAATCACCTTTATAGTAAAGCATTACATTACATATACTGCCTGGGGCGGCAGGGTAGCCAAGTGGTTAGAGCGTTAGACTAGTAACCGAAACGGTTGCAAGACCAAGTCCCCGAGCTGACAAGGTACAAATCTGTTGTTTTGCCCCTGAGGCAGTTAACCCACTGTTCCTAGGCCATCATTGAAAATAAGAATTTGTTCTTAACTCACTTGCATAGTTAAATAAAGGTAAAATAAATAAACATGCATGTTCACAGTGGCATAGAGCAGTAGAGTTTGGGCCCTTACGGAAGTTGCACATATGGAGAAAATATTTAGAGGCCTAGGTTACGGAAAAAGTTTGACCCTTGACCCTTGCAATTCTACATCTTTTTACATGACTGGAGTCTTTGGCATAATATTTTTTAATGCCATGTTCAAAACTCTCTAACTGGGAAATCTCAGACTTCTGACTCCAGTGTGTTCAAGATAACTGAGGACTCATTCAACTCGGAATTCCAAGTTGGGAGCCCAGGCCTCTTTCCAGAGCTCCGACTTTCGACCTGAAGATCACTGACGTCATGATTGGACCTTGTTTCTTTCCAGACTTCCCAGTTGTCATGATAACACCATAATAAAAACTACCTTGTCTTGAATTCATCAATAGCCCAGGCCTAGATGTTTGCAGGCACATATTGTAGGCTACAACACGAGGAGGAAATTATAGTCCTAAAAATGATATCCAGCTTCACTGACTCACCCAATGATGCGCAGGTCACTCGCTGGTGATGGCCGATGTGCTCGTGCTAAAAGCCTCTCTCTCTCTCTCGTTTTACTTTGTAAAACAATAGGCCTATTTGAAAATTGATCAAATATTTTGCTAGCCTACAGCAGACAGATTAGAGTGCCACGTGTTTCCAACTGTAGGCTATGCCTTGTTAGTGGGCTACACTCCAGAGCTAGGAGTTATTAATATTTCTTTAGCTGATCCTCTGTGGCTAAATTATATGCTTTCTCATGGTGCTGCAGCTCCGGAGGTCTACGTCACCGGCCTTCTAGGCGTCACTGGACTAGATCATTACCACCAACCCCGGACTTTCTTGTCTCATGACGCACACCTGGTTCCCATTCCCTCTGATTAGTATTTTTTTATTTTTTTATTTCACCTTTATTTAACCAGGTAGGCTAGTTGAGAACAAGTTCTCATTTACAACTGCGGCCTGGCCAAGATAAAGCATAGCAGTGTGAACAGACAACACAGAGTTACACATTTACATTTACATTTACATTTACATTTAAGTCATTTAGCAGACGCTCTTATCCAGAGCGACTTACAAATTGGTGCATTCACCTTATGACATCCAGTGGAGCAGCCACTTTACAATAGTGCATCTAAATCTTTTAAGGGGGGGGGTGAGAAGGATTACTTTATCCTATCCTAGGTATTCCTTAAAGAGGTGGGGTTTCAGGTGTCTCCGGAAGGTGGTGATTGACTCCGCTGTCCTGGCGTCGTGAGGGAGTTTGTTCCACCATTGGCTGAGCGGGAACTGTACTTCCTCAGTGGTAGGGAGGCGAGCAGGCCAGAGGTGGATGAACGCAGTGCCCTTGTTTGGGTGTAGGGCCTGATCAGAGCCTGGAGGTACTGAGGTGCCGTTCCCCTCACAGCTCCGTAGGCAAGCACCATGGTCTTGTAGCGGATGCGAGCTTCAACTGGAAGCCAGTGGAGAGAGCGGAGGAGCGGGGTGACGTGAGAGAACTTGGGAAGGTTGAACACCAGATGGGCTGCGGCGTTCTGGATGAGTTGTAGGGGTTTAATGGCACAGGCAGGGAGCCCAGCCAACAGCGAGTTGCAGTAATCCAGACGGGAGATGACAAGTGCCTGGATTAGGACCTGCGCCGCTTCCTGTGTGAGGCAGGGTCGTACTCTGCGGATGTTGTAGAGCATGAACCTACAGGAACGGGCCACCGCCTTGATGTTAGTTGAGAACGACAGGGTGTTGTCCAGGATCACGCCAAGGTTCTTAGCGCTCTGGGAGGAGGACACAGTGGAGTTGTCAACCGTGATGGTGAGATCATGGAACGGGCAGTCCTTCCCCGAGAGGAAGAGCAGCTCCGTCTTGCCGAGGTTCAGCTTGAGGTGGTGATCCGTCATCCACACTGATATGTCTGCCAGACATGCAGAGATGCGATTCGCCACCTGGTCATCAGAAGGGGGAAAGGAGAAGATTAATTGTGTGTCGTCTGCATAGCAATGATAGGAGAGACCATGTGAGGTTATGACAGAGCCAAGTGACTTGGTGTATAGCGAGAATAGGAGAGGGCCTAGAACAGAGCCCTGGGGGACACCAGTGGTGAGAGCACGTGGTGAGGAGACGGATTCTCGCCACGCCACCTGGTAGGAGCGACCTGTCAGGTAGGACGCAATCCAAGCGTGGGCCGCGCCGGAGATGCCCAACTCGGAGAGGGTGGAGAGGAGGATCTGATGGTTCACAGTATCGAAGGCAGCCGATAGGTCTAGATGGATGAGAGCAGAGGAGAGAGAGTTAGCTTTAGCAGTGCGGAGCGCCTCCGTGATACAGAGAAGAGCAGTCTCAGTTGAATGACTAGTCTTGAAACCTGACTGATTTGGATCAAGAAGGTCATTCTGAGAGAGATAGCGGGAGAGCTGGCCAAGGACGGCACGTTCAAGAGTTTTGGAGAGAAAAAAAAGAAGGGATACTGGTCTGTAGTTGTTGACATCAGAGGGATCGAGTGTAGGTTTTTTCAGAAGGGGTGCAACTCTCGCTCTCTTGAAGACGGAAGGGACGTAGCCAGCGGTCAGGGATGAGTTGATGAGCGAGGTGAGGTAAGGGAGAAGGTCTCCGGAAATGGTCTGGAGAAGAGAGGAGGGGATAGGGTCAAGCGGGCAGGTTGTTGGGCGGCCGGCCGTCACAAGACGCGAGATTTCATCTGGAGAGAGAGGGGAGAAAGAGGTCAGAGCACAGGGTAGGGCAGTGTGAGCAGAACCAGCGGTGTCGTTTGACTTAGCAAACGAGGATCGGATGTCGTCGACCTTCTTTTCAAAATGGTTGACGAAGTCATCTGCAGAGAGGGAGGAGGGGGGGGGGGGGAGGAGGATTCAGGAGGGAGGAGAAGGTGGCAAAGAGCTTCCTAGGGTTAGAGGCAGATGCTTGGAATTTAGAGTGGTAGAAAGTGGCTTTAGCAGCAGCGACAGAAGAGGAAAATGTAGAGAGGAGGGAGTGAAAGGATGCCAGGTCCGCAGGGAGGCGAGTTTTCCTCCATTTCCGCTCGGCTGCCCGGAGCCCTGTTACACATGAAGTAAACAATTAACAAGTCAATAACACAGTAGAAAAAAATAAAAAAGAGTCTATATACATTGTGTGCAAAAGGCATGAGGAGGTAGGCGAATAATTAAACTTTTGCAGATTAACAATGGAGTGATAAATGATCAGATGGTCATGTACAGGTAGAGATACTGGTGTGCAAAAGAGCAGAAAAGTAAATAAATATAAACAGTATGGGGATGAGGTAGGTAAAATTGGGTGGGCTATTTACTGATAGACTATGTACAGCTGCAGCGTTCGGTTAGCTGCTCAGATAGCAGATGTTTGAAGTTGGTGAGGGAGATAAAAGTCTCCGACTTCAGCGATTTTTGCAATTCGTTCCAGTCACAGGAAGCAGAGAACTGGAACCAAATGAGGTGTTGGCTTTAGGAATGATCAGTGAGATCCGCCTGCTGGAGCGCGTGCTACGAGTGGGTGTTGCCATCGTGACCAGTGAACTGAGATAAGGCGGAGCTTTACCTAGCATGGACTTGTAGATGACCTGGAGCCAGTGGGTTTGGTGACGAATATGTAGCGAGGGCCAGCCGACTAGAGCATACAGGTCGCAGTGGTGGGTGGTATAAGGTGCTTTAGTAATAAAACGGATGGCACTGTGATAAACTGCATCCAGTTTGCTGAGTAGAGTATTGGAAGCTATTTTGTAGATGACATCGCCGACGTCGAGGATCGGTAGGATAGTCAGTTTTACTAGGGTAAGTTTGGCGGCGTGAGTGAAGGAGGCTTTGTTGCGGAATAGAAAGCCGACTCTAGATTTGATTTTAGATTGGAGATGTTTGATATGAGTCTGGAAGGAAAGTTTACAGTCTAGCCAGACACCTAGGTACTTATAGATGTCCACATATTCTAGGTTGGAACCATCCAGGGTGGTGATGCTAGTCGGGCGTGCGGGTGCAGGCAGCGAACGGTTGAAAAGCATGCATTTGGTTTTACTAGCGTTTAAGAGCAGTTGGAGGCCACGGAAGGAGTGTTGTATGGCATTGAAGTTCGTTTGGAGGTTAGATAGCACAGTGTCCAAGGAAGGGCCGGAAGTATACAGAATGGAGTCGTCTGCGTAGAGGTGGATCAGGGAATCGCCCGCAGCAAGAGCAACATCATTGATATATACAGAGAAAAGAGTCGACCCGAGAATTGAACCCTGTGGCACCCCCATGGAGACTGCCAGAGGACCGGACAACATTCCCTCTGATTTGACACACTGTGTATATACAGTTGAAGTCGGAAGTGTACATAAACCTTAGCCAAATACACCCAGTTTTTCACAATTCCTCACATTTAATCCTAGTAAAAAAAGTCCTTGTTTTAGGTCAGTTAAGATCACCACTTTATTTTAAGGATGTGAAATGTCAGAATAATAGTAGAGAGAATGATTTATTTCAGCTTTTATTTCTTTCATCGCATTCCCAGTGGGTCAGAAGTTTACATGCACTCAATTAGTATTTGGTAGCATTGCCTTGCTCGCACATGATTTTTGAGTTCTGCCCACAACTTTTCTATAGGATTGAGGTCATGATCTTGTGATGGCCACTCCAATACCTTGACTTTGTTGTTCTTAAGCCATTTTGCCACAACTTTTGAAGTATGCTTGGGGTCATTGTCCAGTTGGAAGACCAATTTGCGACCAAACTTTAACTTCCTGACTGATGTCTTGAGATGTTGCTTCAATATAACCACATAATTTCATTCCTTATGAATCCAACTATTTTGTGAAGTGCACCAGTCCCTCCTGCAGCGAAGCACCCCCACAACATGATGCTGCCACCCCCGTGCTTCGGCTTCAACTTTTTCCTCCAAACATAACGACGGTCATTATGGCCATCATTTTTTTGTTTTTTGTTCTATTTTTGTTTCTCCAAAAAATACGATCCCCATGTGCTGTTGCAAACCGTAGTCTGGCTTTTTTAATGGCGGTTTTGGAGCAGTGGCTTCGTCCTTGCTTAGAAGACTTTCAGGTTATGTTGATATAGGACTCGTTTTACTGTGGTACAAAAAAGTATAGATACTTTTGTACCTGTTTCCTCCAGCATCTTCACAAGGTCCTTTTCTTTCTTGAATTTTACCCACTTTTTCTCCCCAATTTCATGGTATCCAATTGTTTGTAGTTACTATCTTGTCTCATTGCTACAACTCCCATATGGGCTCGGGAGAGACGATGCGTCCTCCGAAACACAACCCAACCTAACCGCACTGCTTCTTAACACAGCACGCATCCAACCCGAAAGCCAGCCACACCAATGTGTCGGAGGAAACATCGTGCACCTGGTGACCTGGTTAGTGTGCACTGCGCCCGGCCCGCCACAGGAGTAGCTAGTGCGCGATGAGACAAGGATATCCCTATCGGCCCCATGGACCTCCCAGTCGCGGCCGGCTGCGATAGAGCCTGGGCTCGAACCCAGGGTTTCTGGTGGCACAGTGGCACAGGCACTGCATCGCAGGAGGCCCTACAAGGTCCGGGAGGCCCTACAAGGTCCTTTTCTGTTGTGCTGGGATTGACACTTGGCACTTTTCGCACCAAAGTACGTTCATCCCTAGGAGACAGAAGGCGTCTCCTTCCTGAGTGGTATGATGGCTGTGTGGTCCCATGATGTTTATACTTGCGTACTATTGTTTGTACAGATGAACGTGGTACATTCAAGCGTTTGGATTTTGCTCCCAACAATGAACCAGACTTGTGGAGTTCTACAAATAAAATTCTGAGGTCTTGGCTGATTTGTTTAGATTTTCCCATGATGTCAAGCAAAGAGGCAGTTTGAAGGTAGGCTTTGAAATACATCCACAGGTACACCTCCAACTGACTCAAATTATGTCAATCAGCCTATCAGAAGCTTCTAAAGCCATAATTTTCTGGAATTTTCCAAGCTGTTTAAAGGCACAGTCAACTTAGTGTATGTAAACTTCTGACCCACTGGAATTGTGATACAGTGATATAGGGATACAGTTATATTTTTATGTGTTTGTTTTGGGCTTCGTCCCCGTCATGTTCATGACGAACGCTATTTTGGGTAGTGAAATAACCCCCCCTCCCCCCTATTTCGTATTCTTGTGCCTGTCAGAGTTTTGTGTTGCTTCATTTGTGTGATAAGACACATTTTTGTGCGACTTTATTAATTGGAAAATACTTTTTTTGGGGGGCAAACTTCGTAACAATCTTTTGAAGGTTATTATAGCAATGCATGATGGACAATGGTGTTATACATTGCCATTTTCCGTGTCCCACATTTATTTATATATTTAAAAAAATATATGTAAACAACCCAATATTGTTAATCAACCAGGTTGTCACCGAAATAATTATATTGTAATTGTAGCCTTATGTTGTTGCCATTTTTTTAAAATGCCTATACTGTTTTCTATTCTTATTTTTGCTTAATACTTTGGGATACTGGTGCACTTGTTGTCAGAAAGGCCCCTTTTTGTGTGTAGTCAACAGTAGGCCTACATGATTTTCTTCATAACGCATTTCATATTTCATGGAGCCTACATTACACAATTTTCTTCATAATGCATTTAGTACAAGCCACCACTTTTTCATGTACATGACACCATTTCTTTCATAATCCATTTTATACAAGGCTGTGTTCCCAGATTGGAGACAAAATACAGATGTTTCTGTTGTGTTTTGTGGTATCGATGAGGGCATTTGATTAGGGATTGATTAGGGATTGGGGATACATTTTTTTGATGGGAGATTATAATACACACCATAATACACACACACACACACAAAAATGCACACAAACACTTACACACATAATACACACACTCTCTTTGTTTGCATTCAACTCTTCCAACTCTTTACTTTTGTATGGATTATGGATTATTATTTATAAAATATTTTTATATAGTTGTCATGTATTCATTATCTTTAACTGGTTAAATGTCTTTAGTTTGCATGTTTTAGTAATAATTAAGATGGTTAAATAAGCCGTACATTTCTGCTTGATTTAGATTTTGGTATATTTGGCATTTTTATACATATTTTGCATTTCCACTGAAGAAAGAAATAATTATGTTGAATGTCAGCAACAATTTCCATTGTGAAATGCTCAGTCTGAAGCCTTTCGGATATTGGTTTCACAGCCAATAATAATTATACAAGTTATATCAGCTTAAAAGCGGTTTATTTACAACCTATGGAGTATAAGATTTTGGGAATAGGGGTATAAGAGAGTCTGACATATAACCACTAACTTGAGTTCGGTCTTCGCCAATGAGAAGCAAGAGAGGCCCAGCTTTGTCCTTCATGACTGGGAAAGGCCTTCATTCTAGTCCGTAGGAAATCCGACATCCCTCTCATTAGATCAGAACAGGATGGATCAACAGTGATTCATATTACTGATTTGGATCCTAAAAAAGGGATAGTTGTGTTTTGCACATTATTTGTCTACCCATATGATGTGGATCATTGTCAGGTTACTTGATATATAAACTTCAGTAACAAAAGAACACCATGGTTGTAATAACACTTTGAACAGGTTTTTAGTAAATGCGTATAATGTGTTTGTTTTGGGACAACACTGGTAAGTTAACTTATGTAAATGTCTAGTCACAGAGGATTTTCTTCTGACTAACTGGTCAGGGCAAAGCACTTTCCATTCAGCTTCAGGCAACTTTGATGTAAGGCTTGATCATACCTGTAGTGACTACTTCTATCTGTCACGGCCATTGTTGCTTATCCATTGTTCACTAGATATATCAATGTAATTACACGCAACACAATGTTGAAAAACAGAATGCTTCCCACCACTAGATCACTTAACTAGACGTGAGCTGGACGTGAGCCCAACGCTGCCAACAATATAGCAGAAGAAAGTAAATGATAGACACGACCATAATAATCACCATGAAATGGCCTTGGAAGTGCCATTAGTGTAAGCTAACATAATTCATTATTTTACATTAACCTGTTACACTGCATTGGTATGGCTTAATTGATCATAGCCCAGACTTGTTATAATTGCAAATACCATGCAGTTGCACCAGGGGAATTTAAACCAAACATATATATTTTGTTGCAGGTCTTCTGTTTCCCCACATTTGTTGATTAATTCATTTCCCATCATGAAAATGTATCCATTCCCATTCCCAAATCAAATACCTTTCTCAACACCACAAAAAAAACTGGCAATATAGCTTTTTTTCCAATCTGGCAACCCTCTGATATAGCACCAATATCCCAAAGTATTAAGTGAAAACAAGCATAGAAAACAGCATTGACATTAATAACAAATAAAACATAAAACTACTATGATATTGTAGTGACCCTCAAAGACAGCTGTGTTATGAGTTATGCTGTTCGTTTGTTGTGTTGCACTTACCAGTACCCAGTGTTCGCGGGCTCCAACATTTAATTTAATTTTTTGGTTCAGCTTTATTTAACCAGGTAGGCCAGTTGAGAACAAGTTCTCATTTACAACTGCGACCTGGCCAAGATAATTTAATTTAATTTTTTAAATTTTACCTTTATTTAACCAGGCAAGTCAGTTAAGAACATATTCTTATTTTCAATGACGGCCTGGGAACAGTGGGTTAATTGCCTGTTCAGGGGCAGAACGACAGATTTGTACCTTGTCAGCTCGGGGGTTTGAACTCCGGTTACTAGTCCAACGCTCTAACCACTAGGCTACGCTGCTGGCCAAGATAAAGAAAAGCTGTGCGACAAAAACAACAACACAGAGTTACACATAAACAAAAGTACAGTCAATAAGACAAAAGAAAAATAGAAAAATAGAAAAATACACTGTTTTATCCTCAAAGCGTGCAAATAAGGTGTTTAGCTTGTTCGGAAGCAAGATGTCGGTGTCCGCGACTTGGCTGGTTTTCCAGTTGTAGTCTGTGATTGTCTGTAGACCCTGCCACATAAGTCTTGTGTCTGAGCCGTTGAATTGTGAATCCACTTTGTCTCTGACACTTTGCCTGTTTGATTATGGAGGGAATAACTACACTGTTTGTATTCGGCCACTTTCTCAGTCACCTCGCCATCTATCCACGGTTTCTGTTTTAGGTAGGTTTTAATACAACTTGTCCTTTACACTTCCTGATGAAATCAGTCACTGTGTCCGTGTATTCGTCGATGTTATTCTCAGAGGCTATGGGAAACATATCCCAGTCTGCATGATCAAAACAATCTTGAAGCAAGGATTCCGATTGGTCAGACCAGCGTTGAATAGAAATTAGCACGGGTACTTCCTGTTTGAGTTTCTGCCTATAGGAAGGGAGGACAAAAATGGAGTCGTGATCATATTCGCTGAAGGGTGGGTGGGAGAGGGCCTTGTAGGCATTTCAGTGGGCCAATGTTTTTCCAGTGTGAGTGCTAAAGTCAATGTGTTGGTAGAACGTCTGGAGAGTCAAATTTGCTTTGTTAAAATCCTCAGCTACAATAAATGCGGCCTCAGGATATGTGCTTTCCAGTTTGCATAAAGTCCAGTGTAGTTCTTTGAGGGCCGTCGTGGTATCGGCTTAAGGGGGAATATACATGGCTGTGACTACAACCGAAGAGAATACTCGTAGGAGGTAATACGGTCGGCGTTTGAATGTGAGGTATTCTAGGTCACGTGAACAAAAGGACTTGAGTGTCACAGCTGTTGAAGGAGGAGGAGGAGGACCGTGGTGAGCGTACATATTCTTTTATTTAGAAAAAGACGCCAACAAAAACAATAAACACTACAAACAAACTGTGAAGCTATATGCCCTAAACAAAGTTAACTTCCCACAAACACAGGTGGGAAAAGGGTACCTAAGTATGGTTCCCAATCAGAGACAACGATACACTGATTGAGAACCATACCCTGCCAAAACATAGAATTAGAAAATCATAGAAACACAAAACATAGAATGCCCACCCCAACCCCTGACCAAACCAAAATAGAGACATAAAAACTCTAAGGTCAGGGCGTGACATTGAGTGTCTGCATGTTATCACAATCACACCATGACTAGTTAATCATGGAACATACACCCCCGCCTTTCTTCTTCCCCGAGAGTTCTTTATTCCTGTCTGCATGATGTACTGAGAACATTAGCACTTTTATACAACAGGTTACCAACATATTCAAATAATGATTGACATATTTTCATTAAAAACTGTATTTTGATACATTTATTCATACTATTTAATCCTTTCACAAGATACAGTCCCGACACAAATTTAGGGTTGCTACCCAAGCCCAGCTTGTTATTCGTTCTATCTGTTCTGTATCTATGGATCCAGTCGTTCGTTCTAAACGTTCCATTGTTCCTATCTCTTGCTTGCTAGCTAGCCAACTACAGCTAATTTACAGTCACGTCAAAAAGTGTTGCCAGAATAACATCAAAGTAGCTGCATTTGCATAAGCTGTTTTATAGTGACATTTACTTGGATACATCCATAACAATATTTTTATTTTTTACCTTTATTTAACTAGGCAAGTCAGTTAAGAACAAATTATTTTTTTCAATGACGGCCTAGGAACAGTGGGTTAAGTGCCTGTTCAGGGGCAGAATGACAGATTTGTACCTTGTCAGCTTGGGGACATGAACTTGCATCCTTTTGGTTACTAGTCCAAAGCTCTAACCACTAGGCTACCCTGCCGCCCCTCAATGAGCTAATGAGGTGCGATTTCACCTGACATAGAACATTTGCTCACTCGTCAGGACACTGTTGTTCAGTGGAGCTAGCCAATAACACAGCTAACACAATCACTTCAAACTGAAGCTGGAAAGGCTGCAAACTGGCTGCACATCATTTAGTTTGACCCTTTTTCAATTTACATTTATTTGTATGTATCCAGAAAAAGGATGCCAGCTGATTCATGTTTTTGACGGGCTAAGAAACACTGCCTGCTTGTTTGTCTCGTCCAGACTCCCATTACATTCGTTACTATGGGACAGCTGGAGATTGAATTTGAATATTGAAACAATGTTGCCATGTTGGAGAGACAGACAGCAAGGTTTATACAAATCTCAGTCTAAAAGAAAAGAATACTAAATCTCAGTCTAAAAGAAATGTGAGATAATGTCTAGATGCTATTTATAGCGGAGGTCAAGTATATACATTGCCTGGCATGGCTGATGAGACAGTGGATTGCGCAATCAGATGGAACAGACTAAATAGGTATTTTAACGTCATAGATTTAGCCGGTGGTAACTTGTGGAATAGAAACCGTCTGGAATGCAGTTTTAACCAATCAGCATCCATTGTAAAATTCGATATATCGCTTTGCCCTATACACAATTTTTCTAAAGATTCCACTTTTTTAAGTCAAAAAGCACGTAGTCTTTTAACATAATGCATGTTAAATGTCTGTCGGTACTACTGAATCTAAGATCTGGAGGGGAAATGGTTGGTTCTGGGTTCCGGAATTAAACAGAACAGTACACTGTACAAGATATGTCAAATTATCAAGTTTTCTGGGTTACAGCAGGATGTGAGTTACTGAAGAAATATCTGAATGTAAAGGTCCCCAAGGCCTTACCCTAATTCATTCAAAACATCAATGCGAGAGGAAGAGGAGAGCTTCCTCAATTATACCAATTTTACCCTCCACCCAGAGGAAAACATTTAATGACAGTGTTTACTTTTCTGTCCTAAGTTTTTCCAAATAAGCACACATACCAGTGTACTGCTTGCTGCCTGCTGCTGACAAGACAGCAATGGAATAACTGTGGGCCCACCCTCAATTGTTCCCACACCATGGGCTCAATTCAGGATTGCGGTATAAATGTTTGCGCATATTGATTTGCACACATTTAAGTACTGCACACATATGAACCGAAGATTTAACAGCATCTTACTCTTATATGTTCACTTGTCAGAGGAACAATTTGTGAGGATCGTGAGGAACTATTAATCCACTATGGCAACAATTTGATGTTTTACCCTGGTCACCATAGATGTTGTGTTTATCTGAGCATATGAGGGCCTATCATGTTTGTCCTCACAGTAAACCCCAACAATGGGTGAATCATTTGGCTTGGTAATGTAATTAAACACAGAACAACAGAACAACCAGGACAGCAGCTCTCGTACAGCCCTCTAACATGCTAGTGTGACACTCCTGATCTAGGTCACTTGTCCTGAGTTCCAGCAGATCCTACTAATTCAGTGAACTCTCGTAGATCACAAATCTGCATTTGATTTTGTCTGTGTATGCTACTGTAGCCTCTACTCTTCACGGTCCCTTTGATAGATATTGTAGATATAGCTTTGTTTTTTGAAATGCAGAGTCTATGCATTTCTTTATTCATTGTTATTAATGAGCAGATTTTGAGCTAGGCAAACTGCTCTTTTAGAAAGGATTTGACATTTAACGATTATGAACCATCTCCATGGATTCAAAATCCACAAGCGTTAAAATGATGGCATTGTTACCATTATATTATGATGGAATATTACACAGAATTTACTGGAGAGATTTTGACATGAATACAATGTGTGCAGATCATGATATTTATCCACCAACGCATACAAGAGTAAATTCCAGATTATTTTTCACTGCATGTCAAAGAATCATGCTCTTGCGCTGAGAGCTCCATCTGCAGGACATAATAAAGAGAACATTGATAATGTTCTGTGAGGCAGACTGTTACACAATGCCCATACATGAGATCTGTTTAATAACCAGGAGTATGGAGTATTTTCCACAGAGTATATTTAAGAATAGTAATGTCTCCTTTTGTATGCGTAATGCCCATACACAGAATATCCATAAGAGTGACATGAATGTAGTGACTAAATGCTACTAGAAAAATAAATACATGCTGGGATTAAATCAAATGTCATGTGACATGGAGCTTGATGTCACCTGACAGGGAGCTTGATTTCCCGTGACATGGAGCTTGATTTCATGTGACATGGATCTTGATTTCACGTGATAGGGAGCTTGATTTCACGTGACAGGGAGCTTGATTTCACGTGACATGGAGCTTGATTTCACGACTCCATACCTTATTCCCCTCCTAGTAACTGATTGTGTTCACCACTAGATGGGAGTAATGACCCAGGTTATAGTCAATACTGCCAGGCACCTAGTTTCCGCAACCCAGAGGCAGACAAATATGACAAAAACGGACATTCAAATTGAGTACTCACACATTTGTAGATCAAATGTAAATGTTTGGGATGATACTTGCTGGAGAGATTAATATGGTTATTTTGAAGGAGAAATATGCTGAGAATATAAGACTAATGACGATGAATATGTATCTGCAAGTAAAAACATGTTTCTGTCCAACAAATAATTGCACCATTCTAAATTGCATACAAGTTTTAGGAAAAATACCATATCTTTGACTATGGAAAAGATTGTTGAATGAGTCAATGAACCAACATTTTACTGGACTAAGCTCATAAATAATATCACAGACTTGACATTGTCTGGGACACTCAAGGCTGAGTTACAAGTGACTCGTTTGTTTTGAAGGCATAGCTTTACAATAAAAAATTCTGGTCAGATTAAGGAAAATATTCCCTATCTCTAACTATGGAATATATTATTGAATGAGTCAATGAACCAACATTTTAATGCAAATATTTTTTTGTGAGACGGCGCTGCAGTGGATACCAGATATTTTAGGGCTCCTGACGAATTCTTCTATTTTGTGTGTTTTTTTCCCCACTGATCTCTACATAATGTCTCCGCCATTGTTTCCTATGACCGAAAATAAGCTTCTGGACATCAGAACAGCGATCACTAACCTCAATTTGGATGACAATTTCAACGAGTCGGCAGCTCTGGACGTTCTGCTTACTCCCGATCAGGCCCTAATCCCTGGGACTCAAAAGACAAAGTAACGGCGCAAGAGAGGCAAACGAAGCAGCATCCTGATGCTGGCTAACAAATAAACCGCCTCTACCCTCCATCCTATTGGCAAATGTAAAATCACTAGAGAACAAACTGGACGAGCTCCGCTCGAGACTACTATCAACGGGACCTGAAGATCTGAAACATTCTCTGTTTCTCAGAGTCGTGGCTGAACAAGGACATGGATAATATACATCTCGCTGGCTTTTCCATACATCACCTAGACCGGATGGCAGCCTCAGGTAAGGTGAGGAGGAGGGGTATGTCTCTTTGTTCACAGCTGGTGCGTGATCTCCAATGTTAATGAAGTCTCCTCAGTTAGAATACCTCATGATAAGCTGCAGACTATACTATTTACCAAGAGAGTTTTCATTTATAATTTTCATAGTTGTCTATTTACTACCACAAACTGATGCTGGCACTAAGACCGCACTCAATGAGCTGTATAGGGCCATACGCAAACAAGATAATACACATCCAGAGGCGACGCTTCTCTTGGCTGGTGATTTGAATAAAGAGAAACTAGCATATCACCTGAGCAACTAAAGGCGGCAAAACCCTTGATCACCTTTACTGCACACACAGAAATGCATACAAGGCTCTCCCTCACCCTTCCTTTGGCAAATCTGACCATAACTCTATCCTCCTGATTCATGCTCAAACAGGAAGGACCAGTGACACGTTCAACAAGGAAGTGGTCCAAATAAGCGGATGTTAAGCTAAAGGACTGTTTCGCTAGCACAGACTGAGAGGAGATAGTCATTCAAAAATCATGTTAAACACTATTACTTCACACAGAGTCCATGCAACTTATTATGTGACTCTATGCAAATTCTTACTTACTGAACTTATTTTTTGCCATATCAAAAGGGTTGAATATTTACTTTTATTTTTAATTACTTAAAATAAAATAAAAATACACAGATATATATATATATATATATATATATATATATATATATATATATATATATATATATATATATATATATATATATATATATATATGTGTGTATTTTGGGGTATGGGGTATTGTGTGTAGGCCAATGACACAAAATCTCAATTATATCATTTTTAAATTCAGGCTGTAATTTAATCAACTTTAAATTCAGGCTGTAGCCAACAAACGTGGGGATGGCAATGTTTTGAACGATCTGAAGTTTTCTGACATGAGACCTCCCCACGTTACACCAGGCTGGTGCAGCATACTCAAAAGGCCGGATGCAGCTCTGGAACACTCTGATAGCTCTGATACACTGATGGCTGTTCCTGGAGTGGCTACCTACTTTTTTTCTGCAGAATAACCTCAGGTGGTTCAGGCGCTTGATTCCCTTCTTCTCCAGGCACTCTATGTGGGCACTCCAGGGCATGTTTTCTTGAAGTGTGACCCCAAGGAACTTAGCCGTTGAGGATGTCTGGAGTGCCTCTCCATACAGTCTTCACCACAGTAAACTTAAACCAGAATTGCGTTACTGGTTGAGTAAAACAATGGATAATTGTCAGAATATAGTATGAATCCCAATTGACTAACCAATTCAATGATAGAGTGAAATAGCCTACAGAGAGGTGTGGCTTGCACTAGCAACACTGCACGCCCAACACCCACAAATCTCTCAAACCAACAGGTAGCCTATTAGCCTACAATGAATAAAACTCATAAAATAAAGCACATTCTTTTATAAACAAATGAAATAGTGATTGAGTTTGTGTTACCTCTAACAGCACAAACAAATGGTGCGCTCATAAGTTGCAATGGCAGTAATGCAGTTTATAGAAATGGAAATGTTTGTAGGCTACTTGGCAGCATGTGGAATGGAGAACGGTGGTTCGACATGATGTGAGAGCAGAAGAGAGCTGGCATCATCACATAGGCTACTGTTCAATAAATAAAGGAATAGCCTAAATGTTGAAGAAAAACATGTTCAAGAGATAAAAAGGGAACACCATATTTGCGGGTTAGAGTCGTGTGCTGGCCTCAGATTTTCACTTTATCACATATAGTCGGGTGGTTGCGGACTGGTTATTAGCAATTGCAGGTGGCTGCGGGTGAACAAACTGCTGAACCGGGCACCACTAGTGTGAATCATTTCTGAAGGCACTGTAGGTGGCAGGCTACAACTCAGATTGTTTCATATCGACACAACTGCAGTTCACCCTAAGTATTTTCCCAAATGTCATTGGGATGTAGTCAGACCTGTAACCTGTCAACGATGGGGTTATAACACATATTGTTTTTGAGGTTTTCACAAGTAGCATGCCAATTTGCTTTGTCCTTATGTTGGTGAATAAGGTGAAGTGATGTAACCTGCTATCTTTGCGTAGATAAAGGACTATGATATCATGCAAGATGAACAGAAAAAATAGTATGTTTATTTATGTTACAACCGGTATTCATTCTTCTTACAGCCTGAGTGATCCATCAGCCTAGCTGGAGAACAAACAACATCTGGGCGTAGAGAGAGAGAGGAGAGGGACAAGGCTCAGCAGACACATAGCCAGATGGTGTCACTCCAACAACACTACTCCAGGTACTGTAACACAACTTCACGTCCACCCACACCACCTTAGGGTGCCATGCAGCATAGATGTAACCAACACAATTGTTTCCTGTCACTTTCGTGTGAGGGAATTACACCCTTTAGCATATTTATCGCTATATGACAACTCAAACCACACCTCACCAACACTATAAACACCATGACAAAAAGCTTACCTCCATGAAATGGAATGGTATGTTTGAGAAATGTCAGGTGGAAAATTACATTTACATATTCCCTTGTGTTATGCAACACCTGAAGAACTGTGCATAGTGACCCCATGAGAACCCCATGGCAACCTAGACAGAACCCAGACAACGCAACCCAACCCAAACACTGTGGTAGTATATTCAAACAAGACAGTAATATTCCAGGTCAATATCCTTCTGTCTGTCACTACAATAAATCTATGTAATATGAACCCAGGTCAGCTTTAAATTCAGTAAAGGTCACAGAATCGACAGATGGGTACCGTACTGTCGTCTGTTGACGTTGTTTCAATGAAAAACTACAAAGCCAGCTGTCAACACTTTTCTCTAAAACTTAATATGAAATAAAAACTTTTTGCAGAATTTTATTTTATTTGATTTTGATCACCTTCTCAATGCGTGATAATTCATCCAAAATAATTCCTGCATCCAAACCGTGCACCATGCACTTTCCTTCAATTCGCAAGTGGCTAAATCTATCTCACAGGAGAAAGCATCTGAGTGAGCAAAACAGCGCCCCTCTGTATTACTATATGTAGCCCATGTATCTGGTGCTGTCTGGCCAAAAATAGTATGACAAGCCATATTATTTTTAGCCAGATAGCATCACATACAGTACATGAGCTACACATACATGTCCTTTGCCTCGACGATGATGGTAGTATAATCATTAGCACCTGTCTTTTTACTAAAGAAATGCATTCACTTATGTAATTTTTCTGGTAAAACGAAGTGTACTTTCTTTCTTTTTCTTTTTTTCTGGCCCACTCTGAAAGAGCCTCATTGCTGCAGCTTAATTTCAATGAAAAGCCTCGAGCGGAGCACGGGGGAGCCTCAAACAGAGAGATTATTCAATTTTTTACAAGTGTAATTTTTGTTTAAATTATGCCCAGCTCACAAGGCCCTTTGATGATGTGAGGCCTGAGGCAATTGCCTCTTCTGCCTAATGGTAAGTCCACCACTGATTTCGTGCAGTGTCTGTGATTTCAAAGCATGGCAAATGTAATGTTTTGGAAAAGCACATCCAATCAAATAGATTCCTTAGTTTAGTTTATATCTTCATGGTACTTGCTCCTTTAAACATAAACATCATGCAGTGTGCGAGAGAGATCTATGTTTATGCGCATTTTAAAATTATTTAATTTGGATTCATTATTATGATTGTACAGTACAAATGATTAAAGCTTTAAACATCCATTGCATGAGTTCCAGTGAAGTTAAAGTACTGTCTATAATTAGATTTGTATTTAAAAAAAACATAATTAAAGACCTTTATTTGTTACTAATGAGTAATTCAAAACAATTAAAATAACTGATAAATACAAATGATTGTTAAAGCACTGTTCTATTAATTGACAAGCACACATCTTCATTTTACAACTATGCATATAAATAAACCCAGTTCAATAGACACAAAAAGGTTTTGCCTCCCTACAAAAGTAAATGAGGTGCAGGCCTACAGAAAGTTTATGTGGTTTGGTCTAATCGAGGCGGAGCCGAATAACTGTTGTGCAGACCATTTTCAGACAGAGAGATATGATAATTGTGTAGAAGAATCAAACCACTTTTTGATCCGGCATTACAGAGGTAAATTGATATCTGTGGTCCCTGTACCAGATGATACTATTTCATTCATTACTGCTGGTGGAGAACCGAACAATTGAAAATGCCTGACAACCTTTCATTTGGAGTGAACTAGTACACCATCCACTTCAGTGACCCGCTTCCCCCTCTTGACAGTATTCAGCCGCGACTCCAGAATTAAAAGTGTTTTTCCTGTGGAGCTACTGGTATCCAGACACACCTCAGTGCATTAGAAAGCTGTGGCTGCTCAGTAATGACAACCCTGGAGAGCAGAAGCCAGCATTGTGCTCTGAGTTAGTCTCTGCCTGCCTGCCTCGGATTAGCAGGGCCACAGTAGTTAGGGTCTGTCATTGGAGTGGACGGTGAAAGGGGTCACTTCACGGCCTGTTTGTAAAACTAGGGCATCCATTCACACATTGTGTGCTGGAGATGGGGGGAGGTTTTGAGAATTGTAGCCTTTGGCAGCAAAATGTTATGGTGCAGCAACAAACCATTTGGTGACACACACACACACACACACACACACACACACACACACACACACACACACACACACACACACACACACACACACACACACACACACACACACATAGGTGTGCAGAAATCGCACATGCATGCACACACACATGAACCAAATGCTTGCAACATTAGCAACGTTTCACAATTAGAAATGTAATGCTTTATCCTTGTAATGCAAGAGGTTTAATTAAGTGGTCCCAGATCCCCAATACGCATTTAACAATACCTAGCAGTATATCTGTCAGGCCTCTTTGTGCGATTACAGTTTTTCTCGATTGCCTAACACTAGTAACAGGGATCACTTTTGCAAACAGTAAAACACAGCCCACTAAACTGCAAGTGCGTTTGCCAAAACAACACATTTCTCTTGCAAAATGCTAACACTATCAACACTTAAAATACTTGCCACAATATTAAATAACTATCAAAACGGTATAATTTGTAATCTAATGAGAAGGTCATCTTACCATTTATTAGATAACGGCTCAACAAATACTAACCATAACCATCAATAGACCAAATTTGTCTATGAAAAATAATTAATGGTACAAGATGGTAATCAAACATTTTATAGAAGAGCTGTGTTCTTATGGTTTACTCTTATCCATGCTTTTTCACGGTGGAATTCCCTCATGAGCTACTGCCCATGGGCGTGTCTTCATATGACTTTACTATAGACAGATGAGGACAAGGGCAGACAGAGTACACCAAAAGGCCAACACTGAAACACACTGAAGCACTAAGTCGCCAGGACTTGTTTTTTTGTTGTGTTTTTGGATCTTGGTCAAGAAAAGGTGATAAGAGGTCACCACAAGGTGGACCTAGCATGATCCCAATCCATGAAGGGACATTCCACCTGATTGTATTTCTGTCCCTTAAGTTGATTTGTGGCTCTGATGTTTCGATGCTGTCACGGTTAGTGGTCCAACAGTAATGCAGTAAAAAAAAAATCAATTAAAACAGGGTGCTTTACAAGCCAGGGATGGTATAACCTGCCTCCTTTCCTATCTGTGTGAAAGTAGGCCAGATATATGTTTACGGGAATGTGTTTGTGCGTTTATATATTTACATTGTCCGTCCGTCCGCCTGTCCGTCCCTTTGCGCTGAATAGGTTGTCTGTCTGAACATTTGTGTCCGTCTAAACGGTCTGTCTGACTGGAAAGACGACTCATAATATAGCCTTGTTTTAGTAATCCATGAAAACAAGACAACTGTTGTTTTTTGGCCGTATCTTGGTCGTATCTTTTAACAACGTTTCTATAGTTTGCCGTGCATGCTTGATAGAAAGCAGTGAGCACATGACACAGTAGAACAGGGACTAATGTCTCAGTTCCGATATTTTGTAAAATTTTAAGTCCTGTATGAGCAAAATAACATTATCTTTAGAGGAGTTCATCAAACTCCATCCAGAGTGCAACATTGAGCTAAATAAAAGGCTATTACTGATGAACTGATTACGAGTAAAGGCCTTAAACGCTGCATTGACCTTGCCCTTGAGGAATTCCGTTTTTTGGACAGATGGAAGAGGGCTTCACTCCCAACCTTTATCCCTGCCAGGCCCAGAGTCATGGGATAGGGTTGTCACAGAAACAGGGGCCTCCTTTTTAGTGAATAGTCGAACAGAGGGTGGAACATGTCATTTTCCAATTCCGGGAGCACTCAGGCTCACATTATTCCTCACTGGCCTACATAAAGAGGCCGGAGACCCACTTTTACCAAATGCCCACTCATACACACGGATTGCTAACCGAATCCCAGTATGAATACAGTATGGACCTGAGGAATATTTGCACCATGTTTATCGCGTCATTTAGAGGGAACAACAACGTCACAGAATTTGGATGGAAAAACAGCATGGGGTGAGTGGAGTGGTTGACTGTGTTATAAGAGGAGTTTTTATTTTTTTATTGAGGGTGAAGATAAACAATAGCTTAGTTGAAGAGCATGTCATTTTATATGGATTGCCATGTATGAAGTAGGACAGAGCTGAGACGTAATGAGACAGCGAATATAATGAATGAGACATTGCTGTGATGTTCAGAGAACGGCATCATACAGTATGTGACTGGATAAAGAGAGTGAGAATGAGATGTAGTGAGACAAAGCTGTGATACATGGAAAAGCACGCAAATGGGGATAAGATATTCTGAATGAGACAAAGCTGAGCTGTAGTGAGACTATTATGTCCTGCATACCAGTCTCACTGAGAAAGCGATATCTGCGAATGTACCAGTAATGTGACACAAAGCACCAGGCTTGCCATAGGTTAGCCCGGGAGTCAAGTACAGCGCGAACAAGTGAATGGAGAGCAGGTAAAAGGACAGAGAGGATAGTGTGATTGTTATACAAGCTTTAAGAAGAGGGGCTCGCTCAGCAGGGTTGAGAAGAGGTTATGGCTAAACGTCACGAGGACAAATCAACGAGGGTGCAAATTATTTTAGTAAAGTACTCGCACATCCTGATGCAAACGCTTGATACTGTTTAGCAACTTCTGTGCTTAAGTAACTACAAGCTATGACACACAGTGAGCCAGTCATTTCTAGTAATTAGTCTAAAAAATACATTGAATTGAATGTATTAATTAGAGTAAAGTACTATAAAACCAAAACGGTGTGCATTGTTTCATTATTCCATTTGGTTACTTTCCTTTAAATTTGTTGTTATTTTTCATTTTGTACTTTTTACCCCATTTTCTCCCCAATTTCATGATGTCCAAATGGTAGTTACAGTCTTGTCCCGTTGCTGCAACTCCCATACGGACTCCATAGAGGCGAAGGTCGAGAGCCATACTGTAACGGCTTTCTTGTGGTGAAGGAGAGTCGGACCAAAATGCAGCGTGGTTAGTTCGATACATCTTTAATAGAGAAAAAAACACGAACAAATACAAAAAAACAACAAACGGAATGTGAAAACCTATACAGCCTATCTGGTGACTACAAACATAGAGACAGGAACAATCACCCACGACATACTCAAAGAATATGGCTGCCTAAATATGGTTCCCAATCAGAGACAACGATAATCACCTGACTCTGATTGAGAACCGCCTCAGGCAGCCATAGACTATGCTAGACACCCCACAAAAACCCCATGACAAAAACGATCCACAATAACCCATGTCACACCCTGGCCTGACCAAATAAATGAAGACAAACATACATTACTTCGACCAGGGCGTGACAGAACCCCCCCCTCCCCCCCCTATGGTGCGGACTCCCGGACGCACATCAAAACAATAGGGAGGGTCCAGGTGGACGTCTGTCCATGGTGGCGGCTCCGGCTCGGGACGTGGACCCCACTCCATCAATGTCTTAGTTCCTCCCCCTCGCGTCCTAGGATAGTCCACCCTCGCCGCCGACCATGGCCTAGTAGTCCTCACCCAGAACCCCACTGAACTGAGGGGCAGCTCGGGACTGAGGGGCAGCTCGGGACTGAGGGGCAGCTCGGGACTGAGGGGCAGCTCAGCACTGAGGGGAAGCTCAGCACTGAGGGGAAGCTTAGCACTGAGGGGAAGCTTAGCACTGAGGGGAAGCTTAGCACTGAGGAGAAGCTCAGCACTGAGAGCAAGCTCAGCACTGAGAGGAAGCCCAGCACTGAGAGGAAGCCCAGAACTGAGAGGAAGCTCAGCACTGAGAGGAAGCTCAGGCAGGTAGTTGGCTCCGGCAGATCCTGGCTGGCTGGCGGATCTGGAAGAGTCTGGTTGACTGGCGGATCTGGAAGTGTCTGGTTGACTGGCAGATCTGGAAGAGTCTGGTTGACTGGCAGATCTGGAAGAGTCTGGCTGACTGGCAGATCTGGAAGAGTCTGGCTGACTGGCAGATCTGGAAGAGTCTGGCTGACTGGCGGATCCTGGCTGACTGGCGGATCTGGAAGATCATGGCTGACTGGCGGATCTGGAAGATCCTGGCTGACTGGCGGATCCTGGCTGACTGGCGGATCCTGGCTGACTGGCAGATCTAGCTGCTCTGGCTGCTCCATGCAGACTGGCAGCTCTGGCTGCTCCATGCAGACTGGCAGCTCTGGCTGCTCCATGCAGACTGGCAGCTCTGGCTGCTCCATGCAGACTGGCAGCTCAGGCTGCTCCAAGCAGACTGACAGCTCAGGCTGCTCCATGCAGGCTGGCAGCTCTGGCTGCGCTAAACAGGCAGGAGACTCCAGCAGCGCTGTAGAGGAGGAAGGCTCTGGCAGCGCTGAACAGGCGGGAGACTCCGGCAGCACAGGAGAGGAGGAAGGCTCTGGCTGCACTAAACAGGCGGGAGACTCCAGCAGCGCTGTAGAGGAGAAAGGCTCCGACAGCGCTGAACAGGCGGGAGGCTCCGGCAGCGCAGGAGAGGAGAAAGGCTCTGGCAGCGCTAAACATGCGGGACGCACTGAAGGCCTGGTGCGTGGTGCTGGCACTGGTGGTACTGGACCGAGGACACGCACAGGAAGCCTGGTGCGGGGAGCTGCCACCGGAGGACTGGTGTGTGAAGGTGGCACAGGATGGACCGGACCGTGAAGGCGTACTGGAGAGCCTGAGCGCAGGACTGGCACAGGACGTGCAAGGCTAGGGAGGTGCACAGGAGGCCTGGTGCGTGAGACTGGCACTATCTTCACCAGCCGACTAACACGCACCTCAGGACGAGAATGGAGCGCTGACCCAGGTGCCATCAAATCCCGACACGCTCCGTCGGGCGAATATCTTGCATACTACGCCAAATCAACTGCTCTCTCTCTTCACTCTCCTCCAATTCTATTAACATCTCCTCGAGTGTCTCCTCATCTCCCATCTGTTCACTCTCCTCCATTCTGTCCAATAATTCCTCGACCCTCTCAGACTCAGCTCCGATAACATCCATGGCTCCTTACGGTAAACAGGGGGAGTTGGCTCAGGTCTGAACCCTGACTCTGCCACACCCTCCCTGAGCCCCCCCCCCCCAAGAAATTTTTGGTGCTGACTCTCGGTCTTCCGTCCACTCCGCCATGCTTGCTTCGCCAACTCCATTCTCCGATAACCTGCTTCGCACTGCTCCAGCGAATCCCAGGCGGGCTCCGGCACTCTCTCTGGGTCGACCTCCCACCTGTCTATTTCCTCCCAAGTCGTATATTCCAACCTTGGTTGCTCCTGCTGCCGCTGCCTGTCACCACGCTGCTTGGTCCTGGTGTGGTGGGTGATTCTGTAACGGTTTTCTTGTGGTGAAGGAGAGTCGGACCAAAATGCAGCGTGGTTAGTTCGATACATCTTTAATAGACAAAAAAACATGAACAAATACAAAAAAACAACAAACGGAATGTGAAAACCTATACAGCCTATCTGGTGACTACAAACACAGAGACAGGAACAATCACCCACGACATACTCAAAGAATATGGCTGCCTAAATATGGTTCCCAATCAGAGACAACGATAATCACCTGACTCTGATTGAGAACCGCCTCAGGCAGCCATAGACTATGCTAGACACCCCACAAAAACCCCATGACAAAAACACACCACAATAACCCATGTCACACCCTGGCCTGACCAAATAAATGAAGACTAACATACATTACTTCGACCAGGGCGTGACACATACGCCCTCTGAAACACGACCCTGCCAAGCCGCACCTCTTCTTGACACATTTCTTGCTTAACCCAGCCCCACCAATGTGTCGAAGGAAACACCGTACAACTGGCGACCGTATCAGCGTGCATGCGCCCGGACCGCCACAGGAGTGACTAGATTGTGATGGGACAAGGACATCCCGGCCGGCCAAACGCTCCCCTAACCCGGACGACACTGGGCCAGTTGTGCGTCACCTCATGGGTCTCCCAGTCATTGCCGGCTATGATACAGCCTGGGATCTGTAGTGACGCCTCAAGCACGGTAGTACCTTAGACCGCTTTGCCACTCGGGAGGCACCTTTCCTTTGTTTTTACTTGGCATTTTTTTTGCAATTTCCTGCTAGTCAAGTATGAGTGGGTTCTTCACTTCCTCTCCTGTTCATTTGCTGGGTAGTTTGCAGGTCAGTGCCAGTGTCTCCAATACCCAAGACCTTTCCTCAAAGAGTTGCCTGGCAAGACTGTCAAAGGCCTGGTCACAGTTAGCTGGGTTGGACTAATATCCGTGCCACATGCATCAAGCGGAGAAAAGTTGCTATGGAAATAACCAGGAAAAATGTCACTGAGCACAGTATTATGAGAAACGTGGTCGGTGTTTCTCAAGCATCCAGCGTTCTAAGGGAAAGCAATTAAAAATACGTAAACAAGGATCTGCCAGTTTAATGAGGACTAAGAGCTCAAATGTCAGCTAGCATGATGGTTGTTTGCAAAGGTTACTAACTGAAGGGCAAAGTCTTCACCAACAGAGAAATCTAAAGTATGATACAAATATTTTGGGGCTATGATCTTATTCATTGACGACTGAGGTGTCTTTGTGGGCTACTTGTTGTTAGTTAAGGTTTAAGTTTAGGTTTTGGCAATGTGGTTACATATAACGCATTCATGATGCTTAAATAATAGTTATGTCAGGTGTAAAAGAGTGATGCCTTTTACACTAGAATAAGGTGTTACTTTGTTCTGTTTGTTGACACACTGTCCTAGGTGTCGATCTGAAACACATTCAATGTCATCTTCATGACGTGCTGTTACATGTATTTATTTCTCCTACCATATACTGTATGAACCAGCCTATTGTGCCCATACTGTTGCTTAGACCTGGATCGTGTTCATTAGGCATCACGCAGAAGAAAACTGTCTGACACAGGAAGGGACTACCTGGACGTATCCAGTAAGAAAGGCTCATTTTAGTTTTCTGTTGCAAAACATTTAAAAAAAGAACATTTTCCTTCAAGCTTGTTTATTCCACATTCTATGTTCTGATTGGTGCCCTTGCTCTGTGTGCCTGCAGCATGGAGGAGATGGTGAGGACTCTGCTACAGAACCAGGACACACTGGAGGGCCCCAGTGCGGATCCATTAGACCTCATGAAGGCCTACAAGGTACAGCACTGACCATATTGGTTTATTTGCTTTCTGTTTATGTTGTTTAACTAAATAAATAAATACAATTTTTGATGCAAGTATGCAAAACGTGATGAATCACCTTCCAGGTTCTGTAATTAACAGTGTTGGATAAAAGGTTTGTGAACAATCAGAGATTTTTTGCGCGAAATGAGCATATCACAAAGACAAATATGAACTTTCAGTTCACTGTCATCGGCAATCCCCTGTAATAGCTTACTGTACATACAGTAGCATGGGGATAGGGTATTTGGAAGAGACAGTGGGAAGAGTGGTCACCTTTAGGCTAGATTCTATCAAATCTCCTGATGAATGTCATATACTGTAGCAGCTTAGGTCAGTCACACAATCTGACACCAATGCAGCGACCGCCAAGAGCAGGTACGACCACTGGGGTTATTCGAACCCTTAGTCACCTGGCTCCAAGGCAAGAACGCTAACCACAGTCCCAAAATAGTTAATAAATAGGGGAACGCTGCCAACTCATTCAAAATTCCAGGGTCGTTACAATACAATACATTGGTGGGGTCCTATTTTTAATTTTTTATTTTTTTATTTCACCTTTATTTAACCAGGTAGGCTAGTTGAGAACAGGTTCTCATTTGCAACTGCGACCTGGCCAAGATAAAGCATAGCAGAGTGAACAGACAACACAGAGTTACACATGGAGTAAACAATTAACAAGTCAATAACACAGTAGAGAAAAAAAAGTGGAGTCTATATACAATGTGTGCAAAAGGCATGAGGAGGTAGGCGAATAATTACAATATTGCAGATTAACACTGGAGTGATAAATGATCAGATGATCATGTACAGGTAGAGATATTTGTGTGCAAAAGAGCAGAAAAGTAAATAAATAAAAACTGTGGGGATGAGGTAGGTGAAAATAGGTGGGCTATTTACCAATAGATTATGTACAGCTGCAGCGATCGGTTAGCTGCTCAGATAGCTGATGTTTGAAGTTGGTGAGGGAGATAAAAGTCTCATGTATTGTCAAACATTTCACCATGATCTCTCTGCAAGATGTTATTTGTTTTTTTCTGTTACCCATTGTGGGGTCTTTGGCCACAATTCAGGTTTTAAGTACCTGTAACATATTGTTAATCCGAATGAATGGGAAAGTGGCTGGATCTTAAGACACACTTATGTAACACTGGACTACACTGCATGTATAAGTAATTATGAGGGACGTATGTGTCACTGGATACCTTACCAATTGTCTACTGGACGGTTGCTTGGTTTTGAGAAAGTTGCAATGCGATGAACACTAAATCGATTTGCGGCCATGATGTTTCGTGGACTCGACAGTACACCACGCCCTCACACGCCTTTTTCGATTACTCCATATCTCGAACAGTTGTGGTATGCAACTGACTGTTGTAAGTAGCGAGGGTAAAAGTGTTTGACATTAAAAAAACGAACACAGCGTAGTACAAATGCCAATAAGCCTCATAATTCAAATGCATTTTTAATCATCAGAGCTTTTAAAGTTAGTTCACAATACTTCATGGAAGGAAGGAGACTTCCTTCCGTATTTCATAATGTTACAGATAATTAATGCCAAGTTGTTTATGGGTCAATCAATAAACATTGAAGGGGGGGGGTCAACCAAGGACAAGCCCTATGAGTTATGGTGGCAAAATGGTGAAATGAGCAGCCAGCAAAATAAGAAGTAGCCTACTGTGTTAGTGGTGGCTATGAAACCAACTATAATTGTGGAGAGGCAGTTAAAAAATATCAAATGTAACATCAAACAAATCCTGTGATTGCTTTTCTTGGAAGGAGTCAAAAATACTATGAATTGGAAGTCTTAATTTCCATGCCTTCACAGTTCTTGTAGCTACATCCATATACAGCAAACTGCAGATGCAGAACAGCAGTTCACCTTCTGCATATGATGAAATAAAATCCATACTGTAGGCCAAATTCTATATATTTCAATTAATACTTTGTGTACATGTACAAGTATCTTGTATGTTGGAGAAAATAGACGAGGCAAATAGCCCCTTAGTTCCAATAGGCAATGCATGACAAAAATAGTTTCAGCAACTTTGTGGCTCCCTGCAACCCCTCTCTCTCTTTGGTTTAGGACAAACTCTTGGAGGAGATGTGGAAACAGCAGGACAGTCTGGAGGGCCCACTGCCCCCCTCGAAAGAAAGGAGGCCCAACTCTCCAGGAGCCATCAGTAGGGGACACGGGGAGGACTACGACGAGACCAAACCCATTTTAGAGCGTCTGCGGGCCCTTGAGGTAAGCTCAGGCACAGGAGAGTCTATTTTCCCCTTACTACCTCTCTCCATCCTCTCTTATGGATACTTCATAGGGTTAATTACCAATATAAATGTTTGGTTATATTCGAAGTTGGTCAGGAATTTGAAGCCCACTCACATTGGCTCATTTTATTATATCATTCGGATCATGATATAAGCATAAATTAAGAGTAGATAAAGTGCCGGTAACAATGGTGTTACTTGTACTGTATGTAGGTCAGAGACGGACAACCAAGTAGAAATGCACTTGATTCTACTAATTAAAGCCGATTGGTCAAGCTTTGATTAGTTGAACCAGGTGTGTTACTGCTTGTGTGGAACAAAAGCCTGCCCCTACACTGGACATGTGTGCATCTTTAGTCTGAATATGGCCCATAAAGAGAACATTTTAAGTTCTCCAAAGGTTATATGAGGATACCATAGTGCAGTGGGCAGCGTACTGAAGGGGATAGTAATCTGGCCTGTCAGAAACACTTTGATAACTATACATATTCATTCTGTCTGTTGAAGCTGCCAGGTATCATTCCTTAGACCGTCAATCGTACTTTAGTCTGGCTGATTCCATTATGAGCTAAGAGCTCATTGAATACATAGTCCCAGGTTAATGCAGAAAGAGGCTTGATGAAAAGATGACAGTGATTCTATTCATTATATTATATTCTACTTTATTCATTCTTTGTGTCCATTTCAGTATTTTCTATGTGAAAAGGCCTGAGTATATTCATGCAGAGAGGAATGGGTCTGACTTGAAAATACTTAGTCATATCCAGTATGTGATAATTCAGTAACGAACTAGTAGTTAACATTTGAAGCCACTGTTCCTTTGAATATATTCCTTATTCACACCTGCTCTACAGAAAGCTAATATGAGTTACAAACTGTCTGCAGATCCCAGATCAGTTATATTTTGGGGGCCCTAAGCGAGACTTGGTAACTTTGTGGGCATTTTAGTACCCCCACTCTTGGCAGTGGATAATGTTTTTGCAGTGTTATTAAACTTAATTTCCTGTAATTCTTCACATTTTGCAATGGAGCGGAGAAAATGGTGCAGTTTTAAGACGAATTTCATGCAATTCTATTCATTTTGCTTTTGGATGGAGAGGAATGTTTGCAGTTTCAAAGGTAATATTGCAATTTTGCCATGAGGTGAAGATAAACTTTAGCAGTTTTAAAGCAAATTTCCTGCAAGTGTACACATTTTTCCCTGATTTATGCCATGTTCAAATTATATCTGAGTGAGAGTGACCAACGAAATCAATAGGGGGTCCCCTGGATTTCAGGACCCCTGAGCACATGCCCTGTGTGCCCGGTCAGTAATTTGGTGATGTTTACTACAAGGTTTAGATAGCTGGCTAGGCTAACTTACCTACAGTAGCAATCTAAAACATGTTATGAGACATGGGAAAATTGAGTGACTGTCAGTAACCATGTTTCCATCCACAGTTTTTAAGTCATACCGTAAAAAAAAAAATCACGACAGCTGTGATGGAAACAGGAAGTTTTGGTACAATTTATCAATGTAGACAGAAAATTTGTCAGTTCGACATGGTGGGATCTTTGAGTGTCGGTAAAATTAATTATGATCGAAATAGCGGTAATTATATAATTACCATCACGTCGAAGTAAACTTTAAGTCACACGATGATATGTGGTGTGGTCCTCCCACTGCGATTTTGGAAACCATGCAGTTTTTTAGGCTACAGATTTAAAAAACTACAATGAACTTCACAGGGTGTTGAAAATGCAGTGTGATCTTGATGCTCCTTTCCAGTAAAATAGAGGGTGTTAATCTGGTGACATCATGATCGATGCTTGACTGCCATTTGACAAATAAAATATTATTGCACACGTGCCAAGACCAGAGTAGGCTAATTTGTTATTTAACTCAACAGTTTTAGTGAAAAAACTTTAGATTTTTATTCAGTAAATGCGAAAAAGTACATTTTGTGTGCACTAATTCAAGAGTGTGCAGAGCTGTCATCAAGGCAAAGGGTGACTACTTTGAAGAATCTCAAATGTAAAGTATATTTTGATTTGTTTAACACTTTTGCTTACTACATGATTCCATAAGTGTTATTTCATAGTTTTGATGTCTACACTATTATTCTAAAACAGTCACAAAAAAATAAAAACCCTTGAATTAGTAGGTGTGTTCAAACATTTGACTGGTACTGTACATGTGACTAAATTAAATCACTTTTTACCCGTTTTTTTCATGAAATAGGAAAAGTTAGGGATTCATGCACTGGATAAAACACGTACGATGAGGAGAAATGGTTCAACTTCAAGGTATTTTTGATCTGCCTTTGCTTTAATAGTTCGTACAGGGAAGATTTAGTAACTTTGCCCCACCCCATGTGAATGTGAATGTGATTTAGGGCTATCATATTCACATTCACACCTATACCCCATCCAGATGATCAATGGATCAGTAGGATTAATGGACTATTATATCCATCCCCATTAATTAGACTGGATTAATGGAAACATTGTCATCTAACTCAGCAGTAGTTTTAATTGTATTACAATGGAATGTATTTGGAGTCAGGAGGAAGATGTCCACATTTAATTTAGCATGCAAGTGTCACGATCGTTGTCGTCATGGAAAGGACCGGACCAAGGTGCAGTATGGTGAGCGTACATTTCCTTTAATTAGATGAATGTCACCAACAAAACAAAGAACAAGGAAACAACCGTGAAGCTTACTTAGGCTATAATGCCACTAACAAAGACAACTACCCAAAAATACAAAAGGAAAAAAGGCTGCCTAAGTATGATTCCCAATCAGAGACAACGATAGACAGCTGTCCCTGATTGAGAACCATACCCGGCCAAAACATTGAAACAATGAACATAGAGTTTCCCACCCGAGTAACACCCTGACCAACCAAATATAGAGAATAAAAAGATCTCTACGGTCAGGGCATGACAGCAACATGACCATTATTTCCATAAACTGGCTTCTTAAATTACATTGAATACCTTGTCTGCCTCTGTAGACGCTATTGCATATTTTATATTTTGACTTATATATTTTGGTTTCTGCTTTCCCTTTAAATTATATTTGTAAATAAATGTTTAGTCTGACAATCATTGACATTATACATTGTTTCATTTAATTTCTAACTACTTCCCTAGTTTTCCAGCTGTGAAACATAAAAAAATCAAATTAAATTTGATTTGTCACATGCTTCGTAAACAACAGGTGTAGGCTGACAGTGAAATCCTTACTTACAAAGTCCTTCACAACAATGCAGAGAGAAAAATAAAGAAATGGATGCCAAGCAGTTGCCACACCAAGAGGTGATGCAGCCAGAAAAGATGCTCTCAATGGTGCAGCTGTATAACTTTGTTTTATTTATTTATTTATTTTTGGATCTGAGGGTCCATGCTAACTCTTTTCAGTGAAAGGTTGTTGTCCTGGCACCCCACTGCCAGATCACTGACCTCCTCCTTGTAGGCTGTCTCATCGTCGCCGGTGATCAGGCCTACCACCGCCAAGTTTTACTTTGGATTTTCTCCTACCATATCTATTGTGTTATAGTCTCCTACATTATTTAAAACATTTCTATCAACTTTAAAGTGTTTTCATTCCAATGGTACCAATGTCAGTGAAAACACTTGGGGGCTTCCCTGTAATCCGCCATGAACAATTTGCTGCAAACTGAAGTAAGTCAATAAACAAATGAACACAGTTCCAGCCCACTGTGCTCACCGTCTAGAGAAGCCTCTCATTTGATTCTCTTTACCACCTCAATCAAAAAAGTAATTTGTTTCTCATTTGCATTGCTGAGGAGGCGAAGAAGTGACACGGATATCTGGTTTGATACTCTGCTTTCCGCATGTCAATCAATTTAGTTATTGGTCTTTTTTAAAGTTAATTCATCTAAGTTTAGATTACTCAAATTTGACCCACTCTTATTTACATCGCGTTAGTGCTAATGAACGCATAAAGAGCTGTGGGTAGGGTAAAAATGTGATTCACGAATACACACACACCCACACAGGCAGGCATGCATACATATTTAAAATACATGAAAACAGTGATGGCATCCCAATTAAAAAACATAGTAGGTATGAGAGGTCAATAAAAATAAAAATCATTGTGAGATGCTTCTATACCTTATAAAATGTTCCTGTGATTTTCAGCAACACCTGAGCATCAAACAAACGATTAACTTTTCCTCCCTCGCAAACCACAAACACCAAACACTTCCAGCAGTTATCTATGATATTTACGAAGTAGCATCCCCGAGTCTCTTGGCTAGTATAATACCTTAGCTATCCCTTGAGAGATTTACTGAATTAATAATTTCAATAGAAAATCACCTTGCTCGCTTCTGTATTCATGGAATGGATCAGTTCCTGATTGGAAACCTTCTATCAGTCATTTCGTTCCACCTGGGACACCTCCAGGAGACCTGGTGGCTCTTAGGGACAGGATTGAGATACCACAGATTTATAGCATTATCCATTATCTGTGTATGCTTTGGCAGATAGGCCTCATAAGGCCCTTATTGACATGTGACTCCAGTGAGAAAGAGATTGTAGAATAGTAAGCAAAGAGGGGATGTACAGAATGTGTTGTGAACCAGAAGGGTTCTTCAAAGGGTTCTACCATGGGGACAGCTGAGGAACCCTTTAAAGTTTGAAGAAATAACAAACAATTCAGAGAAATAACAAACAAGAGTATAAGAGTTACCTTCAGCTCATTCAAGAGCTGATGTGTATACAAGTGGTATATTTATCTGTAATTGTTTACAGATTTATATTTAGAATATATTTATATGGACACGCGAAGGTGTTTTTTGTGTACATATTCAGTATATCTGGAGGTGTTTGCTATTACAGGTGGAGAACTCTGCCTTGACAAAGGAGAACGACAACCAGAGGAAGCAGTATGAACGCTGTCTGGATGAGGTGAGTGACTCTTTCTTTCTCTCTCAGACGCACTGACACACAAAAACAGACACACTCACAGAAGAAGACACAGATACACATACTCACACAGTTAACAATCACAAGCGGAAGCACTTTTACTCATTCCTTTGTAATTGTATCAGCCCTTCTCAACCCATATTTTCATGAGTGAAAAGATGCTTATCAAGATATTGATCATCGTAAATGCTCTGTCGATGCAGTGCCAGAATCTAGATTGCAATCAGCTGCTGGATGAGACACAAGCAAGAATCAGGGGCAATTTATGCCAGAACTGGCATAGACTTTCAAGTTCACCAGTGTTTGCATCTCAATTGGCCTTATGTAGTGCACTACTTTTGACCAGGGCTCAGGTCAAAAGTAGTGCAGTATGTAGGGAATAGGGTGCCATTTGGGCTGAAGGCAGTGAGTTCGCTGGGTTTACTCTAAGCTGAAATGCTTTATAGGGTCTGGAAAGGATGATAAATTACTGTAGTTTCCTTATGGAAACAGACAGAGTGTCTGTTTCTAACCAGTTGTTCAGGTTTTTGAATCTGTTGAGAGTTAAAGCAGCAGGTAGTGGTGCGGCAAGTAGCCTAGTGGTTAGCGCGTTGGACTAGTAACCAAAAGGTTGCAAGATCAAATCCCAGAGCTGACAAGGTGCAGTGCCAGAATGTAATGGTCATTCTGTCATTCTACCCCTGAACAAGGATGTTAACCCACACTAACCCACACTTGAAAATAAGAATTTGTTCTTAACTGACTTGCCTAGTTAAATAAAAAGCTAGAATCCTTAGTTGCTACATCAATTTTTGGACGTGTAAATTAATGATGTATACCCATTGACTCTTCAAGAATATAACTTCTAAATGCCTTATGAGCTTAGTTGAACTGAAACCCCTAAATATAACCTTGGTTTAATCCAATGTTTGTAAACAAAGTAAATGTAAACAAACATGTTGATAACATGATGATGAGTCCTTGCATCCATAGCTCTGTCTATGAATTTGAGAGTGGTTACATTTCTCCCGCCCCGTCCCTCAGCTTTTCACCGAAACAGGTGTGGAAAGGACACTTTGTTATTGTTTCTAAGCAGTGGGGCTCTAAGGGATGGGACCTCCTGCTCAGAAAGACTGGCTGGGAGGGATCAAGTGTGGGTTGCATGCCCTCCTTTCCTCCAACGCAAGGGCTGAGCTGATTGTCTCTCCAATCTGACAAATGGAATTGTTTTAAGAAGGACATACCATGGGTCACTTAGCTAATTGATTTTGAATTTTAGGACCCCTTTACATATAAAAAAAGATGTATATATAGAAATTATTTAATAAAATATAGCATTTTGCCGTTACTAATACAGTCCATACAAACGCAATGAATAACACATTCATAAATGGAAAAAATACAGTAAAAAAATAAAGGAATAAGCAAGGAAAAATAAAGGAATACAGTTTTGAAGTGTCTGTCCTATATACCCCTTATTTTTGTTGGCATAAAACTACCTCCTTACTTCCATTCATTTGTATGGGTTACCTTTAGACTAGTAGTGACACTTGTGGGGGTCGTAGAGCAAAACCGAGAACACCATTGAACACCATCCAGGCTGTATCACATCCGGACGTGATTGGGAGCCCCGTAGGGCGGCGCACAATTGGCCCAGCGTTGTCCGGGTTTGGTCGGGGTAGGCCGTCATTGTAAATAAGAATGTGTTCTTAACTGACTAGCCTAGTTAAATGAAGGTTAAATAAAAATAAAAATACATTGTGTTCATGAGAGTCCTATTAGTTTGTTGCCCAAACTGTTTGGATGCTACTTCGGGATGTGTCCTGGTCTGACTAACAGCGCTGTAGTTCTTCCACTTTCACTGCAGATGCGGAAGGGTGACATAGGCGGATGTGGTGGACTGAGACGCAGCCCATGCAAAGACAGATATCTCTAGCTTAGACTGACAGATTTTGATTTTTTTTTTTTCTGGTGAGTCAATAGACTAGGGGGTTAATGAGGCAGTTACCATGGCGCTATCCTCTTGAATGTTAAGTATTCAGGTAGAAGACAAAATGTTTCGAAGCAACTGTAGTGAGAGTAATTCACTCTGTATGGGTTGAGAACTTGTTATAGTTTGTGTACGGGCTTTTTTGGCCAATCTCTCGGGGTGCTCTGTGTCATGACTTCTGAGACAAGTTGCCGTGACAGCTGGATTAAAGGGCTACTGAATAAAAATGGTACCACTGAGTCTCAACTACATGTGTTGATTCAGAACCGAGTCAAGTCAAGCTAAGCTGTGCTGTGTCTGCACTAGCCTAGTTATTCGTCCACCATACTTTCAGGAAAAGTGCTGAAATGAACCATGTGATTTTACAGTTGGGCGAAAAAGTATTTAGTCAGCCACCAATTGTGCAAGTTCTCCCACTTAAAAAGATGAGAGAGGCCTGTAATTTTCATCAAAGGTACACTTCAACTATGACAGACAAAATTAGAAAAGAAAATCCAGAAAATCACATTGTAAGATTTTTAATGAATTTATTTGCAAATGATGGTGTAAAATAAGTATTTGGTCAATAACAAAAGTTTTTCTCAATACTTTGTTATATACCCTTTGTTGGCAATGACAAGAGGTCAAACGTTTTCTGTAAGTCTTCACAAGGTTTTCACACACTGTTGCTGGTATTTTGGTCCATTCCTCCATGCAGGTCTCCTCTAGAGCAGTGATGTTTTGGGGCTGTTCCTGGGCAACACAGACTTTCAACTCCCTCCAAAGATTTTCTATGGGGTTGAGATCTGGAGACTGGCTAGGCCACTCCAGGACCTTGAAATGCTTCTTACGAAGCCACTTCTTCGTTGCCCGGGCGATGTGTTTGGGATCATTGTCATGCTGAAAGACCCAGCCACATTTCATCTTCAATGCCCTTGCTGATGGAAGGAGGTTTTCACTCAAAATCTCACGATACATGGCCCCATTCATTCTTTCCTTTACACGGATCAGTCGTCCTGGTCCCTTTGCAGAAAAACAGCCCCAAAGCATGATGTTTCCACCCCCATGCTTCACAGTAGGTATGGTGTTCTTTGGATGCAACTCAGCATTCTTTGTCCTCAACACGACAAGTTTAGTTTTTACCAAAAGGTTCTATTTTGGTTTCATCTGACCATATGGCATTCTCTCAATCTTCTTCTGGATCATCCAAATGCTCTCTAGCAAACTTCAGACGGGCCTGGACATGTACTGGCTTAAGCAGGGGGACACGTCTGGCACTGCAGCATTTGAGTCCCTGGCGGCGTAGTGTGTTACTGATGGTAGGCTTTGTTACTTTGGTCCCAGCTCTCTGCAGGTCATTCACTAGGTCCCCCCGTGTGGTTCTGGGATTTTTGCTCACCGTTCTTGTGATCATTTTGACCCCACGGGGTGAGATCTTGCGTGGAGCTCCAGATCGAGCGAGATTATCAGTGGTCTTGTATGTCTTCCATTTCCTAATAATTGCTCCCACAGTTGATTTCTTCAAACCAAGCTGCTTACCAATTGCAGATTCAGTCTTCACAGCCTGGTGCAGGTCTACAATTTTGTTTCTGGTGTCCTTTGACAGCTATTTGGTCTTGGCCATAGTGGAGTTTGGAGTGTGATTGTTTGAGGTTGTGGACAGGTGTCTTTTATACTGATAACAAGTTCAAACAGGTGCCATTAATACAGGTAATGAGTGGAGGACAGAGGAGCCTCTTAAAGAAGTTACAGGTCTGTGAGAGCCAGACATCTTGCTTGTTTGTAGGTGACCAAATACTTATTTTCCACCATAATTTGCAAATAAATTCATTAAAATCCTACAATGTGATTTTCTGGATTTTTTAGCAGAACCAGCATGATACAGTTCTGGTTGACACAATTACAGTTCATGATACAGTTCTGGTTGACACAATCAGACAAAAAATATTATTATCTGTGTTCAAGTTTCTGCTTATGTTTACTGCTATGTGTGAATCTTCAGCCTTCCTCCCATCCTCCAGCTCTTATGAATATTACATAAGGAGAGCTTAACTCATTAGATTCAATTTTGCCATGTATAGCAGTGAATTAGTGGTCACTGTGATGAAACCAGCCTGTTCATCTTTGTCACCAGTAGCAACACATCAGCTATCACAGTACCCTCCAAAAGACCACTGTCTTCTGTAAGGATATTAAGTCTAAAGTCACATTTCTAAAGCATCTCTGCCCCCTACCAGCTCACACAGTCAGCAATGTGCAGTGCACTCAACATCACTCTTGACATCCCCAACATGTTGAATGATCAGCACATTCACTGAAACTAAACTACATAATTGCTCAATTATATAACTGAGATCAAGTAATAAGTTCAAGCCCTTCATGACATTCTGCTACCTTCATTCATATTGCATATTCAAGGCTACCAACTCAACACATTTTTTTTAAACTGCGTGGAAGCGAACCCAGGGCCTCTCACATTAAAAGCCATATTCTTGAAAAGACAGGAGATTTCACCATGATAATAAATAGTTTTGAAAATTTGCAATGGCAAGTTGACATTGAAACGGCAAAAGAGGAGACTTGACCAGTCTAAGTAAAATGTTTAATACAGAACTTTTGAAAGGTACAGGTAGTCATGAGAATGCAAAAAGCCTGATCGTTAAAAGAACTGTTCAAGGTGTTGAAAGCATTCCAAAGGGATGCTGGCCCATGTTGACTCCAATGCTTCCCACAGTTGTGTCAAGTTGGCTAGATATCCTTTGGGTGGTGGACCATTCTTGATACATTGGAAACTGTTGATCGTGAAAACCCAGCAGCGTTGCAGTTCTTGATACAAACCGGTGCGCCTGGCAACTACTGTCATACCCCATTCTAAGACACTTAAAACAAACTTCTTGCCCTTTCACCCTCTGAATGGACAATCCCATACCAGCGGGAAGTAAGCGTGTTGAGGGTGCTGCAGCACCCCCCACCCACCAAAAAACCCCAACAAAAAACAAAGAAACAAAAATTCCACTAGCAGTGCACTGGGCCTTTACTAGTACTGTATTAGCAGACCGATACAGCCATATTTAGTGAGGGCAAAAACATTTTTCCTGCCCCCATGTCAACAAAAAATTATCAACATCCTCCCCGCAACTAAAACATTGCAGCAACCCCACACCCAAACATCTTCCTGGGGCTATGCACAATCCATGTTTCAAGGCATAAAAATCCTTTTTTAATCTGTCTCCTTCCCTTCCTCTACACTGATTGAAATGGATTTAACAAGTGACATCAATAGGGGATCATAACTTTCACCTGGATTCACCTGGTCAGTCTATGTCATGGAAAGAGCATGTGTTCTTAATGTTTTGTACACTTAGTGTAGTCATGAGAATGCAAAATGCCTGATGGTAAAAAAGGCAAGTGGCCCAAAGATTGCTAATAATTTTTCTTTGTTTTAAGATATAGTAATTCTGACTTACGCATACATGCATCAGTACAGACGATGGTTAATATGAAACTGATACAACATTCAATTGAACTATGAGAACAGTGAGACATTTTCTACTTTGGATAGAGTGTGGTGTTCAGCAGCTTAAAACCTGTTTGGGATAGGGGGCGGTATTTTCACGTCCGGATGAAAAGCGTGTCCAAAGTAAACTGCCTGCTACTCAGGCCCAGAAGCTAGGATATGCATATAATTGGTAGATTTGGATAGAAAACACTCTAAAGTTTCTAAAACTGTTAAGAGGATGTCTGTGAATATAACAGAACCAACAGCATACCACCCTGCATACCACTGCTGGCTTGCTTCTGATGCTAAGGTCCTGGTCAGTTCCTGGATGGGAGACCAGATCCTGCTGGAAGTGGTGTTGGAGGGCCAGTAGGAGGCACTCTTGCCTCTGGTCTAAAAAAATATCCCAGTACCCGGGCAGTGATTGGGGACACTGCCCTGTGTAGGGTGCTGTCTTTTGGATGGGACGTTAAACAGGTGTCCTGACTCTCTGAGGTCATTAAAGATCCCATGGCACTTGTCGTAAGAGTAGGGGTGTTAACCCCAGTGTCCTGGCTAAATTCCCAATCTGTCCCACAAACCTAATAATCCCCAGTTTACAATTGGCTCATTCATCCCCCTCTTCTCCCCTGTAACTATTCCCCGGGTCGTTGCTGTAAATGAGAACGTGTTCTCAGTCAACTTACCTGGTAAAATAACGGGGGAATAAATAGCTTATTTGGCAGGCGAAAACCCGAGAACAAACCATCCAGGATTTTTCTTTGTTGAGGTGACCATGTTTTCAATTGGTTTTCTATGGGAATCTAGATTTCTAGATTGCAGTTCCAAGGGCATCCACTGGATGTAAACAGTCTTCAGAAATTGGTCAATGTTTTTCTTTTGAGTAATGAAGAAGTATGACTATTCAGAACGAGGGTCGAGTCTAGTGTACTGTTGTGTTTGGGGAGCGCAACCTAGCGCTCGCTCCACTTTCATTTTATCCGCTATTGAACACAATTTATTCCGTCTTAAATTTGATCTATTATTTACGGTATAAAATACCTAAAGTTGTATTAGGAAAGTTGTTTGAAATGTTTGGACCACGATTACCGGTAACTTATTAGATAATGTGTAATCATGTTGGGCGAGTTGGAACCGGTGTTTTTCTGAATCAAATGCGCCAAATAAATTTTGGGGATATAACAACGGAATTAATCGAACAAAAGGACCATTTGTGATGTTTATGGGACATATTGGAGTGCCAACAGAAGAAGATCTTCAAAGTTAAGGCTTGAATTAGATCGTTATTTCTGAGGTTTGTGTCGTGCCTGGCGGGTTGAAATATGATTGCCATGTGTTTGTTTGATAGGGTGCTGTCCTCAGATAATAGAATGGTTTGCTTTCGCTGTAGAGCCTTTTTGAAATCTGACACGGTGGCTGGATTAATAAGAAGTTAAGCTTTAATTGGGTGTATTGCACTTGTGATTGTATGAAAGTTAAATATTTCTAATAATTTTTTCGCACTCTGCAATTTCACTGGAGGTTGTCCAAACGTTCCGCTAGCAGAACCCCCAGCCATAACAGGTTTTAAAGCCATTTCAAGGTTTGGATTGTCACGAGTTGAGGCCTCCATCTAGGTCAGCCTCCACAACAGGCAGGTGATAAAAGGTGTATGAGGATAACCTTATAAAACCTGGAGCAACACATGTGCAAACTAATCCCTTAATTATCTCTCTCCCTCTGACCAACATACACTAGAGTTTAACCATGGCTTATGTAAGCACCTGTACTTAATGAGGGGTGTGGCCAATTTGCACCTACGCTGTTCCAATGCCTGGACTGCGATCAGTAAATAAAAATGTAATATAATAAAATTGAAAGGAAATGGTGTTGTAGTGAATGATCAGTTGAAAAACAGGGAGGGGTTGGGTTTGTGGGTTAAAAATGCAACGCTGCCCTTTAAAATACGTCACTCATTGCTTCAAGCCACACCCCAGCACATCCACCGAATGTAGGAGTCTCAAAGTCTCTTCAAGAACGTTTTGGGAAAACATGCCGTTCAGTACAAACTGTTCCGCAACTTAGCAAACGTTCAAGTGAACTGAATGCACCCCTGTTCTAAACACACACACACACACACACACACACACACACACACACACACACACACACACACACACACACACACACACACACACACACACACACACACACACACACACACACACACACACACACACACACACACACACAAGCAGCTTGACACAATTCAACAACTGTAGAAATGTAGATGATAGTATTAACGGGGAGTCACACGGAGTTACTGGAAGTTCAGAGTTCTGACTGGGAAATTTCACTTGAACAATGCTCCAAGTCGTAATTACATGTGGGACACTCAGAGAAAATGATCTTACCCGAGTTGCCGAGTGAGTGGCGTTTCAGCACTGACCTTTCACCTTTTCAACTAAAAGATTTCAACAAATCCGTTTTTTAGAATTACAAACTTATCAATGCAGATAATGTAGCTAGTTTCACCATATTGTCAATGTTAAGCAAGCAAGTGAACTTTATTATTAGCAACGTTAGCTTGCTTATCTAGAAAGCTAAAATTGTATCGGTTCAATATTGACTCTGACTTTAATAGCACTTGAACACAGTCATGTGAGACTCACAACTTCTTAGCGACAGTTCGAAATTTACTGGGGTGGGTTGTCCAAAGTAGGGGACGGTTGTGTGTTTTTGTATTGGGCACAAAGGAGGGTGGTGCATTTATTTCCCTCGTTTACATTCACCCTTTTGCAGGTTTTACTATATGTACTGAATAAAAATACAAATCTGTTCATGCAACAATTTCAAAGATTTGACTTATTTACAGTTCACATAAGGAAATCAGTCAATTGAAATAAATGTATTAGGCCCTAATCTATGGATTTCACATGACAGGGCAGGGGTAAAGCCATGGGTGGATGTGGGAGGGCATAAGCCCACCCACTTGGCATCCAGGCCCACCCACTGAGGAGCCTAGCCCAGCCAATCAGAATGAGTTTTTACCCACAAAAGGGCTTTATTACAGATAGAAATACCTCTCAGCACCCCCCACCCCCCTCAGACTATCCCGCAGGTGAAGAAGCCGGATGTGGATGTCCTGGGCTGGTGTGGTTGCACGTGATCTGTGGTTGTGAGGACGGTTGGACGTACTGGCAAATTCTCTAAAACAATGTGGAAGGCAGCTCATGGTGGAGAAATGAAAATTCAATTATCTGGCAACTGCTCTGGTGGATATTCCTGCAGTCAGCATGCCAATTGCATCTATGTCATTATGTTTTGTGTCAAAACTGCAAATTTTAAAGTGGCCTAATTGTCCCCATCACAAGGTGCACCTGTGTAATCATATCATTTTATCAGCTTCTTGATATGCCACATCTGTTAGGAGGCTGGATTATCTTGGCAAAGGAGACATGCTCACTAACAGAAATGTAAACAAATTTCTGCTAAAATATTTTGATAAATAAGCTTTTTCTGTGAATGGAAAATGTCTGGGATTTTTATTCATGAAACATGGGACCAACACATTTATCTGCTTGCGTGTGCCTCCCCTATATGAAGGTGTTTTGGTACTTCCCTTATGCAATTGACTACACTTTACCGCACACTAACTATGCTACAGGTCAATATAGTCTATCCTGCCCTCTCTCCACTATTCATAGTGACAATATGCTAACTAGCAATCATACCACATAAAATCATTCAAAGTTGCACCAATTTTCAATTTTCATAAGCGGAGAGGCCAGGTGAGTCATTGTGCATGAAAGAACAGTGAAAGAGATGAGACCGCTCAAAAAGCTACCCTCTTGATCTTGTTTAGGGACAGCACAATTATCCTACCTAGACTAGCCTACAACACCATATTGCAATGAATAATTGCATTATTGTTTTCAAGTGAGTACAAAATTATACTCGAGGCTGTAAACTGAAGTGAAAATGTCATTTAAATAATTGCGCAAATGCCCTGTGATTTGAATATTTAATTCCATTAATTTTGACAGTTTAGAAGTTAGAATGCACAGTATTAGCCCAGTCTGTCTATATTTTACGTTCTGATACTGAGATGCACTGTGTGTTGCAGATCATCATTCTCCCAAGTCATCCTATAATAATTTGGCCACATATGCTCCTAGCAGGCCCAGTTATTCAGGTAGGCTTAAAGCACACTCTGCTTCCTCTCCGTTCTGAGCGTCAATATAGCATCAATATTTTGAAAATCTGATTCCCACCTAGCTGATCATTGTCTGCAGCTGGCTCTCATGGTAGTGTAGGTCTAATGGAACAGGCAGGGAGAGTTAGGTCGTTCGTGGTGGTTGGCAAACTTTCTAGCCCTGAGTAGCATGGACTGTGCCACAAAAGCATGCTGAAGCGGGAAAGTCGATATCCATGTTTATAAACACAGGTTCGTTATGGTCATTGTTACTTGTGGTCGTATTTTCTGTTGTTGTTAAATCGGAGGGGGAAGGTGTGCAATTGTTTTTTACATTAGGGGGGGGGGGTCGTGTAAAGAATTAAAATATGTTGGGGAGGGGGTGCAAGGAGAGGCTCATGTGAAAATATTTCTTACGTTGGGAGGGGGGGGGTGCATTTTATTTTTATGACACCTCAAGTTGGTGTCCTTTATTAGAAAGTTTCCCACGTCTGACGAGCATCTGAACGCTCCATTCATGTTGTTGATAATATTGAGTGAAAATAATAAGTAGAGCCCTTGAAACAAACAACCAATTGAGACAACAATTAAAACATTGGGGAAGTGAATAAATGTCTCTCGTGAAGATCTGCTTCTTCACGCAAGCGTTATACAACGAGCCTGGAAGAATCAAATCAAAAATGTATCAGTCACATACACATATTTAGCAGATGTCATTGTGGGTGAATGTTGACTGAATGTTGTCTTAACTTTTCTTTGAGAGTATTGTTTATGCAATGTCTCTCTATTTCATTTACCTCCTCTCTCTTCCCTGTCTTCCTCAAGGTGGCTAATCAGGTGGTTCAAGCTCTCCTCACTCAAAAGGTTTGTCTTTGTTTTGTTTGATTGAAGCATCAGTAAGTCTTATCAAGTATAATGGAGGCTATGAGAGAAATAATGGTGGAATGTCATAATGATACATAGTTGTGTACTAGGTAGCAAGTCATGACTACTGAAACTGAAAGACCACATGCTCACTTTAACTGTTGGTGTATGCTTGTCAAATATCTGCGGACTTGCCATGTATTCCATCGGCCAGCAGGTCAAATTTCACATATTTATCCACTTTGGGGTAGCAAAGTCTAATGATGATTTTCATTAAGGTCCATGTCTGTATGCTATACAGTGCATTCGGAAAGTATTCCGATTCCTTTACTTTTTCCACATTTTGTTACGTGACATGCTTATTCTAAAATTGAGTCAATTGTTTTCCCCCCTCATCAATCTTCACACAATATCCCATAATGGCGAGGCAAAAACAGATTATTCAAATTTTTTGCAAATGTATACAAATAAAAAACGTAAATAGAGAACCTTTACTCAATACTTTGTTATAACACCTTTGGCAGTGATTACAGCTTCGAGTCTTCTTGGGTATGATGCTAAAAGCTTGGCACACCTGTATTTGGGGAGTTTCTCCCATTCTTCTCTGCAGAACCTCACAAGCCCTGTCAGGTTGGAAGGGGAGCGTCGCAGCACAGCTATTTTCAGGTCTCTCCAGAGATGTTCGATCAGGTTCAAGTCAGGGTTCTGGCTGGGCCACTCAAGGACATTCAGAGACTTGTCCCATAGCCACTCCTGTGTTGTCTTGGCTGTGTGCTTAGGGTTGTTGTCCTGTTGGAAGGTGAACCTTCGCCCCCATCTGAGGTCTTGAGCGCTCTGGAGCAGGTTTTCATCAAGGATCTTCACTGTATGATGGTGCCAGGTTTCATCCAGGCGTGACGCTTGGCTTTCAGGCCAAAGAGTTCAATCTTGTTTTCATCAGACCAGAGAATCTTGTTTCTCATGGTCTGAGAGTCCATTAGGTGCCTTTTGGAAAGCTCCAAGCGGGCTGTCGTGTGCTTTTTACTGAGGAGTGGCTTCCGTCTGGCCACTCTACCATAAAGCCCTGATTGGTGGAGTGCTGCAGAGATGGTTGTCCTTCTGGAAGGTTCTCCCATCTCCACAGAGGAACTCTTGAGCTCTGTCAGAGTGACCATTGGCTTCTTAGTCACCTCCCTGACCAAGGCCCTTCTCCTCCGATTGCTCAGTTTGGACAGACGGCCAGCTCTATAATAAGACTTGGTAGTTCCAAACGTCTTCCATTTAAGTACAGTACCAGTAAATATTTTGGACACATCTACTCATTCAAAGGTTTTTCTTTATTTTTACAATGTTATACATTGTAGAATAATAGTGAAGACATCAAAACTATGAAATAACACATATTGAATCATGTATTAAACAAAACAGTGTTAAACAAATCAAAATACATTTCATATTTGAGATTCTTCAAAGTAGCCACCCTTTGCCTTGATGACAGCTTTGCACACTCTTGGGATTTTCTCAACAAGCTTAACCTGGAATGCTTTTCCAATGGTCTGGAAGGAGTTTCCACATGCGGGGCACTTGCTGGCTGCTATTCCTTCACTCTGCGTCCAATTTATCCTTAACCTTCTCAATTGGGTTGAGGTCAGGTGATTATGGATGCCAGGTCATCTGATGCAGCACTCCATCACTTTCCTTCTTTGTCAAATAGCCTTTACACAGCCTGGAGGTGTGTTGGTGTCCTGTTGGGTCATTGTCCTGTTGAAAAACAAATTATAGTCCCACAAAGCGCAAACCAGATGGGATGGCGTGTCACTGCAGAATGCTGTTGAAGCCATGCTGGTTAAGTTTGCCTTGATTTCTAAATAAATGTTGTTGGAAGCCACAGTGTTCTTGGGGACCTTCAATGCTGCAAAAATGTTTTGATAACCTTCCCCAGATCTGTGCTTCGACACAATCCTGTCTTGGAGCTCTACGGACAATTCCTTCGACCTCGTGGATTGGTTTTTGCTCTGACATGAACTGTCAACTGTGGGACCTTACAGTTTAAGTTGGAAGTTTACACACTCTTAGGTTGGAGTCATTAAAACTCGTTTTTCAACCACAATTTCTTGTTAACAAGCTATAGTTTTGGCAAGTCGGTTAGGACATCTACTTTGTGCATGACACAAGTAATTTGTCCAAAAATTGTTTACAGACAGATTATTTCACTTATAAATCATTGTATCACAATTCCAGTGGGTCAGAAGTTTACATACACTAATTTGACTGTGCCTTTAAACAGCTTGGAAAATTCCAGAAAATTCTGTCATGGCTTTAGAAGCTTTGGAAGTATGACCACAAGCATACTTCCAAAGTTTTCTGCTCTTTTGCACACCAGTATTTCTACTTGCACATCATCATCTGCACATCTATCACTCCAGTGTTCATTTGCTAAATTGTAATTACTTCGCTACTATGGCCTATTTATTGCCTTAGCTCCTCACGCCATTTGCACACATTGTATATAGACTTTCTTTTTTTCTATTGTGTTATTGACTGTACGCTTGTTAATTCCATGTGTTGTTGTTTGTGTCACACTGCTTTGGTTTGTCTTGGCCAGGTCGCAGTTGTAAATGAGAACATGTCAACTGATTATTATTATTTGACCCTGCTGGTCATTTATGAACATTTGAACAGCTTGGCCATGTTCTGTTATCTGCACCCAGCACAGCCAGAAGAGGACAGCCTGGTTCCTCTCTAAGTTTCTTCCTAGGTTCTGGCCTTTCTAGGGAGTTTTTACTAGCCACCGTGCTTCTACACCTGCATTGTTTGCATTTTGGGGTTTTAGGCTGGGTTTCTGTACAGCACTTTGTGACCTCAGGTGATGTAAGAAGGGCTTTATAAATACATTTGAATTGAGCTAGCCTACCTGGTTAAACTTCTTAGGGCTGAGATCCCGCTAACGGGATCAATTTGACAACAGCCAGTGAAAGAGCAGAGCTCCAAATTCAAAACAACAGAAATCCCAATATTAAATCTCCTCAATTATTTCACACCATTTTAAAGATACACTTCTTGTTAATCCCACCACAGTGTCCGATTTCAAATAGGCTTTACGGCGAAAGCACCACCAACGATTATGTTAGGTCAGAGCCAAGTCACGGAAAAACACAGCCATTTTTCCAGCCAAAGAGAGGAGTCACAAAAATCAGAAATAGAGAAAATTAGTCACTAACCTTTGATATTCATCAGATGACACTCATAGGACTTCATGTTACACAATACATGTATGTTTTGTTCGATAAAGTTCATATTTATGTAAAAAAAATCTCAGTATACATTGGCGCGTTATGTTCAGTAGTTCTAAAACAACCGGTGATTTTGCAGAGAGCCACATCAATTTACAGAAATACTCATAATAAATGTTGATGAAAATACAAGTGTTATACATAGAACTTTAGATACAATTCTCCTTAATGCAACCGCTGTGTCAGATTTCTAAAAAGCTTTACAGAAAAGCAAACCATGCAATAATCTGAGTACGGCGCTCAGAGCCCAAACAAGCCAAAAAGATATCCGCCATATTGTGCAGTCAACAGAAGTCAGAAATAACATTATAAATATTCACTTACCTTTGATGATCTTCATCAGAATGCATCAGATTCCCAGGAATCCCAGGTCCACAATAAATGTTTGTTTTGTTCGATAATGTCCATCATTTATGTCCAAATAGCTCCTTTTGTTAGCACGTTTGGTAAACAAATCCAAACTCACGAAGCGCGTTCGCTAGGAGCAGACGAAAAGTCAAAGTTCCGTTACAGTCCGTAGAAACATGTCAAACGAAGTATAGAATCAATCTTTAGGATGTTTTTAACATAAATCTTCAATGTTCCAACCGGAGAATTCCTTTGTCTGTAGAAATGCAATGGAACGCAAGCTAAATCTCACGTGAATGAGCGTCATGAGCTCAAGGCATTCTGGCAGACCTCTGACTCATTCCCCTCTCATTCGCCCCCACTTCACAGTAGAAGCATCAAACAAGGTTCTAAAGACTGACATCTAGTGGAAGCCTTAGGAAGTGCAACATGACCAATGTCATGTTACTGTATCTTCAATAGGGAATGAGTTGAAAAACGACCGACCAACCTCAGATTTCCCACTTCCTGGTTGGATTTTTTTTATAGCTTTTTGCCTGCCAAATGAGAGCCGATATACTTACAGACATCATTCAAAAAGTTTTAGAAAATTCAGAGTGTTTATAATATACTAATATACTAATACTATGCATATATTAGCAACTGGGACTGAGGAGCAGGCAGTTTACTCTGGGCACCTCTGGGCACCTTATTCATCCAAACTACTCAATACTGCCCCCAGCCATAAGAAGTTAAATAGGTCAAAGGTCAAATAAAAATAAATAATAATTGGAGGTGTACCTGTGGATGTATTTCAAGGCCTACCTTCAAACTCAGTGCCTCTTTGCTTGACATCAAGCATTGGAAAATCTAAAGAAATCAACCAAGACCTCATATGGGTCTTGGCTAACCGCATATGGGTCATAACATATAACCAGATATAGCTAAATCTGGTTAACTTCAGTATGTGGGTATCATACCAAAATACAGTGTATTCGGGAAAGTATTCCGACCCCTTTTTTTCCACGTTTTGTTACGTTACAGCTTATTCTAAAATTGATTAAATAAATCAACACACAATACCCCATAATGATGAAGCAAATTGTTTGAACATTTATTAAAAATATAAAACAGAAATACCTTATTTACAAAGGTATTCAGACAATTCCCTGTCTTAGGTCAGTTAGCATCACCACTTTATTTTAAGAATGTGAAATGTCAGAATAATAGTTGAGAGAATGATTAATTTCAGCTTTTATTTCTTTCATTACATTCCTTGTGGATCAGAAGTTTACATACACTCAATTAGTATTTGGTAGCGTTGCCTTTAAATTGTTTAACTTGGGTCCAACGTTTCAGGTAGCCTTCCACAAGCTTCCAACAATAAGTTGGGTGAATTTTGGCCCATTCCTCCTGACAGAGCTGGTGTAACTGAATCAGATTTGTAGGCCTCCTTGCTCACATACGCTTTTTCAGTTCTGCCCACAATTTTTCTATGGGATTGAGGTCAGGGCTGTGATGGCCACTCCAATACATTGTCTTTGATATTCTTTGGCCATTTTGCCACAACTTTGGAAGAATGCTTGGGGTCATTGTCCATTTGGAAGACCCATTTGTGACCAAGCTTTAACTTTCTGGTTGATGTCTTGAGATGTTGCTTCAATATATCCACGTCATTTTCCTTTCTCATGATGCAATCTATTTTTGAAGTGCACCAGTCCCTCCTGCAGCAAAGCACCCCCACAACATGATGCTGCCACCCACGAGCTTCACGGTTGGAATAGTGTTCTTCAGCTTGCAAGCCTCCCTCTTTTTCCTTCAAACATAACAATGGTCATTATGACCAAACCAGTTCTGTTTTTGTATCATCAGACCAGAGGACATGTCTCCAAAAAATAAGATCTTTGTCCCCATGTGCAGCTGCAAACTGTAGTCTGGCTTCTTTACGTCGGTTTTGGAGCAGTGGATTATTCCTTGCTGAGCGGCCTTTCAGGTTATGTTGATATAGGACTCGTTTTACTGTGGATATAGATACTTTTGCACCTGTTTCCTCCAGCATCTTCACAAGGTCCTTTGCTGTGGTTCTGGGATTGATTTTCACTTTTTGCACCAAAGTATGTTCATCTCTAGGAGACAGATCGCGTCACCTTCCAGAGTGGTATGATGGATGCGTGGTCCCATGGTGTTTATACTATTGTTTGTACAGATGAACGTTTTACCTTCAAGCGTTTGGAAATTGCTCCCAAGGATGAACTAGACTTGTGAAGGTCTAAAAAAAAGAATTCTGAGGTCTTGGCTGATTTCTTTTGATTTTCCCGTCATGTCAAGCAAAGAGGCACTGAGTTTGAAGGTAGGCCTTTACATACATCCACAGGTACACCTCCAATTGACTCAAATTATGTTAATTAGCCTATCAGAAGTTTCTAAAGCCATGACATAATGTTCAGGAATTTTCCAAGCTGTTTAAAGGCACATTCATCTTAGTGTATGTAAACTTCTGACCCACTGGAGTTGTGATACAGTGAAATAATTTGTCTTTAAACAATTGTTGAAAAAATTACTTGTGTCATGCACAAAGTAGATGTCCTAACCGACTTTTCAAAACTATAGTTTTTTTTAACCAGAAATGTGTGGAGTGGTTGAAAACGAGTTTTAATGACTTCAACCTAAGTGTATGCAATCTTACGACTTCAACTGCATAATTCTAAAGCTGGTTTATACTGTACAAAGTGTAAACCAACCATTATTGTGTTTATGTGGGTGAATCTCCAGGACCTGAAGGAGGAGTGTGTGAAGCTGAGGACACGCGTGTTTGACTTGGAGCAGCAGAACCGCATACTGAACGTTCTGTTCCACCAGCGGGTCAGAACATCCACCGACCCTATCTCTCAGGTAGGCTGGGCTTGGCATAGACTGGATAAAGACAAAATGTTAACCAGTCATAAGCATGCCACAATCGCATTTGAGCAGGTTCATGGGTTTATAATAACAATATAAGGTGATGACCTTGAACGTGTAGTCTAGAATTGGTAGATACATTTTGTTTGACTAGTCCTTTTGACTTTTAAGGTAACGATACATAGCCACTGGTTATTGAAGACTATGACTTACAAAAGTCTCATGAGCTTAGTTCTATTGTCTTACCCCAGCAAAACTCAAAAATGGTATTGTTTTACTTTCTTGTTTCTAAACGATATAATTGTAAACAAACACTGTATAGCTTCAAAACACGGGTAGAACTATTATTTTGAGCTCATGGATAGTCAAAGCTTTCATCCATAGCTCTGTCTTTGAATTTAAGAGCCGTTCCATTTCTCTAGATCCATCCCTTTGCTGTTTACCAAAACAAGTTTTGTTTCAAATCTCAGATTGTGCCTTTAAAGAGAGATACAGAGGTTTTCTTTAAGAGCAATAACATATCAATGCACGTTCCACCATAGAACCGTACTTGTCTACTTCAAATTCACTATGAACCTTAAGAATAGGTTCAATGAGTAATATCCAAGTAAGTTATAATAATTACAGAATAAATCAAATGTATTTATATAGCCCTTCTTACATCAGCTGATATCTCAAAGTGCTGTACAGAAACCCAGCCTAAAACCCCAAACAGCAAGCAATGCAGGTGTAGAAGCACGGTGGCTAGGAAAAACTCCCTAGAAAGGCCAAAACCTAGGAAGAAACCTAGAGAGGAACTAGGCTATGAGGGGTGGCCAGTCCTCTTCTGGCTCTGCCGGGTGGAGATTATAACAGCCAAGATGTTCAAATGTTCATAAATGACCTGCATGGTCAAATAATAATAATCACAGTAGTTGTCGAGGGTATCAGCAAGTCAGCACCTCAGGAGTAAATGTCAGTTGGCTTTTCATAGCCGATCATTAAAAGTATCTCTACTGCTCCTGCTGTCCATGGAGAGTTGAAAACAGCAGGTCTGGGACAGGTAGCACGTCCGGTGAACAGGTCAGGGTTCCATAGCCACAGGCAGAACAGTTGAAACTGGAGCAGCAGCACTGCAAGGTGGACTGGGGACAGCAAGGAGTCATCATGCCAGGTAGTCCTGAGGCATGGTCCTAGGGCTCAGGTCCTCTGAGAGAGAGAGAGAGAAAGAGAGAATTAGAGAGAGCATACTTAAATTCACACATAACAACGGATAAGACAGGAGAAGTACTCCAGATATAAGAAACTGACCCTAGCCCCCCGACTCATAAACTACTGCAGCATAAATACTGGAGGCTGACACAGGAGACACTGTGGCCCCATCCGATGATACCCCCGGACGGGGCAAAGCAGGAAGGATATAACCCCACACACTTTGCCAAAGCACAGCCCTCACACCACTAGAAGGATATCTTCATACTTATGTAATGAAATGATATTTCTGAATTATTTATTATTTCAGTGTTATGACAGCCAATTATCTTGTTATTTGTTCTATTAGATATTCAAAAGGAGCATGTTGTTGATTTCAAGCGAGCTACAGGTATGTCCAAAACAGATGATACCCAACCTCTATTGCCTTGAACAGCTTAAGCCTATGACACACGAAGTAATCTGGATGCATTTTATGTTGCTTGCAACACAGTTGCATCTGGGTTACTCAGTGTGTCACTCCCCAAAAATTGAGATATAAATCAATTCTATTTCACGCAACTGACTGGACAGTCAGGCAATGTCCAATCAGTGAGCGTTTGGAACTCCGACCCAGTTGTCATGTCAACACAGGTGTCAATGCTGCTGCAAACCATGACAAAGCAGACATGCCAAATGGGAAATGTATGAAAAATTCTGGACACCACGGCCAGTCAGGGTTTATGTAAATGATCGGGCATTCAATAAATGTAATTTTAAAAGTGAACGTAGATCTATCTCTGTCCAGTTTCAACAGAAATGCTCCAACATGAACTGCATTAAGCTAGCTAGTTTGGTAAAACATGGTTGGCAAATAGGCAGCATTTTGGCGAGCTAGCTAAATTTGTACAGCCAGCATTTTGTCTATGTTGATGCTGTTACAATTACCAAACATTTGATAAACAAATCATTTCTGAAACCATGATGTGGTGTATTACAGGGTTGCATGATGTATGCAATTTCAAATGCATCTGGAATGCTTCGTGTATCAGCAAAGTTGCTTGAGATCATGTCACTTGCATCCAAATGATTTTCTGTCATCTAAGAGTATTGATGGCCTAAAGAATTCTAGGAGCTACTTTGTTAATACCTTAATGTTCAAAGTAGATTAGCCCAACGTAGACAGACACTACTCAAATATTCATCCAGTGGGGGATTCAGCACATCTACTCCCTGTGTAGTGTTGCACAGTGTTTTGACATCTACAGTATGGTGGGTTGTTCATCTCTTTGCAAAACCATGAACAGCAGTAGGAGGCTGCACAGATCCACCAGGGAGTAAGAATCTTGGGAGATTTTCCTATTGCTATTTCATCTGAAGAAAAAAATATTACAATCGAGAGAGGAAATAACAGATACAAATACTTATATTAATCAATTCTCTTTCTAGCTATTTTCAACCAAAAAATGTCCTCACTTGAAATGTTCATGGTTTGAACATAGCATAGAACATTTATGAAATGTATGAATCCCCTGCCAGTTCATTAAGTCTACTGTATGCTTACAAGTGCAGTAAGACTTCGTTCCACATGCCTGGCCTTTTCTATTAAGGTCAAATTGACCAACTTGCCAAGGGTGCAACTGACTGGGCTTCTTCCTGCCGGAGATCAGTGGCTGCGTGGAGTTGTATTGGTACAGACCTGATAGGGTGCAATATGTGTTACTACAGTACAAGACTCAAGTGGGATTAGACATAGCCATGGGAAGTTATTTTGAGTAGGGGTGCTTTATAATAAAGCATTGCATGCATCTATGCAGACTAACAATAAAATATAACTCCTAATGTGATGAGTAGCCTAAGCATAGGACAAGATTCGCTCGGTAACACTATCACTGCAGCCTCAATTTTGCAAACACGTGGCTATTTGCAACAAAAAAAAGCCTTTTGCGAACAGTGAGCACATTTCTTTGTACTGCATAATTACAACAGGTGTGTGGGAGAGATAATGGGAAAAACTAGAGGGGTGTTGTAACTAAATTAGTAAACAAAAGATTGTACCTAATAACACAGTTTTAGGACCATGGACAGCTATGCGAGCCATCAAGGAAAAAAGCACTGACCTTGATCCAGCACCGGCGGGGCCGTGCCCTGTTGCTTGCTAGTGGGCCACGTGTTTGACATGGGCCGGAGAAGGCCTGCGAGCCGAGGGCGAGAGAATGCCATGCCCCATATTTGGTATTGTTCTTATTTCCTTTTCGCCAAGTTTAGAATTGTAAACTAATACGAAATAGAAGTGGGAGACTATTGTGAGCACTGCTCCAGATCACTTGATATCTACCACAAGGGGGAGAGAAGAGAAGAGGGAGAGGGACAGAGAGGAGAGAAAGAGAGAGATTCGAATCAACTTAAACTAAACTGTCTATCATACAGAAGAGCATGTGTCCGACTCCGAACCCCCACAACTGAATAGATGACAGGATAAATCATGAGCTCACTGCTTACAAAACAGAGCTGAGAGCTCTCCATGCTGAATCATGCCGTTGCCACCCAACTAAATCCAGAAAAGTGGACTGACTCACGTATCACTGGAACCTCGCACCGAAGTACTACTCCCAATTGCTCAACAAACCACAACACAACAACTGCGTTCAAGAACAGAAAATGCACAGTTGATTCATTTCAGTAGCACCACACAATCCACAAGCTATTGCCCATGGCGCACAAGAGTAGCCAACATATTAACATTGCAATAATATGACATTTTGTAACGGAGCAAAAAACAATTAATGCATCTCCGAAAAGCATTGAATAAAGAATATTAACTTATTAACCCCTTGCAGTCCAAGAGCCCCGGGCTCATGTACTGTACACTGAACAAAAATATAAACGCAACATGCAACCATTTCAAAGATTTTAATGAGTTACAGTTTATATAAGGATATCAGTCAATTGAAATCAATTCATTAGGCCCTACAGTAATCTAGGGATTCCACATGACTAGGAATACAGATATGCATCTGTTGGTCACAGATACACATAAAAAAGGAAGGGGAGTGGATCAGAAAACCAGTCAGTATCTGGTGTGACCACCATTTGCCTCATGCAGCGCGAAACATCTCCTTCGCATAGAGTTAATCAGGTTGCTTATTGTGGCCTGTGGAATGTTGTCCCACTCCTCTTCAATGCCCATGCGGAATTGCTGGACATTGGCGGGAAATGGAACATGCTGTCCTAGAATTCGATCCGGAGCATCCCAAACATGCTCAATGGGTGACATGTCTGGTGTGTATGAGGGCAATGGAACAACAGGGACATTTTCAAATTCCAGGAATTGTGTACAGATCCTTGTGACATGGGGCTGTGTATTATCATCCTGAAACATGAGGTGAAGGCGCGGATGAACGGCACGACAATGGGCCTCAGGATCTCATCACTGTATCTCTGTCCATTTACATTTTTATGGATAAAATGCAATTGTGTTCATTTTCTGTAGCTTATGCCTGCCCATACCATGCCACCATGGGACACTCTGTTCACAACGTTGACATGAGCAAAATGCCCTCCCACACAACGGCATACACACTGTCTGCCATCTGCCCGGTACAGTTGAAACCGGGATTCATCCGTGAAGAGCACACTTCTCAAATCAAATTGTTTTGTCACATACACATGGTTAGCAGATGTTAATGCGAGTATAGAGACATGCTTGTGATTCTAGTTCCGACAGTGCAGTAATATATAACAAGTAATCTAACAATCTTCAACAACTACCTAATACACACAAATCTAAAGACAATATGAGAATATGTACATGTAAGCATATGGATGAGCGATGGCCAAGCAGCATAGGCAAGGTGCAATAGATAGTATAAAATACAGTATATACATGTGATATGTGTAATGTAAGACATGTAAACATGATTAAAGTGGCATTATTTAGAGTGGCATTGTATAAAGTGACTAGTGATCCATTTATTAAAGTGGCCAGTGATTGGGTCTCAATGTAGGCAGCAGCCTCTCTGAGTTAGTGATTGCTGTTTAGCAGTCTGATGGCCTTGAGATAGAAGCTGTTTTTCAGTCTCGGTCCCAGCTTTGATGCACCTGTACTCATCTCGCCTTTTGGATGGTAGCGGTGTGAACAGGCAGTGGCTCGGGTGGTTGATGTCCTTGATGATCTTTTTGGCCTTCCTGTGACAGGTGGTGTAGGTGTCATGGAGGGCAGGTAGTTTTCCTCCGGTGATGCGTTGTGCAGACCGTACCACCCTCTGGAGAGCCTTGCAGTTGAGGGCGGTGCAGTTGCCGTACCAGGCGGTGATACAGCCCGACAGGATGCTCTCGATTGTGCATCTGTAGAAGTTTGTCAGGGTTTTGGATGACAAGACACATTTCTTCTGCATCCTGAGGTTGAAGAGGCGCTGTTGTGCCTACTTCACCACACTGTCTGTTTGGGTGGACCATTTCAGTTTATCTGTGATGTGTATGCCGAGGAACTTAAAACTTTCCACCTTCTCCACTCCTGTTCCTTCACTTTGGATAGGGTGGTGCTCCCTCTGCTGTTTTCTGAAGTCCACGATCATCTCCTTTGTTTTGTTGTTGTTGAGTGAGAGGTTGTTTTCCTGACACCACACGCCGAGTGCCCTCACCTCCTCCCTGTAGGCTGTCTCGTCATTGTTGGTAATCAAGCCCACTATATCTGCAAACTTGATCAAGTCAAATGTATTTATATAGCCCTTCATACATCAGCTGATATCTCAAAGTGCTGTACAGAAATCCAGCCTAAAACCCCAAACAGCAAGCAATGCAGGTGTAGAAGCGCGGTAGCTAGGAAAAACTCAATGGAAAGGCCAAAACCTAGGAAGAAGCCTAGAGAGGAACCAGGCTATGGTGGCCAGTCCTCTTCTGGCTGTGCTGGGTGGAGATTATAACAGAACATGGCCAAGATGTTCAAATGTTCATAAATGACCAGTGTCGTGACGTTGTATTAGTTAATGTGATGACTGTTGCTCATCGAATGATCACAGGTTTCTAATTACGTGACTAACTGAATCAAGCAATTATTAACTCATTAACCTGGGGCACCATGGGAAAACTAGTTTTTATTGAGTTTCTATTTCCCAAATTAACTCAAAGAATATCAGAATATCGATTTTACAACAGCCGCTAATTAACCAGTTGCCTCTGACAGTCTCGTTCTGAACCTCGCATAGCCCGTGAATCTGCACGGACCCTCGTACTGGATTTGGTTTTGAATGGCTTGTGGTAACTCAAGGGAACGTTTAGCGAAAGCGTCCGGCATTTCAATCTCTGTGTCTATTCTGTTGTCGGGAAGTTGGTATAGAGCGAGGTCGTCTATGTGAATAATCGCCCCCTCTGGTACCTTAGCAAAAACAGTCTGGTTGGGGAGGTTCAATTGGGTGATGGAGTCATGGCGTTTGTAAGTCATAGTGGCGGACGCGAACAGTGTGTTGACCAACCATCGGTTCCCTACCACCTCCACTTGTGTGGTTGGTGGCCCCATCCCTGGCTGTTAGTTTGGCTCTACAGCATTCTTCGCCTGGTGATTAGCTTTAATACCACAAAGACGCTCAGTCTTATCCCTGACAAACGGTTTGCTAGGACAGAGGTAGTGGACATCTTTGGTTAGAGTACACATAAACAGGTTAGGGGTGAGATAGAAATCTGGGTTGTATATTCCTGTTAAGCTACAACTGGGGGCGTGGCAATCTTTACGTGGGTACCGTCGCGCCAAAATCCTACATTGAGAACTGTTCATCCTCCGTGATGATGGAGTATATTAATTAACAGGTTGCTGTCAGAATCGACATCCAGCCTGAACTTAGATGTGTCGTCGAGTGGCAATACGGAAGTTAGTGCGATTGCGTTTGACTGACAAGTAAACAGCGTACCTCCCTCTCCATCTAGGTCTAGGGACGACGGAAGAGGCCCAATCACGGGAACAACCAGTTCAAAATCATGGAAGGAGTAATTGATCAATGTTCCTAGCTGAGTGTGCTGAGAAATGGAAATATCCGCTTGAGTCAGATTTTGTACCAGCAGGTAAGTGGATGTAGCGGTTAGTTCTAACAGCGGGTTGCCATTGATAGTTAGCCCCAAGTCGAATAGTTGCGGAGAGGGTTGGAAGATCCGATGATAACCACGGACAGGGTCAAACAGGAAGGATATAACCCCACCCACTTTGCCAAAGCACAGCCCTCACACCACTAGAGGGATATGTTCAACCACCAACTTACCATCCTGAGACAAGGCTGAGTATAGCCCACAAAGATCCCGCCACGGCACAACCCAAGGGGGGGGCGCAAACTCAGACAGGAAGATCACATCAGTGACTCAACCCACTCAAGTGACGCACCCCTCCTAGGGACGGCATGAAAGAGCACCAGTAAGCCAGTAACTCAGCCCCTGTAGTAGGGTTAGAGGCAGAGAATCCCAGTGGAAAGAGGGGAACTGGCCAGGCAGAGACAGCAAGGGCAGTTCGTTGCTCCAGACCCTTTCCGTTCACCTTCACACTCCTGGGCCAGACTACACTCAATCATATGACCCACTGAAGAGATGAGTCTTCAGTAAAGACTTAAAGGTCAAGACCGAGTCTGCGTCTCTCACATGGATAGGCAGACCATTCCATAAAAATAGAGCTCTATAGGAGAAAGCCCTGCCTCCAGCTGTTTGCTTAGAAATTCTAAGGACAATTAGGAGGCCTGCGTCTTGTGACCGTAGCGTACGTGTAGGTAGGTACGGCAGGACAGAATCAGAGAGATAGGTAGGAGCAAGCCCCTGTAATGCTTTGTAGGTTAGCAGTAAAACCTTGAAATCAGCCCTTGCCTTGACAGGAAGCCAGTGTAGGGAGGCTAGCACTGGAGTAATATGTTCTAGTCAGGATTCTAGCAGCCGTATTTAGCACTAACTGAAGTTGATGTTATGCTTTATCCGGGTAGCCGGAAAGTAGAGCATTGCATTAGTCTAACCTAGAAGTAACAAAAGCATGGATTAATTTTACAGCATCATTTTTGGACAAAGTTTCTGATTTTTGCAATGTTACGTAGATGGAAAAAAGCTGTCCTTGAAACAGTCTTGATATGTTCATCTAAAGAGAGATCAGGGTCCAGAGTAACGCCGAGGTCCTTCACAGTTTTATTTGAGACGACTGTACAACCATTACGATTAATTGTCAGATTCAACAGAAGATCTCTATGTTTCTTGGGACCTAGAACAAGCATCTCTGTTTTGTCCGAGTTTAAAAGTAGATGGTTACAGCCTTCCACATGTCTGAAACAACAGGCTTCTAGCGAGGGCAATTTAGGGGCTTCACCATGTTTCATTGAAATGTACAGCTGTGTGTCATCTGCATAGGAGTGAAAGTTAACATTACGTTTTCAAATGACATCCCCAAGAGGAACAAAATAGTGAAAACAATAGTGGTCTTAAAACGGAACCTTGAGGAACACCGAAATTTACAGTTGATTTGTCAGAGGACAAACCATTCACAGAGACAAACTGATATTCTTCCGACAGATAAGATCTAAACCAGGCCAGAACTTGTCCGTGTAGACGGATTTGGGTTTCCAATCTCTCCAAAAGGATGTGGTGATCGATGGTATCAAAAGCAGCACTAAGGCCTAGGAGCACGAGGACAGATGCAGAGCCTCGGTCTGATGCAATTAAAAGATAATTTACCACCTTAACAAGTGCAGTCTCAGTGCTATGATGGGGTCTAAAACCAGACTGAAGCATTTTGTATACATTGTTTGTCTTCAGGAAGGTAGTGAGTTGCTGCGCAACAGCTTTATCTAAAAACATTTTTTTTTAGTTGAAGACTGAGTTGGAGGCGTGCATGGCCACGCAGTCGTGGATGAACAGGGAGTATAGCAGGGGGCTGAGCACGCACCCTTGTGAGGCCCCTGAGGGTCAGCAAAGTGGAGATGTTGTTTCCTACCTTCACCACCTGGAGGGAATGTCACAATGTCCAGGAACCAATTGCACAGCGTGGGGTTGAGGCCCAGGGCCTCCAGCTTGATGATGAGCTTGGAGGGTACTATGGTGTTGAATGCTGAGCTGTAGTCAATGAACAGCATTCTTACATAGGTATTCCTTTTGTCCAGATGGGATAGAGTAGTGGCAGTGTGATGGCGATTTCATCATCTGTGGACCTGTTCGGGGTGGTATGCAAACTGAAGTTGGTCTAGGTTGGCCGGTAAGGTGGAGGTGATATGATCCTTGACTAGTCTCTCAAAGCATTTCATGATGACAGAAGTGAGTGCTATGGGGCGGTAGTCATTTACTTCAGATATCTTTGCCTTCCTGGGTACAGGAAAAATGGTAGCCACCTTGAAGCATTTGGGGACAACAGACTGGGATAGGGAGCGATTGAATATGTCCTTAAACCCACCAGCCAGCTGGTCTGTGCAAGCTCTGAGAACACGGCTAGGGATGCCATTTGGGCCCGCAGCCTTGAGAGGGTTAACACGTTAAATGTTTTACTCACGTCAGTCAAGGAGAAGGGGGGGGAGCGCAGTCCTTGTTCGCGGGCCGCGATGGTGGTATTTACCTTAAATCAGGCAAAGAAGGTGTTTAGTTTGTCTGGAAGCATGACGTCGTTGTCCATGACGTGGCTGGTTAAATTTTTATAGTCTGTGATTACCTGTAGACCCTGCCACATACGTCTCGTGTCTGAGCCATTGAATTGCAACTTCACCTTGTCCCTGTACTGGCATTTTGCTTGTTGATTGCCTTGCGGAGGGAATAAAACCCCTTTCCATGGTTAAATGTGGTGGATCGCGCTCTCAGTTTTGCGCCAATGCCGCCATCCATCCATTGTTTCTGGTTAGGGGAGGTTTTAATAGTCACAGTGGGTACAACATCTCCAATGCACTTCTTTATAAACGCACTCACCGAGTCAGCGTATAGGTCGATGTTGTTCTCTGAGGCTGACCGGAACATATTCCAGTCTGCGTGATCAAAACAATCCTGAAGCGTGGTCGGACCAGCGTTCAATGGTTCTCATCACTGGTACATCCTGTTTGAATTTCTGCCTACAAGACGGTCGGAGCAAGATGATGTCGTGGTCGGATTTGCCAAAGGGAGGGTGGGGGGAGGACTTTGTATGCATCGCGGAAGTTAAAGCAGCAGTGGTTGAGGGTACTGCCCATGCGCGTAGCGCAATCAATGTGCTGGTACAATTTAGGTAGCCTTGTTCTCAAATTTGCTTTGTTAATAAACAACAGCTACAATAAATGCAGCCTCGGGACATTTGGTTTCCAGTTTACATATAGTCCAGTGAAGTTCCTTGATGGCCGTCTTGGTGTTTGCTTGAGGGGGGATGTACACAGCTGTGACAATAACTGACGAGAATTCTCTTGGGTAGGTAAAATGGCCGGCATTTGATTGTAAGGAATTCTCGGTCGGGTGAGCAGAAGGACTTGTGTTCCTGTCTGTTGTTATGCTTACACCATGAGTCGTTAATCATGAAGAATACACCCCCGCCCTTCCTCTTTCCAGAGAGGTGTTTATCTCCGTCGACGCAATGCATGGTGAAGCCCCGTGGCTGAAACGATTCCGACAACATATCTCGAGAGAGAGAGAGAGAGAGAGAGAGAGAGAGAGAGAGAGAGAGAGAGAGAGAGAGAGAGAGAGAGAGAGAGAGAGAGAGAGAGAGAGACATGTTTCCGTGAAACTGTCACATTCGCTGGAATGAATAGCGGACCAGGGTACAGTGTATGTAGAGTTCCACATATTTATTAGAAGAAGTGAAACTTTAACAAAGACAAAACGAATAAACTAACAAACAACGAACCGTGACTGCAGAGGTGCTACATTCACTTTCTCAAAACAATATCCCATAACCCACAGGTGGAAAAAATGCTACTTATGTATGATCCCCAATTAGAGACAATGATAACCAGCTGCCTCCAATTGGGAATCATACCAAAACACCAACATAGAAAAAACAAACTAGAACCCTACATAGAAAATATAAACTAGACAATGTCACGCCCTGACCTACTCTACCATAGACAATACAGGCTTTCTATGGTCAGGACGTGACAGTACCACCCCCCCCCCCCCTTCAAAGCAAAACCTGAAACAAAAAGGTAGGGTTGGGGGGGGTCTAGTTTCGGTGGCGGCTCTGGTGCTGGGCGAAGTACCAGCTCATCCCGCAGATCCTGCCATGGACCCAGGCTGAACACTGTGCCTGGACTGGATCTAAGTGCAGAAGAATACTCCTGCCTTGGAGCGGGACTGGACGCCGTGTCTGGACTGGGCATTGGCGCAGAGGAGGTCTCCTGCCATGGAGCTGGACTGGACGCCGTGTTTGGACTGGACATTGGCGCAGGGGAAGACTCCCGCCATGGAGCGGGACTGGACGCTGTGCCTGGACTGGGCACCAACGCAGAAGAAGACTCTGGCTTTGTAGTTGAACTGGACGCCGTACTCAGACTGGGCAACGGCACAGGGGAAGGCTCCGGCCATGGAGCTGGAGGTTCCGGACCGTGGACCGTCTCAGGAGGTTCCACAGTAGTGGAGAAGGTGGAAAGTTTTAAGTTCCTCGGCGTACACATCACGGACAAACTGAAATGGTCCACCCACACAGACAGCGTGGTGAAGAAGGCGGAACAGCGCCTCTTCAACCTCAGGAGGCTGAAGAAATTCAGCTTATCACCAAAAACACTCACAAGCTTTTACAGATGCACAATTGAGAGCATCCTGCCGGCCTGTATCACCGCCTGGTACGGCAACCGCTCCGCTCACAACCGCAAGGCTCTCCAGAGGGTAGTGAGGTCTGCCCAGCGCATCACCGGGGGCGAACTACCTGCCCTCCAAAAAAAAAAAAAAAAAGCCTGAAACTATGTCTAAAGACTGTTCACACCATGTGGAAGCCATAGGGAAAGGAATCCCTTTAAATGGAGGGATGGCATGCAATGGAACAGAGACGTTTCAGAAAAACAGCACTTCCTGGTTGAATTTTCCTCAGGTTTTCGCCTGCGATATCAGTTCTGTTATACTCACAGACAATATTTTGACATTATATGCATATTCTAGCTTCTGGGTCTGAGAAATAGGCAGTTTAATTTGGGTACGTTTTTCATCCAAACATCAAAATTCTGCACCCTAGTCTCAAGAGGTTTTAAACCTCTAACATTGAGTGGCTGCTGCCAACATACTGACTCATCTCTTGCCACTTTAATAATAAAAAAATTGATGTAATAAATGTATCACTAGCCACTTTAAACAATGCCACTTTATATCGTGTTTACATACCCTACGTTTCTCATATATATATATATACTGTTCTCTATACCATCTACTGCATCTTGCCTATGCCGTTCGGCCATCGCTCATTCATATATTTTCATGTACATATTCTTCATTCCTTGGTTGGCGAAGAAAAACAAACATGGCGGCATGCACAAACTACACAGCATCAGATTACTTTTGACTTTTAGAAAGTGTTTTATTTTGATCACTGTTGAGCCCACCCATGATGTGATGAATTGTAAATAGTAATTGTTACTATTGTTACTAATTCATACTATGGTTTCTACCAGCCAAGAGTTGGCTAAATATGACCATGTTAACACACCGTTTCCTCAGTTAGTCAGTTAGTGCAAAGACTATTGTCACCTACATTTTACAATTTGAGAATTGTGTCGTGCTGTTGTTACTTCTGTGAATGTCTGAACATTGCATCCAAAATAAACTGTTCATATTGAGGACATAACATTGTAAAGACTGTGTTTGTGCAAAATGTTTCTCCAAAAAAACGATGTGGTCAGCTCAAATGCTGACTGTTGCGTCAATATTAGCTAGACCTTCTAATGAAGTGTTCTAATCACACCGGTTTGAGTGTACAATGCAGGGACCACTGTACACTGTGTGTTCGTATGTATCAAAGGGACCCGTGTAAGTATGTACACTGCTCAAAAAAATAAAGGGAACACTTAAACAACACAATGTAACTCCAAGTCAATCACACTTCTGTGAAATCAAACTGTCCACAATACTGATTGACAATACATTTCACATGCTGTTGTGCAAATGGAATAGACAACAGGTGGAAATGATAGGCAATTAGCAAGACACCCCCAATAAAGGAGTGGTTCTGCAGGTGATAACCACAGACCACTTCTCAGCTCCTATGCTTCCTGGCTGATGTTTTGGTCACTTTTGAATGCTGGCGGTGCTTTCACTCTAGTGGTAGCATGAGACGGAGTCTACAACCCACACAAGTGGCTCAGGTAGTGCAGCTCATCCAGGATGGAACATCAATGTGAGTTGTGGCAAGAAGGTTTGCTGTGTCTGTCAGCGTAGTGTCCAGAGCATGGAGGCACTACCAGGAGACAGGCCAGTACATCAGGAGACGTGGAGGAAGCCATAGGAGGGCAACAACCCAGCAGCAGGACCGCTACCTCTGTGTCTGCTCAAACGGTCAGAAACAGACTCCATGAGGGTGGTATGAGGACCCGACGTTCACATGTGGGGGTTGTGCTTACAGCCCAACACCGTGCAGGACGTTTGGCATTTTCCAGAGAACACCAAGATTGGCAAAATTCGCCACTGGCGCCCTGTGCTCTTCACAGATGAAAGCAGGTTCACATTGAGCACATGTGACACTCTGGAGACACCGTGGGGAACGTTCTGCTGCCTGCAACATCCTCCAGCATGACCGGTTTGGTGGTGGGTCAATCATGGTGTAGGGTGGCATTTCTTTGGGGGGCCGCACAGCCCTCCATGTGCTCGCCAGAGGTAGCCTGACTGCCATTACCCCTTGTGAGACCATATGCTGGTGCGGTTGGCCCTGGGTTCCTCCTAATGCAAGACAATGCTAGACCTCATGTGGCTGGAGTGTGTCAGCAGTTCCTGCAAGAGGAAGGCATTGATGCTATGAACTGGCCCGCCCGTTCCCCAGACCTGAATCCAATTGAGCACATCTGGGACATCATGTCTCGCTCCATCCACCAACGCCACGTTGCACCACAGACTGTCCGGGAATTGGCGGATGCTTTAGTCCAGGTCTGGGAGGAGATCCCTCAGGAGACCATCCGCCACCTCATCAGGAGCATGCCCAGGCGTTGTAGGGAGGTCATACACACACGTGGAGGCCACACACACTACTGAGCCTCATTTTGACTTGTTTTAAGGACATTACATCAAAGTTGGATCAGCCTGTAGTGTGGTTTTCCACTTTAATTTTGAGTGTGACTCCAAATCCAGACCTCCATTGGTTGATAAATTTGATTTCTATTGATCATTTTTGTGTGATTTTGTTGTCAGCACATTCAACTATGTAAAGAAAAAAAGTATTTAATAAGAATATTTCATTCATTCAGATCTAGGATGTGTTATTTTAGTGTTCCCTTTATTTTTTTGAGCAGTGTATATTGAAAAAAGATTAAATATTGCTTTGGCCTTACTGCTATTAGCCCATAGAAATGCATTGAATTACATATTCATACACAGCAAAACAGAAAGGAAAAGTGTGTTTTGAAGTGGCTGTCATACAGTTGAAGTCAGAAGTTTACGTACACTTTTGTTGGAGTCATTAAAACAAGTTTTTCAACCACTCCACAATTTTCTTGTTAACAAACTATAGTTTTGTCAAGTCGGTTAGGACATTTACTTCGTGCGTGACACAAGTCATTTGTCCAACAATTGTTTACAGACAGATTATTTAACTTATAATTCACTGTATCACAACTCCAGTGGGTCAGAAGTTTACATACACTAAGTTGACTGCGCTTTTAAACAGTTTGGAAAATTCCAGAAAATTATGTCATGGCTTTAGAAGCTTCTTACAGGCTAATTGACATAATTTGAGTCTGTTGGAGGTGTACCTGTGGTTGTATTTCAAGGCCTACCTTCAAACTCAGTGCCTCTTTGCTTGACATCATGGGAAAATCAAAAGAAATCCGCCAAGACCACAGAAAAATAATTGTAGACCTTCACAAGTCTGGTTCATCCTTGGGAGCAATTTCCAAATGCCTGAAGGTACCACGTTCATCTGTACAAACAATAGTACGCAAGCATACTCACCATGGGACCATGCAGCCATCATACCACTCAGGAAGGGAGGCGCGTTCTGTCTCTTAGAGATGAACATACTTTGGTGTGAAAAGTGCAAATCAATCCCAGAAAAACAGCAAAGGACCTTGTGAAGATGCTGGAGGAAACCGGTACAAAAGTATCTATATCCACAGTAAAACGAGTCCTATATCGACATAACCTGAAAGGCCGCTCAGCAAGGCATAATCCACTGCTCCAAAACCGCCATTAAGAAGCCAGACTACAGTTTGCAGCTGCACATGGGGAAAAAGATAATACTTTTTGGAGAAATGTCCTCTGGTCTGAGGAAACAAAAATGTAACTGCTTGGTCATAATGACCATGCTCATGTGTGGAGGAAAAAGGGGGAGGCTTGCAAGCCGAAGAACATCATCCCTACTGTGAAGCACGGGGGTGGAAGCATCATGTTGTGGGGGGGCTTTGATGCAGGAGGGACTGGTGCACTTCACAAAATAGATGGCATCATGAGGAAGTAAAATTATATGGATATATTGAAGCAACATCTCAAAACATCACTCAGGAAGTCGCAAATGGGTCTTCCAAATGGACAATGACCCCAAGCATACTTCCAAAGTTGTGGCAAAATGGCTTAAGGATAACAAAGTCAAGTTATTGGAGTGGCGATCACAAAGCCTTGACCTCAATCCCATAGAAAAATTGGGGACAGAACTGAAAAAGCGTGTGCGAGCAAGGAGGCCTTACAAACCTGACTCAGTTACACCAGCTCTGTCAGGAGTAATGGGCCAAAATTCACCCAACTTATTGTGGGAAGCTTGTGGAAGGCTAAGGTATATGTAAACTTTCGACATCAACTGTATATACTGTATTCTAGACCATCTACTGCATCTTGCCTATGCCGCATGCCATCGCTCATCCATGTATTTATATGTACATATTCATCGCTTTACATTTGTGTATATTTGTGTGTATACGGTAGTTGTTGTGAATTTGTTAGATTACTTGTTCGATTTTACTGCATAGTCGGACCTAGAAGTACAAGCATTTCGCTACACTCGCATATGCTAGCCATGTGTATTTGATTTCTATTTGATATACACTAGGTATACCAAATATTTGGAACACCTTCCTAATACAGAGTTGCACCCCCATTTTCACTTATAGTAGAACAGCCTCAATTCATTGGGGCATGGACTCTACAAGGTTTCGAAGCATTCCACAGGGATGCTGGTCCAGGTTGACTCCAATGCCTCCCACAGTTGTGTCAAGTTCGGCTGGATGTCCTTTGGGTGGTGGACCATTCTTGATACACACGGGAAACTGTTGAGCATAAAATAACCAGCAGCTTTTTAGTTCTTGACACAGTCTTTCACTCAATTGTCTCGAGGCTTAAAAATCCTTCTTTAACCAGTCTGCTCCCCTTCATACATTATATACTGTTTGAGTTGGATTTAACAAGTGACATCAATAAGGGATCATAGCTTTCACCTGGATTCACCTGGTCAGTCCATGTCATGGAAAGAGTAGATGTTCTTAATGTTTTGTATAATTAAACTAGGACCCTACTGTAGTAGGGTAATATTTGATATATGTGCATATTATATACACCTCACATGCAACTCGTAATAAGACTATGCGATTAGCCTATTAAAATGTTTATCTGACTCCGTTTAGATTATTTAGCAATATGCAAGAGAATATAGTTGAATTACAGTAATAAGAAATCAAGAAAGGTCTGACTATGGAATTCTAAATACAAATAGATTTAGTATAAATGTAAAATGTATGGATTCACATAAAAATCCAATCAAATCAAATCAAATTGTATTTGTCACATACACATGGTTAGCAGATGTTAATGCGAGTGTAGCGAAATGCTTGTGCTTCTAGTTCCGACAATGCAGTAACAACCAACAAGTAATCTAACTAACAATTCCAAAACTACTGTCTTATACACAGTGTAAGGGGATAAAGAATATGTACATAAAGATATATGAATCAGTGATGGTACAGAGTAGCATAGGCAAGATACAGTAGATGGTATCGAGTACAGTATATACATATGAGATGAGTATGTAAACAAAGTGGCATAGTTAAAGTGGCTAGTGATACATGTATTACATAAGGATGCAGTAGATGATATAGAGTACAGTATATACGTATGCATATGAGATGAATAATGTAGGGTATGTAACATTATATATTAGGTAGCATTGTTTAAAGTGGCTAGTGATATATTTTACATCATTTCCCATCAATTCCCATTATTAAAGTGGCTGGAGTTGAGTCAGTGTCAGTGTCAGTGTGTTGGCAGCAGCCACTCAATGTTAGTGGTGGCTGTTTAACAGTCTGATGGCCTTGAGATAGAAGCTGTTTTTCAGTCTCTCGGTCCCAGCTTTGATGCACCTGTACTGACCTCGCCTTCTGGATGATAGCGGGGTGAACAGGCAGTGGCTCGGGTGGTTGTTGTCCTTGATGATCTTTATGGCCTTCCTGTAACATCGGGTGGTGTAGGTGTCCTGGAGGGCAGGTAGTTTGCCCCCGGTGATGCGTTGTGCAGACCTCACTACCCTCTGGAGAGCCTTACGGTTGTGGGCGGAGCAGTTGCCGTACCAGGCGGTGATACAGCCCTCCAGGATGCTCTCGATTGTGCATCTGTAGAAGTTTGTGAGTGCTTTGGTGACAAGCCGAATTTCTTCAGCCTCCTGAGGTTGAAGAGGCGCTGCTGCGCCTTCTTCACGATGCTGTCTGTGTGAGTGGACCAATTCAGTTTGTCTGTGATGTGTATGCCGAGGAACTTAAAACTTGCTTCCCTCTCCACTACTGTTCCATCGATGTGGATAGGGGGGTGTTCCCTCTGCTGTTTCCTGAAGTCCACAATCATCTCCTTAGTTTTGTTGACGTTGAGTGTGAGGTTAGCTTCCTGACACCACACTCCAAGGGCCCTCACCTCCTCCCTGTAGGCCGTCTCGTCGTTGTTGGTAATCAAGCCTACCACTGTTGTGTCGTCCGCAAACTTGATGATTGAGTTGGAGGCGTGCGTGGCCACGCAGTCGTGGGTGAACAGGGAGTACAGGAGAGGGCTCAGAACGCACCCTTGTGGGGCCCCAGTGTTGAGGATCAGCAGGGTGGAGATGTTGTTGCCTACCCTCACCACCTGGGGGCGGCCCGTCAGGAAGTCCAGTACCCAGTTGCACAGGGCGGGGTCGAGACCCAGGGTCTCGAGCTTGATGACGAGCTTGGAGGGTACTATGGTGTTGAATGCCGAGCTGTAGTCGATGAACAGCATTCTCACATAGGTATTCCTCTTGTCCAGATGGGTTAGGGCAGTGTGCAGTGTGGTTGAGATTGCATCGTCTGTGGACCTATTAGGGCGGTAAGCAAATTGGAGTGGGTCTAGGGTGTCAGGTAGGGTGGAGGTGATATGGTCCTTGACTAGTCTCTCAAAGCACTTCATGATGACGGAAGTGAGTAGTCGTTTAGCTCAGTTACCTTAGCTTTCTTGGGAACAGGAACAATGGTTGCCCTCTTGAAGCATGTGGGAACAGCAGACTGGTATAGGGATTGATTGAATATGTCCGTAAACACACCGGCCAGCTGGTCTGCGCATGCTCTGAGGGCGCGGCTGGGGATGCCGTCTGGGCCTGCAGCCTTGCGAGGGTTAACACGTTTAAATGTCTTACTCACCTCGGCTGTAGTGAAGGAGAGTCCGCATGTTTTTGTTGCAGGCCGTGTCAGTGGCACTGTATTGTCCTCAAAGCGGGCAAAAAAGTTATTTAGTCTGCCTTGGGGCAAGACATCCTGGTCCGTGACTGGGCTGGTTTTCTTCTTGTAGTCCGTGATTGACTGTAGACCCTGCCACATACCTCTTGTGTCTGAGCCGTTGAATTGAGATTCTACTTTGTCTCTGTACTAACGCTTAGCTTGTTTAATAGCCTTGCGGAGGGAATAGCTGCACTGTTTGTATTCGGTCATGTTACCAGTCACCTTGCCCTGATTAAAAGCAGTTGTTCGCGCTTTCAGTTTCACGCGAATGCTGCCATCAATCCACGGTTTCTGGTTAGGGAATGTTTTAATCGTTGCTATGGGAACGACATCTTCAACGCACGTTCTAATGAACTCGCATACCACCTAAGCTACAAAGCATTAATAACAAGCATTAAAAGGCATTTTCTAGGCATGATCAGACAGAGAGAGAGACAAATAATCCATGGCTTGTGCGATGGCCCATAGCTCTTGGGGGAACGATAGAAAGAAAAAGAAAGTGTATCTCACCACAGCAGGTTGGTAACACAGAAAGAGGGAGATACAATGAAGCTAAGACCCTTTTATAACCATTTTACCATGTTTAGATTCCAAATTTGAGTTGTTGACCAATAACATTAATGTTGCGTTAGTTTATATTTATATATTGTTAATTCCATTCCTTTACTTCGATTTGTGTGTACTGGGTTTATGTTGTAAAATGGTTAGAAATTACTGCACTGTTGGAGCTAAAAACACAAGCATTTCGCAACACCCACAATTACATCTGCTAAACACGTGTATGTGACCAAAACAATTTGATTTGATTTGAACTTCCAGTCAGACAGCGGACCTACAGGATGTAAAGACAACAGAACCTCTGCTTCTTCGAAGTGTGGCAAGAGGGGTTGGTGAGATAATGCAAAGAAGGCTGAATCCCTGAGAAGACAATAAATCCCTTTGCATAGTGTTGATATGATTCACTTCGGAGGCTGGGCCGCCCTACACTACCTTCAGACTAGTCTTCTGGGCATCCTAGATCAAAACAATCGTGCTCGTGAGAGTCTCACCTTTCGATGGTGGGGTACTATTAGTCTGCAGCCCAAACTGTTCGGACTCTACAGTCGTATTCATGAGAAGACCGATTTTTGGGATGTCTCCTGGTCTGACAAACATCGCTGTAGCTCTGCCAGCTTCCACTGCAGATGTGGAAGGCCGATATCGGCGGATGCTGTGGATTGAGATGCAGCCCATGCAAAAAACCCTGATATCTCTAGCTTAAACTGACAGATTTTGATGGAAATATTTGTAATATGCCAATCAGATTTCCACAGTGGCACAGACATCGACTGGCTTGGTCTTACCTCGTGCTGCAGGGCCAGGTGTGTCGGCAGTCATAAAACACAAAAAGTGACGTTGCTCTCCAGTTGAGTTGTGCTTTCTTTTTCTGTGTCAAGTATGGTTTTCTTTTTACTTGCTGACATCCCTACCCCTTTCTAGTCAAATCGTCTTTCCTCTTCTGATTGCACTAGATCCACTGCATCAAATAACTTGTCTCCACCTGAGTTCTCATACTCCAGCACTTCAGCATTGTGTGGCGATAGCAGGCTGGGGATCTGCTCACTCTGGGGGATACGTTGTCTGTGAGCATCTTGAGGCCGATTTGGGTAGCTCATGCCGTCATCTTGGTCATAAATGGTCATAAATGGAATCATTCTTAATTAATATTAGGCTGTCATTGTTACTTTTTTATTTTTTATTTTATTTCACCTTTATTTAACCAGGTAGGCCAGTTGAGAACAAGTTCTCATTTACAAATGCGACCATGCCAAGATAAACCAAAGCAGTGCGACATAAACAACAACACAGAGTTACACATATACACACGTACAGTCAATTAACACAATAGAAAAATCTATGTACAGTGTGTGCAAATGTAAAAGAGTAGAGAGGTAAGGCAATAAATAGGCCATAGAGGCTAAATAATTACAATTTAGCATTAACACTGGAGTGATAAATTCGCAGAGAAGTATGTGCAAGTTGAGATACTGGGGTGCAAAAGAGCAAGAGGATAAGAAACAATATGGGAATGAGGTAGTTGGGTGTGCTATTTACAGATGGGCTGTGTACAGGTACAGTGATCGGTAAGCTGCTCTGACAGCTAATGCTTAAAGCTAGAGAGGGAGATATAAGACTCCAGCTTCATGGATTTTGTCATTTGTTCCAGTCATTGGCAGCAGAGAACTGGAAGGAAAGGCGGTCAAAGGAAGTGTTGGCTTTGGGAATGACCAGTGAAATATACGTGCTGGAGCGCGTGCTACAGGTGGGTGTTGCTATGGTAACCAGTGAGCTGAGATAAGGCAGGGCTTTACCTAGCAAAGACTTATAGATGACCTGGAGCCAGTGGGTTTGGCGATGCATATGTAGTGAGGGCCAATCAACGAGACAATACAGGTTGCAGTGGTGGGTAGTATATGGGGCATTGGTGACAAACGGATGGCTCTGTGATAGACTGCATCCAGTTTGAGTAGAGTGTTTGAGGCTATTTTGTAAATGACATCGCCGAAGTCAAGGATCGGTAGGATAGTCAGTTTTACAAGGATATGTTTGGCAGCATGAGCGAAGGAGGCTTTGTTGTGAAATAGGAAGACAATTCTAGATTTAAATTTGGATTGGAGATGCTTAATGTGAGTCTGGAAGGAGAGTTTACAGTCTAACCAGACACCTAGGCACTTGTAGTTGTCCACATATTCTAAGTCAGAACCGTCCAGAGTTGTGATGCTAGTCGGGCGGGAGGGTGCAGGCAGTAATCGATTGAAGAGCATGCACTTAATTTTACTAGCATTTAAAAGTAGTTGGAGGCCACAGAAGGAGTGTTGTACGGCATTGAAGCTCGTTTGGAGGTTTGTTAGCACAGTGTCCAAAGAACGGCCAGATGTATGCAGAATGGTGTCTTCTGCGTAGAGGTGGATCAGAGAATCACAAGCAGCAAGAGCGACATCATTGACATATACAGAGAAAAGAGTCGGCCCGAGGATTGAACCCTGTGGCACCTCCATAAAGACTGCCAGAGGTCCGGACAACAGGCCCTCCGATTCGACACACTGAACTCTATCTGAGAAGTAGTTGGTGAACCAGACGAGGCAGTCATTTGAGGAACCAAGGCTATTGTGTCTGCTGATAAGAATGCGGTGATTGACAGAGTCGAAAGCCTTGGCCAGGTCGTTGAAGACGACTGCACAGTACTGTCTGTTGTCGATGGCAGTTATGATATCGTTTAGAAGCGGGGGTGGGGGGTTGGGGGGCTTAGGCAAGTTGCTGCAGGGGGCTCTGAGATGTTGGCCAGGGTAGGGTTAGCCAGGTGGAAAGCATGGCCAGCCATAGAAAAATGCTTGATGAGATGATCGATTATCGTAGATTTCTCAGTGTTTCCTTTCCTCAGTGCAGTTGGCAGCTGGGAGGAGGTGCTCTTATTCTCCATGGACTTTACAGTGTCCCAAAACATTTTGAAATTTGGGCCAAAACCCGTGCCAGGTCGATTAGAAAGCCTTGCTCGCTGAAGTACTCATTTAATTAGCTTTCTTTTATCGATGTTCCACGTCATATTAGTACTTTATTATGTATGTCTTGCATGTGTTTTAATCTTGTGTGGTCTATGTGTGTCATCCATTTAATTACGCTGTATTTGAATGCAAACCTTGGCGTTCATCTCTTCCACGACATGGTCATCTCTCAGTGCCCTTACCCGTTACCTCAGCACATTGGCACATTTGAGGGCGCCAAGTGCACTCACCTTGTTGTTCTGTAGGGTTCTGGCCACTGCCTCACATGGACCGAACAGTGCTTCACAACACAATATGCTGAAGTTGTTTCTTGTTTCCCCCTTGACACTCCTGTCATCCTTCGGCATGTCGTGTGTGAAGTGGAGATTACTTTATGCGGTGCAGACAGACTAGATGAAAACCCCCAAAACTCAGTGTGACTCCAGGTTCGGGCCGACATACTGGAGACTGCTGAGAATTAAATCAAATTTGAATTGCGTTGTTCCATGGTGCTCGTGTCAGTTGCGCCATCAGCAGACACTCTAATATGTGCAACACAATCTCCCTCTGTACTGGGTGAGCCAGTTGTTGAATGAGCTCATTCTGTATTGTGTCCGACATCCAGTTGTCTCTCCTGAGAACCCATTCCTTTGGTAGACTGTAAGTGCATTTTATTATCAACGAGTTGTGTCGCCTCTAAAATGCACTCCCTAGCGGATGAGAAATCACAACGATCTAAAGCAGCCAAATCTGAAAACAAGGCGCTGATTGGGGTGCTACCTAGTACAGCACATTTTTTAAGGGACGTTGTGTGTAGATGTGACTTTTCATGTTACCTAAACTTCTCGGCTGCTTTGCGGCAGTTTGAAAGAGTGTTATCTGTGAGTGCAGTAGGCCTAGCATGCTCCTCCGCCTGGGGTGGGCTAATGTGGAGCTGTTGCAGCCTGTGGAGTTAGCATATTGCTCCTTGGAGGCTAGGGTTTCGGTGCCAGTCACATCAGTAGGGACTGGGCACAGAGTAACTGGTGGACTGCTGCAGGTGCTAGATGCAGCAGGCCCGTGGGTTTCATCATTTGGAGCTGCTATGATGGCAGGTTTTTTTGGTTCCAGGATTGAAGAAATCCGAAATCATTTTCTGAGACATTTTGATTTTGATCTTGTAAATACTAACTGCTAGCCTACAGGAAAGAATGAACAGGAAACGTTCAACCTTGCGGTAATGCATTGTCAATGATTGGTTGTAGTCTACAATTAAAAAAAATTGCAGGGGGTGCTGCCATTTTGCCGCACCCCCAGCACCCCTACTTCCCACGGCTATGTATTATAGATGTTCGTAACACTACAGCACATATGATTGTTAGGATATCAGTGCTCTTTCTTGTTTGAGTTTGTGTTTTCAGAAGAAAAAGACTCCTGGAGTTCCAACTGAATCAAAACCGGTTGCCAGGTGTTTCGATAATTTCCCAAGGAACCCTTGGTTTTACTTTTTCAGTTTCTGATGAAACCCTAAAAAAAGGTTGGGACAGATGGTAGTCGTGATTCAGATTCAGATTTGGAGTGTTTAATAGTCACATGTACAGGGTTGCAGGTGTGATTGCAGGGTACGGTGAAAATCTTAGGCGCCAAGCTCCAACATGCAGGACTAAGTGAAATAAAATCATGAAAATGTCCATAGGGGGAGTAGCAGAGGGGAGGGGAGGGGAGGGGGGAGGATGTAGCTATTTAGCAGCCTGTTGATCGGAGGGTAGAAACTATTGGTCAGTCTTCCAGTTTTTGCCATGATGCTCTTGTACTGTCCACGTTTGTGTGATTGAAGCGGGGACAACAGGGCATGGCTATGGGGTCCCAGATGATGTTCTTGGCCTTCCTGCGACACCTGGTGTTGTGGGTGTCCTGTAGAGCAGGCAGCGTGCACTCAATGGTGCGTTTGGCAGCATGCAGAACCCTCTGAAGCGCCTTGCGGTCTGCGGCAGTGGAGTTGCCGTACCAGGCTGTGATTCAGCCCGACCGTATGCTCTCGATGGTGCTCCTGTAGAACACACTGAAAGCCCACGGAGACCAGGCAAATTTCTTCTGCATCCTGAGGTTGAAGAGTCGCTGTCGTGCATTCTTCACCACTGTGTCAGTGTGGTTAGACCATTTCAGCTTCTTTGAGATGTGTACGCCAAGGAATGTGAAGTTATTGACCGGGGATGGGGAAGGGGATGGGGGGTGTGTCCAGCCTGGTTCCTCCTGAACTCCACAATCAGCTCCTTTGTTTTGTTAATGTTGAGGGAAAGGTTTTTTACCTTGGCACCACGCCGTCAGAGTGCCTACCTCCTCCCTGTCTCGTTGTTGTTGCTAATCAGGCGCACTACTGTTGTGTCTTCAGCGAACATGATGATGGAGTCGGAACTGTGTGAGGAGTGTGTGATGCATGCAACAATCATTTTATTTAAAATCTACTCATAGTTATGCAGATAACATTTGCGCATAACATTTGTCTGTCAAATGAAAAAGAGAGTGTGACCTGCAGTGAGATTTCAGGCTCTCAAGCAGTTCAATCTACTGCTGGCCTCCTGGGCATCTTGAGTTTCTGTGATAAGACATTATGATGCCCCTAGCATTGGAATGAATTAGTAATGGCTCACAGGAGCATGTAATGTGGAGAATGCTCCCACTTGATTCATTGGTTCAGCACACGCCGTTATCCAGTATGCTGTGGGTGTACTAGACCGCCTTACAATATAGAAATGATTTAGGCAATGACTTCATGCTTTTAGGCAGAATCCTAACTTGTTATCTGGGCACTTGACTCATTCTTATGTTATTCTTCCATATACATCAATAAATTATTTTCACATACTGTATCTTATTTCAGGGTTTGTAAATAAAGATTATTCATTGAGGGAATTTGCATTGTTTCTGATGTGATTATGTAAATTGTGGATCATATGCGTTCATATGCCATTGGATTTCAGTATGGATTACAGTACATATTTTATCATGTTCAATTTAGATTCCAATGACAATATCACATTTACTCTGTCCACATGACATTGACACATGACAGTTCCCGACTGAATAAACAATTTCCTGTTTATTTGATCATGATTCCTGAATCATGTGATATGTGATGTGTACACGTTATTTCCGTTCAGAGCTTCAGGGTCAGTTTGATGTGTTCTGAAAGGACTTTCACTGGGAGAGCTCGGTGTGTCACCTGTCCCTTCCAAACGTTGGCTGACAGTGTTGAGTGAGTCACTCTACCCATTGGTGACATCGGCTTAGCTTGAGCCTCAAGCTGATTCAGTACATACATATATAAACAGACAGAGATCCAGAGATAGAACAAGAGTGAACAAAAGAGGTAGATGAAGAAAGCAGATAAACAAAGAAAGGAAAGAAGTAGCGACTGTGAATGAAACAGGTTTAAATTCGGTACCTTGTGGTTTAGAAAGTATTAGCTATTTTCAGTTCAATTTAAGACATCAAGCGTGTTCTATATCCGAGACATATTAGATGTAGCATGTAAGATGGTAACGGTTGCTCCTGTAGAAGTCTTTGCTCATGCAGAGGCTCATGCAGAAGCTCGTGCTTGTGCTTTTGCTCATGCAGAAACAGTTCTAAGGCCATGGGTCATGTCTTTCTAATGACATTGGTATATGCTCTTAGAAACAATTAAGCTTGTGATTACCAAGAAAATGAAATCAAATCAAATATCACATGCTTCGTAAATAACAGATTTTTCAACAATGCAGAGTTAAAGATAATATATATATACAGTGCCTTGCGAAAGTATTCGGCCCCCTTAAACTTTGCGACCTTTTGCCACATTTCAGGCTTCAAACATAAAGATATAAAACTGTATTTTTTTGTGAGGAATCAACAACAAGTGGGACACAATCATGAAGTGGAACGACATTTATTGGATATTTCAAACTTTTTTAACAAATCAAAAACTGAAAAATTGGGCGTGCAAAATTATTCAGCCCCTTTACTTTCAGTGCAGCAAACTCTCTCCAGAAGTTCAGTGAGGATCTCTGAATGATCCAATGTTGACCTAAATGACTAATGATGATAAATACAATCCACCTGTGTGTAATCAAGTCTCCGTATAAATGCACCTGCACTGTGATAGTCTCAGAGGTCCGTTAAAAGCGCAGAGAGCATCATGAAGAACAAGGAACACACCAGGCAGGTCCGAGATACTGTTGTGAAGAAGTTTAAAGCCGGATTTGGATACAAAAATATTTCCCAAGCTTTAAACATCCCAAGGAGCACTGTGCAAGCGATAATATTGAAATGGAAGGAGTATCAGACCACTGCAAATCTTTCAAGACCTAGCCGTCCCTCTAAACTTTCAGCTCATACAAGGAGAAGCAGCCAAGAGGCCCATGATCACTCTGGATGAACTGCAGAGATCTACAGCTGAGGTGGGAGACTCTGTCCATAGGACAACAATCAGTCGTATATTGCACAAATCTGGCCTTTATGGAAGAGTGGCAAGAAGAAAGCCATTTCTTAAAGATATCCATAAAAAGTGTTGTTTAAAGTTTGCCACAAGCCACCTGGGAGACACACGAAACATGTGGAAGAAGGTGCTCTGGTCAGATGAAACCAAAATGGAACTTTTTGGCAACAATGCAAAACATTATGTTTGGCGTAAAAGCAACATAGCTCATCACCCTGAACACACCATTCCCACTGTCAAACATGGTGGTGGCAGCATCATGGTTTGGGCCTGCTTTTCTTCAGCAGGGACAGGGAAGATGGTTCAAATTGATGGGAAGATGGATGGAGCCAAATACAGGACCATTCTGGAAGAAAACCTGATGGAGTCTGCAAAAGACCTGAGACTGGGACGGAGATTTGTCTTCCAACAAGACAATGATCCAAAACATAAAGCAAAATCTACAATGGAATGGTTCAAAAATAAACATATCCAGGTGTTAGAATGGCCAAGTCAAAGTCCAGACCTGAATCCAATCGAGAATCTGTGGAAAGAACTGAAAACTGCTGTTCACAAATGCTCTCCATCCAACCTCACGGAGCTCGAGCTGTTTTGCAAGGAGGAATGGGAAAAAAATTCAGTCTCTCGATGTGCAAAACTGATAGAGACATACCCCAAGCGACTTACAGCTGTAATCGCAGCAAAAGGTGGCGCTACAAAGTATTAACTTAAGGGGGCTGAATAATTTTGCACGCCCAATTTTTCAGTTTTTGATTTGTTAAAAAAGTTTGAAATATCCAATAAATGTTGTTCCACTTCATGATTGTGTCCCACTTCATGATTGTGTCCCACTTGTTGTTGATTCTTCACAAAAAAATACAGTTTTATATCTTTATGTTTGAAGCCTGAAATGTGGCAAAAGGTCGCAAAGTTCAAGGGGGCCGAATACTTTCGCAAGGCACTGTATATAGAGAGAGAGATATTCACAGATCTTAATTGTAAAGGGTTAAAACACTGTTTCCCATGCTTGTTCAATGAACCAGAAACAATGAATGAACATGGACCTTTGGAACAGTCGTTAAGACACTAACAGCTTACAGCCAGTAGGCAATTAAGGTCACAGTTATGAAAACTTAGGACAGTAAAGAGGCATTTCTACTGACTCTGAAAAAAACTAAAGAAAGATGCCCAGGGTCCCTGCTCATCTGTGTGAACGTGCCTTAGGCATGCTGCAAGGAGGCATGAGGACTGCAGATGTGGCCAGGGCAGTAAATTGCAATGTTCGCACTGTGAGACGCCTAAGACAGAGCTATAGGGAGACAGGCCGGACAGCTGATCGTCCTCGCAGTGGCAGACCACGTGTAACAACACCTGCACAGGATCGGTACATCCGAACATCACGTCTGCAGGACAGGTACAGGATGGCAACAACAACTGCCCGAGTTACACAAGGAATGCACAATCTCGCCATCAGTTCTTAAACTATCCGCAATGGGCTGAGAGATGCTGGACTGGGGGGTTGTAGGCTTGTTGTAAGGCAGGTCCTCACCAGACATCACCGGCAACAACATTGCCTATGGGCACAAACCCAGAGTCGCTGGACCAGACAGGACTGGCAAGAAGTGCTTTTCACTGACGAGTCGCGGTTTTGTCTCAGCAGGGGTGATGGTCGGATTTGCGTTTATCGCCGATGGAATGAGCGTTACACTGAGGCCTGCATTCTGGAGCGGGATCGATTTGGAGGTGGAGGGTCCGTCATGGTCTGGGGCGGTGTGTCGCATTATCATCGGACTGAGCTTGTTGTCATTGGAGGCAATCTCAACGCTGTGCGTTACAGGGAAGACATCCTCCTCCCTCATGTGGTACCCTTCCTGCAGGCTCATCCTGACATGACCCTCCAGCATGACATTGCCACCAGCCATACTGCTCGTTCTGTGCATGATTTCCTGCAAGACAGGAATGTCAGTGTTCTGCTATAGCCAGTGAAGAGCCTGGACCTCAATGCCATTGAGTTGGATCGGAGGGTGAGGGCTAGGGCCATTCCCCCCAGAAATGTCCGGGAACTTGCAGGTGCCTTGGTGGAAGAGTGGGGTAACATCTCACAGCAAGAACTGGCAAATCTGGTGCAGTCCATGAGGAGGAGATTCACTGCAGTACTTAATGCAGCTGGTGGCCACACCAGATACTGACTGTTACTTTTGTTATTGACCCCCCTTTGTTCAGGGACACATTATTCCATTTCTGTTAGTCACATGTCCGTGGAACTTGTTCAGTTTGTGTCTCAGTTGTTGAATCTTGTTATGTTCATACAAATATTTACACATGTTGAGTTTGCTGAAAATAAATGCAGTTGAAAGTGAGAGGATGTTTCTTTTTTTGCTGAGTTAATATGTATATAGAGTACCAGTCAAAAGTATGGACACACCTACTCATTCAAGAGTTGTTCTTTATTTTACTATTTTCTACATTGTAGAATAATAGTGAAGACATCAAATCTATGAAATAACACATACAGAATCAATTTTATATTTGAGATTCTTCAAAGTAGCCACTCTTTGCCTTGATGACAGCTTTGCACAATCTTGGCATTCTCTCAACCAGCTTCACGAGGTAGACACCTGGAATGCATTTTAATTAACAGGTGTGCGTTGTTAAAAGTTAATTTGTGGAATTTCTTTTTTTATTTGCAAATTATGGTGGAAAATAAGTATTTGGTCAATAACAAAAGTTTTTCTCAATACTTTGTTATATACCCTTTGTTGGCAATGACAGAGGTCAAACGTTTTCTGTAAGTCTTCACAAGGTTTTCACACACTGTTGCTGGTATTTTTGCCCATTCCTCCATGCAGATCTCCTCTAGAGCAGTGATATTTTGGGGCTGTTGCTGGGCAACACAGACTTTCAACTCCCTCCAAAGAGGGAATGCTTCTTACGAAGCCACTCCTTCGTTGCCCTGGCGGTGTGTTTGGGATCATTGTCATGCTGAAAGACCCAGCCACATTTCATCTTCAATGCCCTTGCTGATGGTAGGCTTTGTTACTTTGGTCCCAGCTCTCTGCAGGTCATTCACTAGGTCCCCCCGTGTGGTTCTGGGATTTTAGCTCACCGTTCTTGTGATCATTTTGATCCCACGGGGTGAGATCTTGCGTGGGGCCCCAGATCGAGGGAGATTATCAGTGGTCTTGTATGTCTTCCATTTCCTAATAATTGCTCCCACAGTTGATTTCTTCAAACCAAGCTGCTTACCTATTGCAGATTCAGTCTTCCCAGCCTGGTGCAGGTCTACAATTTTGTTTCTGGTGTCCTTTGACAGCTCTTTGGTCTTGGCCATAGTGGAGTTTGGAATGTGATTGTTTGAGGTTGTGGACAGGTGTCTTTTATACTGATAACAAGTTCAAACAGGTGCCATTAATACAGGTAACGAGTGGAGGACAGGGGAGGCTCTTAAAGAAGAAGTTACAGGTCTGTGAGAGCCAGAAATCTTGCTTGTTTGTAGGTGACCAAATACTTATGTTCCACCATCATTTGCAAATAAATTCATTAAAAATCCTACAATGTGATTTTCTGGATTTTTTCTCATTTTGTCTGTCATAGTTGAAGTGTACCTATGATGAAAATTACAGGCCTCTCTCATATTTTTAAGTGGGAGAACTTGCCCAATTGGTGGCTGACTAAATACTTTTTTGCCCCACTGTATGTATATATATATATATATATATATGTAAATAATGACACAATTAATAAATACACAGTAAATGACGAGTAAAATGACGAGTACAAATTACTTGGCTATATACAGTGAGTACCAGTACCGAGCCGATGTGCAGCGGTACGATGTAACTGAGGTAGCTACAGTATGTACATATAGGTAGGGTTAAAGTGACTAGGCAACAGGATAGATAATAGACATTTGTGGTATTGTGGTATTGTTTAGCAGTTATATGTGTTGGGGTTATCACCATAACTGGAAATTCCTTAAATAGCCAAAGCAGACATGCACATATTATAGATTTAACCAATTCCTGGACAGACACACAAATATGAATAGTTCCATCATGGCAATGTTACTAACCAAGTAATAAGGCCCAGAGACATTCAATATTAACAACACAAAGGAAAGTGAAAGTCTTTGAAATGAATACCATGTCCTCACACTGACCTGGAGTGAGTTTCCTAAAAACCTTCTTAGCTAGTGGTACTTTATTTCTGTCAATGAACCAGATGTACACCACACGTAGTAGTAACTGTGGAGCGGTAGTCACATAGAGGCACACAGGAGATTCTTTCCCTCAGGGTTACGTAAACACTGCATGGGCCCAGACCAAGCTTGGTCTATTGTGCTGGTTTCCCCGTGTCTCTGTCTCGTCTGAAAATGGAACGTGAACAGCAGTACAGCCTAATTACTGCATGGACTGCAAGCCATGGTGCTCAGCAACCCGAGAGGGAAGAGGAGAGATGAGGAAAAAAAGAGGGGGAGGGGATGAAAAGGCTTCATCTTTACATGACCTTTTTCAGACCCTTTCTAATGCATATTTGGAGATTTGTGGAGATGCATCTTATCCCAGCAAATTCTGAATCTTATGTGTGTCTTTTAGACATATATGATATTGGGATTGTTCTCTCTGCTACCTTACGTCAAGCGGTTCCCGTCGCGATCCAAGAGGCTTCTAAACAGCTTCTATCTCCCAAGCCAAAAGGACTCCTGAACATCTAATCAAATAGCTACCCAGACTATTTGCATTAACCCCCTCCCCCTGTCTTTTACACTGCTGTTATCATCTATGCATAGTCACTTTAATAAGTCTACCTTCATGTACATATTACCTCATTACATCGTTTAACCGATGCCTTCGCACATTGACTCTTTGCCGGTACCCCTCTGTACGTAGTCTCGCTATTGTTATTTTACTGCTGCTCTTTAATTACTTGTTACTTTTATTTCTTATTCCTATTCTTAATTTTTTTTACTGCATTGTTGGTTAGGGGCTCGTGAGTAAGCATTTCACTGTAAGGTCTACAACTGTTGTATTCGGGCACTTGTGACTGATAACATTTGATTTCATTTCATTTGATTACTTTCGAATATCATATATGGACATTTCCTACGGCCAGATATGGACTCATTCGACATCCTGAGATATGGGGCATCCTATTTTCTGTCTTCATGTTGACAAGTACTGGCTGTATACATATCATATCTGTGTTTTCTCAGCACATTCAAAGGCCTTTCTTTGAATTTTGTCAGAATTTGTGTTCTGTGATAAAGGTCAATATTGTAAGTGTGTTGATGCAATCAAGGTGACATTGGTTATACCCAGCTTTTATTTCACATTCAAAATGAATCTTAATGGCAAAAAAATAACATTTTAGTTATTGTACAGTATCCCCTGCTTTCAAATTCTCTTAAAGTCATTCAGATATGAAAGCAGGAAAAATTCTCCCAGCACTGGAACCGAAGTCGCCCTTGACTCGTAATCGCTGCTGTACATGGAATGTTTTTGTTTTACTGTATCGGTGATGTCAAATCACTCTTGGAGTTGCCAGCGGTAATTAGCTTGCAGATTAATCCGCTTGAACGTGCTTTTGTTTGGCATTCTCCCGCAGCGCTTGTGAAGTAAAGTATAGAGGAGATCACCAAATACTAGGTGAATATCAATGAATGGACTAAATCGGCCCAGTCCCTAGCTCCCTGATGCAATTATTTTCTATTCACATTAATTATTGCTAACAGATGACACTAATGACTTTGAGCGAACGCTGGCAATGACAGCCCTGTTAGGGATCAATGCTATTTAAAAAGGGGTCACAGCACACCTAACACTTTCCGTCTTCCAAAATGTTTTGCATGTCAGCAATCAAGTTTTCAATACATAGAACTTTCAAAATACATAAAGTGTCTCGGTATGATGCATTTGAAAGTTCTATATCTTGAAAACTTGCTTGCTGACATGCAAAACATTTTGGGACTGTTATAGTGAAATGCTTGTGTTACTAGCTCCTAACAGTGACGCAAAAATGTCAAACAAGTACAACAAAAGATAGAAACAAGAAATCAGGAACTAACCCAGTTCAAATCAAATATTATTTGTCACATGCGCCGGATACAACAGGTATAGATAGACCTTACAGTGAAATGATTACTTATTTACAGTTAGCCACATATACACTTTATCAGTAATCCAAATGCAAACTATGCGTATATACACCAAATTAAGAATGATATGTACACCAGTGAGCTATGTTGAGAATTCAGTGTCAATAAACAGTATAACAAAATGTGATGCACAGTAGTAGATGTATTAGAATGAGCTATGTGAAGAAAACAACACTAAATGAATACACAGTGTGAAAAACATTATAAAAGAAACGATCCCGTGTTTAATGTCTCTATATACATGGGGACAGCAGCATTGGTTGTGTGTGAGTGTGTGTATACACTACCAGTCAAAAGTTTTAGAACACCTACTCATTGAAGGGTTTTTCTTTATTTTGACTATTTTCTACAATGTAGAATAATAGTGAAGACATCAAAACTATGAAATAACACATATGGAATAATGTAGTAACTAAAAAAGTGTTACATCAAAATTCTTTAAATAGACACCTTTTGACCTTGATGACAGCTTTGCACACTCTTGGCATTCTCTCAACCAGATTCATGAGATAGTCACCTGGAATGCATTTAAATTACAGGTGTGCCTTGTTAAAAGATTATTTGTGGAATGTCTTTCCTTCGTAATGCATTTGAGCCAATCAGTTGTGTTGTAACAAGGTAGGGGGGTATACAGAAGATCGCCCTATTTGGTAAAAGACCAAGTCCATATTACGGCAAGAACAGCTCAAATAAGCAAAGAGAAACGACAGTCCATCATTACTTTAAGACATGAAGTTCAGTCAATAAGGAACATTTCAAGAACTTTGAAAGTTTCTTCTAGTGCAGTCGCAAAAACCATCAAGCGCTATGATGAAACTGTCTCTCATGAGGACCGCCCCAGGAAAGGAAGACCCAGAGTTACCTCTGCTGCAGAGGATATGTTCATTAGAGTTACCAGCCTCAGAAATTGCATCCTAAATAAATGCTTCACAGAGTTCAAGTAACAGACACATCTCAACATCAACTGTTCAGAGGAGACTGTGTCAATCAGGCATTCATGGTCAAATTGCTGCAAAGAAACCACTACTAAAGGACACCAATAAGAAGAAGATACTTGCTTGGGCCAAGAAACACGAGCAATGGACATTAGACCAGTGGAAATTTGGTTCCAACCGCCGTGTCTTTGTGAGATGCGGTGTGGGTGAATGAATGATCTCTGCATGTGTATTTGCCACCGTAAAGCATGGAGAAGGAGGTGTGATGGTGTGGTGGTGCTTTGCTGGTGACACTGTCTATAATTTATTTAGAATTCAAGGCACACTTAACCAGCATGGCTACCACAGCATTCTGCAGCAATACACCGTCAAATCTGGTTATGGGCTTAGTGGGACAATCATTTGTTTTTCAACAGGACAATGACCCAACACACCTCCAGGCTGTGGAAAGGCTATTTTACCAAGAAGGAGAGTGATGGAGTGCTGCATCAGATGACCTGCCTCCACAATCCCCCGACCTCAACCAAATTGAGATGGTTCGGGATGGGTTGGACCGCAGAGTGAAGGAAAAGCAGCCAAAAAGTGCTCAGCATATGTGGAAACTCCTTCAAGATGGTTGGAAAAGCATTTCATGTGAAGCTGGTTGAGAAAATGCCAAGAGTTTGCAAAGCTGTCATCAAGGAAAAAAGGGAGGCTATTTAAATATTTTTTATTTGTTTTTGGTTAGTACATGATTCCATATGTGTTATTTCATAGTTTTGATGTCTTCACTATTATTCTACAATGTAGAAAATAGTCAAAATAAAGAAAAACCCTTGAATGTGTAGGTGTCCTAAAATTAGTGTACAGTATGTGCGTGTGTTTGTGAGTATGGGCTTTTGCGCGTGTAAGTAGATATGTGAGTACTGGAGTACTGTGTGTTTGAGGTGTCTACCTTTGTCTCTTACTACAGGAGATGACGTGATGGGTGATTAACAGTCTGATTGCCTGGAGATAGAAGTTGTTTTTCAGTCTCTTGGTACTGGGTTTGATGCACCTGTACTGTCTCTGTCTGCTAGATGGTAGCAGAGTGAACAGAACATAACTCGGGTGGCTGAGGTCCTTGATGGTCTTCTTGGCCTCATCCATCAAGTGTGGCTGAGGGTTGGCCAAGTAGACCTACCATTCTGGGAACAAACACATTCTCCCTTTGCTCACAGGCTATGTGATTGAAAGTTAGATAAAGCATTTTGCTTTTGGAAACGACGTCCCATGGTTCCAGCCAGAGAGAGAAGCTAAGGGAGGAGGAATGAGGAATGAGTCATAGACCACTGCGTGATTATCAATCACTGTCCATCCTGTAGACTCACGCTAAACAACATTATTACTCATCTGACATTTGTCATTTATTATGCATTCACTTTTGAGATATGATAGAATTCCAAAAAACCCAAGGGTCTACAGGCTCAGTGTATTGTACATCTTTGTCTTGGCACTGAGACCACAGATTGTAAAGCGTTCAGAAACTGGGATACAATCCAATGTGTGTTATAGCAGAGGGCACTATAGAGTCGTCAATGTCTTTCAACAGCATTTTCGCTGATGTCCACATAGATTACATTCATCAAAAACTCTGCACATGTCAGCTAAATGGGACATTAGCTCTAAAAGTCTGTTATAGTGCCCTGTGCTGTAATGCACATTGGATTGAATCTCGGCCTTAGTTTCTGACTGTTGACCATGTGTCCAACAATACATAATCGAGACAAAACAAAGATTGTCTACATGCACAGAGAAGACGAGTGAATGCCTGCATTGTAGAGTGAGATTTCTGTGACAAGTGGAGTGGAGAATGTCATACCTATCCTTAATTAGCCTTTGGCTGGAAAGGGACAGTGATGTATTCATTAGTTCATTTTTATGTTAATCGGGAACTGCTTAACCTATTTGGTATAACTATAGGATTTTTTAAAAAATACTCTGAAAATGGGCTTTCTACCAAAATCGTATCAAAATAAACCTTTATTTTCATTAAAGTCACTTCTCTCTGCTGACACTTCACTTCCATGTCTATCTTTTGAATTTAAGTGCGGGGACAATAAAGTTTGAACTGAATTTCTGAACACACTCCTTATTTTCCAGGAAGTCCAGCGGAATGGGAAGGCAAGTGTTCCTGCAGGGAGGTGGCCCAGCCTGCTTAGTCTAACCTGTCCACGCAGTAGCTGCAGTGGCAGTGAGGCCTCATTATCCAGCGCCTCGACTGAGTACTCCAGTGGCTCACATACTTGGGCAGAAAGACGTCGCTCCTCCAAGCAGGTGAGTCTCCCAGTCTGAACTCAAACGAATTGCGTTAAGGAAAGTAATTTTTCATAAATTACTATGTAGAATGGATCCTCAACGTTCATCAAGAAATTCCAATGTCTTTAGTTTTTGTTGTTGTTGACAACTAAAATGTCTTTCTCTTTTGTCACAGTCTGTGATAAGCCGGGAGAAGAGGATGAGCGCAGGTTCAGTGTCCAGCAATCAGTCTGTCCCAGCAGAGCAGCCCGATCTAAATTGGAAGGAGGGCCACATTCTGAAAGGCCTGAAGAGGCTCCAAATGCGCAGCCCAGCTCCCAAGGAGACAGCTTCACTCGCCTCCACGTCACATTTCAAGGACTGCATGACCTCCAATGAGGGCATATACTCTTTAGGGGTTAAGGGTGGGCCCCAGGGGGTAGTGCCTAAATTGGCATTGGCAAAGGGAAATTATTTTAAGCCAGCAGCAGGAGTCAGTACCTTAATCTCTGACTCAGAGGATGAATTGCCTCAATCACCAGCCAGGGAGTCCTGCGCCCAACCCATTAAAGAGACTCTCCATCTGGAAGGAGAGCCTGCGTCTGAATTGGGAACGGCACAAGGGGGAAAGAGCTCTACGGTCTACAACTCCCAAGAGGTGCCTGTAAGACTCGTAATTCCCAGCAACTCCTTCTCACCTATCAAAGATGTCTTCTTGCTCGAGGGTCCCACACTGAAGCCTGGACTCAGCCCAACGGAGAGCCTTAACTTTATGAGTGGACTTCAAAATAAAGACAAGCTAGTAGAAACTACAAGACATAGTTACAATTTGAGGCCAGAGAGCGTTAAACAGCCACAAAACAAAGTTACGGTCAAACATCTAGAGGCACGGGCTAGGGAAGTGAGCCTACCCATTCAGTATGCAGCAGCCAGAGCTCTGAGTTGGGTTAGTGAGGCCAGACAGCGCAGTGCTTCCATGGATACGAAGCAGTACAGAGAGCCGAGCAGCCAGGGTGGAGTTGATACCAAGGACTACACCATTTTGCAGTCCCGACAGAGGAAAACAAAGCCTACGGCTTGCGACTCAGCAAGGAAGGCCTTTATCCTCCGACGCAAGAGTGCAGATGGAGGTCCAGACCAGGCCAAGCTACACCAGCCCCTACGTCAGAAACTTATCAAAGTCAATCAAAGGGCCAAGAACCGCTCAAACCCTCCTGGGCCCAGTGGCCCTTGCACAAAGATTAACCTCAGCAAGGCACCAGGTCCAGCTAAGGTATCAGTACAAATGACTGAGAAAGGTGAGACTGCTAGTGGGGCAAGAACTTCAGGGCCCCTTGAGAATACAGTACATGGCTCCCCTTCTTCCTCCCCTCAGAAACTGGTCAAAGTTTTTGAGCCACCTGTGCTGAATGATTGCCCCAAGAGCACATCTAAAGTATTCCAACCAGTTTCCAAACTCCCATCAAGAAACGACTGTGGGGTAAAAGGCCCCAACTCCAACAATTCAGCTTGCTCTCCACTTAAACAGAGGCAGCAAGACCAGCACTCGGATTCCTCTCGCAATGATATCAGGTCTCCTTCACCTCCACTCCCACCAGGTCGGACCACCTCCCTACTTATTCGACCTGGTTATGGCTCCTTACCTCAGGCGCATAAGCCTGTGGTTATGCTCCAAACCTCTAGCACAGTAAAGGCAACTGCCCGTAGCACCAAACCTCCATCAAGTCATCAGTCATCTGTTTTACAAATGCAACCTCTAGCCCCCAACAAAATGCAAGACACTCATCATATGGCTCCCAAAATGGGTATTGAGGTGAAAAAGCTACCAAAATGGGTCCCTGCCAAAGTCTACCATCCTTTACCAACTTCGACCACTCTTCAAGAATCCAAGGAAACAGACTCTTCCCAATCCTCAATGAACAGGACTGTGGCACAATCCTCCCATCAGGAAAATAGTGTTCCCTTTGTGGTGCAAAATCAGGACATCTTATCTGTGTCCCAGCAAGGCAATGGTGAGCCACAAAGTACAGAGCTCTTACCTCAGGCCTTAGCATCTCTACTTTGCCATGACATAGTTAGTATCTCTCAACATTCTGTGACCAGGGCAGTAAATGCATCCCTTCCTGTTGGCTCCAAAACCAATGAGACAACCCCAAAGCTGGGCAACAACTTTGCAGTTATCACTGCTATAAAGGGAGTGCAGACTTTTGACACCTTCAACCAGGACACGTACAGACGTCCAATGATGCACTGTGTCAATGCAGCTGTAGCCAAGGCCAAAGCCAGGAGAAAGCTTGAGACCCACTGTAGCTCACTAGAGGAGGCTGCACTCCCACCTCCAGTGGCAGAGAATGGTGTAACTTTGGACTGGGGATTTGATGAAGAGAGCTGGCTATTCAAGCGCTCGGTCTCAGTCTCGACCCGACCTCCTCTCCACCCGGTTATGGGCATGAATGGAGCAAAGGCTCGCAGTCAAAGCTTCGGCGCACGCTATATGGACAGACCGAACATCAGCAGGTCTGGAAATGTCCGTAGTCACATCAAAACTAACTCAGGAAGCTCTTTGCATTCTCTTGGTGATGTATTCCGGGGTAGTATGAGTTGCTCCAATAGCTACAATTGTTCAAGGAACAAATCCCACAACAATTTCATGATTGAGGAAGGCTTGCCAATACCTCTGCATCTGGAGGCCTCCAGTGATCGATTTGGTCTCAAACACCAGAGAGTAAACTCATGTTCACATCTCCGGACTGAGAAACAGTCCCCTAGCACCTTCTATGAATGTATCCAAGGGGAACCAGAGAGACAGTCAAACATCTCCACCATCGAGGAGAAGGTCATGATGGGAATCGAGGAGAATTTGCAGAAATCTCAGCAGAAGGAGAAGACAACTAAAACTAAGCAGAAATCCGGTTCGCTGTCAAACTGGTTTGGATTCCGCAAGAGCAAGCTCCCTGCTCCGATTGGTAAAAAAGGAGATTCTCCAAGGGGAAAGGAGGAGAGGAAGGAACCTAAGCTTGGATCTCTCTTGGGTGGGAAGCAGGCAAAGTTCGACAAAAAGAAGGAAGGGAGGAAAAGTGAAGGTCATCAAATGGATGGGTAAAGCTTTAGTAATGTTTAGGTGGGGTAGCTGAGAAGTCATGTTCACCGTTTTACTGCTGGGAAAATAATGTTTATGAGAGGCTTCAAGACAATGTAACTTCTTATTCATTACAAAAACAACCTTGCTTTAATGTAATGCATTGGTCATATTTACCACAAAGGCCGAAATCTACTGTTACTTTTCACTTAAAGTAGATTTTTGATATTGTCTTCAGTAATGATTGAAATCAATTAAATTCAACATCAGTATCTCTGCTTACAACTACTGAGGTCTATCATTTTTAGTCATACCTCATGTACACTGAACAATCACAACTTGACTGAACCATCAAACAGATCTCTTCATATCTTTCCATGAGGTGATTTACTGTCCCAGATAGCCTAAGCCATTTCTATCAAGCACTGTCAGAAACATGTATCACTCCACTAAGTCCAGAGACCAGTTCAGACGTCTTTCAGACCCATATAGCACAGCAAGGTAGGCAGTGGCTTCACAGTATCATTTATTATCGGAAACACCCCGGGCATGTTGAGTCAGTATGAAAGACTCGCAGATTATAGTGGTAGCGTGAAAACCTGTTTTCTTTCAGCTCGGTTGGGAAAAGAGACTCCCAAGATACATTGCTCGTCTGCCTTTCGATGGCCTCCCTGGGAGCCCCAGGTAACAGCAACATACAAGGACAAACCGACATCAGTGGGGACACAAAGGTACATTCAATTATACAAGACATAAGGATTTTATGTCGATTTCAGTCAACATGGGGATTAAATAGAATTTGAAATTAGAATTGAGAAATTAGCACTAACCTTATGGGCATTTCCCCATTCAAATTCTATGTCCAATTCAATTCCTGAATTTACTGGGAAATGTATTGACCATAACTCTGCAATGTGTCCATTTCATGTCTAATGATTAAATTATGGGGTATGCATGCATAATGTCTCTGAAAGGCCAATTATAGGAAACAATATTTATGTTTATGACAATGTTTGTCAACACCCATTTGTATGGACCTCAAGTCAGATAAGTGAATTATACATTTAACAGTGCCAGTCCATTTCTACCTGTCTGTTTTTCTGGAAGACTAGTATTACTACCTCTTCCCTAAGCACTAGAAGACACACTTTCTGAAAGGAAGTATTTCTGTGTAATACCATAATCTGTACAGGAAGGAAGTGGAGCTAAGAAAGACATACTGTATGATCAAAACTGACCTAGCAAGTTCCCATATATTAGAAAAACAGAGATGTGAGATTAATACAAAGGGAAAAGGGGTGGGTGACAGAAAGTAAGAAAGAAAGAAAAGAAAGAAAGAAAGAAAGAAAGAAAGAAAGAAAGAAAGAAAGAAAGAAAGAAAGAAAGAAAGAAAGAAAGGAAAATATGAGAAGAATATAAAGGACCCAGGAATAAATGTGGCAGATCAGATGGATATGGAGTTAGGGTGAGAGACAAGAAAGACAAGAATGGAGAGAAGGTGTTGTAACAAAGACTTACATATAAATAAACACCAAAGAATCATAGATAACCGGAACAAATCCTTCATATGTTTAGTATGGATCAGTGTAGGTCGCTGAGGGGAGGACGGCTCATAATAATCGCTGGAATGATGTGTTTGATACCATTCCAACTATTCTGCTCCAGCCATTACCAGGAGCCCGTCCTCCCAAATGAAGGTGCCAGCTGTCTACCTAATTAAATAAGAATGGCGCCGGAGGAGACGGCTGACGTTTTTTCGGGCTCCTAACCAATCGTGCTATTTTGTGTGTTTTTTCGCATTGTTTGTAACTTATTTTGTACATAATGTTTCTGCCACCGTCTCTGATGACTGAGCTTCTGGATATCAGAACAGCGATTGCTCACCTCGAACTGGACAAAGATTTTTTCTTTAATGAGTCGGAAGCGAAGGATTTACTCCACATACTGGACAGTCCAAAATTCCGTCATTCGCATTGAAGAAAAGACGGTGATACAGGGGACGCAGGTCCAGGTGCCTTGTGAGAATTTGTCGGCGAGTGGGTAATCCGCCTCTACCATCCGTCTGATTGGCCAACGTGCAACAATTGGAGAATAAACTGGATGAGCTCCATTCAAGACTATCTTACCAACAGGACATTAAAAGCTGTAATATCTTATGTTTCGACAGCATGGATAACGACAGTTGGCTGGTTTTTCCGTGCGTCGGCAAGATAGAACAGTTGCCTCCGGTAAGACAATAACACCTGGTGTGCAAAATCAAATATTAAGGAAGTCTCAAAGTTTTGCTCACCTGAGTTAGAGAATCTCATGATAAGTTGTAGACCACACTATTTACCAAGAGAGTTTTCACCTATATTTTTCGTAGCTGTTTATTTACCACCACAAACTGATGCTGGCACTAAGATCACACTCAACGAGCTGTATAAGGCCATAAGTAAACAAGAAAATGTTCATCCAGAGGCGGCGCTCCTAATGGCCAGGGACTTTAATGCAGGGAAATGTAAATCTGTTTTACCTAATTTCTACCAGCATGTTACATGTGCAACTAGACCACCTTTACTCCACACACAAAGCTCTCCCTCACCCCTCATTTGGCAAATATGACCATAATTATATCCTCCTGATTCCTGCTTACAAGCAAAAACTAAAGCAAGAAGTACCAGTGACTCATTCAATACAGACGTGGTCATATGAAACAGATACTAAGCTACAGGACTGATTTGCTTGAACAGATTGGAATATGTTCCAGGGCTCATCCGATGGCATTGAGGAGTACACCACATCAGTCACCAGCTTCATCAATAAGTCTATGACATTGTCCCCACAGTGACCGTACGTACATACCTCAACCAGAAGCCATGGATTACAGGCAACATCCGCACTGAGCTAAAGGGTAGAGCTGCCGCTTTCAAGGAGCAGGACTCTAACCTGGACGCTTATAAGAAATCCTGCTATGCCCTCAGATGAACCATCAAACAGGCAAAGTGTCAGTACAGGACTAAGCTTGAATCCCACTACAAAGACTTCGACGCTCGTCAGATGTGGCAGGGCTTGCAAACTATTACGGACTACAAAGGGAAGCCCAGCCGCGAGCTGCCAACTGACACAAGCCTACCAGACGAGCTAAATTACTTCTATGCTGATCCTCAACACGTCGGTCCCTTCGGGGTGTGTGCTTAGTCCCCTCCTCTACTCCCTGTTCAACCATAATTGCATGGCCAAGCATGACTCCAATACCATCATTAAGTTTGCCAACAACACATGGTGGTAGGTTTGATCACCGAAAAGGATGAGACAGCCTATAGGGAGGAGGTCAGAGACCTGACAGTCTGGTGCCAAGACAACAACCTCTCCCTCAACGTGATCAAGACAAAGGAGATGATTGTGGACTACAGGAAAAGGAGGGCCGAGCACTCCCCCATTCTCATTGACGGGGCTATAGTGGAGCAGGTTGAGAGCTTCAAGTTCCTTGGTGTCCACATCACCAACAAACTAACATGGTGCAAACACACCAACACGAAAACGCCTATTCCCCCTCAGGAGACTGAAAATATTTGGCATGGGTCCTCAGATCCTCAAAAGGTTCTACAGCTGCACCATCGAGAGCATCCTGACTGGTTGCATCACCGCCTGGTATGGCAACTGCTCGGCCTCTGACCTTAAGCGTACTGCCCAGTTCATCACTGGGGCCAAGCTTCCTGCAATCCAAGACCTATACCATGCTTTGTCAGATAAAGTCCATAAAAATTGCCAAAGACTCCAGTTCTCTCTGATACCGCACTGCAAAGAGTACCGGAGCACCAAGTCTACGTCCAAAATTATTCTTAACAGCTTCTACCCCCAAGCCATAAGACTGCTGATTAGCTATTCAAATGGCTGTCCTGACTATTTGCATTGACCCATCACCCCCTTTTTTTTACACTGCTGCTACTTGCTGTTTATTATATATGCATAGTCACTTTACCCCTACTTACATGTACATATTACCTCAATAACCTCGACTAACCTGTACACCCACACATTGACTCGGTACCGGCACCCCCTGTATATTGCCTCCTTATTGTTATTTAATTATTTAGTAAATATTTGTCTTAAATCTTATTTTTCTTAAAACTGCATTGTTGGTTAAGTGTTTGTATGTAAGCATGTGACAAATAACATTTGATTTGATCTCCTGTGGTATGGATCACTCCAACACATCCACACATGATCACAAACATGGATGAGACACTGGAGATATTTAATCTACACTTAAGAAGAAATAGAAACACATCATGTAAAGTGTTGATCCCATGTTTCATCAGCTGAAATAAAAGATCCCTGAAATGTTCCATACCCACAAAAATATTATTTCTCTCACCTTTTGTGCACACATTTGTTTGCATCCCTGTTAGTGAGCATTTCTCCTTTGCCAAGATAATCCATCCACCTGAGAGGTTTGGCATATTATGTTTCAGCATGATAATGCACGGCCCCATGTCGCAAGGATAGCATAGTGGGGCGGCAGGGTAGCCTAGTGGTTAGAGCGTTGGACTAGTAACCGGAAGGTTAAATCCCCGAGCTGACAAGGTACAAATCTGTCGTTCTGCCCCTGAACACGCAGTTTACCCACAGTTCCTAGGCCGTCATTGAAAATAAGAATCTGTTCTTAACTGACTTGCCTAATTAAATAAAGGTAAAATAAAAGGATCTGTACACAATTCCTCAAGCTGAAAATGTCCCAGTTCTTCCATGGCCTGCATACTCACCAGACATGTCACCCGTTAAGCCTGTTTGGGATGCTCTGGATCAACGTGTACGAAAAAGTGTTCCAGTTCCTGACAATATACAGCAATTGAAGAACAACATTCCATAGGCCAAAATCAACAGCCTGATCAACTCTATGTTAAGGAGATGTGTCGCACTACATGAGGCAAAATAGATTATGGCCTAAATCAATTTATTTCAATTGACTGGAACTCAGTAAAATCTTTGAAATTGTTGCATGTTGTGTTTATATTTTTGTTCAATGTAGATACTATGGACTATTTCGATTTGTACAAACATTCACAAGCAGTCTTGATAATAGAGTGATCATTAGAATGAACATTGCTTTGAAATATTTTCAGTGAAAGTCCATCATTGTCCTGATTTGATTCAGATACATATTATTTACCTGTTGCATGGATAAATTATCAGATAGTCTTGACAGCTGAAATGGCAATTGAATTTGAGTTTGTTATAGGCCTATCAGAGATTTTCCACCAAACTTAAGACCCACTCTGTTCAATTACATTACCAGGGGTGAAAATAAGTCAAATCTGTCAAGTTGCCAACTGGCTAAATGGTCTTCTTGCTGTTTCAGAAACTTTTGTGAGATTGTGCTTTACAAAGAACTGAAATCATGTCTTAGCATAGAGGATTGGGGACCCTTTATGCCTTTTAAGGAATATATTCATACCACTTTATAATCATAGATTCAAACCGTGATGATAGATTGCCACCACGAATTAAATGTAAAACATGTAATCACAAGTACAGACAACTCATCTGTTGCTTTACAATTCACATATCCCAATTTAGTCCCCTATTCTGTACATGTATAATTATGTTTTCTTCTTGCTTCCACAAACAGACAAAGATACAGAGGATGAACCTCAGGACTGATAATGACAACAGAGTTGCTTTGAAGAGCCCCAGTGAAGATCACTTTATCGGTAAGGGTATTAACAAAACTATTTATATTGTACTTGATAGATGGGCCACGTCGAAAATGAACCCCTTGCAACTTCATGTAGATTTGTAAGAATTGGGTAGGTGTTTTATGGTAGTAACTCCACTCTAAAATCCTATCCAGATCTACACAAGTGCACTCTCCATCAGTCAAGGACCATTTTACCCTCTGCTTTGACCCCTATGCAGTGATCTTCAAACGATAGAGATCCTATGAAATGAGTATTCTAATTACAAATTCTATGCTTCAAACCTGGTCCTGAATACATTAAAATCTTTCAACCATTTGAATTGCTCAAGCACTGGTAATGCCAGCAGATTTCCTTCCTAGCCCCCTGACCTCTTTTCGGTCATGTCATTTTAACCTATGAACCGAAGTGAAAGGAATGGAATCGCAGTTGAAAGAGCAAGGTTGAGAGCAAAAACAGTTTTCACTGTACGTGACACCCCTCACTCAGAGTTAACGTTTCCGTTTATGCATTTAACTTCACAGAGAAATACGGAAGCACAGCGTGTTCGGTCTTTCTCTCATTAAGGATTATTTAGATAGGATCAAAGTGATAGCCAAGCATGCTAAAATTAAGTGTTTCAACTCTGCGTGAGTCTAAGCAGTAACTTCCAAGTGAGTGGAGGTCTAAAAGTCACTCAGTATATTTTAGCAATTTGAACATTTAAGGACAATATGCTGACCTATGGTTAAACATTTGGATATTTGAATCATTTACTGGTTAAATAGGTCTGCCAAAGCCATCTGTAAAATTAGCATGTCAAAAATGCATTTAGTCAAACAAAGGAAAACAATCCTTATACTTCACTGAACAAAAAAATAAACGCAACATGCAACAATTTCAAAGATTCTACTGAGTTACAGTTCATAAGGAAATCCGTCAATTTAATGAAATTCATTAGGCCCTAATCTATTGATTTCACATGACTGGGAATACAGATATGCATCTGTTGGTCACAGATATCTTACAAAAAAAGTAGGGACGTGGATCAGAAAGCCAGTCAGTATCTGGTGTGACCACCATTTGCCTCTTGCAGCACGACACCTCTCCTTCGCATAGAGTTGCTCAGGCTGTTTATTGTGGCCTGTGTAATGTTGTCCCACTCCTCTTCAATGGCTGTGCAAAGTTGCTGGATAATGCACAGCCCCATGTCCCAAACATGCCAAATGGGTGACATGTCTGGTGAGTATGCAGGCCATGGAAAAACAGGGACATTTTCACCTACCAAGAATTGTGTACAGATCCTTGCGACATGGGGTCGTGCATTATCATGCTGAAACATGAGGTGATGGTGGCGGATGAATGGCACTACAATGGGCCTCAGGATCTCATCACGGTAGCCTAGTGGTTGGACTAGTAACCGGAAGGTTGCAAGTTCAAACCCCCGAGCTGACAAGGTACAAATCTGTCATTCTGCCCCTGAACAGGCAGTTAACCCACTGTTCCTAGGCCGTCATTGAAAATAAGAATTTGTTCTTAACTGACTTGCCTAGTTAAATAAAGGTAAAATAAAATAAATAAAATCTCTGTGCATTCAAACTAAAATGGAATGCAATTGTGTTCGTTGTCCATAGCTTATGCCTGCCCATACCATAACACCACTGCCACTATGGGGCCCTCTGTTCACAATGTTGACATCAGCAACCCACTCGCCCACACAACGCCATACACGCGGTCTGCCATCTGCCATATGCAGGGATTCATCCGTGAAGGGCACACTTCTCCAGTGTGCCAGTGGCCATCGAAGGTGAGCATTTGCCTACTGAAGTTGGTTACGACACCGAACTGCAGTCAGGTCAAGAACCTGGTGAGGACAATGAGTACGCAGGTGAGCTTCCCTGAGACGGTTTCTGACAGTTTGTGAAGACATTATTCCGTTGTGCAAACCCACAGTTTTATCAGTTTTCCGGGTGGCTGGTCTCAGACGATCCAACAGGTGAAGAAGCCGGATGTGAAGGTCCTGGGCTTGTGTGGTTACACGTGGTCTGCAGTTGTGAGGCCAGTTGAACATACTGCCAAATTCTCTAAAACAAGGTTTTTTTTAGAGAAATTAACACTAAATTCTCTGGTAGACATTCCTACAATCAGCATGCCAATTGCACACTCACTAAAAACTTAAGACATCTGTGGCATTGTGTTGTGTGACAAAACTGCACATTTTGAAGTGGCTTTTGATTGCCCCCATCACAAGGTGCACCTGTGTAATGATCATGAGGTTTAATCAGCTTCTTGATATGCCACACCTGTCAGGTGGATGGAATATCTTGGCAAAGGAGAAATGCTCACTGACAGGATGTAAGCAAATTTGAGGCCAAAATTTGAGAGAAAATGTGACAATTTTGGGGATATTTTATTTCAGCTCCTGAAACATGGGACCAATTGCATTTTGCGTTTATCTTTTTTTGTTCAGTGTAATAATATGTGTAAAGTAACAATTGTTTGGAGTGGAGGATTGGTTGGGTGATTTTCCCTTTCAAAATATTTTATGAAGGGCCCGTGTGAACAATTTGATGGTCTATCCTGCAGCCCTGTTACATTCACCTGTCAAGTGACCTCCCTCAACCATTTGAAAACCTTGAAATAAGTTCAATAGACATGAATAAGTAACACCATTTCCAGTGAATAAAAAATTAGCAGATGGTTAACCTTCTAGCATTGGTCTCACCCCTAATGAAGCCTTCACATAGGGCAGGGGTCCTTAAACCAGCCTGGGACGCAAATGAGAAATTCAGTGTTTTCCTGGGACCCAAGCTCATAAAAACATGCCACCTTTTCGGGGCCCTAATCGAGATTTGGTTAGGAGGTCCCCCCACCTCGCAGGCAAAACATTTCAGTGGCCCCCTCTTGATGGTGGAGAGAAAATGTAAGTATTAGTTAATTTTCTGTAATTCTACACGTTGCCATGGGGTGTAGAGAAAAGGTCCAACGCAGCTGTTTTTTAAAATCTCATTATCAAATCCTTTCTGGCTAACAATTGAGTACCTTACAGTGATTGTTTTCAATTCAAATGATAAAAAAGAAACAAAAATAGCTTCTTAACAAAGAGCAATTTCTCAAGCAAGAATTGTGCTATGATTTTCTGGGAGTTGTTTGGGTGGGGCCCTTCCCAAAAACTGAAAATGTGCATTTATTGGCAGAGAGGTTTGGAACTCTCCTTCTTCTTTTTCTATTAACTAATTTACCACATGGAACTTTGACTTCTATAACCAAACGTTTAGTACTCATGATACTCTATATCAAAATGTCCTCATACTATATGCCACGGCAAAAAAGGCATATTAGCTAAGTCACAGAATGACACTTCCCGCTTTGGCACACACTGGTTGAATCAACATTGTTTCCACGTCATTTCAATGAAATGACATTGAACCAATTGACGTCTATCCCCAGTGGGTTGATCCAGACAGATAAACTCAATTGTTGGACGTTTAAAAAAATTCAAACGTTACATTTCATATTTGATGTAAACTATTTCAGAGACAGCCGTGTATGCATTAATGAATCAATTATACAATCATGCAATTCATTTGACTGTTTTTACCAATCTAACTACATATCAACATAATGGTAATGATGTATTTGAATGGTAAATCTCTATTCATAAACTGGGTAAATCAAGATATAGCCTAAGTCTATTCACAATACAGGTGAATGCATATTCAATAGGAATCTGTGAATGCATTCGCTGTTTTCCTGGGGCTACAGATGACATTCGGTTTCCCTTTCATTTGGGAATTATTTTATTCTACTGATCAAGAACATTTGCATAGAAGTAGCAATCTCTTCTTTTATAAAAGTGTGCGTCTCTTTAACCCAGTTATGACGTCATTCATGACCAGGCACATGCCCACACAGTTGAGTTGAGTTCGGTGAGGGTCTGGGGAGAAGATGTGACACAGACAAAAGGGGGAAGTATCTTTGGATGGGAGGGAGAGACGATTAAGTGAATTAATACAGTTTTTGGTGACAATAAGCTTTGAAATCAGCATTTTTTACATTATGGTTTGAATATTAGTATTATTATAATAATATTGGCACCCTACTGACAGACACTGGATGACAGCTGATATCAGGAACATGATCACTCCTCGTCAAAATGAATATGGCGTGGGAAAGAATTCAACTCTTTCCAGATTCTACAGGAACAAAGTTCAGGAAGCCATCTGTCATGCAAAACAGACATTTTAGTCAAACCAGATTTCTCATCTCTCATCAAAACCCACACACGTGTTAGCCTCCTGGACTGTTTTTACAAGCAATCAGACATCCCATCCACCATAACCAACCTCATCACCATTGACTTCTCCAAGGCCTTTGACAAAATTGACTATACCATAACCATTGAACACCTAATCTAACTGGGTGTCAGACCTGCCCTCACAGCATAGCTCTGCAGTTTTGTGACCGGCCGCACAAAAACTGACACGCTACCAAGACAGCCTCTCAGGCTGGCAGGAGTTGATGGCGTGGCTCGAGGAACTCTTCTTGGCCCTCTCATCTTCCTTGCGGTCATAGAAAGTGCAGCCCAGGATTTCGACAATAGGTGTCAAATGCAAACTGTCAAATGCAAAGTGACCTTCACAAGAAATCCACCTGTCCCGTCCACTCTCCGGATCGAGGGCCAGCATCTCAAAGTATGTGATAGTATGAAGATTTTAGTGGTAATTGTAGAGAAGGACTTACAATGGGGTGAGCAGGTTGCTACTATGGTAACCAAGAGCAACAGTAAACCTTTTCTCCTTCGGTACTTTAATAGGTTCCATGTGATACAGGAAGACCTGATGACCATTTGCACCGGCTACACCGGCCCACCCCGGAGTATACTGCTCCTGCTTGGCACAGCTCTGTGTTTCGATGTGTAGCAGGAGACAGGACACGTCTCCTTCCTGAGCGGTATGACGGCTGCGCGGTCCCATGGTGTTTATACATGCGTACTATTGTTTGTACAGATGAACGTAGTACCTTCAGGCATTTGGAAATTGCTCCCAAGGATGAACCAGACTTGTGGAGCTCTACAATTATTTTTCTGGGGTCTTGGCTGATTTCTTTAGATTTTCCCATGATGTCAAGCAAAGAGGCACTGAGTTTGAAGGTAGGCCTTGAAATACATCCACAGGTACACCTCCAATTGACTCAAATGATGTCAATTAGCCTATCAGAAGCTTCTTAAGCCATGACATTATTTTCTGGAATTTTCCAAGCTGTTTAAAAGCACCGCCAACTTAGTGTATGTAATCTTCTGACCCACTGGAATTGTGATACAGTGAATTATAAGTGAAATAATCTGTCTGTAAACAATTGTTGGAAAAATGACTTGTGTCATGCACAAAGTAGATGTCCTAACCGACTTTCCAAAACTATAGTTTGTTAACAAGAAATTTGTGGTGGTAGAAAAACTAGTTTTAATGACTCCAACCAAAGTGTCTGTAAACTTCCGACTTCAATTGTACATACACGACATGGCCAAAAGTATATATATATATATATATATATCTATATATACACATACATACAGTGCATTTGGAAAGAATTCAGACCCATTGAATTTTTCCACATTTTGTTACGTTACGGCCTTATTCTAAAATGGTTTTAAAAAACAATAATATCTTGTCAATCTACACACAATACCCCATAATGACAAAGCAAAAACAAGTTGTTGTTTTTTACTCTAAATTGAGCTCAGGTGCATCCTGTTTCAATTGATCATCCTTGAGATGTTTCTACAACTTTATTGGAGTCCACCTGTGGTAAATTAAATTGACTGGACATGATTTGGAAAGGTACACACCTGTCTATAAAAGGTCCCACACTTGACACTGCATGTCAGAGCAAAAACCAAGCCATGAGGTCGAAGGAATTGTCCGTAGTGCTCTGAGACAGGATTGTGTCGAGGCACAGATTTGGGGAATGGTACCAAAAAATGTATGCAGCATTGAAGGTCCACAAGAACACAGTGGCCATCACCATTCTTAAATGGAAGATGTTTGGAACCACTAAAACTCTTCCTAGAGCTGGCCAGCTGGCCAAACTGAGCAATCGGGGGAGAAGGGCCTTGGTCAGGGAGGTAACCAAGAACCTGACAGAGCTCCAGAGTTCCTCCATGGAGATGGGAGAAACTTCCAGAAGGACAGCCATCTCTGCAGCACTACACCAATCAAGCCATCATGGTAGAGTGGCCTTATGGAAGCAACTCCTCAGTTAAAGGTACATGACAGCCAGCTTGGAGTTTGTCAAAAGGCACTTAAAGGACTCTCAGACCATGATGAACAAGATTTACTGGTCTGATGAAACCAAGATTGAACTCTTTGGCCTGAATGCCAAACGTCACGTCTGGAGGAAACCTGGCACCATCCCTATGGTGAAGCATGATGGTGGCAGCATCATGCTGTGGGGATGTTTTTCAGCAGCAGGGACTGGGAGATTAGTCAGGATCGAGGGAAAGATGAACGGAACAAAGTACAGAGAGATCATTGATGAAAACCTGCTCCAGAGCGCTCAGGACCTGAGACTGGGGCGAAGGTTCAACTTCCAACAGGACAACGACCCTAAGCACACAGCCAAGACAGCGCAAGAGTGGCTTCGTGTCAAGTCTTTGAATGTCCTTAAGTTGCCCAGCCAGAGCCCAGACTTGAACCCGATCGAACATCTCTGGAGACACCTGAAAATAGCTGTGCTGCGACGCTCCCCATCTAACCTGACTGAGCTTGAGAGGATCTGCACAAAAGAATAGGAGAAACTCCGCAAATGCAGGTGTGCCAAGCTTGTAGCATCATACCCAAGAAGACTTGAGGCTGTAATCGCTGCCAAAAGTGCTTCAACAAAGTACTGAGCAAAGGGTCTGAATGCTTATGTAAATATGACATTTCATTTTTATTTATTTTTTGTACATTTGCTAAAACACCTAGAAACCTGTGTGTGCTTTGTCATTATGGGGTATTGTGTGTAGAATGATGAGAAATTGTTTTAAAAAAATACATTTTAGAATAAGGCTGTAATGTAACAAAGTATGGAAAAATTCAAGGGGTCTGAATACTTGTACATAGCTTATGAAAAGGAAGAGATGGTTAGGCCTAACCGGAGATCGGTAGAGATATGCCGGTGACATGCTACGACACCGGCATGCATTTCTTTATGTCAGATGGCTTCTGCGTCTCCTATACAGACATAAATGTACAGAAGGAGGGTGTTTCATTCTTTTTCAATCTGAATATTTTGTATAAAGATAGGCATTATATTGTTATATTATAAGGGTAACTCTGGTGGACCTTAAACAGTCTTCTTGACCTTAAATTCAACTGTCAGAGTCAGTTGGCGTGCCGGGGCGCACTGCCTTCATATCATAGGCCTGCAGTAGCTAAAGCTTAATAATAGCCACACCATACCAAACCTTCACAAATGTCTCTAAACTTTGTTAGGGTGATATCAAAAGTAAGTCAAGCAATTGTTAATAGGGATAATATGATCAGAAGAGCTAATGTAAACCAGGGACAAAAACGCACTATCCCCCCCTGTGCCCCCCAAAACCCACACCACCCCCCCAAAGCATAAAAAGTTTGACAACCCACCCCTATTTTGGACCACCCCTCTTCCAGTACATTTTGATCTGTCCTTTCCCCTGTAGTGCGAAAAATATAATTCATATTGCTATGTGGTTTAATCACCAGTGACATTTCTATACTCTACCAACTAAGCCAATGTGTCTCATTTATCTTGTCTCCTCTAAATTAATAAATGGTCTTATAAAGATCTTTGGTCTTTACCAAAGTGATGTTCTAACTTTTCTGGCCAAGCACCTTATCAACCCCTAGCAAACCTTGAAACCTGTGTTTAAACCTGCGTTTAAATTTGACAAAAAAACTGTGTTGATTGTGTTGATTTTTTTTGTGTTCAACCACCAAGCCACATTTATGCAAAGTTGATCAATCGAATAAAGTTTATTGGGCGTGTACACAGTTTAGCAGGTGTTATGCTGCTGTGCATTGAACTTATTGAACTCATTGAATGGATGAACTGTAAACATCATGCCATGAATACTACAAAATTCCTTCTCATTAATATTTACACATGAGGACACCCGAAGAACTTCTGTGTGACTTTAAGATATTGATTATACAGTTGACCTTAAAAGAGTTGATGTTCATACTTTTCCATTTGTGCATCTTCAGTTATTTGTAGCCACTGAACTTTGTAGGTGTTAGCTTGTCAGTCCTTCTTCAGTGTCTTTTCATTCTTTCAGGCAAATGGAAAGGAGATCAGACAAGGACAGGATCCTTAGGTAGTGCCAAGGGCTTTTTGAGGGAAATCAATGGTCAACCTCTCTGATGCTGCCTTCCCATGCAAGGAAGTGTCACAGGGGGCCTTGTTAAGTTTTTCCTTCAAAAACACTCATCAATAACGTCTGCGATCTGTATCGTGCTCTTGCCTTTATTAGTTAATCCTGTTTGTGTTACAGGAAAGTAAGAGCTACTTCAATCATTGTTGTTATTTATTTCGAGAGCTGTTTGTCACAGGTTTGTCACAATTTGAAACTGACCCCCTGAATTGTTGTCTCTGACTGTATAATTAAAACACATACTGAATGAAGACACCCAATTATCAGTGAAGTTGTCAGTTAGCAGCCCACCTGTTTCTCTGGATTGCTGAAGAGGAACCAGTATTTTATTTTCTGTTGCTAAAGAAGTCTACTGGCTATTAGGTAGAAAATCATGCCAGCATGACAAGGAGACAAGGACCTTGATGGTTTGATTTTAATATATGTTGTTCTGAGCTGTGTTTGTCTGTGCCAGGAGGTGCATGTGAAAGAATGCAGTGTGAGAATGCAAAATGACAGAGTTGTCATTACTGTACTTTAACTATTGCATACATTAAATATTCAAACATTGTGTTGTCCAGCATACTACATGAAGTGTACAGTTGTATTACAGTTGAAATAGATACGTATTCAATATTGCTTGATGGCATTAGCAATCGCTTTGTCACCAACTGTACAATATCATAAATGCACTTGATTTGACACACTGCCACTAAATCACAATCTCAATTGGTCTCAAAAGGGCCACATTTTCCCTAAGCTTTATCCACCATGATTCCTCTCTGTTTGGGTGAAGCCCATTCTCTCTGGTGGCAACCATGGTATCATGCGCTAATTAGCGAGGAATCATTAGCCAGCATCACAGTTAAATGTAATTGGATTGTACGTAACTACCATCCATCTGGCTTGGCTCTTAGAGAGGACCTTTGCCGAGTGTCGTAGAACGAAAAAAACAGACCATCTGTTGCATTAATGCACTGAAATTACCACAAGGCGGCCTGGGTGACAGCCAGTCGCAGCTGGTTAAGACTCCCTCATGCACAACATAATGTGGCCGAGATAGGACAGGGGACAAGGAGAAAACAGACAATCAAACCAGGCTGGAGAGAAAATAATTTATTAAAATTGATCATGTTGAGGATAATGTTGCATTTCATGTTGTGGAGACATATTTCCAATGCTATTAAAAACCCATTAATTCATAGATTTTGATGTTATACTAGTCATAACATGAGGTAGTTATCATTATTCAGAGGGCACAAATGACACAAGACAATGATTTTTAAGGTGTGATTGGATGATACCTACTTAACCAATTATATGAAAACATGTCATTCTGTTTAGATTGTTCCATTTGTTGTGTGTAACTCCTGCATCTCCAAGCCCCATCATGTTTTTTCCTTGTGCCTCAGGCTCCGGCTGCAAGATGCGAACGTTGGACAGCGGCATTGGAACATTCCCCCTCCTCGATTCCTCCTCCCTCTTCTCCTCCATCCTCCACCTCCTTCCCAAGTCCACATCGGCCCAAAACTCCCTCAGTCCTCCCAGTGCTCCCAGTTCCTCTAGTGAGGAGGTGTCACCCTCCCCATTACCCCGGTGGAGAGTACCGTCTGGCTCAAAACACCATCTCTGCAGCCAACCAGGCCTGGACAACTCCTCGTTATCCGACACCACTGTGACCCTTGTCCAATCAGTGCCTTATCCCACTTTGGCCTTCCTTCAGCCTGTCCAATCCCTGTCTGAGCCCCTTGTGACCTGTGTCAGTGTGCGTGATACCCAGAGCAAGCTGCCCAGACTAGCCTCAGGTAAAGTCAAAAGACCACTTGTCCAGAGATACATCTGTCTGGTCATCGGGAACTCAGTCGCGGTCTCAACTTACTGTTGAGAGTTAAGGAGAAAAAACATCGCACCAATTGATGGTCTGCAATTTGTTCGCTGTTCATTCGCTTGTTGAATCTGCTGGTGGGAGACTGACAGCCGTAATTTTTTTACATTTAGAATCGGTTTGCAAATTACAACCGGCACTCTGTTCAGAGGTGCTAGGTATAAACGCTTGACAAATCTACCGGTGGGTCCGTGTCTTTAGAATGGTAGAATACAAAGGTGGAAATGTTTAATTTGGTAGTGCATCAGCAGTTTTCCTCTTCTTACGTCAGTCACTGACAGTCACTCAGTTACCCCCATTGGAAAATGTGTAGAATTTCAGAAAATGTGCTTTAAAACTGCATTATGTTCTTTACACCGCTTCGCAAAATAGGTGGAATTGCAGGAACATGTTCTCTCCACTGCCAAAAAGGGGGCCTCTAAAATATTTTGCCCGTGAGGTAAATACAGTCCTGGAGGTGACAGTGATCAGACCTTGTTATTACTACAACTAAAGCCAGCATTAAGGCAGAGGATCACATTTTAAGTGAGCAGAGAGAAGAGGCTTGCCCATATTAGTATGCGAATGATAGCCCCAGTTTAGACTCTGCTAAAGAGACACTCTCAATTAACCTGTCATGAGAGGAGATTTGGTGGTGATTGAAATTCATATCTCACTAGCTAGGTTTCCATCCAATTGGTGACAGATTATCATAAAAGGCTGTGAGTGATGACGGAATGCATATTGAAATACCTTTTGAGGTATAATTACCATGTACCAAATAAAAATCCAAGTTAAATGGGTTTCCATCGAATTTTCAACTCTACTGATGGTTTACTCACTCAAAAATGTTGCTTTATATAGCGAGTGTACTCACTCTGGTATTGGCACATGCAATCTAGCCAGATACAGATACTCAGATACTTTGCTGAACTTCCGGCACCGACAGAGATGGCCACCTCGCTACGCGTTCCTAGGAAACTATGAAGTATTTTGTTTTTTGATGTGATATTTATTACATTGGTACCCCAGGTAATCTTAGGTTTTATTACATGCAGTCGGGAGGAACTACTGGATATAAGAGCAACGTCAACTCACCATCATTACGACCAGGAATACAACTTTTCCCGAAGCGGTTCCTGTGTTTTGCCCACTACCCGGGACAATGGATTGGATCCCGGCAGGCGATCCAATACAACGACGCCGTAAAAGGGACAGACGAAGCTGTCTTCTGGTCAGGATCGGGAGACGGGCACATCACGCACCACTCCCGAGCATACTACTCACCAAGGTCCAGTCTCTTGACAACAAGGTTGATTAAATCCGAGCAAGGGTAGCATTCCAGAGAGACATCAGAGACTCTAACGTTCTTTGCTTCACGGAAACATGGCTCACTCGAGACACGCTATCGGAGTTGATACAGCCAGCTGGTTTCTTAACGCATCGCGCCGACAGAAACAAACACATTTCTGGTAAGAAGAGGGGCGGGCGGGGTATGCCTTATGATTAACGAGACGTGGTGATCATAACAACATACAGGAACTCAAGTCCTTCTGTTCACCTGAATTAGAATTCCTCACAATCAAATGTCGACCACATTATCTACCAATAGAATTCTCTTCGATTATAATCACAGCCGCATATATTCCCCCCCAAGCAGACACATCGATGGACCTGAACAAAGTTTATCTGACTCTATGTAAACTGGAAACCACATTTCCTGAGGCTGCATTCATTGTAGCTGGGGATTTTAACAAGGCTAATCTGTAAACAAGACTCCCTAAATTGTATCAGCATATCGATTGTGCTACCAGGCCTGGTAAAACCCTGGATCATTGTTATTCTAACTTCCACGATGCATATAAGTTCCTCCCCCGTCCTTCTTTCGGAAAAGCTGACCACGACTCCATTTATTTGCTTCCAGCCTATAGACAGAAACTAAAACAGGAAGCTCCCGCTCTCAGGTCTGTTCAACGCTGGTCTGACCAATCTGATTCCACGCTTCAAGATTGCTTCGATCACGTGGATTGGGATATGTTCCGCATTGTGTCAAAAAACAACATTAACGAATACGCTAATTCGGTGAGCGAGTTCATTAGCAAGTGCATTGGCGATGTCGTACCCACAGCAACTATTAAAACATTCCCAATCCAGAAAATGTGGATTGATGGCAGCATTCGCGCGAAACTGAAAGTGCGAACCACTGCTTTTAACCAGGGCAAGGTGACCGGAAACATGACCGAATACAAACAGCTATTCCCTCCGCAAGGCAATCAAACAAGCTAAGCGTCAGTATAGAGACAAGTCGCAATTCAACGGCTCATACACAAGAGGTATGTGGCAGGTTCTACAGTCAATCATGGATTACAAAAAGAAAACCAGCCCCGCGGATTAGGATGTCTTGCTCCCAGACAGACGAAACAACTTTGCTCGCATTGAGGACAATACAGTGCCACTGACATGGCCCGCTACCAAAACCTGTGGACTCTCCTTCACTGCAGCCGATGTGAGTAAAACATTTAAATGTGTTAAGCCTCGCAGGGCTGCAGGCCCAGACGGCATCCCCAGCCGCGTACTGAGAGCATGCGCAGACCAGCTGGCTGGTGTGTCTACGGGCATATTCAATCATTCCTTATCCCAGTCTGCTGTTCCCATATGCTTCAAGAGGGCCACCATTGTTCCTATTCCCAAGAAAGCCAAGGTAACTGAGCTAAACAACTACCTCCTCGTAGCACTCACTTCCATCATCATGAAGTGCTTTCAGAGACTAGTCAAGGACCATATCACCTCCACCCTACCTGACACCCTAGACCCACTTCAATTTGCTTACCGCCCCAATAGGTCCACAGACAACGCAATCGCAACCACACTGCACCCTAACCCATCTGGACAAGAGGAATACCTATGTGAGAATGCTGTTCATCGACTACAGCTCAGCATGTAACACCATAGTACCCTTCAAACTCGTTATCAAGCTCGAGACCCTGAGTCTCGACCCCGCCCTGTGCAACTGGGTACTGGACTTCCTGGTGGGCCGCCCCCCAGGTGGTGAGGGTAGGTAACAACATCTCCACCCCGCTGATCCTCCACAAGGGTGCGTTCTGAGCCCTCTCCTGTGCTCCCTGTTCACCCACGACTGCGTGGCCATGCGCGCCTCCAACTCAATCATCAAGTTTGCAGACAACACTACAGTGGTAGGCTTGATAACCAACAACGACGAGATGGCCTATAGGGAGGAGGTGAGGGCCCTCGGAGTGTGGTGTCAGGAAACTAACCTCACACTCAACGTCAACAAAACAAAGGAGATGATCTTGGACTTCAGGAAATAGCAGAGGGAGGACCCCCCTATCCACATCGACGGGACAGTTGTGGAGAGGGTAGAACGTTTTAAGTTCCTCGGCGTACACATCACGGACAAACTGAATTGGTCCACCCACACAGACAGCGTGGTGAAGAAGGCGCAGCAGCGCCTCTTCAACCTCAGGAGGCTGAAGAAATTCGGCTTATCACGAAAAACACTCACAAACTTTTACAGATGCACAATCGAGGGCATCCTGTCGGCTGTATCACCGCCTGGTACGGCAACTGCTCCGCCCACAACCGTAAGGCTCTCCAGAGGGTAGGGAGGTCTGCACAACGCATCACCGGGGGAAACTACCTGCCCTCCAGGACACCTACACCACCCGATGTCACAGGAAGGCGATAACGATCATCAAGGACAACAACCACCCGAGCCACTTCCTGTTCACCCCGCTATCATCCAGAAGGCGAGGTCAGTACAGGTGCATCAAAGCAGGGACCGAGAGACTGAAAAACAGCTTCTATCTCAAGGCCATCAGACTGTTAAACAGCCACCACCAACATTGAGTGGCTGCTGCCATACATGTGAAAAATGTATCACTAGCCACTTTAAACAATGCTACTTAATATAATGTCTACATTCCCTACATTACTCATCTCAAATGTATATACTGTACTCTATACCACCCACTGAATCTTGCCATCTTTATGTAATAGATGTATCACTAGCCACTTTAAACAATGCAACTTAATATAATGTTTACATACCCTACATTACTCATCTCATATGTATATAATGTACTCGATACCATCTACTGCGTCTTGCCTATGCCGTTCTGTACCATCACTCATTCATATATCTTTATGTACATATCCTTCATCCCTTTACACTTGTGTGTATAAGGTAGCTGTTGTGAAATTGTTAGGTTAGATTACTCGTTGGTTATTACTGCATTGTCGGAACTAGAAGCACAAGCATTTTGCTACACTCGCATTAACCTCTTGAAGCTAGGGAATGTTGTCTCTGACTGTATAATTAAAACACATACTGAATGAAGACACCCAATTATCAGTGAAGTTGTCAGTTAGCAGCCCACCTGTTTCTCTGGATTGCTGAAGAGGAACCAGTATTTTATTTTCTGTTGCTAAAGAAGTCTACTGGCTATTAGGTAGAAAATCATGCCAGCATGACAAGGAGACAGGGACCTTGATGGTTTGATTTTAATATACTGTATGTTGTTCTGAGCTGTGTTTGTCTGTGCCAGGAGGTGCAAGTGAAAGAATGCAGTGTGAGAATGCAAAATGACAGAGTTGTCATTACTGTACTTTAATTATTTTATACATTAAATATTCAAACATTGTATTGCCCAGCATACTACATGAAGTGTACAGTTGTATTACAGTTCAAATAGATAGGTATTCAATATTGCTTGATGGCATTAGCAATCGCTTTGTCACCAACTGTACAATATCATAAATGCACTTGATTTGACACACTGCCACTAAATCACAATCTCAATTGGTCTCAAAAGGGCCACATTTTCCCTAAGCTTTATCCACCATGATTCCTCTCTGTTTGGGTGAAGCCCATTCTCTCTGGTGGCACCCATGGTATCATGCGCTAATTAGCGAGGAATCATTAGCCAGCATCACAGTTAAATGTAATTGGATTGTACGTAACTACCATCCATCTGGCTTGGCTCTTAGAGAGGACCTTTGCCGAGTGTCGTAGAACGAAAAAAACAGACCATCTGTTGCATTAATGCACTGAAATTACCACAAGGCGGCCTGGGTGACAGCCAGTCGCAGTTGGTTAAGACTCCCTCATGCAGAACATAATGTGGCCGAGATAGGACAGGGGACAAGGAGAAAACAGACAATCAAACCAGGCTGGAGAGAAAATAATTCATTAAAATTGATCATGTTGAGGATAATGTTGCATATCATGTTGTGGAGACATATTACCAATGCTATTATAAACCCATTAATTCATAGATTTGGATGTTAAACTAATCATAACATGAGGTAGTTATCATTATTCAGAGGGCACAAATGACACAAGACAATGATTTTTGCGGTGTGATTGGATGATACCTACTTAACTAATTATATGAAAACATGTCATTCTGTTTAGATTGTTCCATTTGTTGTGTGTAACTCCTGCATCTCCAAGCCCCATCATGTTTTTTCCTTGTGCCTCAGGCTCCGGCTGCAAGATGCGAACGTTGGACAGCGGCATTGGAACATTCCCCCTCCTCGATTCCTCTTCCTTGTTCTCCTCCATCCTCAACCTCCTTCCCAAGTCCACATCGGCCCAAAACTCCCTCAGTCCTCCCAGTGCTCCCAGTTCCTCTAGTGAGGAGGTGTCACCCTCCCCATTACCCCGGTGGAGAGTACCATCTGGCTCAAAAGACCATCTCTGCAGCCAACCAGGCCTGGACAACTCCTCGTTATCCGACACCACTGTGAACCTTGTCCAATCAGTGCCTTATCCCACTTTGGCCTTCCTTCAGCCTGTCCAATCCCTGTCTGAGCCCCTTGTGACCTGTGCCAGTGTGTGTGATACCCAGAGCAAGCTGCCCAGACTAGCTTCAGGTAAAGTCAAAAGACCACTTGTCCAGAGATACATCTGTCTGGTCATCGGGAACTCAGTCGCGGTCTCAACTTACTGTTGAGATTTAAGGAGAAAAAACATCACACCAATTGATGGTCTGCAATTTGTTTGCTGTTCGTTCGCTTGTTGAATCTGCTGGTGGGAGACTGACAGCCGTAATTTATCCCCGTTGTTTTACATTTCCAATCGGTTTACACTCGGTTGTAGCTTTTTTACGTTTAGAATCGGTTTGCTAATTACAACCGGCACTATGTTCAGAGGTGCTAAGTATAAACGCTTGACAATCCTACCGGTGTGTCCGTGTCTTTAAAATGGTAGAATACAAAGGTGGCACATTTTTAATTTGGTAGTGCATCAGCAGTTTTCCTCTTCTTACGTCAGTCACTGACAGTCACTCAGTTACCCCCATTGCAAAATGTGTAGAATTTCAGAAAATGTGTTTTAAATCTGCATTATTTTCTTTACACCCCTTGGCAAAATAGGTGGAATTGCAGAAACATTTTCTCTCCACTGCCAAAAAGGGGGCCTCTAAAATATTTTGATCAGACCCTGTTATTACTACAACTACAGCCAGCATTAAGGCAGAGGATCACATTTTAAGTGAGCAGAGAGAAGAGGCTTGCCCATATTAGTATGCGAATGATAGCCCCAGTTTAGACTCTGCTAAAGAGACACTCTCAATTAACCTGTCATGAGAGGAGATTTGGTGGTCATTGAAATTCATATCTCACTAGCTAGGTTTCCATCCAATTGGTGACAGATTTTCATAAAAGGCTGTGAGTGATGACAGAATGCATATTGAAATACTTTTTGAGGTATAATTACCATGTACCACGTAAAAAATCCAAGTTAAATGGGTTTCCATCGAATTTTCAACTCTACTGATGGTTTACTCACTCAAAAATGTTGCTTTATATAGCGAGTGTGCCCACTCTACTATTGGCACATGCAATCTAGCCAACAGCGCAGATAATTTGCTGAAATTCCGGCACCGACAGAGATGGCCACCTCACTTTGCGTTCCAAGGAAACTATGCAGTGTTTTTTTTTTTTTTACGTGATATTTATTACATTGGTACCCCAGGTAATCTTAGGTTTTATTACATACAGTCGGGAGGAACTACTGGATATAAGAGCAACGTCAACTCACCATCATTACGACCAGGAATACAACTTTCCCGAAGCGGATCCTGTGTTTTGCCCACTACCTGGGACAATGGATCGGATCCCAGCCGGCGATCCAATACAACGACGCCGTAAAAGAGGCAGACGAAGCTGTCTTCTGGTCAGGCTCGGGAGACGGGCACATCACGCACCACTCCCGAGCATACTACTCACCAATGTCCAGTCTCTTGACAACAAGGCTGATGAAATCCGAGCAAGGGTAGCATTCCAGAGACATCAGAGACTGTAACGTTCTTTGCTTCACGGAAACGTGGCTCACTCAAGACACGCTATCGGAGTTGGTACAGCCAGCTGGTTTCTTCATGCATCGCGCCGACAGAAACAAACATCTTTCTGGTAAGAAGAAGGGCAGGGGGGTATGCCTTATGATTAACGAGACGTGGTGTGATCATAACAACATACAGGAACTCAAGTCCTTCTGTCCACCTGAATTAGAATTCCTCACAATCAGATGTCAACCGCATTATCTACCAAGAGAATTATCTTCGATTATAATCACAGCCGCATTTTGGGCATATTCAATCAATCCTTATCCCAGTCTGCTGTTCCCACATGCTTCAAGAGAGCCACCAATGTTCCTGTTCCCAAGAAAGCTAAGGTAACTGAGCTAAACAACTACCACCCCGTAGCACTCACTTCCATCATCATGAAGTGCTTTGAGAGACTAGTCAAGGACCATATCACCTCCACCCTACCTGACACCCTAGACCCACTCCAATTTGCTTACCGCCCCAAAAGGTCCACAGACGACTCAATCGCAACCACACGGCCCTAACCCATCTGGACAAGAGGAATACCTATGTGAGAATGCTTTTCATCGACTACAGCTCAGCATTTAACACCATAGTACCCTCAAAACTCGTTATCAAGCTCGAGACCCTGGGTCTCGACGCCGCCCTGTGCAACTGGGTACTAGACTTCCTGGCGGGCCGCCCCCCAGGTGGTGAGGGTAGGTAACAACATCTCCACCCCGCTGATCCTCAACACTGGGGTGCCACAAGGGTGCGCTCTGAGCCCGCTCCTGTACTCCCTGTTCACCCACGACTGCGTGGTCATGCGCGCCTCCCACTCAATCATCAAGTTTGCAGACGACACTACAGTGGTAGGCTTGATAACCAACAACGACGAGGCGGCCTACAGGGAGAAGGTGAGGGCCCTCAGAGTGTGGTGTCAGGAAAATAACAAAACAAAAGAGATGATTGTGGACTTCAGGAAACAGCAGAGGGAGAACCCCCCTATCCACATCGACGGGACAGTGGTGGAGAGGGTACACATCACAGACAAACTGAATTGGTCCGCCCACACAGACAGCATGGTGAAGAAGGCGCTGTAGCGCCTCTTCAACCTCAGGAGGCAGAAGAAATTTGGCTTGTCACCAAAAGCAAACTTTTACAGATGCACAATCGAGAGAAGCCTGTCGGGCTGTATCACCGCCTGGTATGGCAACTGCTCTGCCTACAACCATAAGGCTCTGCAGAGGGTAGTGAGGTCTGCACAACGCATCACCGGGGGAAAACTACCTGCCCTCCAGGACACCTACACCACCCGATGTCACAGGAAGGCCATAAAGGTCATCAAGGACAACAACCACCCAAGCCACTGCCTGTTCACCCCGCTATCATCCAGAAGGCGAGGTCAGTACAGGTGCATCAAAGCTGGGACCGAGAGACTGAAAAACAGCTTCTATCTCAATGCCATCAGACTGTTACACAGCCACCACTAACATTGAGTGGCTGCTGCCATACATGTGACAAATGTATCACTAGCCACTTTAAACAATGCCACTTAATATAATGTCTACATACCCTACATTACTCATCTCAAATGTATATACTGTACTCTATACCACCCACTGAATCTTGCCATCTTTATGTAATACATGTATCACTAGCCACTTTAAACAATGCCACTTAATATAATGTTTACATACCCTACATTACTCATCTCATATGTATATACTGTACTCGATACCCTCTGCATCTTGCCTATGCCGTTCTGCACCATCACTCATTCATATATCTTTATGTACATATTCTTCATCCCTTTACACTTGTGTGTATAAGGTAGCTGTTGTGAAATTGTTAGGTTAGATTACTCGTTGGTTATTACGGCATTGTCGGAACTAGAAGCACAAGCATTTCGCTACCCTCGCATTAACATCTGCTAACCATGTGTATGTGACAAATAACATTTGATTTGATTTGAGATACAGTGTGGTTAGGCCTATAGCCTCTGTTTTTTTAATAAGAACAAATTATTATTTACAATGACAGCTGAGGAACAGTGGGTTAACTGCCTTGTTCAGTGGCAGAACGGTAGATTTTTACCTTGTCAGCTCGGGGATTCGATCTAGCATCCTTTCGGTTACTGGCCCAATGCTTTAATCACTCGGATACCTGCCGCCCTAAAATGATGAGATTATTAGGAGAATATTATGGACAAAAGAGCGAGATTATTTGTATTTGTCCAAAGGCAGCCAAACATTAATGATCCTGTCACCAGAATCAGACACTCAATGTTTACAGGAAAGGAGCATTAAGATCACCGTGCAATTTCACCACAATGTGAAGTTAATTTAATCTGTAGCCGAATAAACTGCATGATTTCCCAAGTCTCCAAGTTTACTTCAATTTGATGGTTATTATAACAATATTTGGGCATAAAAGTGTTTCCACCAACATTTCTCGCATAACTTATTAGACCTGTTTTTTTTTATCTGATATGTACTTAACTCTGATAAAAAAAAGGTTGGATGGAAACCTGGTTATAGTGATGCACAGAGAGTTAATTGTTTGGTTGGCACAATTTCTGAGATGGGGTGTAGTGTCAAGAGAAAAAGAGAAAAAATGGCCAATGTGATGCCCAGATAATGCCTTTAGGATGGGACAATAACTTCTGTTAATTACTGAACACCAGATTCAGTGAAAAAGGCTCTATGCTCTAGATGTTTTCTATTACAACTGTAATGTTCTCCTGTTACTGTTTGCAAAGCAATAGAACAATCCCTTAATAGCTTATTTTCTGGATGAGGTTCACTTTGTATGGAATGACACTCAGTATCATGTATCATGCAGTATCATGGAAACAACATACACTCAGTATCAAGTATCATACAGTATCATGAAAACAACATCCTTTTTGAAGGCAATATGTACAGGAAAAAACATGTTGTGATCTAACAACTAGAGAGGAGGTGCTGCCGAAAAATGAGGAACTACTGGGAATGGATGTAATATTATTGTATGTTTAATAAAATGTGACTTTTTATACATGGAGAGAGTGTTACACCCTACATCCGTCTGCATTGCAGATATTGTTACCCTGAGGGTGTAAGAGCAAATCAACTTGACACTGCTGTTATATTGCTGTCTTAGAATACTTAGAATGTAATGACCAGGGCCTCCCTAGTGGCACAGTGGTCTAAAGCACTGCATCGTCACTACAGACCTGGGTTTGATCTCAGGCTGTGTCACAACTGGCTGTGACCGTGAGTCCCATAGGGCGGCGTACAATTGGCCCAGCTTTTCTTGGCTCATCGTGCTCTAGCGACTTCTTTTGGTGCCTGCAGGCTGATCCTGGTTGTCAGTTGAACGGTGTTTCCTCCGCCACATTGGTGCAGCTGGCTTCCAGGTTAAGCGTGTGTTATGTTTGGCGCTTCATGTTTCGGAGGACACATGACTCGATTTTTGCCTCTCCTGAGCCCGTTGGGGAGTTGTACTGATGGGACAAGATTTAAAAAGGGGGTAAAATACTACAAAATGTATGTATTGACCATACAACTTGAACAAAACCGTGCTCTCTCTTCTTTTTTCAGCAGTTAGAATGACATGATCATGAAGACTGACAAGGACAACTGCTAAGAAACCATCAGCAGTGAGTTGTTTTTAAAACATTCTTATTTGTTTTTATTGGTAGGTGGAATGGAAATAATGATATTGAGCCATTTCAAATCAAAGACCAGCCCTGCCAACATAGAGAGCAGACAAAACTCCAGTTTGCTGTTAGAACAGTTAGTTGTTTTATATCCAATGAATTGATTATAGCAATCAAGTCATTTTCAGAATAGAATACATTTTCTAAAATCATCGGTAGTTGATCAACCATCGGCCTGCACTTACAGGAGTAAATATGAAAGAAGACTGGTTCTGTGGAACTAGTAAAAAAAACAATTACACAGCAAATGTACAAATATTTATTTAATTTTAATTTGATTTATTTCACCTTTATTTAACCAGGTAGGCCAGTTGAGAACAAGTTCTCATTTACAACTGCGACCTGGCCAAGATAAAGCATTGCAGTGCAACAAAAACAACAACACAGTTACACATAAACAAACGTACAGTCAATAACACAAAATAAATTACAAATAGAAAGATATATGTACAGTGTGTGCAAATGTAGAAGAGTAGGGAGGTAGGCAATAAATAGGTCATAGAGGCGAAAATAATTACAATGTAACATTAATACTGGAGTGATATATATGCAGATGATGATGTGCAAGTAGAAATACTGGGGTGCAAAAGAGCAAGAGGGTGAGTAATAATATGGGGATGAGGTAGTCGGGTGTGCAATTTACAGAGTGGCTGTGTACAGGTACAGTGATCGGTAAGCTGCTCTGACAGCTGATGCTTAAAGATAGAGAGGGAGATATAAGACTTCAGCTTCAGAGATTTTTGCAATTCGTTCCAGTCATTGGCAGCAACGAGAGCATAGAGGTCGCAGTGGTGGGTAGTATATGGGGCTTTGGTGATAAAACGGATGGCACTGTGAAAGACTACATCCAGTTTGCTGAGTAGAGTGTTGGGGGCTATTTTGTAAATGACTTCGCCTAAGTCAAGGATCGTAGGATAGTCAGTTTTATGTGGGTATGTTTGGCGGCATGAGTGAAGGAGGCTTTGTTGCGAAATAGGAAGCCGATTCTGGATTTAATTCTGGATTGGATATACTTAATGTGAGTCTGGAAGGAGAGTTTAGTCTAGCCAGACACCTAGGTATTTGCAGTTGTCCACATATTCTAAGTCAGAACCATCAAGAGTCGTTATGCTAGTCGTTATGCTAGGCTAGGGTGCGGGCAGCAATCGGTTGAAGAGCATGCACTTAGTTTTACTAGCATTTAAAAGCAGTTGGGAGGCCACGGAAGGAGTGTTGTATGGCGTTGAAGCTCGTCTGGAGGTTTGTTAGCACAGTGTCCAAGAAGGGCCAGATGTATACAGAATGGTGTCGTCTGCGTAGAGGTGGATCAGAGAATCACCAGCAGCAAGAGCGACATCATTGATATATACAGAGAAAAGAGTTGGCCAGAGAATTGAGCCCTGTAGCACCCCCATAGAGACTGCCAGAGGTCGGGACAACAGGCCGATTTGACACACTGAACTCTATCTGAGAAGTAGTTGGTAAACCAGGCGAGGCAGTCATTTGAGAAGCCAAGGCTATTGAGTCTGTCGACAAAAAGCCTTGGCCAGGTCAATGAAGACGACTGCACAGTACTGTCTTTTATCGATGGCGGTTAATATCGTTTAGGACCTTGAGGGTGGCTGAGGTGCACCCATGACCAGCTCGAAAACCAGATTGCAAAGTGGAGAAGGTACGGTGGGATTCAATGGTCGGTGATCAGTTTATTAACTTGGTTTTCGAAGATTTTAGAAAGGCAGGGCAGGATGTACATAGGTCTATAACAGATTGGGTCTAAGGTGTCTCCCCTTTGAAGAGGAAGATGACCGCAGCAGCTTTCCAATCTTTGGGGACCTCAGACGATATGAAAGAGAGGTTGAATAGGTTAGTTATAGGGGTTGCAACAATTTTAGAAAGAGAGGGTCCAGATTGTAGGGATCCAGATTTTGCAGCTCTTTCAGAACATCAGCTGTCTGGATTTGGGTGAAGGAGAAGTGGGGTGGTGGGGGGGGGGGCAAGTTGCTGCAGGGGGTGCTGAGATTTTGGCCAGGGTAGGGGTAGCCAGGTGGAAAGCATGGCCAGCCGTGGAAAATGCTTATTGAAATGATCAATTATCGTATATTTATCAGTGTTGACAGTGTTTCCTATCCTCTGTGCAGTGGGCAGCTGGGAGGAGGTGCTCTTATTCTCCATGGACTTTACAGTGTCCTAAAACATTTTGGAATTAGTGCTACAGGAAGCAAATTTTGTTTAAAAAAGCTAGCCTTTTCTTTCCTACCTGACTGAGTATATTGGTTCCTGACTTCCCTGAAAAGTTGCATATCGCGGGGGCTATTCGATGCTAATGAAGAACGCCACAGGATGTTTTTGTGCTGGTCAAGGGCAGGTAAGTCTGGGGTGAACCAAGGGCTATATCTGTTCTTAGTTCCACCTTTTTTGAATGGGGCATGCTTATTTAAGATGGAGAGGAAAGCACTTTTGAAGAGCAATCAGGCATCCTCTACTGACGGGATGAGATCAATATCCTTCCAGGATACCAGGGCCAGGTCGGTTAGAAAGGCCTGTTCGCTGAAGTGTTTTACGGAGCGTTTGTCAGTGATGAGGTGTAACCGTTTGACCGCGGATCCATTATGCACGCAGGCAATGAGGCAGTGATCGCTGAGATCCTGGTTGAAGACAGCGGAGGTGAATTTAGAGAGCAAGTTGGTCAGGATGATATCTAAGGGGGTGCCCTTGGTTACTTATTTTGGGTTGTACCTGGTTGGTTCCTTGATTATTTGTGTGAGATTGAAGGCATGTAGCTTAGATTGTAGGACGGCCGGGGTGTTAAGCAAGTCCCAGTTTAGGTCACTTAACAGTACGAACTCTAAAGATAGATGGGGGGCGATCAATTCACATATGGTGTCCAGGGCACAGCTGGGGGCTGAAGGGGGTCTATAACAAGCTGCAATGGTGAGAGACTTGTTTCTGGAAAGGTGGATTTTATAAAAGAAGAAGCTCAAATTGTTTGGGCACAGACCTGGATAGTATGACAGAACTCTGCAGGCTATCTCTGCAGTAGATTGCAACTCTGCGCGCTTTGGCAGTTTTATCTTGTCGGAAAATGTTATAGTTAGGGATGGAAATTTCAGGATTTCCTAAGCCAGGATTCAGACATGGCTAGGACATCCGGGTTGGCAGAGTGTGCTAAAGAAGTGAATAGTGAATAAAACACTGGGAGGAGGCTTCTAATGATAACATGCATGAAACCAATGCTTTTACAGTTACATGTGGGATAATGTGCTCTGAAGCCATTAGCAAACCATGAATAAAAGGCTTGCTGAAGTGTGTGAGTCATGGTTGATAATAGAAGTGTATTCCTACGGCTATCCCCCTTACTACCACGATGAGCAGCCATTTTGACTGCAACAATCTAACAGTCTAATAAATGCATTTCATATATGCTATTGGAAAAATAATCATTTGGTTGTGTTTATGAAGGTCTTGGGTAACATTAGAATACAGAAAAAAACCATTTCAATGAACACAATAGCATTTCCATTAGTTTATGTTACTGTAGACTATCAGCTGACACATGCTCATGTGTGGAGCAGTTATTCTTGGAAAAAGATCTGTCATGAAATAGGTGTGATTGTTTAGTATAGTATTTTATTAGGATCCCCATTAGCTGTTTCTAAAGCAGCAGCAGCTACTCTTCCTCAGGTCAATTTTGAGAATAGCAACTATAAAACTAATAAAAACAAGTGGGTCACTATCAATTCACTTCCAAAAGTATTATATTGTTTCCTGGTTGCACTCGACCACGATAAAGCTCTTGATTATTTATCTTCAATTCCCTTGACAAATTGGCGTATGATGAGTCATTTAACAGTGTCCTGTGGATGCCACACTTATAGTCAAAGACTGGGGCCACCCTGATTTCTCTGTCAGGTTCATGAGAGTATTGATTAAACCCATTACTATACCACCCCACAGGTCTAAGCTATTTGTCAAGTGCGGCCTCTAACTCTCCACCTTCACTGGATGTCCCCAGGAGGAATGATAACAGACAGGAGGACAGAATGACCATAAATATAGTCTAGTGTATTCCTGTGTGTCACTGTAAAAGTAAGTAAGTAATGTAGACTGACTGGAACATCAACACATATATTGATGACAGTACAAATATATTGATGACAGTACTTTTATCTATTTTAGATAACTTAATTGAACTACCATTCAAAATAATGTTCTAAGTGTAAAGCACTTTGACCATTTGGAAAAGAATGTTAGACATTATAGTGATTCGTATTTCATCATTGAAATTTGAGACTGCACTTGACTGTAAAGAGCCGTACAGCAGGTCAAAGTCAAGACTTGACTGATAGATTGCACTGTCGTATACACTGTTATACACTATCCCAGAACTGCTCCCGTGTACTGTTTTCTGCTACATGTCCTGTTATTTCACAAGCATCGGAAGAGGCTGTAGTTTGCTGTAAGGTTAGGAATTCGGCAATAGCCCGAGGTCCGATACATCTTACTTTCTCACCACGTTTGTCTGTCAGAAAACTTTTTTAGTTGTGTGCAGGAAAGTGAAGTTTACGTGAAGTGTGACTACTGCCTTCTGCATCGCTTTTTCTGTATATGTTACATTTTCCTGAGAGGAATCCAGGAAGTATGTTTTTCTGAGTTTTTTTTAATCACTCCTGGCAGTAGCCTTAAACATGTCTTTGCAATGTGCTGGTCCCAAGGTCAAAGTAAAATATTAACAGTACGGTTAGTATTCTTTGTGTGTATTAGCTAAGAGCATAACGATTCACAGTATTAATAATAATGTATGATTGGTGAACCAGAGTTTTTGCTGGTCAGGTAAGGGCCCCATGCACAGCTGTAATCATTTAATTCAGTCCTCTAGGTCACCACTTTGACCCAATGATTGACATGATGACATTATTGGTATATCTTTAAAGCCAGAGGTTAAACCTGATCTATATGTGTTCCTACAAAAATCTCCCCTGAAACCGACTAAATAGCCATAGAAAGAGACATCAAATGTAATTGGTAGTTCAGAAAGGGGTGATTTAGAATACATTAGCATCTCTCACCTCCCCCTAGTTGTTCTTGTTTAATGCTGTAATGTACTTAATTAACGTTTAAAAGTCTTTGTCATTTGAATAACAACCTTGGGGCTAGGTTCCATCGTCAAATATGCAGCCTTCAGTGAAACATCATTATGAGCAAGAATGATTGAAGTTTATGACTTTGACCCTATGTTGCATTCCAACACCTTGGCAGCTGCAGAGCGACAGGTGTCTCGAACAGTTTGCTGAGCTCATAATCGTCCAATTGCAAATGATTCATGCCATTGCAATGAAACTCCTTGATTGTCCATATGGCTGAAACGCTAAGATTTGAGGTACTTTTGTATTATTAGTAGGAAGGTTGAAGTTTAACTTTCACCCCAACAGCAGTGGGTGGAGATGTTGCTGTTTTTCATAATGAAACAATTGCATTTTTTTGTGTGACACAGATGTTGATTTTTCCCCATGTATCATCTAATCCTGTTTTCCTCTTCCATTTCAGAATAAATTCTGGAACAAAATGAGCAGCATCGAGGGGAGAGAGATAGAGAGAGAGAGGGCAATCAGCAGGCATGTAACCTACAGGGAGATGCATGATTACAATGGCTCATGGTCAAACAAAAGCACTATACCTACCTTTAGGAATAGAACTGCCCGTGAAAACATGTTATGTCAACATATGAAGGCTAGAAGCCTGAAAGTTGCCCATTTTCTTCTGATGAGTTTCTGTCCACAGGACCCGAAGTGTTAAAATCAGTAAACTATTGATTTACAGTCACAGGCAATTATAATCGTCCTTGGACTTGGTTTGCTGTACTTGACACACATTAGCCTCTTCAGTAGCTTTACCAGTTAGCTCACACTTAGGTACTGTGCTGTAATTTCTAATTGCTCCTTATCTTGTCAACTTAATTGTAGACGGATGGCGTGGGAAGAACGCCACAATGACCTTCTCTCATTCGGGAGTTTTATGAAAGAGATAGTTTACTCAATTTACAAAATATTGATTTCCTTACCCTGTAAGCAGTCTTTGGACAAGGTAAGACAGAATTCATGCCTTGGTTTTACTTACAGGATAAAGTAAAGAATATGTAATTTAGTCATTTGGGTGAACTATCTCTTTAACAGTTAGCAAAACAATACAGACTGACTTGCTAGGTTCTGTGCTGGGCAATATGCGGTTGGGTTGTTTAGGAACAAAACCGATGCGTGCTCAACTTTGGGGAAAAGCAACTATAAACTCCAAAGGATTATTGAAAACGTGAAATATATTTAGTCTCCGAATGTTTATTGAAAACATACTTTTGCCCAATAAGCACTTGTTGTTTTCTCTCAAATAGATAATTAAAGATATTGGGTAGCTAGCTAGCGAATTTTTGCCCTATTAGCATAGACAAAGTCAAGCACCTCAAAACAAGACATGGTATCAAGAACAAGATACAACTAGCTGAAACAAACCACATATGATTCCCCACATGGCAGCTTTTTGTCAATGTTGCTAGCTATCTGACCATTCAGAATAATTACAACTCATGGTCTTCTGCCCCATCAATGCGCAGGCATAATTTTGACGTTGTCAGGCAACCTGTCTATATGTACTGTCAACTGACACACAAAATCAGTGTGCATCAACATAACTTCAAGGACGTCTGACTGGCTAATACGCTATCAATCACAGAAGTACAGTAGAGGCAGGATCTCCAACTCATAACTGTGTCGTTCCACCTCAAAAATCACAAGAAAGAAGATTGACATCCACCATCTCAGATTGTTCTGAACCCGGTTCTGTAGTTAGTGACAGATTCCATTAGCGTTCCTGAAACATTATTTTGTTGAAATATAATTTGATCTCTGAGAAATTCAGCTAATTGATTGCACACAATTGGGCATTTTAATTGACAGGATTCTGATAATATTCAATAAATACAGTACCCAACATCCGATATGGACCAAACATGGGATGACTCAACTGTATGTCACTACGTTGAATAGATTCACCCTAAAACCGCATGAACAAGTATATTAAAAAGCATGTTAGCTTTGTATATAACAAGCACTTTTAATGACTTTTTACACATTACTGAACTCTTGTATGTACAGTATACCTATGAACTCAGTTATACATAAGCGCAACATGAATATTGCTATGCAGTCAGCTCAGGGAAATGCCATTACTCATTTAGGTAATACTTAATGGATGGCTATATGGAAGTTATAAGCAGGTTTCCAATTTAACCCCAACACATGATTTTTGTATAATGTAATGTATATTTACAGTGCCTTCAGAAAGTATTCACACCCTTGAACTTTTTCCACATTTTTGTTGTTTATTTTTGAATTTATTTAACCTGGCAAGTCTGTTAAAAACAAATTCTTATTTACAATGATGGCCTACCCCAGCCAAACCCTCCCCTAACCCAGACAATGCTGGGCCAATTGTGCGCTGCCCTATGAGACTCCCAATCACGGACGGTTGTGATACAGCCCAGGATCGAACCCAGGTCTATAGTGACGCTTCTAGAACCCTGCGCCACTCAGGGTCCCTGTGTTACAGCCTGAGATTAAAATGGATTAAATATAGATTTTTTTGGTCACTTGCCTACACACAATAACCCATAATTTCAAAGTAGAATTATGTTTTTCGAAATTTTTACAAATGAATAAAAAATGTATAGCTGAAATGTATTCAACCCCTTTGTTATGACAAGCCTAAATAAGTTTTGTGGTACAAATTTGCTAAGCATGTCACATAATAAGTTGCATGGACTGATTGTGAATGACTGCCTCATCTTTGTACCCCACACATACAGTTATTTGCAAGGTCCCTGAGTCGATCAACAAAAATTATATTTACTCCACAATACTAACCTAAATGACAGAGTGAAAAGAAAGAAGCCTTTACAGAATAAAAAATACTCCAAAACATGCATCCTGTTTGCAATAAGGCACTAAAGTAAAACTACAAATATTATAGCAAAAAAAAGAACTTTATGTCTTCAATACAACACATCACTGAGTACCAGTCTTCACATGTTCAAGCATGGTGGCGTGTGTAGATGAGAGAAAACAATTTAATCCATCTTGAGTTCAGGCTGTAAAACTACAAAATGTGCAATAATTTAAAGGGTATGAATATGTTCTGTATAGACTTTATATGTATAAAATAACTATGTGATGTATTGTGTTTAGGCAACTCACTTTTAAACTCCAAATAAAATGCATATTGTGTACTCTACTGATCTTTTCATTGTTATGAATGCATCATGACATGTTTGGCTACTTCGGCTGCTATATGAAATGTTTTGCTTCCCTAACTCTTTTTAAAAATGGTTTCCCTACCTTGACTTTTATACATTGTGACGACCATTTACCCCAGGGTGGTCTCTCTCCTCCTGGGTATACAGTAGTGCATAATCAGTCCTGGTAACCTGGGGTATTTTAGACACCACAACAGAGGAAGAATAAGGACATATCAAAAATATATTAGCACTGTTGTGACCTATTGTATTGCCCCCATATTCCCAACCAACCATAGTCCATTCTACGTCACCACTTATGACAAAATGTGTAGATGTATTATGATAGAAAACAACTTTGGACTTTCTGAGAAGCAAGCCAAAAATTCCCTAAAACTATTGGGATACATATCAGGTCAATTTTCCATATGACTACGGAGATAGTCTCGATTGATACTCCCTATAAAGAGACATTAAAGAGGCAATCTGCATTTCAACAAAAACAAAGTTTCTGAGCTACTGTTTTGGTAAAATATCTGAGGTGTGGGACTGGAGAAATGTAACAACTTTCAAATTCATAGACAGAGATACAGTGCCTTGCGAAAGTATTCGGCCCCCTTCAACTTTGCGACCTTTTGCCACATTTCAGGCTTCAAACATAAAGATATAAAACTGTATTTTTTTGTGAAGAATCAACAACAAGTGGGACACAATCATGAAGTGGAACGACATTTATTGGATATTTCAAACGTTTTTAACAAATCAAAAACTGAAAAATTGGGCGTGCTAAATTATTCAGCCCCTTTACTTTCAGTGCAGCAAACTCTCTCCAGAAGTTCAGTGAGGATCTCTGAATGATCCAATGTTGACCTAAATGACTAATGATGATAAATACAATCCACCTGTGTGTAATCAAGTCTCCGTATAAATGCACCTGCACTGTGATAGTCTCAGAGGTCCGTTAAAAGCGCAGAGAGCATCATGAAGAACAAGGAACACACCAGGCAGGTCCGAGATACTGTTGTGAAGAAGTTTAAAGCGGATTTGGATACAAAAAGATTTCCCAAGCTTTAAACATCCCAAGGAGCACTGTGCAAGCGATAATATTGAAATGGAAGGAGTATCAGACCACTGCCAATCTACCAAGACCTGGCCGTCCCTCTAAACTTTCAGCTCATACAAGAGAAGACTGATCAGAGATGCAGCCAAGAGGCCCATGATCACTCTGGATGAACTGCAGAGATCTACAGCTGAGGTGGGACACTCTGTCCAGGACAACAATCAGTCGTAATTGCACAAATCTGGCCTTTATGGAAGACTGGCAAGAAGAAAGCCATTTCTTAAAGATATCCATAAAAAGTGTCGTTTAAAGTTTGCCACAAGCCACCTGGGAGACACACCAAACATGTGGAAGAAGGTGCTCTGGTCAGATGAAACCAAAATTGAACTTTTTGGAAACAATGCAAACGTTATGTTTGGCGTAAAAGCAACACAGCTCATCACCCTGAACACACCATCCCCACTGTCAAACATGGTGGTGGCAGCATCATGGTTTGGGCCTGCTTTTCTTCAGCAGGGACAGGGAAGATGGTTAAAATTGATGGGAAGATGGATGGAGCCAAATACAGGACCATTCTGGAAGAAAACCTGATGGAGTCTGCAAAAGACCTGAGACTGGGACGGAGATTTGTCTTCCAACAAGACAATGATCCAAAACATAAAGCAAAATCTACAATGGAATGGTTCAAAAATAAACACATCCAGGTGTTAGAATGGCCAAGTCAAAGTCCAGACCTGAATCCAATCGAGAATCTGTGGAAAGAACTGAAAACTGCTGTTCACAAATGCTCTCCATCCAACCTCACTGAGCTCGAGCTGTTTTGCAAGGAGGAATGGGAAAAAAATTCAGTCTCTCGATGTGCAAAACTGATAGAGACATGCCCCAAGCGACTTACAGCTGTAATCGCAGCAAAAGGTGGCGCTACAAAGTATTAACTTAAGGGGGCTGAATAATTTTGCACGCCCAAATTTTCACTTTTTGATTTGTTAAAAAAGTTTGAAATATCCAATAAATGTCGTTCCACTTCATGATTGTGTCCCACTTGTTGTTGATTCTTCACAAAAAAATACAGTTTTATATGTTTAAGTTTGAAGCCTGAAATGTGGCAAAAGGTCGCAAAGTTCAAGGGGGCCGAATACTTTCGCAAGGCACTGTATGTGTGCAAGGACTGAGCATACATGATATTCTAATTATTGTGTTAATCATGTTTTGAGGCTGTACAGTATTTGCTTACAATTAAACAATGGAGTAAAACAATAATATATTTTGGTATGACACTCGAGCTAAGCTAATTAGGAATTTCTAAGTTATAGTCTATACAATCACAGATTGCCCTTTTAACCTTATGTATGAAACATAAACTATTGTGTAACATTAATTGACGACTATGAAATATTTTTTTGCCAACAGATTAATTAAAGTATTACAATTTCAAACAAAATAAGTCATTTGAATGGATGCCACAAATTCTTATGAAATACCACTGCTTTCCTCTAATGCACACTTACAAATGTATATCACTGTTTATACTCATGACAACCCTTTAATTGTTGCAATATTGCATTTATTTTTAAGAAAATATGAACAACTGTTAATTGATGTTTTATGAGTATAGTAATATACATATGTACTAGCCATTTAAGCAATTCTAACGCGTCAAGGAAGTCTTCCGACATGGTACTGGTTGTGAGAGCATGACGTCTTTGTTTTGATATTGTTCATATTAATGGAGAGTCACTTTCGAAAGACTACTGTATTTTTTTAGTATTCATGTCTTAAAACCCAGTATTTGTATGCTATACATAAGTATGGTGATTACAATGTTCTTTACTATTCATCCTCAGCTGTCTGTTTTTCTCAGAACTCATTGCCAGTCATGTTCCTCTATGTGATCATTTGTCCGATGTTCTATCCAAAACCCATCGGGGTGAAATAAACTATTTCAGCACTTATGGTGTTGCTACCACCAGGGGACATTGTTATGTCATAAAAACCTGACTACGCCAACTGGTGGAGGTTTGAGGCACCAGGACGGTTAACTGCAAAAGATTAGAGTTCTAGTGACCAGTTGGGAACCACAGTAACCGTGAAACACAAGGAAGCAAGAGTTCAGCAAAAAGTATTAACATTTATTTAAAACAATAGGCAGATTGGAAACTAAAGGGGTTAGCGTGGAATCGATTACACACAACAACAACAAAAAAAATGTTTTCCTGTTTTAGGGGATAAGGGAATTCTGGCAGCCTGCCAGCCCAAGCCTCGTTTTACTCCGGTTCTGTCCACTCATCTGTGTGGGCCTGAGGCACAAAGAAACAAGGAACAGCAAATATTTCTCAACTGTTGGCTCAATATTCACAAGGTTGAGGAATTGTTGCTCTCATGATAATCACCTCTTAACACTAACAGACCAGTATTCAAAATATAGATACAGTAATAATCCAATCCACGTCAATTGTCAATCCTTTAAAAGCATTTGTCCTTCCTTTTAAAAGCAGTGAGCCAGGTATTGCAGGTACGTTAAAAGGGAGTGAGATTAAAAGACAGCAATATTGGTCCTTTGACAGGCATTTAACGTTTCACTTCCCTGTTTACTTTGTGAACCAGTCCGGATTTTGTCGCTGATCAGTCTGATGCGCCTTCAAAACTTCATCGTAGCTCCGCTCCGTTTTTTTCAGTTCCAGTGTTCGCAAGAGGCCCTTCCTTGTCTCTGTCCCAAACCATTCTGGCACACCTTCTTCTTCCTCAAGTTGCATCGCGCTGAGCGCCTGCTCCCTCTGATCTGAAAAAACACAAACATCACACGTTGCTTCCATGGCCTTTAAATACACACCTCAATCTGGTCATGCACCAATGGGAATGTACTGTACATTGAATTATTGATACTTGCCTTCTCACGAGGGGCTGAGAAACTCCGGGAAGTGGTGTGCTCCTGTATTCCCTCCGTAGTAGCACTCCAATGTTGGTAGGGATGCTCCTGTGAGTAAACAGTGGAACGTCCAACAAGGGTAAATAAGTGAATCAGTGCCAAAAGGGTGTGATCAAGCCATCTTATGGTGGAATGTTCAACTAAGACCTCATTATCATTTTGTCTTTGTCATTTCAGGACAGTTATAGTGTTATTTTGACCAACATAAATACTTTTAACAATCACACACATTTTATGTCTATGTGTGAACAGTCAATGTGGTTTGTGAGGTATTAAATCAAATCAAATCAAATGTATTTATATAGCCCTTCGTACATCAGCTGATATCTCAAAGTGCTGTACAGAAACCCAGCCTAAAACCCCAAACAGCAAGCAATGCAGGTGTAGAAGCACGGGGGCTAGGAAAAACTCCCTAGAAAGGCCAAAACCTAGGAAGAAACCTAGAGAGGAACCAGGCTATGTGGGGTGGCCAGTCCTCTTCTGGCTGTGCCGGGTGGAGATTATAACAGAACATGGCCAAGATGTTCAAATGTTCATAAATTACCAGCATGGTCGTATAATAATAAGGCAGAACAGTTGAAACTGGAGCAGCAGCACGGTCAGGTGGACTGGGGACAGCAAGGAGTCATGTCAGGTAGTCCTGGGGCATGGTCCTAGGGCTCAGGTCCTCCAAGAGAGAGAAAGAAAGAGAATTAGAGAGAGCATATGTGGGGTGGCCAGTCCTCTTCTGGCTGTGCTGGGTGGAGATTATAACAGGACATGGCCAAGATGTTCAAATGTTCATAAATGACCAGCATGGTCGAATAATAATAAGGCAGAACAGTTGAAACTGGAGCAGCAGCACGGCCAGGTGGACTGGGGACAGCAAGGAGTCATCATGTCAGGTAGTCCTGGGGCATGGTCCTAGGGCTCAGGTCCTCCGAGAGAGAGAAAGAAAGAGAGAATTAGAGAAAGCATATGTGGGGTGGCCAGTCCTCTTCTGGCTGTGCCGGGTGGAGAGTATAACAGAACATGGCCAAGATGTTCAAATGTTCATAAATGACCAGCATGGTCGAATAATAATAAGGCAGAACAGTTGAAACTGGAGCAGCAGCACAGCCAGGTGGACTGGGGACAGCAAGGAGTCATCATGTCAGGTAGTCCTGGGGCATGGTCCTAGGGCTCAGGTCCTCCGAGAGAGAGAAAGAAAGAGAGAAGGAGAGAATTAGAGAACGCACACTTAGATTCACACAGGACACCGAATAGGACAGGAGAAGTACTCCAGATATAACAAACTGAAAGTACAAAATCTGCTTGCAGTGTATACTGTACATAACAGATTTACAAAGCTGTCACATTGCCTTAACACCACTGTTGAGAGTTAAGTCCATGGGTCAAATAATCATTGATTACCACAGTGACTGGAATCTCACCTTTGTGAATGCTCACCTGTCTTTTCTCCCAAATCTGTCTTAGAATGTGGATCTACTGTAACTTCTAAAGAATCCATTGAAAGTAAAAGTGCCTTTAACCTTGAGCAGTGACAGCTGTCAGATGACTTAAGTCCTGGCTCTAAGTCACTGTGACATATGCCTTCCCTTTGATGAATAGATCTTGATTCAGCATGAACCCCGGGATTATTTTTCCAACAGGCAAAATGTACAGGGCAGCAAAGGTTTTGCTATTGGTTTAAAAGTCTCTCTCCGCATCTTGATCCTGTTGTCATACCATATTTCATTTCAGCATCTGAACCGGCAGAGACCTTTAGTTCAATGTTATTTGAAGGTCTATTTGTTGTATATTTGAACGTTTGATACAGTGCCTTGAAAAAGTATTCATCCCCCTTGGCTTTTTTCCTATTTTGTTGCATTACAACCTATTGATTTCTATTTGGATGTCATGTAACAAAATAGTCCAAACTGGTTTAGCAAAATTAAAAAGTTGACTTGTTTAAAAAACGCCCAGAAAGTGGTGAGTGCATATGTATTCACCCCCTTTGCTATGAAGCCCCTAAATAAGATCTGGTGCAACCAATTACCTTCAGAAGTCACATAATTAGTTTAAAAAATGTCCACCTGTGTGCAATCTAAGTGTCACATGATCTCAGTATATATAAACCTGTTCTGAAAGGCCCCCAGAGTCTGCAACACCACTAAGCAAGGGGCACCACTAAGCAGGCAGCACCATGAAGACCAAGGAGCTCTCCAAACAGGTCAGGGACAAAGTTGTGGAGAAGTAAAGACAGGGTGGGGTTATAAAAAAAATTGAACATCCCACAGAGCACCATTAAATCCGTTATTAAAAAATGGAAAGAATATGGCACCACAACAAACCTGCCAAGGGAGGGCCTCCCACCAAAACTCACGGACCAGGCAAGAAAGGGATTAATCAGAGAGGCAACAAAGAGACCAAAGATAACCCTGAAGAAGCTGCAAAGCTCCACAGCGGAGATTGGAGTATCTGTCCATAGGACCACTTTAAGCCTACACTCCACAGACCTGGGAAGAGTGACCAGAAAAAAAAAAATTGCTTAAAGAAAAAAATAAGCAAACACGTTTGGTGTTTGCCAAAAGGCATGTGGGAGACTCCCCAAACATATGGAAGAAGGTACTCTGGTCAGATGAGACTGAAATTTAGCCTTTTGGGCATCAAGGAAAACACAATGTCATCACCCCGAGAACACATCCCCACAGTGAAGCATGGCGGTGGCATCATCATGCTGAGGGGATGTTTTTCATCGTCAGGGACTAGGTAACTGGTCAGAACTGAAGGAATGATGGATGGTGCTAAATTCAGGGAAATTCTTGAGGGAAACCTGTTTCAGACTTCCTGAGATTTGAGACTGCGACGGGGGTTCACCTTCCAGCAGGACAATGATCCTAAGCATACTGCTAACGCAACACTCAAGTGGTTTAAGGGGAAACAGTTAAATGTCTTAGAAAGGCCTAGTCAAAGCCGTGACCTCAATCCAATTGAGAATCTGTGGATATGACTTAAAGATTGCTGTAAACCCAGTGGAACCCATCCAACTTGAAAGAGCTGGAGCAGTTTTGCCTTGAAGAATGGGCAACAACCCCAGTGGCTAGATGTGCCAAGGTTATAGAGACGTACCCCAAGAGACTTGCAGCTGTAATAGCTGCAAAAGGTGGCTCTACAAGGTATTGACTTGGGGCGGTGAATAGTTATGTACCCTCAAGTTTTCTGTTGTTTTGTCTTATTTCTTGTTTGTTTCACAATAAAAACTGATTTGGCATCTTCAAAGAAAAATGCCAAAGGGGTGAATACTTTCTAAGCCACTGTAGTTTCTGATATTTTCCTTGCTGTCCAAGCCAATGCCTCAAAGGTTGGACTCAATTCAATCCGTACCAAAGTTCAGTGCTATAAGGGCGCTTGAAATGTAAAGGTAATTTCGATTGAGCCAACATATGCAGTGCTTACCGTGAATACAGTCTCCGCGAACGCGGGACAATTGCATTGAAATTAAAATTGTGCTATAGCGCTGAGCTTTGGCATTGCGGATTGAATCGAGCCTTAAGCAAGCTTTGGGTAACAGTGTTATCCTGGGATTCAATACGATCGCCACTTTTCGGCTATGCACCTTTTAAAGGAAATGTTACTGAGTTCTCTGGGACCACATTCACGGTAAACGCTGTATATGTCTGCTCAATCGGAAATGGAAATGTCAACCACTCTATTATGCAGATCTAATGCTGATCGGGTTTAATGCTGGCTTTAATATCATTCATCGGCATTCATGACAGGTATAATAAGACCAGAAAACTTCACAATTCACAAACATTTCACAAAATCTGCAATGTTCTAACCCTAAAGAGAGAGATCAAGCTTACTTGATAACAAACTGGTGAATTACAGTCAACGTGAGCCTTCTGGCTGTAATCAATCGGCATCGCCGGAGTTCAGTGGTATGTATAGCATGCTTGAAATATTAAGGTCATTTCCGATTGAGCCGACATATGCAGAGTTTGCAGGGAACGCAGTCTCTGCTAACATGGGAACATTGTCTTTAAATGCTAATCGAGTACAATGTGGAACTTTGGCAATAGAAATAGAATCCAGCCCTTAGTAACAATGAGTTGGATGTTATTTTCAACTAAATACAAAGATCTTGTTTCAGTTAACCCCCAAGGGGGTTTATTTTTTAAAAGTCATAATTAAAGTATTCGTAATCCCCCACTTACTGGGCTTACTGGGGCCAATTAACAGATTTTGAGCTCTAATGAAGCAGGGTATTCTTAACAATTAACAGTCTCTTGATGGGCAATTATGGAGGAATAAATAAAGCTAATTTACTTAACTCAGTAGCCTAGGTCAAGAGCAACTCCTCAATAGCCCTCTGATCCTGTCAAGAGGGTATGATGGAGGGAGGAAAAAGTCTGTCTCTCTCTTGAAAGGTCATCATTAATAATAAAAATATGTTCTTAATTGACTTACGTGTGTATATAAAAGTTTGATAAATAAACTACAAACCATTTTGAAAAGAAAGGAACAGTGCAATAAATGATGTTGGACTGGTCAGCAATGGCTATAGGCTTGACAAATAGGCTCCTATACGGTATATACCTCTTCTTGATTAAAGTCTTAGTCATTCTGGTGGAACATTTGAAGGTTGACATAGAGTATACATTCACAGTGTTCCTTGTGAAGATGTCGCTAACCTTCACACAGGAACATGTGGGCAGGTGTAGACAGCCATCTAGTGAAAATTAGTTTGGAGCCTGGAAAAAGTACATCGACGTGGAGCGCAATTCAGCAGCACGAGACAGGGTGTTAGATGGTTTTCCAGAGAAAATTGCAGCTCAGTTTGAAACTCTTATTTGGAAAGAGCACCATGCTGTACTATTTCTGATTTCTCTTAGCAGAAAAAGGTACTGTATCTTATCTACTATGACCCTTTCTACATACACAGGACATTTTGCAGTGATAAATCAACACTTAAGAGTTAATTTTAGCACTACCTCAGATAACATATGGTCTCACTATATAGAGTGTAAAAAGTACACAGTGTTACATTTTGAGTGTTAATGTAGTGTAAAAAAAATCAACACTGCTTTCATTACACTTGATGGTGTTACTTAAATGTAACACTATAGGGTAATTAACTATCACAGTGTTATTTCAATTCAACACTAGTGTTAATCTAAATGTAACTCCTATTAGTGTTCAACAAAAGCACTGTTACAGTAAATCATTTTGGGTGTTTTTTTAACACTGTGTGGTGTAAAGCCTCATTTACATATTTCCCGTGGGCCTTTTCTTTTTCGAGTGACGAGTCACCACCCATGACATTATATGTTGGTGACAGAGACATGATTGTTGAATTCTTTGCTTTCAAAGGCCTGTGGCTTTTACCAAATGAGCACATAGGTGAAAGATATCATAAAACATTTTGAAAATACATTACATACAGTATATCATAAGGCCTTACTTTGATGGCCTAGTTTAACCTAAGACAGTGATGTTAGGAAATTCCAAGTTTACAGGCCACATCAAGCCTGCAAGTCACATTATGATGGCTGGCAAAGTGATGTGTAATTCGTATTGGAATTCAGCCAGAGATTGGATATCCAACGGTTGGCATTTTTATTCACCCACAACCTGCATTCAGAATGACAGTCAGGGTTAGGAACATAGATAAAGGAGCTTACCTAAATCATTTAAACCGGAACAGCCATTTCAGTAACAGGTGCAATAAATCTAACTAACAGATTGGATTTGTTTAGAAAAATGTGATATTTATCTTTGATTAATCAAGATTAATCTCTCAATCAAGATGAATCAATCATTCAATCAACGTGCATGCAAAAACACAGATTTGAAAAACAATCCAAAAAAATGTACCTGCTGTAGAGTATGCTGGGAAATACAGTGGCTTGCGAAGGTATTCACCCCCTTGTCATTTTTCATATTTTGTTGCCTTATAACCTGGAATTAAAATTGATTTTTGGGGGGTTTGAATCATTTGATTTACACAACATGCCTACCACTTTGAAGATGCCAGATATTCTTTCCTGTGAAACAAGCAAGAAATAAGACAAAAAAACGGAAAACTTGAGCGTGCATAACTATTCATCCCCCTAAAGTTAATACATTGTAGACCCACCTTTTTCGTCAGTTACAGCTGCAAGTATCTTGGGGTATGTCTCTATAAGCTTGGCACATCTAACCACTGGGATTTTTGCCCATTCTTCAAGGCAAAACTGCTCCAGCTCCTTCAAGTTGGAAGGGTTTGGCTGGTGTACAGCAATCTTTAAATCATACCACAGATTCTCAATTGGATTGAGGTCTGGGCTTTGACTAGGCCATCATAAGACATTTAAATGTTTCCCCTTAAACTACTTGAGTGTTGCTTTAGCAGTATGATTAGGGTCATTGTCCTGCTGGAAGGTCTTAAATCTCTGGAAGACAGGTCTCCCTCAAGAATTTCCCTGAATTTAGCACCATCCATCATTCCTTCAATTCTGACCAGTTTCCCAGTCTCTGACGATGAAAAACATCCCACAGCATGATGCTGCCACCACCATGCTTCACTGTGGGGATGTAATTCTCGGGGTGATGAGAGATGTTAGGTTTGCGCCAGATATAGCGTTTTCGTTGAACTCAATTTTAGTCTCATCTGACCAGAGTACCTTCTTCCATATGTTTGGGGAGTCTCCCACATGTCTTTTGGCGAACACCAAACGTGTCTTCTTCTTATTTTCTTTAAGCAATGTTTTTTTTCTGGCCACTCTTATGTAATGCCCAGCTCTGTGGAGTGTAGGGCTTAAAGTGGTCCTATGGACAGATACTCCAATCTCCGCTGTGGAGCTTTGCAGCTCCTTCAGGGTTATCTTTGGTCTCTTTGTTGCCTCTCTGATTAATGCCCTCCTAGTTTTGGTGGGCAGCTGTCACTTGGCAGGTTTGTTGTGGTGCCATATTCTTTCCATGTTTTAATAATGGATTTAATGGTGCTCTGTGGGATGTTCAGAGTTTTGGATATTTCTTTTTTTTAACCCAACCCTGATCTGCACTTCTCCACAACTTTGGTGTCCCTTGCTTATTGGTGTTGCAGACTCTGGGGACCTTTCGGAACAGGTGTATATATACTGAAATTATGTGACAGATCATGTGACACTTAGATTGCACACAGGTGGACTTTACTTAACTAATTATGTGACTTCTGAAGGTAATTGGTTGCATCAGATCTTATTTAGGCGCTTCATAGCAAAGGGGGTGAATCCTTATGCACACACCGCTTTCTCGTTTAAAATTTCTTTTTGAATTTATTGAAAGAAGTAATTTTTTCATTTCACTTCACCAATTTGGACTATTTTGTGTATGTCTATTACATGAAATCCAAATAAAGATCCATTCAAATTACAGGTTGAAATGCAACAAAATAGGAAAAACACCAAGGGGGATGAATACTTTTGCAAGGCACTGTATGATAATGATGGGTGTGGTTTTGGCTGGGACTGTTTACTCTCCATAGTGTAAAACAATAACTCTAGTTATCAACACCAACACTGGGGTGCTTTTTACACCACTCTTACAGAGTGAATTTAACTCCTGAATCAACATTAGAAATGTTACACAAAAAAATCAACACAACCATGCAATCATAACGGAAAAACATATCTCATTGCGTTCATATGCATGAATACTGATAAGGCATACAAAATAGCTATAGACATGGGCAGACTGGCTATTTGGCAAATCTAGAAAATACCAGGTGCCGGACCATCTTTTATTGAGGTGGGCTGGTAAAAAAATAATAATCTTGAAAATAAATAAAAATTAAAGACATGTCCGGCGGCCCATGGGCCATTTTTTTTCCATTACTTTTGCGCAATTACTCTGTTGTCATAATAATCTATATTGAGAATTTTGGTGACCAGCAGTCAACGGCCGGCCCCCCTACCAAGATTTGCAGGTCCGGTTTTCTGATTGGCTGAGCTGAGGAGGCGCAAATTCACATTCAAAGTCAAATGTGACCCGATTCAGGAAACTTGGCGTATGTCGCAAGTCACAACTTCACAGGAGAGCCGAACGTGACCTTTCATGTGCCTTAATAACAAACTTGTGCACCATCTGTAAATATAAATAACATTGTTACATTACGAGCCTTCTTGGTTAAACCTCTCTGGGATAGGGGGACGCAAATGTCCCACTTGGCCAGTTGCAATGGAAAATGCAGAGCGCCAGATTCAAATAAAATACTATAAAATTCAAACTTTCATTAAATCACACATGCAAGATAGCAAATTAAAGCTACACTCGTTGTGAATCCAGCCAACATGTCAGATTTCTAAAAGGCTTTTGGGCGAAAGCATAAGAAGCTATTATCTGATGATAGCACAGCAGTAAACAAAAAGAGAAATAATATTTCAACCCTGTAGGCGCTACACAAAATGCAGAAATAAAATAAAATAGAAATAAATAAATATAAATCATGCCTTACTTTTGACGAGCTTCTTTTGTTCTTTCGTTGGCACTCCAATATTATTTGGCGCGTTTGATCCAGAAAAAAACAGCTTCCAGTTTGCGCAAAGTCACTATAAAATATCTCAAAAGTTACCTGTAAACTTTGCCAAAACATTTCAAAATACTTTTGTAATACAACTTTAGGTATTTTTAAACGTTAATAATCGATCAAATTGAAGACGGGTCTATCTGTTTTCAAAAGAGGACGAGCCCAACTCTCAACAGCGTTACCCTTTTCCAAGATGGCCGTACTTCTTCATTGCACAAAGGAATAACCTCAACCAAATTCCAAATACTGGTGACATCCAGTGGAAGCGGTAGGAACTGCAAACAAGTGCCTAAGAAATATTATTGCCCCATGAGAATTCATTGAACAGACAGCGACCTCAAAAATAAATAATTCTGAATGGTTAGTCCTCTGGGTTTTGCCTGCTACATAAGTTCTGTTATACTCACAGACATGATTCAAACAGTTTTAGAAACTTTAGAGTGTTTCCTACCTACTAATGATAAATCTTATATTCTTGGCATGAGTAGCAGGAAGTTGAATTTGGGCACGCTATTTATCCAAAAGTGAAAATGCTGCCCCCTATCCCAAAGCCACAGAAAAAGTGAGCAACCTTCCCACTAACCATGATTGGCTGAGATAATGAGTGGGCTGTACATGCTGAGAGAGGAGTTCGACTTGGTCTGCCATATTGAAGACGTCTGTCTATTTGAGCTCTTCAGTCTGTGTTGGTAATCCTGTTGAACGTTTTTTTGTATGTATTGTGTAGTGGAGCTGCATAAGTGTTTCTCTCCATTTTCTGGAGGATCAAGTTTTGAAATCAGTGGAATTAGAGTATGATAGCTAAAGAGATGGAGAAAACACCTGTCTCCGGATTACATCTTCAAACTAAGGACAACCGTGGTATGGCATTCCTGACAGGGACACGCGTCCATGATGCATGTTGATGTACAGTATACAGGTAAGATAGTCTAGCGTTAGCTACGCTAGCTATATTTTAAGATATGTTGTGTTTCTAATTTTGACAGAAAGTGGTTTCATTTCAAGCTAAAGTGTATTGTTAGCTAGCGAGCTAACGTTATGATTTGTTTCCAACAGCCGTTTTCTTTTTTAGTTAGCGCCTTATGTTAGGCAGTGTTGGAACTTTGTTCATTGTTGTTTAACTAGCTAACTTTAGCTGGCTGGCTCGTTAGCTAACATTACTTGACGTGCGTACAACACCCGTAGAATATGGCCGGTGTCAGTAAACGTCTGCAAAAAAGCGTAATGAAATTCTTGCCAGCTGAGCTGGTTAGGCTGTTTTCATGTTATCCAGAGGTAAACAAATCATCGGCCAGAGCATCAAGTGTACGCTCCGAGAGCAAAACGAGATGGGTGGGGCTAAAGCTTAAGGTGCTGAATGGGTGTAGACAAAGAAGAGCTCTTCACTAGATACCAAAACATTAAAAGGCGATTTTCTCAATAGTGAGTTTACAAGTTGATCAACTTTCAAAGCGGAATTATTTTCCATTGTTTCTCAAATGCAGTGTATGATATACCATTTTGTAGCTCTGAGTCTCTATTTAATCCAATGTAAGAAAAAAACAAACACAATTTCACATTTTGCTACATAAAACCAAATCCAGGAGTGAGTCATGTGAGTCACAAATGCAATCATCAAAGAGAGTGATAACTGTTCTGACTCTCTGTCAGTCACTCAGTCAGAATAGATCAATTGAAATGTGTCAGCTGATGTGACTAAAATGCCAGGGCTGAATTTTTGTCCCAGTCCGCCCCTGGTTATAGATTACTTTTTTAGCACTGGAAATCTGATTAAAATCATAACATTTTTGGATTAAACACATAATCATATCACACTGTACACTTGCGACCGCCACTCCCCTCCCAGTTATCTCTGGCAAGTGCCGTGGCTGGTCTCACTGTCGAATCAGAGGTACGCAGCACTGAACGTTTAGGAGGGTACCATGGACGTTCGTCGGATCCATAAATGGACTGTGCACTGCTCGCAACATCACCAGGTCTAATGTGTTCTTCCCAAGCGACACCATCGAAAGAATGCGGCTGCTTACTTATACAACTTTGTTCTGGTTTATCCTCAAAGCAGGTATGTTACCCACGGGATTTGTTAACTGTAACGCTGCAAGCCGTTTTGGAATGCAATGGATAGTCTACCTAAATGATGTGTAATACCAGACGATATGCGTCTAAATGGAGTAGGCATAGTATTAATAACGTGTTTTGTTTTACTAATTGTTTTAACGCTCTAACAATATCTGGAGAGGAAGATAAGCTCAGGGTGGGTCATTGATTGCCAGTAGGTTACCCTGGTGCGCAAGCAATTTGGTTCATTTGAAAGGGGGGGGAAGTTTATAACATTTTCGGTAGTTTTTACTTCTCTGTGATATTTCCTACTGCGTCTTTACGCACTGTTTGGCACTGTTGACGTGGGAACGCAAAAATATTATCTTTACACCAGTGTGTGGATGTCAAGAGAATGAGACAAGCCTGCTTACAGATGGAAACACTGTTCGAAATAATTTTGACAAAGGGGTGTATGCAACCGGTACCCGTTAGTGCGTATTGATGCTTATATTATCACACATTCCTTGTAGCCTACTACACTTACTCGTTTGAGAATACTTAATTTGTGCCAGATGCTGCTGGAACAGGATCCGGTGTCTCTCCTTTTTGGACTGTTTCGTTCCAGGACCAATTTGGCCGGATCCAGTACCTCTCATGGCATGAAAAATAATCATAAAAAATATATACATGTGAATATATAATAAAAGCGAACAAAGTTCATTTGAATTGCCTATTAATTAGGTATCCTAAAGACCCGAGTTGATTCGGGTTGGGTCGAATGCTCTTAAGGTTTGCGCAACATTGTAACCTACAGTGCATTCGGAAAGTACAGAACTTGAATCTCGTTTTAGTTCTGGGAGACAGACGCGCTTCTCACACAGCCACGGCCATGCGTTGGTATCAAACATACTGTGCATTCGGAAAGTATTCAGACCCTTTTACTTTTTCCACATTTTGTTATGTTACAACCTTATTCTAAAATGGATTAAATATTTTTTCCCCTCATCAGTTTACACACAATACTACATGACAAAGCAAAAACAGATTTTTCGAAATTTTTGAAGAAAAAAACTGGGGGAAAGAAACGAAAATATCACATTTACATAAGTATTCAGACACTTAGTAGTTTCTTGAAGCACCTAGCAATTACAGCATTGAGTCTTCTTGGGTATGACGCTACAAGCTTGGCACACCAGTATTTGGGAGGTTGGATGGGGAGCGTCAACGCACAGCTATTTTCAGTTATCTTCAGAGAAGTTCTTATCGGGTTCAAGTATGGGCTCTGGCTGGGCCGCTCAAGGATATTCAGAGACTTGTCCCGAAGCCACCCCTGCGTTGTCTTGGCTGTGTGCTTAGGGTTGTTGGAAGGTTAACCTTCACCCCAGTCTGAGGTACTGAATGCTTTTCATCAAGGATCTCTCTGTATTTTGCTCCGTTCATCTTTGTCTTGATCCTGAGTAGTCTCCCAGTCCCTGCCTCTGAAAAACATCCCCACAGCATGATGCTGCCACCACCATGCTTCACCATAGGGATGGTGCCAGGTTTCCTCCAGATGTGACGCTTGGCATTCAGGCCAAAGAGTTCAATCTTGATTTCATCAGACCAGAGAATCTTGTTTCTCATGGTCTGAGAGTCTTTAGATGCCTTTTGGCAAACTCCAAGTGGCTGTCATGTGCCTTTTACTGAGGAGTGGCTTCCGTTTGGCCACTCTACCATAAAGGCCTGATTGGTGGTGTACTGCAGAGATGGTTGTCCTTCTAGAAGGTTCTCCCATCTCCACATGGGTACTCTGGAGGGAGCTCTGTCAGAGTGACCATCCGGTTCCTGGTCACCTCCATGACCAAGGCCCTTCTCCCACAATTTCTCAGTTTGACTGGGCGGCCAGCTCTAGGAAGAGTCTTGGTGGTTCTAAAAATCCCCCATTTAAGAATGATGGAGGCCACTGTTTTCTTTTGGGCACTTCAATGCTGCATAATTTTTTTGGTACTCTTCCTCAGATCTGTGCCTCGACACAATCCTGTCTCGGAGCTCTGTGGAAAATTCCTTTGACCTCATTTCTTGGTTTTTGCTCTGACATTGCACTGTCAACTGTGGGACCTTATATAGTCAGGTATGTGCCGTTCCAAATCATGTCCAATTAATTGAATTTACCACAGGTGGACTCCAATCAAGTTGTAGAAACATCTTAAGGATGATCAATGGAAACAGGATGCACCTGAGCTCAATTTCAAGTCTCATTGCAAAGGGTCTGAATACTTATGTAAATAAGGTGTTTCGGTTATTTATTTGAAATAAATTTGCAAAAATGTATAAAAATCTGTTTTCACTTTGTCATTATGGGGTATTGTGTGTAGATTGATGATGAAATAATTGGATCAATTTTAAAACAAGGCTGTAACGTTACAAAATCTGGAAAAGTCAAGGTGTCTGAATACTTTCCGAATGCACTATATGTTTGAGACCAACGCATGGCAGTGGCCGTATGAGAAGTGCGTCTGTGTCTCTTAGAACTGAAACGAGATTCACGCTCTGTGATCTCTCTCCCTCGCTCTGCTCTGATAGACATGAATGAGCCGGCAACTCTCATCTCTCCAGCTTTGCACGTCATTATTTATTTCCTTATAGAACAACACAATCTCACACTCAATTCATTCAAATATGCACAGAAAGTATTTCAGCAGATGTGCCTTTTTATGTGGTTTTGTGTCGCTTAATTCATGTGAAAATACGCAAATTTTTGTTCAACTTAATTTGTTGGAAAATACACACATTTTTGTGCGACTTCATTCATAGAAAAAATGCGTTTTTGGGGGGGCAAACTTTGGGAAAAATCTTTTGAAAGTTATTGGAGCAATTTTTGGGCAATGGTGTTCTGCAATGGGTTTTTTGTGTCCCACATTTATTTATATTAAAAAAACTTGTTAATTAACAACCCAATATTGTTAACAACCAGGTTGTCACCCAAATACTTATAATAAAATAGTAGCCATTATGTTTTTTTATTTATTATTCATGCCAATGCTGTTTTCTGTGCTTGTTTTTTCTTAATACTTTTGGGAACTGGTGCTATGTCGGATTTATGGGGGTTGCCAAATTGGGGTTATAGCTGTATTTGTCCGTTTTTTTTTTGTGGTATTGAGGAAGTTATTTGATTGGGGAAATGGGATACATTTCCATTATGGGAAATTAATTAATCATTAAATGTGGGGAAATAGAAGACCTGCAAAAATCTGTTTGGTTTAAATTCCCCTGGTGCAACTGCATGGTATTTGCAATTATCAATTAAGCCATATCAATGCAGTTAAACAGGTTAATGTAAAATAATGAATTATGTTTGCTTACACTAATGGCACTTCCAAGGCCATTTCATGATGATTTTTACGGTCATGTCAATCATGTTATAGACTTAGGCTATTGTAACAAGGCATATGCCAACATTGTAGGCCCACTGCCTCTGCCCAGAGGCCTACTAGGCTTTCACGTCAATGGCTGTTAGAGCTCACTTTGCCATGTATGAGCCCTGGTTAGAGTCCCTGTTGCAATTTATTCTGCTATATTTTTAAGCTGATATAACTTGTATCATTATTATAGGGCTGTGATACCCGCAGCCGAATGGCTACCATTAATGTGATGACGGCTATTTTATCAAATCTATTAACTACGTTAAATTATTACATGATTAAATTAATCACCTAACAATTAAGTCATTAGTAACTTGGGGCACCATGGAAAAAGTTTGCTTAATGAGTTACCATTTCCCGAATTAACTCAGGAATATATCAGAATATATCTGATATGCATCTTGGGGCGGCAGGGTAGCCTAGTGGGAATCCCCGAGCTGACAAGGTACAAATCTGTCGTTCTGCCCCTGAACAGGCAGTTAACCCACTGTTCCTAGGCTGTCATTGAAAATAAGAATTTGTTCTTCACTGACTTGCCTAGTTAAATAAAGCTTAAAAAATAAAATATCGTTATCATACCAGTCATCCATTAATCATTATTTCTTCATATCAGTCTCATTCTGAACTTTGCAAAATTCTTGGATATCTGCACGAACCCTGGTCTAAATGATGATTCAGCGATAGACAAATTGACTAAATATTTATTTACTATCTAACTAAATAATCACACAGAAATACATAAACACAAACATACATAAGTTGAATTGATTACTAACATAATGCAATGAAAAGTCCCTAGTGGATTAACCCGATATGACGGCTTGTTACACAATGAAAGGGATGGGAAAAGAAACAGCGGGAGAGACAGAGAGTGGGCTGATTGTACATACATGTGGGAAATACGCTCATCATAAATATGGATATTTAGCACCCTAACAACCGCTCATTCGGATTTAGAAATGCAACACATATTTACACTTGTAGGTCTTTGTCGTCTCTCTGTTGAAATCTCCCGTCCGTCTATGGCGAGTGGTTCGATTTAAGTCTCTGGTTGTGTAAGTCTCTGGTTGTCCACCAGAGGTCACATGTCCTCAGTTGTCGTAGGCTTTTTGTCTTTGAGTGTTCGTTAGACTGGATACATCAGAGAACACATGCGGGGTTCTTTGGGTCGAGTTTACTAGATTAACTACTTAAACAGCTGCAGACTGAATGTTGCGATGTAGTCTTTATCTTCTTCAGTCGAGAGTTTGAGTCTTACCATGTTTTGGTCTTGTGGTTCTAAACCATTTCAATATGTAGCCACCACTCCTTGCTTTCTGGTCTAATGTAAATGTTGATGCCATTCATTTATGCACTCGCCTTGGAGGGCGGTTCCATCACGTTGTAACAATGTCTGTGTTCACTTGACTGTGGATACTGACTTGGCAAAAGTTTATATAAAAACAATTATCTCATTTAGAAGGCTAAAATCACATTTAATCTTCTCACAAATAGTAATATAAGTTTTACAACATTCAAATCTGATAACTGGGACGTATACATTTGTAGAGTTATTTAGTTATACCGTCCATAATAATATCACAAAACAATCAACTTTTTGTTTGGGTCCTCACCAATCATTCCAGACGTTTGGATTTGAAAACTAATGTCCCAATCTTTTGATGTTTGAAGTTTTGGCAAGATTCTCTCTCTACACACATCAGATTCCTTTGTGCAAACAAAGTTTATGATCAGTCATTAAAGTCATAAGGCTTCACCTTCCCCCCTTTCCGTTTTATAACAGGTAGTGTCCATTCATTTACAGTAATGTGTTGATTAATTATTGCTTTATGTCAGTGGAAACATGGAATATGTAGAGAGGGGGTGGGGTGGGGGGCTCTCTTTGATCCTCACCCAGGAGTGAAAGTCATGTCACTTCAGACTGACCCAACCATGCCGCACTGCTTCTTAACACAGCGCCATCCAACCCGGAAGCCAGCCGCACCAATGTGTCAGAGGAAACACTGTGCACCTGGCAACCTTGGTTAGCGCGCACTGCGCCCGGCCCGCCACAGGAGTCGCTGGTGCGACAAGGATTTCCCTACCAGCCAAGCCCTAGTGTAATCCGGACAACGCTAGGCGAATTGTGCGTCGCCCCATGGACCTCCCGGTCGCGGCCGGTTACGTTAGAGCCTGGGTGGAACAGCTGGCACTGCAGTACAGCACCCTTAACCACTGCGCCACCCGGGAGCCCCCCTAGACTGAGCATTTCTTACCATTTATTTACGGAGAGCAATTTCCATTTTATAACAGGTAGTGTCCATTTATTTACAGTAATGTGTTGATTAATTATTGCTTTATGTCAGTGGAAACATGGAATATGTATAAAAATGCCAAATATATCAAAAGCTAATTCAAGCAGAGATTTACAACTATTTAACCATGTTAATTATTATTGAAACATGTAAACTACAAACATGTAACTAGTTAAAGATAATGAATACATGACAACTACATACAAATATTTAATTACAGATAATTCATACAAAGTCAAGAGTTGGTTTAACATGAGTACAAACAAAGTGAGTGTGTGTGTGTGTGTGTGTGTATTATGGTTTGTATTATAATTTCCCATAATGAAAATCTATCCCCCTTCCCCAATCAATTAGCTTCATCGATACCCCCAAAAAATAACAGAAACGTCTGTATTTATTCTCCAATCTGGCAACTCTCACAAAACTCCACATAGCCTTGTATGAAATGCATTATGAAATAAATGGTGTGATGTACACAATAAAGTGGAGCCTTGTATTAAATGCATTATGAAAAAAAATGGTAATGTAGGCTCCACGAAATATGAAATGCGCTATGAAGAAAATCATATAGGCCTACTGTTGACTACACACAAAAAGGGGCCACAATTGCACCAGTATCCCAAAGTATTAATAAGTGAAAACAAGCATAGAAAACAGTATTGGCATTAATAAAAATAAATTTTAAAAAGCAACAACAAAAGGCTGCTATTATATTATAATTATTTTGGTGACAACCAGGTTGATCAAAAATATTGGGTTGTTGAAACGTTTTTTAAAAATAAATAAGTGGGACACAAAAAAAGGCAGTGTGGAACACCATTGCCCATCATGCATTGCTCTAATCATTTACAAAAAATTGTCCTGAAGTTTGCCCCCCAAAAATGTATTTTCCTACGAATGAAGTCGCTCAAAAATGTGTTTCTTTTCACACTAATTAAGCTACACAAAAATGCACAAAAATGCACGAAATCTGCAAAAATACTTTTTGTACATATTTGCACGACTTAAGTGTGAAACTGTTGTGCGTGCGAAGGGTTCTGGAGGAGCTGCAGCACCCCTGATAAATTGAAATACATTTGCCAAATGTATAGAGTTACTGCTGTCTGTTCAGAAATAAATGAAATGATTTATAATAGATTACTACACCACGAGAAAGCATATAATTTAGCCACTGACCATCAGCTTCTTAAAAAAATGTTGGCCTAGCTGTAGAGTGTACCCCAATAACAAGGCATAGTCTACAGTGAACAAACAGCATGCATACAAAACAGGCCTTTAGCAATATTTCAAATAGAATTTCTGGAAAACACAGGTTGGAAAGCAAATGGCTCCTGCTGAAAAGAGATGTCTCTAATCTATCTGCTGTAGGCTACCAAAATATTTGATCAACTTTCAAATAGGCCTATTGTTTTATAAAGTAAAAGGAGAGAGAGCGAGAGAGAGGCTTTTAGCACGAGCACATCAGCCATCACCAGCGAGTGAGCTGCGCATCATTGAGTGAGTCAGTAAAGATGGAAAGCATTTTTAGGACTATAATTTCCTCCTGATATTGTAGGCTACATTGTGTGTCTGCACACACCTAGGCCTAGGCTATTGATGGATTCAACACAAGGCCAATTGTATTGATGTCAGTGTCAAGTAGCCTGTCATTTCCATCATTTGTGTGGTATTATGGTGCTTTCATGACAACTGGGAACTCTGGAAAAAAACGAGGTTGAATCATGACATCAGTGATCTTCATGTTAGAAAGTCGGAGCTCTAGAAAGAGGCCTGAGCTCCCGACTTGGAATTCCGTGTTGGATGACAGTTCAAAACAACTTTTTTCCCCCAGAGTTCTCAGTTGTCTTGAATGCACTAAAGTCAGAAGTCAGAGATTTCCCAGTTACGAGTTCCCATGTTTTGAACAAGTCATTAAAAAAGATTATGCCAACGTCTCCAGTCATGTAAAGTTATGTAGAATTGCATGAAATGCATTTATAAAAAGCCACATTTCCCCAAACCGTTGACCACTAAAAATGTTCTCCATGTGTGCAACTTCTGCAAGTGCCTCTACTCTACTGCTCTATGCCACTACGCAAATGCAATGATATGCATGCAATGCTTTACTATAAAGGTGATTTTTTTTCTCATGCGTTCCGGTACCTCAGAGCTCCCTATTTCACAACACTACTGTGCTTACATTTTGCTCAGGCACCTCCCGATTTACAAATTATGCACTGGGAATATATTATGTTTGGTAGTCTCATTCTATTGCTTAACATTGAATGACATCAACATAATTTGTTTTGCTCACGTAATAGAGGGAGTGTAATGCTAATAGAGCTCTCCTGTGCTGCATATCCAATGTTTCTCTCTGCCTGCCAAGAATGTCGTTTTTGATGTATCCCTGAAACCTGGTTTGACTGAATTAGTGTAACTTTCCCCTGGGTACCTGGAAAAAACGCCCATGTACCCTGACATGGCAATTTCCCAACTGTCTGCCCTTATTAACAGTTTAAGATGTATGTTTACCAAAGCAGAACTCCAGAAAATGAGTGACATTTGGATGGGGCATACTGTTGCACACTGGATGATGGAGCAGTGCTCATTGTGCAGTAAACTTGTTCCCTTTACATTTTTAGTTGAAACACAGTCACTACTCAACTGTAGCTGGATGAAGTTGCTTGCTGTGGTCATAGTTGATAAATAAGGTGAATAAGCTACATTTAGGTGAATAAGCTACATTTAGATTTTTTTTCAGGTCCATTTTCAAGTTGAATAAGGTCTGACAGGGCTTTCTGATGCTCGTGTGATTTGTTGGGGGACACAATGGCCTGTTAAGAAAAAATGTCCGATATCTGATGTTCTGTCAGGGGAGCACACTCTCCAACATGCACAATGCATCAGGTGAATGTTTCACGTCTGCTGATGTCAAGTTATAGGGTTTTGTTGAATTACAATACATATTTTACGATTATACTGTATGACTTAGCCACAGTAATTGCAGCTGCATTTGTAACAGGAATCTTGTCATATTAGCCGATATCAAAATATTTTCAGAGGAAAAAAAGGTGAAATGTGCCAAAGTGCAGGATTGGACTATAGTTGCAGAAGTAGTGAAAAAATAAGGCTGAGATCCACATGAGTTATATAGTTTGGACATGTCTGCACAGATATTTGTGCACTGTTTCATAGTTTGACCATACCATGCCATACTGTATGTGTTCTTTGCACAGTATATTTCATTGTCTATGGGTATACTAATATCTCACTTTATACCTTTGTATTGAATTGTAATGGATTTTGAGTTCTTTCAACAACAAAAAACTTGATTCATACAGGTAAGTCAATTAGGAACAGATTTGCAATGGAAAACCTGTGTTTCTCACGTATGTTGCAGGGCTGGCACTGCAGATCCAGTGTTATCAGTGTGAAGAGGTCACTCACAATGACTGCTCCACACCCGAGTTCATCGTCAACTGCACTGTCAACGTGCAGGACATGTGTCAGAAGGAGGTGCTGGTGAAGGAAGACGGTAAGCCACATATGATATGAACTTACTTGACTTCAATCCTTCTACTCTGTGAGAAGCATGCAGTAGGCCAATCGAGCCAAAAAAGCTGTGTTTCGGGTTGTTTGGTCTTGACGATTGCGTCGAGATCTTTCCGCAAGATGCCTTCTATCTGTAACGTGTACAAACATAATACATAAATGGTTGGCGATTCGCTCTGTGAGTTTGAAAAAGACCTGAATGCATTCAAATAAACATGAAGGACTTTACCCCACTAGTTTTGAGTTACATTGGTTGAGATGTCAACTAACATGAATTCAACCAAAAATGTCACCCTGTCAATGAATATAGGTAAACAATTTGGGTGAAAAATGACTAAATTCCCTTCTGTTGATTACTTATAGAATATCCAGTCAGTTTTCCACATTCATTCAACTTAATCACATTGAATTCTTTGAAAATTATGTGGAAACAACAATGATTCAAAAAATTTGGACTCTGTGGGTCTGTCCTCAATCTATCCAACTGAGCTCCTAGATAGCCTGCTAAACCTCTATAGGTTGCTGACTTCACAGATCTTGGATCAGCACAGCTTGAATTAGCCCATGTTTAGTCAATGGTTCTGATGACAGGCAAAATTCCTGCAGTGCACCCCCCTTCGTTAGAGGACAAAAGTAACTTCGTTTTTGTTACACATACAGCACCAGTGAAAAGTTTGGTCACACCTACTCACTCAAGGGTTTTTCTTTATTTTTACTATTTTCTACATTGTTAGAATAATAGTGAAGACATAAAAACAATTAAATTACACATACGGAATCATGTAGTAACCTAAACAAATCAAAATATATGTTACATTTTAGATTCTTTAAAGTAGCAACCCTTTGCTTTGATGACAGATTTGGACACTCTTGGCATTCAATCAACCAGCTTCACCTGGAATGCTTTTTCAACAGTCTTGAAGGAGTTCCCACATATGCTGAGCACTTGTTGGCTGATTTTCCTTCACTCTGCGGTCCAACTCATCCCAAACCATCTCAATGTGGTTGAGGTCGGGTGATTTTGCAGGCCAGGTCATCTGATGCAGCACTCCATCACTCTCCTTCTTGGTCAAGTACCCCTTACACAGCCTGGAGGTGTGTTGGGTCATTGTCCTGTTGAAAAACATATTATAGTTCCACTAAGCGCAAACCAGATGGGATGGTGTATCACTGCAGAATACTGTAGTAGGCATGCTGGTTAACTGTAACTTGAATTCGAAATAAATCACAGACAGTGTCACACGCAAAGCATCCCCACACCATCACACCTCCTCCTCCATGCTTCATGTTGGGAACCACACATGCGGCGATCATCCATTCACCTACTCTGCATGTCACCAATTTTGGTTGGAACCAAAATCTCAAATTTGGACTCATCAGACCAAAGGACAGATTTCCAGCAGTCTAATGAGGATTGCTCATGTTTCTTGGACCAAGCAAGTCTATTCTTCTTATTGGTGTCCTTTAGTAGTGGTTTCTTTGCAGCAATTCGACCATGAAGGCCTGATTCACGCAGTCTCTTCTAAACAGTTGATGTTGAGATGTGTCTGTTACTTGAACTCTGTGAGAAGCATTTATTTGGGCTGCAATTTCCGAGGCTGGGAACTCTAATGAACTTATCCTCTGCAGCAGAGGTAACTCTGGGTCTTCCTTTCCTGTGGCAGTCCTCATGAGAGCCAGCTGTACCATAGCGCTTGATGATTATTGCAACTGCACTTGAAGAAACTTTCAAAGTTCTTGAAATGTTCCATATTGACTGACCTTCTTGTCTTAAGGTAATGATGGACTGTAATTTTTCTTTGCTAATTTGAGCTGTTCTTGCCATAATATGGACTTGGTATTTTACCAAATAGGGCTATTTTCTGTATACCACCCCTAACTTGTCACAACACAACTGATTGGCTCAAACGCATCAAAAAGGAAATAAATTCCAAAAATTAACTTTTATCAAGGCACACCTGTTATTTGAAATGCATTCCAGGTGACTACCTCATGAGGATGGTTGAGAGAATACCCAAGACTGTGCAAAGCTGTCATCAAGGCAAAAGGTGGCTACTCTGAAGATATAAAATACATTTAGATTTGTTTAACACTGTTTTGGTTACTACTTGTCCTCTCGCTCAGTTGTGCACTGGGGCCGCTCCACTCATCTTTCTATTCTGGTTTGAGCCACTCCTCTTTCTATTTTGGTTAGAGCCAGTTGTGCGTATGGAACATTTCTGGGATGCTTTATTTCAACTCATGAAACATGGGACCAACACTTTACTTGTTGTGTTTATATTTTTGTTAAGTATATATTACATGTACTAACAATAGTCTAGTCTGAACAATCAACCATCATATTGGCTGCCTCATACCATTACTGGTTTACAGGAGTAGCTTGTATTTCAAAGAATTTCCCCTAAGCTGTCGGCCGAGTGCGGTGCGACTGAATACCATAGTGACAATTACTGCCAGTAATTCATTTTATCACATGGCTGCAGCTGTAATGGGCTATATTTTCAACTCATTATGCACAATGTATAAGCCTGATTGTCCATAATCAATGAACCATAACTTTGAAATCCTACATTGGGCTTTACGCATAACCACCTAAATGGAAGAGAAGAATTCACAGAAAAAGAAGAGAAGAAGGGCCCAAGGCTGATGTGCATCAAAAACAGTAGGCCTGCGTATTTCTGTTGTTGTTCATATCGGTCCTAGCCTGTCATTTCTTCATGAAGGCCTACTGAAAACGTGGGTGAGCTGAAGTGCACTTTTATTTGCCCTTACATAAGGACTCTACTTCCAATCCATCAGTGTCCCATTTGCCTATTCATTCGATGAACATCTGTTGTGAGTTGCAGACATAAGCAATCGCTTATAGTAGTAGCCTAATCAATAACTTCTAACACAATATCACAACTAAAAATATAATTCTCTTTCATTACACAACATATGCCAAATAGCTGACTGGCCCCATACAGTTGAAGTCGGAAGTTTACATACACCTTAGCCAAATACATTTAAACTCGGCTTGTATGTAAACTTCTGACTATATTTGCTGTATTGTCATCCGCATCAATAGCCAGCCTACTGATTTGCCCCTTCTGATAGCGCCCTTAATGAAGTGGCATTCAGTCCTATATCATTTAAGTGCGTTTTCATCCAGACAAAAAAATGTCGTAATAATTATTATAATAATTGTCACTCGTGGATGATTATGGTTTCACATATCCACAGTTGACCAAACTGTATTGATTTAGAGCGAGAAGGGGTGGGAACAGCCCCCAAGAGCGCAAAGGGTGAGAGAGAGAGAGAGAGAGAGAGAGAGAGAGAGAGAGAGAGAGAGAGAGAGAGAGAGAGAGAGAGAGAGAGAGAGAGAGAGAGATGTAGTATGTAATGTAATGTTGTGTATGCCTAATTGGGAATTACTGGCTAGGCATGGTTACTCACAACCAGGTCGTGATCTTGGAGTCCCTGAAGAGTTGATTGTTAATGTACAGCTTGTCCAACACCAGGCACACTTTCTGGCCCTGTGGTGTTTAAGTTTAGGCTATAGTAAGCGCATCCTATCCATGATCTCGCCAGAATATTACTCATTAATAAAGAACGTTGTTCCTTCAGTTCCCTTCCTCTTTTTAGCACTCATTTTGTAATGGGTCAACCTGGCCACAATAGGTCTCGGTTTGTTGGGAACTTTCCTTCCAAAGCGGTGTGCCAATTTTTAAATCCACCTTAGCAACCTGTTCCTCCATCATCCAGAGTTGTTCCACCTACCATCCCTTGTGTATTCACCAGTGCAGTATTAATCAGCATTCAAAATCATAGTCAGTTAGCCAGAATAACTGTGATGAAGGTGAAAATATAACATTAAATAATTCAGCGGAGCTATTATGTCCAAGTCAGAATTGGAAACTCAACTAATTTACATAAAACCCTTTCAATATTTAAAAATAACAAGTAGTGGGGAGAAGGTAAAGCATGTTAAACAGTGATAATAAATTATTTGCCTAACTGTTGCAAGTCGAACATCTCATTTGTGTATCACGTGGCTCCAATACTCTGACTGAGCATTATAAACCTTGGATAAAAATAGTTGTTGAAAATCCTTGCATGTAAAAAATATCTGTTGAAGTTGTAGACTTACGTAACATGAGCCATTTTAACATGGATTCTCTTCAGAAATTAAACCACAGAGACAAATGAACTGGTTATAGTGCATTCAATGTGTTTTGTGAACATTATCTTCTTCAGGCAAGGCAAACCAGATAGTGTTTTAATGCAACTTTTTAGATATTTATTATTTGACCCCTTCAAATCCAAATCAGGGGATGTCCTAGGGATGTCCTTGTCTCATCGCGCACCAGCGACTCCTTGTGGCGGGCCAGGCGCAGTGCGCGCTAACCAAGGTTGCCAGGTGCACGGTGTTTCCTCCGACACATTGGTGCGGCTGGCTTCCGGGTTGGATGTGCGCTGTGTTAAGAAGCAGTGCGGCTTGGTTGGGTTGTGTATCGGAGGACGCATGACTTTCAACCTTTGTCTCTCCCGAGCCCGAATGGGAGTTGTAGCGATGAGACAAGATAGTAGCTACTAAAAACATTTGGATACCACGTAATTGGGGAGAAAAAGGGGTAAAAAAAATAAAAAATAAAAATTAGAACCAGGAACAGATATAGCCCTTGGTTCTCTCCAGACTTGACTGCCCTTTACCAACACAAAACATCCTGTGGCGTTCTGCATTAGCGCCGAACAGCCCCCGTGAAATGCAACTTTTTAGGGAAGTTAGAAACCAATATACACAGTTGGTTAGAAAAGCCAAGGCTAGCTTTTTCAAGCAGAAATTTGCTTCCTGCAACACAAACTCAAAAAAGTTCTGGGACATTGTATAGTCCATGGAGAATAAGAACACCTCCTCCCAGCTGCCCACTGCATTGAAGATAGGAAACACTGTCACCACTGATAAATTCACTATAATTGAGAATTTCAAAAAGCATTTTTCTATGGCTGGCCATGCTTTACACCTGGCTACCCCTACCCTGGTCAACAGCATTGCACCCCCCACAGCAACTCGCCCAAGCCTTTCCCATTTCTCCTTCTCCCAAATCCAGTCAGCTGATGTTCTGAAAGAGCTGCAAAATCTGGACCCCTACAAATCAGCCGGGCTAGCCGGACCCTTTCTTTCTAAAATTATCTGCCAAAATTGTTGCCACCCCTATTACTAGTGTGTTCAACCTATCTTTTGTGTCATCTGAGATTCCGAAAGATTGGAGAGCAGCTGCGGTCATCCCCCTCTTCAAAGGGTGGGACCCAAACTGCTACAGACCTATATCTATCCTACCCTGCCTTTCTAAGGTCTTCAAAAGCCAAGTCAACAAACAGATTACCGACCATTTTGAATCCCACTATACCTTCTCTGCTATGCAATCTGGTTTCCGAGCTGGTCATGGGTGCACCTCAGCCACGCTCAAGGTCCTAAACGATATCTTAACCGCCATCGATAAGAAACAATACTGTGCAGCCGTATTCATTGACCTGGCCAAGGCTTTCGACTCTGTCAATCACCACATCCTCATTGGCAGACTCGACAGCCTTGGTTTCTCAAATGATTGCCTCGCCTGGTCCACCAACTACTTCTCTGATACAGTTCAGTGTGTCATATTGGAGGGCCTGTTGTCCGGGACTCTGGCAGTTTCTATGGGGGTGCCACAGAGTTAAATTCTTGGACCAACTCTCTTCTCTGTATACATCAATGATGTCGCTCTTGCTGCTGGTGAGTCTCTGATCCACCTCTACGCAGACGAAACCATTCTGTATACTTCTGGCCCTTCTTTGGACACTGTGTTAATAACTCTCCAGACGAGCTTCAATGCCACTCAACTCTCCTTCCATGGCCTCCAATTGCTCTTAAATAAAAGTAAAACAAAATGCATGCTCTTCAACCGATCGCTGCCTCCACGTCCAACTTCACCACTCTGGACAGTTCTGACTTAGAATATGTGGACAACTACAAATACCTAGTTGTCTGGTTAGACTGTAAACTCTCCTTCCAGACTCACATCAAACATCTCCAATCCAAAGTTATATCTAGAATTGGCTTCCTATTTTGCAACAAAGCAATCTTCACTCATCTGCTTTGTTATCACACTTATTGAAATTGGAGATTTCTGTTTGGGGGCCATTTTTCCTTCCAGATGAACAAACACAATAAGCCCCTGTCTTTCAAAGCATTACATGTGATTCAAGATCCAAAGGGCATGGCCATTGTACTGTGGAGTCGAAAGCACATTATGAAAATGTCCACATGAATGCACATGTACATTTATGCTTTTATCTCACTGCTTTGTCATTATCGACTCCGCTGTGCCAACGAGGCTCGGGGAATTCCTTTGACCTGCTTAACTCTTATCAGTGTTTGAAATGTAACTGATACTTTTCCATTTTGTTTGACTCTGTGTGGCCACATTCATTAAAAACCACAATGAGAGTCTATTTGATTGAGGTAAGTACACTGCTCTGCTTCCTAGAAAGATAGAGGTGTCTGACGTGCGAGTTCTAACTGAGAGATTAAGGCCTAGATCCCAAGCCATGTACTCCATGTCTGCTTCCATCAAACTATGCAACTTCTTTCCAGCCAAGTGGCTGGTGGCAGAACAATGGAGTTTCTGTGAACATCACCCAAAAGAGCCATCTACAAAGAAAATCCATCTGAGAAAAAAAATCTACACTTCACATTTAAATGATGGCCATTATTCAGCCATGCTCTGAGGGACAGAATCGCCTACTCCCTCCCTCCCTCATCATCATCCCCCTCAGATTATTTCTTGAGAAATGACAGGGTGTGTTGCGGTTTCACTTGGCTAGAGTGCTCTGCTTTCCCACACTCCCCTGGCTGGGATGATTATGATTGCTTGTCTCTGCTTGGTTGCAGTTCATTTCAATGGCTGCTTGTTCTTTTGTGGAGTGCTTCAACCAAACCAGCGTGGCCTACTTGAGGACTCCAGTTGCTGAGAAATTGCCTCTCCCTTGTGTAGAGGCTGTCATTAAGAATATATAATCGCTACCCGTCATTATGTTGGCAGCCATCTTACAATAGATGGTAAATAATTCAGTGTAATAATACAAACAAAAATACGGTGGCATAGAATTGGAAATCATGCAATGAACATAATATTGATGGATGCTGCTCTGTCAGAATGGGCATATTGTTAGTTGTGGTTCCACACAGAATGCTCATCTAGTGGGACATTTATAGATTTTTTGGACAGGCACCACGTACCCTAGCAGGTACCCTAGCAGAGCGTTGGGCCAGTAACCGAAAGGTCGCTGGTTCAAATCCTAGAGCAGACTAGGTGAAAAATATGTTGATGTGCCCTTGAGCAAAGCATTTAACCCTAATTGCTCATCTAAGTTGCTTTGGGTAAGAGCATCTGCCAAATGGCATAAAAATGTACATGTTAATGAAGTGTACATCAATACTAAATATAGTTACATTGAAATAATTCCTGACAACCATTCAGAGCTGCAGGCTACAGGTTTATTTGTGGTCCATGAATGACTTTTGATATGGTCAATTTAACCATGGCCTCATCCACATACAGTTAAAGTAACATGACACATGAGCATAAAATATTATTCAATCTACATGGTAAACAGCAGTAACATAAATTACGACTGTTTCATATAAATGTTTTATGGTGTGCCTTACCTGGTGTGTGTCTGTGATCTACTTTTTTCTTTATTTTTATTTTTTTGTACCCCTAATGTTTTATGGTGTGCCTTACCTGGTGTGTGTCTGTGATCTACTTTTTTCTTTATTTTTATTTTTATTGTACCCCTTTTTCTCCCCAATTTCAATTTGTTGTATTAGCTACTATCTTGTCTCATCGCTACAACTCCTGTAACGGCTCGGGAGAGACGAAGGTTGAAAGTCATGCGTCCTCCGATACACAACCCAACCACTGCTTCTTAACACAGCGCGCATCCAACCCAGAAGCCAGCCGCAACAATGTGTCGGAGGAAACACCGTGCACCTGGCAACCTTGGTTAGCGTGCACTGCGCCCGGCCCGCCACAGGAGTCACTGGTGCGCGATGAGACAAGGACATCCCTACCGACCAATCCCTCCCTAACGACACTAGGCCAATTGTGCATCGCCCCACGGACCTCCCGGTCGCGGCCGGTTACGACAGAGCCTGGGTGTGAACCCAGGGACACTGATGGCACAGCTGGCGCTGCAGTACCCTTAACCACTGTGCCACCCGGGAGGCGACACTTATCTATTTTAAGGGATGTGCATTTGTCAGGGGTGCGTAACTGGTGGCATGGAAGTCAAACGCAGGAGAGCAGAACTTTAATGTACATAACTACCGGCATACAAAAATAACAAAACACATGGGCACAAAAACCCGTATCGCACAAGTCACGTAAAGCACACGTACTTACAGTAAACAATTCCCGACAAGGACGTGGGGGAAACAGAGGGAACATATACAACATGTAATTAAGGAATTGAAACCAGGTGAGTGTGACAACCAGACAAAACAAACAGAACATGAAAAATGTATCGGCGATTGCTAGAAGACCGGTGACGTCGGAGAGGAACCGACTTCGGCAGTAGTAGTGACAGTATCCCCCCCCCCTTGACGCTCAGCTCCAGCAGCGCGCCGACACCGGCCTCGGGACGACCCGGAGGATGAGGCGCATGGCGATCCGGACGGATACGGTGGAAATCCCGCAGCATAGAAGGGTCCAACACGTCCTCCTCCGGAACCCAGCATCTCTCCTCCAGACCATACCCCTCCCAGTCCATGAGGTATTGAAGGCCCCTCGCCCGACGTCTCGAATCCAGGATGGATTGAACGGAGAAATCGAGGGGGCGGAGGAACCTCCCACACCTCAGCTTCCTGGAGCGGACCAGCCACCACCGGCCAGAGAAGAGACACATGGAACGAGGGGTTAATGCGGTAATCAGGAGGAAGCTGTAACCTATAACATACCTCGTTCACTCTCCTCAGGACTTTCAATGGCCCCACAAACCGTGGACCCAGCTTCCGACAGGGCAGGCGGAGAGGCAGGTTCCGGGTAAGAGTCTGACCCGGTCCGCCGGTGCAAACACCAGGGCCTCACTGTGGTGACGGTCTGCGCCCACTTTCTGGCACAGAACGGCGTGCTGAAGATGGACATGGGCGGTGACCCATGTCTCCTCCACGCGCCCAAACCAGTCATCCAGCGCAGGAGCTTCGGTCTGACTGATGCCAAGGAGCCAGAACCGGCTGATACCCTAACACACACTGAAAGGGAGAGAGGTTAGTGGAGGAGTGGCGGAGTGGCGGAGCGAGTTCTGGGCCATCTCTGCCCAAGGCACGAACGCTGCCCACTCCCCCGGCTGGGCCTGGCAATAAGACCTCAGAAACCTACCCACATCCTGGTTAACTCTTTCTACCTGCCCGTTACTCTCGGGGTGAAAACCTGAGGTAAGGCTGACCGAGAACCCCCAGACGTTCCATGACCGCCCTCCAGACCCTCGAAGTGAACTGGGAACCCAGATCAGACACTATATCCTCAGGCACCCTAATGTTGCCGGAAGATGTGAGTAAACAGGGCCTCCGCAGTCTGTAGGGCTGTAGGGAGGCCGGACAAAGGGAGGAGACAGGACTTAGAAAAACAATCCACAATGGCCAGGATTGTGGTGTTACCCTGTGAAGGTAGAAGATCAGTTAGGAAGTCAACCGACAGGTGCGACCACGGCCGTTGTGGAACGGGTAAGGTTTGTAACTTACCTCTGGGCAGGTGCCTAGGAGCCTTACACTGGGTGCACACCAAACAGGAGGAAACAAAAACCCTCACATCCTTAGCCAAGGTGGGCCACCAGTACTTCCCGCTAAGACAGCGCACTCTCCGACCAATCCCAGGATGACCAGAGGAGGGTGACGTGTGGGGGCAATAGCTCAACCGGTCGCGGACAGCAGATGTAACGTATAGACGCCCAGCTGGACACTGAGGGGGAGTGGGCTCTGCATGTATCGCCCGCTCAATGTCCGCATCCAGCTCCCACACTTCTGGCTCCACCAAATAAGAGGCGTGGACTATGGGAGTGGGATCCATGGACCGCTCCTCTGTGTCATACTGCCAGGAAAGTGCGTCTGCCTTAACGTTCTGGGAACCTGGTCTGTACGAAAGGGTGAAAACAAAACGGGTGAAAAACATGGCCCACCTTGCCTGGCGAGGGTTCAGTCTCCTCGCTGACCGGATGTACTCCAGATTACGGTGGTCAGTCCAGATGAGAAAAGGGTGTTTAGCCCCCTCAAGCCAATGTCTCCACGCCTTCAAGGCCTTGACTACAACTCCTGGTCCCTCACGTCATAGTTTGCTCCGCCGGGCTGAGCTTCTTCGAGAAGAAAGCACAGGGCCGGAGCGTCGGTGGCGTACCCGAGCGCTGAGAGAGCACGGCTCCTATCCCAGCATCGGACGCGTCCAACTCCACTATGAACGCCAAAGAGGGATCCGGATGGGCCAGCACGGGCGCCGAGGTAAACAGAACCCTTAGTTGCCCAGGGTAGCCTAGTGGTTAGAGCGTTGGACTAGTAACCGGAAGGTTGCGAGTTCAAACCCCCGAGCTGACAAGGTACAAATCTGTCATTCTGCCCCTGAACAGGCCGTTAACCCACTGTTCCTAGGCCGTCATTGAAAATAAGAATTTGTTCTTAACTGACTTGCCTGGTTAAATAAAGGTCAAATAAAAAAATAAAAAAAAAAATAGACTGTTCTCTCTGCTACCGCACGACAAGCGGTACCGGAGCGCCAAGTCTAGGTCCAAGAGGCTTCTAAACAGCTTCTACCCCCAAGCCATAAGACTCCTGAACATCTAATCAATTGGCTACCCAAACTATTTGCATTGCCCCTCCCCCTCTTTTACACCGCTGCTGCTCTCTGTTGTTATCATCTATGCATAGTCACTTTAATAACTATACTTACATGTACATATTACCTCAACTAACCGGTGCCCTGCACATTGATTCTGTACCGGTACCCCCCTGTATATAGTAACCGGTGCCCCTGCACATTGACTCTGCACCGATACCACCCTGTATATAGTCTCGCTATTGTTATTTTACTGCTGCTCTTTAATTGCTTGTTACTTTTATTACTTATTCTTATCCGTATTTTTTTTAACTGCATTGTTGGTTAGGTGCTCATAAGTAAGCATTTCACTGTAAGGTCTACACCTGTTGTATTCACATGTGACTAATGAAATGTAATTCCCTATTTTGCAGCTTATCTAAATTTGGCGTTACTATTCATACGAGTTAATTTACTGTATGTCAGAAAGGAATTCAAATGCAGTCAGTCACGGGGCGTTAAGTCCACACTTCCTTTATATCGTAAAGATTTTAAAAAAAACATTTTTTACCCCCCTTTTTCTCCCCAATTTCATGGTGTCCAATTGTTGTAGTAGCTACTATCTTGTCTCATCGCTACAACTCCCGTACGGGCTCGTAAAGATTTTAAATGATTTTTGAAGTTATCCCTGTGGTAATGTAAGCACAGTGCATGTGTCATTTGGTCAGGTTGGGATTTGGAATAACATGCCCTTGTGAAGGTTGTCAATAGAGTTATTTGATCATTCCATTGAATCATTGGGATACTAGCCAATGGAGATTATATTGCCAAGCCTTTATATTATTATTGAAGTTATCCCTGTGGTAATGTGAGCACAGTACATTTGTAATTTGGTTAGGTTGAGATTTGTAATCGTGTGATTGACAGTTACGGGGTACCACTGTTGGAATGTTTTTGTCGGTTTTGGATTTGATCAACTACTTTTATGTTATTGTACTGTTTACAGCCTCGAAATATATTTTATATTCAACTTCATACATATTCATGACTTGCGTGTTGGATGATTGAAGTAAACACTGTTTAGTAAGTGAAATATTAGATTTTCAGCACATGAATATGTTCCCAAAATGTGGTAGGCCTATGGCTTTTAAGACTTCCATATTAGTTACATTGTAACAGGTAAGCTCAGTCATATTCAGCTAAAATATTATTATTTGAACCCAGCTCTGGGATCATGAAGGACATGAGAATTAACAAAGGAAGATTATCAGGACACCAATAACATAGTCCACCAATTTGTTTCCACCATTCCACCAAGTTATGATATTGTCATGCCTACTCCCGCTCCCATTCTCGACGGCGCCAGGCGGCCAATCATTATGCACACCTGTCACCATTTTTACGCACATCAGCGCTTCATTGGACTCACCTGGACTCCATCACTTATTGATTGCCTCCCCTATGTCTGTCTATTCCTCAGTTTCATCCCCGTGTCAGCATCAATGTAGTTTCGTTCCAGTTCCAGTCAGTTATTTATAAAAATGTTGAGGCAGTTTGGAAAAGTCTGTATAGCTTAAGCGGAGGGCGCATTGATTGTACTGTACACCCAGGGATAATGTCAGTCTGTCAGACAGGCCAGGAGCTCTTCATCAAGGTCCATCGCTTAGTCAGACATTCCCAATTCCTCCATAGTAGCCTCTCCTTCGTAGTTAGCTGATCTTCCATTGCCTACAGCATAGCACCCACCTGGGTGATGCTTCGGCTGCAGTAAAGCGCAAGAAATCAACCACCCATCAGCAGTGGTCAGGAAGAGTCCCTCAGCCTCTCTGACACCTTAGACACATTACATTACATTTACATTTACATTTAAGTCATTTAGCAGACGCTCTTATCCAGAGCGACTTACAAATTGGTGCGTTCACCTTAAGACATCCAGTGGAACAGCCACTTTACAATAGTGCATCTAAATCTTTTAAGGGGGGGGGGGGGGGGGGTGAGAAGGATTACTTTATCCTATCCTAGGTATTCCTGAAAGAGGTGGGGTTTCAGGTGTCTCCGGAAGGTGGTGATTGACTCCGCTGTCCTGGCGTCGTGAGGGAACCATAGTCTCCACCTTCCAATCGGCAGGTGAACCAAAATGCCGGAGCAGCTGCTGGATTATTTAAATGCAAACATTAACCATCCAGCTAGCCAAGGCAAACAAACTGATTGAACAATTCCTCTAACTTTGAGATTGAAGACCACCATGTTTATGTGATCAAAACGGCTTTAAAAAAAAAATGTAACAAAACATATTTAAAAAGTGTTAAAATATTTACAAAATGTACAGGAGCTCTCTGGCTAGGCGACCTCACGTCGTCATGGCAAACATGGAAAGCACCATAAAATGTATCATGTTGATGAAATGTACTAAATTATGTATTTTCAGTCTATCCTTACCACCCCCTCAAGCCAGGCTTCTAGGTGAGAATATGTCTATGTCTGGCTTCATAAGACTAACCCAACTCAAAGTGACTTGTATACACCTTCCACTGTCCAACAATGGACACTGTACCTACAGGATGTGAACCTGCAAAACTCAGCAGTGCACTCTGAAGATGGTTGTTCTCCCCTCAAGGCTTAAAACTGGAATCCTTAATGATGAAACTGCCATGTCCGTTTGGGATATTATATCAGCATAGAAGTTACTTAAAAAATAACACTTTTTTTCCCTCTGACATCATTTCACCTGCGATAGAACAGCAGAATATGTACTGCATTTTTTTTTAACCACATTTCTTGACGCAACACCTGTACTGGCATTCCTCCTCCTCTTCTGAGGAAGAGAAGCGAGAAGGATCGGAGGACCAATGCGCTGCGAGGAAAGTGTCCTTAACGTTTATTTAAAGACATGAACTGAACACTACAAAACAATAAACGTGAAACCGAAACAGTACCGTGTGGCAACAAACACACACACGGAAAACAAACACCCACAACTCAAAAGTGAAACCCAGGCTACCTAAGTATGATCCTCAATCAGAGACAACTAACGACACCTGCCTCTGATTGAGAACCATACTAGGCTGAACTCAAAACCCCAACATAGAAAAACACACATAGACTGCCCACCCCAACTCACAACCCGACCATACTAAATAAAGTCAAAACAAAGGAAATAAAGGTCAGAACGTGACACCACCTCCGTTTCGTCCACACAACAACAACAATAACAAAGGTGCAGGGACAGACAGTGTCGCTGTTTCCCGTAATGCGGATTCAATATTTAATAGCCAGCCATTTACCCAGGGGGTAAATATCTGTCTTCAGGGCGATGGAGAGGTAACTGCAGTAGTGCTGCTCAAACTTTTGTCAAAGTCCCTTAACCTCTTCAACCTATGGGGGCGCTATGTCATTATTGGATAAAAAAAACGTGCCCGTTTTAAGCGCAATATTTTGTCACGAAAAGATGCTCGACTATGCATTTAATTGGCAGCTTTGGAAAGAAAACACTCTGATGTTTTCAAAACTGCAAAGATATTATCTGTGAGTGCCCCAGAAATGATGCTACAGGCGAAACCAAGATGTAACCTCAAACAGGAAATGAGCTGAATTTTTGAAGCTCTGTTTTACTATCGTCTCCTTATATGGCTGTGAATGTGCTGTGAACGAGCTTATGCTCTCTGCCGTTCGTCCAAGATGTCTGCAGCATTGTGACGTATTTGTAGGCATATCATTGGAAGATTGGCCATAAGAGACTACATTTGCCAGGGGCCCGTCCGGAGTCCTTTGTCTAAGTTGGTGCGTAATTCTCAGTGGCAATCATTTTACCATGCGATACAGACAGAGAAGCACACTTCCAGGAACGATACATCATTGAAGAGATATGTAGAAAAACACCTTGAGGATTGATTCTAAACAACGTTTGCCATGTTTCAGTCGATATTATGGAGTTATTTTGGAAAAAGTTTGGCGTTTTTATAACTGAATTTTCTTTTTTTTTGGTAGCCAAACATGACGCAGAAAACGGACCGATTTCTCCTGCACAAATAATCTTTCAGGAAAACTGAACATTTGCTATCTAACTGAGAGTCTCCTCATTGAAAACATCTGAAGTTCTTCAAAGGTAAATGATTTATTGAATGTTTTTGCTGGTTTTTGTGAAAATGTTGCCTGGTGATGCTAACGCTAAATGCTAATGCTAAATGCTAACGCTAAATGCTAAATGCTAGTTTTGCTATGGTAGAGAAGCATATTTTTGAAAATCTGAGATGACAGTGTTGTTAACAAAAGGCTAAGCATGAGAGCTAGCATATTGATTTCATTTCATTTGCGATTTTCATGAATAGTTAACATTGCGTTATGGTAATGGGCTTGAGGCTGTAGTCATGATCCCGGATCCGGGTTGGCTCGACGCAAGAAGTTAATTACATAAATTAATTATTTATTTGAAAGTTTGAGTTGGATATTGTGCTTGCTGTATACTGTAGACTCTGATTTTTGCAGCCTTGTCCATTATAATTGGCGGATCAATGTGTGGTTAGGTTCAGTGAAGTGTCTGGTCCAAGAGATGATGAAGCATTATAAGCCATAGTTGTGAATACAACTGCATTTGGTTTAACTACGGAATGTGCCCTCCTCTCTTATTCATTCCTATACAGACTGTATATTTAGCCAGTTTACTGGCTAACTTTAGTATTCAGCTGATCACGGTTTGTGGTCATCAGCTATCCTTTTGCTCGAAAAGCTATCGCCAGTTTTGTATAACGTGACATACCGGACCTATTTCTCTCTCCATATCCCCGGATTTCAACCGCAAGCTCTGGACATTTACACATGGATCTCGCAGCTAGCTAGCTGCTATCCGTGTGACTATTGGCTTACGTCAATCCCGGAGCAAACATAAATTATTTCGGAGCTAGCCAGCTGAAGAGTTCCATCAGCCACTACTGGGCTACAATCACCTATCCGGACCCGTTTTACTGCCGATGCGGAGCCCCACCGGACCTTCACGACTGGACTACCGACGTTATCTGCCCGAGGGAGTTATCCAACTGGCCCCTCTGTTGCGACGTTACATGAACGCCCATCTGCGACCCGCTAATCGTTCGCTGTCTTATCGGCTGCTATCTGAATAGGTCTATCGGACAATTTGTCTTGGGTCACTATAACTATATCTATTTTGCCAATTGGATTGATCCCCTCTACCACACAGAACCCCACTAATCTACCGACGGAAGCGCACGAGGTGGCTAAAAACAGACCTCCATCCTATGCTAGCTTGCTACCGATGGCCCGGCTATCTGTCTGAATCGCCGTGACCCCAACCAACCTCACTACTCACTGGACCCTTATGATCACTCGACTAAGCATGCCTCTCCTTAATGTCAATATGCCTTGTCCATTGCTGTTCTGGTTAGTGTTTATTGGCTTATTTCACTGTAGAGCCTCTAGCCCTGCTCATTATACCTTATCCAACCTTTCAGTTACACCACCCACACATTCGATGACATCACCTGGTTTCAATGATGTTTCTAGAGACAATATCTCTCTCATCATCACTCAATACATCCACTGTATTCACATCCTACCATACCTTTATCTGTACATTATACCTTGAAGCTATTTTATCGCCCCCATAAACCTCATTTTACTCTCTGTTCCGAACGTTCTAGATGACCAATTCTCAAAGCTTTAAGCCATACCCTTATCCCACTCCTCCTCTGTTCCTCTGATGATGTAGAGGTGAATCCAGGCCCTGCAGTGCCTAGCTCCACTCCTATTCCCCAGGCGCTCTCTTTTGATGACTTCTGTAACCGTAATAGCCTTGGTTTCATGCATGTCAACATTAGAAGCCTCCTCCCTAAGTTTGTTTTATTCACTGCTTTAGCACACTCTGCCAACCCGGATGTTCTAGCCGTGTCTGAATCCTTGCTTAGGAAGACCAAAATTCTGAAATCTTCATCAACTACAACATTTTCAAACAAGATAGAACGGCCAAGGGGGGCAGAGTTGCAATCTACTGCAAAGATAGCCTGCAGAGTTCTGTCCTACTATCCAGGTCTGTACCCAAACAATTTGAACAATTTATACTTTTAAAAATCCACCTCTCTAAAAACAAGTCTCTCACCTTTGCCGCCTGCTATAGACCACCCTCTGCCCCCAGCTGTGCTCTGGACACCATATGTGAACTGATTGCCCGCCATCTATCTTCAGAGCTCGTGCTGCTAGGCGACCTAAACTGGAACATGCTTAACACCCCAGCCATCCTAAAATCTAAGCTTGATGCCCTCAATCTCACACAAATTATCATGGAACCTACCAGGTAGCACCCCAAAGCCGTAAACAAGGGCACCCTCATAGATATCATCCTAACCAACTTGCCCTCTAAATACACCTCTGCTGTTTTCAACCAAGATCTCAGCGATCACTGCCTCATTGCCTGCATCCGCAATGGGTCCGCGGTCAAACGACCTCCACTCATCACTGTTAAACGCTCCCTGAAACACTTCAGCGAGCAGACCTTTCTAATCGACCTGGCCGGGGTATCCTGGAAGGATATTGATCTCATGCCGTCAATGCCTTCCTCACCATCTTAAATAAGCATGCCCCTGTCACACCCTGACTATAGTTTGCTTTGTATGTTCTATGTTTTGTTTGGTCAGGGTGTGATCTGAGTGGACATTCTATGTTGGATGTCTTGTTTGTCTGTTTCTGTGTTTGGGCCTGATATGGTTCTCAATCAGAGGCAGGTGTTAGTCATTGTCTCTGATTGGGAGCCATATTTAGGTAGCCTGTTTTGTGTTGGGTTTTGTGGGTGATTGTTCCTGTCTTTGTGTTTGTTACACCAGATAGGGCTGTTTTCGGTTTTTCACGGTTCTTGTTTTTCTATATTGTTCTATTTTCATCCTTATTAAAGATGTATCTAAATAACCACGCTGCGTTTTGGTCCGCCTCTCCTTCAACACGAGAAAGCCGTGACAGCCCCATTCAAGAAATGTAGAACCAGGAACAGATATAGCCCTTGGTTCTCTCCAGACCTGACTGCCCTTAACCAACACAAAAACATCCTATGTCGTTCTGTATTAGCATCGAACAGCCCCCGTGATATGCAACTTTTCAAGGAAGCTAGAAACCAATATACACAGGCAGTTAGAAAAGCCAAGGCTAGCTTTTTCAAGCAGAAATTTGCTTCTTGCAACACAAACTCAAAAAAGTTCTGGGACACTGTAAAGTCCATGGAGAATAAGAACACACACACGGAAAACAGCTGCCCACTGCAGTGAGGATAGGAAACACTGTCACCACCGATAAATCCACTATAATTGAGAATTTCAATTAGCATTTTTCTACGGCTGGCCATGCTTTCCACCTGGCTACCCCTACCCTGGTCAACAGCACTGCACCCCCCCTCGCCCAAGTCTTCCCCATTTGTCCTTCTCCCAAATCCAGTCAGCTGATGTTCCGAAAGAGCTGAAAAATCTGGACCCCTACAAATCAGCCGGGCAAGACAAACTGGACCCTTTCTTTCTAAAATGATCTGCCGAAATTGTTGCCAACCTTATTGCTAGTTTGTTCAACCTCTCTTTCGTGTCATCTGAGATTCCCAAAGATTGGAGAGCAACTGCGATCATCCCCCTCTTCAAAGGGGGGGACACTCTTGACCCAAACTGCTACAGACCTATATCTATCCTACCCTGCCTTTCTAAGGTCTTTGAAAGAAATGTCAAACAGATTACCGACCACTTCGAATCCCACCATACCTTCTCCGCTATTCAATCTGGTTTCAGAGCTGGTCATGGGTGCACCTCAGCAACACTCAAGGTCCTAAACGATATCTTAACCGCCATCGATAAGAAACAATACTGTGCAGCCATATTCATTGACCTGGCCAAGGCTTTCAATCACCACATCCTCATTGGCAGACTCGACAGCCTTGGTTTCTCAAATGATTGCCTCGCCTGGTTCACCAACTACTTCTCTGATAGAGTTCAGTGTGTCAAATCAGAGGGGACAACAGGTGTCCGGGACTCTGGCAGTCTTTATGGGGTTGCCACAGGGTTCAATTCTTCCAGTATACAGTATACATCAATGATGTCGCTCTTGCTGCTGGTGAGTCTCTGATCCACCTTTACGCAGATGACACCATTCTGTATACTTCTGTCCCTTCTTTGGACACTGTGTTAACAACTCTCCAGACGAGCTTCAATGCCATACAACTCTCCTTCCGTGGCCTGCAATTGCTCTTACATACATGCACCCCAAAACAAAATGCTTGCTCTTCAAAAGATCGCTGCCTGCACGTCCAACTTCACTACTCTGGACGTTTCTGACTTAGAATATGTCTGGTTAGACTGTAAACTCTCCTTCCAGACTCACATCAAATATCTCCAATCAAAAGTTATATCTAGAATTTGCTTCCTATTTTGCAACAAAGCATCCATCACTCATGCTGCCAAACATACTCTCGTAAAACTGACCATCCTACCGATCCTCGACTTCGGCGATGACATTTACAAAATAGCCTCCAATACCCTACTCAATAAATTGGATGCAGTCTATCACAGTGCCATCCATTTTGTCAAAGCCCCATATACTACCCAGCACTGCGACCTGTGTGCTCTCGTTTGCTGGCCCTCGCCTCATACTTATCGCCAAACCCACTGGCTCCAGGTCATCTACAAGACCCTGCTAGGTAAAGTCCCCCCTTATCTCAGCTCGCTGGTCACCATAGCAGCACCCATATGTAGAACACGCTCTAGCAGGTATATCTCTCTGGTCACCCCCGAAACCATTTCTTCCTTTGTCCGCATCTCCTTCCAGTACTCTGCTGCCAATGACTGGAACTAACTACAAAAATCTCTGAAACTGGAAACACTTATCTCCCTCACTAGCTTTAAGCACCAGCTGTGCTCACAGATTACTGCACCTGTACATAGCCCATCTATAATTTAGCCCAAACAACTACCTCTCCCCCTACTGTATTTATTTATTTATTTTGCTCCTTTGCACCCCATTATTTCTATCTCTACCTTGCACATTCTTCCACTGCAAATCTACCATTCCAGTGTTTTACTTGCTATATTGTATTTACTACGCCACCATGGCCTTTTTTTTGCCTTTACCGCCCTTATCTCACCTTATTTGCTCACATTGTATATAGACTTATTTTCCTACTGTATTATTGACTGTATGCTTGTTTTACTCCATGTGTAACTTTGTGTTGTTGTATGTGTCGAACTGCTTTGCTTTATCTTGGCCAGGTCGCAATTGTAAATGAGAACTTGTTCTCAACTTGCCTACCTGGTTAAATAAAGGTGAAATATATATATTTTTTAAATAAATATCTTGATGACAGATTTATATTGATAATATAATGTAATTAATAGCATTTAATTTCAATGCTTTGTAATGTTTGATACATTATAAAACGTATAGTAAACTGTTGAAAGTGTAAAATACAGCCTTCATCAGAAGATATGTATTTACACAGAGTGGTCCTTCAAGGATATCTCTCAAAGGATGTCTCAGTAGGGACGTCAAACGTTCAGGATGCTGCACATACATTATGGAGGCTCTTGTCTAAAAGCACCCGGTTAAATAGTGTTTGACAGCAATTTTTACTCTCTAAATGGTTAAATTAGTTCAAAACAGTTGCAATATTTTTTGAGTGGGCAACATTTACTATCATCTTAAATTTACATGTTGAATACTTTTCCCATATTAAATTATTGTATATTGTGATCATTTCCTGAATGTGGATAGTTTGTGTTACTAACTTACACAACCTTGCATTTTCACCCCATGAAATGTAATGGAATTACACATCCTTCTTTACCGCAGATTGGTGACGTTAAGTATAAAAGTTTATAGTCATCACGATGGCATTAAGCTTGATTGCTTAAAACAGAACAATACATTTGGTTTTGTACCCTTGATTTTGTTACATGCTGGGGTGAGCAGGTCTTAGAACTCTGAGTTAATGAAGTTGCATGGGGAATACAGGGCGGTCTCTATAGTAGTTAGCTGGCCAAACACCAATACATGGATTTTACAGTCAAACTATCACTTAAATAGCAGCCAACTGTTGTCACTGTTGATATCCTATGCAGCGTCGTGATTAATTTACGCTAACTAACAGAAAAGGTGGTCTGTTCCCCTTTCCGTGATGGCGGCCTCCCGAAATCAACATCTGACATTCCAAAATATATACTGTAGATATAAGCTACAAGTACTCGTCTAACCAACCATGTATAGGTTATTCCAAGTTTCTGTGTGGCCTTTGAATAGTGTTGGTTTAAACAGCTCTTCACCCCAGACGTTTGCCCCCTGTTCTTTTCAGCGTGATATCGTTCCCCCAAAGGGTGCACGTATTGTTTTTTGCCCTAGCACTACACAACTGATTCAAATAATCAACTAACCATCAAGGTATGATCATTTGAGTCATCGGTGTAGTGTTAGGGCAAAAACCAAAACATGCACCCATTGGGGTCCTGAGAACCGAGTTTGAGAAATGCTGAGCTAGCCGTTTCTACAAATTGTCTTCTAACCAGTGATGTATACATTATTCCCAGATTCCGTGTGGTTTTTGAGCTGTGTTACATTTAACAGGACGTGCAACCTCATCTCCCCCTCTCCCCCTCTCGCGCAATGGATTTCAACGTGATATCGATATGAGTGATTGACAAATAAGTGTTGTGTTTCTCTTTCAGTTTTGGCGACCCCCAAATCACAATGCCTCACTCCAAAATGTAGCTGACTGTCTTCTGCAGGTTGTTCTCTAACCATTATTTTGTTTCAACAGCACACCAGCTGATTTCCCCCTAAACGATATCAGTGATGTATTGCCACTTGTCAAAACACCAGGGTTTTTGGTGCGTGTGCAGATTAAAAGGTGCTTGTTTAAAAAAATAAAAGTAATATGATAAGTATTGTTGCACATGTATGTGTAGATAGTACATTTTATGGTTAGGTTTTCTATATATCACAAACTGTTTCTGCATATTGGTTATTAATTTGGAAATGTTAAAGCTGTGCTTTGACATTGGGCTATTTATCAACAGGAAGCAGTAACAGCATAATTTTACACTTAAGTTTTAGGAATATAAATAACTTTCAACACTAATTTCCAATGGTATTGTACTTAAATGGATTAAAAAGTGCTGAATGAGTCCAATAATGTGCTGCGATTTATTTATTTGCCCTGCCTAGTCTCAGCCACCCAGAGATTACAACTATTGTAACTATGACATTATTGTTTGTGTTGAAATACACTGCAGTTCCATTATTGAAACCACAGTAGAGGTTCTAACCACATGATTATTTTTCTGTCCAGTTTTCCAAGGCCACTCGGTAGGTTTGTCTGCGTTTCTGCCTGCATGGCACAGAAAAACCCACATTTAAAAGTGAAATCCCACCGATCCACACGAAGGTCCACTCGCCGCTGTCCGTGCAGCCAACCATATCATTTCTCATTAGTGTTTGGGAGTACATGGTACATTTTTTTACTCTCTTTTCCCACAAAATACCTCAACACGATAATTCAGACCTTGTAGTGCTGCAGACTCTTTGGAGTTCCACTCTGAAATTGAAATTAAATCCCTCTAGCGGAAAACTGGTCAAAAACACGATTGTGTCTGGAATCTTTATGGTCGTTCATGCAATATGAATGAGTGTTTCACCATTACCTGGTGATCTAAGATTTGTTATAATGATATTAGACTTACTCGGCTCACGCTTTTTAAATTACAGCACCCTTGTTGCTGGTATGGAATACAATCATACTGCCTAATACATAAAGGGTGTAGTGGCACTGTCACTTTAATCTAAATGACGGCAGAGTGCCTCAGGAATCGCATGCAAATTTCAAGATAATGCATGCATTCATCCATATTAGCGAATTAGCATAAAATGATGTCATTATGCATATTTCTATGATCTCACATGAGGTACCAATTATGGAACATTAGGTACAGAACGTCATACACAAACAAGGTGAAAGTTTGAATGGTTATTGAATGTTTCACTTTCGTAGCCTGACAATAGAAAACAAACTACAGTTTGATACTTCTCTGTTTGCTATGCTGTCATGGACTACTCATCCGAGGCTTTCTTATCCCCCCGAGCTTTTCAAACACTGCCATGTTTACCAGCTTAGGATGCCACTGTGCTGACAAATTTGTGTACAAAGAATTTTAAATGGAATGACATATGTCACCACCTCAGTTTCCACTTTTATATTGGAGAGCCACACTAATAGGGATGCTAGAGGGGCCTTCTGAGACAAGGTGTCAGCTGAGCACTAACTCAGCGCCAACATTTGTTTGACACTAGGCTCAAAGGTTCGCTAGCAACGGTAGTACTAATACTTTAACGTTCAGTCATGAATGAAGTCTATTGGGCTTTACTTACACAGATGTGAAGACTTTTGTAAGTGCACATTTTGTTATTTTCTGAATGGTTGTGTACAAAATTAGATTTGAGTTATGATGACTGTATTTTGAGTCATGACTGTTTTCCTTGAATTAGATTAGGAACAACTCAAAGCTCATTTGTGCAAATCACCAGTTCCTAACCACTTACTTGCAATCTGAAGTAATTGCCTATACATTGAAATGCTTACATAAGACAGACACTGTACATGTTGATGACACACAATACTACATTTTAGTTCAACCATAAGAAAGAAAAATAATTTAATTAAATACCATTCATTTTCAATTAGATGTCATAGTAGCGATAGTTCCAAGTCCCAATATAATATTTGTGACTTTGGCAGAAGCAGTGTTTATTGTGAATGTCTGTCTTTTCTAATGTATTGTAATGTGGAAAATGGAGTCTGTGTGTGACAGAATTAACTGTGATTGGTGTAAGAGTGACAATCATATCGACAAGGGCTTCAGAGTTTAATTGAAACGAAATGTTAGAAATTCACGCACTCGGTACTGCTTTTGGCAGAATTGATGTCAGAAGCATGTCCCCACTAAGTTCCACAGGAATGCTCTCGGTGATGTGCGCTGAATACATGGTGTGAAATAAGTCAAGTCTATTTTTTCTACGTTTTTCAAAAAAAGTTACTTTCTATTCAAGGGGGCAGATTCTCTGATACCCGTCTGGGATAAGCTCTCTCCAACTGTAACATTTCAGTTGCATCTCGCACCTGCACTTATCTGTCCATCAAACATGTAAACAACTATCATACATGTTCCACAGCAAGCTACTCTATCCAAACCAATTGGTGGAGTAAATGATTGAGCTATATGTAAAAACTATGTTTATTTAACAGGGTAAAAAAATGAATGAAACTATATGAACCTTTATTTTTGGGGGGGCTGCGAACGGTTCAGAACTTTTATTTATTTTATTTATTTAACCTTTATTTAACTAGGCAAGTCAAATTCTTATTTACAATGGTGGCCTACACCTGCCAAACCCAGACGACGGTGGGCCAATTGTGCACCGCCCTATCACGGCCGGTTGTGATACAGCCTGGATTCGAACCAGGGTGTCTGTAGTGACGCCTCAAGCACTGAGATGCAGTGCCACTCTGCGCTGGTCGGTACACTGGAACGGAAATAAATAAATAGGGGTTCTGCGCAGAACAGAGCGATTGGAAAAAAATTCTGGTTCCAACCCCTGGTACAAACGAATGCTATTTTGAGACTATATGAATCGTGGACTGACAGGAAATGAAAACGTGTATTTTGAATAAAATGCCCTGGTTATGCTTTACATTAAGTTGCCCTTATTACTATGTAACTACACAGTATTAACTGTGGTAACAACATAGTAGTTATATAGGTATTTCTATGTAATGACTTGATAATAGGGTTGCAGTTATTACACAATAGCGGACATGGATTAGGATGGTGGACCAAATGTAGTTATACCACAGATTGTGCTAATTTATTGGCACATTGAACCATGTTGCATCCGTAGTGTAAGAACTCTGTGGGTAGTGAATTCCTCCACCTTTATGCACCTTCGCCATTGGAACAAGGACCGTGTAATTCCACATCCACTTGCTGAAGGTTAATCCACATGTGTAATTACTGATGTTATTACACATTCTCCAATAATGTTTTGTAATTACATGTTTGAAAGTTACCTGTGAATTACCATGTCAATACCTCAAACCAAAATGTGTATACTGATACAGCCCTTACAAAAACATACGATGGTATTACTATGGTACCATGGTACTGGTATTTTTGTATTTTTTTTATTAAACCTTTATTAAACCAGGCAAGTCAGTTAAGAACAAATTCTTATTTTCAATGACGGCCTAGGATCAGTGGGTTAACTGCCTTTTCAGGGGCAGAACGACAGATTTGTACCTTGTCAGCTCGGGGGTTTGAACTTGCAACCTTCCGGTTACTAGTCCAACGCTCTAACCACTACTTTCACTTATACCACAGTATATTCTGAATCATGGAAATGTATCATGATTTTAGCCTTGAAGTATGATGGTACTACCATGGTACTGCCATTACACCTAAATATTACCATGATATGGCATCATTTATAACATGGTATAGATCTGAATCATGGAAATGTACAATGGCAGTATTCAAAATGGCACCGGAGGAGATGGCCGCCATTTTACGGTCTCCTAACCAATTGTGCTATTATGTGTTTTTTTTCCGCAATATTTCTTAATGATTTTGTACATAATGTTTCTGCAACCGTATCTTAAGGAAGAAAAGAGCTTCTGGATATCAGGACAGCGATCACTCACCTTGGATTAAACAAAGATTTCTTCAACAACAACAACAGCAGCAAACAGGACTCACACAATAATCTCCAAACACACCACAGGGCAGACATCCCAATTATTTGCAAAAGGAAGGGACGCAGAGGACGAAGAGCCGGATGCCTCGTCCGGACCCGCAGAAGACAACTAGGAAAGCTGTCGTTACAGTCAATATTACTCGCCAAGGTGCAATCATTGGACAATAAACTAGACTAGGTAAGATCAAGAATATCCTACTAACGGGACATCAAAAACTGTAATATCCTATGCGTCACGGAATCGTGGCTGAATGACGACATGGATATTCAGCTAACGGGATACACGCTGCACCGGCAGGATAGAACAGCACACTCTGGTAAGACGGGGGGGGGGGGGGTCTGTGCATATTTGTAAAGAACAGCTGGTGCACGAAGTCTAAGGAAGTCTCTAGATCTTGCTCACCTGAAGTTGAGTATATTGTGATAAACTGCAGGCCACACTACTTGCCTAGAGAGTTCTCAGTTATACTTTTCATGGCTGTTTATTTACCACCACAGACAGATGCTGGCACTAAGCCAGCACTCAGTCAGCTGTATAAGGAAATAAGCAAACAGGAAACCACTCACCCAGAGGCGGCACTCCTAGTGGCCGGAAACGTTAATGCAGGGAAACTTAAATCAGTTCTACCAAATCTATATCAACATATCAACAAATTCGAGATCACCTGTACTCCACACACAGAGACGCGTGCAAAGCTCTCTCTCGCCCTCCATTTGGTAAATCCGACCACAACTCTATCCTCCTTATTCCTGCATACAAGCAAAAATTAAAGCAGGAAGCACGAGTGACTCGGTCTATAAAAAAATGGTCAGATGAAGCAGATGCTAAACTACAGGACTGCTTTGTTATCACAGACTGGAACATGTTCCGGGATTCTTCCGATGACATTGAGGAATACACCACATCAGTCACTGGCTTTATCAATAAGTGCATTAAGGACGTCGTCCCCACAGTGACTGTACGTACATACCCCAACCAGAAGCCATGGATTACAGGCAACATTCGCACTGAGCTAAAGGGTAGAGCTGCCGCTTTCAAGGTGCGGGACTCTAACCCGGAAACTTACAAGAAATCCCGCTATGCCCTCCATCAAACAGGCAAAGCGTCAATACAGGGCTAAGATTGAATCATACTACACCGGCTCCGACGCTCGTGGGGTTTGCAGGGCTTGCAAACTATTACAGACTACAAAGGGAAGCACAGCCGCGAGCTGTCCAGTGACACGGGCCTTCCAGAGCCTTCCAGATGAGCTAAATCACTTCTATGCTCACTTCGAGGCAAGCAACACTGAGGCATGCATCAGAGCATCAGCTGTTCCGGACGACTGTGATCACGCTCTCCGTAGCCGACGTGAGTAAGACTTTAAAACAGGTCAACATACACAAGGCTGCAGGGCCAGACGGATTACTAGGACGTGTTCTCCGGGCATGTGCTAACCAACTGGCAGGTGTCTTCACTGACATTTTCAAAATGTCCCTGATTGAGTCTGTAATACCAACATGCTTCAAGCAGACCACCATAGTCCCTGTGCCCAAGAACACAAAGGCAACATTCCTAAATGACTAGAGACCCATAGCACTCACATCCGTAGCCGTGAAGTGCTTTGAAAGGCTGGTAATGGCTCACATCAACACCATTATCCAAGAAACACTAGACCCACTCCAATTTGCATACCGCACAAACAGATCCATAGATGATGCAATCTCTATTGCACTCCACACTGCCCTTTCCCACCTGGACAAAAGGAACACATATGTGAGAATGCCGTTCATTGACTACAGCTTAGATTTCAAAGCTCATCACCAAGCTAAGGATCCTGGGACTAAACACCTCTCTCTGCAACTGGATCCTGGACTTCCTGACATGCCACCCCCAGGTGGTGAGGGTAGGTAGCAACACATCTGCCACGCTGATCCTCAACACTGGAGCTCCCCAGGGGTGCGTGCTCAGTCCCCTCCTGTACTCCCTGTTCACCCACGACTGCATGGCCAGGTACGACTCCAACACCATCATTAAGTTTGCTGACGTGTGTGTCTTCACTGTTGATCACCTGATCGACGACGAGACTATAGGGAGGAGGTCAGAGACCTGGCCGGGTGGTGCCAGAATAACAACCTATCCCTCAACGTAACCAAGACTAAGGAGATGATTGTGGACGACAGGAAAAGGATCACCGAGCACGTCCCCATTCTCATGGACGGGGCTGTAGTGGAGCAGGTTGAGAGCTTCAAATTCCTTGGTGTCCACATCAACAACAAACTAGAATGGTCCAAACACACCAAGACAGTCGTGAAGAGGGCACGACAAAGCCTATTCCCCCTCAGGAAACTAAAAAGATTTGGCATGGGTCCTGAGATCCTCAACAGGTTCTACAGCTGCAACATCGAGAGCATCCTGACCGGTTGCATCACTGCCTGGTACGGCAATGGCTCGACCTCCGACCACAAGGCACTTCAGAGGGCAGTGCGTACGGCCCAGTACATCACTGGGGCAAAGCTGCCTGCCATCCAGGAACTCTACACCAGGCGGTGTCAGAGGAAGACCCTAAAAATGGTCGAAGACCCCAGCCACCCCAGTCATAGACTGTTCTCTCTACTACTGCATGGCAAGCGGTACCGGAGTGCCAAGTCTAGGAGAAAAAGGCTTCTCAACAGTTTTTACCCCCAAGCCATAAGACTCCTGAACAGGTAACCAAATGGTTACACGGACTATTTGCATTGTGTGCCCCCCCAACCCCTCTTTTACGCTGCTGCTACTCTCTGTTTATCTTATATGCATAGTCACTTTAATTATACATTCATGTACATACTACCTAAATTGGACCGACCAACCAGTGCTCCGGCACATTGGCTAACCGGGCTATCTGCATTGTGTCCCACCACCCGCCAACCCCTCTTTTTACACTTCTGCTACTCTCTGTTCATCATATACAGTGGGGAGAACAAGTATTTGATACACTGCCGATTTTGCAGGTTTTCCAACTTACAAGGCATGTAGAGGTCTGTAATTTTTATCATAGATACACTTCAACTGTGAGAGACGGAATCTAAAACAAAAATCCAGAAAATCACATTGTATGATTTTTAAGTAATTAATTGGCAGCCGCTCGCTCTAGTGGTTGCTTCATGCGCTCTCACTCTACTGTAAGAGTGGCTCTCGTGCTATCCTGCCTAGTCAGTGAGTCAGAGTCAGTTGATTGAGAGTCTGTGAATGAGAGCCTGTTGGAGAGTTGCAGTGATGAGTTGCAGCGATGAGACAAGTTCATAATTGGATGTGACGAAATTGCGGAGAAAAGGGCATAGAAGCTAACGTTGGCTAAAGTTACCATTAGAGAGTCATATTTACTGCCGCTGTTTACCCGCTCTTCATTGAATTTCTTCACTTTGACTTGAGGAGCATCAGCGAAACGGGACTTGTCTCTTTTGAATGTCAGCCATTACATTGAGCCGCATGGCAGAGTTGACTCTTTTCCGGCTTACAGACTGGCTGTCAGTCGACAAGTCATCGATGTGCTGTCCATTTATTTCGCGCGTTTGTTCCAGAAAAACACTGGTTCCAACTTGCGCAATGTGACTACAAAATATCTCAAAAGTTACCTGTAAACTTTGCCAAAACATTTCAAACTACTTTTGTAATACAACTTTAGGTATTTTTTAACGTAAATAATAGATAAAATTGAAGACGGGGTGATCTGTGTTCAATACAGGAGGAAAACCAACTGTAGCTAGCTTTCTGGTCATGCGCCTCTATCTAACAGTACACTTGAAGTTACCCTCGTTCTAAACAGTGCATTACACAAAGGAAAAAACTCAACCATTTTCTAACGACTGGTGACATCTAGTGGAAGCGATGGGAACTGCAAGAATGTCCCTTAGAAAAAGAAAAAAAAAATCTAAATGGTTTGTCCTCGGGGTTTCGCCTGCTAAATAAGTTCTGTTATACTCACAGACATGATTCAAACAGTTTTAGAAACTTCAGAGTGTTTTCCATCCACATCTTCTAATAATATGCATATATGATCTTCTGGGGATGAGTAGTAGGCAGTTGAATTTGGGCATGCATTTCATCCGGACGTGAAAATACTGCCTACTGTCACCAAGAAGTTAAAGATGGATAAGCCATGCAAATTTGCATTATTCAGAATATCTAGAGATAGAAGTTCCACTACCAAAATTAATAAAAAGGGTGAAACTGGGCATCCCTGTTGTACACTTCTGTTGATACTGAATATTTTGGATTTATTAAGGTTTAGTATCACATAGCCATTTTCAATGCAATCTTGAAACATACTAATAATAGGGTATTCTAGTAACTCCCAAAACTACCTATAGACTGATTTCCCTTTTTTCATTGAATTCAGAGTCTCTAATTTCCTCAATTACAGGGACATAATTCTGAATGTGGCAAATGTAGCTTTCACAAGCATCTTCCTGAAATTGTGAGTTGTAAAGGTTTTCATAAAAGGAATTAACAAATGTTGATATTGTAATGGGATCCTACCCATCTCCTCCAGCGGGATCCGGTGCCAGTGCTCTGCGCATCACGCCTCCGAGGTAATACGATGGAGCGGCGGCGGGGTGTCAGCGATTTCTGCTACAACTAGAGCTCTACCTGGCCACTGTTCGGCCTGCTCCCTCGGACGAGGAGAGCGTGAGTGTCCTTGTATCCTGCCTGATGGGTAGGGCCCTGGAGTGGGCCAACACCGTTTGGAACGGACCCGACTCAGCGAGGGGCCACTACCTGGAGTTCACCCGCCGTTTCCGGGCTGTGTTCGATCATCCTCCGGAGGGCCGAGCGGCGGGTGAGAGGTTGTTCCATCTCCGGCAGGGGACGAGGAGCGCGCAGGACTTTGTGTTGGATTTCCGGACTTTGGCCGCTGGAGTTGGGTTGAACGACAGGGCCCTGATAGACCATTATAGGTGTAGCCTAAGAGAGGACGTCCACAGGGAGTTGGCTTGTCGAGACACTACACTCAGCTTGGATGAGCTGATCGACATGTCTATCCGGCTAGACCATCTGCTGGCTGCTCGCGGATCTTCTGAAAGGGTCCTGTCAGTTCCACCACCTGCACCCCCCCCCCCCCGCTCCAATCCCGATGGAGCTAGGAGGGGCTGCGTCTAGGGAGACCGGAGGAGGAGGCTCCTCCTGTACCCATTGTGGCTGGAGAAGGCACACTTCCGGTCGGTGCTGGAGGAGTCCATCTGGGAGTCGAGAGGGCAGGCGGAACACTCCTCGGTCACCCCAGGTGAGTCAGCACCACACTCTCCCAGAGCTTCCTGTTGGACACATGTTTTTGTTAATCTGTTTCCTTAAGTTTTCCCCCTCTCTCCAGCATAAGGCGCTAGTCGATTCAGGCGCAGCAGGGAATTTTATAGATCGCGGACTCGCTCAGAGGTTGAGGATTCCGTTAGTTAAGGTAGACCCCCCCCTTCCCCGTGCACTCCTTACATAGTCGACCGTTAGGGTCAGGCCTGGTCAGGGAGGCCACGATTCCTCTGGAGATGATTACGCAGGGGGATCATAAGGAACGGATTAGTCTGTTCCTTATCGATTCACCTGCATTTCCGGTGGTACTAGGGATTCCCTGGCTGGCTATTCACAATCCTAAACTTTCGTGGAGACAGGGAGCTCTCCAGGGGTGGTCTGATGAGTGTTCAGGCAGGTGTTTAGGAGTTTCCATCGGTGCGACAATGGTGGAGAGTTCAGACCAGGTTTCTACCGTGTGCATTCCTGCTGAGTATGCCGATTTGGCTATCGCCTTACTGAAGGCGACCCTATTACCACCCCATCGACAGGGGGATTGCGGGATAAACCTCCAGGTAAACGCTGCACTCCCCATGAGTCATGTGTATCCGTTGTCCCAGGAGGAGACGTTGGCTATGGAGACATATGTCATGGAGGCTCTGGTACAGGGGTACATTCGGCCCGCCATGTCACCCGTCTCCTCGAGTTTCTTTTTCGTGAAGAAAAAGGAGGGTGGTTTGCGTCCGTATATTGATTATCGAGGTCTAACTTCCATCATTGTGGGTTTTAGTTACCCACTACCTCTCATCGCTATGGCTATCTTTCAATCCTTTGTTAATGAGATTCTCAGAGACCTGCACGGACAGGGTGTAGTGGTGTATATTGACGACATCTTGATCTACTCCGCTACACGCGCCGAGCATGTGTCTCTGGTGCGCAAGTTTCTTGGGCGACTGCTGGAGCATGACCTGTATGTGAAGGCAGAGAAATGTGAAATGTGAACATTTCCTTCCTGGGTTATCGCATTTCCACCTCGGGGGTGGTAATGGAGGGGGATCGCGTCAAGGCCGTGCGTAATTGGCCACCATGGTAAAGGAGGTGCAGCGGTTCTTAGGGTTTGCCAATTACTACCGGAGGTTTATCCGGGGCTTTGGCCAGGTGGCGGCCCCTATTACCTCACTGCTGAAGGGGGAGCCGGTGCGTTTGCAGTGGTCAGCAGAGGTGGACGGAGCGTTCCGCCGTTTGAAGGTGCTATTCACCGAAGCACCAGTGTTGGCGCATCCGGACCCTTCTTTGGCATTTATAGTTGAGGTGGACGCATCCGAGGCTGGGGTTGGAGCTGTGCTCTCCCAGTGCTCGGGTACGCCACCGAAGCTCCGCTCCTGTGCTTTTTTTCCGAAGAAGCTCGGGCCAGCGGAGCAGAATTATGATGTGGATGATAGGGAGTTGTTGGCCATGGTTAAGGCTCTGAAGGTGTGTTGACACTGGCTTGAGGGGGCTAAGCACCCTTTTCTCATCTGAACTGACCATCGTAACCTGGAGTATATCCGATCAGCTAGGAGACTGAATCCTAGTCAGGCAAGGTGGGCCATGTATTTCACCCGATTTCGTTTTACGATCTCGTATCGACCAGGTTCCCTCAATACTAAGGCCGACGCGCTGTCCCGCCTATACGACACTGATGACCGGTCCATCGATCCTACTCCCATGTTTCCGGCTGCCAAGCTGGTAGCACCGGTAGTATGAGAGGTGGACACGGACATCGAGCGGGCACAGTGCCCGGAGGGTCGTAGGTACGTGCCGCTCGCTGTTCGTGATCAATTGATTTGATGGGCACATTAAAGCGTTTTCCCGTTCATTTCGCTCTCTGCATCTGACTCCTCACTCATTTCACTCACCCGGCGTTACAGTATATCCTGGAAAATTCTGGTAAATTGGGCAAAAGGGGTCTTATTTAGAGCATGCAAGTTATGTCCATACTCATTAAAGATGATGAGTTTAACAGTTACTATGACCCATCTGCCATCCTGTGAAGATGTGGATTCTAGAATATCGCCTTTAAACTTGTGGATTAGCGTCAAAACACCAGCCGAACAGTTTAATCCGTGACTGAAATAGGCCATGTCTCCCCAGTGTGACTTCCAAAACTTCAAGTCACTTTCACACTAATGAGTTTCCTGAACAAAGACAAAATATCTGTTGATGCGTTTACAATATAAAAGTAAGGCTTTCCTTTTTGTAAGATCTCTCAAACCCCTAGAATTTAGGCTAACGATATTGAGTGAGTTGACAACAAATTCCTGCATTACAAAATAAAGAGACACAAACTGGACAACATATGTAGTAATGTGAAGAATAAAACAAACAGTAAACCTTGAGAGGGTTACTCCGACGGAAAACTACGCTCAGTTGAGGTAGCGGTAGTTAACAGTATAACAAATCACTTAAAAAGAAAATTTGGTTGGCAAGTGTTCATAAATTGTAGTCAAACGGTAAATGTACTTGTGACAGTACAGTAAATATACTCTTGGCAGTACTCACAATTGTGGTTCATGTCATCAGAGTTAACCAGTAATCTTTCTTCCTTCGATGAACGCGTGACAGCCCTTGAACCCTGCCTTCTTTCCCTCTTGTTGTGCTTTCTGTATAAGCGGCCACAGTTTCTCCGTGGCTGTCTGATCCTGCGGCATCAGAGCCTCTTTGATCCTGAGCTTCTTCTCATCCAGAAACTTGTTCCCCTTGGCCATTTTCCAGACGATGTCCCTATAGTGGCGATTAGTGAAGCGTAGGATGACATTGCGAGGGGCTCCATCAGATCTTCGTTTCCCAAGTTGATGTACCATGTCAATCACGCCTCTTAGCTTGTCTTTGATGCACGGAGCCACCTTTCCCAGGATATTGATGACTGATTCCCTAATGTCCTCTCTCTCTACCTCTATTACACCTTGGATTTTCAGATTCCACCTGCGAGAGTACTGTTGAAGTTCATCTACATTCTCACGCAGCTCATTATTTTGCGATTGCAGTTTCTTCAGCTCGTTCTCTAGGAATGCTATATTTTCCTTGTTCTCGCTCACAACTGTGTGAAGCTGACAGACAGTCTCTGACAAATGATCAATCTTCTTTGATGTTTCTTCGGTAGCCACCTCTATGATGGACACTTTGGAGAATGTAGCGTCTTGTTTTGTAGTCAGTGTCTGGATTGCAAAGAAAAGTTCAGACATGGAAATGTCCTCTTCCACTTTTTTCTCCACTATATTTTTAATTGGGGTTTGAGGTAAAGAGGTTGCAAGGATCTCATCCTGGTCCGTCTTGTTCTTTCTCTTGCTTGAGCTAGTGGCATCTTGTGTATCCATGCTGCTCTGGCTCTCGTCGTAGCTGGCATGCCTGCCGTGTTCTGTGAGGCTTGGATATTCCATCTTCTGTTGTCTTTCTGTCGTGTTCTTCCCATTCAATTTGACAAAAAATGTACTCTAAACTTGCTATATGTAGCTAAAACAAGTTATAGTTAGTTTCTTGCTACATTGAGAGTGTTAGGTTCTAAATAAAGAGAGTAAAAACTTGTGGATGACTAGTAATGCTCAAATCAAGTTTATTCACCCAATGGGTGAGACAGTTGAACAGACTAAGACATTCACACAAGTACTGGTATTTAAACCTTCTTCCCATGCTAAGTCTCCTCCTTGCACATTTGGACAGCCAATACATCTCTGTTATTGGACAGGACTTTAGTGATGCATGTTCTTTCTCACTTCATCTGACCTGACCTCAGCTAAAATTCTTCACTCCTCCCGAACTCACAGCTATCCTGATGTGTGTACCATGGTAGCTAGTACATTGAAATAAATATGTTTTTTTCGTCACTACCAGCCATGGTAGTGATCAAAAAACATGCTATTTTTTTATTGTACTAGCTACCATGTTACATCTTTGTAAGGGAGGGTGGTAAATGCTAGCTAGTGTTAACCCATGGATGACAAATCTAGATAGCTAAGCCCTGGCACAATCTCAACATGTTTTCCAATTCGGTCAATAAACGTTACAAAATCGTCAAACTCATGACACATTTAATTAACAATGTTATTTCACTATTTTGAGACTTACATTGCACTTTTGCACATTACAAACCTTTAGGTTTGTTGGGTTGGGTTGTTGGCTAGGTTAGGTTGTGTTTCGGAGGATGCATGGCTCTCGACCTTCGCCTCTCCCGAGTCCGTACGGGAGTTGCAGCGATGAGACAAGACTGTAACTACTACCAATTGGATACCATGAAATCGGGGGGTAAAATATATCTCTTTTTTTTTTAAAGAGCGTCTGCTAAATGACAAAAATGACTATATGTAAATATCTATTGTTGCCTCTTACAAGCCAAATTGTAAACATCAGATGTGATAATTAAGTTTACTTGGTACTCAGAATGGCACTGCAATGGGATAGCTGCCGTTTTACAGGCTCCTGACCAATTCTGCTATTTTTTTCTGATCTTAACTTATTTTGTACATAATGTTTCCGGCCATCGTTTTCTATGACCGAAAAGAGTTTCTGGACATCAGAACAGAGATCACTAACCTCGATTTGGATGAAGATTCATACTTCAATGAGTTGGCGGTGCTGGACATACTGCTCACCCCGGACCAGGCCTAAATCCCAAAGACTTGGAAAAGGAAAAGACAACGTAAGAGATGCCTACATACTGGCACCCTGATGAAACTACTTTGCAGAGTAAATAGTCCTCTCTCTACCCTGCGTTCTATTGGCAAACATAAAATCACTGGAGATTAAACTGGATGAGCTCCCTTCAATAGTATCCAATCAATAGGACCTATGTTTCTCAGAGTCGTGGCTGAACAAGGACATGGATAATATACATCTAGTTGATTTTTCTATTCATCATCAAGACCATACAGCAGCTTGGAGTATGGTTAGGGAGAGGGGTATGTCTGTTAACAACAGCTGGTGCTCGCTCTGTAATATTATAAGGAAGTCTTGTAGTTCTGTTCGCTGGATTTAGAATATCGCATGATAAGCTGTAGACCATACTATTTACCAAGAGGGTTTTCATCTATATTTTTCATAGCAGTCTATTTATCCCCACAAACTGATGCTGGCATTAAGATTGCACTCAACGAACTGTATAGGGCCATAAGCAAACAAACAAATAAATGCTCATCCATTTCTACCAGCATGTCAACTGTGCAACTAGAGGAGACAAAATGTAGATCACCTTTACTCCACACACAGAAATGCATACTAAGCTCTCCCTCACCCTCCATTTCCCCAAAACTCTATCCCCCTGATTCCTGCATAAAAGCAAATACTCAAACAGGAAGTGCCATTAACGCCCTCAATACAGAAGTGGTCAGATGAAGAAGATGCTAAGCTACAGGACTGTTTCGTTGGCACAGACTGGAATATGTTTCGACATTCATCCAATGGCATTGAGGAGTTTACCACATCTATCACCAGCTTAAGTAATAGGTGCATGGACAACATCATTCCCACAGTGACCGTACGTACATATTGTCACGCCCTGACCATAGAGAGCTGTTTATTCTCTGTTGGTTGGGGCGTGATAGTGACTAGGGTGGGTCATCTAGGTGATTAATGGTTTATGTTGGCCTGGTATGGTTCCCAATCAGAGACAGCTGTTTATCGTTGTCTCTGATTGGGGATCATATTTAGGTAGCCATTTCCCCATTGTGATTTGTGGGATCTTGAATATGTATAGTTGCCTAGTAGCACTGTTAGCGTCACGTTTTGTTTGTGCTTTATTGTTTTGTTTGGTGAGTTTCGATTTATTAAAATATGTGGAACTCTATGCACGCTGTGCCTTGGTCTGATCATTATGACGAACATGACACATATCCCAACCCGAAGCCATGGATTATAGGAAACTTCCACACTGAGCTAAAGGCTAGAGATGCCACTTTCAAGGAGCGGAACAATCCAACTACACCGGCTCTGATGCTCATCGGATGTGTCAGGGCTTGCAAATTATCACGGATTACAAAGGGAAACCCAGCCACAAGCTTCCCAGTGACGTAAACCTACCAGACGAGCTAAATGCCTTCTATGCTCGCTTCGAGGCAAGCAACACTGAACCATGCATAAAAGCACCAGCTGTTCCAGACGACTGTATGATCACGCTCTCCATAGCTGATTTGAGTAAGCTTTAAACAGGTTAACATTCACAAGGTTACAGAGCTAAACGGATTACCAGGATGCGTACTCAGAGCATGCTCTGACCAATTGGCAAGTATCTTTTCAACCTCTCCCTGACCCCATTTGTAATACCTACATGTTTCAAGCAAAGCACCATAGCATGCCCAAGCACACCAAGGTAACCTGTCTAAATGACTTTGAAATGCTTTGAAACAGCCTAGACCCACTCCAATTCGTATACCGCCCAAACAGATCCACAGATGACACAATCTCTAATGCACTCCACAATGTCCTCTCCCACCTGGACAAGAGGAACACCTATGCGAGAGTGCTGTTCATTGACTACAGTTCAGCACCATTGTGTCCTCCAAGCTCATCACTAAGCTAAGGAAAACACATCCGCAACACTGACCCTCAATACGGTGGGCCCTCAGAGGTGCATGCTTAGTCCCCTCCTGTACTCCCTGTTCACCCATGACCGCGTGGTCAGGCATGACTCCAACACCATCAGCCTATAGGGAGGAGGTCAGAGACCTGGCAATGTGGTGCCAGGAAAACAACCTCTCCCTCAACGTCAGCAAGACAAAGGAACTGATCGTGGACTACAGGGAATGGAGGGCTGACCACGACCCCGTTTACATTAACTGGGCTGTGGTGGAGTGGGTCGAGAGCTTCAAGTTCCTCAGTGTCCACATCACTAAAGATCTAGCATGGTCACATACACCAACACAGTTGTGAAAAGGGCACAACAACGCCTATTCCCCCTCAGAAGGCTAAAACGATTTGGTATGGGCCCTCAGATCCTCAAAAAAGTTTTACAACTGCATCACTGTGAGCATCTTAACAGGCTGCATCATCACTTGGTATGGCAACTGCTTGGCATCCGACTGCAAGGCGCTACAGAGGGTAATGTGTACAGCCCAGTACATCGCTGGGGCCGAGCTCCCTGCCATCCAAGAGGGCCCTAGAAATTGTCAAAGACTCCAGCCACCCAAGTCATAGACTGTTCTCTCTGCTACCGCATGGCAAGCGGTACCGATGCACCAAGTCTGGAACCAACAGGACCCTGAACAGCTTCTACCCCCAAAGCCATGAGACTGATAAATAGTTAAATAGTTAACCAAATAGCTATTCGGACTGCATTGACCCTTTTTGCACTAACTTTTTTGACTCTTCACATATGCTGCTGCTACTGTTTATTATACTATATATCCTATTGGCTAGTCACTTTATTCCTAGTTATATTTACATATTTACCTCAATTACCTCATACCGCTGCACATTGACATGGTACTTGTACCCTGTGCCAAGTTATCATTACTCATTGTGTATTTATTTTTCATTTCATTATTACATTTAATTCATTTTCTATTATTTCTCTATTTTCTTTCTCTGCATTGTTGGGAAGAGCCAGTAAGTCTACACCTGTTTATGAAGCATATGACAAGTTACATTTAATTTAAGCTATTGTCTTTCATTTAAGTACAGTGTTCCACGACCTGAAAGCTTTGCGTGTTACAAACACTCAGAGTCTTTGTGGCGTGCCAGGATATCCATCCCCTCGCATTTAGCCCACAAAGCCATAATGTTGTAGGCTATACTTACTCTGTTCACAATTGATAGTTTGATACCAGTTGGGAAGAGATAAGTGGAATTACAATATTGTCTTTGTAAATGGGACACCAACTGTAAACAATTTCTTTATGACACTGTTCTCCGTGTTGAGTTAAGCCTCTCCCTTTAACTGCATTTCATGCTTTGCTTTGCATGTCCTGTTGTCACTGGTTATTCACATACACTATACTGTATATACAAAAGTATGTGGACACCCCTTCAAATTAGTGGATTTGGCTATTTCAGCCACACCTGTTGCTGACAAGTGTATAAAATCGAGCACAAAGCCATGAAATCTCCGTAGACAAACATTGGCAGTAAAATGGCATTACTGAAGTGCTCAGTAACTTACAACGTGGCCCGTCATAGGATACCACCTTTCCAACAAGTCAGTTCATCAAATGTCTGCCCTGTTAGAGCTGCCCTGGTCAACTGTAAGTGCTGTTATTGTGACGTGGAAACGTCTAGGAGAAACAATGGCTCAGCTGTGAAGTGCTAGACTACACAAGCTCACAGAACGGGACCGCCGAGTGCTGAAGCGCATAGCGCATAAAAAATAGTCAGTCCTCAGTTGCAACTCTTACTACCGAGTTCCAAACTGCCTCTGGAAGTAAGGCCAGCACAAGAACTGTTCATTGTGAGCTTCATGAAATGGGTCTCCATGGCCGAGCAGCAGCACACAAGCCTACGATCACCATGTGCAATGATAAGTGTCGCTGGAGTTGTGTAAAGCTCGCTACCATTGGACTCTGGAGCAGTGGAAATGCGCTGTTTTTCATAATTTGGGCTAGGCCCCTTAGTTCCAGTGAAGGGAAATCTTAATGCTACGATTCTGTGCTTCCAACTTTGTGGCAACAGTTTGTTGAAGGACTTTTCCTGTTTCAGCATGACAATGCCCCCCATGTACAAAGAAGGGGCCATACAGAAATGGTTTATCGAGAACGGTGTGGAAGAACTTAACAGGCCTGCACAGAGCCCTGACCTCAACCCCGTCGAACACCTTTGGGATGAATTGGAACGCTGACTGCGAGCCAAGCTTAATCGGCCAACATCAGAGCCCGACCTCACTAATGCTCTTGTGGCTGAATGGAAGCAAGTCCCCACAGCAATGTTCCAACATCTAGTGGAAAGCCTTCCCAACTCCATATTAATGACCATGATTTTGGAATGAGATTTTCGACAAGCAGGTGTCCACATACTTTTGGTCATTTAGTGTAAGTATCACTCTCAGACTCAGCAAATTTTCGTCTTCCCTGTATTGTATGCCACAGGTCTACATGTACATTGCACTCTAAATGATAAGCACTGCCACACCCAATGTACTCTCACAATATGATTACACTACAGCAGACTATCTGTAGAAAATTCATACTCTGCAAAATTCTTAACATAATCATTCTCAAGAGCCCGATATCTTGAACATAACAGAAATTCGGTGGCCTTGAGAACCTTCATGCAAAACCAATGGACACGGCCACGGGTAATAATCTTCAAGAGAATCAACTCGAAGGCATACGAATACATAGCCATCCAGGTGATTATAGGTGCATACCTTGTAATTGTAATTTTCATAGACTGACTTTTATCTCAGAATGATGACTAATGCATCTTCTGTGACTCAGGAGGACCACCTTCTGCTATTGTGCGTTTGGTAACAAGGTACTGAAGAGGGCATACATTACCTGACTCCATTACTTGGTAATTGGTTTTCTTTGTGGAGACACAGCTTGTAGATTCACTATGGGATCACTGAATTAGTAAAGAAGCTCTCAAGAGTCTCAACTTGACCACGCCGTCTAGTTGGAGTGCCCTGGATACATGTTTTAGTTATGCCACACACTGTACATAGAGATTGGGAAATCGATCGATGGACGATTTTCCAAATGTTCATTAATGTCTAACACCAGATCTAATAACTTGTCTGTGCACTGTATGGCTGTATTACAATGTATTCATTATTAGAACTCCTCTAATAAACCACACATTTTAGGTGTAGATTTACTTTCCATAAACAATCACACAGACATACACAGACTGCCTGATTCAAACTGTATTTTATTTTCACGTCTTCCCGACCAGCCCGGTTCCAGCAACTATGGTGGATGGCTAACCAAGCCCACAGTGTAGTACAGCTCAGCTTACCTCAGAGGTGTGTTATAAGTATCTTGGCACACAGTATCTAATGGCGATGTTTCTGTCCTTTTTTTCAGGAAAACACTACCGCAAGTCCTGTGCCTCGTCTGGTGCCTGCCTCATCGCCTCCTCTGGCTACCAGCAGTTCTGCACGGGGAAACTCAACTCAGTGTGCATCAGCTGCTGCAACACACCCCTCTGTAATGGACCGCGTCAGAAGAAACAGAGTTCCAGAAAAAGAGTTCCCTCTGCTGCCTCGTCTCTAATCCCACCACACAGCCTCGCCCTCATTTGTATTCCCTTCCTCCTGCACCCATCCTCCATATTCTGCTGACAGAGCCTATGATTGGCTGGTTTGGTCTCATCAAGACTGTCGTCCAGCTTTTGGACTCAGCCTGTGTTTCAGTGAAAGGTTTCCCAGCCTGTACGGTGTCCATATCTTTAATGGATGTGTGACACTTTCCTAACATGGACACCGTATTTAGAAAATGTCCTAATATGGACAGTAACTTGGGGTCTAAAGGCATTGACTGAAATGAGGTATTGATCCTGACAAATATGTTTATCGAGTGAGTCAGGTGCACCACATGTTTGATAGACAATAGGCAGGTTAACCAATGACCCAAGTTTATTTGACAAAAGCAAGCTATGTGTAATGGAAACGGAAGATATAGATCGACAACATTTTTATCCATTTGACAGGGGTGTATTTAACTTTTGCTGAACTTTCCTTATTGCTACAATGATGATGGAAACAGTGTTTTTTTAAATAAATGCTGATTGCCACCAGTCAAAAGTTTGGACAGACCTACTCATTCCAGGATTTTTCTTTATTTTTACTATTTTCTACATTGTAGAATAATAGTGGACACATCAAAACTATGAAATAACACATAGAATCATGTGGTAACCAAAAAAGTGTTAAACAAATCAACATATATCTTCAATTTGAGATTCTTCAATGTAGCCACCATTTGCCCTGATGACAGCTTTTTGCACCCTCTTGACATTCTCTCAACCAGCTTCATGAGGTAGTTACCTGGAATGCATTTCAATTTTAACAGGTGTGCCTTGTTAAAAGTTAATTTGTGGAATTTCTTTCCTTCTTAATGCATTTGAGCCAATCAGTTGTGTTGTGACAAGGTAGAGTTGGTATACAGAAGATAACCCTATTTGGTAAAAGCCCACGTCCATATTATGGCAAGAACAGCTCAAATAATCAAAGAGAAACAACAGCCCATTGTTAATTTAAGACATGAAGGTCAGTCAATGCGGAGCATTTCAAGAACTTTGAAAGTTTCTTCAAGTGCAGTCGCAGAAACCATCAAGCGCTATGATGAAACTGGCTCTCATGAGGACCGCACAGGAATGGAAGACTCAGAGTTACATCTGCTACAGAGGATAATATCATTAGAGTTACGAGCCTCAGAAATTGCAGCCCAAATTAATGCTTCATAGAGTTCAAGTAACAGACACATCTCAACATCAACTGTTCAGAGGAAACTGTGTGAATCATGTCTTCATGGTTGAATTGCTGCAAAGAAACCACTACTAAAGGACACCAATAAGAAGAAGAGACTTGCTTAAGCCAAGAAACATGAGCAATGGACATTAGACCGGTGGACATCTGTCGTTCGGTCTGATGACTCCAAATTTGAGATTTTTGGACTCATCCACTCTGTCTCTGTGAGACGCAGAGTAGGTGAATGGATGATTTCCACATTTGTGGTTCCCACCGTGAAGCATGGAGGAGGAGGTGTGATGGCGTGGAGGTGCTTTGCTGGTTACACTGTCAGTGATTTATTTAGAATTCAAGGCACACTTAACCATGGCTACCACAGCATTCTGCAGCGATACGCCATCCCATCTGGTTTGAGCTTAGTGGTTTGAGCTTATCATTTATTTTTCAACAGGACAATGACCAACACGCTTCCAGGCTGTGTAAGGGCTATTTGACCAAGAAGAAGAGTGATGGAGTGCTGCATCCGATGACCAGGCCTCCACAATCCCCCGACCTCAACCCAATTGAGATGGTTTGGGATGAGTTGGACCGTGGAGTGAAGGAAAAGCAGCCAACGGGGGCTCAGCATATGTGGGAACTCCTTCAAGACTGTTGGAAAAGCATTCCAGGTGAAGCTGGTTGAGAGAATGCCAAGCGTGTGCAAGGCTGTCATAAAGGCAAAGGGAGGCTACTTTGAGGAATCTCAAATATAAAATATATTTTGATTTGTTTAACACTTTTTTGGTTAGAACATGATTCCATATGTGTTATTTCATAGTTTTGATGTATTCACTATTATTCTGCCATGTGTAAAATAGTAAAAATAAAGAAAAATCCTTGAACTAATAGCTGTGTCCAAACTTTTGACTAGTACTGTATGCTGGGCACATGATGTCATCGCATTACTTTAAAGCTCCACTCCACGTTTAGTTCTAAATGCCAACTGCTTGCAACAACACAAAATACTATAAAATGAATGTTTCTTTGCAGGACAAGGATTGTCCTGACTTTCACAAATGCCTGAATTGCTTTGCCTTGCTTTTCTTGCCCTGCTGGCAAGTTTTACCATCCAATTATTTCAGATCTACATTAGTGTAAGTTTCACCATGGCATGGACGGTGGCAGTACGTTGGCACATGATAGTTATTATAATATGGCAAATATTAGTAAATGATTTCATTTTATCAATGTTGCTGGCTTTTTCAAGCCTACCTGAGAAATTAAACAGATAGGTGGGAGGGCATACTGGCTGTCGCCAAATTATTAATGCGCTATTTGCCTAAATGTGTAATAGAATCACTTAAACCACATTTTATTCGACAATGTAGGTTTTTGCAACAAAAAAATTTTTTTTTAGGTGTGACATCACTATGTACAGCTGTTTTTATTGACACAAGATAGTTAATTGGAAAAAGTAACAGGCAATTGTCACATGTATTTTCTATGCAGACTTTCTAAATGTCAACAAAAAAAATCACTGGACAAGTTAATGGAAACATAGCTGTTGACTGGCCAACTGAGGGCACTAGAAGGTAATATGTACATTTATAGATGAACTGGATGAGGTATATTTGTACAGTAGATGAAATGGAGTACAGAGACAAAAGATGAAGAAAAACACAAATAACACAACAGAGGAAGTGACCATTTTTAATGTTAAAATAATGATGCTGATACTGTAGTGATGAAACATAAATTACATTTGTCTTGAGATCAAATCATATGCACTGGGTCCAATTTAGTAAGTGGTCAACTCTGTCAGTGGATGCCATACAAATGAATGGAAAAGTATACTTTGGACACAATGTACAATGCAGACACATGATGAATAATGTTGAGCTTAGTTTTCAGTGGCATCTTAAGTGACTGTGAAAATATGAGTTACAGTAGGGCCAAGAGAAGTGTCATCTCATGTAATGGAAACAAATCACTGTAATTAACACTGTTCAAATATCAAGCTTTTCCAGTGTTCCAGGTATTACAATGTACAGTATGAGATGAAATTGGTAAAAATGTCCAGACTGTTCTTTGACTGGATGTATTACTGTATGTTAGACTCCTCACATATTATGTCTGTAGTGGCACCTCTCTGACAAATCAGCTTGTGGCAGATTGTTGAAATCTGAGTTGGATGACACCCTGTATCCCTCTCCGATGAATTGAATACTGTAATACTGAACACAGCTAAGTGTCTCTCTTTTGGTTCATCTTTCAAAGTCACCTAGAAGTCTTTCTAGACTGTATTGACTCACAACGCCAATTCTACTTCATAACCTCAGTCAAGAAGCATGTTAGAGCACAAGTCAAAACAACTGTCATACGTGTATTTTAATAAACTTATATTTCAGTCTCTTCGGGGATGTTTCCCTTTCCGACTAAATTTGAAAGTGATTCATCGGTTGTGGGGAGGGCCTCCTCAGGGCTGCGAGGGGGAGTGTCCTTAGGACTATGGAAGGTAGTGAATGTAGGCATCTTGAACTCCTTGCTCTGAGTCTGAGTAGACCTGTTGCCACCACCACGACGCAGTGACTTTAGCAGGGGCCGCAGTGAGCGAGCCGAGTTGGCCTCGAAGCTCCTCAGAGTCCGTTTGTTTACGTGCTCGATGGTGAGGCGGCAGCGTAGCACCTGGACGAAGACCTGTCGGAACTGGCGGGAAGAGAGGTTGTACAGGAAGGGGTTGAGCACGGAACTAAGGTAGAAGAAGGTGTCGGCCACAGGGTGCAGCACCACATAGTTGCGGAAGTAGGACATGGTCCAGCTGGACTTGGGCACGGCGGCAGTCATCAGGCGACGCACCTGGTTGGGCAGCCAGCACACGGTAAGGGAGCCCACGATTAAACCTGAGAAAGAGGGAGGGGGAGCGAGAGAGAGAGGGAAGGAAGGAAAGAGAAAAAGTAATTAAGAATATTTGATAATGGTAGTAGGGGGCAGTGGAACACACCTGGGTTAAAATATATGCATATTAAGTATTTGTTATTTAAATACTTGTTTTCTGTGTATTTTCAAATAAAGTGACTAAATCAGCTACTTCTATTTGAAGTGTTTGAAAGTATTTTCAAATAACTTCCTATAAATAGCAAGAACTATTTTCAAATACTTATTTACAAATATATTATTTCAAATACCACCTAGAAGACCTGGGTTCAAATGCATGGGGCGTTTAAATATTTCATATTTTAAAATACACTGAGTGTGGCAAATAAACCTGATAGATATCTTGCAGCTCCCACAAAACAAATAATAATTTTTAATTTTTTAAAGATAAAGATACAAAGCGGTAATTAGAAACCACAACAAAATGACAATTTTAAAAGCTAGAAAAATGTATATAAATCAGAATTAAACAACAGTTGGACTGTTCCTATAGCCTTCTTAGACTCAACAACTCTGAAGCAATTATCAGCAGACAAAAAATAATGAATAAAAACAGAGATCACCCAAGAATAAATATTAGATGCTGTTAAAACAGTTGCATGGAGAAAAGCACCAGGAATTAATGGCTTTCCCATAGAATTCTATTAAGTAATTTGGGTCAAAGTAGCCCCCCTACTTACATATGACAACACGTCACTCAATTCAGTACTACCTAGTTCCATGTATCAAACAGTTAATTCAGTCAAATTAAAACCAGGAAAATCTGGAGTCCTCTGCTGATTAAAGACCCACAAGATGAAAAAATTGTGACAAAATAATAACAAAGATTAAAAGCAATAGAATTGCAAACGTCACACCAGACTTCATATACACTACCGTTCAAAGTTTGGGGTCACTTAGACATTTGGCATTAAAATAACATCAAATTGATCAGAAATACAGTGTAGACATTGTTAATGTTGTAAATGACTATTGTAGCTGGGAACAGCAGAATGTTTATGGATGATCTACATAGGCACACAGAGGCCCATTATCAGCAACCATGTTAGCTAATCCAGGTTTATCCTTTTAAAAGGCTAATTGATCATTAGAAAACCCTTTTGCAATTATGTTAGAACAAGCTGAAAACTGTTGTTCTGATTAAAGAAGCAATAAAACTGGCCTTCTTTAGACTAGTTGAGTATCTGGAGCATCAGCATTTGTGGGTTCGATTACAGGCTCTAAATGGCCAGACACAAAGAATTTACTTCTGAAACTCGTCAGTCTATTGTTGTTCTGAGAAATGAAGGCTATTCCATGCAAGAAATTGCCAAGAAACTGAAGATCTTGTACAACGCTGTGTAGTACTCCCTTCACAGAACAGCACAATCTGGCGCTAACCAGAATAGAAAGAGGAGTGGGAGGCCCCAGTGCGCAACTGAGCAAGAGGACAAGTACATTATAGTGTCTAGTTTGAGAAACAGAAGCCTCACAAGTCCTCAACTGGCAGCTTCATTTAATAGTACCCGCAAAACACCAGTCTCAACGTCAACAGTGAAGAGGCGACACCGGGATGCTGGCCTTCTATGCAGAGTTCCTCTGTCCAGTGTCTGTGTTATTTTGCCCATCTTAATCTTTTCTTTTTATTGGCCAGTCTGAGATATGGCTTTTTCTTTGCAACTCTGCCTAGAAGGCACGCATCCCAGAGTCGCCTCTTCACTGTTGACGTTGAAACTGGTGTTTTGCGGGTACTATTTAATGAAGCTGCCAGTTGAGGACTTGTGAGGCATCTGTTTCTCAAACTAGACACTCAGTTGACTAACTGTAGCCCGTCTGTTGCTCTGCACAACTCATGTCAGCCTACTTTGCCTTCTTTCATCAATGACCCATTTTCGACCACTGGCCTGCCATTGGCTGGATGTCCTTTGACCATTCTAGATACACACAGGAATCAGTTGAGCGAGAAAACCGTACCCCGTTCAAAGGCACTTTAATAGTTTGTCTTGCCCATTCACCCTCTGAATATCACACATAACAATCCATGTCTCAATTGATTGATGTGGATTTAACAGGTGACATCAATAAGGGATCATAGTTTTAACCTGGATTCACCTGGTTAGTCTGCCATGGAAACATCAGGTGTTCCTAACGTTTTATACACTCAGTGTACATGCCTATACTTTCCAAATGTATTTCCAAATACATTCCAATACTCAACTACTTGTATTCTAAATGAAATATCCAAATACTGTACTTACTCTGAAATGTCATTGAAATACCCAAAATAGTATTTCAACCCAGGTCAGTGGACTACTGAATAATGCAAATATTTTTGTGTAGATTGGATTTGCATTGCCATCTAAACCAGCGTTGATGCAAATTATATGCTTTCAAGAATACTCAGAAACAATGCCTTTTGTTGGGTGTTTTTGGACATTTTTGTACTGTCTCTTTACATTAACTGATTTAGTTTCCCCTGGTGATTTATATTGATAATTATACTAAGACAAAAACAGCCCTTTGAGATTAAGTGCACTGTTAAAAAAATACAGGTCTGTGCTGTTGTATAAAAAAACACTGCCAGCTAGTCCTTAGGGCAAGGTGATTTCAAATGGCATTTAAATCATTTGTATTTATTTATATTCATATCAGCATTCTACTATTATGAATTGAGGACCGAAATTGAAATGCTGTGAAATTCAAAAAAAGGGAAAACAGAAATGATGGTGTGTGGAGTTATTTTCTTCAGCCCTGTCTCACAGTAAAGTGGAGCTGAGAGTGTAAGAGGTGCAGTATGGGTCGACACTGTGAGGGGTCCATTAGAGAAATTCCCTAAAGGGTAATTAAACTCTCTTACTGTCTCCTTGCTCATTTTATTGAATGTCAGACTACAACAGTACCCATTCTAATGAAAAACATTATACAACAAATGAAGAAAAAACCTAAACAGGGATATATGTATTTTTATCTGATTTATGTTTTCATTAATGGGGCTTTCTTAGCTGGGTGTAACTGAAGTGTAACTGTGCCAGGCAATTATTTTAAAAAGAAAAACCCAGAATAAAGGCAACTGCTGAAAAACATTGTTATGACTAAACATTATCCTTGCCAAAATAAATTAAATGGGATTTTAATAAGAAGTACCAAAACATTTTCTTGGTAGTTCTCAGACTGTAGAAATCCTCTGTGATGATGAGGCACAGGTTTTTGATACATTCCTACCTGGCTAATGTTGTATGTACCTCTTTGGGGAAAACAGTGCTAAATAGGTTCTACACTGCAGGACAAAGTGGCAACAATTTGCTTGATTGTAAAAGAATAACTCCCGCACACATAGTTACGATCCTCATTCATTTATTGGAACACGTTTAAGTATTAAAACAAATAAGTATTAAACAGTCTAACACCTTAAGTGTTGAAATAAATAGTTGAACAATTTAGTTTAACAATTTGCTGACAAACACTTACATGAAGTTGTAGATTCTACAAGACATAACTATTTACACTATTCTTATTACCAGTACATACTCAGCTGCTTATCTAGAAATCCACATGCAAATGGCAGTTCCTGTTGGCTTTGGCTCATACATGTTCTTTGTGCAGACTTGAGTCTATTTGAAAGACGTCATTCAGCAGGTTGATCTTCCATTTACAAACAGAATTCTTCCACAGTGTGAATGCACAATGAGGCAAAGTCATACAGTAATCATGGCTGTGAAGCAGCAAGCTAACCTTCACTTTATCCCTGGGGGAACTATGAAGTAAAGGTTTAGTTTGAATCTACCAACTGTCAGGAATGGGTCTTCAAAAACTCAAGACAGAGAAACTTTAATGTCAAACATACAGTATAGGTTTAGATAATTGGCATCAGCCTGGTGTGTTATGTTTATGCTATAATTGGTGCACAAACCATGAGTTATGGTCTCAGCACATCTATCATATGCTTTAAGCGTCAAACTAAAGTAGACTAAGCTGACAGTTTAGCATGTGGAGGTTACGTAGAGTGGAACAGGGAAACCCAAGAGCAGACTCAGACGAGGGGACTGGGATGAAGTAACCAAGGTATTTATTGAAACACAAGGGGAAGATGGAGTGCAGGCCAGGGGAAGCTTGGGCGGGTTGCAGGAAACCAGGTGCGGAGGCTGAGGCTGGAGCGAGAGGGGTTGAGACAGGGTAAGCAGGTCCTGAGGGGAATCCAAGGGAGCAGTAGAGTGGGGAATCCAGGGCAAAGTAGCAGGATGAGGAGACATGGGACTGGAGACATGGACCAGAGTCAGAGCGGGCAGAACAGTAACGGGGAGGAAAACCGTGTCAGGCAAGGAAAATAGGCACAACAGGATCTAAATAGTAACAAACGGATAGAACCGTAGACTGACTGAGCAGAGATTACGATCTGGCAGTGTGGTAGTAGCAGGACTGAATATTTGTAGAGGTCTTGATTATGGAACGGATTGCAGCTTGTGGGGATCTGCTGACTCCAGCACACCTGTCACTGCCCACACAATCACACACAGAGGGAGAGAGAGAGAGCACTGGGGTGGTGGCAGTTCAAGGAACTGCTGCAGGAGGAGACAGGGGAATGAAGTGAGCCATTTCAGAAAACCTGTCAATAATGGTGAGGATGACAGAGTTACCGTTAGATGGGGGAAGGCCAGTGATGAAGTCCAGAGCTATGTGTGACCAGGGGCGACTGGGTATGGGAAGATGGCGCAGCAGCCCGAAGTGGGTTTAGTGGAGGTTTTGTTCCAAGCACAAACTGAGCAGGCTGAGATACGGGACCCGATCTCCCAGGCAAAGGCGGCATTGATGCAGGTGGATGGCACAATGGCTTCTGGCTCGGTACCCGTGTTGTCGATGGTGAACTGGTGGGAGAGGGCATCAGGCTTGGTATTCTTTGAACCGGGGCGATAAGTGAGTGTGAAATTGAATCTACCAAAGAACAAGGCCCATCTGGCTTCCCGAGAGTTCAAACGTTTGGCGGTCTGGATGTAGGACAGGTTTTTATGGTCATTCCACACGATGAAGGGAGGGGACAGAGCCCTCCAGTCAGTGACGCCATTCCTCAAGAGCCAGCTTAACTGCCAGGTGTTCCCGGTTTCCAATGTCAAAATTCCTCTCTGCAGGTAGGAGCTTACGGGAAAAGAATGCACATGGGTGGTACGTCTGATCAGAAGGATCACATTGAGACAGAACAGCACCTACCCCGGTGTCAGAGGCGTCCACCTCCACGATGAAATGGAGTCCTGGGTCAGGCTAAGGACCGGAGGTGAAGCGACGCTTGAGTTTCAGGAATGTTGCCTCAGCCTCAGGAGTCCAGTGGAATGGGGTGGAGGTGAGAGGGGTGAGAGGTGCAGCCAGACGGCTGTAGTTGCAGAGGAAATGTCTGTAAAAATGTGCAAACCCCAGGAAACACTGTAGCTGCTTCATGTTGGTGGGCGCAGGCCACTCTGTGACTAACATGACCTTGGCGGGGTCCATACATAACTGTCCCTGTCCAATAATATAACCCAGGAAAGACACTGAGGCAGCATGGAACTCACATTTTTCAGCTTTAACAAAAAGCTTATTCTCCAACAGCCGTTGAAGAACTTGGCGAATGTGTTGCTGGCGAGCCTCAGGGTCTTTGTAAATAATCAGGATTTCATCTATATAGACAAAAACGAAGTATCCAATCACATCCCTCAGCACATTATTGACTAGGTTCTGGAAAACAGCCGGGGTGCTAGTAAGACCAAAAGGCATGACCAAATACTCAAAGTGACCCAGTGGTTTGTTGAACACAGTCTTCCACTCGTCCCCGTCTCTTATGCGGACAAGGTGATAGGCATTCCGGAGGTCGAGTTTGGTAAACACCATGGCACCATGGAGAGGGGCAAAAGCAAAGCTGATGAGTGGCAAATGGTACTTGTTCTTTACTGTGATATTATTCAGCCCACGGAAGTCTATGCACGGCCTCAGTGACCCATTCTTCCTTTTCACAAAGAAAAACCCAGCACCCACCGGGGTGGAAGATGGCTTGATGAGTCCTGCAGCCAGAGAATCCTGGATGTACCTCACCATAGCCTCTTCCTTGGGGCAAGAGAGGTTAAATAACCGGCTACTGGGAAGAGGAGCTCCAGGCTGGATGTAAATGGGACAGTTGTACGGCCGATGAGGCGGCAACGACAGGGCATGGTGCTTGCTGAACACAGGAGCTAGATCATGATACTCTGGAGGAACTGATGACTGGTCCGGAGGTTCTGGAATGAACTGGGGCACAGACAAGGCAGGGAGGGGGAAGGGCAGAATGTAGACAATTAGAGAGACAAGATGAACTCCAAGTGTTTACCTTTCCGGCGGTCCTGTCAATTTTTGGGTTATGTAGCTTTAAAAATGGATGGCGAAGAACCAGGGGGGAGTAAGGAGAGTCGATTATGTGGAAACGGATCTTTTCCTGGTGGTTTCCAGAGAGACCTGGGATGACAGGGATGGTTCTCTCAGACACGGGCGAGGAGCTGTCCGTTGAGAGCATTGGTATCAAGCGGTGATACGAGTGGGACAGTGTCCAGGCCCAACACCTCGGTCCAGGAAGCTCCCGTCGGCGCTCGAGTTGATGAGAGCAGATAGAGAAAAGGCCTGGCTCTGACAGACAAGGTCGCCTTCAAGCAAGGGTCTGGGGGAAGATGGGCAGGCGATTTGGCTCAACAGTACACCCCCCACTACTGCCGAGCCCCCTTTTTTGCTGGATGCAGGGAACAAGTGGAGACAAAGTGACCAACCTGGCCACAGTATAGGCAGCTCCTAGCGCCAATTCGCCGCTGCCTCTCCTCTGGAGAGAGACGGGTCCGGCCGAACTGCATGGATTCAGGATCAGGAAGAGCCTTGGAAAGGGATGCAGTCGAAGAAGGAGAACAAGGCGCTGAACAGATGTTATGGTGCATGCAACCCTACATACTCTCTCCCTCCAATGCTCACTGAAACGGTTGTCGATGCCGATAGCGAGAGAGATGAGTTCATCGAGTCTATCAGGCTCATCCCTGGACACCAACTCGTCCTTGATGGTTTCAGTGAGCGCGTTCTGGAATGCTCCCTGAAGAGGCTACCATTTCTGCAGCTCTCACCGGCGAGGGTGCGGAACTCACATACCATCTCAGCAACACTATGGGGGCCTTGATGGAGGGACAGGAGTCGGTTAGCGGCATCCTTACAGATCATACTGTTACGCGGAGTGGAACAGAGAAACCCAAGAGCAGACTCAGATGAGGGGACTGGGATGAAGTAACCAAGGTATTTATTGAAACACAGGGGGAAGATGGAGTGCAGGCCAGGGGAAGCTCAGGCGGGTTGCAGGAAACTAGGTGCGGAGGCTGAGGCTGGAGCGAGAGGGTTTGGGACAGGGTAAGCAGGTCAGGAGGGGAATCCAAGGGAGCAGTACAGTGGGGAATCCAGGGCAGAGTAGCAGGATGAGGAGACGTGGGACTGGAGACATGGACCAGAGTCAGAGCGGGCAGAACTGTAGCGGAGAGGAAAACCGTGTCAGGCAAGGAAAACAGGCAGAACAGGATAACAGGATCAAAATAGTAACAAACGGATAGAACCGTAGACTGACTGAGCAGAGATTACGATCTGGCAGTGTGGAAGTGGCAGGGCTGACTATTTGTAGAGGTCTTGATTATGGAACAGGTTGCAGCTGTGAGGGTTTGCTCTGACTCAGCACACCTATCTCTTCCCACACAATCACACACACAAAGAGAGAGAGAGAGGGAGAGAGCACTGGGGGAGTGGTGGCAGGTTAATGAGACACGGGATGAGCAGTAGAGGGCGTGGCAGGAGTAGATGTAACAGTGGAGGTTAAACTCCAGCCCTGGGTGGTAGTGAGTTTGGACTATTATAGTCTAACTATTCTCTTACCTATGCACATGCTAGTACTGTGTTGAAGATACATTATGTCCAATATCCACACTCAACCATATTTCTAAATCTAAATTAATAATGCTTAGTTACACACCAACAAATGCATCCTGAAGATACAACTTCCTGAAAGTGTTTACTGAATGCATCAAGAACTCAAACTTAACGTGTCGATGGGCACCAATTTCCCAATTGACATCAATTCAAGGAAATCGAAATTGACAAGATCCACACCTCGAGTTACAGACATCGGAGAGGCAAAAAAAAGTATGTATATTTTATTCATTACAAACATGTCTCTAGACAATACATGCCTAAAGGGGTAAACAGAAAACTGATAGGGTAAGTCAAATGGAAACCTCTCAAAGAATATTGAGGATGAATACATGAATAACAAAGCTATTAAATCTGTATTTTCTCCAGTGGTGTTCAAACCTTTTTTTACATCTGGACAAATTTTCACTAGTCCAACTGTAAGAAAATGATGACAAAAACAGCACCATTTTCTGAGTGTATGACTATGCATGAAATATCTCACCATATTACAGTACTATAACCAAGGGGTTTGTGATAATTTGACCATCAATAATTGATCTGCTTCTCTGGCTATTTGTATTGTGCAGACCAAGTTGTTCTTGTGCATGTTGGCCTTTAATTGAAAATGAGCTTAATAATCCCGAGAGGAATTTCTCATTCAACTGTCACGGTTTGGGCCATATAATTTCTATAGACAAATAATGAAGTTACTTTTTAGGCCAGTCATTAGTACTCCATAGCAGCTATTCGTTAGCTACGTAAACTTGATTTGTAATTATTTTCTTGTCAAATGTCAATTTGATCTATAACGATAGATAGGTATATCAGAGACGCATACTACTCAAAATTGGAGCACAGAAAGGTCGGAGTATGAGTCCATATCAAAGTATGCGAAGAGCACGGAGGGCACTTCTCGAATGCGTACTCTGTTTGTTTATGTTTACCTGCCTAATGGCAAGCCCATAATAAGTCAATAATGCTAACTGGCTAGCTACTAGTGCTAGTAGTAGAATTGACATCTATCCTGCATAATATTCGTTTTAGGTCATTTTTACCTGGTAAACTATGGTTAGCTACATTATTACGATTCACATATAGCTTGCTGATAGTTATGAAGTAATACGGTTCCTTTGTGTATATCTTGTTTAGTTTAGTGTTGCCATTGTCCTGGCTGGAAGTAGGTCCAATGAATGAGGAGGCGAAGCGTGAGGAAGTAGGGGGAGTGCGAGTGCTTCTCAAATGTATTGCTTTATGCGTGCTCCACACTCTCGTCCTCACAAGAACAAAATCAAGTGAACATGGTTGTAAAACGCACTCAGAGCATGGGAGTGTGGAGCGCAGTAGTATGCATATTGATCTATGTGAAGTATCAATACCCTAAGCCATAACACCTCACAGACCAGTGAAACAATACAATTTCCATTAACAAGCTCCAATCTGTGCTACCAGCTTCAACTTAGATTTTTCCCAAGCAGAACGAGGAACCATGACGGCCACAGGCCCACTTCCACCGGTCACCGTAAGCCATATTAGCTTGTCTCCAGGCAGAGGCCAATCCATGAGCAGGCCACTGTGACCATAGCATGTTAGCCATAGCAGAGGTCAACCCAATACAGGCTGGACAGGCCACTGCACTCAGCGTCAGCTGATTACCAGCAGGGTCAGTGGCAACAGGGCCAATTGCCTGTCTCAGTCAACGCACAACATGCAGACAGCTAACAAATGCCTTCAGTGGCCTCCCTTCCAAACAATGCAGCAGTGCAACAATGCAGCATTTTAAAATGGAAAGCCTGCACACGGTACTGTATACGCTGCTCTCGTGCTTCATTCCTGCACACGCACATTACTCTCCATACATATGAGACTGGAGCATAGCATATGTCTCAGTTAGACTGCTGAAGGGGTTGTGGGACATGGGAATGCACTACTCTGTGTATGCTTTTGATGGAGCATAATAAATTAAGTTAATTTATATGATTGTGGAGACATTTTTGAATACCAAAGAAGCCTGAGAACCAAATTTTTTTTTCATGGCAAAAACCTTTAACCACTTTGTGTGGAAAATCAACCAGGGGCCTGTCACAATAACCCTTAACAAGACAAGCGCATGACTTGAGGCTTATGAGAAGGACAGAGGGAGAGCTAAAGAAGGAAAGGATTGAGGGAGGGAGAGAGCAGAGAGAGGCTGCAAGAAAGAAAAAGAGGTAGACGGGACGAGATGGAGTGAGAGGAAGAGTGGGAAGGACAGAGATAAAGAGGAGAAACAGGATAACAAGAGAGAAGGAGAATAAAGCCAGTGGAGAGATAATAAAGAGCCAGAGCAAAACACACCACACACTAAGAGCTCTCTATCGGATAGACACAGACAAAAGAGGCCGTGCTTACACTTTTCAGTGGATGATCATTATTGGCGCTATCCACGGGTCCACTGGTTCACATTAGACTAATACAGTCCTGCAGGTGCAGCATTAGAGTCCCGCAGGTGCAGTATACATACAAAGGTGATGAGAACACGACTCTCTGATCTGCTACTCACAAACCAAGCCAAGAGTTCATGGTCCACACAACACAAAAGTATTCACTACCCTACTGCTTTTGAGGAAAGGGTACTAAATGCCAGTTTTCTTCAATTCAAAACAACTGGGGACTTGTGTTAGGCTATAATATATTCAAAATAACCCAGTGCAACCAATTGGTTCATTTCATCCTTATCAAATGGAAGATTCATGACTAGGATCATAAGCAGTTACACACAAATTACTAAAGTGTGGAGTTTGTTGCCCTTGAGCATAATGAACCACTTTTAAATACATTTATTTTACACACACCTTATTACATTTCTGTCAGTTTAATAAAAATCAATGACAATAGCAAGGCTGAGTGAGCTTTCTTTGAGAATCGATTAAGTCTATCTTCCACGTGACCTTTTAGCTGATACCGTGTCCAAATGTTACATTTAGCAGAGAGCCATGAATACCATGCTGACTGCTATTCTATTTGCTCCAAATTCCTGTGGAGGCAATCGATCCCCGGATTTGGCTCTTCCTATCCCATGGCTTCCTCATTCTAATGTGGCCAGTCACCTGGAACATTGGCATTTGGCCAGCATGGATTGGTGCCCGTGAAACAGCAATAGAATACAACTGTAAAACGTTCAAATGTTATAGCCTCCATAATGGTAGTTGTCAATGAATGTTGATTGGTGTTTTTTTGTTGTTGTGCTGTGGGTCTTTGATTGAATACAGTATCTAGTATCTATCTAATGCCATAACCATATGCCATAAACACACACCACACACATACAAGTCAAAACATTTGTAGTCATACCTTGTTGTCAAGGCACACAAAAGGTACACAAACTGTGCACACCCACATATACATATCCCCCTTCCCTCCCAACACACACACACTGTATATCACCAGCATTCACCATTATTATACATGCTTGGCGAAACACACTTATGTTCTGGCTCTGGGTCTGTTTGTTTTCTGCTATCCTGCTGGGCGCTCCTGCTTCCTCACACTGTATATTATGAAAGAACCGTCTGGACATCCTGGTCCCATGCCACACACACATACACAGACAGTACCACAGAGCCCCCTTAATAAAGTATTACTTTCTCCTGTCAAGGATAATACAGGTCCAGTTACGAATTAGAAAGCAAACCTCTCGTATTGTGTGGCTAGATATCGCTCCGTGGTAGTTACACCACTATTGTTACGTAGTACAAACAGGTTATAGAACCTGTAAGCAAATGTGTGGTTAAAAACGCCCTAGAGTTGATTGACGCACCTGTGCGTCACACAGTGAAGTCATTGTGAATATTGAATAGCTTCCGTGTGTTTAGGCCAGACCCCAGTGTCAGGTCTGGAGTGTGAAGTCAAGAGCTCTGCTGGTCGGCTACTGCGTAGGCAACCTAGGAGTACCAAAAGCCCTGGTCTGTCCTAGAAAGCCTATGTAAATTACAATTTCCAGAACATACGCAATTTTGGGGGGGGAATGCCCATTTTGGGCTCTAAGATTAGTTCATTATGATCAAGTTCGATCTCCATGATTAATTATTTAAAAGTTTGCTACAAGTCAAGATATTTAATTAAATAGTGATCCATTCTGACTAAAACATTTGTCGTCACACAGGACTACGTGCTGACAGAGACCAATCACGGGCCGGCAGGCTACAAGAAGGCTCGTTTGATCTTTGCATGTGTCTGAGACAAGATGAAAATGACTACATCGGCCATGATCCTTTGCAAGTTATGGCCCCTTTCACAAGGATACTTTGCAATATTTTGGTGCACTTCAGTCCCATTCAGCAATTCAAATACTTCCTGCTTCATGCGCCATTGTGAGATTTCCATAGGAATATGTGAATAACGTCGGGGCTATCACTACCTACTGATTTGAATGTCTATGGTTTATGCTAGAGACTTATCGTTTCTTGTAGTGGCTGCAGCTCAATCCCCTATTTTTTCCGCCAATATAAAGTTTGCGCCTATTCCATAACATGGGGCTTGTGAAAGCCACCTTTTCGTACACATGAGCGGATCCGGAAAATAAAATAGTTCAGAACCGTGTGAGCAAAAAAATAATGTCACCACCATCGAAAATTGAGTATCACAAACATGACAGTGCCGGTTGTTTGGCTCTACGCCATACACAAGCTGTACAGCAGTCGTCCGATTCTCAAAGAAAGCCACGGATGTCCTCATTTCAAAAAGGTCTACTCACAAAACCGACTGTTAAGACCGAACCGTTGGAGTGACAAACAAACACTAAGGTGTCGGTTGTTCTGCTTCAGGGGAGTAGTCTGAAGGTAACCCAGTAAGTACTGGGATGTAAAAATCACAAAAAGTGCATAGGGGTATAATGTGCCACAATAACATGACCAAATAAGTGTCAAATATTTAGATTTTTTCCTGGGTTTTCTTATATCTCTCAGATAGACACTGTATGTTTTTCCATGTACCAATGTGTTATTCAATGCATTTCTATGGGCTATAGCGGTAAAGGCCAATTCAATGTTTCAAATACGTGTTTCTATATTTTTTTTATACGTACAGAGGTCCTAAAATTCTACAAATTCTACATTTTACGATCATCTTTCATACAGTGGCTTCCGAAACTATTCACCCCCTTTGGCATTTTTCCTATTTTGTTGCCTTACAACCTGGAATTAAAATAGATTTTTGGGGAGTTTGTATCATTTGACTTACACAACATGCCTACCACTTTGAACATGCTAAATATTTTTTATTGTGAAACAAACAAGAAATAAGACAAAAAAATGGAAAACTTGAGCATGCATTACTATTCCCCCCGACCAGAGTACCTTCTTCCATATGTTTAGGGAGTCTCCCACAAACGTGTTTACCTATTTTTTTCTTGAAGAAATAGCTTTTTTTCTGGCCACTCTTCCATAATGCCCAGCTCTGTGGAGTTTATGACTTAAAGTGGTCCTATGGACAGATACTCCAATCTCCGCTGTGGAGCTTTGCAGCTCCTTCAGGGTTATGTTTGGTCTCTTTGTTGCCTCTCTGATTAATGCCCTCCTTGCCTGGTATGTGAGTTTTGGTGGACAGCCCTCTCTTGACAGGTTTGTTGTTGTGCCATGTTCTTTCCATATTTTAATAATGGAGTTAATGGTGCTCAGTGGGATGTTCAAAGTTTCTGATATTTTTCTTATAACCCAACCCTGTACTTCTCCACAACTTTTTCCCTGACCTGTTTGGAGAGCTCCTTGGTCTTCATGGTGCAGCTTGCTTGGTGGTGCCACTTGCTTAGTGGTGTTGCAGACTCTAGGGCCTTTCAGAATAGGTGTATATATACTGAGATCATGTGACAGATCATGTGACACTTAAAGTCCAAATGTGTGCAATCTAACTAATTACGTGAACACTTCCTTTGGCCGCCTCTCCTTCCAGTTCTCTTGCAAAAATCACTGAAGTTGGAGACTTATATCTCCCTCACTAACTTTAAGCGTCAGCTGTCAGAGCAGCTTACCGATCGCTGCAGCTGTACACAGCCCATCTGTAAATAGCCCATCCAACCAACTACTTACCTCATCCCCATATTTGTTTTTTGTTTTTTGTTTTTCTGCTCTTTTGCACACCAGTATTTCTACTTGCACATCCTCATCTGCACATATATCACTCCAGTGTAAATTGCTAAATTTTAATTACTTCGCCACTGTTGGCCTATTTATTGCCTTACCTCCTTACTTAATTTGCACACACTGTATACAGATTTTTCTATTGTGTTATTGACTGTACGTTTGTTTATCCCACATGTAACTCTGTGTTGTTGTTTTTGTTGCACAGCTTTGCTTTATCTTGGACCGGTCAAATCAAATCAAAGTTTATTTGTCACGTGCGCCGAATACAACAGGAAAACAACCTTACAGTGAAATGCTTACTTACAGGCTCTAACCAACCGTGCAAAAAAAGATATTAGGTGAACAATAGGTAAGTTAAGAAATAAAAACAACAGTAAAAAGACAGTGAAAAATAACAGTAGCGAGGCTATATACAGTAGCGAGCCTACATACAGACACCGGTTAGTTGGGCTGATTGAGTTAGTATGTACATGTAGATATGGTTAAAGTGACTATGCAAATATAATGAACAGAGAGTAGCAGTAGCGTAAAAGACGGGTTGGCAGGTGGTGGGTGGTGGGACACAATGCAGAGAGCCCGGTTAGCCAATGTGTGAAAGCACTGGTTGGTCGGGCCAATTGAGGTAGTATGTACATGAATGTATAGTTAAAGTGACAATGCATATATGATAAACTGAGAGTAGCAGCAGCGTAAAAGAGGGCTTGGGGGGTGGGGGCACACAGTGAAAATAGTCCAGGTAGACATTTGATTACCTGTTCAGGTTTCTTATGGCTTAGGGGTAAAAACTGTTGAGAAGCCTTTTTGTCCTAGACTTGGCACTCCGGTACCGCTTTCCATGCAGTAGTAGAGAGAACAGTCTATGACTGGGGTGGCTGGGGTCTTTGAACATTTTTAGGGCCTTCCTCTGACACCGACTGGTGTAGAGGTCCTGGATGGCAGGCAGCTTAGCCCCAGTGATGTACTGAGCCGTAAGCACTACCCTCTGTAGTGCCGTGCGGTCGGAGGCCGAGCAATTGCCGTACCAGGCAATGATGCAACCCATCAGGATGCTCTCGATGTTGAAGCTGTAGAACCTTTTGAGGATCTCAGGACCCATGCCAAATCATTTTAGTTTCCTACGGGGGAATAGGCTTAGGGAATAGGCGCTCTTCACGACTGTCTTGGTGTGTTTGGACCGTTCTAGTTTGTTGGTGATGTGGACACCAAGGAACTTGAAGCTCTCAACCTGCTCCACTACAGCCCTGTCGATGAGAACGGGGGCGTGCTCGGTCCTCCTTTTCCTGTAGTCCACAATCATCTCTTTAGTCTTGGTTACGTTGAGGGATATGTTGTATATCAGTTGTAAATGAGAACTTGTTTTCAACTGGCCTACCTGGTTAAATAAGGGTGAAAAAAAGGTAAATAAATAGCAGTCTTTTCAGATCATATTCTGAACTTTTCCAATGCCTAGTGATTCTTCCAAAGAAATCACAAAGCATATGGAACAAATGTAGAAACTCTGTTTGCCTCTGTATGTTGCAGTACAGAGACAACATAGAGAGAACAGTAAGATGTTGATCTATCTAAATAAACAGCTACGGTTCTGTGAGAAAATCACTTAGATTAGTGCAATATGACTCATATCCTCTTCGGAATGAATGAAGTTGCTTGAGTGGTTTAACGACGGACGATTATCTATTAGGTAGCTAATTAACTTGATCATCCACAGTGGCTGGATAGCATCCCAACATTATAGACAGTCACATCTTAACCCATTTGCTATGCGAGGGCAGCAAGTACATTTGTGCCCGACAGACAAGCAAACAACTGGAGATTTTTCCAGGTTTAAAAGTGCCCTTACTGGATCCATGGACTTAGATATAATGAAGAAATATTGACAGGGGAGGTGGGGGTCCTGATCTTCCTCCTCCTCTTCCCCTCCTCCACTTCCTTCTCCTCATCATCCTTCTCCTTCACTTCTTCCTCCTTCTCATCATCATCATCCTCTTCCTCATCCTCATTCGCTTTCTCCTCTTCATTCTCCTCCTTTGCAACCTCCTTAAGGATCTGACTCTTTAATTTATTTATTTTTTGCCTAAAATGACATACCCAATTCTAACTCATGTAGCTCAGGCCCTGAAGCAAGGATGTGCATGTTATTGGTACCATTTGAAAGGGAACACGTTGAAGTTTGTGGAAATGTGAAAGGAATATAGGAGAATATAACACATTAGATCTGGTAAAAGATAATACAAAGAAAAAACAAACATTTTTTTGTACCATCATGTTTGAAATGCAAGAGAAAGGCCATAATGTATTATTCCAGCCGAGGTGCAATTTAGATTTTGGCCACTAGATGGCAGCAGTGCATGTGCAAAGTTTATTACTGATCCAATGGACCATTGCATTTCTGTTCAAAATGTTGTATCAGGGCTGCCCAAATGTGCCTAATATGTTTATTAATAACTTTTCATGTTCAAAACTGTGCACTCTCCTCAAACAATAGCATGGTATTCATTTACTGTAATAGCTATTGTAAATTGGACAGTGCAGTTAGATTAACAAGAATTTAAGCATTCTGCCATATGTCTATGTCCTGGGAAATGTTCTTGTTACTTACAACCTCATGCTAATCGCATTAGCCTACGTTAGCTCAACCATCCCGCAGGGGACCCACCAATTCTGAAAATATTACTTCTTAGGGCTAGGCCCCTTTTATCTCAATTTCCGCCTGAATGACGTGCCCAAAGTAAACTGCCTGTAGCTCAGGCCTTGAAGCCAGGTTATGCATATAATTGGTACCATTGGAAAGAAAACACGGAAGTTTGTAGAAATGTTAAAATAATGTAGGAGAATATAACACAATAGATATGGTAGGAGAAAATCCAAAGAAAAACCAACCAGATTTTTGTTGTTGTTGCGAGACCATCTTAGAAATGCAAGAAAAAGGTCATATTGTAAATTAGCTCCCTCGATGCAACTCCTATGGCCTCCACAGGGTGTCCGCAGTCTATGTTCAAGGTTTCAGGTTTAACTTCCAAAAACGAATAAGTAATAACAGTTTTAGTAGAACGACACAGGCTTGGAAATCTTTGTTTGTGCGCGCCATGAAGAAATTCTTTCCTAAATAAATATATAGTTTGATTTAATTTTAGGGTATCTAAGGAGTAAATAGAAATGTATTTTGACTTGTTGAAATAAAGTTTAGGGGTAGATTTTCGGATTCCTTTCTCTGCAATTTGAACGAGTGGATTACTCAAATCGATGGCGCCAACTAAACTTACTTTTTGGGATATAAATAAGGATTTTATCTAACAAAACGACACTACATGTTATAGCTGGTTCCCTTTGGATGACAAATCGGGGGAAGATTTTCAAAAAGCAAGTGAATATTTAATCTTTATATGTGAATGTATGAAACCTGTGCCGGTGTAAAAATACTTTGATGTGGGGCCCGGTCCTCAAACAATCACATGGCATGTTTTCGCTGTAATAGCTACTGTAAATCGGACAGTGCAGTTAGATTAACAATAATGTAAGCTTTCAGCCAATATAAGACACATATATGTACCAAAATGTTTAAAATCCATAATATTTATTTGAATTACGCGTCCTCCAGTTTCACCGGAAGTTGTCCCGCTAGCGGGACCCCGATCCTTATTTAAGCATATCCCAATTCAGGTCACCTAGCAGTACAAACTCTGATGATAGATGGCGGAAATCAATTCACATATGGTGTGCAGGGCACAGCTGGGAGCTAAGGGGGGTCTATAACAACCGACAACAGTGAGGGACTTATTTCTGGAGAGATGGATCTTTAAAAGTGCCTCCCAAGATGGCATAGCAGTTCAGACGTCTTTTGTCCTCGTCTTGTCGTGTCCCGTATATATATATATATATTTACAACCTTTTTCACATACATTTTATTTTTATTTTCCATCAACTCATCTTCAAAACACTCTCCTGCAACCCGCCTCACCAATTTATATTTATAAAAAAGTATTATTTACCTCAAATCTGTAATCCTCCAAGAAGCTAGCCAGAAACTCCAAGAAGCTAGCCAGAAACTAGCCAGAAGCTAGCCAGGAGCTAGCCAGAAGCTAGTCCAGAAGCTAGTTCAGAAGCTAGTTAGCTTCTTTACTGGCAAATCGTTAGTATTCAGCTAACCACGGTTTGTGGTCATCAGCTATCCTTTAGCTCGAAAATCTATCGCCAGTTTTGTACGGCGCAGCGCAGCGCGGCTCGGAACAGAACATACCGGACCAATTTTTCTCTCCATGTCCCTGGATTTCAACTGCTCTCTGGACATTCATACCTGGATCTCACAGCTAGCTAGCTGCTATCCGTGTGACTATCGGCTTTCGTCGATTCCGGAGCAAACATCAATTATTCCGGAGCCAGCCAGCTCCGTCAATCACTCCTGAGTTCCATCAATCACTCCTGGGCTGCAGTCACCTATCCGGACCCGTTTTACTGCCTACGCGGAGTCCTACCGGGCCTTCACAACTGGACTGCCGACGTTATCTACCCGAAGGAGTTATCCGGCTGGCTCCTCCGTCGCAACGTTACCTGAACGCCCATCTGCGGCCTGCTAACCATTAGCTGTCTTACCGGCTGATATCTGAATAGACAATCGGACAATTTATTTATTTTTATTATTATTATGTTTTCTTCTTGGGCCTCTATAACTATATCTATTGTTTTTATTTTTGTTGTTGTTGTGTGATTTGGATTAATCGACCCTACCACACGGAACCCCACTAATCTACTGACGGAACGCAAGAGGTGGCTAACAACAGACCTCCATCCTATGCTAGCTTGCTACCGATGGCCTGGCTAGCTGTCTAAATCGCCGTGACCCCCAACCAACCTCTCCACTCACTGGACCCTTTTGATCACTCGACTAAGCATGCCTCTCCTTAATGTCAATATGTCTTGTCCATTGCTGTTCTGGTTAGTGTTTATTGGCTTATTTCACTGTAGAGCCTCTAGTCCTGCTCACTATACCTTATCCAACCTATTAGTTCCACCACCCACACATGCAATGACATCTCCTGGTTTCAATGATGTTTCTAGAGACAATATCTCTCTCTTCATCACTCAATACCTAGGTTTACCTCCACTGTATTCACATCCTACCATACCTTTGTCTGTACATTATACCTTGATGCTATTTTATCGCCCCCAGAAACCTCCTTTTACTCTCTGTTCCAGACATTCTAGACGACCAATTCTTATTGCTTTTAGCCGCACCCTTATTCTACTCCTCCTATGTTCCTCTGGCTATGTAGAGGTGAATCCAGGCCCTGCAGTGCCTAGCTCCACTCCTATTCCCCAGGCGCTCTCTTTTGACGACTTCTGTAACCGTAATAGCCTTGGTTTCATGCATGTTAACATTAGAAGCCTCCTCCCTAAGTTTGTTCTATTCACTGCTTTAGCACACTCTGCCAACCCGGATGTTCTAACTGTGTCTGAATCCTGGCTTAGGAAGACCACCAACAATTCTGAAATTTTAATTCCAAACTACAACATTTTCAGACAAGATAGAACTGCCAAAGGGGGCGGTGTTGCAATCTACTGCAAAGATAGCCTGCAGATTTCTGTCCTACTATCCAGGTCTGTACCCAAACAATTTGAACTTCTACTTTTAAAAATCCACCTCTCTAAAAACAAGTCTCTCACCGTTGCCGGCTGCTATAGACCACCCTTTGCCCCCAGCTGTGCTCTGGACACCATATGTGAACTGATTGCCCCCCATCTATCTTCAGAGCTCGTGCTGCTAGGCGACCTAAACTGGAACATGCTTAACACCCCAGCCATCCTACAATCTAAACTTGATGCCCTCAATCTCACACAAATTATCAATGAACCTACCAGGTACCTCCCCAAAGCCTTAAACACGGGCACCCTCATAGATATCATCCTAACCAACTTCCCCTCTAAATACACCTCTGCTGTCTTCAACCAAGATCTCAGCGATCACTGCCTCATTGCCTGCATCCGTAATGGGTCAGCGGTCAAACGACCTCCACTCATCACTGTAAAATGCTCCCTGAAACACTTCAGCGAGCAGGCCTTTCTAATCGACCTGGCCGGGGTATCCTGGAAGGATATTGATCTCATCCCGTAAGTAGAGGATGCCTGGATATTTTTTTTAAATGCCTTCCTAACCATCTTAAATAAACATGCCCCATTCAAGAAATTTAGAACCAGGAACAGATATAGCCCTTGGTTCTCCCCAGACCTGACTGCCCTTAACCAACACAAAAACATCCTATGGCGTCCTGCATTAGCATCGAACAGCCCCCGTGATATGTTGTACTTCCGGCGCTGACAAAGATGGCCGCCTCGCTTCGCGTTCCTAGGAAACTATGCAGTTTTTTGTTTTTTTACGTGTTATTTCTTACATTAGTACCCCAGGTCATCTTAGGTTTCATTACATACAGTCGAGAAGAACTACTGAATATAAGATCAGCGTCAACTCACCATCAGTACGACCAAGAATATGACTTTCACGAAGCGGATCCTGTGTTCTGCCTTTCAACCAGGACAACGGAATGGATCCCAGCCAGCGACCCAAAAAAACTACTCCGTAAAAGAGGGAAACGAGGCGGTCTTTTGGTCAGACTCCGGAGACGGGCACATCGTGCACCACTCCCTAGCATTCTTCTCGCCAATGTCCAGTCTCTTGACAACAAGGTTGATGAAATCCGAGCAAGGGTTGCATTCCAGAGGGACATCAGAGACTGTAACGTTCTTTGCTTCACGGAAACATGGCTCACTGGAGAGACGCTATCGGAGGCGGTGCAGCCAGCGGGTTTCTCCACGCATCGCGCCGACAGAAACAAACAACTTTCTGGTAAGAAGAGGGGCGGGGGCATATGCCTTATGGCTAACGAGACGTGGTGTGATGACAGAAACATACAGGAACTCAAATCCTTCTGTTCACCTGATTTAGAATTCCTCACAATCAAATGTAGACCGCATTATCTACCAAGAGAATTCTCTTCGATTATAATCACAGCCGTATATATTCCCCCGCAAGCAGATGGCTCTGAACGAACTTTATTTGACTCTTTACAAACTGGAATCCATACATCCTGTGGCTGCATTCATTGTAGCTGGGGATTTTAACAAGGCTAATCTGAAAACAAGACTCCCTAAATTGTATCAGCATATCGACTGCGCAACCAGGGTGGGAAAAACCTTGGATCATTGTTACTCTAACTTCCGCGACGCATATAAGGCCCTGCCCCGCCCTCCTTTCGGAAAAGCTGACCATGACTCCATTTTGTTGATCCCTGCCTACAAACAGAAGCTAAAACAAGAAGCTCCCACACTGAGGTCTGTCCAACGCTGGTCCGACCAAGCTGATTCCACACTCCAAGACTGCTTCCATCATGTGGACTGGGATATGTTTCGTATTGCGTCAGATAGCAACATTGACGAATACGCTGATTCAGTGTGCGAGTTCATTAGAACGTGCGTTGAAGATGTCGTTCCCATAGCAACGATTAAAACATTCCCTAACCAGAAACCGTGGATTGATGGCAGCATTCGCGTGAAACTGAAAGCGCGAACCACTGCTTTTAATCAGGGCAAGGTGACTGGTAACATGACTGAATAAAAACAGTGCAGTTATTCCCTCCGCAAGGCTATCAAACAAGCTAAGCGTCAGTATAGAGACAAAGTAGAATCTCAATTCAACGGCTCAGACACAAGAGGTATGTGGCAGGGTCTACAGTCAATTACGGACTACAAGAAGAAAACCAGCCCAGTCACGGACCAGGATGTCTTGCTCCCAGGCAGACTAAATAACTTTTTTGCCCGCTTTGAGGACAATACAGTGCCACTGACACGGCCTGCAACGGAAACATGCGGCCTCTCCTTCACTGCAGCCGAGGTGAGTAAAACATTTAAACGTGTTAACCCTCGCAAGGCTGCAGGCCCAGATGGCATCCCCAGCCGCGCCCTCAGAGCATGCGCAGACCAGCTGGCTGGTGTGTTTACGGACATATTCAATCAATCCCTATGTACTTCCGGGTTGGAGCGAGCCGGTCGCATCCGCGCTTCGGTCTGCAGGTTGTATAACTTTTTCATTACATTTCATTACATTTCATTATAGTACAACGGTCTGATTTGTCTAATCTTAGCAATTTCTTCTTAGCTAGCTACATAGTCGTCGTTGTATCAAAGATAATTGCGTAATTATCGTATTTCGTCGTCTGCTATCTGCCCAACACGTTCACCGTCTACCGTAGCACTGTAGTAACTATCACACTCAACTGAACGACTTGATTAGTGTAGTATTAGCTAGCTACATAGTTGTCTTTGCTGTCTTCGTATCCAAGATAATTGTGTAGTTAGAGTGTGTAGTCTTAGAGTGATTATCTTAATTTACCGAGGTTAGCTAGCCAGCTATTTTGTCGTCCTTAACGTAGGAGACACTCCTAGCTAGCCAATAGCCAGCCAACGTCTACTGAATAGAACTTTCGCATTCGGTCGCATTCCGCTTCGCTCTACAGGTAGTATCACATTTTCATTTCATTTCATTACAGTCCCAACGGTGTGATTTGTTTGATCGTAGCTAGCTACATAGCTAGCTACATAGCCGTCTTTGTTTCAAAGATAATTGTGTAGTCTAGAGCGATTTTCTAGGTTAGCTAGCCAGCTATTGTCGTTCTCCTAACGCAACGTAACGTAACCAACACTGCTAGCTAGCCAGCTAGCCCCCGAAAAAGCAGCATTGTAGAAACTTCACACTCAACGGAACGACTTGATTAGGGTAGTGTCAACAACGCAGCTAGCCTACCTCAGCAGTACTGTATCATTTTAATCATTTTAGTCAATTAGATTCTTGCTGCGTAAGCTTAACTTTCTGAACATTCGAGACGTGTAGTCCACTTGTCATTCCAATCTCCTCTGCATTAGCGTAGCCTCTTCTCTAGCCTGTCAACTATGTGTCTGTCTATCCCTGTTCTCTCCTCTCTGCACAGACCATACAAACGCTCCACACCGCATGGCCGCGGCCACCCTAATCTGGTGGTCCCAGCGCGCACGACCCACGTGGAGTTCCAGGTCTCCGGTAGCCTCTGGAACTGCCGATCTGCGGCCAACAAGGCAGAGTTCATCTCAGCCTATGCCTCCCTCCAGTCCCTCGACTTCTTGGCTCTGACGGAAACATGGATCACCACAGACAACACCGCTACTCCTACTGCTCTCTCTTCGTCCGCCCACGTGCTCTCGCACACCCCGAGAGCTTCTGGTCAGCGGGGTGGTGGCACCGGGATCCTCATCTCTCCCAAGTGGTCATTCTCTCTTTCTCCCCTTACCCATCTGTCTATCGCCTCCTTTGAATTCCATGCTGTCACAGTTACCAGCCCTTTCAAGCTTAACATCCTTATCATTTATCGCCCTCCAGGTTCCCTCGGAGAGTTCATCAATGAGCTTGATGCCTTGATAAGCTCCTTTCCTGAGGACGGCTCACCTCTCACAGTTCTGGGCGACTTTAACCTCCCCACGTCTACCTTTGACTCATTCCTCTCTGCCTCCTTCTTTCCACTCCTCTCCTCTTTTGACCTCTCCCTCTCACCTCCCCCCCCTACTCACAAGGCAGGCAATACGCTCGACCTCATCTTTACTAGATGCTGTTCTTCCACTAACCTCATTGCAACTCCCCTCCATGTCTCCGACCACTACCTTGTATCCTTTTCCCTCTCGCTCTCATCCAACACTTCCCACACTGCCCCTACTCGGATGGTATCGCGCCGTCCCAACCTTCGCTCTCTCTCCCCCGCTACTCTCTCCTCTTCCATCCTATCATCTCTTCCCTCTGCTCAAACCTTCTCCAACCTATCTCCTGATTCTGCCTCCTCAACCCTCCTCTCCTCCCTTTCTGCATCCTTTGACTCTCTATGTCCCCTATCCTCCAGGCCGGCTCGGTCCTCCCCTCCCGCTCCGTGGCTCGACGACTCATTGCGAGCTCACAGAACAGGGCTCCGGGCAGCCGAGCGGAAATGGAGGAAAACTCGCCTCCCTGCGGACCTGGCATCCTTTCACTCCCTCCTCTCTACATTTTCCTCCTCTGTCTCTGCTGCTAAAGCCACTTTCTACCACTCTAAATTCCAAGCATCTGCCTCTAACCCTAGGAAGCTCTTTGCCACCTTCTCCTCCCTCTTGAATCCTCCTCCCCCTCCCCCTCCTCCCTCTCTGCAGATGACTTCGTCAACCATTTTGAAAAGAAGGTCGACGACATCCGATCCTCGTTTGCTAAGTCAAACGACACCGCTGGTTCTGCTCACACTGCCCTACCCTGTGCTCTGACCTCTTTCTCCCTCTCTCTCCAGATGACATCTCGCGTCTTGTGATGGCCGGCCGCCCAACAACCTGCCCGCTTGACCCTATCCCCTCCTCTCTTCTCCAGACCATCTCCGGTGACCTTCTCCCTTACCTCACCTCGCTCATCAACTCATCCCTGACCGCTGGCTACGTCCCTACCGTCTTCAAGAGAGCGAGAGTTGCACCCCTTCTGAAAAAACCTACACTCGATCCCTCCGATGTCAACAACTACAGACCAGTATCCCTTCTTTCTTTTCTCTCCAAAACTCTTGAACGTGCCGTCCTTGGCCAGCTCTCCCGCTATCTCTCTCAGAATGACCTTCTTGATCCAAATCAGTCAGGTTTCAAGACTAGTCATTCAACTGAGACTGCTCTTCTCTGTATCACGGAGGCGCTCCGCACTGCTAAAGCTAACTCTCTCTCCTCTGCTCTCATCCTTCTAGACCTATCGGCTGCCTTCGATACTGTGAACCATCAGATCCTCCTCTCCACCCTCTCCGAGTTGGGCATCTCCGGCGCGGCCCACGCTTGGATTGCGTCCTACCTGACAGGGCGCTCCTACCAGGTGGCGTGGCGAGAATCCGTCTCCTCACCACGTGCTCTCACCACTGTGTCCCCCAGGGCTCTGTTCTAGGCCCTCTCCTATTCTCGCTATACACCAAGTCACTTGGCTCTGTCATAACCTCACATGGTCTCTCCTATCATTGCTATGCAGACGACACACAATTCATCTTCTCCTTTCCCCCTTCTGACGACCAGGTGGCGAATCGCATCTCTGCATGTCTGGCAGACATATCAGTGTGGATGACGGATCATCACCTCAAGCTGAACCTCGGCAAGACGGAGCTGCTCTTCCTCCCGGGAAGGACTGCCCGTTCCATGATCTCGCCATCACGGTTGACAACTCCATTGTGTCCTCGTCCCAGAGCGCTAAGAACCTTGGCGTGATCCTGGACAACACCCTGTCGTTCTCAAATAACATCAAGGCGGTGGCCCGTTCCTGTAGGTTCATGCTCTACAACATCCGCAGAGTACGACCCTGCCTCACACAGGAAGCGGCGCAGGTCCTAATCCAGGCACTTGTCATCTCCCGTCTGGATTACTGCAACTCGCTGTTGGCTGGGCTCCCTGCCTGTGCCATTAAACCCCTACAACTCATCCAGAACGCCGCAGCCTGTCTGGTGTTCAACCTTCCCAAGTTCTCTCACGTCACCCCGCTCCTCCGCTCTCTCCACTGGCTTCCAGTTGAAGCTCGCATCTGCTACAAGACCATGGTGCTTGCCTACACCCAAACAAGGGCACTGCGTTCATCCACCTCTGGCCTGCTCGCCTCCCTACCACTGAGGAAGTACAGTTCCCGCTCAGCCCAGTCAAAACTGTTCGCTGCTCTGGCCCCCCAATGGTGGAACAAACTCCCTCACGACGCCAGGACAGCGGAGTCAATCACCACCTTCCGGAGACACCTGAAACCCCACCTCTTTAAGGAATACCTAGGATAGGATAAAGTAATCCTCCCCCCCCCCCCTTAAAAGACCTAGATGCACTATTGTAAAGTGGCTGTTCCACTGGATGTCATAAGGTGAAAGCACCAATTTGTAAGTCGCTCTGGATAAGAGCGTCTGCTAAATGACTTAAATGTAAATGTACCAGTCTGCTGTTCCCACATGCTTCAAGAGGGCCACCATTGTTCCTGTTCCCAAGAAAGCTAAGGTAACTGAGCTAAACGACTACCGCCCCGTAGCACTCACTTCCGTCATCATGAAGTGCTTTGAGAGACTAGTCAAGGACCATATCACCTCCACCCTACCTGACACCCTAGACCCACTCCAATTTACTTACCGCCCAAATAGGTCCACAGACGATGCAATCTCAACCACACTGCACACTGCCCTAACCCATCTGGACAAGAGGAATACCTATGTGAGAATGCTGTTCATCGACTACAGCTCGGCATTTAACACCATAGTACCCTCCAAGCTCGTCATCACCTCGAGACCCTGGGTCTCGACCCCGCCCTGTGCAACTGGGTACTGGACTTCCTGACGGGCCGCCCCCAGGTGGTGAGGGTAGGCAACAACATCTCCACCCCGCTGATCCTCAACACTGGGGCCCCACAAGGGTGCGTTCTGAGCCCTCTCCTGTACTGCCTGTTCACCCACGACTGCGTGGCCACGTACGCCTCCAACTCAATCATCAAGTTTGCGGACGACACAACAGTGGTAGGCTTGATTACCAACAACGACGAGACGGCCTACAGGGAGGAGGTGAGGGCCCTCGGAGGGTGGTGTCAGGAAAATAACCTTACACTCAACGTCAACAAAACTAAGGAGATGATTGTGGACTTCAGGAAACAGCAGAGGGAACACCCCCCTATCCACATCGATGGAACAGTAGTGGAGAGGGTAGCAAGTTTTAAGTTCCTCGGCATACACATCACAGACAAACTGAATTGGTCCACTCACACAGACAGCATCGTGAAGAAGGCGCAGCAGCGCCTCTTCAACCTCAGGAGGCTGAAGAAATTTGGCTTGTCACCAAAAGCACTCACAAACTTCTACAGATGCACAATCGAGAGCATCCTGGCGGGCTGTATCACCGCCTGGTACGGCAACTGCTCCGCCCACAACCGTAAGGCTCTCCAGAGGGTAGTGAGGTCTGCACAACGCATCACCGGGGGCAAACTACCTGCCCTCCAGGACACCTACACCACCCGATGTTACAGGAAGGCCATAAAGATCATCAAGGACAACAACCACCCGAGCCACTGCCTGTTCACCCCGCTATCATCCAGAAGGCGAGGTCTGTACAGGTGCATCAAAGCTGGGACCGAGAGACTGAAAAACAGCTTCTATCTCAAGGCCATCAGACTGTTAAACAGCAACCACTAACACTGAGTGGCCGCTGCCAACACACTGACTCAACTCCAGCCACTTTAATAATGGGAATTGATGGGAAATGATGTAAAATATATCACTAGCCACTTTAAACAATGCTACCTAATATAATGTCTACATACCCTACATTATTCATCTCATATGTATACGTATATACTGTACTCTATATCATCTACTGCATCCTTATGTAATACATGTATCACTAGCCACTAACTATGCCACTTTGTTTACATACTCATCTCATATGTATATACTGTACTCGATACCATCTACTGTATCTTGCCTATGCTGCTCTGTACCATCACTCATTCATATATCTTTATGTACATATTCTTATCCCCTTACACTGTGCATAACACAGTAGTTTTGGAATTGTTAGTTAGATTACTTGTTGGTTATTACTGCATTGTCGGAACTAGAAGCACAAGCATTTCGCTACACTCGCATTAACATCTTCTAACCATGTATATGTGACAAATAAATTTGATTTGATTTGATATGCAGCTGTTCAGGGAAGCTAGAAACCATTATACACAGGCAGTTAGAAAAGCCAAGGCTAGCTTTTTCAAGCAGAAATTTGCTTCCTGCAACACTAACTCAAAAAAGTTCTGGGACACTTTAAAGTCCATGGAGAATAAGAACACCTCCTCCCAGCTGCCCACTGCACTGAAGATAGGAAACACTGTCACCACTGATAAATCCACCATAATTGAAAATTTCAATAAGCATTTTTCCACGGCTGGCCATGCTTTCCACCTGGCTACTCCTACCCCGGTCAACAGCACTGCACCCCCAACAGCAACTCGCCCAAGCCTTCCCCATTTCTCCTTCTCCCAAATCCGTTCAGCTGATGTTCTGAAAGAGCTGCAAAATCTGGACCCCTACAAATCAGCCGGGCTAGACAATCTGGACCCTTTCTTTCTAAAATTATCTGCCGAAATTGTTGCCACCCCTATTACTAGCCTGTTCAACCTCTCTTTCGTGTCGTCTGAGATTCCCAAAGATCGGAAAGCAGCTGCGGTCATTCCCCTCTTCAAAGGGGGGGACACTCTTGACCCAAACTGCTACAGACCTATATCTATCCTACCATGCCTTTCTAAGGTCTTCGAAAGCCAAGTCAACAAACAGATTACCGACCATTTTGAATCTCACCATACCTTCTCTGCTATGCAATCTGGTTTCAGAGCTGGTCATGGGTGCACCTCAGCCACGCTCAAGGTCCTAAACGATATCTTAACTGCCATCGATAAGAAACATTACTGTGCAGCCGTATTCATTGATCTGGCCAAGGCTTTCGACTCTGTCAATCACCACATCCTCATCGGCAGACTCGACAGCCTTGGTTTCTCAAATGATTGCCTCACCTGGTTCACCAACTACTTCTCTGATAGAGTTCAGTGTGTCAAATCGGAGGGTCTGCTGTCCGGACCTCTGGCAGTCTCTATGGGGGTGCCACAGGGTTCAATTCTTGGACCGACTCTCTTCTCTGTATACATCAATGAGGTCGCTCTTGCTGCTGGTGAGTCTCTGATCCACCTCAACGCAGACGACACCATTCTGTATACTTCTGGCCCTTCTTTGGACACTGTGTTAACAACCCTCCAGGCAAGCTTCAATGCCATACAACTCTCCTTCCGTGGCCTCCAATTGCTCTTAAATACAAGTAAAACTAAATGCATGCTCTTCAACCGATCGCTACCTGCACCTACCCGCCTGTCCAACATCACTACTCTGGACGGCTCTGACTTAGAATACGTGGACAACTACAAATACTTAGGTGTCTGGTTAGACTGTAAACTCTCCTTCCAGACCCATATCAAACATCTCCAATCCAAAGTTAAATCTAGAATTGGCTTCCTATTTCGCAACAAAGCATCCTTCACTCATGCTGCCAAACATACCCTTGTAAAACTGACCATCCTACCAATCCTCGACTTTGGCGATGTCATTTACAAAATAGCCTCCAATACCCTACTCAACAAATTGGATGCAGTCTATCACAGTGCAATCCGTTTTGTCACCAAAGCCCCATATACTACCCACCATTGCGACCTGTACGCTCTCGTTGGCTGGCCCTCGCTTCATACTCGTCGCCAAACCCACTGGCTCCATGTCATCTACAAGACCCTGCTAGGTAAAGTCCCCCCTTATCTCAGCTCGCTGGTCACCATAGCATCTCCCACCTGTAGCACACGCTCCAGCAGGTATATCTCTCTAGTCACCCCCAAAACCAATTCTTTCATTCTTTCTTTGGCCGCCTCTCCTTCCAGTTCTCTGCTGCCAATGACTGGAACGAACTACAAAAATCTCTGAAACTGGAAACACTTATCTCCCTCACTAGCTTTAAGCACCAACTGTCAGAGCAGCTCATAGATTACTGCACCTGTACATAGCCCACCTATAATTTAGCCCAAACAACTACCTCTAACTACTACAACCTTTCCCAACTGTATTTAATTTATTTATTTATTTTGCTCCTTTGCACCCCATTATTTTTATTTCTACTTTGCACATTCTTCCATGGCAAAACTACAATTCCAGTGTATTACTTGCTATATTGTATTTACTTTGCCACCATAGCCTATTTTGCCTTTACCTCCCTTCTCACCTCATTTGCTCACATTGTATATAGACTTGTTTATACTGTATTATTGACTGTATGTTTGTTTTACTCCATGTGTAACTCTGTGTCGTTGTATCTGTCGAACTGCTTTGCTTTATCTTGGCCAGGTCGCAATTGTAAATGAGAACTTGTTCTCAACTTGCCTACCTGGTTAAATAAAGGTGAAATAAAAAAAGTAAAAGCTCAAACTGTTTGGGAATAGACCTGGACAGTATGACAGATCTCTGCAGGCTATCTCTACAGTAGATTGAAATTCCACCCCCTTTTGCAGTTCTGTCTTGACTGAAAATGTTGTAATTGGGGATGGAAATTTCAGAATTTTTGGTGGCCTTCCTAAGCCAGGATTCAGACACGGCTAGGACATCATGGTTGGCGGAGTGTGCTAATGCAGTGAATAAAGCAAACTTAGGGAGGAGGCTTCTGATGTTAACATGCATGAACCCAAGGCTTTTACGGTTGCAGAAGTCAGCAAATGAGAGCGCCTCGGGACACACAGTGCTTGGGTTAACCTCTACATCATCAGAAGAACAGAGGAGGAGTAGGATGAGGGTATGGCTAAAGGCTATAAGAACTGGTCGTCTAGTGCTTTGGAAACAGAGAATAAAAGGAGCAGACTTCTGGGCGTGGTAGGATAGATTCAGGGCATAGTGTACAGACAAGGGTATGGTAGGGTGCAAGTACAGTAGGGGTAAACCTAGGCATTGAATGACGATGAGAGAGGTTGCATCTCTGGAGGCGCCAGTTAAGCTTGACATTTGAGAGAGGCATAAAGCAATCACAGGTGTTGATTGGGAGAGCTAAGACAACAATGGGTAAACTGTTAAGACAACAACAAAGTGTAAATGGCAATAAATGGGCAGAGAGGGTCAGTTAGCTACATACAGGGCATGAGTTTGAGGCTGGGGCCGACAGATAAACAAAATGAAGTACCGTGTTAATGAACAGTCCAGCAGGCATCAGCTGTGTAGCCGAGTGATCATAGGGTCCAATGAGCAGCGATAGATGAAACAGGGAGCCGTTCGGTAGTCAATTACTACGCTAAGCGAGTGGGAGACACAGTGTTCAGGAAGCAAGCAGGTCGGGGCTGGCAGATGGATCGTCACCACATCCACGATGCAGAGGCCGGTAAAAGAGCACATTGGCCGAATTACGTCAGCAGATCAGCAGACCAGTCGTGATGGATCGGCGGGGCTCTGTGTCAACAAAGGGTTCAGGCCAAATTGGCAAGAGAGGTATTGAAGTGCCATGACATAACAGATAACTCCACGTTAAATTGTAACTGGCATAGTCGGTAGAATGAATAAAAGTAAAAGGTATAATGACAATACTGTTCCGTTACAACGCCACAAAGGTGGTATGTCAAGATGCCTCAAGCCAATGGAAGAGTTCTGTTTTGGGTTCGACAAGGAACACAAAAGGGTTCTACCTGAATCCAAAAAGGGTTCTACTTGGAACCAAAAAGGGTTCTCCTATGGGGACAAAGACCCTTTTGGAAGAATGTTTTTCTAAGAATGTACAGACTTGACACTAAAGCAAACTACCTCACACCAGAGAGGAGTAGAGCTCTGTATTAATCCCACTAATGCTGTAGAGGGAACCTGGGCTCCAGCATCCATTGGTTTTACTCTGATTAATACAGGAGGCCCATAACAATGCTTTATGGAAAACGATGACTGTGGGAGCCGGGACCCAGGGCCAAAAGAAGAATGCCTCCCTTGCTCCATCCATTCATCTCTCAATTTGACCACTGCTGGTCCTCAAGGCTTTCTACAGCTGAGTGCCAATTAGGAACAGGCATATTCTTATTTTCTGGTCATGTCACAGTCCCAACCTGAAGGTGGAAGGGATGGAGGGAGTGAGAGAAGGAAAGAAAGAGGAAGTGGATAAAAGTTGTTGGTATGTTGGTTAAGCAATTCACCTTCAACATCGTTGTGTGTGTGGGGAGTGCAACTAACGTGACTTGTGTGGTGAGCATTTCCATACATCTTACAAGGCACTTCTGATGCCAACTGGTAGGCTATAAAACACACATTTTGTTTGTTTATAGCTTTGACTTCCAGAAGTGCTCTGGTAGCCATGATCAATCTCATCAATGATGACTGACTGAACATGCCAACAGAAAATGTCCAAACACTGCTCAATGCTAAGCTGCTAATATTGTGGACTGTTTCATGATACTGCAGATAAGACTATGCACCAAGTCTGTAACCAACAGGACTCTGAACAGCTTCTACACCAAGCCATAAGACTGCTAAATAGTTAACCAAATAGCTACCAGGACTATCTTCATTGACCCTCTTTTCAAATCAAATCAAAGTTTATTTGTCACGTGCGCCGAATACGACAGGTGTGTAGACCTTACAGTGAAATGCTTACTTACAGGCTCTAACCAACAGTGCAAAAAAGGTATTAGGTGAACAATAGGTAAGTCAAAGAAATTAAAACAACAGTAAAAAGACAGTGAAAAATAACAGCAGCGAGGCTATATACAGTAGCGAGGCTATACCAGTAGTGAGGCTACATAATTGAGGTAGTATGTACATGTAGATATGGTTAAAGTGACTATGCATATAGAGAGAGTAGCAGCAGCGGAAAAGAGGGGTTGGCGGGTGGTGGGACACAATGCAAATAGTCCGGGAAGCCATTTGATTACCTGTTCAGGAGTCTTATGGCTTGGTGGTAAAAACTGTTGAGAAGCCTTTTTGTCCTAGACTTGGCACTCCGGTACCACTTTCCATGCGGTAGTAAAGAGAACAGTCTATGACTGGGGTGGCTGGGGTCTTTGACAATTTTTAGGGCCTTCCTCTGACAAAGCCTGGTGGCAGGCAGCTCCTGGATGGCAGTCAGCTTAGCCCCAGTGGTGTACTGGGCCATACGCACTACCCTCTGTAGTGCCACTACCCTCTGTAGTGCCTGATCTCATGCCAAATCATTTTAGTTTCCTGAGGGGGAATAGGCTTAGGGAATAGGCGCTCTTCACAACCTTCTTGGTGTGTTTGGACCATTCTAGTTTGTTGGTGATGTGGACACCAAGGAACTTGAAGCTCTCAACCTGCTCCACTAAAGCCCCGTCGATGAGAATGGGGGCTCCTTTTCCTGTCGTCCACAATCATCTCCTTAGTCTTGGTTACGTTGTTATTCTGGCTCTACCAGACCAGGCACCATCTGACCTCTTACCTATAGTCTGTCTCGTCATTGTCGGTGATCAGGCCTACCACTGTTGTGTCATCTGCAAACGTAATGATGGTGTTGGAGTCGTGCCTGGCCATGCAGTGGTGGGTGAACAGGGAGTACAGGAGGGGACTGAGCCCACACACCTGGGGGGGCTCCAGTGTTGAGGATCAGCGTGGCAGATGTGTTGCTACTTACCCTCACCACCTGGGGGTGGCCCGTCAGGAAGTCCAGGATCCAGCTGAAGGAGGTGTTTAGTCCCAGGATCCTTAGCTTAGTGATGAGCTTCAAGGGTACTATGGTGTTGAACGCTGAGCTGTTGTGAATGAATAACATTCTCACATTGGTGTTCCTTTTGTCTAGGTGGGAAAGGGCAATGTGGAGTGCAATAGAGATGGCATCTTCTGTGGATCTGTTTGGGCGGTATGCAAATTGGAGTGGGTCTTGGGTTTCTTGGATAGTGGTGTTGAAGTGAGCCATTACCAGCCTTTCAAAGCAATTCATGGCTACGGACGAGTGCTACAGGTCATCTAGGCAGGTTGCCTTCATGTTCTTGGGCACAGGGGCTATGGTGGTCTGCTTGAAACATGTTGGTATTACAGACTCAATCAGGGACATGTTGAAAATGTCACCTGCCAGGTGTTCAGCACATGCTGGTAGCACACGACCAAGTAATCCGTCTGGCCCTGTAGCCTTGTGAATGTTGACCTGTTTAGGTCTTACTCACGTCGGCTACGGCGAGCATGATTACACCGTCATCCGGGACAAATCAAAATATCTGAAAGTGTACAGCACTTATCAGATATCAGCTGATGTACGAAGGGCTATATAAATACATTTGATTACATAAATTAGCCCTATGTTGATGCTTTGCCTGTTCGATGGTTCGTCGGAGGGCATAGCAGGATTTCTTATAAGCTTCCGGGTCAGAGTCCCGCACCTTGAAAGCGGCAGCTCTCGCCTTTAGCTCAGTGCGAATGTTGCCTGTAAATCCATGGTTTCTGGTTGGGGTATGTACGTACAGTCACTGTGGGGACGACGTCCTCGATGCACTTATTGATAAAGCCAGTGACTGATGTGGTGTACTCCTCAATGGCATCGGAAGAATCCCGGAACATGCTCCAGTCTGTGATAGCAAAACAGTCCTGTAGTTTAGCATCTGCTTCATCTGACCACTTTTTTATAGACCGAGTCACTGGAGCTTCCTGCTTTAATTTTTGCTTGTAAGCAGGAATCAGGAGGATAGAACTGTGGTCAGATTTACCAAATGGAGGGGTGAGGGAGAGCTTAGTACACGTCTGTGTGTGGAGTACAGGTGATCTAGAATTTTTTTCCCTCTGGTTGCACATTTAACATGTTGATGGAAATTAGGTAGAACTGATTTAAGTTTCCCTGCATTAAAGTCTCCAGCCACTAGGAACGCCGCCTCTGGGTGAGTGGTTTCCTGTTTGCTTATTTCCTTATAAAGCTGACTGAGTGCGGTCTTAGTGCCATCGTATGTCTGTGGTGGTAAATAAACAGCCACGAAAGTATAGCTGAAAATTATCTAGGCAAGTAGTGTGGTCTGCAATTTATTACAATATACTCTACCTCAGGCGAGAAAAACCTAGAGACTTCCTGAGATATTGTGCACCAGCTGTTGTTTACAAATATGCACAGACTGCCTCCCCTCGTCTTACCGGAGTGTGCTGTTCTATCTTGCCGGTGCAGCGTATATCCCGCTAGCTGAATATTAATGTCATCATTCAGCCACGATTCCATGAAACATGAGATATTACAGTTTTTGATGTCCCGTTGGTTGGATATTCGTGATCGTACCTCGTCTAATTTACTTTCCAATGATTGCACGTTGAATAGTAATATTGACAGTAATGGCAGATTTCCTTGCCTTCTGCGGATCCTTACGAGGCATCCCGCTCTGTGTCCTCTGCACCTACGTCTCATCCTCGACTCATAACATACACTGTTGCTACTGTTTATTATCTATCCTGTTGCCTAGTCAATTTACACCTACCAAAATGTAGACTTGAAGTCGGAAGTTTACATACACTTTAGCCAAGTACATTTAAACTCAGTTTTTCACAATTCCTGACATTTAATCCTAGTAAAAATTCTGTGTCTTAAGTCAGTTAGGATCACCAGTTTATTTTAAGAATGTGAAATGTCAGAATAATAGTAGAGAGAATGATTTATTTCAGCTTTTATTTCTTTCATCACATTCCCAGTGGGTCAGAAGTTTACATACACTCAATTAATATTTCGTAGCATTGCCGTTAAATTGTTTAACTTGGGTCAAACGTTTCGGGTAGCCATCCACAATAAGTTGGGTGAATTTTGGCCCATTCCTCCTGACAGAGCTGATGTAACTGAGTCAGGTTTGTAGGCCTCCTTGCTCGCACGTGCTTTTTCAGTTCTGCCCACAAATGTTCTATAGGATTGAGGTCAGGGCTTGGCGATGGCCACTCCAGTACCTTGACTTTGTTGTCCTTAAGCCATTTTGCCACAACTTTGGAAGTATGCTTGGGGTCGTTGTCCATTTGGAAGACCCATTTGCGACCAAGCTTTAACTTCCTGACTGATGTATTGAGATGTTGCTTCAATATATCCACATAATTTTACTTCCTTATGATGCCGTCTATTTTGTGAAGTGCGCCAGTCCCTCCTGCAGCAAACACCCCCACAACATGATGCTGCCACCCCCGTGCTTCACGGTTGGGATGGTGTTCTTCGGCTTGCAAGCGTCCCCCTTTTTCCTCCAAACATAACGATGGTCATTATGGCCAAACAGTTCTATTTTTGTTCCAACAGACCAGAGGACATTTCTCCAAAAAGTACAATCATTGTCCACATGTGCAGTTGCAAACCATATTCTGGCTTCTTTATGGCGGTTTTGGAGCAGTGGCTTCTTCCTTGCTGAGCAGCCTTTCAGGTTATGTCAATACAGGACTCGTTTCACTGTGGATCTAGATACTTTTGTACCAGTTTCCTCCAGCATCTTCACAATATCCTTTGCTGTTGTTCTGGGATTGATTTGCACTTTTCGCACCAAAGTACTTTCATCTCTAGGAGACGGAACGCGTCTCCTTCCTGAGCGGTATGACGGCCACGTGGTCCCATGGTGTTGATACTTGCATACTATTGTTTGTACAGATGAACGTGGTACCATCAGGCGTTACTCCCAAGGATGAACCAGACTTGTGGAGGTCTAACTGATTTCTTTTGATTTTCCCATGTTGTCAAGCAAAGGGGCACTGAGTTTGAAGGTAGGCCTTGAAATACATCCACAGGTACACCCCCAAGTGACTCAAATTATGTCAATTATCAGAAGTTTCTAAAGCAATGACATCCTTTTCTGGAATTTTCCGAGCTGTTTAAAGGCACAGTCAACTTATTGTATGTAAACTTCTGACCCACTGGAATTGTGATACAGTGAATTATAAGTGAAATAATCTGTCTGTAAACAATTGTTGAAAAAATTACTTGTGTCATGCACAAAGTAGATGTCCTAACCGAATTGTCAAAACTATAGTTTATTAACAAGAAAATTGTGGAGTGGTTGAAAAACTAGTTTTAATGACTCGTTTAATGACCTAAGTGTGAGTAAACTTCCGACTTCAACTGTACATACACAACATGGCCAAAAGTATATGGACACACCTTCAATTTAGTGGATTTGACTATTTTAGCCACTCCCGTTGCTGACAGGTGTATACAATTGAGCACACAGCCGTGCGATCTCCATAGACAAACAGTGTCAGTAGAATGGCCCGTACCTAAGAGCTCAGTGACTTTCAAAGTCATAAGGTGCCACCTTTCCAACAAGTCAGTTCATCAAATTTCTGCTCAGCCGCAAAGTGGTAGGGTACACAAGTTCACAGAACGGGACTGCCGAGTATTGAAGTACATAGCTTGTAAAAATCGTCTGACCTCGGTTGCAACACTTACTACCGAGTTCCAAACTGCCTCTGGTTGTAACGTCAGCACAAGAACTGTTCGTCGGGAACTTCATGAAATGTGTTTCTATGGCCAAGCTTCCACACACCAGCCTAAAATGATCATGCGCAATGCCAAGTGTCGGCTGGAGTGGTGTAATGCTCGCCGCCATCGGACTCTGGAGCAGTGGAAACGTGCACTCTGGATCGATGGATCAGGCTTCACCATCTGGCAGACCGACAGACAAATCTGGGTTTGGCGGATGCCAGGAGAACGATACCTGCCAGAATGCATAGTGCCCACTGTAAAGTTTGGTGGAGGAGGAATGATGGTCTGGGGCTGTTTTCCTTGGTTCGGGCAAGCCCCTTAGTTCGAGTGAAGGGAAATCTTAACGCTACAGCATACAATGACATTCTAGACAATTCTGGTTGACCATATCGATGTGTGGTCTCTGTGATATTGCCTCATATATTTCTAACTAGACTAGGTTGTAGTTTGACTTTTGAGAATATAAAAGGAAAAGGACTGAATCGTCTCTTGGAAAAACACTGCAGGTATTCAGGAAAGTTCATGAACAACCCTTAAAATAGAATATAATACTAAATAAGTCTATCCACCGCTTTTAAGAGAAAGGTTTAAAAGCACCTGCTCTGACAAATAATGACTAACCTTAATATACCTCAACACATCCTGAAGGACATGTTTTGTCTCCCTTTCTGAATTACTTTTTAATTGCTTTTTAAGAGCATATCAAAGTCAAGATTGTACACACCAGGCCACTGTATTGTTTGTTTCCATCGAGTGAAAACGCCTTGAAGCGAATTCCTGGCATTTGCTTATCCTCGAGGAGCTACAGAAAGGAAAACTTGTCCTCCCCCATATTTGTCCTTGTATGCCTGTAGCCCTACCCTCAACAGGGCATCTCAAAGAACCATCAACCATTTTGGAAAAAATAAAGGAAAAGTGTGTCACATATTTATACACAACATTACAGTCTTTAGACAGACATGGGCCTACAGGGAAATATGTTAGCCTACCCATACCATTGATGTAGGCTAACGCTAATAGGCCTATACCTGTCACCGCACAATGGCACTGTAGAGATAGGGCCTAGCTTTCAGTGTCTCTGAGGGGTTAGGTATGGGCAAGATACTACTGCTAGAAGGTAGCACACAAGAAACTCATCTCATTTTACCTGAGGCCTCTCAGTGCTACACACTGTGTAAAAGATCACCACAACCCTGAAGCATTTTCATCGAGAGAGGAAGGCCAGGTCGAAGCTTTCTTATAAACATTGAAATATTGACATTTTAAAGATCTAATGCAGACGTTTTTTATCTCACTATCAAATCATTTCTGGTTAACAATTAAGTACCCTTACTGTGATTGTTTTGAATTAAAATGTTCAAAAAGAAACAAAAATAGCTTCTAAGCAAAATGCAATTTCTCATGCAAGGATTTTGCTAGGACTGTCTGGGAGTGGTCTGAGAAAGGGGTCTAATTGGAGGACACTAATGAGTGGGATGTGTAACCTGAAAACTAGCTGTTATTGGCAGAGGAGAGCAAACTCTCTTTGTTATTCGTCTATTACTACACCTTATACCGCCTGGTGATGTCACCAGGAGGTCCAAAAAAAACACCCAGGCAAACAAGCTGAAATTTCAGGTGGTCTTTTCAAACAGCTCTTACACAAAAAGCATTATCATAAATTTCACAATATTATTCCAACCTCATAGTATGGTTTGTTTTTGCTCTGTACTCCAGCACTTTAGATTTGAAATGATGCAATGACTATGAGGTAAGGTGCAGACTATCGCGTGAACCGTTTGGAAATTACAGCACTTTTTAAGGAGCCAAAATTATTGGGACAAATTCTCTTATATATGTATTAAAGTTTAGTATTTGGTCCCATATTCCTAGTACACAATGATTACATCAAGCTTGTGACTCCACAAACTTGTATGCATTTGCTGTTTGTTTTGTTTTTGTTTAAGATTATGTTGTGCCCAATAGAAATGAATGGTAAATACTGTAGTGTGTCATTTTGGAGTCACTTTAATTGTAAATAAAAATAGAATACGTTTCTAAACACTTCTACATTAATGTGGATGCTACCATGATTACTGATAATCCTGACTGAATCGTGAATAATGATGAGTGAGAAAGTTACAGACGTACAAATATAATACCCCCAAGACATGCTAACCTCTCAGGGGTAGGTTAGCATTTTTGGAGGGGTATGATATTTGTGCGTCTAACTTTCTCAAAAATAATCTGAAACACAAGAAAAACAAACAGCAAATGCATCCAACAAGTGTGTCAAGTCGCAAGCTTAATGTACTCATTGCGTGCTAGGAATATGGGACCGAATACTACACTTTTGACTACTTTTATACACATAAGTGAATTTGTCCCAATACTTTGGGTACCCTAAAAACGGAAGGACTATGTACAAAAATTAATTTCTTGTCACGTTCTGACCTTAGTTCCTTTTTTATGTCTTTATTTTAGTTGGTCAGGGCGTGAGTTGGGGTGGGCATTCTATGTTTTGTTCTGTTGTTATATTTCTATGTGTTTGGCCTAGTATGGTTCTCAATCAGAGGCAGGTGTCAGTCGTTGTCTCTGATTGGGAGTCATATTTAGGTAGCCTGTTTTCTATTGTGTTTTGTGGGTGGTTGTATCCTGTGTTAGTCCCTTCACCATACGGGACTGTTTTGTTTGTTTGTACTGTTGTTATTTTGTTCAGTTGATTTTTTTAAATATATCATTATGGACAATTACCACGCTGCACATTGGTCTGATCCTTGCGACTCCTCCTCTGAAGAAGAGAAATTCCGTTACATTTCTAAGCGATTCACCTGATATGGATGAAAATACCCTCAAATTAAAGCTGACAGTCTGAATGTTAATAGTCAATGTACTGTATAATTTCAAATACAAAGTGCTGGAGTACAGAGCCAAAACAACGAGAAATATGTCACAGTCCCTATACTTTTGGAACTCATTATATATAAAACACAAAGAAATCACAGTTTTGACTGCACTGGACATTTAACAAGGTAACAGTTTGACGAGTGCTACTGAAAGGTATTACAGAAAAATACAGTGACAAATTCTCTAATTTCTCACAAACTACTCAGTGATGTTAGTATCCTCAAAGACCAAAATGTGAGAACAATTACAGAAAATTGCATGTGCTTCTAGCATCCAATATTGAGTATGTCATGTAAAATGAATCAGTCAACAATGTCAAATTTTTGCAACTTGATTCTTATTTGTATCCCACCACTATCACATCAAGCCCTACATATTGTAAGACAAGTAAACACACCCACACAATTATTCTGTCATTGCCCTCTGTGCCGTCACACTATGAAGCCATGCTATTCTCCCCTGTCAGCCATTGTCTCCTGTGTGTGAGTTAGTGAGTCGAGCTGTCACTCTGAGGTAGGATTGCCGATAGCAACACCACTAAGGCAGGGAGCGCATCATTAAAAGTATGTGGCTGTCATTCTGCGGGAGGGAGGGGAAAAAAAAGAAGGATGGAGGGAGGGAGGAGAGGAAAGAGGGTGTTAAATCGACCTGCCTGGAGGGAATCATACATCTCTTGTCACAAATCCTTCCCTGAGGTTTGTTTTACTTCACCATCCGGCAGGTAAAAAGGGGACCATCGTCTGTGGTGCAGTCATACACAATAAATAAACAACATCGATCCAATGGACTGCGGTTTAAGAGTTGTGTAGGTGGCAATAGGGTTGTCACCATGTTTATGAAATATGGATGCATTCTGGCTGACTGGGGATGAGAGAGAGTTGATAGAGGGGAACGGGTCTTTAAAGGACTGAGAGGTTTAAAGGATGTAGTCTAAGACTGATTCAGTGAGTATGAAGTCTTTACAAAGGGGCATAGTCAACAGATAGGTGGTGCAGGCCTCATGCACTGTAACTTGATGACAAGCAGACTTGTTTTGAAGAAGTTGTGAAGTCTAGGAGTATTGAGTCTGTGATCACATTAAGAAACCGACGAGAAGCACTGCCTCCATTGAAATGTGAATAAATTGACTGCTCATGCACAAAACGTAACAGTGTAGACTAATTACCAATTGTTAAACGATAATTACACCATTGTGACAAGAGAAGATCGAAATCCCATGTAGCTGTGAGTGCTATTCAACACGGGGTGTGTCAAGTACTTACACACAACATCCTCAACAAGTCTGATTTACTCTAATAGAAAAATAGCCATGTCAAAGCCACCAACCAATAAGTGAAAGGAAGCAAACAAACCACTCTGTATGTTTATGCCTCAAAGCACTTTTATATTTAACCCTTATTTTACCAGGTAAATCGACTGAGAACACATTCCCATTTACAGCAACGACCTGGGGAATAGTTACAGGGGAGAGGAAGGGGGATGAAGAGGCCAATTGGAAGCTTACAGCTTTTACCACACCACATATCTATATTGTCGGTGTGGAATAATACACGCTACACAGACAATGTTCACACCACACGTTGGCTGAAAAGGGCGCGTGTCAAAGGCTGAAGGCGGCAAAACAAAAATGAATATTAGTTTTGCAAATGCGAGCTGCCGTGACCGACCAAAAATTTCTAAAGCAATTAACCTTATGTTCTATTTGTGATGTGTGGGCAACTGAACGAGTTGGCACACTGCTTTTAATTACTCTCCAAAGTCACAGAGTCCGCCCAAGAATAAAAAGTTATTTTCAAAGTGAAGTGGCAAGGTGACAGTGGCGTAATTGACTCTTTCAGAGGTAACTGACAGCGGTGATTACCACAGTCCAGAATGTTTTTAATGAGCACTTCTAACAACCCCATACAGATACATTGTGACTAGTCTCACTGAACTCTCTCAGTATAGTATAATAGGCCTTGTCTAGATAGGCACGTTACTATCTACCCCAAGCCACTTAACCATATTGGAGCAGTGGTAAGCAAGTTTGCCTAAGAGCCAGGAGAACTGCGTTTGAAACCCGCATGGAGCATTGCTACAATATTGTCATGTCAGCTTGATTAACTTTAGTTGAAATCTCAGCACAGAAATACAGTATGATACGCAAAGCAAATATATGAAAATGTGTAGACCTCCTGAATAAGGATGTCGCTTTGAGACAAAAAACTGTCAACGCAAGCACAAATTTGACCCTAAACTCAATAAGACTCCTATAGGAAAATGAATCTATGCATTTCTGAATGTATTGCTGCTGCACTTCCTGTCTCTCAATATTGGGCAGTTATGAATTTTAGAGTAGCTGAGAGTGATATGATAATTTTATGACCCTAAGGGGAGTGAGGTAGAGCCAGGTGAAGTGGATTGATTAAAATAAGCCGTCGGCAATGACGAACATTTTTATAGACATCATTTGCACTGCGGGTTTATGCAGTGGCTGTGACGGTCATGGAATTTTGGATTACAATAATTGGCCAGTCAAATGATGATGGTTCAGTGGATGCCATGGCACCATAAGGTAACCTAGGCAGAGAACTCTGTAAATCTTGAACATATTTTGTATTCTTTTTTTTACATTTTGGGGGGCTTTGGCTACTCTAGGGTTTGATCACTATATCCTGTGGTCTTGACTCTCAGCGTTGCTGAGTAGTAAAGTACAGATACCCCCACTGTCACGACCTGACCTGAATATTCTTTGTTTTCTTTATATATTTTGGTTAGGTCAGGGTGTGACGAGGGTGGTATGTGTGTTTTTGTCTCATCTAGGGTGTTTTTTCCTGTCTAGGTTGTTTTTGTAGATTTATGGGGTTGAATCCATCTAGGTGTTTATGTAGGTCTATGGTTGCCTAGATTGGTTCTCAATTAGAGGCAGGTGTTTATCGTTGTCTCTGATTGGGAACCATATTTAGGCAGCCATCTTCTTTGGGTATTTCGTGGGTTATTGTGTATGTCTAGTTCCATGTTAGCACTATGTTTCATTAGCAGGCACGTTTGTTGGTTTACGTCGTGTTTTTCGTCATCCATTAAAATTATGCATTCACACCACGCTGGCTTTGGTCAACTCCATACGACGATCGTGACACGCCCAAAATACTTAAGTAGTACTTTAAAGTATTTTTACTTAAGTACTTTACACCACTAGTTCTATCCATTCTATTTATATGTTTGCAGCTGTGGCATTGTGGAGGGCGTTGCCTAGGCAACCAAAGACTTGTTTGCTTGTTTCAGCAAAGAGCAACAAAGTTTCATCACGTTGATAAGAGTCCATGTTATGGCCGAATCGAACAAATGCCCGGCTGCCATGTCTTGTCAGCTGTTCATTCCACACAAAAATAAGAATACATGTTAAACAGTTATGAAGGTTACATGGTTACACGGTAATTGTGCCAGCCCATGCAGTGGCCCTTGTACTATTCACATTTCTGAATATTGCTTTGCTGCACTTACATTCATTTTCAATCAACATGAGTGTCAGCAAAACTTGTTGGATTCAGTATCTTTCTGATTAGCTATCCAAATAATTGGATTGTTTTATACTTTTCCCCTTGGCCACTGTAGGTTTTTGAGTAATGGGCAAGAAATGTACAGATTAAGGCTATTGTAAGCCTATGAGTCAATCATTGAAAATTGAGTATATTGCTATATATTGTTAACAGCTGATATACAGTACATGTTGGACTGCATACTGCAAATATGCATACAACTTAGTAGAGTAGGCCTATACACAGTCACTAATAAAGACTTAACAATAACAGTAATTCAATCAAATAAAAAGGCCTAAACATGCATAGCCAATTTAAATGTTTCTATTGAAAAGGGAGTGTATTGCCATCTTCTGGTTAAAAGCAATAGATACTGACTTATGTTAGTTTATAGGACCTGAGAGTAAAGCAAGTCTCAACCTGTCAACACTAAACACATTGTCATACAGAACATTAACCATTCTGAATGATTGTCTGTTTACAATGAAAGAGACAGAGACGAACATCTTTGCACACAAGGCAAATTGACATGCAAATAAGTCAAACAAGTGCTACGTTTAACTGCAAACACATACAGTATGCTTTTGTACAAAATACAAATCAGTGAAATACTAATGTAAAACTGTTTTCACTCTACCGCGGTGCTGTAAACCTTTATAGAATTGTTACGGATACAAGTATCCTGTGTGTGTATCCTCTGTGTGTGTTTCTTTTCTCTCCTTCTCCCCTCACAGGTGAAAACCATTACTCAATCAGTCACCAATCCAATCATCAATCAGAAGACACACCTCCTCCTGTTTCCTACCCTATCACAGTTCCTTTCCCTTGGTTTAAAAACCCTGTCAGTTGTTTGCTCTAGAGCTCAATCTCTCTGTAAATGTCATGTCTGTAGGTCTCTGTGGTTCATTCTCTCTTTGTGTATTAACCTCTCTTTTGTTTGAGCACCTCCATAGCACTTTGTCCTCACCTGTGAGTATTGTTTTTGGATATGGTGTTTGTTTGCTGGTGGGAAAAGGGGAAACCAAGACAAGTCGCCCATGGGCATACACTACCCGTAGGTAGACTTTGTTAAATACACTAGTTAGAACTGGGTGGACCACCCACTGTATTTTTGGTTAGTTAGTTAGCTGTTGTTAAAGTAGGCTAGTCTAGCTTAGGGGTGTTTTTGAATACTTATTGTTTCTTTCCTTTGGTCCAGCTCAGCCCCTTTTCCTGCTCCCCCCATTACCGTGTGTTTATTAATAAACCCTGAGTTTGACGGTAGATTTTAGTAGTCGTGGTTATTTCGTTCTCACTTTCACTTTGTCACAATTATAATTTGCATGAGTTATGTTACGGGTCTCGTTACCATCTCCCCTAGACTGTCGGGCCAAAAGGGATTCGTAACAAGAATATACAAAAAACAAAACATTTTAGGGGGAATACACAGTCATGACTTTGCACGATTACAAATACAGTATAGCCTATGTTATGGGATAGGATAGGTCATTTAGTTTAGTTCCTATGAGCACAATAAAAAAAGGGCCCAGATTTTTGGTGCAGAAAAAGAGGGAACATGCTTTTACCCCTCATTTCATCATCCCTGCATACCAGAATCATCTAACGTAATTATCCAATTCGTCCAAAATAAAATCCCAACCATGTGGATTGACTTCAAATTAAATATCTGCACCCACTACTAAAGCCTCAATATTACACTACTTATTATGTGTTTTAGGACGCAACATTTTTCAGGCAATATTCACTTTTTTTTTGCACTTGTGCCTACTTTTTTCTAGAGTTGGGTAGAGCGTCTAATCTGCACCTTTTATAGCCTACCTGTTGATATGCTTTGCGCGAGCACCATGTTAGAGAATCCCTTCCTCTGTGCATTAATAAATAGGTGAAAATAAATTAAACAAATTATTACATCTCACAAGCTAATTAACACAATGTGGCCTACACTAGCCTAACAGTTGTGTAAATCAATCCCTGTTTTCCTTTGCCTGGTGCCGTGTATTGATCCAGTTCTGCATAACATTCTCTGATGAAACCAGGCCAGGGATCAGCCTGATCTCTTAGACTAGACATAACATACTAAATGAAAATCCGAGACACTCAAATTAGTGTGATATGTTACATTTTGGTATGGTTAATAACCCAAACGGCTAGCAACCCAAAGCTTGCTTGTTCGAATCTCATGTACAACTTCAGCATTTTTAGCTAGTTGCAAATCTACACCTACTTACTACGTTATAGCTACTTTGCAACTACTTAGCATGTTAGCAAACCCTTCCCCTAACCCTTTAACCCAACTCCAAACTGTAACCTTAACAACTAGCCTAGCTAACGTTAGCCACCTAGCTAACGTTAGCATTAGCCACCTAGTTACATTTAGCCACAAATTGGAATTTGTAATATACACTGCTCAAATAAAGGGAACACTAAAATAACACATCCTAGATCTGAATTAATGAAATATTCTTATTAAATATTTTTTCTTTACATAGTTGAATGTGCTGACAACAAAATCATGGAAATCAAATGTATCAACCCATGGAGGTCTGGATTTGGAGTCACACTCAAAATGAAAGTGGAAAACTACACTACAGGCTGATCCAACTTTGATGTAATGTCCTTAAAACAAGTCAAAATGAGGCTCAGTAGTGTGTGGCCTCCACGTGCCTGTATGACCTCCCTACAACGCCTGGGCATGCTCCTGATGAGGTGGCGGATGGTCTCCTGAGGGATCTCCTCCCAGACCTGGAGTAAAGCATCCGCCAACTCCTGGACAGTCTGTGGTGCAACGTGGCGTTGGTGGATGGAGCGAGACATGATGTCCCAGATGTGCTCAATTGGATTCAGGTCTGGGGAACGGGCGGGCCAGTCTATAGCATCAATGCCTTCCTCTTGCAGGAACTGCTGACACACTCCAGCCACATGAGGTCTAGCATTGTCTTGCATTAGGAGGAACCCAGGGCCAACCGCACCAGCATATGGTCTCACAAGGGGTCTGAGGATCTCATCTCGGTACCTAATGGCAGTCAGGCTACCTCTGGCGAGCACATGGAGGGCTGTGCGGCCCCCCCAAAGAAATGCCACCCCACACCATGACTGACCCATTGCCAAACCGGTCATGCTGGAGGATGTTGCAGGCAGCAGAACGTTCTCCACGGTGTCTCCAGACTGTCACATCTGTCACATGTGCTCAGTGTGAACCTGCTTTCATCTGTGAAGAGCACAGGGCGCCAGTGGCGAATTTGTCAATCTTGGTGTTCTTTGGCAAATGCCAAACGTCCTGCACGGTGTTGGGCTGTAAGCACAACCCCCACCTGTGGACGTCGGGCCCTCATACCACCCTCATGGAGTCTGTTTCTGACCGTTTGAGCAGACACATGCACATTTGTGGCCTGCTGGAGGTCATTTTGCAGGGCTCTGGCAGTGCTCCTCCTGCTCCTCCTTGCACAAAGGCGGAGGTAGCAGTCCTGCTGCTGGGTTGTTGCCCTCCTACAGTCTCCTCCACGTCTCCTGATGTACTGGCCTGTCTCCTGGTAGCGCCTCCATGCTCTGGACACTACGCTAACAGACACAGCAAATGTGCCATCCTGGATGAGCTGCACTACCTGAGCCACTTGTGTGGGTTGTAGACTCTGTCTCATGCTACCACTAGAGTGAAAGTACCATCAGCATTCAAAAGTGACCAAAACATCAGCCAGGAAGCATAGGAACTGAGAAGTGGTCTGTGGTTATCACCTGCAGAACCACTCCTTTATTGGGGGTGTCTTGCTAATTGCCTATAACTTCCACCTGTTGTCTATTCCATTTGCACAACAGCATGTGAAATTTATTGTCAATCAGTGTTGCTTCCTAAGTGGGCAGTTGGATTTCACAGAAGTGTGATTGACTTGGAGTTACATTGTGTTGTTTAAGTGTTCCCTTTATTTTTTGAGCAGTGTATAAAACATATTACAAATTGCAAATTGAGTGGCTGCTGCCAACATACTGACTCAAATCTCTAGCCACTTTAATAATAAAAGATTGGATTGAATAAATGTATCACTAGTCACTTTAAACAATGCCACTTTATTTAATGTTTACATACCCTACATTACTCATCTCATATGTACATACTGTACACCATCTACTGCATCTTGCCTATGCCGTTCGGCCATCCATAATTTATATGTACATATTCCTATTCATTCCTTTACACTTGTGTGTAAAGGGTAGTTGTTGTGAAATTATTAGATAACTTGTTAGATATTACTGCATGGTCGGAACTAGAAGCACAAGCATTTCGCTACACTTGCATTAACATCTGCTAACCATGTGTATGGGCAGTCATTAGAGAAACCAAGGTTGTTGAGTCTGCCGATAAGAATACAGTGATTAACAGAGCTGAAAGCCTTGGCCAGGTTGATGAAGACGGCTGCACAGTACTCTTTTATCGATGGCGGTTACCATATCGTTTAGGACCTTGAGCGTGGCTGAGGTGCACCCGTGTCCAGCTAGGAAACCAGATTGCATAGCGGAGAAGGTACGGTGGGATTCGAAATGGTAGGTGATCTGTTTGTTCATTTGGCTTTCAAAGACTTTAGAAAGGCAGGGCAGGATGAATATAGGTCTGTTAACAGTTTGGGTCTAGAGTGTCTCCCCCTTTGAAGACTGGGATGACCGCGGCCCCCTTCCAATCTTTAGGAATCTGACGATACGAAAGAGAGGTTCAACAGACTAGTAATGGCGGCAGATAATTTTAGGAAGAGAGGGTCCAGATTGTCTTGCCCAGCTGATTTGTAGGGATCCAGATTTTGCAGCTCTATCAGAACATCAGCTGTCTGGATTTGGGTGAAGGAGAAGCAGAGGGGTCTTGGGCCAGTTGCTGCAGGGGGTGCAGAGCTGTGGCCGGGGTTGGGGTAGCCAGGTGGAAAGCATGGCCAGCCGTAGAGAAATGCTTATTGAAATTCTCGATTATCGGTGGTGACAATGTTTCCTAGCCTCAGTGCAGTGGGCAGCTGGGAGGAGGTGCTCTTATTCTCCATGGACTTTGCAGTGTCCCAAAACCTTTTGGAATTAGTGCTGCAGGATGCAAATTTCTGTATGAAAAAGCTTTCCTAGCTGTATGAAAATGCTTTCCTAGCTGACCGAGTATATTGGTTCCTGACTTCCCTGAAAAGTTGCATATCGCGGGGACTATTCGATGCTAGTGCAGTACGCCACAGGATGTTTTTGTGCTGGTCAAGGGCAGTCAAGTCTGAAGTGAACCAGGGCTATATCTGTTCTTAGTTCAAAATGTTTTGAAAGGGGCTTCCTTATGGTGAGGAAAGCACTTTTAAAGAACAACTAGGCATCCTCTACTGACGAGATGTGGTCAATATCCTTCCGGGATACCCGGGCCAGGTTGATTAGAAAGGCCTGCTCGCAGAAGTGTTTTAGGGAGCGTTTGACAGAGATGAGGGGTGGTCGTTTGACCGCGGACATAGCATACCAAACATAACATTTCAAACTAATGAGTTTCCCTGATTTTCGTTTACTATGTTACGTCTACCCCTATTGTCAGGGTGCTTTCTTCAAATCAAATTGTACATATTTAGCAGATGTTATTGCGGGTGTAGTGAAATGCTTCTTTTGAAACAAACTTTGATTTTTTGGGGGACTGACTGGTTGTAATATGAGTTGAGTTTATATGACCTGATTAAATGTATCCACACATTTACAGTTAACTGTCTGGTCTGTATTGTTGCTTACTTTTTCGACAATGTTGAATTGTTAACTGCCTGCAAATACACTGAATCAACCAGAACAACTTCTTCACCTTGCTCACCTTTGCAAGACAAAGTCAATATGAAGAACATATTGGCCGTGTGTGTCAGATGATTATGGAGATGCTTTTGTATTTCTTGATGTGCATTTTCATTTGTAGTAAAGTAGCCTAATTTTGCAGGTTTTGCAGAATATATTATTGTCATTTTCTGTGAGGGTCACAGTGGGGTACTGACACACTTTTTTCCAAAAATATTCATATATTGGATTTACTATTATTTTCTATATATGCTCTTAGAAAAAAGGTTTCCAAAGGGAGAACCCTTTTTGGTTCAAGGTAGAACCAGGTTTCGGTGACCAGCTATATCTTGTCCTTTTTGTATGTACTATTAATTGTTGGTCACCACTTACTAGCATTGACTTTGCTGATAGCTACTTTATTGAGGAAAAATGTACTTACTATGACTAAGATGTGGTTGTCCCACTTAGCTATCTTAAAATGAATGCACTAAAAGTAAGTCACTGTTGATAACAGAGTCTGCTAAATTACTAAAATGTAAACATCAATAACTCGTTTGAGCTAGTCGACCAAGGAGTCAAGACTGAGCTGGCCCTGGATCCAGGTAAGTTTGCTGTCTCCTGGGGAACATGCATACAACACAGTCTGCATACTCCAACTTCTCACACAAATGCACACATTAAATCAGGTTACAGACCATTTAGCTAGGCCTAGGATCCCTAGACTTAGCGAGTGTTGCAATATTAGTATGCTAGCTAGCTGGTTTCGTAACACCTATGACTACTCCCAGTAGTGGGGTAGTGTTCATAATATTGCTGGTTTTTACAGTTATCTGTGGAAGAGCTGGCCGTTACTCTTCTTTAAAAGGCTTACAAAGGGACTTAGACTAAAACTATTTTTTCAGTTATGCTCAGTCATCCTGCTCCTATTCAGGTTAAGGGGAGGGTGAAGGGTGTTGCATGTTCTTGGCTCAATTTGTTTGTCACACAAAGCTGTGATTTGCCTGCTGTTCCCTCTCAACTGGTGGAAGACGACAGTCTGATTGAGTGTCTGTCACAATCTGAATGAGAACAAAGCCCTGCATCCCAAATGGCACCCTATTCACAATGTGGTGCACTATTTTTGACAAGGGTCTATTTGGCTCTTGTCAAAAGTAGTGCACTACATTGGGAATAGGGTGTTATTTTGGACGTATCTTATATGATTAATCTCTAATCTCCACTTGAGACACTAGTGCTGCTTTTCAAATAATTTCAGAATACACAATTCTTAACAAACACTAAGGCACACTGTGGTTCAAAGTTTCCATTAGTTTAGATAGAACTGGCTTTCAATGTGAAGTTGACCAGACAAGAATTCATGCAACATAGGCTACAGTACTTGAGTGTATTAAATACTACTGCAATGAAAGTATAATTAAGCAATAATGCCCGAGGAGGTGTGGTATTCTGGCAATATATCACGGCTAAGGGCTGTTCTTAGGCACGACGCAACTGTGGTATATTGGCCATATATCACAAACCCGAGGTGCCTTATTGCTATTATACAGTGTATTCGACCAATTCCTTTTTCACACATTTTGTTATGTTACAGCCTCATTCTAAAATGGATTGAAAAATAAATACATCTCACAATACCCCATAGCCCAAAGCCCAAAAAAGTATTTTAGAAATGTTTGCAAATGTATTACAAATAAAAAACTGAAATACCATATTTACATAAATCAAATCAAATCAAATCAGAGCTGATATCTCAAAGTTTACAGAAACCCAGCCTAAAACCCCAAACAGCAAACAATAGGTGTAAAAGACATAAGTATTCAAATTTGAGCTCAAAAGGCTCAGGTACAGGACAACCATCTCTACAGCACTCCACCAATCAGGCCTTTATGGTAGTGGCCAGACGGAAGCAGCTCCTCAGTAAAAGGCACATGACAGCCCGCTTGGAGTTTGCCAAAAGGCATCTAAAGGACTCTCAGACTATGAGAAACAAGATTGTCTGGTCTGATGAAACCAAGATTGAACTCTTTGGCTTTGAATGCCAAGCGTCACGTCTGGAGGAAACCTGGCAGCATCCCTATGGTGAAGCATGGTGGTGGAAGGATCGTGCTTGGGGATGTTTTTCAGTGGCAGGGACTGGTCTGGCGTAGGGTACTGGACTGCTGTATTCTCAGGATTGAGGGAAAGATGAACAGAGCAAAGTACAGAGAGATCATTTATGAAAACCTGCTCCAGAGCGCTCAGGACCTCATACTGGGGTGAAGGTTCACCTTCCAACAGGACAACAACCTTAAACACAAAGCCAAGACAATGCAGGAGTGGCTTCGGGACAAGTCTCTGAATGCCCTTGAGTGTCCCAGTCAGAGCCCGGACTTGAACCCGATCAAGCATCTCTGGAGAGCTGACAATAGCTGTGCAGCAAAAATCCACATCCAACCTGACAGAGCTTGAGAGGACTTGCAGAGAAGAATGGGAGAAACTCCCCAAATACAGGTGTGCCAAGCTTGTACCCAAGAGGACTCGAGGCTCTAATCACTGCCAAAGGTGCTTCAACAAAATACTTATGTAAATGTGATTAATTAAAAAATATATTAAAAAAATTACAATAATTTTTAAACCTGTTTTTGCTTTGTCATTTTGGGGTATTATGTGTAGATTGATGAGGATTTTATTTATTTAATCAATTGTCGAATAAGGTAACAAAATGTGGAAAAAGTCAAAGGGTCTGAATACTTTCCGAATGCACTGTAAACTGGTTACCAACATAATTAGAGCGGTAAAAATAAACGCTTTGTCATACCAGTTGTATATACTGTCTGATATACCACAGCTGCCAGCCAATCAGCAGTTTGTAATTAAATATATACTCATATAAAATTACATAATTTTTTATAGTGAAGCATTACAATTAGACTTGCTAGATTAATCTCAAATGAACATGCCCAAACTAGAAGTCTCCAAAATGAATACTTCATCAGGCCTACCCAGAACTCATTTGTAAAGTGAGTTGAGTCAAAGAAGCATGACAATTGAACAGAACATCACTTCAAATGGGTTCCCCCCATATTCATCCAACATACTCATCAGGAGACAGGGAGGATTTTCCATGACTCCAAGAATTTGCCTGAGAGGCAGATTGACAATTTCCTTAAGGGATGGGCTTGGGGTAAACGCAGTGACCCACGGTCACAGAGAGCACCAGCATCAGAAGACGAGGGGGGCATCTCCAGTCCGCCCAGAACACTGAGGCACCATGCAGGGGAAGAGCAGATACACTGGCCTCTTCATCATAGCTCTATGTGGGGTGGCCTGGTCTGTTGAGAGAGCTTTTCAACGTGGACAGCCAGATAAAAAGCACAAACGCACATACTGTAGGTACTGCAGTGAGCACTACACTGGCTTGGCCTCCATTGAAGATGTAGCGGGTTTGGGTGGACCTATTGGTTGGGACACCAATAACCAAATGATAAGGTGTTGGAATAACCACTCAATCAACTCAGTTTAAGACACCGTGAACTGTGCCTTCATTGCCAAAAAAGTACTGACATTGTATCAGTTCAGTGATTTGCGATTAACTTTCTACTGCTTTGAGGAGATGCGCCAGATGACCCTGGTCCATGAGAAGAAGACATAGGAGGCCGTGCGTTACTGTAGAAAGCATTTCACTGACATCGTCATCCTTCTCTCTGAGAACGAGAATAATGTTGCAATGAGAAATATCCAGGAGGAGATAAAGAATAACACTGATAGTGTAGATGGGTTTCCGCTTCCTTGGTGGCTACTGTCTGTGGGTGAACACGGATGCCTTGGAGTACAAGAACAGGGAGGGTTGGGATGATAATTGTTCCTCCGCATATCCTTGCGGAAGCATTACCACTAAAAAGCTCCATTGGGGATACGTAAAAATGTGAGAGGAAGCTGAGGTTCATCTGCTACAAGTTGTTTTGAATCTGCTACAAATTGCTGAGAAGTTGTTAATTACTAATTATCATAATTAATAGTTACCTGTATGACTTAAGAGAATCGCAGATTGAGAGAAAATTCTTACTCGTCCTTTTAAGTATTCGCAAATTATATATTACATGTATAAATATCCTATTGACTATATAACCATTAACAATTAAACATATCTTTATGTAAATACATTGTTTGAAATAGTGGTTAGAGACAGTTTAGTATAACTAATGCTATCATGTGTTAACATTATCCGGTTAAACTTTACCTTACATAAGGCACTTTTTAATAAACTGCTTATACGATGCCATTAATAGTTTTATAATTTCATTACAGAGATTAGCACTTCATGTAGTGCAACAAAACGGCCAAATATTTACCTATTAACTTGTTATTGGGTTATTAAAGTTGGTGTCCATATTATTTTCATCCTCGTCTGTGTAGTAGTTACACACGATATTATCGCTTTCCTCGTTACTGGTACTGTCACCGATAATAGTAAGATTCGTCCAGGACTCAATTGTTCCACCATTCACCATTGTCAATTACTCTAATAACTTCTAATAGTAACTGTATCCACTGGCGAATTGGGGGAAAGAGTGAGGTGGTTGCCATCTTAGTCAAGAGATGTTTTTGTAGCAGTTCTGCCTCCCAGCAGTAATCTTCTCTCATTTTTATTTTACTAGGCAAGTCAGTTAAGTCTTATTTTCAATGATGGCCTAGGAACAGTGGGTTAACTGCCTTGTTCAGAATGACAGATTTATACTTTGTCAGCTGAGGGATTTGAACTTTTAGGTTATTGGTCCAACGCTCTAACCACTAGGCTACGCTGCCGCCCCAGATTGTGGGGTTGTCATCATTAAGTAACATAATAGATGCAACGCATTAAATATTTAAATTCATTCACTATGAAATTAACTTGCCCCAGAAGCATTTAACTGCAGGACACTCCCACATCATATGAAGTAATGTGCCTACCTGATTTAGGGGACAGAGTGAACAACAGTTGGGCGATGAGGCCAATTTAATTGTAAAATGTTTCCTTGGTGTTAAAGACATATCAGTGAAGACCAGTGGTGGAAAAAGTACTCAAAGTCATACTTGAGTAAAAGTAAAAATACCTTAATAGAAAATGACTCAAGTACAAGTGAAAGTTACCCAGTAAAACACTACTTGAGTAAAAGCCTGAAAGTATCTGGTATTAAATATACTCAAGTACAGCAGTAGAACAAGTACTCAATCGTCATACTTGAGTAAAAGTACAAAGTAAAAGTAAATGCTATACATCAAATTCCTTATATTAAGCAAACCAAGCGGCAAGATGTTCTTATTATTTTTAATTATGGACATACATGGGGCACACTCCAACACTCAGAGATAATTTACAAACACAGTATTTGTGTTTCATGAGTCCGCCAGATCAGAGGCAGTAGGGTTGACAAAGTGTTATATTGATAGGTGCCCTAATTCTGTCTTGGTTGAACATTCTGAATGTAATGAGTACTTTTAGGTGTCAGGGAATATGTATGGAGTAAAAAGTACCATGTTTTCTTTAGTAATATAGTGGGGTAAAAGTTGTAAAACATATAAATAGTAAATTAAAGTACAGACACCCCAAAAAACTAAGTAAGTAGTACTTTAAAATAGTTTTACTTACACTACCATTCAAAAGTTTGGGGTCACTTAGAAATGCCCTTGTTTTTGAAAGAAACGCACATTTTTTGTCCATTAAAATAACATAAACTTGATCAGAAATACAGTGTAGACATTGTTAATGTTGTAAATGACTATTGTAGCTGGAAACTGAATATTTGTTATGGAATATCTACACTGGCGTACAGAGGCCCATTATCAGCAACCATCACTCCTGTGTTCCAATAGCACGTTGTGTTAGCTAATCCAAGTTTATCATTTTAAAAAGGCTAATTGATCATTGGAAAACCCTTTTGCAATTATGTTAGAACAGCTGAACACACCCACCTTCAGGGAAGTCAACTGATGTTCAACATCTGTACCCATTCAACATAGGCTAAATTTACATAGTTATTACGTCTAAACAAAACATTTTAGAGGGTTCTCATAGGCTTACAATGTTGTTTTTGTATTATTTATTGAAGTTGTCAAAGACTCCAGTCACCAAAGTCATAGACTTTTCTCTCTGTTACCGCATGGCAAGCGGTACCGGAGCACCAAGTCTAGGTCCAAAAGGCTCCTTAACAGCTTCTACCCCCAAATTATAAGACTGCTGGACAATTAATCAAATGGCCACCCAGATTATTTCCATTGATTTGAACAGTCGCTAAGATTACATTTAGTTGTGATTGTTGCAAAATACCTATTTTGAATGATTACCATGGAAGTAATGGTTGGGTCTTACTCGATGGATGGCAAATGTTGCTATTTAAAAAAAATCAAAACATTAAATTCTGTCTTGACTTTGGAAAGAGTAATAGCTACTGGGTCTGAAAAGAGTGTTTGTTGAGAACGCTGTAACACAGTTAAGAAATGTCCAAATCTGATGTCTTCTTTTATTGTGATTTATTCAGCGAAGATGCAAATTCAGTTGCATTATTTTTATAAAACCTTTGGTGGCATCCCAAAGAATCCAGGGGTCATTGACATAATTTTAATTGATCATTATGAATTAATTTAGTGAAATTTCTAATTGATCACAGAATGTATGATTTTGCAGTAATGAAATGTTGAAACGGCATCTTGTGGCTTTTTTTTAGGAGATTCATACATTTGAAATAGGCAGTTGTAAGCATAGTGGTCAGACAAGCTCATATGTGAAATTTCTATTTTCTTAATTAAAGAAAATATAGGTGTAGAAAATAGTATTAAATTGGTTGGTAAGAATAATTTATGCCTGTTTGAGTAGAAAGTGTACTCTTTTTTGCTTCAGGATTATCATCATCATGATATTAATCATCAGAGGATAACTACCTCAAAACAATGTAATTTAACTTTTAATTTCCATTGGCTCAGTATGACATGATTGAGGTGCCAGTGTCCATGCTGCTTGACAAGCTGAATTATGCCTGCTCCAGTGCACAATGAGTAGGGGCTAATGGATGAAACCCCATTTCACGCCTTCATCACTGTAATATGGCCAGCCATCCCCCTGTCCTGTCAGAACCAGAACCCGTAGGGAGGTCACCGGAGCACATACTGTACACTCAATCTGATTCTCACTCTATCCAATTTCAAAGACACAATTAAACCAGTGAAGATGTACGGGCCGACATGTAATTGAGTCCGACCCATGAAAATGGCATCTTGTTTTTACACTCCAGGCAATGAGATCATTACACCATAGGGTTAATCAGTTATTACTATGTTTGAGTGTGTTCACTTACTTTAAAATATAACATGAATAAAATAATAATATTGTATAAAATATATTATTCTATGATTTCACCTTTATTTAACCAGGTAGGCCAGTTGAGAACAAGGTCTCATTTACAACTGCACCCTGGCCAAGATAAGGCAAAGCAGTGCGACAAAAACAACACAGAGTTACACATGGGATAAGCAAACGTACAGTCAATAACACAATAGAAAAATCTATGTACAGCGTGTGCAAATGTAGTAAAATGATCGAGGTAAGGCAATAAATAGGCCATAGTGGAGAAATAATTACAATTTAGCATTAACACTGGATTGATAGATGTGCAGATAATGATGTGCAAGTAGAGATACTGGGGTGCAAAAGAGCAACGTTTACAAAGTTTAGGATAAGGTTTCAAAAGGGCATGCAAGTCTTAAAATCAATGTGCTACTTTACATCAATGTGTCTTGTGTTAATACAGAAAAAGCATGATGAATGTTGATGGGTCAAAGACGTATAAGGTTTTCAAAGTAACAAAAAAATAAAACAGCAATTACAATTATCTAAAATGCTTGTTTTATGTTCAATGGAGTATCACCTATGCCCTTATATAGCTATATTCAAAAATAAAGCCAATCATTAATTTTTACAGTGATTCATGTGAATGTACCCTATTAAAATGTAATTCAGTACTAAGTGTTGTTTTTTTATCATAATTTTATGCCCATTTTTCACAATGACAAGGTTATATATCCATGCTTGGACTGGCAGAAATATAACTACCCCCCAAAAAAAGACATTTTATTTTGAATATCACATAATTTGACGTGTCATGGGTACAACTCTTTTTTTTTTTTACAAAACTATCTGAAAAAAAATCTATGAAAATATCTTTCCCTTCATCCTTTGAGATTTGTTTTTGTCTCTCTGAGTCAACACAAAATTATTGTATTTTAATATAAAATACTGGTGTTATACTGTATGACACTATGTTGTTACCCTGAATGACACATATCACTACAGCCCACTAATATTGATTAAATGTGATTCCTTCAGCAATAACAATAATGATCATATTAACTATTATTAGTAGTAGCAATAGTATTTTTCTTTTAGCTATTTTTTAAGATATAAAACTGTGAAATAAACACAAGATGTTTAAAATGTGCAGGCTAGCTGAACTTAGATCACTTCCATGAGAGAGAGAGACAGAGAGAGAGAGAGAGAGAGAGAGAGAGAGATGACCTATACACCACACACATAAAGAACATGGGTTTTACTATGCAACATAGTTTAACTGACACATGAGGTACAATTTAATTCACGTAGGATTAAATTATCATCAACATTTCAAACAAAGCATCAATTAAAAAACATTCCATAAACATTGTGCAAAAAAACTGTAGTTTTGCTTAAAATCATCACGAAACAGTGGATATCTTTCTCAAAGTAATATCATGAAATTACGTCACATCAGGCATTTGAAAGAAAATACATAAAATATGATCCCACCAACATCAAAACAAAACATTTCTGAACATCAGAATATTAACCAAATCCATTGTCTGAACATCAAATGGAACTCATCAACGTTCTCAAACTGAACTCATCATTCAATAACATCTTTAAAACATGGATTTATTTTTAGATCGCTTGTGTATGTAATTTTCTTGTGTAGGCCTATGTAGTATTCTGTAGCCTAACTGGTGTATAACTTGGAATTTGGACTAATGAATCTCTGTAAACTTTTCCCAGTCAGAGTTGCAGAGTATTGAATTCCTTTGTTTTGTAGTAAACGGCTCTGGTTCGGAGATTACTGCTTGGACATACGACTTGAAGTAGTATGTGATGAACTTAACTTGGGGCCATGCAAATTAATTATTTACTTCAGCTGCTTGTTGCATGCAACTGATTTCCATCTCCTCTCCCACAACCTTCAAAACTTGGCTGACAAATGGCTGGTAATCGTAATTGACTATTACGAACTTTCCGTTTAAGTCCTCTGGTGGTTTCACCATTGTGGATAGGCTGTCTTCTGTTTCTGCATTTTGGTTCTGAAAGTCCACCTCTGTTGGAGCATTGCACTCACAGGAGATGCATGCTCAGGAGCAGCAGGACACCTCCCGATGGTGGATCTTTCCAGGTTCCTTCACAACGATCTGGAGGATTTTTAAGGTTCCTTTGACAGCTGGCAACGGCTTTATCAAATCGGTTAATCTCATCTTTAGCAATCCAGAAGTACTTTACACATGACTGCGTTTTCTCCAGCATGGTGTAGAGCTCCTTTGGGCTCTGGAGGTCACCGCCGTCTTTTGACAAACTCACCTGCACAACGTTTCACGGAACCACCAAACCCAACGGGTGCACCTTTTCCGTGGGACTTTTCAGAAAAATTCCACGTTACCTTTTTGAAACCCATGAGAAATGGCACCGTGCTCAGTAGGTAGAAATTATTTGCATTTCTATATTGTGTGACGGGGCCTTCACTCATGCAGTATAGTGTGGTCAGGGATGTTTTTTCCCCTTCATATTATCGAAGACGGGCTTTAGAACAGCCCACACGGCACGCTCGTCATGCCGAAGGGAATCTGAAATGGAGACATAGGATTGGCATTCCTGTGATGTGTACACAACACCTGTGTGTACAGTTGCCTGCTTACGGCTGCCCCCAAAATGAAAAGCCTGAACCTCTGTATGCAGCTTACACGCATAATTTTCTTAAAAAGTCCATGTGGATTACAACCTCGTGTTCTTTAAGTGTGTCTTTTAAGTTTCGGCACTGCTCAACTTGGTGCAGCCAGTTAAACTGCAGGTACACACATGCAATTTCACCTACACAAAATAGCTACATAAAATGCCCATCAAACTACTTCAATTCAAACTTGTACAGTCTCAATTTTTCATAAAGTTCCCCAAATGTGAAGCAGCTATTAACTAATATAATTCAAAATAAAAAAAATATCCATAATTGTGTAAAACAATATTAACAATCCATCAGTTATACCTTAACTGCAGTTCAATAAAACATTAACTACAGTGTAATAGTGCAACTTAATGTTAAGTGTTATCCACCCAGCTTTATATCCTATTATATCCTATTCTGTTGCTGACAGTAGCATGAAACCATGAAAACAATACCTTGCTTTTCTTCTGGCTAGTCTTTCCTCCCTAACAACTGGATCTGCGTTTAATATTTTGTCTGTGCCGTGCAGCCCTCTCCTTATTAGACAACGGCATCTACAATATAAAGATAATGTGCCTTGAAATACGTTAAAATGCCATAAAATTGTTTGAAATGCTAACAGTCAGTATTCATTCAACAAGTAACTATGAATTGCATGATTAAATGTTGTAAACTAGTGAAAACATGGGATAACAAAGCTACTGTCATTCAGCATAATGGGTGACATTGTGATATAATATTTTTAATTGTATTTTTTTATTTATCTGTTATTTTACCAGGTAAGTTGACTGAGAACACATTCTCATTTGCAGCATCGACCTGGGGAATAGTTACAGGGGAGAGGAGGGGGATGAATGAGCCAATTGTAACAATTTAAACTTTTGTTGTGCTGAAGGACAAAAGTGTGATACTGAACAACGGATTTCAAACATAAACATATTTAACAGGAAGTTCCTTGGCCACCTATATAAAGTAATGACCTATAAAGATTATCCTTACTTTTCATATTTAATATAACTTTTTATAAAATAATAACATTAAAATTATGTTTTCTGTGTTGTTCTGAAGGACATGTGGATGTTACTAGAGGGTGAAAAGGTGAAATCATCAAATATTTCAGAGAGATTTACTCACCTCATCACTTTGATAGAGGGTCTTCAATGGGTATTATTTGTGATGATTACCATCATGTGATATGCATGAAAATGGCATTTTACCTTTGCTATATTGATTGACATTGATGAAGTGCAGAAGTCTGGGCAAAAGCTATTAAAGTTTTTAAATATGCAGTATGTCACCTATTATTCTATGTATTGTTGCAAACACTAGCACAATTATGCCATGGGTGTTCATTTATATTTTTAGGATGAATTTCTACCTTTTAAAAACACTTCTGTCATTAGAATTTTATATGTATATCTATTTTATATCTATTACTTAATGTAATAGTTTGCAACACAAACATTTCTGGGTCAAAAGAAGGGTAAGTGTTGAGTGATTTAATATTATATTTCTACATATTTATCTTTTTATGTTAAATGAATGGCCTTGGGACACCAAATTTAAACGTCTCGTCTTTGACCCTGATACTACAGCGCCGTGTTACAGGTAGGTGGCTAGAAATGGTAACACTGTGCCCTCTGAGACTCAAATCATCAGGCTGATGGCATTAGTTAATCTCTCAGATTAGTTAGTGAAAAAAACACTGTTCTAGACCTGCTGATGAATTATTCCTGCCCCACCTTACCGGGAGGCTGATAAATTACTGAAGCTACTGGCTAAATTACAGTCATGCTAATGGAACCTTACGTAGTCAAGCCCCTTTTCTTGAAAAGGGGGCAGATGGTACAAAGCATGACACAGGATAAATCATCTCACACAATGAACACTAGACTGGAAAATGAGGGTTTGACGAACATCTACATAATTTATATTGCAGCAAATTCGGGAGGTAGCCCAGACTAGGACTTGAACCCAGGACCAGCAATTGTCAACCAGGGACTGCTTTACAGTTTTTCCCAAAATTGCACTTTCTCCATGACACTGTTAATTTATTTTGACACTTGACATGTACTTAACCTTACTATGCTCCAGCAACTCACCAATGCTTCACGTCCCCGTACTATGGGGGACCAAGCCTTCTGCCCCCTTGCCCCTCGCCTATGGAATGCTCTCCCTGAACATCTGAGAGCTGCTCCATCAATCAGAACTTTTAAAATGGGCCTTACAACATATTTATACAGACTGTCTTTCTTATAGTCCTACTCTAAGTCCTTTTACCACCTATTCTACTACTGTACTTCTATTTCCTGTCTTGATTCTAAACGTTTTTACACTGAACAAAAATATACAAGCAACATGCAACAATTTTTTTTTTTACTGAGATACAGTTCATATAAGGAAATCAGTTAATTGAAATAAATTCATTAGACCCTAATCTATGGATCTCACATGACTGGGAATACAGATATGCATCGGTTGGTCACGGACACATGCCCCTACTTTTTTTTTAAGGTATCAAAAAAACAGTGTCTTATGTGACCAGCATTTGCCTCATGCAGTGTGACACATCTCCTTCGCATAGAGTTGATCAGGCTGTTGATTGTGGCCTGTGGAATGTTGTCCCACTCCTCTTCAATGGCTGTGCAAATTTGCTGGATATTGACGGGAACTGGAACACGCTGTCGTAAATGTCGATAAAGAGCATTCCAAACATACTCAATGGGTGACATGTCTGATGAGTATGCAGGCCATGGAAGAACTGGGACATTTTCAGCTTCCAGGAATTGTGTACAGTTCCTTGCGACATGGGTGCCGTGCATTATCATGCTGAAAAATGAGGTGATGGCAGCGGATGAATGGCACGACAATGGGTCTCAGGATCTCGTCACGGTATCTCTGTGCATTCAAAATGCCATTGATAAAATGTAATTGTGTTCATTGTCCTTAGCTTATGCTTGCCCATACCATAACCCCACCATGGGGCACTCTGTTTACAATGTTGACATCAGCAAACCACTCGCCCACACGACGCCATAGACGCTGTCTGCCATCTGCCTGGTACAGTTGAAAACGGGATTGATCTGTGAAGAGCACACTTTTCCAGTGTGCCAGTGGCCATAAACGGTGAGAATTTGCCCACTAAAGTTGATTACGACGCCAAACTGCAGTCAGGTCAAGACCCTGGTGAGGACGATGAGCACGCTGATGAGCTTCCCTGAGACGGTTTATGACAGTTTGTGCAGAAAAAACTTGGTTGTGCAAACCAGTTTCACCTGCTTTCTGGGTGGCTGGTCTCAGATGATCCCGCAGGTGAAGAAGCCGGATGTGGATGTCCTGGGCTGGCGTGGTTATACATGGTGTGCAGTTGCGAGACCGGTTGGACATACTGCCAATTTCTTGTGTTGTGTGACAAAACGGTACATTTTAGAGTGACCTTTTATTGTCCCCAGCACAAGTTGCACCTGTGTAATGGTCATCCTGTTTAATCAGCTTCTTGATATGCCACGTCTGTCAGTTGGATGGATTATCTTGGCAAAGGAGAAATGTTCACTAACAGGGATGTAAACAAATTTGTGCCCAACATCTGGGAGAAATAAGCTCTTTGTGTGTATGGAACATTTCTGTGATCTTTTATTTCAGCTCATGACATGTTGCATTTATATTTTTGTTCCGTGTATTTTATGTCATTTCTTTAAATCATTATTTACATTTTTGTCTATGTAGAGCATTGAGATATCACTGTAATGAAGTGTTATACAAATTAAATGTATTATTATTATTTCATTCTGATTGCAACACAAACTCAAGGATGCTATGTTGCAATACTAGCTGTTGAATACAACCACACCGCTCTGAAAACAAATACACATAATTACATATGAATCCCTTCCAAAGTGCCACTTGCCAAGTGGCAGCAGACCAGCCAGGCACTGATATTCCTACCTTGCAATCAGTCGAAGGACAGCTCTTTAAGCACTGCTCAGTGAGCTGTTGTACCTTCAAGTAGTGATCACTGGTCTAGTAGTGAAATGGAAGCCACGATGGCATAACCAATTGTGGAGATTGTTTGTTGTCTGAAAGGGCTGTGATGGTATTTAGGAATGGAGAAGCCTTAGGATGTACATGAATAAAGTAACTAAAGAAGCTACACATTTCTAAGGCGAATCCAATGATGATTTAGCATATGCCTGGTTTCTAAGCGTACATTATATGGTTAGCGTATATGCTACTGTAGGCCTATATTTTACAGCTGGACATTCTGCAAATTTATATCACTTATATTACTGTTGATTTAGATGAATAATATATCTATATATGATATAATTATATTTAATATATAATAGATGACACACAGAAATGTAAAAATGCAAGGGTATGTCTGTCCTAAATATTAATATGTATACAGTGAAAGGTTCAAGTAGGTGGTTGAGAGGAGCAGAGTGCAGTATTGAGGAGAGATGAGGTTACACATTATCTCAGTTTACATTATCAAGTGCCAAATTGAAGTAAATCTGCCCATTTTCAATTTGATAACACAAGTACCCCCAGTGAGATCTGCTGTACCATTAATAGAGTCATTTTAATCTTAATATATCATACTGTTGGGTTCTGAAAATCTGAAATATACTTATTCAGCTCACTGAGGGAGAGAGGGGAATGTATAACGTTTACATTCTGTCCGGATATATTATTGTTAGCCATCAAGGATCCTATGGGAGGAGAAGAGACACTCTGGTACAAGTCAACATGACAGCCGTGAGTTGGGGAGGAGTGAGTGAGGTCAGATGAGGTGAGGAAGAACAGATATCACTAAAGTTATGTCGAGCAAAAGAGATGCATTGTCTTTTCAGATGTGTAGGAAGAGACTCAGTATAGGAGAAAGGACAAAATATCAGTGCTTGTGTGAATGTCTTATGCCGCTGTATGACCCAATGGGTGAATAAACTTGGTTTAAGCTTTACTAATTGTCTGTGAAATTCTACAAGGTTCATTTAGAACCTAACAATACATTATATTCACGTTGACTTCCGATACTCTTTGCCATGTGGTATTATTTGCTGTTTGGATAAACTATTGCCTGGAAACCCTGTAACCAATTTAGAGCAAACACTTCACATGTGCATGTTGACCTGTCTGCACGCAGCCACACAAAATAATCATTATAGTCAATGTCAAGATGGATTACAGGCCTCCAATTCTAGACCAATGTCTCTTTCAACAAATGTACAGTAAACAAGGCTTCCTGCTTCCAGCACACGAGGACTTTACATTCATTCGAGACATGAGAAAATACAATAATACGGTCCAGAACTAATGAAGAAATAACTCTGCATACTTAATGTGTATACACACTTCAATGTTGTGTGGTTATTTATTTCTATCCACGTGACATCAATATAACATGGCCAACTACAGGCGTGTTCTTCATGTGAGTTCCCTTGAGATTCTCTGTGGACAGTAATGGCACAGACCACCCCAAACAGAAGACGTATGTGTGAAATCAATCCTTTGAAGGGTCATAACTTTTAAAAATGGTGTCGTGGAGTCAATCAGAGCTTGGGGCCGAGAGCGGCAGACACAGAGAAAGCAACATGATTGGACAATAGAACTAACAGAGCTTGTTTTATGCAGATTGGCATAGTGTAGTCCTGACATATGCAACTGTAGGCCTAAAAAGAAATTGACTTACAGTCTATGTCAGCTATTGTTTTTATAGATTAATTCCAGTTAATACTTTTAGATTGAAAAGGGTAGGTAGCCTAGTCAGCCCAAGTTTGAATGTAAACCCAATGCAAACTTGAGCTGACAAAATGTTTCTTCATTCCGTTGATGCAGAGGTTCCATCTACTTTTATAGCACTCTAATTCTATAGGGTTGGTCTTTACCTCCTTGTTGTCTTTCAGGAGTAATGAGACCTTCTTTTCCAGGTAAGCACTTTTCGTTTATCTCAGCAGCATTGAATTCAAACGCCTTAGATGCTTTCGTGATCATGAGATTGTTCTGTTTGATTTGAGAGTTAATGTCCTCAAGTGTTTTGTCTTGCTTATCGAACCTGTCTTTGAGAATGTTATCTCCAAGTAGTGTTGCATTTGAAATCTTGTCTACTTTTGGTTCATTTTCATCTCCTTCCCCGGGTTTGCCTTTATCTTTGGGTTGTGGTCTTTAATGGGGGAAACGTGAGAGGAATGCCTGCGTCTGTCTTTTGGTACTGATGAGGAGGGGGTAGCCAGGACATTGTAGTGGTCAGATGCTTTTGCTCTGTAGCCTTGGTGTTGTTGCAATGGTTGTTGCTAGCTCCTTTGACACTAGCTTTCAGAGGACCGGATCCTGAGGAAAATGTTGACATTGACATTCTCTTCTAGGTCAATAACCAACAGTATAGTGACTAATACATATTTTTTTATTTACAGTATTTTGAATTGAGTGAAGTTCAGGTTGAAAAAATTAATTGAGAGACTTCGCTAACTAGCTCTTTGAAGTTTGCATGCTTAGGTCGTCATCTTGACGAAATACTCAATGCCGGAGGAAAGTGAAGAGAGCGCCTTGAGATTTGTGCGTTGCGTCCAGCATGAACGACTTGTGATTTCCGTGAATCTGATTGGTCAAGACACAGCAAAGAGCTTGCAGCAGCACTTTGATGTGAAGCACTCCAATGTGAAGGACAGAGAAATTGTGCTCGAGTTGTGAGTTGACAAATCATGAGGCAAATAGAACTAAAAAACAACACTTTGGCCATCTTTTTAACTCTTTGCGACAATATATTTTATTAACCTAAATCAAAATCGCCACACATTTTCCGGCGGCCCTGTCACAACAGCTACACTGTCTACCAGTTGGAATGCAATGGTGTACACGCCCTGTGTAACACAAACATGCACACGGACACACACACATTGTGGCCACCAGTTGGCTAAACAAAATGTATCATCATCCTTTCAAAATTGCAATTAGATATTTTAGGTAGAATGTAAAAGTGTCAACTTACCTAGAAAAAGGATGGTTTGCTTCTTGGCGGCTTTGACCCTGGCACTCTCGTGTTTTGGCTTGTCCTCAACTCCGTTGACCCCTCTTCCTATGGGCCCCATGGTTTTCTGAAGGACCAGGATCATGGCCCGACACATGACCCCCACGCTGACCAGCACCACCATGTACACAATGAACGCCACAAAGATACTGGCCCTGTACATTCCCCACTGGTTTCTCAGGTTGGTGCAGAACGTCAGGTTCTGGACGGGCATGATGGCTCGCTCTGGGACATAGCCCTCCATTCCTGTGACGAACAGCAGCGGGAGGGCTACGAACACGGACGTGACCCAGGCGAGAGCGATGAGACTCCCAGTTGTTCGCTCTCTGCCCAGGGCCTTGAAGCGGAACGGGTGGCAAATGGCAATGTAGCGTTCAAAGCTGAGCGTCGCCACGTTCAAGATGGTGGCGTAACTGCAGGCCTCGAACAGGAAGTTGTAGATCTTGCAGGAAGCGTCACCCGAGGCTGAGGTGAAGGGGAACCACGTGGCACTGTAGAGCTCTACGGGCATTCCTATGAGGAGGACCAAAAGGTCGGAACATGCCAGGCTCACCATGTGGTCCGTCACATATTTTTGCAGGTAGCCATTCTGCCGCAGCACCTGTGTCACCCGAATGGTGATTCCATTACCCACGATGCCTGTGAGCAGGATGAGGCTGTACAGGACAGTGAGGAAGACTTTGATGCCATAGTTGGGCTCCAGCTCCTTCCAGTCTTTTTCCTCGGCTATCTCGGCCTCCCCCTCATTCATGGTTACTGAGTTTCGATTTCCAGATATAGATTTTTTCCTAGCGTATCAGTTCAGCAGGGCAGAGTCTGTAATAGAGCCCAGAGGAAATCCAAACAGCCAGGGAGAGATATATTTTTCAGAGATAAAATAATATATTTCTGACACACTCGTCCAAAACCGTGGTTAACTCTAAAAGTAGATTAACTTAACACCTCTTTGTTTGACCTCTTTGTTGCCCAGATAAGCCATATCACAGAAGAATATTAGGATCCTATTAGACATACCAGAAAGTTTCTTCCTCGTTTTAGCTTCTTTGAAACACACGGCTCACCGTGGCAGGACTCTCCATTACTGGCCTGAAGTCTGAGTTCATCGACCGTCCGTACAGTTCTTCATCCAGAAAGTATCGGATTTACTCCTTTGCTTGTGCCATGCTTCAAGCTGCACCCTGACAGCAGGCACTGATTTTCTCCTATCTCCTCTCTCCTACGAGTTAAAAATTAAACTTCAGAGCAAGGGAGAGAGAGAGCACGGCCCTGTTCTGTTATCACTACTCAAGTGCAGTATGAACCCTGGCTAAACTTCAGGGACAAGGGTGGTTGTGTGTAGGCGGGACCAAGGGTTACTACACATCACTTTAGTCTTACAGAGGTGTGGCCCTTCCCGAATATTATCAACTCCCATTTGGATGAATATAATACTTGCCAGAACAAAAAATATATAACTTTGCTACATGGCACATTTATTCAAACACTATTCTTAGGCTTATTTACACCAATTAAAACTATTTCAGAGTATACAAATTACTTTGACACTCTTCCACATGCTTTCTAAAAAAACAGAAGTGGTGAAAGAACTTCACTGTGTAGGATGAATGTAACAAAAGACATACATGGAAGTTCAAAAGTTCGAATGGAGGAAGTTGTATTGAAATTAGCCAGACATGACTGAATTAAAGTGCACACATTTTCTATTCAGGCCGTATCAAGTGCATATCATTTGACATTAACAATGAGCTGGCTCCAGACAGGAAGTAAATCAAACAAATACTAACACTTTGATTTAAGACAGGAAAAGTGACTGTATCCATTCTATGAAAACTTGGCCTGCAATTCGCTCTGATTTCACATAAGCATATTCCACAACAATTTGAGGTGGGTAAAGTTATAAAGCAGGTTTTACAAATCTGATTAGAGCACAGACTTGATTGGTTGAGTGCCAATCTCGGTATCCTCAAAAGCTCTCAGGCAGATAAAGCATGATAACCCAGGCCTATCTGCATGACAAAGCGTTGTCAGACAGGTGCACTCTCAACAGCGAAGCTAGCTAAATCAATTTGGTTTGTTTACAATAATTACCCTACCTCTTCATTTTCATCCCTTTTATATTTTCCTAATGATCTATCATTATGTTCGGTAATTGCCCTGATTGTAAATGTCTCTGTAAAACTGATATTTGAATGTTGTATAAGAGACGAGATGCTGACGTGCGTTTGACAAAACAGCTGAACTGAGTGCATGATGAATCACGAAAGAAATGTATCTCTGCAAGTAATGTACAATAGTACAATGGGCAGAACACAGAGAGACAGGTATGACATTTCCCAATGTCAGTTTATGAGGATAGGTGAGAGCTTTATCCTCTCATGAGCCTTTCACAATTATGGTCCAATTCCATTACTACAATTCATGCCAGCTGAATTTGGATATGGAATTTGTCCATGTAACTGCAATTATCTTCAATGACTAGACAGATTGGATCCAAACCAGAAATGTATTTGGAAGCCATATATTCAAGACAATCTGCTGACGTAATTTCACTGCTACCTTCTGTGTTAATCTTTTGTAGCTAGTAGAAATATACATTCTATAAACAGGAATGTGGTTTATAATTAGTGTTGTCATAAACACCAAAGATCATACAATACAAAAGTAAATCTATTGTTTTTCCTCTGTACCAGTTTCTGACTCGTAAGATGGTCTTAAAAGGTCTCTCAAATGTTTTTGGCAGGATTTCTTGGACATAAATTTATAATAGCTTATTGTGGGTCAATGCAATGATGTACAGTAGATTACACTGTACATACTATACTAAAAACAACACTCATACTATCACTATTATTTGGGGAGGCAGGTAGCCTAGTGGTTAGAGCGTTGGACTAGTAGCCGGAAGGTTGCAAGATCAAATCCCCAAGCTGACAAGGTAAAAATCTGTTGTTCTGCCCCTGAACAAAGTAGTTAACCCACTGTTTCTAGGCCATAATTGAAAATAAGAATTTGTTCTTAACTGACTTGCCTAGTTAAATAAAGAAACAATACAATTATATTAGTCTTTCAGGATGGAAAACCATTGTACAATTCAATTGTGTAGGCCATAGAGAAGTCTGAAAAATGTATACAACTGTTAAGAGATGGTGTTAGGTGGAGATCTGCTCCACTGATTTGGCCTTTGGCCTTCTCAGGCTGAATTAAAAACACTATCTGGCCAAATGAACATACTGCTATCTTCGAAACCTAATCAGGGAGCGGAGCGGAAGAGGATTCACTGAATACAACACAACGTCTGAACTGTAAACCAGAAGTAATTTAGCCTTGGGTCTTTTGTAGGTAGTTCTTTGACCAATAACAGAGATACAGAACGGAATTATAAAGTGTGAACCAACCACCTTAGCTAACAAATCCTAGGTAACATTCAACTCAGGATAACCGATACCATGAAAGTGGCTCACCTTTAAGCCAGGTACATTTCTATGGCAACAAATCCTTCAGAACGATCCTGAATGAAGTTTCTGAGCCTAGAATTGAGGAAAAATGAAATCAGACTCCCTCCCTCTCGCAAAGATTGCGTCATCATCCCTTTCATTTGAGGAAGACGACTGATCAAATATTTTCTTGAATATAGCCATGATAAAACACCTATCACATTACAAATGTAGTAATGACAGAATACATTTGAAACTTCCAATACAATTTGAAAGAATGTATTGTTAATTGGCAGCGTGCGGGGAAGAGATATCCCGCGTTTGTCATGGCTCTAGATGGTAAGCTAACTAGCTAGCTAACATTACCCAGATAATGACACAGTATAACGTAGCTAGCTAACAATATATGGTTAATGTTATAAATTAATATACATTAATATATGGTTAATGTTATTAATCGTTAATGTTATCAAAGGTTATACCGCCAAGACATTGGTTATAACAATAACAACTAATGTAGCTAATGTTAGCTAGCTAAAGAGCTAGTACACTAGTATGTGTAGGTAGCATGCTAACCGCTGGCTAGTTAGCTGTTCGGCAGGCCGATCCACCGGCTTACTAGCTGCTAGCTTACTAGCTTACTAGCTGCTGATGCATAAAGTTGATGAATTAAAGGTGAATTTAACCCTGTCTCATCTCCTTAATACTAATCACTAATATTAGCATAACACTTTGTGTCATAAAAATCTGATTTCTCTTCAACACAACCAAATACATTTAAAAAAATATATTTCTGTGGTTAATAATTATGTCTGAAACATCTCCAATCATTGAGACTAAAAAACACCACAAATAGTGTAAATTGTTGGTCTTTAAAAAATATGTTGCCTATTCATGTCTAAATTTGTAAGCTTTACAAAGAATCTTTGTCTTTCCAGGCCAGACCTCAAAGTGACACAGAGAGTGAGGACCTCACCTTAGTTGCAAAACAGAATATGCAAATATAGCTAACCATGAAAACGTTCAAATAAGTGAGCTCAAAAGAGAAAATGCAGCACTCAGACAATCTCTCTCTGTGATTGAAGGTAAGCATTCCTGTGGATGCTCCCACAGAATATTCTCACCCTGCATGCAAGTCCAGGTTTAGTTTGGTATATATCCATAGATGTCAAATCAAAGTTTATTTGTCACGTGCGCTGAATACAACAGGTGTAGACCTTATAGTGTAATGCTTACTTACAGGCTCTAACCAATAGTGCAAAAAAAGGTATTTGGTGAAAAATAGGTAGGTAAAAGAAAATAAAACAACAATAAAAAGGCAGGCTATATACAGTAGTGAGGCTATAAAAGTAGCGAGGCTACCTACAGACACTGGTTAGTCAGGCTGATTGATGTAGTATGTACATGTAGATATGGTTAAAGTGACTGCATATATGATGAAAAGAGAGTAGCAGCAGCGTAAAAAGAGGGTTGGGGCACACAATGCAAATAGTACGGGTAGCCATTTGATTACTTGTTCAGGAGTCTTATGGCTTGGGGGTAAAGACTGTTGAGAAGCCTTTTTGTCCTACACTTGGCACTTGGACAATTTTTAGGGCCTTCCTCTGACACCGCCTGGTGTAGAGGTCCTGGATGGCAGGCAGCTTAGCCCCAGTAATGTACTGGGCCGTACGCACTACCCTCTGTAGTGCCTTGCGGTCAGAGGCCGAGCAGTTGCCGTACCAAGCAGTGATGCTCTCGATGTTGCAGCTGTAGAACCTTTTGCGGATCTCAGGACCCATGACAAATCTTTTTAGTTCCCTGAGGGGGAATAGGCTTTGTCATGCCCTCTTCACGACTATCTTGGTGTGTTTGGACCATTCTAGTGTGTTGTTGAAGTAGACACCAAGGAACTTGAAGCTCTCAACCTGCTCCACTACAGCCCCGTCGATGAGAATGGGGGCGTGCTCGGTCCTCCTTTTCCTGTAGTCCACAATCATCTCCTTAGTCTTGGTGACGTTGAGGGATAGGTTGTTATTCTGGCACCACCCGGCCAGGTCTCTGACTTCCCCTTATACGCTGTCTCGTCATTGATCAGGCCTACCACTGTTGTGTCGTTTGCAAACTGTGATACTGTGATTAGGTTCAGTTGTAGTGTCTACCAATTGATAGTTGAATTACATGCAAGTGTAATGATAGCACATTATGTTCTATATTTTCAGAGTTGCCAGGTTTGCTCCACGAGGTGAAAAACCTAAAGAGGGAGAGAATGAGACACACAACTTCAAAGGGTGTCTGTGTGTTTGGTTTATGCATGATGACCAGAATGAGGAGTAGAGATTGGGAGTAGGAAAGATGAAAGGAGGTGGTTGAATGAATCCCTATTCACTTTCTCGAACTGTCTGTCATATTGTGTGTTCCCAGACATCATGGCTAGTGGATCCACACCTATCTCCAAAACTCACATTGGTGAGAGAGGAAACACAGTTTCTAACCGTGAGTGTGTTTGGTTTAAGCATGATGTTCAGAAATATGAGGATTCGAGATTGAGAGTAAAAAATATGATTAGAAGTTGGAAGGTGGGGGTTGAATGAATCTGTATTAAATCTCTTTAACTGTCTGTCATACTGTGTATTCCCAGACATCATGGCTGGTGGATCTATACCCTTCATCCAAACCCCAAAAGCAGCACTCCAAGACATAGCCGTCACAACCCTACGAGACAGCATTACATTTTACATTACATTTAAGACATTTAGCAGACGCTCTTATCCAGAGCGACTTACAAATTGGTGCGTTCACCTTAAGACATCCAGTGGAACAGCCACTTTACAATAGTGCATCTAAATATTTTAGGGGGGGGTGAGAAGGATTACTTTATCCTATCCTAGGTATTCCTGAAAGAGGTGGGGTTTCAGGTGTCTCCGGAAGGTGGTGATTGACTCCGCTGTCCTGGCGTCGTGAGGGAGTTTGTTCCACCATTGGGGGGCCAGAGCAGCGAACAGTTTTGACTGGGCTGCGCAGGAACTGTACTTCCTCAGTGGTAGGGAGGCGAGCAGGCCAGAGGTGGATGTACGCAGTGCCCTTGTTTGGGTGTAGGGCCTGATCAGAGCCTGGAGGTACTGAGGTGCCGTTCCCCTCACAGCTCCGTAGGCAAGCACCATGGTAGCATGGTAGGGTGACTTGAGCTGTAAAGGTAAGGTGACCTTGAGCTGTACAGCGGGGATGCAAACTAGTCACAATTTGAATACAAAAACAGGTGTATTAACATTAACAATACAGCAAGCAGAAAAATATTGTATGCATGTGCAGTTTTGCTTAATTTAATGTAAATGTTTAATGCATATTATAGTGCAATCATTATTTTTCTTGTAAGTGTTTTAATTTATAGAGTGCCATATAGGACTTTGCAAAACATATTCACAAAACTAAAAAAAAAATTATACGTTTTTTTTTTGTTATATACAGTGGGGCAAAAAAGTATTTAGTCAGCCACCAATTGTGCAAGTTCTCCCACTTAAGATGAGGCCTGTAATTTTCATCATAGGTACACTTCAACTATGACAGACAAAATGAGAAAAAAAATCCAGAAAATCATATTGTAGGATTTTTAATGAATTTATTTGCAAATTATGGTGGAAAATAAGTATTTGGTCAATACCAAAAGTTTCTCAATACTTTGTTATATACCCTTTGTTGGCAATGACAGAGGTCAAACGTTTTCTGTAAGTCTTCACAAGGTTTTCACACACGGTTGCTGGTATTTTGGCCCATTCCTCCATGCAGATCTCCTCTAGAGCAGTGATGTTTTGGGGCTGTTGCTGGGCAACACAGACTTTCAACTCCCTCCAAAGATTTTCTATGGGGTTGAGATCTGGAGACTGGCTAGGCCACTCCAGGACCTGGAAATGCTTCTTACGAAGCCACTCCTTCATTGCCCGGGCGGTGTGTTTGGAATCATTGTCATGCTGAAAGACCCAGCCACATTTCATCTTCAATGCCCTTGCTGATGGGAGGTTTTCACTCAAAATCTCACGATACATGGCTCCATTCATTCTTTCCTTTACACGGATCAGTCGTCCTGGTCCCTTTGCAGAAAAACAGCCCCAAAGCATGATGTTTCCACCCCCATGCTTCACAGTAGGTATGGTGTTCTTTGGATGCAAATCAGCATTCTTTGTCCTCCAAACACGATGAGTTGAGTTTTTACCAAAAAGTTATATTTTGGTTTCATCTGACCATATGACATTCTCCCAATCTTCTTCTGGATCATCCAAATGCTCTCTAGCAAACTTCAGACGGGCCTGGACATGTACTGGCTTAAGCAGGGGGACACGTCTTGCACTGCAGGATTTGAGTCCCTGGCGGCGTAGTGTGTTACTGATGGTAGGCTTTGTTACTTTGGTCCCAGCTCTCTGCAGGTCATTCACTAGGTCCCCCCGTGTGGTTCTGGGATTTTTGCTCACCGTTCTTGTGATCATTTTGACCCCACGGGGTGAGATCTTGCGTAGAGCCCCAGATCGAGGGAGATTATCAGTGGTCTTGTATGTCTTCCATTTCCTAATAATTGCTCCCACAGTTGATTTCTTCAAACCAAGCTGCTTACCTATTGCAGAGTCAGACTTCCCAGCCTGGTGCAGGTCTACAATTTTGTTTCTGGTGTCCTTTGACAGCTCTTTGGTCTTGGCCAGAGTGGAGTTTGGAGTGTGTCTGTTTGAGGTTGTGGACAGGTGTCTTTTATACTGATAACAAGTTCAAACAGGTGCCATTAATACAGGTAACGAGTGGAGGACAGAGGAGCCTCTTAAAGAAGAAGTTACAGGTCTGTGAGAGCCAGAAATATTGCTTGTTTGTAGGTGACCAAATACTTATTTTCCACCATAATTTGCAAATAAATTAATTAAAAATCCTACATGATTTTCTGGATTTTTTTTCTTTCTCATTTTGTCTGTCATAGTTGAAGTGTACCTATGATGAAAATTACAGGCCTCATCTTTTTAAGTGGGAGAACTTGCACAATTGGTGACTGACTAAATACTTTTTTGCTCCACTGTATGTATAATACTATTTTATAGTAATCCTATAGTACTTTTTCGTAAGGGAAGAATCACAATTTTTTTTTTTTAAATCTTACAATCGGATTTGAAAAAATAGCACTGGAGTCATACCTACTAAAAAAACAATATTTGAGACAAGAATGAAAATCTTTAGTTTTAATAGTGCTGCATAACATTAGAAAAAGGACTTACGCAATTTCACCAAAGACTCTTAAAAGAGCCTGTGATTATAGGGTAAACTACGATGATCACACTTAGATAAATCTGTATACATCTTTTTAAAAAGAGACCCATTAATAAAAGGACAGGAAATTACCAAAACAAAATCTGATTGGACAGAGGAAAAAGTCATCCTTCCACCAAAGTACCTGAGAAAGAAAAAACAACCTTCTTACGATATACGCACATTTCGGAAGAACCGTTTTCAAAAAATACATTTTTGAAAACGCGTTTTAAAAACATGAGCTTTGAGAAAATATATACAATGCACTTATGTATCTGGCACCTCGCCCATCAATAAGAGACTTCAACATGGATGATATGGGGGAAAATCTGATAAATGTTTAGATAGGAAACAAATGATCAACTTTCATAGGATGTATAGTTCCAGAGTGCCTGGGTTTTTCGCAAGTAAAAATAGGCTACAGGAACCACATGTATTAAACATCCAAATACATCTCACAGCTGGTTTCCTTTGTGCAAGAATCATAGCTGATGGTAATAAAAGCTACTGGCTAGGGTAGATTCTTATTTATTTTTTTACAATGTGAAAGTAACAACTGAGTTGGACAAAGGTAAAACCTTCACTTGAGGGGCTGAAGTTTTTTTCACTTTACAGGGTAAGTTATTACTTCCTGCAGTTAGCTCAAGTCATAAAATGTCTTCCACAATGGGTACTGGGCAAACACTCCATAAAGTTCTGTACACAAGTTGACAGCTGGTGGAATAACATGATAACATGCCCTTTGTCATGGTGTATATCAATGGTTACAGAAGAGACAGTTCACTTTAACTGATCAAACATGTGTTTAAGTCAAATAAAATCATCAATAGAATAAGGGTGAGTGGGTGATTGATTTGCATTTCATGTGCAGATCAAACAAAATGTGTCTAAAATACAATTGTTGGACATAGAAACTCTATTATTGCATAGAATTGTCAGTTTTCAACAGGTGAAAGATATTTAATCAGATCAGGTCCCCATTCGTGGCTCTGCAACACACCCCAAAGTGTTATGAGTAATCTCAGATGCAATAACATTTTCTCCTTAAGACTATGGGAATCTAATTGGATGAAAAATAGTGCTTCTGGAAAATCCATGTACTTGGTCTGTCTTAAATCCTTTTTAGTGTCATAACAGTCAAGACTTTAAAGAACAAAAAACATTGGAGTAAACCATTTTTCGGAGAACATGAAGGCTAGATGCTCAGAGGGTCTTTGTAGTAGTCATTTTTCAAAATACAAACTAAAGTAAGAATACATCATTTGAATTTCATGGCGTAGTACAGTATTTACACCTGTTTTGAGATGGTTACTGTTTTCGGTTGGAAAGGCAACAGCATTATAACTTCTGTAGAGCAGCTTAGCTTAGTCGAGGGGTTAATGTCAGTTCCCATTCTAACACATACAAAAGGCTTCATCACAGTTTGCCTTCATGACCCAGCATTACCTGGCTGCCAGGGGCCAGAGATGGAGAGATGTAGAATATGGGGGAGAAATCAAATGCGGTAGTTAGGCTGTAGTGCCGTCTCCTTATCTGAGACTGCTTGTTCACAGGAACTGCTACTCTGTGTCTCAGAGTGCTGATCAAGGGACAGATCCTCCCTGTCGATAAATCCTTATTCATTATGATCTAAAAGGCAAAACTAATCCTTTATCAATACTTTAACTCTGTGACCATTTGTGAATACGCCCAGATCTCTACATCAGATGTGTAAGTCACCTAATAGCCTGATGATCAAATCCATGACCAACTTGTTCCACCCATACTATTTCTACATTAACGATAATTCATTTTGCCTGCTCCCAAACCTACTCCTGTGAACAAGCACCGACCCTTTCATTGTTAGAAATTGCTGCCGCCGGAATAACAACCTTGCTCTTCTCCTTATGAAACCACTCTGTCCCTTTATTTAAACGTGTACCAATTGAAGTGGCCATAATGAATCATTGATAAAAGGCCGGCACCTTCAGTACCATCAAGTTTTTCTTTTTACACATCCAACACAGCAAAACACACAATCTCAGTCAACGACGAGTCGCATCAACACTGTACAAAGTAAAAAGAGTTCATCTTGTAGAGATGGAACGTCAACTCCACACTGCAGAGAATAAATCGTTTGAATAAGAGGCACTGGACGTAGTTCAAAGTCTCTGATTGGTTGCTTCAAGATTGTCACTTCAGCATGACGCTCCAGACTGTATTCACGATCTGGTGAGAGACAGAAAAAGGTGAGCGTACATCTTGTTTTTCTATTGGAGACAGATGTTTGCAGGTCTCACTGACTTATTCTGATATAAAAAGGGAGATCTGAAAGACATCCATTTCATGTGCCTGTTGTTCACATTGTCATATTTTTTATCTTGCCGATATCAGGTCGTTAGATGCCCCAGGGAGGGTCTCAAACGCATTGTGACTAAAGCTGTGTTGCCTATCAACCGGAAGCTGATGCTGTTGCTATGCAACTTCTTGTTAGCTTAGCTTGTTAGCATACAACTTCATTAACAATATCCATTGAGAACACACAACTATACCACTTAGCTAAGCATGACGTGAATAATCAAGTCAATAAACGCTGGGTAGTTAGATAGCATATAGTTAATATACTGGTAAGTTCTATATATTAGTAGCCAACTAATGTTAGGACGGTATCTAGCTAACATACCGGTACATAAAAGCAACTGCTGTAATGATATGCTACGTGCTTCGTAAGGTTAGAGAAGTTAACAAATTAACAAACCAATAAGCATACTACATACTCAATTTACGTCACAAATAGAAAAGGTTAGTGCAGTTAGTATGAGTATTCAAACACAGCTTTAGTCATCCTTGTTGCTATGAAAACCACTGACAGCCTCCAGCTGGTTGCATTGAGAAAAAAAAAACCTTGCTACATAATCATCAGCATAAATCCAGCAGAATACTAGCTGCATGTCTACCTTGGTAAAAGGGGGAGGGTATTTATCAGACAAATCCTCGATAGTCTGGAAGTTCAGAATAAGTACTCAATGGTTAGCTCTAATACAGCATCTACGAGACACCATGTCTTCATTTCAAATGTATTGAAAACCCTAAAAAGGGAAAACTAATTACATCTTTTCACATGGTGAAATCCAGATCCCCTGGAGTAGGTGGGCGATGGTCTTATCTAAAATATTTACGTGTCCTTCCTGTCCTTCCTCTCTCACTCAATACTGTCTAAACATTGAAGTAGATAAATGCACGACAGATGTTCAAAGACAAAACAAATTACATGATTATAGGAAGTGAGTGAATCCAGTGTTTTCCAGATGATAAGTGGCAAATATCATTGGACAAATAGAGGAGATTTGTGTCTTATCAAATTAAATGTTAGTCACATGCGCCGAATATAACGGGTGTAGAACTTACAGTGAAATGCTTACTTACGAGCCCCTAACCGACAGAAAGTAGTATGTACATGTAGGTAGAGTTAATTAAAGTGAATATGCATAGATGACAAGAGAGTGGCAGTGGTGTGGAGAGGGGAGGGGGGTGCGGCAATGTGAATAGTCTGGGTAGCCATTTGACTAGATGTTCAGGAGTCTTATGGCTTGGGGGTAGAAGCTGTTTAGAAGTCTCTTGGACCTAGACTTGGAGCTCCGGTACCACTTGCCGTGCGGTAGCAGTGAGAACAGTCTATGACTAGTGTGGCTGGAGTCTGACCATTTTTAGGGCCTTCCTCTGACACCGCCTGGTATAGAGGTCCTGGATGGCAGGAGGCTTGGCCACAGTGATGTACTGGGCCGTTCGCACTACCCTCTGTAGTGCCTTGCGGTCGGAGGCCGAGCAGTTGCCAAACCAGGCAGTGATGCAACCAGACAGGATGCTCTCAATGGTGCAGCTGTAGAACCTTTTGAGGATCTGAGGACCCATGCCAAATCTTTTCAGTCTCCTGAGGGGCAATAGGTTTTGTCGTGCCTGCTTCACGACTGTCATGGTGTGCTTGGACCATGTTAGTTTGTTGGTGATGTGGACACCAAGGAACTTGAAGCTCTCAACCTGCTCCACTGCAGCTCCATCGATGAAAATGCGGGCGTGCTCAGTCCACAATCATCTCATTTGTCTTGATCAGATTGAGGGAGACGTTGTTGTCCTGGCACCACACAGCCAGGTCTCTAACCTCCTCCCTATAGGCGGTCTCGTTGTTGGTCAGAGGGCATAGCAGGTTTTTTTTTATAAGCTTCCAGGTTAGGGTCCCGATCCTTGAAAGCAGCAGCTCTAGCCTTTAGCTCAGCGTGGATGCTGTCTGTAATCCATGGTGTCTGGTTGGGGTACGTACGTACGGTCACTGTGGGGACGACGTCATCAATGCACTTATTGAAGCCAATGACAGATGTGGTGTACTCCTCAATGCCACTGGAGGAATCCTGGAACATATTCCAGTCTGTGCTAGCAAAACTGTCCTGTAACTTAGCATCTGCTTCATCTGACCACTTTTTTATTGATCTAGTCACTGGTGCTTCATGCTTTTGTTTTTGCTTGTAATCAGGAGGACAGAATTATGATCAGATTTGCCAAATGGAGGGCGAGGGAGAGCTTTGTATGCATCTCTGTGTGTGGAGAATAGGTGGTCCAGCTCTTTTCTCTCTGGTTGCACATTTAACATGTTGATAGAAGTTAGGTAAAACTGATTTAAGTTTCCCTGCATTAATGTCCCCGGCTACTAGGAGCACCGCCTCTGGGTGAGCATTTTCTTGTTTGCTTATGGCGGAACACAGCTCATTCAATCCTATCTTAGTGCCAGCCTCTGACTGTGGTGGTATGTAAACAGCTACAAAGAATATAGATGAGAACTCTCTCGGTAGGTAATGTGGTATGCAGCTTATCATGAGAAATTCTACCTCAGGCGAGCAATAGCTCAAGACTTCCTTTCGATATCGTGCACCAGCTGATGTTTACAAAAATACATAGACCAGACGGTGCTGTTCTATCCTGCCGGTACATCGTATAACCAGCCAGCTGTATGTTGATATTGCTGTCATTCAGCCACGACTCCTTGATGCACAAGATGTTACAGTTTTTAATGTCCCGTTGGTAGTTTAATCTTCCCAATAACTTGTCCATTTTATTGTCCAAAGAATGCATGTTTGCGAGCAGAATTGAAGGGAGTCAGGTTTATTATTTATTACTGTGCCTATGTTTGTGTTGCTTCACAGTCCCCACTGTTCCATACGGTGTTTTTTTTATCTGTTTTTTAAATCAAATTTTACTTCTTGCATCAGTTACTTGATGTGGAATAGAGTTCCATGTAGTCATGGCTCTATGTAGGTAACCTCAGATTGTAACAGGACATAGAAAAATGTCATTTGTGTCTCCTTACCCTGTGACTGGCTGGTGGATCACGAGCAGAAGCTTTCGTTGTCATGGGAGACCGTGTGTAAGGGAATAAGGCTTTCACACTGTTCACTGTCCTCTGGCAATCTGAGGGAAGAGGCCATGACCATGATCATAATCACTACCTGAATGGGAACAACTAGCATTCAGATAAGAATTGAGTGCAATCACAATATATCAAATTAGCGCCATAAACGCAAAATAATTTAAATACAATCCCAGCAAGCCTAACGGCAACTAACACTATCCATTGTCCTGGATTCAACGGGGCACATTTCAATTTGGGCAAATTTAAGTGTGTGTGTGTGTGTGTGTACACAATTACTGTGAAAGTCAAACCTTACAAAGCATTGGCCAAGTAAACAGTAGGCAACAATACAAAGAGTAGCAAGTGTTTTTCCCAGTACCTTTGAATCCGATGTTTCGAGCGGCATATGAAGGCAAACACTCTTCGTAGCCCCACCATGACGGGGTCCCAGTTGTTGTAGTGGCATAACAGAGTGGCAATGAAGAAGGAGAGGAAGACGGGAACCGCTCCAGCGAAAAACAGCCAGGAGAAACTCACCTGGGGCCCGAAATATAGCAATAAAGAATGTGATAGCTGCTTATATAGTACACCTATAGTACACCTATAGATGTACAGCAAGTGCCAGCTGCCTAACAGTGGGTCAAAAACATTCCAATACTTGCAATAAAGCTACATGTATAACAATCACCACCATCTCAGAAGGGTGGCTTCTTACAAGATTAGTGCATTGTACTTGAACTTCAGTGTTACTAGCTAGCATGTCATGCATTTATGAAATGAGAGTTGTTGACTTGACATCTCAACAGACTGGATATCCAACATAAGAAGCATGGGAGTTTTCTAACTATTGGCACACAAAAAAACATGCTATTTTTAAACTTCAAATGATGCTATATCCCATGCAGTCTACTAAGGGAATAGCTTCTAAGGCTTCAAAGTTAGATCCCCACAGGCAGACAGACAATGCTCACTCATAACCTTGCTAGATGATACCCTGTCATAAAATTCATTACGCTAAGTGCCATGTGACAAAGCATCCATCACAAACCAATTGCACTTTATTTGACCTATAAACTGACACACCACCTTTGGTAGAGCAGCCATGCTCAAGGGTGTGATGGCAACAGACATGCAGTAATAATAGTGCCCCCTCTTACCTTCTGCATGCATATGTCTGCTATGATGGACAGTGGGATGGTGAGGCTGAGGGCCAGAGTGCCTATGAGGGAGGAGGTGAGGAAGCAGCCCCTATGGAGAGAACACACAACATTGTATTGAACACACAACAAGGTTACAATTGAATCAAATGCAAAAATACTCCTCTTACGCAATAAATAAAAATGTATCACTTGGCATAACTCTGCATATCACACTATAGCCCCGTGGTCACCAACAGGTTGATCTCCTACTGTGCTGGCCAATCGGATTGCTCAAATCACCGTGCCTACAGCTTCCACGACCAAAATTGGATACCAGCCTACTGAGATTTCATAACTTTCAAAACCATGACCAGAGAAAGACTGTTCATGAATACAGCAAAGAGCTGCTGTTTTTAGGAGTGCGTTCATGTCTAGGTTTTTATTCAGTCCCATCAACACTTTTTATTCAACATCATTACATAACATGCTTCTCCATACTTCCACACATGCTGCAGCTGCAATGAATGAGGAGCCAAGTGTATCGATAGGCCTGCGTTTTTTAAATATTATTATCAGCGTGTCATGTCTATTTTAATATTGAGGAATATTTCACTTTCTTTGGTCATAGGAACAACATGAATTTGTGCATGACGCAGATGCGGTCTGACTTGAGTTTCACCATCAGGTGGAAGACGGTGTCCCCTCTCTCTGGTCAGTCTCACCAGAGGAAAGGAAGGAGAGAGCAGGGACCGTGAGAAGCCGACCCTCTGCTGCCGCCCCCCCCACCCCCCACTGAGCCTAATGCCATGTTCAAAACAACTGGGAACTTCAAAATCTCCGACTTCCAACATTCAAGACAACTGAACTCTGAAAAAAACGAGATCCGACTGGACAAAATAGTTTTGAACGGTCATCCAACTCGGAATTCCAAGTCAGAAACTCTTTCAAGAACTCCGACTTTCCGACCTGAAGATCACTGACGTCATGATTTGACCATGTGTCTTTTTTTTCTCTCTTTTTTTTTTTTTTTACAGAGTCCAGTCAAATAAAAAAAAAGCTTACTGCACAAACCTCAATACTACAGAAGAGTTTTTATTTTGGTAACGTTACATTATCTATTTTTTTTTTTAAATATGAGCGGTAGATCTCAGCTTGCTTTTTGACTGTGAAAGTGATCTTGACTGGTGACCACTGCTATAGATAGAGGGACCAATCTTAACCCGAGATATGTGTGGGTAACTTACATTCTGGTGCATATCTCCCATTCACATCAATGCATAATTTACGTGCAAGTCCAAGTTACGCACACATATATCATTTTCCGATTCAAGATACATGTTTCTGCACAGTGTGTGTTTCTGCAGTGTGAATAGCAGAGTGGACAAGGAGTACATATGCGGTCATTCAATCAATCAAACCAATCAATCCATTCATTCATCAACCGAGACGCACCAGAGCCAGAGGAACTCGGAGAGCACAGTGCCGATGAGGCCGTTGATGAGGATGTAGGTCCACACTAGCTTGCTGGGCAGCTCAAAGGCCTCAAAGCCTGTGTAGTGAAGCACAAGGAAGCCTGGCCATAGGAGGAGCAGGTTGAACAACCCCACAAATCCTAAGAGACACAAATAAGAGAAGATGACAACTTTATTAATACTGATGTGTTGACATTTAGTGCTATTTGCAGGTGAAAATGTTATATATTACATATTACAAACATTTAATTGAATATAATTACTTTATACACAATTCAGGATCATTATATGGAGTTATATCAGTGAAAAGAGCATCTGAAAATCAGCAACAGACCAAGCTGCCACACCTGACTCTAGTAAGATGTTTAAGACCTAACTATGATCTACTTACCAAAGAACATAGGGATGTCCAGCTTGTCCTCCCGGTCCACCTTCCTCTTGATCATGACGATATAGACCGCGTACAGCGCAGCCCCAGCCACCGACCACAGGGAGCCTGAACAAGACATGACTTCATCATGTTATGTTATGCTAATTACATCCCCTTTCTCATGGTTACTCTCCAAATGTTTTTTTCTGCAATGCAAGCAAACGTGACATCGTGGCATGGCTTGCACGTCTAGAGATGATTTCATGCTTAAATAATACATTGTATTTATATAGCACATTTCTAGGACACAAATCAAGTACAGTACAAGACATGACAAATACACACAATATGAAGAGGGATAGAAAAGTAACAGGAGGAAGGAAAAAAAGACTAACAAAAACAAAAAAGGTTTTGAGGAAGGATGTTTATCTGGAGCACTTATCTCCATTGTTACCTGTAGCACCTTTCCCGTCGGGACTGTCCATGCTGGAAAAACTGACCAGGGCCACTCCTCCCATGCTATGGGGAAAGGGACCAGACAAACAATGTAACTACAGATAGTAGTAAGAAGCCAGAGTAACTACAATTATTCAGCTGATGTCATGGCTTACCACAGAGCCACAGCTAAAAGCTTGGACAGAGTAAAGCGGTCACTGCTGTTACTGGGAAATACGGCCGCCAGGATGAGGGTGAAGAGACCTGGCGAGACAAATACCAGCGAGAATACCAACAACCTGTACAAGGTAACACCCATTCTGTTTTCTAACAATGTAACATTTCTTTGCAACAAAGTTTTTACAAAGGAACAATAATGACATTTTTATTTTATTTTAAACATCCATGTTTTTTTTTCTTCCCCATTGTAAGATCCTACATGTAAAATTAGCTGAGTAAAGTTATATTTAGTGTACGGACTCACCTGAAGTGGAGGACAGAACGTTCACTATGGCAACCGGAGTGTCAGACAGGGCCTCTTGGTAGGAGAGGTTGGCTAGGAACCACTGGAGGGAGAGCAGGAGGGGGATACGGGTCAGCATGACACACTTCTAATGTGTACCAAATACGGTAGATTGACGATTACTAATGTGTGTAGTCTTCCCTCAGCTCTGAGTCATTGCTCATGTGGGAAATGAGTGATGATACAAAGATTTGTTTACAAGCGCAAAGTTTGTAAGATAAACGAGTTCAGGATTCTGCATGCATAATGTGTTATTTTACACTAATTTACACTATTCATGAAGGGCAAACCCCAAAGCCATGACTTGTTGGGGGGGGGGGGGTCATTCCACCTCAAAAAGCACAAGAAAGAGGTTAGACACCCGCCATCTCAGATTGTTCTTAAATCGTTTCTGTAGTTAAAAACAGATAAGACTAGCATTCCTGTAACATTTTGTTGAAATATAATTTGATCTCTGACAAATTAAGCAAACTGATCGCACCCAAATTGGCCACTTTAAATGTTAGGATTCATATAATATTCAATACATTAAAATAACATCCGATTTGGACCTCCAAAAAATTCTAACAATGAGTAAGACATGATGATTCCAAAATAAATGGTAAAAAGCCAACCACGGAATCCCCACGCCAATCCCACCCTAACAACGAGTATATACAGTCGTGGCCAAAAATATTGGCACCATTGCACTTTTTTCAAACAATGCACCATGTCTTCCAGAAAGCTATTGAAAAACATATTTTGGTATCCACATATCATATCTTCGGTTTGCAGTTGAACAAAACAAGAATAATTTACAACATCTTAGCTTATTCCACAAAGAAGTCATATATGACCCAGACAATATTATTGGCACCGTCTGGAAGTAGTTACAAATAATTTGATTTCAAGCAGGTGATTCTTCTTTACTTTGGAATTAAACTCACCTGGGGTGCCTGCAATATAAAAACACACTAATTAAAACAGTTTTAATAGAGAAAACGACTCATTCTCCCTGTTCTGTGTCACTGTGTGTACCGCAATGAGCATGGGAAAAAGAAAAATGCGAATTATCTGAAGAGGTCAGACAATAATATATTTTTAAAGTGTTTTTTAATTTTATTTAACTAGGCAAGACACTTAGGGACAAATTCTTATTTACAATAACAGCCTACCGGGGAACAGTGGGGCAGAACGACAGATTTTTACCTTGTTAGCTCTGGGATTCGATCCAGCAACCTTTCAGTTACTTGCCCAATGCTCTCGACAATCTCAAATCTCCAGAAACCTTGATGTTCCTGTTTCCACCGTACATAATCTTATCAATATGTTTAAGGCCCATGCCTCTGTAACCAACCTCCATGGACATGGTTGCAAGAGGAAACTCGATGGAAGCGAAGGATTGGTGGAGAAAGCACCTCGATCAAGACATTCAGACCCAAGTTAAGAGAGTTAACTCGCACCATCCGACACCAACTCAATGAAAGGGGTTTATATGGTAGGAGACCCAGGAGGACCCCACTGCTGAGAGAGAGAGACATAAGAAATCCCGACTGCAACTTGCCAAAACACACCTGAACATGCCAAAATCCTTCTGGGAGAATGTGCTGTGGACAGATGAGACCAAATTAGAGCATTTTAGTAAAGCACACCATCTCTATGTTCACAAATTAAAAAAATAAAAATTAAGCCTTCAAAGAAAACACCTTCCCTACAGTCAAACATGGAGGAGGTTCAGTGATGTTTTGGGGTTGCTTTTCTGCCTCTGGCACTAGGTGCCTTGAACGTGTGCATACAAGGCATTTTGGAGCGCAATGTCAGAAAGATGGGTTTTTGTCGAAGGTCACGGGTCTTTCAGCAGACCCCCAAAACACTTTAAAAAGCACTCAGGAATGGTTGAAGACAAAACGCTGGACTGTTCTGAAGTGGCCAACAACTTGTGGAGAGATCTGAAAACAGTAGTTGGGAGAAGGCACCCTGGGAGAAGTGGGCCAAATTGTCAGTACAGAGGTGCAGGAAGTTCATCGATGGCTATAGGAAAAGCTTGATTGCAGTTATTTTGACCAAAGGCTGTGTGACAAAATATTACATCTAGGGTGTCAATAATTTTGTCAATGCCATTTGTTTATTTTCTGATTTAAATATATATTAAGTTCTGAATCAAAAACAAAGGTTCTGCAATTTTAACAGTGAAATAAAGAATTGTGGAGACCAAATACTTTGGTCAATTTTAATTTATTTGTGAAAATTGAAAAAAGTGGAAGGGTACCAATATTTTTGGTCACAAATGTAGTGTCAGTTCCCTATGTCTGACAAGTAGTATGGAGCTGCGGCTCAGAGGATTATTTTTTCATCCTATGTAATGTACTCCCAGTGAGTTTGGTGATGTTTTTTTCCCCTGTTCAGAGAAATAAGTCACTGAAGTTGTTAGGTTTATGTCCTATCCTGCATCCTGATGCTACCAGGTCTGACCACTAGATGGCAATGTTCCGGGTGTTTGTTTTTAAAGAATTGCATTGGAGATGTGCTACAAATGCAAAAAAGTTAGCATTTGAAACAGCGGGCAGGTAAACAAAACCAAAGCATGGGTGACATGTCTGGTGAGTATGCAAGCCGTGGAAACCTGAGACATTTTCAGCTTCCAAGAATTGTGTACAGATCCTTGCAACATGTGGCTGTGCATTATCATTAACATAGGCGATGGCAGCAGATGAATGGCGCGACAATGTGCCTCAGGATCTCGTCACGGTATCTCTGTCCATTCAAATTGCCATCGACAAAATACAATGGTTTACAATGTCCTTAGCTTATACCATAACCCCTCCGCCACCATGGGGCACTCTGTTCACAACATTGACGTCAGCAAACCACTCGCCCACAAGAGGCCATACACGCTGTCTGCCATCTGCCCGATACAGTTGACACCAGGATTCATCTGTGAAGAGCACACTTCTCCAGCGTGTCAGTAGCCATCGAAGGTGAGTATTTCCCAACTCAAGTTGGTTATGATGCCGAACTGCAGTCAGGTAAAGACCCTGGTGAGGATGACGAGCACGCAGATGAGCTTCCCAGAGACTGTTTATGACAGTTTGTGCAGAAATTCTTCAGTTGTGCAAACCCACAGTTTCATCAGCTATCTGGGTGGCTGGTCTTAGACGATGCCGTATGTGAAGAAGCCAGATGTGGAAGTTCTGGGCTGGCGTGGTTACACGTGGTCTGTGGTTGTGAGGCCGGTTGGACATACTGCAAAATTTTCTAAAATGACAGAGATGGCTTACGGTAGAGAAATTAACATTAAATTCTCTGGCAACAGCTCTGGTGGACATTCCTGCAGTCCGCATGTCAATTGCACGCTCCCTCAAAACTTGAGGCATCTGTGGCATTGTGCACATTTTAGAGTGGCCTTTGATTGTTCCCAGCACAAGGTGCATCTCTGTAATGATCATGCTGTTTAATCAGCTTCTTGATATGCCACGCCTGTCAGGTGGATGGATTATCTTGTCAAAAGAGAAATGCTCACTAAAAGGAATGTAAACAAACTTGTGCGCAAAATTTGAGAGAAACACATTTTTTGTACATTTAAAAAATGTCTGGGATGTTTTATTTCAGCTCATGAAACATGGGACAAACACTTCACATGTTGCGTTTATATTTTTATTCAGTGTAACTTAATTTCTCAGAGATCCAATTTTATTTCAACAAAATAATGTTGCAGGAATGCTAATCTTATTTGTTTCTAACTACAGAAAGGATTTCAGAACAATCTGAGATGGTGGGTGTCATGACTTGCTGAAATGACATGGAACGACCCTGGGGGTATTCTTCAGCAAACACACTGCAGCAAAATTAGCAGTACTACCAGCAGTAACTCATCAATGATAATAATAAACTGTGTAGTTAACTCACCTACTACCTAACACTTAACAGCAATGTGACAAGTTTAACTACTTAGATTAAGTTGACAGACGTAAAAAAAAAAATACATAAAAAAAGCCTTTATTGCCTTAGGCAATTGAACCAAATCTCAAATGCATATACTCCAAAGATTAAGATACTGACTTTTCTTCCAACTTAATACGGAGGTGCCCAGCTAGTATACTAAAGTTCGAGAGTCTACCAAGTTAATAAATCTACAGACACTAACAAAACAAGTTCCCACACTATAACATTTCTACTCACCACAAAGCAGAAGAAGAAGCTGATCTTGGCCACGTCGGTTACGGTGAGCTTGCCCACAGTGCGGAGCATGGACTCCTGGTCCTTGGCGGCGGGGAAGGACATACGTGACAGCTTGGCTTCCAGGGCCTGTGTAGATGGGAGCTGGCGCACCTCCATGATGTTGCTGAAGCGCACCCGCTGTTTTTTAGAGGCTGAGAGGCGGGAGGATAGAGGGGTGCAGAGAGAGCGAGAGACAGTGTTTTAGGCCTTTGTGTCTTTGTATAAGAAGTTAATAAAGTGGTAGCTAGATGGATCACAGCGTGACAAATGAAATGAACGAGACAATGAACCCTTCATCTAACGCATGCTTTTATTCTACTTATGTAAAAAAGCAATGAGTATTTAGCACAGCCGTTTTCTAAAAAGCATCCGGTGCCATATACTGGGCTTTTGGCACAAAAATAGCACGGGATTAAATTGGGCAACTTTGATTGGACACTTGAAAGTGTAGGACCCTGGAAGCAAAAATGTACGTAATGTCCAAATGTACTATAATCATTCTATAACGATCGACAGAGAAATATGTAATCGTTTCATAGTGAGAAACAATCGAGGAAACTAAGCCAGGGGTCACTCAAAAGGTCAGACCCAGTTCTCGTGAGTCAACCTTTTCTTTCAACTCACTCATGGGTCAAACTTGAGGGCCATCACATCTCACAGCTCATCAGAAACACTACACCAAACATCTCGTTAGATGTAAAATTACGCAAAGACGACCTAGGCAAAAAAAAAAATCAAAATTACTTCGATTTCTTGATTCATTCTGATTAAGTATATATTTTGGCTAATCCAAGAGGGACAAACGGTAATATTGCCACTTTTTTTCTATTTTTTCAAGCGAAGGTCTTTTAATGGAGTATGCGAGACAGAGACGTTAGCGTCGCCTAGCCGAGTTCTGCTAGGAGCAAACCGAACCTAATATGTGGGCGCCTTAAAAGGTACATTTCACGGCTGCTCTATTTCACTATATATGTACTACATGTCATTTGCGTCATAAAAATGTTGAATTTTCTCACTCCACGCATATATGAGCGTTTCTGAATCCCACCAGTAGAAACGGACCAGCTACATTTCCTGGTTGTAAGCAAACCACAGAGGACAGCCCCGTGGAGGTGTATAGAATGATGTGAGACATATCAAAATGCCTGTCTGTTGCCAGCACTTTCAGCAAGAGGACTTCGAAACAGACCCGTAATCTCAATTGATGGGGTTGCCATGTCATCAAACTTTGAAAAGTGATGCTATTCCATCGATGTTCTTCTTCACTTCAAAGAGGAAGGCATCAGCCAACATTAGCGCAGTATAAAATAAGTCAAGCTGAGTTAACGTTAACATTACCTGGCTAACGAACTACATGTGTTTATCTAAACCAACATCTAGCTAGCTTTCATAATACGCTGGCAAGACATTCCAAATAATATGAATGTAATTAACCAGCTGCTATCTGGTGATGTGACTTGTAACCTTGCAAGTTAACCTTAGGTTACATTAGCTCGCTAGCCAACTGCCGCAGAGGATAATATGACTAACATTGTGTTCTATTTAGAGTCCGATCCCATCAACACATGCAGTGGCATCAACATCAAGCTCAGTACCCGGAACATCTATCACCTAAAATCGCACGGAAAACGGTACCGGAGCGCCAAGTCTAGGACAAACAGGCTCCTTAACAGCTTCTACCCCCAAGCCATAAGACTGCTGAACAATTAATCAAATGGCCACCGGAATATGTACATTAGATACATTTTTCCATGACTCAATGATGAAGAAATAAATATACTGGAGCTAGGCATAAACATAGTCTGTGTCTTGTCACAGCTGGTGTGTTTACAAATGGGCTTCTACTTCTACTGTAGTTCTCTCTGTATTGTGGAGGCATAGTTGATTGAAGGCTTGAAGACTACATTTGAGAAAAGGCAGTATCAGTAAGGGGGTGGTGGATATAGTACCTTGTTTGAGTGTCTATTGATGGCACCGCCCATGGCGGCAGACTGACGAGGGTGGCATTTTCTGAGCTAGACGCACCAACAACACATAAAGCCTCACATAATTCTGCCCCAAAACAACAAAAACGGTCTCTCAACCAATGGTATATGGGCTTTTTAGGTGAGCGCTGATGCCTCCCTGTGATAAGCAGTGCCCACTTTGTCAAAGGCGCAGTTAGGAGAGGTCGCAGCGGTGCTCCACCAACGTTCCGTCAAAAAAATTATCTAACATAAATCATATAGCAGATAGGATGTGGTAGATAGAGTATGTGGACTTTTTCTGTAGCCTACAGGCTGGAGATAAAATGTAATGAGATGGACACCTTTAACATCATGCAGGTTTCTCCGATCAAATAACCTAACCTAAATGGCGCTCAATCAAAAGAAAATGTGCTGTAATGTTAACATATCCTAAAAAGAGGACAGGTCAAAGTAAAATGGACAATCTGGAATGGACAATCACAACTGTTGTCCAGGTGTTTTACCCCATTGTCATGATCAGTGGTCTCAAGTTTTAATCTGTACATTTGACAAGCTGAGCATAGCAAAAAAGAAAATACTTCTGCATTTCCCACTGTGTAAACACATTGCAAATAGGCTCACGATAACTCCTGATAAAGTTGGGTAGCTGATATTAAGAGCTTAATTAGGCCAATTGATTATTCACAGGAATCAGGACCAATAAAGCCAATACTACAGACAGTCGGCCTACCACATGGATGGGCATTCATAAAATTACATTGTGGGCAGACATGGTAAACTACACCCCAGTAAGCACAAGCCAACGTCTTGGAAGGTAGGCTTACCACATGGATGGGCATTCATAAACTGTAGGCTCGTAAGCATGGACCGATGCCTTTTAGATGTTTATTTTTGTTCAGTTCGGACCGGCCTCGATTTCCACATCCACTGGTCCGGTCCGGACCAAACATGAACCAATCACAGACGTCTATGTTTGGTTCAAATTTTGTCTGGTCTGGACCAGCCTTGATTTGGGCCAAAAATGTAATTTCAGAACAAAAAAATGTGCCTGATTTCAACAACCGGGAAAAAAAAGGTATTTTTTTAACTTCTGGAAAAATATGTATTTTAAACATTCGAAAAATACTTTTTCACCTTTCATTCTGAACCTAAATCGAACATAACTTCAATGTCATTTTGTTACTGGGACTATTCTAGTTTTGCAGGGGGCCTGCGTTTTTCGGTTTCGCCTTGGGCGGCAGAACAGCAAGGACCAGCCCTGATTGATGGGAACAAAGTAGTAAGATGTTGGCTAATCACTGACTACTGTGTGTCCTACAGACTAATCCTTCTGCTGCTGCTAATAACCTTGACACCAGTTTTAGTAGTACAGAGCCCGTAGACCCATTTGATGAAAGCTTTCAACCTAGAATAAGCTCAACCTCATCTGATTTTGAAACAAGCCAGGACAGCCAAAGGTATTTATGAAAGCACAATACCCTCAAACAAAATAGCCATTATAAAATGGGTGGTTCAAGCCCAGCATTATGTTGGTAACCAGTTTAAAAATAGCAATAAGGCACCTCGGGGGCTTGTGATGTATGGCCAATATACCATGGCTAAGGGCTGTGTCGTAGCACTCCGTGTTGCGTCGTGCTTAAGAACAGCCCTTAGCCGTGGTAAATTAGCCATATATCACACCCCCTTGGCCTTATTGCTTAAATATACTAAACGGTCTACAAGACCTCCTCAAACTTTTTACACCTTTGCAGTCAGTTCTTTGGCATGGGGGAGAGGGGCTGTTAGTATACTCTCCTAGCCTATTCACACTGTAGGTGATCATACACAACTAGTCAAGTCCCCCTCAAACGTCTCACATCTTTGCTAACAGCCCATTTCAATGTCCCATTATTGACTCTGAGTGTAACCAAACACATACCAGTCTACTGTACCATTTTGTGTGTACAGATGAACATGATTTAGTGTATGGCTACACATCCTCATGATCAGTCTTCGTGTTTTATACAGCCTCATGATCAGTCTTCAGGTCAAAGCAGTGGGTGGTGAAGAACATCGCCAACGCCTGCTAACCATCTGCCATTACCCAAAACACAAGAGGTTCAACCAGTTGAAGAACATTCTGGAACCTGCCTGGAACATTCAACCAAAACAACATCCATATTCAGTTAGACTGATGTAGTATAATATAGAATGCCTTGTATGCTCACAACTGCATTGCGGTATAGAGATTGCTAGCTGTTGTACATAATATTTTGTGTGTACTGACAAGTGACTAAATGATTCCAGCTGCATCTGAAACCAATAAAGTGTTGACTTCAACTTCAGGATCAATTCATTGTGATATTCATATAATGTATTTGGATAAACTAGCTACAATCCTATTGCTAAAACAAATGATGCAGTGCGTTGGTTAATCATGTAAAATAATTTGTTGGCAAGTAAACATGTTTCAAAATAGCATATAAGTAGACATGGCTTGTAATCAAGACAGTGTTTATTTGCTCTGGAGACAGATGAGTTTACACAGCAGTATGCAGGAACAGTTATGTGAATGTATGGCATACAGTAGAAGAAAGATACCATTAACGCTTATAACACTAGTTCTAAAAAGGGAATACTTGCATATGGTGTGTTTGGGTGGTGCAGTGAGGTGTTCGGAGTCACTTTGATACAAGGGACGATTGTTGTTATCAGACCTTTCACATCTCTTGAGAGTCAACTTCTTTGTGTCCAAGCGGTATCGTCTGTGAGAGAAAGGCAAAAACCACTATTAGACAATCATAGGCAATCCCTGTGTACTGTTTGTATTCCTACTGTAGCAGCATGGTGTAGAATGAGACATCCCACAGACACACTCTAGCTATCTAGAACACACAGGTATCGTTACTCCAAGACTAATATAAGTCATAAAGCCAAAGTAATTTCTTTACTCTCATCATCAAAACCCTTCTCCAGTTTTGCTCTTAAATGACAGGCACTGAGGCTAACTAGGCTAGTTCGTTAACTAGCTATAACGTTAGACTACAGTACATTTTAGGTATAGCAAAACACAGCTAGCTTGGCTTGTAGTGATACTAGCAAGCCCACTTATTGCCGAATCAATCATTAAATTGTACTGTACTGAACAACACTGCCACGTGTCAAATGAATGGTTATGTTGCTACCTGGCTACTGACAGCAAAACAACTTACTTGTTTGTTATTTGCCCTCCTGAGTCCTGGTCCAGCTGGTCTAAGCTGCCACCGCTGCTTGCCGGACTCGTAATTATTATTTATCCCTGCTGTGTCAACTTGTCTTCAGTGTATTCCGACTCAAATAAATAGGGTTGCATGTTCCTAAAGAAAAAATAAACATTGTCCAGCTCTTCTTGGAAAGAGGAATCATCAGTAGCAGCCATTAGCTCGGTTTCTCGGTTTCCTCCAATTGGCGACAGATTTTCATGAAAAAATAATCTGCATTAAGAAAATATGCGCATTTTACCACCAGTGGTGCGTTTACACCAAACAGACTAGTGGATAAAAATTTGTGCACGATGACGTAGTGCACACAAAATGTACTTTTTATGTACCGAACAAAAATCTAAATGTTCAATGTGTTTCCATCACATTTTCAACTCTACCGATAGTTTTGTCACAAAAACTTTTATGGTAAATAAGAATGTTTCTAATCACTTCTACATTAATGTGATTGCTGCCATGATTATGATAATCCTTAATGAATCGTGAATAACAATGAGTGAGAAAGTTAAATGCAGAAATATCATACTCCCAAGGCTAACCTTTCATCAGTGTGGGGGGGAATCTAACTTTCTCACTCATTCACATTTCATTCAGGACTATCCGTAATCATGATAGCATACACATTAATGTAGAAGTGTTTAGAAACATATTCTGTTTGTATTTACAATGAAAGTGACTCAATAAATTATTTTACAATTCATTTCTATTGGGTACAAAATAATCTGAAACACAACCACAACAAACAACAAATGCATCCAACAAGTTTGTAATCCCAAACTTGCTGTAATCATTGCGTGCTAGGAATATGGGACCAAATACTAAACTTTGACCTACTTTAATACACATAAGTGTATTTGTCCCAATACTTTTCAGCCCCTAAAATGGGGTAATATACACAAAATGTGCTGCAATTTCTAAACGGCTCACCCGATATGGATGATGAAAATACCCTCAAATTAAAGTTGACAGTTTGCACTTTAACTTCATAGTCATTGTATCATTTCAACAAAAAATGTGTCACTGTTCTAAAACTTTTGGAGCTCACCATAGCTCCAGTGAACCTGTAAACTAGTACATCGCCTGTTTTGAAAAGCCTGCCTTCGAGGGTCGGGAACAGTTCATTGGGCTCCCGTCAGGCTGTATTTAGTCTCTTTACAAAGCCAGGCAAAATGAGTCAACCTAAAAATCCTGTAATGTCCTGGCAGACAGTCCAATGGCTCTATTTTTTATTTATCTAGGCGTGTCAGTTAAGAACAAATTCTTATTTACAATGATGGCCTACACGGCCAAACCCGGAAGCCGCTGAGCCAATTGTGCTCCGCCCTATTCAATTTAATTTATTTTGGGTAACAGACATACACAACAAAATGTACAATGTGGACCCAGAGGATATCACTTGAAAGCATTAATTAAAACGCTTGTTTCCAAAGTGGTCCTCGATGGTAAAAACAATAACGCATATAATGGGACTCCCAATCACGAACAAGGACAACCATATCTACTCACTGCTAGCATGATCATGCAATTGGAAAAACACAAAGGCCACAATTATTGCAACAAAACATGACTCCATTCAATTTTAGATCAGACAGCAGGCTTAATCAATCAATGACGCCATTAGTTGAGCTCTCCGGCGCAAAAAAAAAAAAAAGTCCAGCTATAGTGCATAATTATGTCTGAAGCACCCTCTCATCACTCATAATTATGTAGAGGCTGGAAAAACATCCCAAATAGAGTCTATTGGTGAAGCTTCCCTTTAACAGTCCCATTCTACAACCCTATTATTTGACAAGGTCTTTACATGTAAAGATCAACCTTAGCCAATAACAAAGTGTTCAATGATTATTATGTGCAATGTCTTGACGTCTGTGTGGAAACTCATCTGTATGTCCCGATCTCTTTTTTATAAAACATTTTTATTTCTTTTTTTTAATGTTTGCATGTTCGTATATATAATATTTTTCTTGTTTGTATGTTCACCTGCCCGAGGAGTGCAGACAGAAATGAGCTGTTGGCTAAATCTGGTACAAGAAATGTGTACTGAGTGTGTACTTATGTGTACTGAGATTGTTGTACTGTACATTGTCCCTCTTCAAATAATGTTTTTTTTTTCAGAGAAAAATCTAGAGTTTAGAATGTTTGCTTATGATATAAATCATTGTTGCTATGGCTTTGCAATTCATATACAAGGGACTCTAGATTTCTAAATGTTTGGTTAAATTGTTACGACAAGATGAGGAGCCAATACAACGAGGGAGGCAGGCAGGTGGGCACCGGTTGCCAGTCAAATCACAGAACCATTCGTGTTTGTAGCCAGCGTGGGAAATGAACACCTGCCAAATGAGGGTCGATTTTGGCATTGGCGGGTAAGAATGTCTGTTTCACAAGCCACATTGGCAGGTGGTCATACACAGCATTTGGGAACAGTTTTTTTCATTCCAAACCCCAAATGTAGAAGCTGGTGAAATTGACCTGAAAGGCTACTAAAGTGTCATTTTGTACTCGTGTTTCTTGGTTAGTCACATCGTTTTGTCACACACTAGGTTGTTTTTCAATATTAGTTTGAATTTGCTGCAACTCTCTGCTGCTAGTGCAGATAGAGATTCTTATCTCTAACAGACAGACACAGAGGGGCAGCTGAACATATTTGTTTTGCTCCTAAATATCAACTCATGTAGTCCTTGTAAAAAATGTCAGTGTTACAGCCCTGAACTAATAATAATAAATAAGCCGTATCACTCAGCATTTTGTGGCAGGGCAGGCACTTTGTTTATTCTTGATTGATGTTCAGTTGTAGAACTGTTTTACTTTTTTACTATTTTATCAAAGTTATTTATTTTAACCTACAGTACATTGGTTAAAACACAAAAATGTAATTAGCAATATACCACATTACTTCTTACTAGTAATACATTTATTGTTTTAGAAATGTTACATAACACGCTCTTCAGTTATTTGCAATACATTTTTGGTGTAATTATGGCGAAAAAATATTTTGGCTGGTAGATGTATAACTCTACATGACACAGTGTCTGGTGGAACAAAAAGTAAATGTCCCACCCTGGTTTGTAGCCTGTCGAGAGGGCCCATGTTATATCTAAAAACCATGGATATCAATAAAGAAATTCAAGTTATGTGAGGCACCTTATCCTCACTGTGGTCAGGATTATCATATTCTGTCTGTCAATCATGAATTTAACCACATCTAAGCACTCTGATGAAGAGAACAAAGATTGCCCATAGGGTGAAACAAGTAGCCTAAATTGATTGAACATGGAAAAGATCATCTCAATCACCAAGACAATCCACAGGATTCCTACTCACTAACAATGATGAAATATTGATTATTGAAGGTTTCTTTTTTTTTTTAAACGCTCATTAAACAACCGCTGCGGTCTAAGCCACTGCATCTCAGGGCTAGAGGCATCACTACAGACACCCTGGTTAGATTCCAGGCTGTATTACAACCGGCCGTGATTGGGAGTCCCATAGGGCGGCGCAAAATTGGCCCAGCGTCATCCGGGTTAGGGTTTGGCCGGGGTAGGCCGTCATTATAAATAAGAATTTGTTCTTAACTGACTTGCCTAGGTAAATAAAGAAATTTAAGAAAATATATTTTAGGCTTGGTTTACCAGCTGAATAAGGCAATATGATTATTTATAGATCTTCATCAAATATTTTATCTACATTCTTAGTCTGTTGGTTAGTCTGCTAAAGGTTTTATTTCTATATATAAAATAATATATATTTTAATACTCACTGGAATCACAGTCTCCGTTGGCACAGTTTGTCTGTTCTGTGGGAAGGTCCTGAAACTTCACAGGAACGTACAGGGGTTCACTCTGAAGTAAGAAAGAAAGTCTTCAACTAATGCACTCAACTAAAAGCATTTCTTATCATCACATTCATTACAGTATATTCAGCCAGCCAACAGTAAAATCTAAATGTGAGTCAGGGAGAATACAAAAAAGCAAATCAATTATACTCACTAGGGTATGGTCATTCAAACTAGTGTCATTGATACAGGGGGTAAAGTAGGCCTCGGCATCAGCAAACTGTGGGAAAATACTGTAGGTTAGATTGGGCTGTTTCATCATAGCAAATCAACATTACCTTAGTATCAACAACCACTACAAATATACTGCATGCGCTAAGCAACAATTTATCTTTAGAGGGAAACAACAATGTTTCGTTGCCCCCATGTGGTTGTGGGACGTCAGTGCTATACGTACAAAGGCAGCGTGTCGTCCCCGGAGACTGCCCGTGCACTGCTGCCTCCATGGCCTCCACAGCAGGAACCCCAGCAGGTACAGCACAAACATGGATGTCTTGGTGAACGTGCTGAAGAAGGGCTTGTTGTACTCCTGCCGCTTGAATATGTACTGGGGGGAAATAGAGGTGAAAAAAGTATGACTTACTGTTCAAATGTCTGGCACTTCAAACTGATCCAGTGCAGATTCAAGAAAAAAATAATTTGGGTGAAGTCACTTTGAAACTATTGAGATGTGGCTATTCCTAGTACAGGGCGGGGGGGTATTAAAAATGTCTGGATAGATATTATAAGCAACATGGCGAAAACATGACCCCACTAGTAGGCAAGGTGGAGCTACTACCATATTCCTAGTCAATCCTTTCAGATCTACACAAGTGCCTATGGGGCAGGGGTTAGTGGTCAAGCATTGTCGTGTAATTGAACAATAGTCTTAAGATTGAGCGTATTATCCTAAATAAAGGGTGCCTATCCCAGGCCACCCATTTCTGCAATGGTGCTGGTTTTCATTTCTCACGGTACACTGTAATTGTCTCTAGATTGCACCTGCCAATCAGTTCCAAGCCATAAAAGCCAATACAAGTAGGAATGTGGCCCACGAAACCAGGGGAGATGTGCGCCCCTGGTCTACAGGAAGTGCTAGTGTCTTACTGAGGTGAGCTCAGAGGAAGCCACCCAGATGACGTCCACCAGCAGGAGGATGACCACTCCCAGGGCCATGCGTCTCTGCTGGGCCACCGTGCTGCCCTGAGAACCCATCCGGTTCATGATGAACACCCACACCATCTGGACAAACACACAAACATGTTATTACACACACACACATTTCAAAACGGTTCATAAACAAATACCAAAAACAGATGTCTGGGAGATGTTCTTCAGATGTGACACAGTGACAGTACCTGGAAATCCTAATACAGGATTCTTCAGAGTTTTGGACTTTCTGACTCGGAACAGGCAGGAATCTGAAACCGTGTCAGTGGATAATGAGAAACACTGTCCAACAATCCTGTAGGGAGTGCACAAAACCCATCAAACGCAATCTACTATACGTCATATTGTTATACAACACTGAACGTTACTGTTTGGGTCAAAATCAATATAGATATCTGAAACCCAGACAAAGATGATATAGGCTATGCCTAACTGTTTAGTGACAATGGTTTTACAGGATACAAGAATGTGGGTTTTCTTCAGAGCTGCCTCAACCAAAACTTCTTTGTGACGTTACAAACTACTTTGAACACATTCTAACATCTGTACACCTTTCAACTGGTTTACCCACAAATATTAGAGTTTACAATTACTTTGTAAGAACTCTTTAGGATCTTACCAGGTCGACCCCAGGAAAGGTACGTTGGCTCTAGGAGTTGCTGTGCAGACCGGTTCAGGAAAGAGGAACACCAACATGGGGCTTCACAGGCACCATACTTCACATGCAATGAAACAGGGAAACCAAATAAGAACCTGACAATGTTCATTATCATAGCAAAGACCATTTGAAAAATAACAAATCAATCAGCAGAAAAGAGGTAGGCCTCCACACAGACGGGTACGACGGGACTATTCGCGGATTAGTCTGAAAAGTAATTGATGAAGTATGCTATGCTCTCCTAATAAAAACACATAAGCCTACATCATTCCTGCTAGATTTAACTAAATGCTCATTTTTGCACAACCTGAGTAAACACATATAGCTCTCTCATGGGTGTACTTACTAGGATGCAAACAGGCCAAAACAGGGACCAACCTGAACTTGTCCATTATGAAACCGTTTTAGTTGGAAAATGCACCAGATCTTGGAGGTGAAATCAGAGGTGCCTAAGGTTCAGAGCTAGGTCCTTTTGAAACATGGCCTATCCACAAGGGGACTTGAGAAAACTCATAAGACCATAGCCCTACTGGTAAAATGCACATGATATGATGGGGTACTTCAGGGGTACTCTGGGCAGAGAAAAAAAATAACTGTTGGTGGTACAGTAACCAAAAAAGGTTGTGAACCACTGGATTAGCAGACAGGGAGCGGCTCATGAATGAACGCATGCATTGTTCTAATGTTTGCTCAGTGTTGCCTTAGCTATGCTTGTCTACTAGGGAGGAATCATGTACGCTAACGTTACAACTATGATTGATCCTTTGCATAGGGTGTTTCAGATTTGCATTATTTAACTAACGTTACAAAGTAGCCCTTCATCCACAGCAGCATCAAAGAACTGCGGAGTAAATTCCCGATGAAGGTCAGAAAAAAAATCCTGGTATTTTTAGCCAAGTAGCTAAATCGAATAATCACGCTCAATGAGGCATGCACAACATACATTTGTCAAAGGGGTGAGAGGAGTTTGACACGTCACTCTGACAGATTACTGTCTGTAACACTATAACGTTAGTTAAAGAGGTAGTGCTTGCGGAGGTGCCCTTCATTTGATAATCAGATCTTTCTAAGCAGCTCACTAGCTCGATTCATCATTCATAGGACAAACAAGAGCGAAAGAGGGGGTAGTTGGCTTGCTAACTTACTAGCAAGATAAACCATTTATTCCTATGCTCGCAAGGACTCACGAGTTTATTAACTAGCTGCAACATCATGCCGATTAAACAGCAGTTATCTAATTTAGCTAACGTTAGTTGTTAGTTTACCTGGATTCGTTTAAAATTAATGTAACAAGTTATTTTTGCAATATGGGAACTGCAGTACTAGAGCCATTATTAGACAACGCGTGAACTAGCTAGCTTTCTCGAAGTTTACAGCTAACGTTAGCTACAGAGTAGCTAGTTAACGTTACCATCAACAAATCATTTGTATTTAACGTTACCTAGCTAGCTAGATGGTAAGTAGGTTTCCTTCTATTTGACGTGGTCGTTCATTCCTCGTCTTTGCAGGAAAATACAATAGCTTGATCATCGGTAATACATGTACAGTGTGCGATGATAACACATATCTAAACAAACTGGTTTTGTTGTAAACATCAACTATCCTTATGATCCCTGCTCAGGTGACTCTGCTTAGTCATTTAAATAAGACGCAGAGACTTTTGGGATATGTAGTCTTAATTTGGGCCTATGTAGAATATTTTAGACTCAACAAGAAGCAGCAAGAGTGCAGCTGGGGTTGGTAGAAAATCTACATTTGACATGTAGGCCTACACAGAATCAAAAAATTGATATGGGATGTATATTTTATCGACATGTACAGTATACAAAATATATACATTAATAAAATCAATCCATATATTGAAGGAAATACTATATATCAGAGTATTTAAAAAAAAATAACAGTCAATCTAAATCTACATGTCATTGGAGGCATGTGTCAACATTCATTTATCAAATTTGTTACAATGAATTAATACAATTGTTGAAGCAAATACTATAATGCTACCATATTCAACACAATAGATGAATTGAATTTGTTGAAGGAATACTACACCATATATCAGAGTTATTTTGAATAAAATAATTGCAATATACTAGTGCACACGCCTGAGAAGAGGACCATTGTGATATTGCAAGCTTTTTAGAAATCCATAATCCATGCCCTTTTTCTCAGATTTGTCAGAAAAACAAGGACAGATCTTTTAGAGATCCTCAGGTGCAAGTGCTATTTGACATACTGCATCTGTCTGATGATAATGATGATAATGATGACCCATTGTATCTGATGACAATTTTGGAAAGGTCTATAAAACAAAAGCTGCATTTTTAAGCTCTGATTTGAAGAAAATTATGGAATTATATGAAAATTAAGTGGGATGAAAACAACACAATACAAATAAGTATATGCCAACATAGGCAAATTGGAAGGAAGTCAAGTATATATTGACAAATTAGATTAATCCATTGGCTAATTTCAAACTGTCTAATGCATGTGTGTATTAAAATGCAATGGCTTAATTATGTAGCTAGCACTGTAAAACTAATTCCTGGCCCAGAGCTCTCTGTTCATCATATATGCATAGTCACTTTAACCATATCTGCATGTACATACTACATTAATCAGCCTGACTAACTGGTGTCTGTATGTAGCCTCACTACATTTATAGCCTCGCTACTGTATATAGCCTGTCTTTTTATTGTTGTTTTATTTCTTTACTTACCTATTGTTCATATAACACCTTTTTTGCACTATTGGTTAGAGCCTGTAAGTAATCATTTCACTGTTAGGTCTTCACCGGTTGTATTCGGCTCGCGTGACAAATAAACTTTGATTTGAGGGTGTGGGTATATACATTAGGCCAAAGGTCAGTGACTGAGATGTTGTGTGTATCTCACACAACTGCAAAATTATATTTTATTAGATGTTAAGGCACAACCACCTAAAATAAAAAAGTAAATTACGTCATAATTTCCTCAAAGTTTGTACCAAAAGATGTAGCCTATTTAATAGACTATCATTTTAGAATATGCATAAAATGCATCTTCCCATTGCAACGTCTGCCTATGCCCACACATTCTCCCAAGAAAATATTATATTTTTAATACCCTCAAACACCAAGTTAGGCATATCTCTTTTTAAAATAGACCATAATCAGTTGGTTATCAGTTATGAATATTCATAATCTTGCAAGACATTGATTTATGGAGCGATTTCGGTGCCAACAGAAATTGTATTTGAATTCGATACTTTAGAATTTGTATTCAAATATTGAATTTCATATTTTTGAATTTGTAATGCACAAATGTAATCATTGAATTCATCAATTGACCTTGTATTTCATGATTTGAAATTGAATTGAGTGAATATTGCATTCAGTTTAAAATGTCTATTTAGTTGAAATGATATGTTCAGTTTCAATATGGTAGATATTGCATTCATTGTATCAAGATTCCAAACTACCATTTCAAGTCTCCAAAACTTCTCAGATGCATTCAGGTCCGTGTGTTTACGAGTAATTAATATTTCCTTTCATCTCAGCAAGACCAAACAAGAGGAAATTAATCGTTTTATATAATTTGTCTTGTTGAAAAGCAAAACGACAATGTTATATCAACTCGTTCATGGTTTCCAAATTGGGCATCGAAAACAAATAAAGGAAAAATGTATATATATATAGATATACACACACCCTAATATAATATTCATGGAGCATAGCGTGTGTTTACAGTCTGGGTTGATCTGAAGTGTCCGCCGCACATAGAACGGATTAGAAATGTGTGTGACAGGAAGATACAAATAATAATGTTAGCCAAGGTGCTTAATTTATCATGCCAATAGAACGAACTCAACACAGTTGGCTTGCACCACTTTCCTGGCTAGCATTAGCCTGCTAACGTTACTGCTGACTAACTAGCAGGCTGGCTAGTGGAAGTAAACTAGTCCCTCATGCTAGCTAGTAGTTAACGTTAGTCCCTCAACCTGCAAAGTAAAAAAAAAAATTGAAGCGGCCCAGGCAGAGGTACCTGCTGCAGAAAGGTGAGATTTACACACTGCCTTACCAAGCAAAACAGGCAGTAACTGCTCATAGCGTTGAACGGAGAATAATGTATTGAAAAAATGTATTTTATTTACCTTGGTTTCACAGTAACTTTATGCAGTTATTGCTAACATGACCCTCTATTTTCTCCAAAACACAATAGAGGCAGGATACTTGCCCGCATGTATTTAATGTAGCAAAAATGAAGAACTAATTTTCGACCAAATGAGCAATTACTGCCTTTTTTTGCTTTTCCTCGATTACCTCGACACCGGTGCCCTCGCACATTGACTCTACTTGTACCCCCTGTATATAGCGCCGGTATTGTTATTTACTGCTGCTCTTTAATTATTTGTTATTCTTATCTCTTAATTTTTGGGGGTGTATTTTCTTAACTGCATTGTTGGTTAAGGACTTGTAAGTAAGCATTTTACTGTAGGGTCTACACCTGTTGTATTTGGCGCATGTGACAAATACAATTTGATTTGCTTGGTCGGCCAGTACAATACGTTCTGTAGCTACTTAGCTAGAGCTTCTGTTTAGCTTGTGCGTATTAATTGAGTAGCCTAATAATGAACTTAAGTTACTGTAAATGGTTACCTATCTGACCCTTTGCATAGGTATTTCTGACCCATTTCAATACAACAATATCCAGTGAAGCTACAGTCAATGCTGATATTGTGTGTGTGGGTTCAGAATGTGCCCTCGGGAGAAGGACACTGTATGGCATCTGAGCAGATTGTCATGAACTTCATCCAGTTACATCAGCCAATACAAGAAGTTAAAAATCAGCCTTTTTATTGGTGTCCCACTCTCTCCCATTGACAGGACCATTCACACAGTCCAGTCACTCAGCCCTAACAAAGAATCTCTCAAGGTCCTACACTACTTCCTCATACAACACCCTAATGAGAAGCAAAAGGCCTGGCCCCATGACTAAGTTTGCATATCTCTCTAACCCTGCTGTACCCTACCATGCTGAGCCAATCTGACTCTAGAACAACATTCAACATTTCAAAGGATAATGTGAAGGTTTTGGCTCAATAAAACAAAGTAAAACACACCAATCCCTGTCCTAATTTCAACATTGTGTACTAATGTGGTATACCTCTAATTTTTTTGTATTAAATCTCGCTCATTTGTGCCCCTGGTCTGGAAACTCAGTCATATTGTTTTACTTATTTTCAACTTCAGTATTCAAAATGTTCTGGCTGCTCCCATAGTAATTATACGCTGAAAGTAGGACTTAGTTATAAAAGCTCTCATATGTTGTTTGTCATTAGAATTTTGGTGGGCACAATTAATTTGACTAGGATAAAAGAGGACCTGATGCCTCTGGATCTGCAGATGGATACAGAGAAGATATTGTCTCAACACTCACCTTCCAATCAGTGTTTGCAACTCGATAGTACTGGAAATTGACACCCTTCAAGTACTGAGCAAATGTCCAAATGAAAGAAATGCCCTTAATTTGCATTGCGAATGTTGCTTTGGTTTTTGTGACCAACCGTACGAATTCAAATGATCAAAACCGCTATAATCCTAATTGAGCAGCTTGAGTGCCATTACTCAGTGTTGAAGTCATTAAACACACATTTCTGAAACTTTTAACCTGCTGTGCTCTGCTCCCTATACTATCAACCTGAAGTGCAACACACCCTCCTGTTTCGTCAAATGAAATATGAACACAGAGCAGTTTACAAGCTACATGTAAAATATAACACCAGAATTGAATGACCATCCCTTAGATATAAATCAACACAGAAACACTATAGATCTGGAGAAAGTGACTTTGCCAAATATGAGAAGTCTATCACTAAACCTGCGTTGGAAATACTTGACATATGTATTAATCATAACAGATAATGGCAATGCACCATTCCACACATATCTATGAGTGATATCAAGGCTGTGACAATCCACCTTGATATGGCCTATAGTGGTGACAGACTGTACTGTCAAACAAAGCTGAGAGATAGTGAAAGACTATTGGAGATGCAGCTTGATCCAACGCACTGTAGAATATTTTACTGGCTATGTTTTGCTGGTATTTCTTCAAAGCTTTTATGCTCTCTATTAACCTCATTTGAAGTTTTACTGTGGTACAATAATACACTGAGTCCATTGTGATATGGAATATGGGTTTATTAGACATATACATGAACACGTACATGAGTAAGTCTTTGTCGGAGCTAACAAGCCACAACTGAACGACGCTTGTAATTTTGTTCTAAACTCAATGAAGACAAACAAACAGGCCACTGGTCGATCTAAACACATCTGCGAGTGATATCCCTGAGCTGTGACAACGCGTCTTGCTATGGCCTATAATGGAACATATTGATTACTGTCAAACACATTGACTTCTACTGTAACTGTAGGCTATTGTGTGCTTAACTTTCAGAAACATTAACACTGGAAAAAATTGTTTTGAAAATTGTCATGGTAAATCTTTCATCACCGCCAGGGCTTCCCCCAGACCGATCACCTGCTGGGTTTCTCGTGGACCCTCTGCCCGGCACTTTAGGCACTGTGATAAGTTCTGTGCACGCTCTCTCCCACAGGCATGGCACTCCATCTCTCATTGTTCTATCTGTGCTTGAATGTTATATTAGGGGGTGTGTACTTCAAGGTACAAAAATAAAATAGGATACATTTAGTCATTATTTGTCTTTTGTTATTCGATGCACAATTTTGGAGACCACAAACGAGAAAACAAGTTGAAATCCAATTTTCGTTTTGAACTTGAAAAATTATAAAATGATACATTTCCTCGTTTGGCCTTGCTGAGATGAAATTAAACAGGAATTATCCATAAGCACACAGACCTATTAGGCATAAGCAACAGATCTTGATGAGTGTTATTTTAATGAGTTGGAACGCCCTCCGTGCTGCTGAATGGACTGCCAGGATCGCGCAATGATATTAAAGTTGAACCAACTTCTGGTGCTGAAGGATAGCTCTGACATTCGGCCAGTTCAGGAACAAACAACAATTTGCAGTAGGCTTATAGCCTAATAGGCCTACGACTACATGGTATAGCTATTTGTAGGCTATAGCCTGATGTAAATAGATATAGCTTAATATTATTGCACTGTTTGCAAGGAGTGCCAGAAACAAACACTTTCTTCTGAAACACGTCAGTCTATTCTTGTTCTGAGAAAGGAAGGCTATTCCATGTGAGAAATTGCCAAGAAACTGAAGATCTCGTACAACGCTGTGTACTACTCCCTTCACTGAACTGCGCAAACTGGCTCTAACCAGAATAGAACGAGGAGTGTGAGGCCCCGGTGCACAACTGAGCAAAAGGACAAGTACATTAGTGTCTAGTTTGAGAAACAGACGCCTCACAAGAATGTTAAATGTGTTTCCTGTCAGGTATTTTAATTATCTGTATTGTATACTTGTTGAATGTTTGAAGTCTTGATTGTGGTTGCTTGTAATGTTTTGTTAATTGGTGTTTGTTAGTGGAATTCTAAATTCCTCTGTATTATTTCCCAATCAGAATTATTACTCTGTCAATGCATTCTAAAGGGATTGTAAGACCCAATATTTTTATAAGAAATGGACAGAGTCCCGGTCTTAAAAGTCAGGTAACAGCGTTTAATTCAAGAGAGTACTGAAGCAAAATACAAAGAACCTTACAATTTAAAGAAACAACATAAAATGACATCATCAGTTTCTCACACCCTCTCCTATCCACACAATAGCGCAGTGTCTTAAGTTCTGGAGATCTTCTTCTACTCCCCTCATAAAACAAACATTCCAATCTGTCTAAAAGACATCTTCTCCTCCACTAATGGAACATCAAAGACCATTCTTATCTGTTTTATCTTTTCTATCATTCCTCTCCCTTAAACTTCTCACAAGGTACAGACAATTAATTTGTTTTACTTACATTTTCAGTAACAGCTTAACCAAGAACCCATACATTTCATACCATAACATAGTATTAGAATAAATGGTTCTAATTAAAAATGTATACATAATTAATCATTTCAACTATAATTTCCTCCAACAGTGTTGGACCCCAGGAAGATTAACTAGCGTTATGGTGTTAGCTGATGGGGAACCTAATACAAATTTACAAGTCCTCAACTGGCAGCTTCATTAAATAGTACCTGCAAAACACCAGTCTCAACTTCAACAGTGAAGAGGCGACTGACTCCAGGATGCTGGCTTTCTAGGCAGAGTCCTCTGTTCAGTGTCTGTGTTCTTTTGCCCATCTTAATATTTTATTTTTATTGGTCAGTCTGAGATATGGCCTTTTCTTTGCAACTCTGCCTAGAAGGCCATGAATAATGTCTACACTGCATTTGATCAATTTGATGTCATTTTAACAGACAAAACAAATGTGCCTTTCTTTCAAAAACTAGGACATTTCTATGTGACCCCAAACTTTTGAACGGTAGTGTAATTCATTTGAATATATTAAACATAAGAGATATTAAACAAAATGTTTTATTACCTCCGACTTGGCCCAATTCACATTTCCAATTTCCTGACATACCAAGCTAGAACAGGCCATGCATCTCAACCAATAGCCAATATAGAAAATAAACTCAGCAAAAAAAGTCCCATTTTCAGGACCCTGTCTTTCAAAGATAATTTGTAAAAATCACAATAACTTCACAGATCTTCATTGTAAAGGGTTTAAACACCGTTTCCCATGCTTGTTCAATGAACCATAAACAATTAATTAACATGCACCTGTGGAATGGTCGTTAAGACACTAACAGCTTACAGACGGTAGGCAAGTAAGGTCACAGTTATGAAAACTTAGGACAGTAAGGAGGCCTTTCTACTGACTCTGAAAAATACCAAATGAAAGATACCCAGGGTCCCTGCTCATCTTCGTGAACGTGCCTTAGGCATGCTGCAAGGAGGCTTAAGGACCGCAGATGTGGCCAGGGCAATAAATTGCAATGTCCATACTGTGTTGCAGTGGCAGACCAAGTGTAACAACATCTGCACAGGATCGATACATCCGAACATCACACCTGCGGGACAGGTACAGGATGGCAACAACAACTGCCCGAGTTACACCAGGAATGCACAATCCGTCATCAGTGCACAAACGGTCCGCAATAGGCTGAGAAAGGCTGGACTGAGGGCTTGTAGGCCTGTTGTATTAAGGCAGGTCCTCACCAGACATCACCGGCAACAACGTCGCCTATGGGCACAAACCCACCGTCGTTGGACCAGACAGGACTGGCAAGAAGTGCTTTTCACTGACGAGTCGTGGTTTTGTCTCACCAGGGGTGATGGTCGGATTCGCGTTTATCGTCAAAGGAATAAGCATTACACCGAGGCCTGTACTGTGGAGTGGGATCGATTTGGAGGTGGAGGGTCCGTCATGGTCTGGGGCGGTGTGTCACAGCATCATCAGACTGAGCTTGTCATTGCAGGCAATCTCAATGCTGTGCTTTATTGGGAATACATCCTCCTCCCTCATGTCGTACCCTTCCTGCAGGCTCATCCTGACATGACCCTCCAGCATGACATTGTCACCAGCCATACTGCTCGTTCTGTGCGTGATTTCCTGTAAGACAGGAATGTCAGTGTTCTGCCATGGCCAGCGAAGAGCTTCGACCTCAATCCCATTGAGCACATCTGGGACCTGTTGGATGAGAGGGTGAGGGCTAGGGCCATTCCCCCCAGAAATGTCCGGGAACTTGCAGGTGCCTTTGTGGAAGAGTTGCGTAACATCTCACAGCAAGAACTGGCAAATCTGGTGCAGTCCATGAGGATGAGATGCACTGCAGTATTTAATGCAGCTGGTGGCCACACCAGATACTGACTGTTACTTTTGATTTTTACCCCCCCTTTGTTCAGGGACACATTATTCCATTTCTGTTAGTCACTTGTCTGTGGAACTTGTTCAGTTTGTCTCAGTTATTGAATCTTGTTATGTTCCTACAAATATTTACACATGAAGTTTGCTGAAAATAAACACAGTTGACAGTGAGAGGACGTTTCTTTTTTTCCCTGAGTTTATTTTTACTAAAGAAAAACCTTTGAATTAGTAGGTGTCCAAACTTTTGACTGGTACTGTATGTAAAAAATATATATTAAAAAATTTTTAAAAAATTGTGTGCCTGGAGCACAGAGAGTAGCATAGAAACACATCAAGACAAACCCTTCTTAGTATGCTATGTTTTCTCTGATTTGTGCCAGTTTGAAAGAGATTGCAACCTTAGGGGGGAAATGCACATGATGTAAGATGACCTGAAAGAGTTATCCATACAGACAGCGTGATTGATAGGTTAAACTCACAGGCATCTTGAAGCCGAAGTAGGCTAGGCGCCCACAAAGGTGAAGGGCCCAGACATGCCAAACCACAAAGCCAAGATGGCCACAAGCGTGCTGAAGGGGATGGCTGCCAAGAAGCCCTCCACCCACAGGATCAGGTTAATCAGGAAGTCTGCAAACATGAGCCTGAGAGGTAGGGGGGACAGTGAATATTTTACTGGAAAAATGGGCAACAGCATCACCTCCATAGTCTAAAGACACGTTTCAATATTTTTTTTCGGTCAAGCATGTTGCCAGGATGTGTAAAAGCTGTTATTGACAAAAGAGAATATTTATCATAAATACATAGAAAACGTTGTGGTTCCGACAAGGAGTATTCATTCGAAAAGTGGTAGATTTCATCCAAGCGAATCATTTTTATTAAAATGTAGTCCACTCCTGATCGGCTAAACGTTCACATTTGTAAAATACGGATATATAACGAACACAACACTCACTGTTCTTATTATAAATGCATGACTGTTGTTTCAAGTTAATCAGGACAGCCCTGATCAACAGTCAAAGTGGTTTACAGATACCCAGCCTAAAAAAACCTAAACAATGCAGCGGCAATGCAGTGACTTCCTGGGCTAAACCTCATCAGCAGAAGTCTGGGACAAAATAGAACTGAGGTTAGACGCTAAACTCGGAGCAAGCAGATTCGACATGAGCAAATGTAGTTTTGATTCATAGATGAAGATTCCCCAGTTGCAAGTTTAGTAAAGTAGTTCCATTAATTCTCAAATTGAGTGGCATGCTTGCAAATCTTATTCAATGTATTCACATAATGTGTCAAGCAAGTTATGTTTGCAAGTGTTGTATTTATTCACACATCACTTACGTGCTTGCAAGTGTTGTGTGCGACTACAAAACTGATAATACAGGTGAAACTCATATTTGACATGTGCAAATCATATTTTATATGCATGTACACGTATGTCTCTATTTTACCTTCGAACACGGTCCACTGTGAACCACCACACTGCCTGCATTGCTCAAGCGCTCCCCGGCGTCAGCCATCTTGCCTCTCCCTGCCTGTTTCCACTAGATAACACAGCCACAAAGTACAAATTGGCTATATCGGAAAATATTAATGACTTTTTTTTTTGCTTTTTGTTCTTATTTAAAGCATAGGGTTAGGCATAATGTTGGCGGTGTGGTTAAGGGTTAAAATCAGATTTTAAATTGAGAAATTGTAGAAAGAGGCGGGGGTTTTGACTTTGTGGCTGTGTTACCTAGTGACGACCTGCCTGTCCAAGACCGAGTGCGGAAGTAAAAACTGTACTGTGCGGGTTCTGGATTCCGTACTCCTGTGGACGGTTTGCAAGATCCTCCACCCGACACAGACTGCTTTCAATTCAAAACAAACATTTGTGATTACCAGAAGTACACGAGATGGCAGGACGATTACCGGCGTGTGTTGTCGACTGTGGTACAGGGTAAGCTATTCAAACTAGAACGCGGTGCATACAGAGCATCGAGATTTTGGGTGTCACCGATACAGAGCCCATCGCTGTCAGCAACTGGGTGTGTTGCTAGTTAGCTTGCTAAATATAATCAATGTAACCTTTCATGCCGATGCATTGCGAAACAAATGTGTTTTAGTTGTTTTGTTAGGTCGTTATTGCACGACTGTTTCATTGTAATTGACTATGCGGTTTGCTGTGTTCGCTAGTTGGCTAACGCGTTAGTTAGATGTCTATAAGCTTGCTAATTGCTTGATATCAGAAAATGTTTTTCTGTCGGAAAGGCTTTTTCAATACAAAAGAAATACTAACCCCATTACTGGGGTTCTATTAGAACTGTTTTATATTTGACTTACTTTGAGTGGGCATTTATAAATGGGCTTTGCATGTTTTTTTGTACTATTTAATGGTAGCTACTAGCGATGCAGTCCATAAGTAATTTTACAGTGCTCACTACAAGTCATCCCGACTCTGAGTATGCGCAGAGCGACTTCCTATATTGTCGACTTCCTCATTCACGCTTTTTAGTCCATATATGGTCGTTTTCGGCATCTGAACATGTTTTTTTGATTAGCAAACTTCTCTAATTTCTTCACTTTAGCCCTAGTCTGATCCTTAAATATCTCAAATGAAACTACACATGAATTATTTTTCTGAATAACAAAGACTGATTCGAATTCGTAAATAAGCAAGGGAATTTTCACTTAAGGGTGACCTCACAGTTCTACAACGCTTTTCATTGATTGTGCATACTTCTGCTTTATGCCCGATATTTTTGGATGCCAATATATTAATTGCCCGTCCCAAGATGTATTCAAAGCCAGTGAATTAGGAACAGTTGGGTTTAGGCTTATCCCTCATTATCGGACTGTGCAAAACTGTGCAAACCACAACATTCTAGTGGCCTCGTTTTAGCAAATAATCACTTTGGTGAATCTTATTCAGTAACACAATAATGTTTTTGTTCGGTCCTCAGTCTTTGAATAATTATTGCTAGTGCAATGCTCTGCATTTGTTACTTGTGTTCATTGTTAGGCCTACTTATTGTTTATCAATGTACATGATTTAATCTAAGGAGCAATATCCAATGTATGCATTTGATATATCCTTGGCCTAGATGTAGATTATTTGAAATGACAGGGATTTATGTTTAATACTATAGTTAGGGTTATTGCCTAACTGAGATGCGACTGTGCTGCAGCACTTGCATGTAAAGACTTGAACTCGTTACTCCGTATGTTGCCCTGCATACCTCTCCACTTATCTTCCCCCCTCCCTTTGGGCTATTAGACTAGTGCATCTGGTCCTCGCTGGGGAAGAGGACAGGAAACTACAGCTGAGGATGGAGAATGAGGCTAACTCCTTTGTAAAGCAGATGTTTGAAAATGCTGAGAAGGCCAAGATGCTAAAGTACCAAACCAGCAGAAGTCAAATCGAGTACACCACCACACAGCTCATGAGTCACGCTCAGATGTGAACTGAACTCCACATCCTTTTACCTCATGCACAAGTGGGATGCTATTCTTAGAGCTCAACTGTTCCATTTCACTGTTATTGTAGGGCTAGTTTGTCCACTCCTCTGTAAAAGTTGTGTTCGGGCCTATGTGAAAGAGCCACTATTTTATGTAGGCCACTGTGTATCATATATTTTTTGCAGGGGTCCATTCTTGGTCAAAACAATTGCTTCATATGTAGGCTAGGTGTTGCAGGCCAGGCTTGCAACTGAGACTAGTACCTGCGACTAGGGTGGAGTCGTCCTTTGCTTATCATCCACAGCAAACAGTTTTTATTTTGTATATATTTAGGCCTAATCATTGTCTAAATTTAGCCTGCATTTGGCCTTGATTCACAGTGTAGCCTAGTGGATAGGCCTAGTTAGCATTTCAGAGAGAGCTACCCAGTCCAGGCCCACTGCCCAATCCCGAATCGAACTCTATCCCCTACCTTCCTTCTCTTTCATAGAAAGTGGGCCTAGATTTTTAGAAGATTGGGTGTAAGCAGTATGTCAGAATATCCCCACTATAGAGCGGGGGAGTTCGAGAGGAAAGTAGGCTGTCCATTGTCCTATCTCACCTATCCAATCCTTTAAGATATAGTGACGAAGGGCTAGGGCAGGGATCAGCAAGTAGATTCAGCCCTAGGCTGATTTGTTTTTAATTACAAATAGTTTGGAGAATGCAAATTGACCGCAAGAATCCCAAACAGATATATTTGACTAAAACATAGTCATTGCTTACAATTGTATACGATCATGTCTCTATATTTTTCGTTGGAATAGTTGGGTAAAGATTTCCAAAATTAAAATCACTTGGAGCTGATTTCCTAGTGTTTTTAATTTAGTATTTTATGTCCAACAATGACAACGCTAAATAAGAATACTAATTTGCTCAGAACACTTGGGGCACCAAAAACCCCCACTCGTGGGCCAAATTCTGCCTGTGGGCCCCAAGTTGAGAACCCTGGGCTAGGGGGTTGATTTGGAATTGAAACACTCCTCTGTTTGTGGTTGTGTCCACTGCTAGGAGTGTGGTGTAACAGGCTCGTTGAGGCAGGTAGCTACCCCAGACAAGCTAGGGCTGTTCAGTGGAATGAAGCCCTAAGCCTATGTGTTTGTGTCTTCCACGTTCCAAGTGCACATAGTAGAATTCTCCTTCTTCCCTCATAGTTAGGCTTTTATAAGCAACTAGGCCTAGCCTACTTTCTAGCTAGGCTATAGCCTATTCATGGAAACTATGGAATTGAAAAGCACCTCAGACAATGTCTCATCCTTATTGTAGTGTCAACTAAGCTAGGCCTATATCCTTATGGTATTGTCTCAACTAGGCTATATCCTTAAGGTATTTTCTCAACTAGACTAGGCTATATCCTAGAGCTGACCACATTTTAGTCGACTGGTCATTTGTTTGGTCGATAGACTGTTGGTCGACCGAGATTTCTTAAATCGAGCAGTCGCAAAATATATATATTTTTATTGGTGCACAAGACATCTGTCTGATTTGCACCTGTCTCAATGGACTAATCCATTGCAGAGGCCACAGGGATGGCACAGTCCATCACTCTAAGACATGTGATACTGAAATTTAATGTAAAAATAATGGTGCACACTAAAATCAATTTTATTACAAATGCACTTTCTCCCTCGATGGATAGGGTCGCTGTCCTCGGTTCTTAAATGTAATTTACAGTGCGTCGTATAATTGGTGCCTTTCCCTATGTTGCTATGTGCATAATTGTAAAGTTAACCAGCATAATGGGATTGAGAACAATGCAGCGGAGGCAGCAGCAGCAGAGATGAGGAAACAGCCCTAGCCTTAGCCTAATTGTCTAAGCAAATTTAGTAGAGAGGAAACCCCAACTTAATTAGGTCTGTAATCAATAGCCTAACTGTTAAATGTACCTGGCTTTATATAAATCATCCACATATACAGTATCTACAGAAGTTAGACAGATCTTGCTTCTGTTTGAGTGTTTTTTTTAATAGCCTACTGATTCTGTGAGCACCAAGCCTCATGCAACGGTAAAATGTCGGACAAAGCAATTTCACAGATTCGGCTGTTTTTAATCTTTGCTCTGCTCTAATAAAGGCTTTACAAAAATGTTTTGTTAGAACAGAGTGGTATTACTTATTTATTTAGTGTTTAGACTGTTCCAAACAGGCAGAAAGATAATACAGCACCTCTTTGTCACACATAATATGCACACAGCTCTTGCTCCTATACCCTCTTTTCTTGATCTCCTTCTTATTGTTATTACAATTATTATGATCATCATTATAATAATATGTAATGTCGTTGTCATTAGTAGGCTTTGTTTAGGAGCCTTGTATATCCATCGAGCTGTTGGCCTAAGAGCGCGTCCTGTTTAGTCTTAATTTATTTACGCCTATATTTCAGTAAATAGGCTACTGTATCATTATTTCATGCCATCACACAGCAAACGAGACATTCATGCTTTGAAATGCAATCAAGCATTTTAGTTTTCAAATGAAATGACAAAGGGAATTTTGAATAATTTGCCTTAACAATAAATAAACCGCAATTCACAAATGCATGCAACTGTTTCTAGTCTGCTGTAATAAAGGCTTTATATTAGGGCTGGGCGATATTGAAAAAATATATCGCAGTATTCTTTTTTAAATTTTTATGGGCGGTATGACGTATTTGACAGTATTTTTAGTTTTTGAATAATAAAAGTTCTACATTTTCTTTGAGTAGTGCGTTATCCGAGGGTGGCAACACATGGACTCATTGAAATCACTTAGAATGTTTCTCCATTCTGATTGTTTTATACTGTTCAATTCAACTTCAACCAAAACAAATTTCAGCACTTTTATATGGTGGAAAAAGTACCCAATTGTCATACTTGAGTAAAAGTAAAGATACCTTAATAGAAAACGACTCAAGCGAAAGTCACCCAGTAAAATACTACTTGAGTAAAACTCTAAAAGTATTTGGGTTTTAAATATACTTAAGTATCAAAAGTAAATGCAATTGAGAAAATGTACGTAAATATCAAAGGTGAAAGTCTAAATCATTTCAAATTCCTTATATTAAGCAAACCAGATGGCACCATTTTCTTTTTATTTACTGATAGCCAGGGGCACACTCAGACAGACATCATTTACAAACCAAGCATTTGTTAGTGTGTCCTCCAGATCAGAGGTAGTAGATGATCAGGGATATTCTCTTGACAAGTGTGTGGGGGGGGGCACTGCAAATAGTCTGGGTAGCCATTTGAAAAGATGTTCAGGAGTCTTATGGCTTGGGGGTAGAAGCTGTTTAGAAACCTCTTGGACCTAGACTTGGCGTTCCGGTACCGCTTGCCTTGTGTTGGCAGAGAGCACAGTCTATGACTAGGGTGGCTGGAATCTTTGACAATTTTTAGGGCCTTTCTCTGACACCGCCTGGTATAGAGGTCCTGGATGGCAGGAAGCTTGGCCCCAGTAATGTACTGGGCCATTCGCACTACCCTCTGTAGTGCCTTGCGGTCGGAGGCCGAGCAGTTGCCATACCAGGCAGTGATGCAACCAGCCAGGATGCTCTTTCGATGGTGCAGCTGTAGAACCTTTTGAGGATCTGAGGACCCATGCCAAATCTTTTCAGTCTCCTGAGTGAGAATATGTATGTCGTGCCCTCTTCACGACTGTCTTGGTGTGCTTGGACCATGTTAGTTTGTTGGTGATGTCGGCACCATAGAACTTGAAGCTCCCAACCTGCTCCACTGCAGCCCCATCGATGAGAATGGGAGTATGCTCGGTCCTCTTTTTCCTGTAGTCCACAATCATCCACAATCATCTCCTTAGTCTTGTTGTCCTGGCACCACGTGGCCAGGTCTCTGACCTCCCTATAGGCTGTCTCATCGTTGTTGGTGATCAGGTTTACCACTGTTGTGTCATCGGCAAATTTAATGATGGTGTTGGAGTCGTGCCTGGCCGTGCAGTCATGAGTGAACAGGGAGTACAGGAGGGAACTGAGCACGCACCCCTGAGGAGCCCCTGTGTTGAGAATCGTTGTTGTGGATGTATTGTTACCTACCCTTACCACCTGGGGGCGGCCTGTCAGAAAGTCCAGGATCCAGTTGCAGAGGGATGTGTTTAGTCCCAGGGTCCTTAGCTTACTGATGAGCTTTGAAGGCACTATGGTGTTGTACACTGAGCTGTAGTCGGTGAACAGCATTCTCACATAGGTGTTCCTTTTGTCCTGGTGGGGAATTGTAGTGTGGGGTATTGTAGTGTGGGGTGCAATGAAGATTGCATCATCTGTGGATCTGTTGGGGTGGCAAATTGGTTTGGGTCTAGGGTTTCTGGGATGAAGGTGTTGATGTGAGCCATGACCAGCCTTTAAAGGTACTTCATGGCTATAGATGTGAGTGCTACAAGTCAGTAGTCATTTAGGCAGGTTATCTTAGTGTTCTTGGGCACAGGGACTATGGTGGTCTGTTTAAAACATGTTGGTATTACAGACTCGGACAGGGAGAGCTTGAAAATGTCAGTGAGTCTACACAATCACTGGTATTATCAGTCTGTATTAGGTAGCTGCGGTTGCTCTTACTCAGTACATTTATTAGCTAGCTATTAGCATTAGCAGCTAACAATTAGTGTCTCACAAGATTTAGGGCAACTTGCTAAGAAAATACAAACTAGCTCGTTTGCTGATGTAAGAAACACAAACTAATAGTGTCATTATAGAACGCCAGTGGGTTCATATTAAGAAGCAAAGTGAAAACAGCGTTGTTGACATCAACATTGTTGCATGTGCTGCATTAACAATGCACACTGAACGCAAGCGTCTCGTGATTGAGGAACATCAAATGCTCTCCTTGAGCGACAGGGTGTGGCTAGGTCTGTGTGGAAAGTGGCACGGCGAGAAAGAGCGGAGAGAGATGACTCATGTAGCGAAGTAAACTATAAAAATTGACATTAGACATGGCGTATCACATTTAACCAACCTAACATTCAAATAACGCTATAGAAGGTAAATTAAAAACCCAAACCGGTCCCTGCATCAATACTGGTATATCATAAAATACGGTATACCGCCAATCCCTACTTTAAAAAAATATATATTTTAAATTTTTATTTTAGAATAGTCTCTGGTATACTTATTTAGTGTGTACACTGTTCGAAATTGTCATTAAAAAATAAAAAGAGAAAAATTGTAATCTAACAGCAACTGTTTGGCACACACAATCCTCCTATACCATCCTTTTATAGGTGTGTTGAACTTATTGATCTCCAGTACTTTTTCCACAACTTCCATAGATGACTTCCCCTTTCCCTCCTGAGTAACCATTTCGAGTTTCTTTTTCACGTCCGCCTCATCCATTTTGCTGTCACTTGTTCGGAGTTATAATTGTTATAAACAATTTATTGATGTGATTATGATAGGTTATAGGTCAGGCCCTATTGGTCACATGCATGCGCTGCTTACATTTTTCACGTAAAGAGAGCAAGGGTTGGGGGAATAGGCTATTTTTCCCCCCCAAAAAATGAGGGATTTCGTAAACACAACTTTTCAGTCAGAAACAATTAACAAACTACATGGCGTAAATGATGTTGCAGTTTCAGCACGGACAGCGCAATAAACATTTTCTGTGCTGTGATGCCTTTTCGCTGCTGTAAGAGAGGAGAGCGAGACAACGTGTACCAGTCACACAGGAACTCGCCGTCATTGTTTTGAACACAGTGTGAACACGTGTTCTTTCTTGAGTCATGTGTGTGTTTTATCGATTGGTCGAAAGAACAGTACGACTCTCGGTCAACTAAGACTTTTTTTAGTCGGGGACAGCCCTACCATATTTCTAGCTAGTGTGTGTATCAACTAGGCTATGTCCTTAGGTTTGGTTCATGCACTTTAGAGACTGCTACTGTCTCCTAAGTACATGAACTGAAAGACTGCACTGTTATGACTAGGAGTTACTTGCCTACTGTAGTCTTTGATGTACACTGTGCTTTGGCACTCTTCAACAGTGTCCTCTATCATTCCCACGGGCCCTGTCCAGGAAACGACGGGAGAACAGAGCCACAGCCGCCGACATCTGGCTAGCATGTGCCTAACAAAATACCACTACACAAAGGATCATAGAAAGGCTCATGAAATGTACTAGTATTTAAGTATTTGATGTAGTATTTAAGCTAGGTTATGTTCCAAGGGTTATGTCTATACGTGGGAAAAATTTGGGAAATAGTTTTGACCACAAAAAAAGACCATTCGATAGGTTTCCAGGTATGTGTGGGAAGTCTGTTTCATGCTAGCCTAAATGCCCACCCCAAGTTTTCAGAGATTTCTGCCGACTGGCAACTTTCAAACTAATATGCCCATTTGAATGATTTTGACCGTTTCTGTACATTTTTGGGTTGAGCACTCTAGGCTTCATTATCGATCTGTGTAAGGCTTTAGCCTACTGCAAGTGAACTTCAAATGCAACACTGCTGGCACTCAAACCAGTTGTAGGATGACGCTATGCTAAGATTTATACGCGTGTTGTATTTTGGGAAATGTATGAATAGCCGCTTTGATTCCAAATGCCCTTTTACACTCTTCCTATCGAAGGGTAGGCTATTCAGAGTCGAGCTGCAGTTGTTGGCTCTGATCCATGGAAGAACAGGGGTTGTATTGAAGCTAACCAAAATATAGTCTAGGCTTGCAAATATATATATTTTTCTTTTCTTTTTTACAAACTGGCACCCATACAACATAAATGTGCACAGTGAGCATGTGTTAAGTCTACCATGGCTGTTAAATCTAATGCTGTTGCTACTTTTTCTCTCTCTTCCAGATACACAAAGCTGGGTTATGCAGGGAACACAGAGCCACAGTTTATTGTTCCGTCATGTGAGTATATCTGTCCAGACGATTCGCCTCGCATAGAGGGTAGGCCTAACTGTTGAACTTGAACTCAGCCAGTGGTGATTTTGTTTTTTAAATGTTGTGTTGCCTAGACCAAAGTAATTTTAAAGCTGGTCAAGCAGAGAGCTAACACGGTTTCAAAGTGGAACCCTTTGGGGCCTTGCGTTGGGAATACAAGTCCGGATAGTGCACTTGGTGTTTGACTGAATTAGTGTCTTCTTTAGAGAACACCCTAACAAAGCTCTTTCATCAAACACAGCCTTAGTCTAATCTATTCTCTCTCTCTCGCGCTCTCTCTTTCACATGCTCCCTCCCAGGTATTGCAATCAAAGAGTCAGCCAAGGTTGGATCAAGGACGGTCAAGGGGGTGGACGACCTGGACTTCTTCATTGGCGACGAGGGGATAGACAAGCCCAATTACGCCACAAAGGTACCGAACCTGTTGACTTGAAAAGGCCCACCCAATACAGTATATCAAAGCTCACATAAACCACAAACAAACCTGCCCAATGCCAACCATGACAGCAAAACATGACAGCCTAAAAGTAATTTGACCAATACAATGCACAAGCCCACCAATTGGAAGTTGTCACGCGGCCTGCGAGGCGTGTCACGCGGCCTGCGAGGCGTGTCACGCGGCCTGCGAGGCGTGTCACGCGGCCTGCGAGGCGTGTCACGCGGCCTGCGAGGCGTGTCACGCGGCCTGCGAGGCGTGTCACGCGGCCTGCGAGGCGTGTCACGCGGCCTGCGAGGCGTGTCACGCGGCCTGCGAGGCGTCGTGATAACTCACATACTGTGTGTTTAACAGATTCCTATTCCAAGGCAATATGGAAACTTCGAGAGGCATCTGTCACAGCTAGTCACTAAGCCATGTGCTGAATGTATGTTAGTGTCACTAAGCCATGCAGGCCTACGAATTGTATGTTATTGTATGCTGAACAATAAAAATCTGAAAACCAGTCCGTATCTGGTGTGATCACCATGTGTCACTCTGCATGAGGCAGATCACCTTCGCAAAGAGTTGATCAGGCTTTTGATTGTGGCCTGTGGAATGTTGTCCCACTCCTCTTCAATGGCTGTGCGACGTTGCTGGATATTGGTGTTAACTGGAACCCGCTGTTCTACACGTCGATCCAGAGCATCACAAACATGCTCATTGGGAGACATGTTTGGTGAGTATGCAGGTCATGGAAGAACTGAGACATTTTCAGCCTCCAGTAATTGTGTACAGATCGTTGAGACATGGGGACATGCATTATCATGCTGAAACATGAGGTGATGGCGATGGATGAATGGCACAACAGTGGGCCTCAGGATCTCGTCACTGTATCTCTGTGCATTCAAATTGCCATAGATAAAATGCGATTGTGTTTGTTGTCCGTAACTTATGCCTGCCCATGCATAACCCCACTGCCACCATGGGGCACTCTGTTCACATCAGCAAACCGCTGGCCCACACAATGCCATACACGTGGTCTGCAGTTCTGAGGCTGGTTGAACATACTGCCAGATTCTCTAAAACAACGTTGGAGGCGACTTATGATAGAGAAATTAACATTACATTTTCTATCAACAGCTCTGGTGGACATTTTTGCAGTCAGCATGAACTTGAGACATTGGTGGCGTTGTAACTGCACGTTATAGAGTGGCCTTTTATTGTCCCCAGCACACTGCACCTGTGTAATGGTCATGCTGTTTTTAATCAGCTTCTTATTATGTCACAAGTATCAAGTGGAACGATTTATCTTTGCAAAGGAGAAATGCTCACTAACAGGGATGTAAACAAATTTGTGTACAACATTTTTGAGAAATTAGCTTTTTGTGCATTTGAAACATTTCTGAGATATTTCATTTCAGCTCATGAAACATGGGACCAACTCAACTACATGTTGCATTTTATATTTTCGTTCAGTGTACCTGGTTTGTCACTAGGTCATGTCCTAAATGTAAGTTGGTGTACTTGAAGTTTCATTCAACCATGCACTAAAGTGTATGTTGGTGTACTTGGTGTCACAGTAATTTACTAGCCTTTGTGTTTGCCTGTGTGACTGACCTTTGACCTCTCACCCACCAGTGGCCGATCCGTCACGGCATCGTGGAGGACTGGGACCTAATGGAGAGGTTCATGGAGCAGGTCATCTTCAAGTACCTGAGGGCAGAGCCTGAGGACCACTACTTCCTGTTGGTAAGAGGCCCATGGGCCAAATGGGACATTTACGGAATAGGAAGAAACCATATTGATGGATAGAGGGTAGGCTCTCTTTCCAACGTCATGGGAGAAACAAAAACCATCTGTACTGTGGAACTCAAGGGCCTAAGTTGTGCACCCGTGGTTTAAAAAAAGTGATGTCATAAATGTCAAGAGTCTTGAGGAAGTATGACTATATCGGCACTGTGAGCCATGTGAAATGGATCCTCTAGTGAAGGGAACTGAAACTAAATTTTTAAAACAGTCGGCCAAAATCTTTACATAATGAGCTTTCTCATTCTCTGTGAAATGAGGTGCATTTAAAGCCAGTGTTTGTGATCCATTAACACAAAGTTGACTATTCCTTAAAAGGTTGAAAATAGAGCCTATTTCAAAAGGACTTCTTAACTTAACCCTGACAGTTATAAATGCATTGTAACTAAGACCTGTTCTGCAGGTTCAAAGTGAGGAGTTTTGCATGTAAATGAGGTGACGGTCATGGAATTTTGAGTGACGTTTATTCACCTAAAATAGGTGAATAGAGGAAAAATGAGAAGAAATGAAGGTACTTATTCAAGAACGGTCAAGTGTAATGTATTACAAAAATAAAGCGAATTAGATGGAATATTTTGAAAAATGCAACGTTTTTCTTGAATCTTCAGCATGAAAATAATACCAAAAATAATGTATTTATTTAATCCAAAATTAAATCAAGAATCGGCTTCCTATTTTCGCAGAAAAGCATCCTTCACTCATGCTGCCAAGCATACCCTCGTAAAACCGACCATCAGCATGAGTGAAGGATGCTTTTCTGCGAAAATAGGAAGCCCCGACTTCGGCGATGTCATTTACAAAATAGCCTCTAACACTCTACTCAACAAATTGGATGCAGTGCCATCCGTTTTGTCACCAAAGCCCCATACTACCCACCACTGCGATCTGTACGCTCTCGTTGGCTGGCCCTCGCTTCATACTCGTCACCAAACCCACTGGCTTGAGGTCATCTACAAGTCTCTGCTAGGTAAAGCCCCTCCTTATCTCGGCTCACTGGTCACCATAGCAGCACCCACCCGTAGCACGCGCTCCAGCAGATATATCTCACTGGTCACCCCCAAAGCCAATTCTTCCTTTGGCTGCCTTTCCTTACAGTTCTCTGCTGTCAATGACTGGAACGAACTGCAAAACTCACTAACGCTGGAGACTCATATCTCCCTCACTAGCTTTAAGCACCAGCTGTCAAACAGCTCACAGATCACTGCACCTGTACATAGCCCATCTGTAAATGGCCCATCCAACTACCTCATCCCCATATGGTATTTATTTATTTATCTTTCTCCTTTGCACCCCACTATCTCTACTTGCATATTCAACTTCTGCACATCTACCATTCCAGTGTTTAATTGCTATATTGTAATTACTTTGCCACCATGGCCTATTTATTGCCTTCCCTCCCTTATCCTACCTCATTTGCACACATTGTATATAGACTTTTTCTACTGTATTATTGACTGTATGTTTGTTTTTTCCATGTGTAACTCTGTGTTGTTATGTGTCGAACTGCTTTGCTTTGTCTTGGCCAGGTCGCAGTGGCAAATGAGAACTTGTTCTCAACTAGCCTACCTGGTTAAATAAAGGTTAAATAAATAAAAGCATTGTTAACGAGTCCATGTTAACGCTGAAACGGACTCTACCGCACGAATGCCCGGCCATCCGGTCTTCAATCAGCTGTTCATTCCACACGCTAAAATAATTAAAAGGTCATAACCGTCAGTTTTTCGGTAATTGTGCCAGCCCTAATTGAGTGTCCATGTGGTTGTTATTAAACCTGATGCGGGTTGGATTAGTGTGTTTGTGTGTGGAAGTCTTAACTCCCAGTACTGTGGTGTTCTCTTGCAGACAGAGCCTCCTCTGAACACACCAGAGAACAGAGAGTACACAGCAGAGATCATGTTTGAGTCCTTCAACGTCCCAGGGCTCTACATCGCAGTGCAGGTAAAGCTTAATCTCAGGGAACACAATTTTATCTAGCACACACAGCTCATATGCTGTTAAACTGTATAAAACACAGACTCCGTAACTGCCTCTGCCCTCTGCTGTTTAATGTTGTGGTAAAGGATGTGGTCAATGACATTGCAGACTTGCTGATGTAGGACACGACAGTGTTGTTTTACAATGGTGTCACATTGATGCTGGTTTCTCTGTCGTCCCCCCCCCCCAGGCTGTCCTGGCACTGGCGGCCTCCTGGACATCCAGACAGGTAGGGGAGAGGACACTGACGGGGACGGTCATCGACAGTGGAGACGGAGTCACCCACGTTATCCCTGTGGTGAGTGGCACATCAGCTGCCCAATGACAGCCTTCTCACACATGACAGAAAATACAGATATATTACAAACACAGTATAGGGAGAGAACTTTTTGTAATGGGGAGGTACAATCTGAACTGCTTTGTTTGTTACATTACAAAGTGTTTGGATTCTGTGTGCCATACTGAACACAACCCTGGTTGTAGTGAAAGGCTCCCTCATCTCAGCCAGACCTCTAATCGTTCAAGTTGAGGTTCATGCGTCTCAATACTTTTCAGTGGCCTCATTTGCTTGTCTCCTTTAATATTTTCTGATCTTAAAAAAGACTGGATTGGTAAAAGCCAGGGAAAAGATTCATACTGTGGGTATGTTTTTTTCTTTTTTTCTTGTCCATTTATTTTCAATCAGTGCAGATGATGGAGAGGAAACTATGAAAGTAGGCCACTGTATACTTTTGACACACAGACTTAGGTAAAGAAGGAATTTCCTGGCAAGAACACAAGTTGTGCAATGGTGATTTTAGTCACCATTTTGGTTTTAAACTGCCCTGCAGGATGTACAAGCCACTGCTTATTCATGGTCATTCAAGTTTGGTAAAAGTATACAGTATATTCCCTCATACCCTTTTCACACTACTGAGACAAATTTAAGCTGTACTGGCCTGGCCTTGTTACACATCCACCATATTTGCTGGAAACCATGCTGAAAAGGTCAATGTGAAAATAAAATAGCAGTAGAATAATTTAAACATATATGCATCTACTTTGACCTATTTATTCTTATATGCTGTGACATCACCTTACTCCAAGCATTGTGAACTGTCTTTGTGTTGCTATAGGCTGAGGGCTACGTCATCGGCAGCTGTATAAAGCACATTCCCATCGCTGGTCGTGACATCACCTACTTCACCCAGCAGCTTTTGAGGGAGCGGGAGGTGGGCATCCCCCCAGAGCAGTCCCTGGAGACAGCCAAGGCAGTCAAGGTAGGTTGCAGCGAACTCCATTTGCGATCATCCACCACTCATCCTATTACTAACCACTGTACCGGTTCATAGTATAGTCAAGGAGCCAATCCTAGACCACATTTTCAACCCTAACTATATCCCTGGTTCTCTGAGGCAAGTTTTCCCAGAATGTTGAATTCCTAATTGAAATGATCCTGTGTTGTCTTAGGGTATTTTCACACAGAAATTACATACCCTGTTGCAGTTCCGTAGGCCAACAAAATACTGTATGTTTCGCTTTCACAAGAACGGTTTCGGGGACGATTTACAACACATTCTATATTAGCATACTAGCTTGGCTTGACTACAACAGGTCAAAAGTTCCATGCAAATCACGCTACTGCATCACAATACCTGTCACTCTGGTCCCGGACCGACCACTCTGGCAGAAGTCTCACTGTTTTGTCTTTCTGGCACTAGTCTACTAGTCCCATTTATTGGTTTTCAAATCATGTAGAGGGCTTGGGCTGTTGCACAATAGCAACCAAAGCTCATGTAAGTCAGTTTATAACATTCCATAATTGGTTACTCTGAGAGTTCCTCATAATGACATTGGCTGTGGCCACAGGGCCTAAAAAGTAATTCCAATTCTATTACTATTAGGGATAGACCAAATGGGGCAGTTCCATGCAATCTTATTAGGGCTGGGCGATATGGTCAAAATATCATATCACGGTATTTATTTATTTTTATAATTGGACAGTATTTTATGTTTTTTTTAATGATAGTTCAACATGTGCTTTGAGTAGTGTGTTACCGTAGGGTGGCAAGACATACATTCTAAGTGATTTCAACAGGTCTTTCTCCATTCTGTTTTATACTGTTCAATTCAACTTCTACCAAAATTAATTTCCAGCAATTTCTGCATTTACAGCACTCATTTGAGATCATTTCCACACTGCTACATGATATGGGCAAACAATCTAGACCTTTTTTTAAACTAAGTGTTGCCATTGCAATTTGACTTGCAATTTAGAGCAAAAACACTTGTGTGGATTATTTGAATCATGGAAATAGAAGGATTATTCTAATTCTATAGTTATTATATAATAGTGGGCACTTTGTATACAGTGTTGTTTGACATGACAACAAATGAAAATGCCAGGGAGGAGTTATTGTGACAGGGTAGGAACCAAAGTGTTGATATGCTCTCCCCAATGGTGGAACAAACTCCCTCACGACGCCAGGACAGCGGAGTCAATCACCACCTTCCGGAGACACCTGAAACCCCACCTCTTTCAGGAATACCTAGGATAGGATAAAGTAATCCTTCTCACCCCCCCCCCCCCCCCCCTTAAAATATTTAGATGCACTATTGTAAAGTGGCTGTTCCACTGGATGTCTTAAGGTGAACGCACCAATTTGTAAGTCGCTCTGGATAAGAGCGTCTGCTAAATGACTTAAATGTAAATGTAAATATGCTGATTTCTACAGTGTTTCCTAGGGCACCCTATAATATTTGGCTATATTGAATGTTTTTCTTCGCTACTTCATGTAGCTAACGTTCTTGCTTTGCGTCTTCCTCTTTGATTTATAAGATACTGTTGCCCAAACAACATGCTGATTTAGGTCTACGTCATCGCTGGTATTATCAGGCTGTATAGCTAATTACGTTTGCGTTGCCTCAGTACATTTATTAGCGGCTAACAACATTCAGGCCCAATTTGCTAAGAAAATAGAAACTAGCTGTTTGCAGATGTAAGAAACACAAACTATTAGTGTAATTATACAACGCTAGTGGGTTTATATTAAGAAGCAAAGTGAAAACGGCATCATTGTCATCAACATTGTTGCATGTGCTGCATTGACCGTGCAGACTGAATGCAAGTGTCTGGTGGTCGAGGAACAACAAATGTGCTCCTTGAGTGACGGGGCGGGGCTCGGTCTGTGTGGAAAGCGGCATGGAGAGCGATGACTCAAGTAGCAAAGTAAACTACAAAATTGGACATTACACACGGCATATCACATTTAACAAACCAAACATTAAAATACTGTTATAGAAGGTAAAGTAAAAACCCAAACCAGTCCATGCATCGATAACGGTATATCGTAAAATATGGTTTAAATTTTATTTCACCTTTATTTAACCAGGTAGGCTAGTTGAGAACAAGTTCTCATTTGCAACTGCGACCTGGCCAAGATAAAGCAAAGCAGTGTGACACAGACAACAACACAGAGTTACACATGGAGTAAACAATAAACAAGTCAATGACGCAGTAGAAAAAAAGAGTATGTGCAGTGTGTGTAAAAGGCATGAGGAGGTAGGCAATAAATAGGCCATAGGAGCGAATAAATACAATTTAGCAGATTAACACTGGAGTGATAAATGAGCAGATGATGATGTGCAAGTAGAGATACTGGTGTGCAAAAGAGCAGAAAAGTAAATAAAATAAAAACAGAATGGGGATGGGGTAGGTAGATTGGATGGACTATGTACAGCTGCAGCGATCGGTTAGCTGCTCAGATAGTTGATGTTTAAAGTTGGTGAGGGAAATAAGTCTCCAACTTCAGCGATTTTTGTAGTTCGTTCCAGTCACTGGCAGCAGAGAACTGGAAGGAAAGGTGGCCAAATGAGGTGTTGGCTTTGGGGATGATCAGTGATCAGATGATCATGTTACCTGCAGGAACATGTGCTTACGGGTGGGTGTTGTTATCGTGACCAGTCAACTGAGATAAGGCAGAGCTTTACCTAGCATAGACTTATAGATGACCTGGAGCCAGTGGGTCTGGCGACGAATATGTAGCGAGGGCCAGCCGACTAGAGCATACAGGTCGCAGGGTGGGTGGTATAAGGTGATTTGGTAACAAAATGGATTGCACTGTAATAGACTGCATCCAGTTTGCTGAATGGAGTATTGGAAGCTATTTTGTAGATGACATCGCCGAAGTCGAGGATCGGTAGGATAGTCAGTTTTACGAGGGTTTTTGGCAGCATGAGTGAAGGAGGCTTTGTTGCAAAATAGAAAGCCGATTCTAGAGTTGATTTTGGATTGGAGGTGTTTAATATGAGTCTGGAAGGAGAGTTTACAGTCTAGCCAGACACCTAGGTATTTATAGTTGTCCACATATTCTAGGTCGGAACCGGTGATGCTAGTCGGGCGGGCGGGTGCGGGCAGCGAACGGTTGAAAAGCATGCATTTGGTTTTGATAGCGTTTAAGAGCAGTTGGAGGCCACGGAAGGAGTGTTGGTGAACCAGGCGAGGCAGTCATTAGAAAAACCAAGGCTATTGAGTCTGCCGATAAGAATACGGTGATTGTCAGAGTCGAAATCCTTGTCCAGGTCGATGAAGACTCCTGCACAGTACTGTCTTTTATCGATGGCGGTTATGATATTGTTTAGTACCTTGAGCATGGCTGAGGTGCACCTGTGACCGGCTCGGAAACCGGATTGCACGGCGGAGAAGGTACGGTGGGATTCAAGATGGTCAGTGATCTGTTTATTAATTTGGCTTTAGAAGACTTTAGATAGGCAGGTTAGGATGGATATAGGTCTGTAACAGTTTGGGTCTAGGGTGTCACCCCCTTTGAAGAGGGGGATGACCACGTCAGGGGGGTGCTTATTGAAATTTTCGATTATCATGGATTTATCAGTGGTGACCGTGTTACCTAGCCTCAGTGCAGTGGGCAGCTGGGAGGAGGTGCTCTTGTTCTCCATGGACTTTAGTGTCTCAACTTTTTGGAGTTAGAGCTTCAGGATGTGAATTTCTGCTTGAAAAATCTAGCCTTTGCTTTTCTGACTGACTGAGTGTATTGGTTCCTGACTTCCCTGAACAGTTGCATATCACGGGGACTATTCGATGCTATTGCAGTCCGCCACAGGATGTTTTTGTGCTGGTCAAGGGCAGTCCGGTCTAGAGTGAACCAAGGGCTATATCTGTTCTTAGTTCTGCATTTTTGAATGGGGCATGCTTATCTGACCTCTACTTTTAAAGAATGACCAGGCATCCTCGACTGACGGGATGAGGTCAACAGCAGAGGTGTATTTGGAGGGCAAGATGGTCAGGATAATGTCTATGAGGGTGCCCATGTTTACGGATTTAGGGTTGTACCTGGTGGGTTCCTTGATGATTTGTGTGAGATTGAGGGCATCTAGTTTAGATTGTAGGACTGCCGGGGTGTTAAGCATATCCCAGTTTAGGTCACCTAACAGAACAAACTCTGAAGCTAGATGCGGGGAGATCAATTCACAAATGGTGTCCAGGGCACAGCTGGGAACGGAGGGGGGTCGATAGCAGGCGGAAACAGTAAGAGACTTATTTCTGGAGAGGTACATTTTTAAAATTACAAGTTCGAACTGTTTGGGTATAGACCTGGAAAGTATGACAGAACTTTGCTGGCTAACTCCTCCCCCTTTGGCAGTTCTATCTTAACGGAAAGTAGTTGGGTATGGAAATCTCAGAATTGTTGGTGGCCTTCCTAAGCCAGAATTCAGACACGGAAAGGACATCAGGGTTGGCCGAGTGTACTAAAGCAGTGAGTAAAACAAACTTCGGGAGGAGGCTTCTGATGTTGACATGCATGAAACCAAGGCTTTTTCGATCACAGAAGTCAACAAATGAGGGTGCCTGGGGACACGCAGGACCTGGGTTTACCTCCACATCACCCGAGGAACAGCGGAGGAGTAGGATGAGGGTACGGCTAAAGGCGATCAAAACTGGTCGCCTAGAGCATTGGCGACAAAGAATAAAAGGAGCAGATTTCTGGGCGTGGTAGAATAGATTCAGAGCATAATGTGCAGACAGGGGTATGGTGGGGTGCGGGTATAGCGGAGGTAAGCCCAGGCACCGAGTGATGATAAGAGGCCGTATCTCTGGATAAGCTGGTTATAATGGGTGAGGTCACCGCATGTGTGGGAGGTGGGACAAAGGAGGTATCAGAGGTATAATGAGTGGAACTAGGGGCTCCATTGTAAACCTAAACAATGATAATTAACCTAAACAACAGTATACAAGGCATATTGACACATGAGAGAGACATACAGCGAGGCATAAAGTAATCACAGGTGTTGATTTGGAGAGCTAGCTAAGACAACAACGGGTGAGACAACAACAGCTAATCAGCTAAAACAACAGGTGAAATGGCGATGGATGGGCAGAGAGGGTCGGTTAACTACACACAGGGCCTGAGTTCGCGGCTGGAGCCAAAAGATGAACAATAAAAATTTAAAAAACAGAATGGAGTACTGTGATTAATGGACAGTCCAGCAGGCATCAGCTATGTAGCCAAGTGATCATAGGGTCCAGGGGGCAGCAATAGATGGAACAGGGAAGCCGCGGAGTAGTCGCTACTATGCTAGCACGCGGGCAACACAGTGCTTAAATTTAGTAGCCCGTGGCTAGAAGAAGCGTCTGCTCCGACGGAGGCCGGTTGAAGGCACAGCAGATGGAGTATTCGTCGGCAGACCAGTCGTGGTGGTGCGGCGGGGCGCCATGTTGACTAAGGATCCAAGCCAGATGGCGAAAGAAGTGTTGTAGTAATTTCGTTTTCTAGCCAGGAGATGCGCCTGGATCCCGGCTAACTGGTGCTAGCTTCGGGGCAGGGGCATTAGCCACTATAGCCACTCGGTAGCAGCGGTGATCCGGTGCCAAGGTCCAAAGCTTACGGTAAGGATCCGGTGGAGTAGTGTGTTCTAGCCGTGTTGGAGTCCAGGTGAACAACTGAGTAGGCCGAGAGTTGGGCCTCAGGGATAGCTTCGGTACTGGGTAACTCGGTGGGTGCTAGCTAGCTGTAAAGATCAGGAGTAATGGTCCAGGGATTACGGCAGGAATCCTGCGTTGTAGTGGAGAGACAGTCCGTTACTGGTAGGCTGGCGAGTATTATCCAGGCTAAAAAAATTTAAAAAAAATTAAAAAAGGGCTGGTGTCTGTGCAGAAGGTAAAGGCCGCTAGCAGTGGCTAACAATGACTAAATAGCTTGTAGCTAGTTAGCTGGTTAGCTTCTGATGGCTAGGTGGTTCTTTCTATAAGGTCTAAAAATTACAAATAATAGCGGTATCACATTGGGTAAGGCAGGTTACCGGAAGGTATAATTTAACTTAAATGGAGAATAGATTGAAAATAATATTGAAATATATGAACAAAACACGTCTGCACTGCTACGCCATTTTGGAAACAGTCATCTTGTCAATGTCTTAGACACTACAATTAAATGTGCTGCTTTGTTTGTGGATCTGTCAACAGCATTTGATACTGTTTATATTGATTAAGTTGTCCTCGATAGGCCTGAGCTCTGACACCTATTTATGGTTTCATGATTACCTTAGTGGCAGAACTCAGACCATTGTGATTGATTGGGTTAAGTACGAATTTCTTGAAATACGTAAATGTGTTCCACAGGGGTCGATACCAGGACCTGTTCTTTTCACTATTTATAGTAAATTTGTTAAATTTTTTTGATTTAATCTATATGCAGATGATCCTATTATGTACACAATTACCCCGACTGCTGACCTGGCTGTGACATGGCTACAGTCTGATTTTGCTGTTGTGCAGGAAGCCCTTACAGATTTTAAAACTCGTGCTTAATAGAGTACCACAGTATGAGTCGTAATACCCATAAAACCTAGCAGTCAAACTAGGAAATGGTTCCAGTCGTTTTTCCACAATTCATTTTGTTAAGAAAAGTCACCTTGTCCGTGAGAGATTTACATGGTATGGTACTTTGTGAAAACGGTGCCGACAGAGAGGGCTGCCTCGCTTCTTGCTCTTAGGAAACTTTGCAGTATTTCGGTTTTTATTAATATGTATTATTTATTACATTGTTAGCCCAGAAAATATTTTGTGTTATTACATACAACCGGGAAGAACTATTAGATATCAGAGCGGTGGTAACTCATCAGCACTACCAGAATTCTATGGCACGTTATTTAAGTGTCAGCCATTGTTGCCATTAATGCTGGTTAATGCTAGTTTGACCACCAGAGGGCATCTTTGAAGTTAAGTTATTGAAATAACATGGAGCTGTAGACCCAAGAGTCCTGTTTACTGTACAGTAGGTGTTTTAGTATAACTTACTAATTGGCATACAGGCCATACAGGCCAACATACTGTAGCACCATGACCAGGATCTCTATTAATTTAAGTGAGCAGATTGGGGCTTTCAGGGGGAATGGAAAATCTACTGGAGACATTTAAAAAAAAATACTGTTAGATTGGGGATTATGTAGCTGAGATGTACAGCATTTGAAATAAATATCTGCATTATGAAAGATTATTTTAAACATTTTATTAACGAAAGCATAAAGATGTTGATGAAAAAGTACTGCGCTTTATCAGGCATTTTGCGAGTTAGAAATGTAAAACTTTAGAGTAATTAATACACTACTGTAAATAAACACAGCATCTACAGTGGTACAAATATATTATTGAATTTAAAAAAATATATAAATGTTACAATTTTCAATGTTGCACTAACAAGTGGTTGCCATGGTGAATAATCCAATAGTAATTGGTATAACTCCGTGGGGCGACGCACAATTGGCCTAGCGTTGTCCGGATTAGGGACTGTCTGGCCGTTAAGGATATCCCTGTCTCCTCGCGCACTAGCGACTCTTGTGGCGGGCCGGGCGCAGTGCACGCTAACCAGGTCGCCAGGTGCACGTGTTTCCTCCGACACAGGGGTTGAGGCTGTCTTCCGGGTTGGTTGCGCGCTGTGTTAAGAAGCAGTGCGGCTTGGTTGGGTTGTGTTTCGGAGGCTTTCAACCCTCATCTCTCCCGAGCCCGTACGGGAGTTGTAGCGATGAGACAAGATAGTAACTACTAACAATTGGATACCACGAAATTGGGGTAAAATTTAAAAACATTTTTTTTATAATAATTGGTATAACAATTATAAAATACTTGCAGATTAATAAAATGGCCCTGGGAAGAAAAAAAATGGCCCTGGATGTCTAATTCTATTTGGAGGATTCTAAATTGATATCTAAGGACAAATCTGGTCTGTGAGAATATGTAATAGATTAGCGTTCTAACTCACCCTTGTGATAGTGTGGTGCAATGACCAAATGCCACCATCTACCACTAACGGTCGTGGCATAAGCTCAAAACTTTTAAAGGAAGAACCACTGTAGCTCAGCATTCAACACCATAGTACCCTCCAAGCTCATCAATAAGCTTGAGGCCCTGGGACTGAACCCCGCCATCTGCAACTGGGTCCTGGACTTCCTGACTGGCCTCCCCCAGGTGGTGAAGGTAGGAAATACCTCCACTTCGCTGATCCTCAACACTGCGGCCCCACAAGGGTGCGTGCTCGGTCCTCTCCAGTACTCCATGTTCACCCATGACTGTGTGGCCAAGCATGCCTTCAACTCAATCATCAAGTTTGCAGATGACACAACAGTAGTACGCTTGATTACCAACAATGACGAGACAGCCTACTGGAATGAGGTAAGGGCTCTGGGAGTGTCGTGCCAGGAAAATAACCTCTCACTCGATGTCAACAAAACAAAGGAGATGGACTTCAGGAAACAGCAGAGGGAGCACGCCCCTATCCACATCGACGGGACAGCAGTGGAGAAGGTGAAAAGCTTCAAGTTCCCCGGCGTACAGATCACTGACAAACTGGTCCACTCACACAGACAGTGTTTTGAAGAAGGTGCAACAGCGCCTCTTCAACCTCAGGAGGCTGAAGAAATGTGGCTTGTCAGCTAAAACCCGCACAAACTCCTTACAGATGCACACTCGAGCATCCCGTTGGGCTGTATCACCGCTTGGTACGGCAACTGCACCACCTGCAACCGCAGAGTTCTCCAGAGGGTGGTGCGGTCTGTCCAACGCATCACTGGCTGCCCTCCAGGACATCTACAGCACCTGATGACATATCTTGTATTACCTATCATATGTATATACTGTATCCTATACTATTCTACTGTATCTTATTCTATGCCGTGTTGACATTGCTCGTCCATATACTTTTCTATTCTTAATTCCATTCCTTTACTAGATGTGTGTGTATTGGGTATATGTTGTGTAATTGTAAGATATTACTGCACTACTCCTCGGATGGTGCTATAATCGAGTCCATGCGTACAAATACCTTAGTATTTGAATTGTCAAAAAACATACAACTGAGCTTGTTAAGAAACTACGTTTTAAATTATTAATTTTTACAGAAGCAGATCTTGTCTCTCTTTAGTCAGCAGGAAGCAGATTGTGCAGTCAATCTTTCTACCTGTTGATTATGGTGATACTATTTATCAAAGTGCAGCCGCCTCTACTCTTAAACCCTTGGATGCCGTTGGAGGAATTGGTGCCTCTAGGTACATTCAGACGGGTGTAACGTGACCTTTCTACTGAAGAATGTTTTTTTTTATATATATATAATTGTGTTTTGCTTTTCGTGTATTGTTGTGTATTTTATTGTGTAGTTTAATGTGTTTTATTGTATTTTTACGGGTATTGTGGTGCTATACAGGGCTCATCTGGAAAACAGACCTTGGTCTCAACATTGTCTCCCTGTCAAAATAAAGGTTAAATATATTGTGACTTTATGAAGGTATGTGCCCCAACAGCATTCCTCTATCAACCACCAGCCGCCACTCACACAATTAAGATTTGGTCACTGTTTGCACTTAAAGTTGGGAAGTTGACTGAGTATATGAATAGTGCTAGCACACCTCACAATGTTTTATGAAATGTAAGTAAAGAAAATACTAAACCAGGATGTCTTAAAGAGGATGTGAAATGTTCACTTTGCTTGTAGTGTGTTGACTTGAACACTAGGTGGAACCCTTATTCCACCGGAAAGTTTCATACCTCAACGCAAAGAACAACATCACTTGATATTCAAACTGCTCTTTTGTGAAGAAGTTTGAAACGTGGGATACATAGACGTGATTCTGATTTTGATTGTTTTGTTCGGTTTACAATTCAAGATAGACCGCTTGACTCCCCTGGTGTTTCTTAGGGTGTGCTGTTCCCATTAAACCCATGCTTGTAATTGCTGCTCGTTTTTACCAGAATCCATTGTGATTCACTTCGCTTCCTTTGATCCAAAGCAGTAAATGTTTATTGGAAGACTCATCTAAAATCCTTGTTGGCCATTGTGTTGAAGATAATTGTTTTTCACCACGAGACAAACACTTATCAGGCTTTTCATCCTACGGAGACTTGACTACTGACTGCAATTGGTAGCTTGATTTGTATTCAGTGTTCTTGCTCTTGGAAAAGAGCTATCCAATCATTTGCGTTCATATCTACCACAACGTGTGTTATGGAGAAATAAGTGGAGTCCTGGGTTTTTTGACAAAATTATTTAGAATGTAATTAAGGCCAAACTCATGTGGGTCTTAACAAGGCTGAAATCATGTAGGTCCTTAATCAGCAACAGCTTAATCGAGGAAGAAGAGTCACTGGTCTCAGGATTTAACCAATATGCTTTTACCTCCCTGAGTTGATTTGCTCATCAAGATAAATAATCAAACTTAAAACGATAAGTAACTATTGAACTTTTTAAAACTTTCAGTTCTGCTCTGTAAGACCACACTGGTCCTACATGATGTAACATGCAGTGAGCTCCAAAGTATTGGGACAGTGACACATTTTTTTTGTGTTTTGGCTCTGTACTCCAGCACTTTGGATTTGAAATTATACAATGACTATGAGGTTGAAGTGCAGATTATCCGCTTTCATTTGAGAGTATTTTCATCCATATCATGTGAACCATTTAGAAATTACATCACTTTCTGTACATATTCCCTGCATTTTAGGGGACCAAAAGTATTGTGACAAATGCATTTATGTGTATTAAAGTAGTAAAAAGTTAAGTATTTGGTCTGAGATTCATAGTTCACCTATTGTAATGGTGAGAGGTTAGCATGTCTTGGGGTATGATATTTTTGCGTCTGACTTTCCCACTGAACATTATTCACGATTCATTCAGGACTATCCATAATCATGGTAGCATCCACATTTTAATGTGAAAGTGTTTAATATTATATTCTTATTTGCATTAAAAGTGGCACAATACATTTTTTACCATTCATTTCTGAGAAACAACCAACACAAACGGCAAATGCATCCAAGTTTGGGTACTAGGATTATGGGACCAAGTAATAAACTTTTGACTATTTTAAATACACAAATAACTGAATTTGTCCCCATACTTATGGTCCCTAAAATGGGGGGGGATTTACAAAAAGGGCTGTAATTTCTAAACGGTTCACCCTATATGGCTGAAAATACCCTCACATTAAAGCTGTATCCTTTCAAATCCAATGTCGCCAGTTACACTGTAGTTAAGCATCCACTCACGCTTTGTCTTCCATGTCTTTTTACACCAGGAGCGGTTCAGCTACGTGTGTCCGGACCTAGTGAAAGAGTTCAGCAAGTACGACACGGACGGCTCCAAGTGGATCAAGCAGTACACCGGCATAAACAACATCAGCAAGAAGGAGTTCACCGTCGACGTAGGCTACGAGCGCTTCCTCGGCCCTGAGATTTTCTTCCACCCGGAGGTTAGCAGTGAGCACTTTGCTATTTAAACGGCTGCATAGCGAGAGGTTTGCGCTATGCTAATTACCTAGCATACTATGATTGGGAGATGTTCCTCTTCAGTGCCATCCCACATTAGCATAATGTTAGCAGAACTCTGACCCCCAGGTCTCTAGGTTAGAGTAGCTTAAAATGAGTGGTTAGGACCATCATAAGTAGGGTACTACTACACTGAAAGCACAGATTACCTATAAATACAAACTACAGCCAGAAGATGAGTTGTGCAGTTAAGGGCTGCAGAGGCCAGAGTGGATGATTAATAAAGACGTCTTTAAAATGGATGTTATTTTAAGGATACACTATGCAGAAATTGCTCCGCCATTTCCTGCTTGCTAAAACTCTAGTAGGTTGCCTAATTTCACTTTATGTGACAAAATAAGCTAGTATAGTGTAGAGAATCATTGTACCATTTAAACCGTTGTGAAATATATTTTCCATAACCAAAAATATGGTTTCAGCTGTTTGAATCTGGTGTACAAACCCAAAAGTAAAAGATAAACTTAAGAACGGGAAGCATAGAAATAGGACAGGTCTACTGCTTCTTAGGCTTGCTTTCAGGTAGAATGATAGATCTATAACTCACATTGCTTTGTGAATTTGGTCAGGTCGACCAAAAAGTTACATATTGCCACTTTAAGATATTTGTCTGTGAACATAGGCATGTACACACTTTTAAACTTTCTCTCACACTCTTCTTCCTCACAATCCACCAGTTTGCCAATCCTGACTTCACCCAGCCCATCTCTGAAGTTGTGGACGAGGTTATCCAGAACTGCCCCATTGATGTCAGACGTCCCCTTTACAAGGTAATCATATCCCTGAACTACATGGATATTGGTTTAAAAACCACATCCAATTAATATCCAATCAGCACTTTGGGTTTGACTTGTACAGACTTATCGGTTCTCTGGGCCCTTTCAATATTGTGTGTATGCGTGTGGTGTGTGTGCTCGAGTTGAACCCTGTTTTGTGTGTTAGGGCATGTGTTAACCAATCTTAACTAGACACTGTGTTCTTCTCCAGAACATTGTATTGTCGGGCGGCTCCACCATGTTCAGGGACTTTGGGCGTCGCCTGCAGAGGGACCTGAAGAGGACGGTGGACGCCAGGCTGAAGATGAGCGAGGAGCTGAGCGGGGGCAAGCTCAAGGTGAGAGCAGTCTCTAGTCATGGTGATCTTACTAGAGTTGTCTCTTTAGCCTAATAATAGTGGTCCCCACGAGCTGCTCCTGTTCTTTTTCCTGTTTTTTTTTCTCTTTGTTGTAACCAGCTACAGTTTTGGCAGAGCATTAGGTTAATGTAGGAGGTGAGAAATGTAAGATCTTTATTTGTGTTTGCTTTTTCCCTCTCAGCCCAAACCAATTGATGTGCAAGTCATCACTCATCATATGCAGAGATATGCAGTGTGGTTCGGAGGATCCATGTTAGCCTCAACTGTAAGTTTCACAAATCCGTTGCGCCGTTCTGTAGGGAGAAACGGTACTAAAACTAAAATTGTGGAAATTAGTATTAGTTGTTCGATGGCACATATTTCCTGTTATAAGGAAACCTCTTACTTGGCACATAGTAAAGTAACTTAATGATTGGAAATGTCATTCAGAAAATTTTATTTTATATGCAATACTTGCCTACCTAAACATGTAGTAGTGCTGAAAGGTTACTGTCAGCACTTTAGCTGAATTTCAGTGATTTGCATTGTCAGCATGATTGCTGCCATGTCGTGCTTACTTAAGGGCATGCTATCTTCCAGTTTCCCTGTAACTCAGTTGAAATGCAAAAGTTTTTTTAAAGTTTTTTTATTTTTAAATAAAGTCCTTATTTTAATTGAATATGAAAGGGAAACGCCCATAATGTACTGGGGAGCATCCTTTGACAGTGTTTCGGTAGGTTACAACATTGCGTGACTCATGATGAGCCAACCTTTTTTACAACAGGAACTCTGGGACTGTGTGATGTGCCTGTGAAGTGGGTTGTCATCAGCGTGAGATTTTACAGCACAGCATTACAGACTTTTAGTCTTAGGTTATCCAGGGCATCATTTATTTGTTTCTGTTTTATGACATGTCCTTTTTGGTTTGTAATGGTTGAGATGCGCATCTGAAACATGTTTTTAAGATGAAAAAAAGGAGGGAACCTCTGCACAGCAGTGTGTCGAGTTCCAGGTGCTGGTTTTGACAGGAACAAGTAGTATTCAAAAACGAGCGTCAAAACCGCACACAAAGGTTGTTTATGTTTTCATTTGTTTGTCTTCTATTCAAATATGCCAAATATCAACGCATTGCTTTCTCTTTTCTAGCCTGAGTTCTACCAGGTATGCCACACCAAAAAGGACTATGAGGAGATTGGCCCTAGCATCTGTCGCCACAACCCCGTGTTCGGAGTCATGTCTTAACTGTGGCCCTCCAACATCCTAATGGTTAGACCGGGTGGGGTCGGTTGGGTTGGGAGGGGAGACAGTGGGTCAGGGGTGGTGAGTTTGTGCTTTTTGATTGCTTGTTCACTCTGGATGTACAGAACGAGAGGCGATACAGAGGGGGTTTTTTTTGTGTTTTTTTTACAAGAAAAAAAAGAAACAGTCCGGCTGGAAAATGTATTGTGAATGTTCCTTTTTTTGTTTTGTTTTTGTTTTCCAAAATGAGGGAAATATGGTTTCTAAACCAAAACAATAAAAGATCATTTCCGGATCTGTCAAGCAACATGCAGAAAGCTAAACGATGATGGTAAGGATGGTGGTGGTTGATGTAATGATGACAACAACATTGATGATAATAAAATCAGAAGTCATAAAACATTATTTATGTTTAAAGAACTTGAGTCCGAGCGATATCTGACGACTCGAAGATATCGTTGATCATGCCAAGGTTATAGAACATATTAATGTCGTCTTTATGTTCCATTTAATTTTTCTGCTTCAAATGCACTTCACTTTGTGTATCACAGCAAGAGCTTGTTTATATTTCGTAAAGGTTTTTTTATATGTAAAACTTGGGAAATTGGGGAAAGTTTTTATTGCATACCAGTATCAGCAAGTGACTGTTTTAACCCACAATGCAGCTTTGATACGCAGTATTTTCTTAAGTTAGAAAACTGAAATGTTTCTCCCTCATCATTCCCCCATTGTCTGTCCTTGCTATTCTCCCTTTAATTCTACATTAACATGCCTTCGCTTTCACTTTCGACCATGCCAGATTTCCCTCTTCTATGTCTTAGCGAAAGAAAATAAAACGATTCATGAAATAATAACAATAATAATGAAATTGAAAGAGCGTGACTGTCGGACCAGTATTGTTAGCCTAGATTTGTTTTCAAATTAAATACCAAATTATAAAAATAAAAAAAGATGGGATTTGTTTATTTAATGCCTTGCAACATTCCAATAAAGGCTCAGATTTGTTTCTTAAGTGGGCTATCGTTTTTTTTTTCATGATTAGCATTTTTATTGAGATTTCAAACAGAGATTTAACAGCACGGGCAGCAAACGCAGTCAACACCCCACAGTGTCATAAAGATCTCCAGCCTATGATGAACAAAAAGCGAATAGACTGGAATATATCCATTTTTGACTGGGTTCTTGTTTTCTGCATCTCAAATTTTGTCCAGTGCGATGTCACTGGACATCTAGCATAGATCTTAAGATGATATTTTTATATAGTTGATGGAAATCGCTTTTTTTAGTGTGGGATGTGACTGACATGCAAAACAAAGTCTTTACACTTTTGTAGTTTTACCCATAAGTAAATCTTTTCATTGGAGCCATTGAGTTGTCATTTGCGAGGGATTCTTGAGAAATGTCACATTAGCATGTATTGCCCTGTCCCATTCTGTCTTGCGGTCTGAGCTCTAAGCACTGCCAAATGTGTGACATGTTGCTGAGTACAAAACACTTTGGGTTTGTCACTGGCATGAAGTCTCACAGGTCGAGTGCAAAATGATCTAGGGAAATGCGCTGCCACATCCTCGCACCCCGGAAATGTTTTATAACATGCATTGAGAGACTGCAAGACAGGAGAATGGGATAAGGCTTATGTCTCCATCAAGAATACTCCATCAGGAAGTGATATCAAACAGAGAACAGGTGGTGATGCCAGCATTAGGCCATGGCCACATTGGGATTTCGTGTTGAAGAATTTGAGGGAGCCCATGTTTTTTTCTAATGGGAGTCATCCGTTGCCGGACAACCAAGATTATTGTCTGAAGATGAAGAAACCCACAAACGATTCGTGTTTTCGTGCAAACTTGTCAGAAGAAAGTAGAGATGAGTTGTACTTTTGAATATACAATTGAATCTGTGTTCATTAATCTCAGTGTGGCTGTGGCCTTAGGCCAGAGACACACTGAGATGCATGAGCACTTAGTTGAAGTCGGAAGTTTACGTACACTTAGGTTGGAGTCATTAAAACTCGCTTTTCAACCACTCCACAAATTTCTTGTTAACAAACTATAGTTTTGGCAAGTCTGTTAGGACATTACTTTGTGCATGACACAAGTCATTTTTCCAGCAATTGTTTACAGACAGATTATTTCACTTCTAATTCACTGTATCACAATTCCAGTGGGTCAGAAGTGTACATACACTACTTTGACTGTGCCTTTAAACAACTTGGAAAATTCCAGAAAATGTTATGGCTTTAGAAGCTTCTGATTGGCTAATTGACATCATTTGAGTCAATTGGAGGTGTACCTTTGGATGTATTTCAAGGCCTACCTTCCAACTCAGTGCCTCTTTGCTTGACATCATGAGAAAATCTAAATAAATCAGCCAAGACCTCAGAAAGAAAATTGTAGACATCCACAAATCTGGCTCATCCTTGGGAGCAATTTCCAAATGCCTGAAGGTACCACGTTCATCTGTACAAACAATAGTATGCAAGTATAAACACTATGGGCCCACACATCCACCATACCACTCAGGAAGGAGATGCGTTCTGTCTCCTAAAGATGAACATACTTTGGTGCGAAAAGTACTAATCAATCCCAGAACAACAGCAAATGACCTTGTAAAGCTGCTGGAGGAAACGGGGACAAAAGTATCTATATCCACAGTAAAACGAGTCCTATATCGACATAACCTGAAAGGCCGCTCAGCAAGGAAGAAGCCACTGCTCCAAAACCACCTTTAAAAAAAGCCAGAATACGGTTTGTAACTACACATGGCGACAAAGATTGTACTTTTTGGAGAAATGTCCTCTGGTCTGATGAAACAAAAATAGAACTGTTTGGCCATAATGACCATCGTTATGTTTGAAGGAAAAAGGGGGAGGCTTGCAAGCCGAAGATCACCATCCCAACTGTGAAGCACAGGGGTGGCATCATCATGTTGTGGGGGTGCTTTGCTGCAGGAGGGACTGGTGCACTTCACAAAATAGATGGCATCACGAGAAAAGTAAAATTATGTGGATACGTTGAAGCAACATCTCAAGACATCACTCAGGAAGTTAATGCTTGGTCGCTAATGGGTCTTCCAAATGTACCACGACCCCAAGCATGCTTCCAAAGTTGTGGCAAAATGGCTTAAGAACAACAAAGTCAAGGTAATGGAGTGGCCATCACAAAGCCCTGACCTCAATCCCATAGACAATTTGTGGGCAGAACTGAAAAAGTGTGCGAGGAAGGAGGCCTACAAACCTGGCTCAGTTACACAGGCTCTGTCAGGAGGAATGGGCCCAAATTCACCCAATTTATTGTGGGAAGCTTGTGGAAGGCTACCCGAAACGTCTGACCCACTGGGAATGTGATGAAATACATACAAGCTGACATAAATCATTCTCTCTACTATTATTCTGACATGTCACATTCTTAAAATAAAGTGGTGATCTTAACTGACCTAAGACAGGGAATTTGTACTACGATTAAATGTCAGGACTTTGTGAAAAACAGAGTTTGAATGTATTTGTCTAAGGTGTATGTAAATGTCCAACTTCAACTGAATATGAAGTACATCATTGTCATTTTTTTCTGTCAAAAGTACAACTCCAGTCAACTATTTTCTTCCGAGTTGCATCAGCTTAAAAAAGGAACTGTTTGTGCTATTTTTGTCGGACGTTCATCTCCGTTGAATTCCATTTTTTGCTGACTGCTTGAGGAGAACTTTTTCCTACCTGTGGGCTATTTCTGTCCTTCAAGAGAATCAAAGCCACCATAAACTATCAGTGTCTGTGTGTACGTGAATGCATAGCCCTTTGGCGAAAGACAATATGGAACCGGACCACTTACACGCAAGTGGACTGGAGGCTGGAGGAGATTGGAGACCGCAGGGTTCTTTTGGTGATGTCCACTCAGAGCAAATACGAGTGCCTAATTAGTCACTTAGGCAAGGTAGTTGGTCTTGATCTCCACTTATTTTGCTTGTCTAAGGGGAAAAGACTTGGTGCACCATTTGGTGTTAAAAAAAGATTCTGCTCTAATGTAAGATACCTTCGACACAGGCAAATTACACCACAATTCAAAGTAGAAACTCACTGTCAGCTCTCATGCATTAGTCCTGAAAACCAAATCAGAGCTAACTTGAGAATGAGCCTGTTCTTTACCAATGAAAATGGTTTGGAAAGGAAATCATTGCTGTTCAAGAGACCCATAACTGGTTGTAGTAATTACAAAGAAAAGGATGAAGGGAAGGCAGGATTTCGGTAGCACTTAACATAAATCTATTTATTCCTAGCTGTAATATAAAGCGTTACCAGAATTTCCTTGGCTATCTCACTCCAAGTCTTGCTCACCAACAATACACACCTGGAAACCTGGCAAAGGAGACTGAAACTACCCCAAAGGGCAGGGTTTCAAGATATTTCTAGGTTTTAGCGTTAGGGTAACGGCCCCAATTACACCTGTGAAAGGCTCGTAAGTGCTTCAGTTTCACTTGGTCGGCACCTAGGTCCTCATCGGCCAATAAACATGAGCATTCGGATTCCCCCAACACTGTAGCAGGACAAATAGAGAGTGGGCTGGGAAACGATAGCCTCATTTATATGGAGAAGAGGTTTCTTCTTTGAGCACAGGTAATAGGTTCCTGCTAGAAAAAAAAGAACCTACCTATTCAAAGAGCCATATTTCGCAAACAGAAAATCAATTTCGGTGACCGGCACTTAAATGGGCAATTTTCATATGGTATTGTTTTGTGCGAGCTGGGACAAAGCAAGGCTCTGATGTATACATTAACTGTGACAGAAGGAACAGATGAGTTTTGTTGACAAAGGAGAAATTATGTGTGGGGTAGGAAATTAGAAAGTGTTATATGGGAAATGTTATTTTGGTGTTGGTTTGTAGTATAGTGTGTCTTTAATATAATTCATATGAAACCACTTTATGTATGTGATTGATTGTATACACTGTATCCCGAAAACTAAGTTCAAACCAACTATTATTTCAAACAGAACAATCAAAACATTCCCATTTTTGATGCAGGTTCAACCAATTTAGGTTCGGCGTCAACAACTCTGACCCTAGGCCTATCCCCTAACAAAACATCAATAATTGCACTCATTTCATTCCACTGCATACTTTTGCATGCAGTGTCTTGTTTTGTGATGTGCAAATATGGGTTCAACTAAAGTTACACTGACAAATTAGCTGAATATTACAACAATGTGAAAATAGCTTTTGAACGATAGTATGTATCCTAAAGTACATTATCACTCTGGGTCTAAAATGCACGGCGCTCTCTCTTCAGACAGAAAGTGTCTCGTTCCGCCTAGGTAAAATTGTTTCTCATTATCACAGTGAAAAACCCATGCATGAGTTCTATAAGCCTGTAAACACTATGAGAAGGACTTCCGTTTACCCTGACACATTTGCCTGAATACGCACACTGAGTGAGGACAGGAAATAAGTGGCTTCGCAGGTCTTGAGTCCACACAACATCTTCTGCGTATGACAGAGTGGGGAGCAGGTTCAGAGACAGAGCCCTGGAGCCCAGATCAAAGCCCATGTCCGATATAATGGGCAATCAGCATCCAGGAAAGGTTTGTGGGTAGGTTAAATACCAATGTGTCACACAAGGTAGATCGATTGGACACAGCATTTCCATTGGGGGGGACTTGAATAGCCGCCGCTCCCTCGGCGTCACACATCCAATGTCCGATGTCATTTGATGGCTAATGACATATAGACCCGGGTGATTGCAGGTCCTTGTGCGTTCATAACTGAAAACCAGGAGAGCAATACAGGGTCCATCTACTGTGATGGGCTGGAAATCAGATGCCTCCTCACTTGAACGATTGTCAATCATATGGAGAGGGTCGAAAGGCTTCCTGGAAGATGACCACAGTAATAACAAACATCAAGGTAGAAACGATTCACTGTCTCCATTTTGGTGGACCCACTGTTCCATCCAGACACACTTAAGTAGTCACCTGTCTGAACCTGATGGAGTGAGTGTGTGTGTGTATGTGGACCATAAGTCCCCATAAGCATAGTAAACCAACAAAAATTGGGGACATTTTATTAGTCCCCACGAGGTCAAATGCTATTTCTAGGGGGTTTAAAGTTTGAATTGGTGTTAGGGTTAGAATTATTTTAAGGGTTAGGAGCTAAGATTAGTTTTAGGGTTATGTTTTTGGGTTAAGTTTAGGGTTAGGGTAAGGTGAAGGGTAAGAGTATGGGTTAGGTTTAGGATTAGCGGTAGGGAAATAGGATTTTGAATGGGACTGAATTGTGTGTCCCCACAAGGTTAGCTGTACAAGACTCTGTGTGTGTGTGTGTGTGTGTGTGTGTGTGTGTGTGTGCGTGCGTCTGTGGGTTGTCCATTCACCTGCTATACATTTGGAGTCCACACCTACCCTTGTCTGGTTTCACCAAAGGGAGTTTTCATCTCTAATTTAATGCAGGAAAAAAGTCTAACGCAGAAAAGGAGAGAGGGTTATTTTTCAGCACCTTAGTGCTAATTGAACTATTTTCCAATTTCCCTGAGCCCAAAGGGCACAGCACCAACACATAACACAAAGGAAAACAAATGGGTCCCTTCAGAGAACAAACACCCTAAATCCTGCTCTCTGCATAATGTTCTTTAAAGGTTCTTTAAATGTATTTGTACCATTTAAGAATAAAAAGTTATCATGTTCATGTTTATGGTTATATTGCGATATGCAATATTGTGCTATAACAATCCACATTTCAATCAATAAAATGTATGTACCTTTGGATGTAAATGGTAGGACTACATGATCAACCAATAATATTAAGTTATACTCAAGTTGAAATTTTAACCAGTACACTTACTGTGTACTCAGTTAACCAATCTTACGTATGTTGCAATTCAAAGTTTAGCTGCAATGTGTGGAATTCAAAATAACCTCAATAGATATGTGATGTATTGGACCATAAGGCTCATTTGGATATTGACAGCAACTATCCCCACAATGTGCAGAAATGCTCTACTTGAGAAACTAAGCTTCAAACCAGATATTAGCTCAGAAATGAGAACTCCACTGTGCTTCACTCTAGCCTGATCTAAGTCTATATTGTCATTCTCCCCAGGTGAAATAAACATGTCATAACAACGATTGAAGGAGAAAGGGAGGAGGAAGGATGAAGGAAGCGGGATGTCAATGTTGTCGGGTGGGTTTTTATCGGACGGACAGAGGCTGGACCCTGCAGAGTCAGGATAGATCGAAGAGCCTAGGGAGAAAGAGGAGAGATAAAAACGAGGCTGAAGTCTGAGGGTTGAATAGAAGTGGCTGGGATCGCATCCAGAAGGAGATTTCAGGGAGACAGAAGAGATGTCGGGGGTGATAGGAGTCTGAGGGGAGGAGGAAGAGAAGGACATAGGAGAAAGTGATTGGCCCATCCTCTGGATAAGAGCTAATGGGAAAGACAGAGGGATGGAACGAGGGAGCGCTCCAAGCACAGCTTCTTATTTACCTCCTTGTTTTTATGTTGCTTTCATGTTTTCAGGGCTCATTATTTCCACTTAGACGTATTAGGTCATATGGGTTATAACTATGAGGCGTTTCACGGTGAGCAATACCTACATGAGAACTACGTTGCATTTTCTACACCCTCTCTAATGTCTTGACCTGAAGTTTCTTCAGGAAGGAAGATATCATGTAAATTCAACCATTATTCATGAAGTGTATATTCAAATAATGTTGATCATTTCAGACATGTTTTGCTTCATACACCTTATGGGCTGAATACCTAAGCTAATCCTTGGTGGAGATCTGTATGAGGACGTTCATAGATTTAGCTGAGGATCGGGGGTGGGAGAGGAGTCATTTTTGAATAACTGCAGGAGCTACGGTACTGCTCCTTGCAGTTGGTAAACATACTTTAATTGAGATGTGCGAGAAACAGATGGCCGTGTTGACCTCAGTGTGCCATTCCAAATGCACATATCTTCTAAGCTGTGGGCATTATCCGATGACAGGGTCATTTAGATTAGGCTGACTCTTATCTTCTCCGTGCCAAACTACCTTCCATTGTAAATGCTTAAAAACCTCTTAATAGGGAACCGGCCCCTTAAAAGAAAAATTAGCCGAAAATGACATACCCAAATCTAACTGCCTGTAGCTCAGGACCTGAAGCAAGGATATGCATATTCTTCATACCATTTGAAAGGAAACACTTTGAAGTTTGTGGAAATGTTAAATTAATGTAGCACAATATAACACATTAGATCTGGTAAAAGATAATACAAAGAAAAAAAACTGAGTGTTTTCTTGTACCATCATCTTTGAAATGCAAGAGAAAGGCCATAATGTTAAATCACAGTAGTCTACGTTAGCTCAACCGTCCCGCGGGGGGACCCACCGATCCTGTAGAGGTTTAATTAATGAATCCAGTCTTATTGTTTGTTTTTTTAAAGGATTGCAAGTAAATCCATTCCTATTAAATCTAGGTATTGTCCTGGCATCGCAAGCAACAATATTCTAGGCACAGTTTCCCACTGTCCCCAAAGAACAAGTATACATCTGGGACACAAAGACACTTCTGTATTTCACAGAAATCTCATGACATCAAATCTTCTTTGTGAATAAAGACACATAATACTTCAGGGACAATTTTTTTTTTGATGATTCTGTAAAATAATTATTTCTACAGGACACACCTGGCAAACAAATCGATAGCTTCGAGTAAATGTCACGGCCCAAAAGTTTGAGTGAAAGTCCAATCACTGTACTGTCTGCGCAGACCAAACACCAGATACCTGTCAAAATTATTTGTTGTTCAAGGCTACTGTCTGCCAGATCAATGTGTCACAACAACAAGGAAACCCTTTGAGCCAGATGGCAGGTATGGCAGATGTGGTAAATAGTCCCGTATCTGACCTCCAACGCTCCTTTGAGGATGACTCCTGGATAATAGGGTGTGATTTGTGGGCTGTTGGTGCTGTCAGAGAGACCGCGGGAGCAGAGACAGGTTTGGAGGTGGTTATACAGGGTTTCTGTGGATGGCCGTGTCAAGGTGCAGGTGTTGTAGGTGTTGTTAAAGATGTGTCACCGGTTCAGAGAAGCCACGTGACGAGACACAGGAGGACAGGAGCATAGAGTACTGAGCTTTGAAGCTTACTGTTAGGGGTGTGGACGAGGGATGCAGAAAGCAGCATGTACTTCAGTCTTTCCATGTACAAAACCCCACCGTATGTATAATTCAACAAAGACATTACATAGGGTGGGGTTGGGGAGGTTGCGAAGTCTTCTCGGAGTGAAAACATTTTTGTATTTGGACCGGAGGCACCTGTATTTACTTATGCAGTGGTGGCAAGCTATTAACAATTTTTGTTTTGTTGAAATATGCATTTAGGTCTATTTTTAACCCACCTGTAGGCTAGAATTGCAGTCTATAATGTAAATTTGAGTGTAGCTACAGTCATAGCTTGGTTGACAGATTGGCATCCAAATGGTTCATGTTAGCCTCACAACACCATAAGGCTTTAGTCCATGCTATATTAAGTGAATTTAAACGCTTTTTAAACGCATTACACTAAAACGGTAACATTCCCAAGTTGCACCAACCATTAGCCAGTATATCAATATAGAAAGAATAGAGAAAGCACAGCTTAACATTAGTCAATGGCTATTTTTTGCCATAATTCTCACAGGATTTGAGGCAACCACAGTGCTGATTGATATCGTGGCTGTTCATTGGCTCTCCGACTGACGATTATGGGGGATGTGAAGTACTGGAAATGTTTTTGAGGAATTCTCTCAGATCTTTTTTTCAACCAGTCTGAAATACTTTTTAACTTTCAGTGTGGCAATGGGAAAGTATTAGAATTAAAGTTTGTGAAAGAAACCGCAAACTTTATATTATGTTGCCCATCCACGCTTCGCTGTTTTTATCCCACAAAGGAACACAACTGTGATCTGCAGTGGCTGAGTGCATCTCTGAGAAAATAGCATTAGCTCTGCACGTTGGCTGGTCTGTCGGCATCAGATAGCTTGATGCAGCTTTTAAAAGCCTGGATGCACTTTATCAGACTGAAGACCTTCAAGAAAGTTTGGGTGAAGCTTTCTCAAGGATACATCCTGGACCTTGGTCTTTAGTGTGGAGTGTGTGGTGATGATGACTATATTGTCTACTTTCAGGGGTGTAGGGTGAAGTTTCCCCTAAATGCTGATCTTGGGTCAGTTTAGCATTTCCCCCCACTAACAGTTAAAGGGGCAAACAGCAGTTGCTGTATACATTTTTGGACATAGAAATGAATTAAATATACCCATTGATTATTGAAGAATATAACTTATAAATTCCTAATGAGCTTTGTTCAACTGTCGTACGCCATCAGAATGCAAAATATACAGTGTCTTCATATCCATTCATACTTCATGACCTATTCCACATTTGTGTGTTACAGCTTGAATTCAAAATTGATTAAAGAGATTTTTTCTCTCTCACCGATCAACACACAATACCCCAGAATGACAAAGTGAAAACATGTTTTTTGACATTTTTGCAAATGTACTGAAAATGAAATACAGAAATACCTCATTTACAAACTGTAAGTATTCAACACCCCTGAGTCAATACTTGGTAGAATCAACTTTGTCAGTGATTGCAGCAGTGAGTATTTCTGAGTAAGTCTTCAAGAGCTTTCCACACCTGGATTGTGTAACATTGTTCCATTATTCTTGGTTGTGGATCATTGCTTGACAGACATTTTCATATCTTGCCATAGATTTTCAAACAGATTTAAGTCAGAAACATTCACTGTCTTCCTTGTAAGCAACTCCAGTTGCATTGTGTTTTAGGTTATTGTCCTGCAGAAAGGTGAATTCCTCTCCCAGTGTCTGGTGGAAAGCAGATTGAACCTGTTTTCCTTTAGGATTTTGCCTGTGCTTAGCTCCATTCCATACTTTTTGTTATTGTGAAAAACTCCACAGTCCTTAACGATACCAAATACAGGTGTGCCAAGCTTGTAGAATCATACCCAAAAATACTCATGGCTGTAATCGCTGCCAAAGGTGCTTCAACAAATTACTGAGTAAAGGGTCTGGATACTTATGTAAATTAAATATTTCAATTTGCAAAACTTTCTTACAAACCTGTTTTTGCTTTGTCATTAATGGGTATTGTGTGTTGATTGATGAGTGAAAAAAAAGAAGATTTAATACATTTTAGAATAAGGCTGTACCGTAACAAAATGTGGAAAAATAATGTTGTCTGAATACTTTCCAAAGGCACTGTATGTCTACGTATCTCTGAACACCATCCAGTTTTGATTTCTACTTGTCATATTTTTTTTAATTGTGCTGTAATGTTTCACAAAAGTTCTGAACCTTTCTATTCTCATAGTTTCTACAGATTCTATATTAAAGAGTATTATTATTAGTATTAAAGAGTATTATTATATTATTGTTCGATTGACTATAACTTTTCAAATCACCCAGCAGTGCTATTTGCAGAGTTAGCTCCAGGTAAATGTTGCCATTATTCAATTATTCCTGAACCTACGACAAAAACAAGCTACATATGGGCAGTACCAAAACAAGTGATCTTATGATTCTGTCTCTTCCCAGCAAAATCTGCAGAGCTGGGATGGTTGTATCCCCCATATATATAACATTCTATTGGTTGCAAAAATGTTGAATAATAATTTAAATCGAAAAATTCTGAGTTTTGAATCCAGCGTGGTTTTGTGTTTCAGTTCAGAAACCATGTGCCATAGTATAGGTACATTGAACCTTGCAACCTTTAAGGCACAGATGCACATTTTTTGGTCCTTAAATGAAACTGCTATACTTTATTATTTATCATATTTTCCTTTAATCAGTTTTGGTCTTTAATGCAGGGCCGACAGACAAGTTGCTTTCTTTCTCCCCCTTCCACTTGCCTCTTTGATTTTGGCGGAAATGCTTCAATTAGTTGGTTGTACTTTTGGATAGAGCAGACATTTCCATATATTTTTGTTAGCTGCATGTGTGACATAACTCCACCAGTCCTATTTATGATATAATTTACAAAGATTATACCGTTTTTTTAATTTCCAAAAATAATGATGATCAATTAGTATATTTGCGTTCAACCATAACATTTGTTGTAATATTTGTTCTGTCTTTTCTGGTAGATTAAATTGAAATTCCAACAAGTTTTTTTTTCAAATAACAATATTTTGGAGATTATTTCCCTTTAGGTTAGTGAATTAGTTTAGTATTGTGGAGTGACTACAACGTTGTTGATCCATCCTCAGTTTTCTCCTATCACAGCCATTAAACGTTGTAACTGTTTTAAAGTCACCACTGGCCTCTTGATGAAATCCCTGAGTGGTTTCCTTCCTCTCCGTCAACTGAGTTAGGAAGGACTTCCGTAGCTTTATAGTACTGGGTGTATTGATACAACATCCAAAGATTAAATAACAACTTCACAATTTTTTAAATTTATCAACTGTACCAATAGGTGCCCTTCACTGCTCGACTGAGGGACCTTACAGATAATTGTATGTGTGGAGTACAGAGTTGAGGTAGTCATTAAAAAAACACATTATTTTAAACACTATTATTGCACAGAGTGAGTCCATGCAACTTATTATGTGACTTGTTAAGCACACTTTTACTCATTAACTTATTGAGGCTTGCCATAATACAGGAGTTGAATACTTATTGACTTAAGACATTTACTGACCTGCACCCCATCTCCCCCCAGTGCTTCAATAAATACCTTGGTTACTTCATCCCAGTCTCCTCGTCTGAGTCTGCTCTTGGGTAATGCTGCAAAAGAACATGGCAAAGAAATACACTTTTTGACATAAATGCAAAGCCTTATGTTTGGGGCAAATCCAACACATCACAGAGTAACTCCCTCTTTATTTTCAAGTATGGTGGTGGTGGCATCATGTAATGGGTATGCTTGACATCGGCAAAGACTGGGGAGTTTTTCAAGCAAAATCCTAGAGGAAAACCTGCTTCAGTCTGCTTTACAGAAAATAATTTAACTTTCAGCAGGACAATAAACTACAACACAACCATATCTACGCTGGAGTAGCTTACCAAGAAGACAGTGAATGTTCCTGGCCAAGTTAAATTTGAACTTGAATCTGCTTGAAAAACTATGGCAAGACTTGAAAATTGCTTACCATGATCCATCCCCAACACCTTGACAGAGCTTGAAGAATTTTGAAAAGTATAATGGGCAAATTTTGCACAATACTTGTGTTTATAGGTCTTATGAGACTTACCCCAGAAGTGTCACAGCTGTAATCGCTACCAAATGTGTTACTAACATGTATTGACTCTGGTGGGTGAATACTTATCTAATCAAGATATATTAGTGTTTACATTTCATTAGTCTTTAAAGAATGTTCAAATTTTTCTCTTCCACTTGACATTACTGTGACAAGATTGCGTTTAGAGGTATGTGAAGGGGTCAGGCACAGGAGAGCAGAGATGTCCGAGATGCGTATTTTAATGGGCAAGTCCACAAACATACAGGTAAGGTACAATACCAAAATAAAATGCCCTCGACAACAGAGAAACCCGTTACTCACGAAAGGAGGAAAAGACAACACTCTTACATTTATACACACAGTATACATACGTGAAAACAAAATAGGCACAACCTTAACGAGCAACATCACACGAATAATCCCGCACAAACCTAGGCAGGCAACAGGGGTAATTATACACACAGAAATTATGGCAAATGAAACCAGGTGTGAAAGAACCAAAGACAAAACAAACAGAAAAGGAAAAAAGGATCGGCGATGGCTAGTAGGTCGGCAACGCCGAGTGCCGCCCAAACAGGGAAAGGAACTACCTCCAGTGGAAGTTGTGACAATTACAGAGTATTTTGTGTAGATTGTTGACAAAAAATGACACATTATATACTTTTTAATCCTACTTTATAACACAATAAAAAGTGAAGAAATCTAAGAGGGGTGTATAGTTTCTATAGGCACTGTAAAAAAAAGTGCAAAGGACTAAGTAAGGTTCTTGGCAACTGCCAACACACCACTCCTGGAAAACTAGCTGGCAATTTTGAGTGCTTTCAGCTTAGCTGTCTTTAACTTCATCACAATGATTATGGGTCATGAAGGTGTTAAGACATTGTTTGGAGCTCTCATGATCATGGTAGGAGAGTGACAGCCATGAACAAACAGACAGGCTGGCACTATGACAGTGGGTGGGGCCCCAATGCCCTGCCAAGGGTGGGGCCCCAAAAGGCTAGAGGAGGCATGGTCTGACTGTGTCACGTCCTGACCTTAGTTTCTTTTTTATGTCTCTGTTTCAGTTTGGTCAAGGCGTGAGTTGGGGTGGGCATTCTATGTTTTGTGTTCTATGTTTTCTATTTCTGTGTGTTTGGCCGGGTGTGGTTCTCAATCAGAGGCAGCTGTCTAATCGTTGTCTCTGATTGAGAACCATACTTAGGTAGCCTTTTCCCACCTGTGTTTTGTGGGTAGTTGTTTTCTGTGTCTCTACCAGACAGGACTGTTTCGGTTGTTCTTTTGTTTACTTTGTGTTTCAGTGTTCAGCTTATCGAATAAATCTAACATGGACATTTACCACCCTGCATCTTGGTCCTCTCCTTCCAACAGCCGTTACAGACTGCTGCTTTATTATTTTAATAAAGAATAAAGTAAGAACAACTTATTTAATAACTGTTAGGATGACGTTTAAAACTCAACAACTTTAGATTAGCAGAACACAAATAAATGAGGTTATATTTACTCAATATCATCATATTTGTTAACAGTACTCTAAAACATTAAGTGATAAGAAATCTTATTGACATGTGAGTTAGTCCTACTTTTATGATTTGAGTTCTACTGACTGTTAGATATGTTTGAGTAGCCACTACTCAATTTCTTTAATGAGTTAGGCAGTTACTTTTTACAGTGTGTATTGCATGTGCTAACTTCATGCAGGAGAGATGCAGCCATGATACCCACAGATGGACAGGAAAACAGGCAAAGAGAAACGACAGGCCACAAACCAACAGGTAAGATAGTGAGAAGCGCCACTCTTTGCTGATAGAGGTCATAGACTAACGGTCTGTCATAGTGTGAATCAATTTGAATTATCATATACTATATGATATTATGATCTTTGATTAAATAATAGCAGCTTCAATCTAGAGGGTGTATTGCATGTGTTAATTTCATGCAGGAGAGAGGGCAGTCATGATATTTTATTTTTGATAATTGCGTAGAGTGGGAATTGATTAATTTCACTTTGACCGTTCAGGTCTACCTTTAAAACTAGAAATTAGCATTTTAAACCTGTTTTCCAAAAGTTTCTCCTACACCCCTGATATTGGCGTAAAAGTCTACTTTGTCAGATGGCTTGTATGCACTGAAAAACAGCTAGCTATTTGTATCTAGAATATTTTGCAAATGACTGTTTCAGACAAGAAAATACTTAATCAAAACACACTTTCAATTTGCATTCTGATGGACATTGTAATATAAAAGATAAAAGCAACATAAATCACACTGAACAACTGGCCTACTGTGAGTTGAACAATTCTGAGCCAGTCTAACGAACTACAACGGATGCCACAATTATAATAAGTCACAGGTCACAATTCATATGTCCAAGCGGGACTCATTTCTTATGCTCGGCATTGAATCTCCTCCACACACCCCTTTACCCGAGCCAGATTCCTATCGGCTCAATCTGAATTAACTGTTTTGGGCCGTAGGGATGGATTGAATCCCATCTCGAGGCTGGAGGCAAAGCCTAAGGTGGAGTGATTTGAGAAAGAAGGGAAAATCAATTGCGGCGAGTTGCCAGAGATATAGGCTGTTTATTCTTGGAGAAGGGAAATAAAATAAGTCTGAGGAGATACAAAACACTCTTATCCCTCTGAGGTAATCAGATTTTACCCACCTTTCCCTATTCAGGGCCCCTTGAAGTGGCCAACTTGCAAGGTTGTGACCCTGAATATTTTTCAGGATTTTACCTTCTCTCAAACATTGTACGCAAGAAGGATTAACATTTCTGAAATAGCTCTATTAGGTTCATTTCCATTTTTTTCCTTCTGATCTCTCTATTACAGTTGAATAATTTAGAATTTATTTATCCAAATCGAATAAATCGGTGTTTTAAATATGTTCTAGTTGATGAATAAATAATTAATCACGATTAAATTAATGAAAGAAACAGTGTCAATATCGGTATCAACAAACAAGCTCATAATCATCTATAATACACTAGTAACTACATAAGGTCCGGATCTCTGTATTAATAACTTACATTTATATTTTTTAATAATAACAATATATTTTGTGAATAATAAAGAAAGTCTATTATGGTTCAACATCTAAATATTGACCCAGCATTTATCAAAGCTCAGAACATTTATATTCTTGATCTGACTGAGTTTTAATCGCACCTGCCCCTTTGCGAATGGGTTGAATCATGAATAGTGGTCTGTTCGTTATGTTCACCTGCGTCCTCTGGATTTATAGAACATTAACCACTCTCTCAAATGGCTAACTCCACCCTCTAGTTTGAAACTCAGTAGTGAGTGTTACAACCAAGGACAGCCCTCGGTGGACCGATTCTGTGAGCTTGTGTGGCCTACCATTTCACGGCTGAGACGTTGTTGCTCCTAGACATTTCCACTTCACAATAACACCGCTTACAGTTGACCAGGGAAGCTCTAGCAGGGCATACATTTGTCATTGAGTTCTTCAGCACGGTCCATTCTATTTCCAATGTTTGTCTATGGAGATTGCATGGCTGTGTGCTCGATTTTGGGGCGGCAGGGTAGCCTAGTGGTTAGAGCGTTGGACTAGTAACTGGAAGGTTGCAAGTTCAAATCCCCGAGCTGACAAGGTACAAATCTGTCGTTCTGCCCCTGAACAGGCAGTTAACCCACTGTTCCTAGGCCGTCAATGAAAATAAGAATTTGTTCTTAACTGACTTGCCTAGTTAAATAAAGGTTAACATTTTTTTTTTTAAATACACCTATCAGCAACGGGTGTGGCTGAAATCGGCAAATCCACTAATATGAAGGGGTGTACACAAATCCTGTTAAACACTACTATTGCACACAGTGAGTCCATGCAACTTATTATGTGACTTGTTAAGCACATTTTACTTCTGAACTTATTTAGGCTTGCCATTTCAAAGGGATTGAATACTTAATGGAATTTCAGCTTTTTATATTTAATTAATTAATAAAAAATGTGTGTAGGTGTCACATTCGTTATAAGGATCGGACCAAGGTGCAGCGTGGTATGCGGGCATTCTTATTTATTTAAAGAATGAACACTGAACAAACTAACAAAATAACAAAACGAAATGTAAAGCTATACAAACCAGTGCTGACAGGCAACTACACATTGACAAGATCCCACAAACACCAAAGGGAAATGGCTACCTAAATTTGGTCCCCAATCAGAGACAATGATAAACAGCTGCCTCTGAATGGGAACCATATCAGGCCACCATAGACATACATATCACCTAGACCTATAAAAACCCTAGACATACAAAAAACCCTAGACAATACAAAAACTAGCGTACCCACCCTAGTCACGCCCTGACCTAGTCACGCCCTGACTGCTGATCATGGCCGGAGGCCCCGGACTGGGGACAGTCGCTGGAGATCCTGGACTGGGGACCGTCGCCGGAGACCCCGGACTGGGGACCTTCGCTGGAGGTTCCGGACTGTGGACGGTCGTTGGAAGTTCCGGACTGTGGACCATCGTTGAAGGTTCCGGACTGTGGGCTGGACTGGGAACTGTTTCCGGAAGCTCTGGACAGGGAACTATCGCCGGAAGCTCTGGACAGGGAACTGTCGCCGGAAGCTTTGGACTGGGAATTGTCGCCGGAAGCTCTGGACTGTGGAGGCGCACTGGAGACCTGATGCGTGGTGCCGGAACTGGTGGTACCGGGCTGAAGACACACATCTCAGGGCGAGTGCAGGGAGCACAGGACGTACTGGACTGTGGAGGCCTGGTGCGTGGGACCGGTACAGGTGGCCCCGCGCTGAAGATATGCATCTCAGGGCAAATGACAGAAAATCTCAATTTAATAAATTTTAAAGTCAGGCAGTAACACATTTTTGGGGGAAAAAGTCAAGGGGTGTGAATACATTCTGAAGGCACTGTTCTTGACAAATGCTTTTATATTAAAAGAAAATTGTACCTACACATTGAAGAAGGCTGTGACACCAAAACGTCTGATTACGCTATCCCTAATGCAGTGAAAATAATTTTTAAAAAGTAATAATAATTAAAGAAGCTTTATGCAAGCTTTATCTTTTTGAGTGCGAAACCATTCCACCTTTTTGTTTTATAGGTTTTTCAGCCCCAAGTAGGGCGGCAGGTAGACGGTTAGTGCGTTGGGCCAGTAACCGAAAGGTTGCTGGTTTGAATACCCGAGCCGACAAGGTGAAAAATCTGTGGATGTGCCCTTAAAGAAGGCACTTAGCTACTATAACTGACCCTCTAAAACAACTCATTTCAGTATGAGAACAATATATGTGGGTTCATTTGCATAGCTATGAGAAGTCTGCTGAGAATTCCCTCTCCCATAATAATTTCAGACCAAGCACATGTTCCCTGTAGTTGCGGTAGCAAATTCTGCCTCTCCTACTAAATGTTAATTAGGAACAAGTCTATCTCAGATGCTCCTCATGACTGGAGGCTGGACTGACCCGCCTCTGTCATCTCCCAACAAATGCAGTTAGTGCAGTTAGTGCCGGGAAGATAGAAATACATTTTGTGTCAAAACACCCCCACCCTCGATCAAGGGTTAGAAGACCTGCTAGACTGTTAACACACTCATGATTTAAAGGACACTTCGTTTCCCTGTCATCGTATATGTGCAGGATTTACATTGAAAACGGTTTACGTTCTGTTGGAAAGTAAGAGGTTGAATAGATTAAATGCAAATTGATATCATGAAACCAATATGTTTTTCTCCTGGTTGTGGTTTTCAATAGGCAATAGGGATTCCCCTTTGTTATGTGGTTCCAAATTTCTTCTGTTTAGGAATGATGGAGGCCACTGTGTTCTTGGGGACCTTCAGTGCTGCATACATTTTTTGGTACACTTCCCCAGAACTGTGCCTCGGCACAATCCTGTCTCGGAACTCTACGGACAGTTCCTTTGACTTCATGGCTTGGTTTTTGCTCTGACATGCACTGTCAACTGTGGGACCTTATATAGACAGGTGTGTGTCTTTCAAAATGAATCCAATCAATAGAGTTTACCACAGCTCAAGGATGATCAATTGAAACTCAATTTCGAGTCTCATAGCAAAGGTTCTGAATACTTATGTAAAGAAGGTATTTCTGTTTTTAAATTTTTAATACATTTGCAAAACAAAATGTTTTTACTTTGGCATTATGGTGTATTGTGTGTAGATTGGGACAATTTTTGACTTAATCCATTTTAGAATAAGGCTGTAACGTAACAAAAGGTGGAAAAAGGGAATACTTTCCGAATGCACTGTACAGGTCCGCCTACCTACAAGTTGGATTGTTGCTGGGAAGTACTGAATAATTAACCTCAACAAACTGAAATGCAAGTCAAGGATACCACACAGACTTATTTTATTCAAACACTGCACTGTGTGGTATACAGTAACCACATGTCTGCAAGTATTCACTAAACTGTTTATTATTCTATATGATTTATTGTTTGACATGTTCCCCGAGCCTTGGATGACTCCCGTCTGATACAAAAAGGTTAAGTATCACACAGTCATCAATTATGTTAATCTTTAGATGGGGATATGAGTCATTGCTTATGTGCAACACAACTCGGTACTGTCTTATGTTGGGATGCTAGAAGCAGGCAAGCTGTTAGGTCTGTTACAATGTTTCAGCTGGCATTTGATGTCCAATTAATACTAAGTACATACATAAAGCTAAGATAGAAATGGGATAGTATAAAAAAAGAAAGTTGTGTTCTAAAATGATGATGATTATTTTTTTTTTATGGTTTTAATGGATCTTTTTCACTCCATATACAAACTTATACAGTACATACAAACAACAACTTACAGACGCACACAAACAACGACTACATCTCATCTGCCCAGATCCGCATGCTCACACCACGTCCCTAGTGTCTGCATTATTGTTTGCCAAATTGTATACATTTGTTTTTCGCAGTCGCCAATGCTACTGTAAATAATAAATAATTCAATTTTTCCATTTTGTTAATGATGGCGAATTGATTGTTTTCCAAGTCTTTAGTACATGTTTTCTCAAGATGAGTGATGAGAAGATAATTATCCAGCTTATTGGGTATCTCACTACACCCCCATAAACTTTGTCTTTAAACATGCAGTGTCTTGACACCTGTGAGAGATCCAAAGATCAGGTTGCAATGGATCAGCATCTACAGAGCCCTTTCACCCGCAGAACGGAGGAGGGTTTGGTGTGGGGTTTTTATGACACCTCACGTCAATCGTAAATTGTTGGCAGCAGACAACTTCATTTGGTCTCTAGTATTTGTGAATGGAATCTCTTTGTCACAGAAGGTTTTGCTGCCCCTAACCCTAACACCCAACAGTGAACACTGGGACAATATATTTCAACATCCAAATGTGCGGAATGATGAGAGATGGAATATGGGAAATTAATGTCTATTTTGTGATTACATTTTTTATAAAAGTGATATAACGAAGATATTGTAACTTGAAGGGCTTTCACACTGTGTATATCAGGTTTACATCCTTTACGCTGTGTCGGAAATATCAAGGTTGAAGATAATATTTTTGTTAAGATAGGAATGTGATTTTAGTTTTCTAATGAGATCATAGTTTTTGATGATGCAGTGCCCCTAAGTAGCCACGCCTGAGGGAGTTCAGAGAGCTTGTCAGCATGACGAAAACCCCCATTTTTACCCAAGTATATAAAAGACTGAGTTAAGAATGAACATATCAGACTAGAAGGACCACAAGCTGCAGCTAGGTCTACATTGGTCAGGACCTTGAAAATCAACATGAGTTGAAGACGACGAAGTAGCCTCTTACAGTACTTAGAACAGCTACTCAACTGTATCTAAGAAATTGAATTTAAGTAGGACCATCCGGTTATTCTCTTCAAATCATCATTGACCATGCTCATCCCTAAAGCCAACACCTCATTCGGCCGCCTTTCGTTCCAGTACTCTGCTGCCTGTGACTGGAACGAATTGCAAAAATCGCTGAAGTTGGAGACTTTTATCTCCCTCACCAACTTCAAACATCAGCTATCTGAGCAGCTAACCGATCGCTGCAGCTGTACATAATCTATTGGTAAATAGCCCACCCATTTTCACCTACCTCATCCCCACAGTTTTTATTTATTTACTTTTCTGCTCTTTTGCACACCAATATCTCTACCTGTACATGATCATCTGATCATTTATCACTCCAGTGTTAATCTGCAATATTGTAATTATTCGCCTACCTCCTCATGCCTTTTGCACACATTGTATATAGACTCCCCTTTTTTCTCTACTGTGTTATTGACTTGTTAATTGTTTACTCCATGTGTAACTCTGTGTTGTCTGTTCACACTGCTATGCTTTATCTTGGCCAGGTCGCAGTTGCAAATGAGAACCTGTTCTCAACTAGCCTACCTGGTTAAATAAAGGTGAAATAAAAAAATAAAAAATAAATAAAAATGCTGCTCTTATCACAACAAAGTTTTTAAAAAGTGCAATCAAAACATGTACTTATTTTGTATAAACCATTCAAGATACAGGACAAACTTGCAGGTCACTTTTGACCTATCCAACAGGATCAATTCTGTTCCTGTCTAACTTATACTTTGCTCTCCATTGAAAGAAAAGACAGCATAGAAGCACTTCCAGTAATAAAAAGCTTGAACTTGATACCCTTTGACCACAGCTTTGAAAGACCGACTTCAGGTTAGAGGAGCTAAATACATGTCTACAGGTGTGTGTTCGCACCTACGTGTGTGGGTGGCAATTCCACGTTAATGGAATTGCGCTTAGACTGCGATTTTTCACTTAAAATGTATGCCGAACAAAACCATCTATGCACAAGGACTACTTTTAACAATTTACACAGAATATTTGACAAAAACACATTTACTGGAAGAGCTGTGCAGATGGAAAGTTTGTTAACAGAATTTCTGTAAAACTCCCTCAGTTTTTTATGTGTTCACGTTTTCCCATATCTGCTCCGAATTAATAATCATTGATATCTGCAGAAAAAAATGGGTTGTTAGCCATGACATGACACATTGACTTTGAAAAAAAATCTATTTTGGTTATTGAAATACAGTAACGGAATTGTGGTAACGGAATTTCATCACAGGCCCCTGATCTCTACTACACATAAATTTAGAGTTTTATTCACTTAATATTTAATAAACAAAATCAATATCAGTAAAAACACCATAACTAATTGGTAGGTCTGCCTTTACTTGTTACTTCTGTGAACTTTCATTATTCTACCTCCTCATGAGAGACAAATGAGAAAATATCTTAAAAATATGTGAATTTTTGGTAATGGAATTTCAAGGCACATGGCAATGTTTCTTAAAACCTCTTAGATGTAGAGTCCCCTGTTTAGGGGGACCTGCGTGGTTCTGGTATCGGTTCCGACTGACATTTCTTCTTATAAATGGATCTGTGGACAGCGTAGATCAAAATGGCTTGCATTAAGCGGTCACTCTGGCTCTCATGGACTCATGAGTGTATCTCTTCCACCTGTGTGACGTAGGATGTGAAATCTGACACCACTTAAAGATGGGATGTCCCTCCTACCATTTAATATACTCTTCATACTGTCCATCAACTCATGGCTGAACCCTACATCACAGCCACTGACAGGAGGGAGTTGTTTTTGTCGCTCTAGCACATTCAGAGGTCGATTTATAACAAATGTATTCAAGTAATCTAAAATAATTAATAGATTTTAAAGCAAAACCACGTTCTATTTGTCATAGACGGACAATATTAATATGAGATTAAATGCGAGTTCCGAACCAGTTCAGGAAGCCACTAAACATACAAATATGTATTTTATAAGTAACGTGAAATCTTATAGTTACTCTAATTATAATTTTATTATACTATATTTAGAGAGCATATCATTAATTTCAAGCCTTGATCATACAGTTTTGTTGAACAGGAAATACTTATCACATTTGCACTGTGTACTTGACTACACCTCAGCAATTTATTTAAAATAATGACGGAAATGGATTTGAACACTTCTTGGAGTATGCAGCATTACTTGTTATTGTTTATGGCCCTCTCGTGATACATCATCACTTTTGGGGATTACATGTTAGATTAATTTAGTTACATTTAAGAGGTTTCTTAAACTTGTAGAAGGCATAATTTTCTTCTCCAACTCAATAAACAGTAATTGTTAATATTAGTTGGCAGAGGACTTTACTTCAACATATTATGTTTTAATATATTTCTAATACCCTTTTTTATCTGTTTGACCAGAAATCAAAGCCTTCACTTATTCCTCATTTTTAGGATGGAAAATTGTTGAAAAATGTATATGCGCCTTAAAACTTCTTAAGGCTGGGGATTGACGGGATTGATATGACAACAGCCAGTGAAAGTGCAGAGCGCCAAATTCAGAAAAACAGAAATCTCATAAGTAAAATTCCTCAAACATACATGTATTTTATACCATTTTAAAGGTAATCTTGTTGTTAATCCCACCAAAGTGTCCGATTTCAAATAGGCTTTACAGCGAAAGCACCACAAACGATTATGTTAGGTCATCGCCAAGTCTCAGAAAAATTCTGCCATTTTTCCAGTCAGAGGAGTCAAAAAAAAGCACAAATAGAGATAAAATGAATCACTAACCTTTGATCTTCATCAGATGACACTCATAGGACTTCATGTTACACAATACATATATGTTTTGTTCGATAAAGTGTATATTTATATAAACAAATCTCAGTATACATTGGCGCATTAGTACGTACTAATACGTTCACTAGTTCCAAAAACATCCGGCGATATTGCAGAGAGCCACATCATTTTACAGAAATACTCATTATAAATGTCGATGAAAATTCAATTGTTAGACATGGAAATATAGATACACTTCTCCTTAATGCAACCGCTGTGTCAGATTTCAAAAAATCTTTACAGAAAAAGCAAACTGTGCAATAATCTGAGTACAGCTTTCAGAGAACAAAGCAGCCAAAAAGATATCCGCCATATTGGGTAGTCAACAGAAGTCAGAAATAGCATTATAAATGCAAGACCATGGTGCTTGCCTACGGAGCTGTGAGGGGAACGGCACCTCAGTACCTCCAGGCTCTGATCAGGCCCTACACCCAAACAAGGGCACTGCGTTCATCCACCTCTGGCCTGCTCGCCTCCCTACCACTGAGGAAGTACAGTTCCCGCTCAGCCCAGTCAAAACTGTTCGCTGCTCTGGCCCCCCAATGGTGGAACAAACTCCCTCACGACGCCAGGACAGCGGAGTCAATCACCACCTTCCGGAGACACCTGAAACCCCACCTCTTTAAGGAATACCTAGGATAGGATAAAGTAATCCTTCTCACCCCCCTTAAAAGACTTAGATGCACTATTGTAAAGTGGCTGTTCCACTGGATGTCATAAGGTGAAAGCACCAATTTGTAAGTCGCTCTGGATAAGAGCGTCTGCTAAATGACTTAAATGTAAATGTAAAATAAATATTCCCTTACCTTTGATGATCTTCATCAGCATGCACTCCCAGGAATCCCAGTTCCACATTAAATGTTTGATTTATTTCGATAATGTCCATCATTTATGTCCAAAGAGCTACTTTTTTAGCACGTTTGGTAAACAAATCCAAAGTCATAAAGCGCGTTCCATAGTTGCAGACGAAATGTCAAAAAGTTCCGTTACTGTCCGTAGAAACTTGTCAAACTAAGTATAGAATCAATCTTTAGGATGTTTAACATAAAACGTTAATAACATTCCAACCGGAGAATTCCTATGTCTGTAGAAAAGCAATGGATAGAGAGCTAACTCTCTCGTGACCGCGCCTCAGAGCTTGTGGCACTCTACCAGACACCTGGCTCAAACAGCCCTTATGAGCCCCCACTTCACAGCAGAATCCTCAAACAAGTTTCTAAAGATGGTTGACATCTAGTGGAAGTCTTAGGAAGTGCAACATAACCAATATCCCACTGTGTATTCAATAGGGGCTGGGTTGAAAATCGTCCAACCTCAGATTTCTCACTTCCTGTTTGGACTTCTTCTCAGGTTTTTGCCTGCCGTATGAGTTCTGTTATACTCACAGACATCATTCAAACAGTTTTAGAACTACAGAGTGTTTTCTATCCAATACTAATTATAATATGCATATATTAGCAACTGGGACTGAGGAGCAGGTCATTTACTTTGGGCACCTCTGGGCACCTTTCATCCAATCTACTCAATACTGCCCCTGCAGCCATAAGAAGTTAATACAAAAATGGACTCTTAGTTTTCATTTGACACCCAATTTGACATGCTCCTATGAACTTCACAAGTTGGCGCTCATGGGTCCTTTTACATGGAAATGACCTGTGCCTTTAATCTGTACTGTTTTGAGCGTGGCAGATGAGGATGTAACAGTTTAGAAGTAGACAGAATCTGGGCACAAACTCACATTTTCACCTGTAAAGCATTTTTGTCTGAATGGGGTTCAGTGGACTCTCAGTTTCTTAATTATTGTTTGACTAATGTCTGGTAAACTAACATAAATCTCACAAAATGTCACATACTATTTTTATGTACTTATTGTGACAACAATACTCTGGCCTGTAATATAACTGATGTAACGAAGGCGAGAATTATTAAAGATGCTCCAAAGCAGGAGAAAGCATCCAACCTCATTTGAATTAATACTGGGTGAGAACCACTAAAAATGATAATCAGCTTCATCTATTTGTTAGTTCACTGGATGATTCCCTTATGCTTCAATCGCTATCCAAGTACACAGGGGGTTAATGATGTTGCTGAATTGTAATTACGGAAATGTGCTTTTGAGAGATTCACCTGTTCTCACATTTGATTAAATCTACTGTAGTCATTATGACGGATTCATTATAATGTGTGGACTACAGTTACAATGGTGCTCCTTATCATAATGCAGAGATCATCAGCAATGGACTCTTTTCATGACACCTACATTGTACCTCTTCCCCTCTCTAAGTGACACTAATGTCCTTGGACCACCCCACCATTACTCTTTTTTCCCCTCTCTCCCTCTCCCTATCTCTCCTTCAGGTGTTTTCTATCCCTCCTGCCTAATGATACATGCTAATTGTTTTTAAATGGCTTTTCGGTGTCTGTGCGTTCTGCCCCCTTCAATTCTATTATGTGCGGTGGAGCGAGGCAAAGTGAAAATTCATGGAGATTGGTCAGAGGTACAAATCAATAAGGACAAATACAATCGCTGTGTCAGCTGACCTGAGTCACCTGGCTGATATGGGGGGAATAGTTGGCGCACGACACCTACCTGTAAGCCTATGTGTTTGTCCAAATGGGAAAAAACGAACCCGCTTAATTTCTTTTATATTATCTGTGGCACATGGAGAGATGCAGAACCAAGAAACTGTGCCTTATACAATATCTTACACAATATCTGAAAGAGGAGACCTTCAAGTAAGGAGATGTGGTGGTGGTGGTGGTGGTGGGTAGGCTGACAGGGAGTAGTGATTGTAAGAAAATGCTGCAGCTGCTGTCCAGGCCATTTTAATTTCATCAGAGATTACAAAGTGTGATGAGCTCTGTTGTCGTAATACAAACCCCTCGACACCACGGCGGGTATCGCCGGCGCTGCTGCTGGCGGAGTGCGCTGCTGGAGCCCATGAATTCCCTGTATTATTATTTAATGGAGATGGGAATTCAAACAAATAAGCAGCCTTTGCTTGGCTCAGCACCACAGGCCCTCATTAATCCAGCTGCGGAGACACTGGTGGCACTAATTTCTCAGCCGCCGAGGTGTCTGTATCTCTCCACCCGTCATGGCCTAGCACATCAAAGCAGCCTCAATCAGACACAGCCTCAAAGGCATGAGACCTTGTGTTCATATCTCACCTGGTCATCCCAGTGTGCTCCCTCACTGTCCACCCGTCTCTGTAGTGAAACAGAGAGGCAGAAAGCTCTGCAGGGTTATGTCACGGTGTATGAGTGAGTATCAGTGTTCAGTAACACTGCTGGTGGCTGTGGAGGGTACGGTGATGATGGAAAGATATAAAGGTACAAATTACATTCTGATGATTAGGTACAGTAGGTAAAGATAAATATCATCTGTGGTGATGGGAAAAGCCAATGCACATAAAGATGTAGCAAATGCAGTAGGTTCCGGTGCCTTCCTCCAAAGGTTTCGCGACTTCATCCCTGGGGGATCGGATCCGGATGCACCTGTGCCTTTGTCCTCTGTTTTGTCTCCCTCTTCTGTTGTTTCTAACTCCCCCCCCCCCCCCCCCCCCTCATCGGACCGTGAGGGTGTCTGAGACTCCTGGCCCCCTCCATCAGCCACGATGGATTCAACAGCTGGCTCGGGTCATTCAGGCCTCACAGCCCATCAATCCTCGGGGGGTTCTACGAGGCCACTCGAAGTGAAAGGGCGGCCGCACCGCTTCAGCCTTTTCCACCAGCTGTCGTCATGGGCAGCTCTATGGTGAGAAACGTCTCGGTTCTTGGGCAAAAACCATGTTCTACCCTGGACACGAGTACAGGACATTACAAGGCTGCTTCCTACCATTCTACGACAGATGCCGGGGGCTGATGCTGTCATACTCCATGTGGGGGTCAAACGACATCAGGAAGGCTTGTTCAGAACTGCAGAAAATAGATTTTAAAAGAACTGATTATAGCTCTAAAATTTTCAAAAAGGCAGCCAATTATTTCAGGCGAAGTACCATCATTGGGCAGCAGCTGTGAAAGATTCAGCAGGCTACTGGCATTAAACACCTGGCTAAAAGACTACTGTAGCTCTGTTGGCATAACTTTTAGAGATAACTTTGATACCTTCTGGAAGCAGAAGATGCTCCACAGGAATGACAGAGTCCATCCAAATCATCTTGGCTCCTGATCTCTGTCCACACATTTCAAGGCTGCATTGAGACAATGACTTATCAATGACCCAAGCCCTGCTCAGATAATCCTTATCATTGTGTCACTGAGTTGCAGTAGTGCTGCAGAAAATGTAAAAAGATTACAGCAAAAGTCAGAAGATTACATACACCTTAGCAAAATACATTTCAACTCAGTTTTTCACAATTCCTGACATTTAATCCCAGCAAAAATTCTTAGGTCAGTTAGGATCACCACTTTATTTTAAGAATTTTTCATGTCATGGCTTTAGAAGCTTCAGATAGGCTAATTGACATCATTTGAGTCAATTGGAGGTGTACCTGTGGATGCAATTTTAAAACGCCTGAAGTTACCACGTTCCTCTGTACAAACAATAGTACGCAAGTATAAACACCATGGGACCACGCAGCCGTCATACCGCTCAGGAAGGAGATGCATTCTATCTCCTAAAAATGAACATACTTTGGTGCAAAAAGTGCAAATCAATCCCAGAACAACAGCATAGGACCTTGTGAAGATACTGGAGGAAACAGGTACAAAAGTATCTATATCCATAGTAAAACGAGTCATATATCGACATAACCTGAAAGGTTACTCAGCAAGGAAGAAGCCACTGCTCCAAAACCACCATAAAAAGCCAGACTATGGTTTGCAACTGCACATGGGGACAAAGATAGCACTTTTTGGAGAAATGTCCTCTGGTCTGATGAAACAAAAGTAGAACTATTTGGCCATAATGACCATGTTTGGAGGAAAAAGGGGGAGGGTTGCAAGCCGAAGAATACCATCCCAACCGTGAAGCATGAGGGTGGCAGCATCATGTTGTGGGGGTGCTTTGCTGGGTCTTCCAAATGGACAATGACCCCAAGCATACTTCCAAAGTTGTGGCAAAATGTATTAAGGACAACAAAGTCAAGGTATTGGAGTGGCCATCACAAAGCCCTGACCTCAATCCCATAGAAAATGTGTAGGCAGAACTGAAAAAGTGTGTGCGAGGAAGGAGGCCTACAAACCTGACTCAGTTACACCAGCTCTGTCAGGAGGAATGGGCCAAAATTCACCCAACTTATTGTGGGAAGCTTGTGGAAGGCTACCCGAAACGTTTGTCCCAAGTTAAACAATTTGAAGGCAATGCTACAAAATTCTAATTGAGTGTATGTAAACTTCTGACCCACTTTTAATGTGATGCAAGAGATAAAAGCTGAAATAAATAATTATCTTTACTATTATTCTTACATTTCACATTCTTAAAATAAAGTGGTGATCCTAACTGACCTAAGACAGGGAATTTTTTACTAGGATTAAATGTCAGGAATTGTGAAAAACGGAGTTTAAATGTATTTGGCTAAGGTGTATGTAAATTTCCGACTTCAACTGTATGTATATTCTTTACTGCTCTATGAATATAATTATTGTTTGCATAACCTTATTTACTATTATATACAGATTTGTATCTTACATTTCTTTCTGTCTTTATGTGATGCACACTGCAGAAAACACCGGAATAATAATTATCACTGAATTATCACAGTGAGTTATTGTCATTTGAAGTTTATTTATTTATTTATTTATTGTTTGTGTGTCAATTATTCCCATAAGGGATGGGTTGCCATCTGGGGATTTGACACAAAAATAATGTCATATATTCATTCATTTGTAGAGACAACGTTCATGAAATCGATAACTTCCTAGTAACAGATGACATTCATATTCTGATTATCTCTGAAACTAACTTAGACAATACCTTTGATCATATAGTGGAAGCAATACATATAACATCTACAGAAGAGACAGAAATGCCAATGGGGAGGTGTAGATGTTTATGTTCAGAGCCACATTCCAGTAAAGCTTAGAAGGGATCTCATGTGCCAAGCTAGACGTTCAACTGCCTCACCTAAAGCCCATTCTGTGAGAAGTTTCTATAGACCACCAACTGCAGTCAGTATCTGGATAATACATTGCATTCGGAAAGTATTCAGACCCCTTCACTTTTTTCCACAATGTTACATGACTGCTTTATTCGAAAATTGATTAAATAAATGTTTTCCCCATCAATCTTCACACAATACCCCATAATGACAAAGCGAGAACGGGTTTTAGTATATTTTTTAAGCATGAATAAAAAGATATATATAAAAAATACCTTATTTACATAAGTATTCAGATGCTTTGCTGTGACACTCGACAATTGAGCTCAGGTGCATCTTGTTTCCATTGATCAAATTTGAGTTGTTTCTACAACTTGATTGGAGTTCACCTGTTGTAAATTCCATTGATTTGATATGATTTGGAAAGGCATACAGCTGTCTTTATAAGGTCCCACAGTTGACAGTGCATGTCAGAGCAAAAACCATGCAATGAGGTCAAAGGATTTGTCCATAGAGCTCAGAGACATGATTGTGTCGAGGCAGAGACATTTCTGCAGCATTGAAGGTCCCCAAGAACACAGTGGCCTCCATCATTCCTAAATGGAAGAAGTTTAGAACCACCAAGACTCTTCCTATAGCTGGCCAACCGGCCAAATTGAGCAATCGGGGGAGAAGAGCCTTTGTCAGGGAGATGATCAAGAACCCAATGGTCACTCTGACAGAGCTCCAGAGTTCCTCTGTGGAGATGGGAGAACCATCTCTGCAGTCGTGTGGTCAGGTGCCACAAAGAGGGACTTGGCACTTAAGTATACACATAGAGATAAAATTAATAATCTGCATATCAATCTCTCATGGATCAAAGTAAATGAAAGACTGACTTCATCACTACTTGTTTTTGTAAGAATTATGGATATGTTAAGTGCAACGAGCGCGGAAACCCATGCCTACTCCACAAGACATGCCACCAGTGGTCTCTTCACAGTCCCCAAGTCCAGAACAGACTAGACTATACAAATGCACTGTTGCCGCGAATGACTCTGAATTTACAATGGCTAGCCCCTAGTTGTTATTTACATTTACATTTAAGTCATTTAGCAGACGCTCTTATCCAGAGCGACTTACAAATTGGTGCGTTCACCTTAAGACATCCAGTGGAACAGCCACTTTACAATAGTGCATCTAAATCTTTTAAGGGGGGTGAGAAGGATTACTTTATCCTATCCTAGGTATTCCTGAAAGAGGTGGGGTTTCAGGTGTCTCCGGAAGGTGGTGATTGACTCCGCTGTCCTGGCGTCGTGAGGGAGTTTGTTCCACCATTGGGGGGCCAGAGCAGCGAACAGTTTTGACTGGGCTGCGCGGGAACTGTACTTCCTCAGTGGTAGGGAGGCGAGCAGGCCAGAGGTGGATGAACGCAGTGCCCTTGTTTGGGTGTAGGGCCTGATCAGAGCCTGGAGGTACTGAGGTGCCGTTCCCCTCACAGCTCCGTAGGCAAGCACCATGGTCTTGTAGCGGATGCGAGCTTCAACTGGAAGCCAGTGGAGAGAGCGGAGGAGCGGGGTGACGTGAGAGAACTTATGTTCTTAATTATAACTTATGTTATATATTAGATTTTCTTCTTGGGCATTTTGCCATTTTGCCATTTGCCTCATGACCCCTGAATACTTTGTTGACTACAAACTGTCTTTACCCAACCGTTGGACAGACTATATTTGTTCACACTCAGGACTCTCTATTGGTTACATGGACCTTTGGCCTCCCTTCCTATTCTAACAACCTCTCGCCGGCTTTGTATTCATCTTATCTGAAATTCCTGTACAATATGATCTTGTTGACATCTGATGCACATTCAGATGTCATAAATCAGCACTGCAGAGCCCTCCCTGTCCTATGCTGTGCCATGATTGTATTACCGTTGATGATATCTGGAAATGTACATGTACACCCTGGCCCATCTACTGTTGCTAGCCCCAATTCTGACTTCTGCTCTGATATCTGCTTCACTGATCTCTGCTCTCGTAAAAGCCTGGGTTTTCTGCATGTTGACACTCGAAGCTTATTACCTAAAATGGATCCATTTAAAATGTGAGTACACAGCTCCAATCCAGATGTGTTGGTCATTACTGAGACGTGGTAAAGGATGAGTATTTTGAATGCTGATGTTAATCTTTCTGGTTATAACCTTTTTTGGCATGACAGATCTTCCAGTGGGGGAGGTGGGGGAGTGGCAATCTTTACCTAGGATCACCTTCAGTGCTCGGTTGTCTCCACCAAATCTGTCCTCAAACAATTTGATATGCTGGTTTTAAGCCTTCAACTTTCAAATAGCTTTTGTTGACTGTTGCTGGGTGCTATCATCCTCCATCAGCACCGGCCTGTACCCTACCTGCCCTAAGCTTTCTCCTGGCCCCTTACACAAATTCTGAATTTGTCCTGCTAGGTGACCTAAATGGGGACACAAATCACCTGATCAAGTCCTAAAACAATGGGACTCCCTAAATCTTTCTCAGATTATTACCAATCCCACAACGTGTAACTCCAAACACGCAGAAAAGGCTACTCTCCTCTATGTTATCCTCACAAATAATCCTGATAAGTATCAGTCTGGCGTTTCTGTAATGACATTAGTGATCACTGTTTTACAGCCTGTGTTCGTAATGGCTGCTCAGTGAAACGACCTGACCTGATTTGTCGTAAACGCTTGCTAAGAACCTTTAATGAGCAAGCCTTCCTTCATGAACTGGCCTCTGTAAAATGGTATAGAATCAGCTAGAATCAGCTCCCTTCTGTCGAAGATGCTTGGACCGTATTTTTTTATATTTACAGTGGTATTGTTAACAAACATGCCCCCATAAGGAAAATGAGAATGAAAAACAGGTTCAGCCCTGGTTCGACTGTAATTTTGCAGAGTTACTCCACCTCAAGAATTGCATTTGGCCGAAGGCTCGGCACACGCATACTCAGGCTGACTGGCTATCACTCAGGCAAATGAGAAATAAGAGCACTCAGGCTATCCGGAAAGCCAAAGTTAGTTACTTTAAGGAGTAGTTCTATCTCTCTGTGAGTCTAACCCTAAGAAGTTCTGGGAAACGGTTAAAGACCTGGAGAATAAACCCTCCTCCTCACAGCTTCCCGTGTCCCTTATGGTTGATGATGTGGTTGTTCCTGACAAGAAGCACATGGCTGAGCTCTTTAATCACCACTTCATTAAGTCAGGATTCCTATTTGACTCAGCCATGCCTCCTTGCCCGTCCAACATTTCCTCATCTCCTACCCTTTCTAATGGGACTATCCCAGATACTTCTCCCTCTTTTTCCACTGCCCTGCTACAAAGTTTCTCCCAGCAGACATACACTGAGTACAAGGTGCTAAAGGAACTCCTTAACTTGACCCCCAAAAAACATGTGGGTCAGATGGTTTAGACCCTTTCTTTTTAAGGTTGCTGCCCCTATCATCGCCTAGCCTATCTCCAACCTTTTTAACCTGTCTCTCCTTTTTGGGGAAGTTCCCATTGCTTGGAAGGCAGGCACAGTTTTTCCTTTATTTAACGGGGGAGATCAAGCTGATCCTAAATGTTATAGGCCTATTTATATTTTGCCCTGTTTATCAAAAGTGTTGGAAAAACTTGTCAATATCAACTGACTGGCTTTCTTGATGTCTATAGTATTTTCTCGGGTATGCAATCTGGTTTCCCCTCAGGTTATGGATATGTCACTGCATCTGTAAAGGTTCTCAATGATGTCAACAAGCAATATTGTGCAGCTATTTTCATTGACTTGGCCAAAGCTTTTGATACGGTAGACCATTCCATTCTGGTGGGCCGGCTAAGGAGTATGGGTGTCTCTGAAGGGTATTTGGCCTGATTTGCTAACTACCTCTCTCAAAGAATGCAGTGTATAAAGTCAGAAAATCTGCTGTCTCAGCCACTGCCTGTCACCAAGGGAGTACCCCAAGGCTTGATCCTAGGCCCCACGCTCTTCTCAATTTAAATCAACAACAGTTCAGGCAGTAGGAAGCTTTCTCATTCATTTATATGCAGATGATACAGTTTAATACTCAGCTGGCCCCTCCCTGGATGTTGTGTTAACCTCTTGCTTCTACTTGGGACGCTTGCGTCCCAACTAGAGCTCTGGAAATGCAAATGCGCTACGCTAAATGCTAATAGTATTAGTTAAAACTCAAAAGTTCATTAAAATACACATGCAGGGTATCAAATTAAAGCTACACTCGTTGTGAATCCAGGCAACAAGTCAGATTTTTAAAATGCTTTTCGGCGACAGCATGAGAAGCTATTATCTGATAGCATGCACCAATACACTACAACACAAAAGCACAGCAGGGGACGTAAACAAAATAATTAGCATTTCGGCGTTACACAAACCGCACAATAAAATAGAAAACAGTCATTACCTTTCACCATCTTCTTTGTTGGCACTCCTAGATGTCCCATAAACACTATTGGGTCTTTATTTCGATTAAATCGGGCCATATAAAGCCAAGATATCGTTATATGTAGACTGTGTGATAAACGAAAAAAACAGCGATTTCACAACGTAACGTCATTTTTTAAAATTCAAAAAGTAGACGATAAACTTTCACAAAACACTTCGAAATACGTTTGTAATGCTACTTTAGGTATTAGTAAACGTTAATAAGCGATAAAAATCATCCGTAGGCGATGTAAAAATCATTAGCTGTCATCTTGGAAAAAATTTCACGAGAGAGCTCTTCCGGAATGATCTGGGCGGAGACCGGAGGTAAGTGGTGCCCCTGTTTCGGTTCAACCAAGAATCAAAGATGATTCAATTCACAAGACTCTAGACAACATGGGGATGCTGTGGGAGTTGAATGCTCGGTCTTATCTAATTCGGCTCACTGTTAACAATTGCTGGAAGTGGCGCAAGGATATTTATTTCCATTTTCTGTGATCAGGTTTTCCTGCGCTTTCCGATGTAACGCACGTTATGTTATAGCCACAGTCGTGATTTAACCAGTTTTAAAAACGTCCGAGGGTTTCCTATCCACACATTCTAACCATATGAACGTACTATATTCCTGGCATGAGTAGCAGGGCGCTGAAATGTTGCGCGATTTTTAACAGAATGTTCGAAAAAGTAGAGGGTCGACTTAAGAGGTTAACTAGTTGCTCCTACCCTCTACTTTTTTGAACATTTTGTTAAAAATCGCGCAACATTTCAGCGCCCTGCTACTCATGCCAGGAATATAGTATATGCATATGATTAGTATGTGTGGATAGAAAACACACGTTTATAAAACTGGTTAAATCACGGCTGTGACTATAACAGAACGTGCGTTTCATCGAAAAGTGCAGGAAAATCTGATCACTGAAAATGGAAATAAATATCCTTGCGCTACTTTCACGGAGAACTTTTCGCTAATTAGCTACTTTTCAACTAGATGCTACTTTAAAAAAAATCTACTTTGCAACTACTTAGCATGTTAGCTAACCCGTCCCATAACCTTAACGTTAACCCTTTTAGATAACTTCCCCTAACTCCAACCTTAACGCTTTAACCTAATTACTAAACTTAATCCTAATTCCTAACCCTAACCCCCAGCCTAGCTAACGCTAGCAAGCTAGCTAACATTAGTCATCCAGCTAGAACTCATTAGGTTCTAATGCCCATTTTGCAAATTCATATCATACAGTACATTTTGTGAATTTGTAACATATTGTACGTTTTAAAAATCTGTAACATGTCATATGAATTGTAATTCGTAACGTATTAGAGGAAATGGGTGATGGACATCCACAAATGAATACATACCAATGCATAATGTAATGTACTATACTAAATGAAGTTTATCGGATTTACGTACAGAATAATACGAAATGCTGTTAGACGAGCTTGAGTTACATAGGAGTAGTAGAAGTAGAAGTGTAGGCCTACATGTTTAAATGTGCTTCTACTTGATGTTCCTTATGGGCGTTTATGCATTTGCGTAATGTTATACTAGGGCACATGAACTTCTCAGCATTAAATAATATGCTGTGTTGCTTTGTTGACCACTTCATCTAATTTTAGATGTTTTGTCTTTTTCACCTGTCTCTTAGAATTGTAGGCTACTAAACAATGGTCTCACAAAACAGCTCCCCAACACACTCTTGCTAAAGACATTTACACGATAAGTAGACAGGAGAGGTGGAAAGTTTAGGGATGCATCTCAAACTTAGTTGTACTGTATATGGCTCATGAAATAATGAGCTCTGAATGTAAAATGTAGGACGTGACTGGGGAAAGGATAGGAAAACGGCAGAATATCTTGTGGCTGACATGGGTTTGCGTCCACGCAACCCCCTTGGGTTCCCCTCTCCTCATGACCAGTTTTGATATCAATGCATGTACTAGAATCAGGAGAAAGGAGGCCGAAAGACACCAGGCTTCTGCTGTATGAGATGATTGGTGAACTAGATGGCTCAGTTGGTTGGAGAAATGATTTGGCATCACCACAATGGTGTGTTCCATTATTGCATGGGTTTCGTAAATAGATTTTCTTTATGATGATGCAGCAACAACAAAAAAGTGTGCAATTTTTTAAATAATTTCCAATAAAAAAAAAAGTAGATGGAGAGTAAAATGTAGCATAAAGATCATCATCTATTGCTAGAGATTGTTTGAACCCATCCCTTATGACAGAGCCTCCTATTTAGATATCCTCATCAATACAAGAGAAAGGCAACAAAATGGCTTCCAGATAGTAGTGGTCCCTTGAGAAATCACAAGCCTGCTTCGTATAAGGGTTTGTTATTGACACACTGACAGATGTGACGCTACCTGGGGGGAATACTTAATAGCAATTTGATTCGCTTTTGTTGATAGTCTACAGAGGATCAAAGACAAGCTTGTTTGACATTCGGATGCATTTGGCTGATTGGCAATTCATCATCTCGCCTCTCATACAGCCAAAGTGGAGCTGGCCTCCGAATTCTAGTTCACAGACCCAGCCCTCTCTACATTGGTATATTTCAATCAATTACACACACAATTAGTTGACAAAAATCAAAATAACAGTAACTATTTTTCCATGCTTGAGATCTGAATAAATATTAGTTTAATGAAATACGTATTTGTAATGATAATAGATCACATTTGTTTTGGCTCTGTTGGTATGTGTCGATGATCCCTTGGAACGGTATTGTGTAAAATTCCACGTGGATTTGAATTGTCAAGGTGATGCTGGTTCAACCTAACTGGCATAAATTATTATATAAAAACAACAGAAAAGTCAACATGATCCTTTGAAAAAACATTTCAGTTAGGCGAATAAAATAATTGTACTTGTAATTGTACTTGTCATTTAATTTAGGTTAAATGCAAATCCAATCAGTTTTCCATGTTTTTTATATATTTTTTGACTTGGAAACAACTTTGACTCAAGCACTTTTTAACCGGTGGACTGTGTCTTTTTCAGTGATTAAGTTGCACGGAATATCGACCCCCTTTCATGCCATATTGTAAATGCATACATCCTTACACAAATGAATCCTCTCCTTAGCTAATATTGAAGCTCTCTTGTGACATGGTAAGGAATTACTTAGAAACACCTTCACATGGCATACAGATCAAACAATCACATACTTTCATAGAAACTACTGATTCAAATGACTAATAACAATTGTTTTGTGTGTTCACAAATACCTACAAAGGGATGAAGGGGTCCTAAAGGAGATGTGCCATGTTCTATTGTTCTTTCTCAGTGCAGCATTGAACTGTGTTGTGTTTTTTGTCCTTTGTTCAAATTTCATTTCACTCAGCAGAAGTGGCAAATTTGAAAACCCCCTGACCTCTATTTCTCTTGACATTCAATGTGTTTTTCTGTTAAAAAGCAATCCTGCGACATGGCAATCAAGTGTCACAACCACTTCAGTTGGCCTTGAACGAAGCACACTTTTTTTTCCATTTCTGTGATCAGAACACTCATTGCTCAGAGGAAAAAAGTCCAGGATCGGAGGCAAAGACCGTGAGACATTGTTCAAGCTTCTCATTTTTCCAAACTCACTGTAGAGACGGCCCATGAAGTGAGAACTGAAATGGCATTTTTCTTCATAATATTGATTTTTACATACCCTTTACATTATATCTCTGGACCTATTGAGAGCTGTAATTGTTGTACATCCTGAATACCTGCACAATCAAATGACCATCCATTAAATTCTAAAGGGTGCAGGTTCTAATTCCCTCTAAATCAATCACCTTATGCAATAATAAGCTTTGGAATGTGCAACACCTGGTGTGCCCCAAATAAAGAATTTGGAAGAGAGTAAACTACAATCTGTTACTATATTGCATGTCTTTATCGTGGAACTTCAGCAACATATTCAACAAAGCAGTACTGAAGTCCTTAGATAAAGAGGCATTGGTTTAAATGGTAATTCCATTTATGGTTAGTTTAATCAATAATGCATGTCAGGAAACTGAACCATATCCCCATTTCCTGCACAGAAGGGTCAAGGCGTATTACCATGTGATTTGTTGTGTAGTGTCACATGTCACTGTCCTTTCCAGCAATACCCATGGAATCATGGAAAAGTAAAGGGCTCGGTGTCTACCATTGTCACTTTCTAAGGTTACATCATGTCCTGCTGTCATCCAGGCCTGTGTTGTACACATCACTGCAAGGGAGCAAAGTTAGAGAATATTATCTTTCTTGGCTGCAAGAAAAACACGCAAGCGCAAGTGCAAGCACACGCACACAAACACACGCACACACACACACCTTTTTCACTTGAGTAGCCAAACCTACCAATTAAGGATTTGGCTCATGACTTCTTTGAAATAAATCTTAATCACAGAAGCTTTATAAAAAAAATCAAGTTTGGGAGAAGCAAAACAGTGAGTGGACATCCTCTTTTTTTGAATCTATGTATTGTAGGCCTACATTATTTTAGCCAGCTCCTGTTTTGGATGAGTATAAACACCCCTCCATGTAGGCTACAAGCGAATATATGCCCATCATGGGTGTGACTAGGGTGGGCATTCTAGTTTCTTTATTTCTATGTTTTCTATTTCTTTTTTTTTCGCCGAGTGTGGTTCTCAATCAGAGGCAGCTGTCTATTGTTGTCTCTGATTGGGAATCATACTTAGGTAGCCGTTTTCCCACCTGTGTTTTGTGGGTAGTTGTTTTCTGTATTTTTTTTATTTTATTTTTTTATTTCACCTTTATTTAACCAGGTAGGCTAGTTGAGAACAAGTTCTCATTTGCAACTGCGACCTGGCCAAGATAAAGCATAGCAGTGTGAACAGACAACACAGAGTTACACATGGAGTAAGCAATTAACAAGTCAATAACACAGTAGAAAAAAAATGGGCAGTCTATATACAATGTGTGCGAAAGGCATGAGGAGGTAGGCGAATAATACAATTTTGCAGATTAACACTGGGGTGATAAATGATCAGATGGTCATGTACAGGTAGAGATATTGGTGTGCAAAAGAGCAGAAAGTAGTATAGTATATAGTTTATTTGCCTTACAGAGCGGTTCATTTTTTCACTTTGTTATTTTGTTTGAGTGTTTTTTTTTGGTCAATAAAAATCATGAACACTTTCCACGCTGCGCTTGGGTCCGATCCTCATTCTGACGAGCGATGTAACACATCATGAAACGAGAGATGATATTATGCCGGTGATCCTCATTCTGACGAGCGATGTAACACATCATGAAACGAGAGATGATATTATGCCGGTGATCCTCCTATTTAGAAGTTATTTTCCTGTAACAACTGCTTGTTTTCTATTTCATATCATTCAAAACCAAGTCTGTAGGCTACCCTTACCTTAGGCCTAAACTCTCTTGGAGAAAAAGTGTAGAACCTAAAAGGGTTCTTTGGCTGTCTCCATAGGAGAACCCTTTGAAGAACTCTTATTGGTTCCAGGTAGAACCCTATTGGGTTCCATGTAGAACCCTTTCCCCAGAGGGTTCTACATGGAACCAAAAAGAGTTCTACCTGGAACTAAAAAGGGTTCTCCTATGAGGACAAATGTATGCCTGTTTTGATAGGATAGCGTTTTGGTCTGCCTAAAATAAGTTAATTGCCCAATAACCAGGTTTGGGTAGGTTACTTTCTAAATGTAATGTGTTACAGTTACTAGTTACCTGTCCAAAATTGTAATCAGTAACGTAATTTTTGGATTGCCCAAACTCAGTAACGTAATCTGATTACATTCAGTTACTTTTAGATTACTTTCCCCTTAAGAGGCAGAAGAATACAAAAATGTATAATACCAATTGAACAACATCTATTGCAGGACAAATCAATGTTAAAGTGTACATAGCTGACCATATATGGATGTTAAATTTTACTTTATGGGTTCTAACCCATTGCTTTCTACTACGTATAATAATACAATTAAATTATATCTTTACATTAAAAACCAAAATTCATCAGAATTCCAGTCATTCCAATAAATGTTATACCCCTTGATCTTCAAGAATAGGACTTGGAAATATGCATGTATAGATTAGCCAAATTGTTTTACCTGAGCATAACCCCAAAACTAAGGACTTATTAGCCAGCCCTACTCTGTTGTTTATGATTTTGTTGTCATTGGAGGACTGATTGGGCTCATTGATTCAAGTTGAAAAGTAAATGCTGCGCTCATGGAATGGCATGCTTTGGGCACTACTGAAAAGTGCTATTTACATGTGAAAAATTAATGCCACATGCTGCATTTACTATAGACTGTTTTGGTAAAAAGCTGAGGTATGGGCCTGGAGAAATGTAACCACTCTCAGAGGAATAGACAGAGCTATGGATGCAAGGATTGACCATCCATGATATCAAAATGATTGTTTTAACCATGTTATGAGGCTATACAGTGTTTGTTTACATTTACAATGTTTGCAAACATTGGAGAAAAACCATCTTATAATTTGGCTTATCATGGAGTTTGACAGTTGAACTAAACTCAAGAGGCATTTATGAATTATGTTCTTCAACAATCAATAGATTTATATATTTATAAGTCCAAAAATGGATGCAGCAACTAACGATTGCCCTTGTAAGTCGATCGAAAGTATGATTTTGAGCATGTGTCCTTTAGGCCTATGGATTTCTTTTTTATCAGCATGAATTAGATTGAGCAATAAAAGCCCCACTTTTATTCCATAGGCTTGGATCCGCACTATGCAGCTGTTGCAAGAGCGCATTTTTCACTGGCTGTCCACTGGTTTCAAAAACATTGATTGACAGGCAGCTTAAACTTTTTGAATTCAACCATTATTGGGTTCAAATACACATTTAGATTCCTGAACAGCCATCCATAACAACCACAATCCGTAAGGCACAAATAGCTAAATGAGAGGTCAGCAGTGTGATTCAAATCACTGCGCTATGTAGATATCAATAATAAGTGATATCCTTACCACTGTAGACCACACCACTTGCTGTCATTCTCACCTCCAAGCATTTATTCAAGTTGGATAATCTTTGGATTCCGACAGCAGTCGCACCATTGGAAGACATAGCTTGGACTGTAGCCTACAAAAGCCTTTTCCTGCTCTCTTCCCGCCAATCCATCAAACACATTTGGTATGTCATCATAGTGGTCTCTGACTTGTGGTCAGACTCGCTCAGGTGGAACAAACTTAAACTTGCTCCTTTTTTCAATGCTGATTTGAATGTCATTGAGAAAACAAACAGAGAAGTGTCAAAGATTTTCTTTCGCAAATATCCTTTCTGAATTTAAAAATAATACTCAAACTAATCCCTATGGGCTCTGGTGAAAAGTGGTGCGCTAAAAAGGGAATAGGGTGTCATTTGGAATGCCAGCCCCCACACTTGGAATGCCAGTCCACTCATAGACAAGCTGTCAGATGTCTTTATCCACCCAGGAGAACATTTGGACACTTCCCCCAAATAAACTCTGATGAGTGGGAACATTTGAGATCAGAAGTGCACAAATATAACAGGACATCATATATGAACCATTGAGATAGAACATGGAAAGGAGGAAAGAGTAAATACAACTAAAGAAAATACACAGTATCGGTTTATCTTCGGAGTCCCACATAGAGCTGACGGCTATCTGGGAATCAATAGGCCCCGAGCAGCCCTGCTCTGACTCACCCAGCATTCACCATCATGTCCAGGGCTGCACGTGAGAAGTTTATACACACACGTGCTGACACACACACACACACACACACACACACACACACACACACACACACACACACACACACACACACACACACACACACACACACACACACACACACACACACACACACACACACATACAGGATGGAGGCTATCAAAGTAACGAAAACAAAAACAACACTAAAAAGGAATAATATTTTTATTAGCGCCAGAATTTACATGATATGGGTCTAATTCGTTTCTAACCTCTCACTCAAAGTGCAAAACTACACACCAAATATCCAAAACCATGAACTATTTCTCAGCCTTTGACTCAGTTGTCAATTGCATAAAATACTTTTTTCAAAACCCTACACACAATTCTCTACCTAAAACACAAAAATCTAACAGGAAGCGACTTGCTTTCCTTTTCCAAACACAACCAATCAAAATGCTACACTTATTCACCAGGTCACACACACACTCCTCACATGTGCAAACACTAATATCTTAACTGATCACTAACCAATCACTGCTTTACTGTAGTATAGGCCTATTAATAGGTCAAAGGTCAGATTACCTGATTTGAACAATGCATGCCAACAATGGACAGAGAGCAAGAGGAGTGGGAGGAAGAGGACGAGGGCAAAGAAGAGAAGGAAGGAAAGCCATCTCTAATGAGATTAGGGCAACACTTGTTGATCATGTGATCAACCACAGTTTGACCATGAGAGAGGCTGGACTGAGAGTCCAGCCCAACTTGAGTCGATTTACAGTGGCATCCATAATTCGAACCTTCAGAAATGAGAACAGGTATGCAACTATCTAATGACTATTTTAGCATTACAGTAATGTACTGTAAAATACGTATGACTGCATAGCATTGCATAATTTTTTAAACTCTAAGCCATCCATTTACTGCACTGCATTGAATGAATGAGGTTGGTTAACATGCTGTACTACATTTTTTTGTACATTGTTTACAGTTCCTATGCTGAACACATACTGTGTTTGAATTCTGTACAGAGTGGAAAGGCAAAGACATCATGGAGGACGAGGACGCTTGTTTACAGATGTACAAGAGACTGCAATTATAAATATGGTTTTGGCCAACAATGCAATTAGGATTTGAGAGATAAGAGACCATATCTTGAATAATGACACCATATTTAACAACATCAATGCTGTAAGCCTGTCGACCATACAACGCATCCTCCAACGCCACCGAGTGACGATGAAACAACTTTACAAGGTGCCATTTGAGAGAAACTCTGACAGAGTCAAGAATATGCGACATGACTTTGTAGAAGTATGTATGCAACACTACTTCCAGTACTTCAGACATACCATATTTACTCATCTGTATATCCTTTTGTCTGTTACAGAGAGTATTGGAGCTGGATGCCCATGTAATTCACCATGAATTTATTTATGTGGATGAGGTTGGCTTCAACCTCACCAAAACCAGGCGCCGCGGAAGAAATGTAATAGGACAGAGGGCAATTACCAATGTCCCTGGACAGCGTGGGGGTAATATGTGTGCTGCCATCACTCAAAACGGGGTCCTCCATCACAATGCTACACTGGGTCCGTACAACACCGGCCATATGCTCACTTTTCTGGATGCAATTTTCACAATGCTTGTCCCTGATCCAGATCAGGAGCCTGCTAGATTTGTGGTTTTATGGGACAATGTTAGTTTTCACCGGGTTGTTCTGGTCCAAAACTGGTTTGCCACACATCCACAATTTGTAGTTTTGCATCTACCCCCATATTCACCTTTTCTAAATCCATTAGAGGAATTCTTCTCAGCCTGGCGCTGGAAAGTGTATGATCGCCAACCCTGATGGTTGTATTCCAAGATGGCGTAACAGTAAAGACGTTTGTTTGTCCTCTCGTGTACTTTTGTATTTTCTCGTATTTTTTGTATATTTTTTATATATATATTTCAATTTATTTTCAATCTCTTTTCGATTTTTAATTTGATTATACCTTCCGGTAACCTGCCTCACCCAATGTGATATGTAATCGCTATTATTTTAAACTTTAGAACACATTCAAGAACATTCAGAAGCTAACCAGCTAATTAGCTACAAGCTATTTAGTCATTGTTAGCCACTGCTAGCGGCTTTTACATTCTGCACAGATACCAGCCCTGTTTTTAGCCTGGATAATACTCGCTAGTCTACCAGTATCAGACTGTATCTCCACAACAACGTTGGATACTTCTGATTCTTCACAACTAGCTTGCAGCTAGCTTGCATTCACCGTGGCACCGAAACTATCCCTGAGGTCCACCTCCCGGCCTACTCAGCTGTTCACCCGAACCCCACTCATACATGGCTAGAGCTCAAAACTCGACCGGATCCTTGCTGTACACTCTGGACCTTGGCACTGGATCACCGCTGCTACCGATTGGCTATAGTGGCTATTGCCACTGCCACGAAGCTAGCACCAGTTAGCCGTGTTAGCCGTGAGCCAGGCGCATCTCCCGGCTAGCAAACTAAATTCTACAATACCTCTTTTGCCATCTGGCTTGGATTCTCTGTCGACACGGTGCCCCGCCGCACCTCCACGACTGGTCTGCTGACAAATACTCCATCCGCTGTGCCTTCAACTGGCCTCCGTCGGAGAAGACGCTCCTACTAGCCCCGGGCTACTAACTTTAAACGCTGTGTCGCCCGTGTGCTAATGTAGTGGCGGCTTCCCTGTTCCATCTTGATAGAGGAAAATATGGTTGAAATGACTAATTATGTATACATTCCAATCAGAAACTGACTAGTCCAAATGCTATAATGTACTGTACATGTGAGTTTTCCCTCTTGCTCCCTTTCCCAATTGTATATAATGTAGTCAGGAGTTAGTAACAATGTAGGTCTGTTCCTTAGTTCATTCAGTTGTACAAATCTCCAGGTGGTGGGAACGGGCCATCTCCAAATGGTCGGGAATGTTGATTTATGCTGACTGGCCTTGACTTCGTGCTGATAACGCGGAGGCTTGTGAGCTAGAGGGGCCCTCTGTTTGTGAAACGGAATGTTTGGAAAACGCTGACGTCATTTTCAGTTTATAACCTGTGGAAATGTGTGTAAGCATTCAGTACTCTCTCGTAATAAACGCTGTTACCTTTGGCTTTTAAGACTGGTCTCATTCTACTTCATGCATAATTAATGAACTTACAATTCATTAATGAATTAGAAATGAGTGCTAATTGATTTTGGCAATTAAAGCATAAAGGAATTTAGAATTCCTCTATCAATCTACTGCTGCCCACTGGACACTATGATCACTTGGCTACATAGCTGATGCCTGCTGGACTCTCCATTAATCATGGTACACCATTCTGTTTATTTATTTTGATCTGACGGCCCCAGCCGCGAACTCAGGCTCTGTGTGTAGTTAATCCGACCCTCTCTGCCAAGCCATCACCATTTTACCTGCTGTTGTTGTGTTAGCTGATTAGCTGTTGTTGTCTCACCTGTTGTTTTAGCTAGCTCTCCCAATCAACACCTGCGATTACTTTATGCCTCGCTGTATGTCTCTCTCAAATGTCAATATGCCTTGTATACTGTTGTTCAGGTTAGTTATAATTGTTTTAGTTTACAATGGAGCCCCTAGTTCCAGTCTTCACACCTCTTATACCTTCTTTGTCCCACCTCCCACACATGTGGTGACCTCACCCATTACAACCAGCATGTCCAGAGACACTACCTCTCTTATCATCACCCAGTGCCTGGGCTTACCTCCGCTGTACCCGCACCCCACCATACCCCTGTCTGCGCATTATGCCCTGAATATATTCTACCATGCCCAGAAATCTGCTCCTTTTACTCTTTGTCCCCAACGCTCTAGGCGACCAGTTTTGATAGCCTTTAGCCGCACCCTCATCCTACTCCTCCTCTGTTCCTAGGGTGATGTGGAGGTAAACCCAGGCCCTGCATGTCACCTGGCACCCGCAAAGGCCAGCTTTTTCAAGCAGAAATTTGCATCCTGTAGCTCTAACTCCAAAAAGTTCTGGGACACTGTAAAGTCCATGGAGAACAAGAGCACCTCCTCCCAGCTGCCCATTGCACTGAGGCTAGGTAACAGGGTCACCACCGATAAATCCATGATAATCGAAAACATCAACAAGCATTTCTCAACGGCTGGCCATGCCTTCCTCCTGGCTACTCCAACCTCGGCCAACAGCCCCCCCCCCAGCTACTCGCTCAAGCCTCCCCAGCTTCTCCTTTACCCAAATCCAGATAGCAGATGTTCTGAAAGAGCTGCAAAACCTGGACTAATCAGCTGGGCTTGACAATCTGGACCCTCTATTTCTGAAACTATCTGCCGCCATAGTCGCAACCCCTATTACCAGCCTGTTCAACCTCTCTTTCATCGTCTGAGATCCCCAAGGATTGGAAAGCTGCCGCAGTCATCCCCCTCTTCAAAGGGGAGACACCCTGGACCCAAACTGTTACAGACCTACAGTATATCCATCCTGCCCTGCCTAAGATCTTTGCAAGCCAAGTCAACAAACAGATCACTGACCATCTCGAATCCCACCGTACCTTCTCCGCTGTGCAATCTGGTTTCCGAGCCGGTCACGGGTGCACCTCAGGCACGCTCAAGGTACTAAACGATATCATAACTGCCATCGATAAGAGACAATCCTGTGCAGCCGTCTTCATCGACCTGGACAAGGATTTCGACTCTGTCAATCACCATATTCTTATCGGCAGACTCAGTAGCCTCGTTTTTCTAATGACTGGCTTGCTTGGTTCACCAACTACTTTGCAGATAGAGTTCAGTGTGTCAAATCGGAGGGCATGTTGTCCGGTCCTCCGGCAGTCTCTATGGGGGTGCCACAAGGTTCAATTCTCGGGCCGACTCTTTTCTCTGTATATATCAATGATGTTGCTCTTGCTGCGGGCGATTCTCTGATCCACCTCTACGCAGACGACACCATTCTGTATACTTCTGGCCCTTCCTTGGACACTGTGCTATCTAACCTCCAAATGAGCTTCAAAGCCGTACAACACTCCTTCCGTGGCCTCCAACTGCTCTTAAACGCTAGTAAAACCAAATGCATGCTTTTCAACCGTTCACTGCCTGCACCCGCACACCCGACTAGCATCACCACCCTGGATGGTTTCGACCTAGAATATGTAGACATCTATAATTACCTAGGTGTCTTGCTAAACTGTAAACTCTACTTCCAGACTCATATCAAACATCTCCAATCTAAAATCAAATCTAGAGTCGGCTTCCTATTTCGCAACAAGCCTCCTTCACTCACTTCGCCAAACTTACCCTAGTAAAACTGACTATCCTACCGATCCTCGACTTCGGCGATGTCATCTACAAAATAGCTTCCAATACTCTACTCAGCAAACTGGATGCAGTTTATCACCTTATACCATCCACCACTGCGACCTGTATGCTCTAGTCGGCTGGCCCTCGCTACATATTAGTCGCCAGACCCACTGGCTCCAGGTCATCTACAAGTCCATGCTAGGTAAAGTTCCGCCTTATCTCAGTTCACTGGTCACGATGGCAACACCCACCCGTAGCACGCGCTCCAGCAGGTGTATCTCACTGATCATCCCTAAAGCCAATACCTCATTTGGACGCCTTTCCTTCCAGTTCTCTGCTGCCTGTGACTGGTACGAATTGCAAAAATTGCTGAAGTTGGAGACTTTTATCTTCCTCACCAACTTTAGACATCTGCTATTTGAGCAGCTAACTGATCGCTGCAGCTGTACATAGTCCATCGGTAAATAGCCCACCCAAGTTACCTACCTCATCCCCATACTGTTTTTATTTATTTACTTTTCTGCTCTTTTGCACACCAGTATCTCTACCTGCACATGACCATCTGATCATGTATCACTCCAGTGTTAATCTGCTAAATTGTAATTATTCGCCTACCTCCTCATGCCTTTTGCACACAATGTATATAGACTCTTTTTTTCTTTTTTTTGTACTGTGTTATTGACTTGTTTATTGTTTACTCCATTTGTAACTCTGTGTTGTTGTCTGTTCACACTGATATGCTTTATCTTGGCCAGGTCGCAGTTGTAAATGAGAACTTGTTCTCAACTAGCCTACCTGGTTAAATAAAGGTAGAAAAAAAAATGCACGCATGCCGCTTCTCCAGGCAATGGAGGACGCATGTGGGGACATAGAGGTTGCCTCTGTCCAAGGTTTGATACGCCATGTTAGGAGATACTTCCCTCGATGTTTGGCAAGAGAAAACATATCTTGTGATGTGGACAAAGTATTGTGGCCAGACCCAGGCCGGAGATGAAGAGATGAAGCGTAGCTTAGCACTGGTGACTGCCCCCCCTACTAATTCCTGGACTGCCCTCCCTGGACCCCACACACACAATTGTGTTCTTTACTGTATTCTTAAGAATATACTTTTGGTTTACATATGTTTATGGTTTTGTTGTATGCTACTGTATACAACAGTAATGTTTGGCCTACTAAATATTTTCTGTTTCTACATTGCATTGGTGTTTACAGTGTACAGTACTTGTTACCCCTCTCAGCAGATTACTTTCACTGTAGAACATTGTATTGAAATGTAGATATAAGCCTATGAAAGACCAAAGAGCTTTAGATTTAGAACAACAGTGTTTACATGGTATATCCAAAAATGTACTATTATGAAAGCAGTGTTTGCCATTTGATGCAAATGCTTCATTCTGACATGTGTTTACATTTTGAAGGAGATGTGAGGCATTTCGCATTTTGTGGGTGCAGTTTTGGGACTTGTGTGTAGAGTTTTGAAAAAAGGAGACAGTTTTGAAAACGTGTGTAAGCAGTTGGAAAAAACTGTAAAAGTACTGTAACTTGTTACTTGCTGTGGAAAGTAACTCGTTGCATTACTTTTAGGTGACCAAAAACAGAAAACCCTCTTAAGATGACTTGCACGTGTGGGTCCTTCTTATGCCAAGTGGAAGGCACACACTACTTTTGAATAGCTTTCATAGATCACATCTGTAATATATATATCTGGGCTATACCAACTGAACTAATAATGACACATTTTTACTTTACCTTCTATAATGGTATTTTAATGTTTGATTTGATGCATTAAATATTTCAGCAATGACCCAAAGAAATGATGGCAATCATCTGTTTTTATTGCCGGTATGAAACGTCTAACTGGGTAGAACTGCTAGATAACTTGCGGACACAACAAGTCAACAACTTTGGGAGTACACACCTCCAGGAATCAGGTGACTACAGCAGCCTTTACAATATTCGAGGTGAATTATTTTTTTAATGTGAGATTTCTAGCCACAATCATGCATTTGTACTAGGACCCCAACGGATCTGTGTCAAACCACACACAAGATAAAGGAGAACATGGATACACTTCAGGGTATGTAAGCGCTTCCATCTGTGTCTTAGGAGATAAGTTGTTTTCATCAAAAAATTCAATTTAGGACTACCAATTCGGAGCAATCACAATCAAGCCACACAACCCCACCGCTCACCACGGCTGAGGAGGAGAGTCTGCCTCGTCTGTATGACTGTGATATGAGATGTTCAGTGAAGATGTGTCTAAACTGCAGGGGAAGTACACAAAGGCAGCTCAGTCATTGAGTATGAAATTGGTGCTCTGACCTCTAAGCACTACCTTTGAAATAGCCATCGTATGTAACTGCAGAAAAGCATTCGCTATACCTGGCTTTCACACATTCACATCCAATGGGGACTGGCAATACACAACCGATTTAATCTAAAACAGAGAATGGACAACATTTCGCCAACAGGAGTCCAATTCACATGGTTCTGGCGGGTATGCTGTAGTAATAGGGATGTGCACTGAAGCCTCAAAATGGGCAGTGCTGTCCTGTCAGTTGTCGTGAATCAATGACAGCTATTCAAGCACATACAATATTAACAATAAGTAGGCCTACATGGTATGATAGAGTTTCCCAGTTGCCATCTTTAAACTATTTATTTACACACTTCAAGTCTTATTAGAACTCTCTCTGTATCAAATCTGGGACTGAGAGACTGAAAAACAACTTCAGCCATCAGTGTCACGACTTCCGCAGAAGTGGGCTCCTCTCCTTGTTCGGGCGGCGTTCGGCAGCCACTCCATTGTTCATTTACCAATTTGTATCGTCTTGTTTTGCACACCTGGTTTACATTCCCCAATCACACTGCATGTATTTATTCCTCTGTTCCCCCTCATGTCTTTGTGTGATATCGTTTGTGTGTTACGTGTTTTGTAACGCTCCAGGCTGGCGTTCGTTATTGCCGTGTGTTTTCACGAAGCTTGCTTGAATTGTTATACATTTATGGTTTGTGACTGTTTTTGCGCGCTTTACACTTTGCCTTGTTGGCTGGAGGAGGTTTTTGACACAGCTGCGTCCGTCTGTAATCTTTCTCCTGCCTTAATAAAGTGTGCGCCTGGTCACAATTCTCTGCCTTCCTGCACCTGACTTCACCACAAGTACGCACACGCCTGACAATCAGACAGTTAAATAGTCACCACTAGCCGGCCTCCACCCAGTACCCTGCCCTGAACTTCAGTCACTGTTACTAACCGGCTTCCACCCATTACTCTACTCTGCACCTTAAACTGCTGCCCGATGTACATAGTCATTGAACACTGGTCACTTTAACAATGTTTACATATTGTTTTACCCACTTAATATGTATATACTGTATTCTACTCAAGGCTCATCCCTATATAACTACTGCTGTACAAATCTTTTCCATTCATATACTGTCCATAATGTCTATACATACTGTATATATATATTTATATCCTGTACTCTGACATTGCCTGTTCTAATATTTCTTTATTAATTCCTTTCTTACATTTTTGGGGGATTTGCGTGTATTGTTTTGTATTGTTAGGTATTACTGTACTGTTGGCGCTAGGAACACAAGCATTTTGCTACACCCGCAACAACATCTACAAAATATGTGTACGCGACCAATAAAATTAGATTAGATTTTTGTCCAAAAAGCTAGGCTTCACATGTCCACAAATAGACCTGTCTCATTTGAATAGGCAGTAAGTGAAGTGTATACATTCACATTGTGGTCGAGGACTACAAGTTTCAGATACAGCTGGGTGATGGAGCTCGCTATGGGGGACTCCTTTTAAAATCTGCAGGGGGGGGGAGCTCATCTGGAGTTTCCTGATGCAGTGTTTGATAGGGCCTATTCATCAGCCTTCCACTCTGAGGTATAGGTCTGCCAGGCCTTTCCTCCCCTCACCACGGGTTACTCTGAATAACTAATGGGCGATGTGTGCGAGTAAGTGAGCGCCACTGCAACAGGACTGGGAAATCGAGAGAGGGGGGAGTAAACTCAACGATAAAAGATTTGTGTCACGAGGCTACTCATGATAATGTGACTGAAGACTGTACAAAAGCCTAGGTACTGTCCCAATCTATTAGCTAATCATGTTACAACTTGGTTATTACATAGATTTTCAAACTTGAAATTTGTGGGGCAAGTTATGTTGTTTCCATGCATGTAGTCTCTAATGAGTATTGTGGAAAATAGTCATCAAAGACTGTAAAAGCTGTGGTCTGGAAACGAATTTGAATTTCTTCTCAGGAGAAGGGAGGTAGACTTGTGTCATGCATTTTCAGCCTGAGGCAAACACAATGATCTCAGTATGCACCCGTAGGTAATACCCCCATTTTGCATGAAGAACTAGCAAAACACAACATACAATGCAAAGACAGGGCAACAAACCTAAACTGAAAGAACGTTGCTTCAAGGTGACAACATGTCAGGAAATCAAAACCTTCAAACTGTGTTCATACCGATGTCTGTGTTGCATTGTCTGGTGTGGTTTATCTCACCTAACACCTCCAAGACATGTACCAGTTAGCCTATTGTAACAGCAGAATATAAATTCACATCCAGATTTTGGTCCATTCAAAAGCAACAACACATAGGCCTACATACAATCTGCAATACTTTGATGAAATCTATGTATTGTGTTTCAGGATATTGGTGTGTACTTCACAGATTTTGCAACCTCTTGTCAAATATTAGCTCAATGCAACGTATGTGCGACTCCACACATCATGCACTTAACACAAGTACCATTACTGACCATCCGTGGGAAGGGACCATTTTAGGCAGAAAAGCCTCAGGACCAGGCTGCAGGTCTGGAAATGAGAATGGAGTCCCTTGGTTCAGCAAGCAAGTCCATACTGGGAGGAGTACATTGACTTCTTATAGATTTCTCAGCTAACAGGACAGACTTAATAAAACATGACAGATGGCATCTGCTCTCCCTCCTACTGCTCCTGAAGAAAATGAAGAACAGCAGAAGCCGCATGTTAATGGCCTTACACTAGAGTAGCACTCATATTACATCCCCCAACATCCCCCAAGTGACTGTGATATTCAATGTGAACAACCAACCGACGAAGGACAGAGACGTGGCGTGCTAAAGTTCTCTTTCATCATCTGAGCATGGATCTGGGAAAATGTTTATACAAGCTCTCTTTGGTTATTTGCTTTTTGAAATGTGCTAGATGGATACAGTATTAGTTTATTTATTGCATAACTGTAACCCAAAACACATCGTTAGTTGTACTTTTTAAAATTAAAAAGCAGATTGATGAGCTCCATTGAAAACCTGATTGCCATCGAACTTCGTTGGAAGAAAGCGCAGCAACGCTTATGTAACGGGCCATAGAAAGAGAATGATTAACCTCATCAGATCAGTCTGGCTGACATGAATACGGCTGCAGATTCATTTTGTGATTCCGTTCCTGTATTCAATGGGTGAAAAATTCCATCGTCGTTCCAAACCAATAACAAACTTTGCCATTTTCCCTTTTGCAGATAGTGCTAATATGACATGTTTAAATTTTAAACAGAAACGACAGCTTACATGATGTGGTAATTTGGATTCTGAAAAGAAACATCCTTAGCATCCTACTTTTATTTAAAGTAAACTAAACCATTGAATAGAAACCACGTTGCCTCAAGCTATGCTGCCAACTAAAACACTATCTTCCCTTTTTGATTCCTGGCTGCCTGTGCCTCATACAGTGGACCTTGTGTGACTATAGCTCAATAAAATGCATCATGTTTTGGGTATGCTTGTCATCGGCATGGACAAAGATTTTTTTGGGGGATAAAAAGAATCAGGATAGAGTTAAGCACAAGCAAAATTCCAGAGGAAAACCTGGTGCAGTCTGCTTTCCAACAGACACTGGGAGACAAATTCACCTTTCAGCAGGACAAGAACCTAAAACACAAGGCCAAATATACACTGGAGTTGCTTACCAAGACAACATTGAACGTTCTTGAGTGGCCTAGTTACCGTTTTGACTGAAATCAGTTTGAAAATGTATGACAAGACTTGAAAATGGCTGTCTAGCAATGATCAACAACCAACTTGACAGACCTTGAAGAAAAAAAAAAATGTGCATATATTGTACAACCTAGGTTTGCAAAGCTCTTAGAGACTTACCCAGAAAGACTCATAGCTGTAATTGCTGCCTAAGGTGATTATATCAAGTATTGACTCAGGGGTGTGAATTCATTTGCATATTAGACATTTCTCTATTTAATTTTGAGTAAATTTGCACAAATTTCGAAAAACATCTCTTCTCTTCTCTTCTCTTTCATTGTGGGGTATTGTGTGTAGATGGGCGAGGAAAAATATATTTAATCAATTTTGAAATAAGGCTGTAATGCAACAAAATTTGCAATAAGTCAAGGGGTATGAATACCTTTTGAAGACGCTGGATTTAGGGGCTCCCACATAAAGGGGAATGACGGATGAGAGACAGTGCCCGCACTCTACACAGCTGAAAAATACATTAAAGCCGAAGCGGTGGCCCCAGGTTTGGTACCGCAGGTAATCAAAAAGCGTGTCTCTCCCCGGGTGCCAGTGCCATCGGACTTGCATGATCACGCAGGACAGAGGTGATATGGTAAACATGACGAAACGTACAAGAAATGAAAACAAGTCAAATATCTAGCAACCATGTACAGGATTATTTTACACAGTAGAGGATTATGCATTTGGGAGTCAGGTCACGTTCTCTGTCGGGTTATCAACATGGGACATATGAATTAACAGGCCTACCTTTTGGATTTATGTCAGGCACATGTTTCTAAATATGTTATTCATAAAGATGGCTATACGTTGAAGTTCACATTTTGCTGTTCTAAACTATTAGCGCCCACTTAAAAAAATATTACACTTTACTACAGAATACTACAGTACTTACTATATAATTCTGTGGTAAACTAGTATATACTGTAGCATCCCTTGATTATGTGCAGTACTTACTATAGAATGTTCTAGTATACTGTAGAATACTATTGTAAATACTATAGTATTATTTGAACGGATAGTTCACAGCTTCAGATCTTTTCTATAACCTGTACGCAACACACTATATGCTCTATACTAGACATGTACTAGACATGTAGACATGTAGGTAGACATGTAGGTTTCTCACTTTCTCACAAAAATTGGGGGAGGGGAATGGGCAAGGTATATGAAAATTAAATTCTGTAATATTTACAATAGTTATATAGTATTACTTACTGTAGTTATAATATTACTGTAGTTTTTGCTGACATTGTAGTATTTATTACAGTGTTGTTTTGCGGATAATATTGTGGTATTTACAATAGTATTCTACAGTATACTAGAACATTCTATAGTAAGTACTACATATGTTAGAGGGATACCACAGTGTGTAGTATAGTACTCTACATTATACAACGGGTGGGTCTAATCATGAATGCTGATTGGTTAAAACCGCATTCCAGCCAGTGTCTATTCCATAAGTTACCACCTGGCTAAATCTATGATGTTAAAATGCCTATTTACTATGTTCCATCTGACTGTGCAATCCACTGTCTCATCAGCCAAGCCAAGCAATTTATAAACTTGATCTCCACTATAAAAAACATCAAGACATTTATCTCACATTTCTTTTCGACTAACATTTCATTTTCAACAGTGGATATTTGTATAAACTTTGCTTTCTGTATCTCCGACATTTGCAACATTGTTTCAATATTCAAATTCGGCTTTTCTCAGACAGTCAACAAATCATGAATCAGCTGGCATAATTTTTATGGATATAAAGAAATGTAAATTGAAAATAGGTCAAATGAAACAAAGTGCAGCTAGTTTGCAGTCTTTCCAGCTTCAGTTTGAAGTGATTGTGTTAGCTGTGTTGTTGTGGAACGATGAAGCTTGTGGAACGATGAAATAGTATGAATAAATTCATCAAAATAAAGTTTTTAATGAAAATATGCAAATCATTATTTGAATATGTTGGCAACCCGGGTCTTCGTCTCGGGCCTAACAACACACGTGCCAATATATCCTCCAAACACCGGCTTCTCGGGCATTATCACTTAAGTATACTACAGTTTACTACAGAATTCTATAGTAAGTATTATAGCATTGTCTATAGTAAGTACTATAGCATTGTATAGTAAACTGTACAATTGTTTATGTGTGTTTTGGCAGGTTAAAACTTAATAAGTCAATGGACGAATGTGGAGCCTGTCCCCTAATACTGTCCAGAAAAACATTGACCCGATTGACACTTTTCTTGGTTACTTTTGGGGACTTCCTTTCTTAATTAAATGTTCAACATTTAACTATGATGTAGTCCTTATTTGCTCACTACAGATTGTTATGGTGTTTTGCCTCTTGCTACACTCGGATTGACACAGTTTATCTTGTATTTAAGTGGTTATTGACATTCCTGGTTCAGTTGAAAACAGAATTAACTGTACAGCAATACACTTCCACTGATGCTAATGACTAAGCTATTTTATAACAAACCATCCTTGTCTCGTTGGCTGTCACAGGAACATGGCAAGATGAGGCTGCTTTGAAAACCTTTCCAGCACCTCCAATATACTGTATAATACTTTAAAATCTCTGCAATGATTGAATTCCAGTCTGTGGCCATCTAAATGCTTTGCTATTTTGTGATATAGCTACACTTCATTCAGTTTCAAACCAAAAGTCTACCCTGTGAAAGTAGAAAGTCTGAATGTTGAGATACCAAGGGAAAAGTCTGAGCCTTTAAATTAGGCAAAGCATATTTTCCCTTCAGAATGAGGGATTACTAGCAGGGAAGCTTGAATATCAGTGACTTTAAAAGGGAGGAAGATCCCATCCTTAAATCAGGTGGAAACTACAGTAAATGTCAAGCCTTTACAAGAACACACAACAAAAACATGATTCTGCCCTTTCTTACTCAAGCATTCAAGGCTTTTCTATACACTGCTAGCTTTAGAAATGGTTGTGAGAGGTTTCAACTTACTGTTAGAACAGGAGTTCAAAAGCAGTGACAGAAATATTTTGGAGGGATGACGTCATGTCCAGGGACCATAGCTGGACTGGTCCTCTACTCATGAGTTAGGTGATACAACCATGTTTCACTCTCAGATTGCTCGAATATCAGGATAATATGGTGGTGCAATTTGTTTTGTCTGAAATGATAAATGTGTGCTTATGATCGAAAAAAATTCTGCAACGGGGGGGGGTTGCTTCATATTTATTTATGTGCTTATGCTTATGAAATACAACTTTTTTTCACCAACTTGTGTTCAATTTGTGTAACAGCTTATTGATTGATTCGTTGTACTGAACTACAATTTCTACACTCTTTGTCTTGTTACTCATTCCTGTCATTGCTTCAGAAGGATCGTAAACACGTGCATTAACATGGATTCTGGCTTCATTAATCAACAATGGATTTAATCCCATATTTGACTGCAAAAACAAGTGACTTCATGCCCATGGGTCCATACTCCCTTTGCTAGCTAAATAGTATTATAGTGTGTTCCCTAAGAACAACAAATCTTATTTAGAGTCAGTGAATGCCATAGCCTCAAGGCATTTGTGTAGAGTGCCATTTCTCCGGGGATCCCTCCGGAGCAGGAGGTCTGCTCTGCGTAAGAAGATGGATCACCATATAGATTATTAATCAAAAGATGGATGGTGCTGAACATATGCCTCAGGCTAGCTGCTCTCACACTGCAAGTGGAAGAAAACAGATCTTTGGGTCATTCCTAATTTTCCATGGTCTTTTCTCTTGAAAGAAGGCAGCGACTGGACTTTGCAACTCTATAAGGTGTTGGAAGGCAATCATCTTGTTTTTTTCTTCTTTTCTTCCAGAGTGAATAGAGAAGACACATAGAGAGCAAATAAGTGGGTTAAGTTTTCTTAAGAAGTGGAATAGTTAAGTTACATTTCAATTAGGGAACGAGTCAGAGCAATAAAGGACATCGCCTTATTGTCCTGAAATGAAAGATGAGCTGTCATTTACTAATCCACTTGGTCTTGTTAGGAGTCGTCTTACAGTAAGCAACAGTATTACCTTTTCAACTCACTTTGTCTCATTGGTATTGTGTGTCAGAAAGTCACTTTAAATGGGTTTTTCATGAGAAATCCTCTGTAGCACTCTAAGCACTTGTCGCAGTGTGGAATACATGCTGTATTGTATCTAGGGTAGATAGCAAGAGAATGATTTCATTTAAATATGTCTCAGTGTGGAATAAATACTTTATTGTATCTAGGTAGATAGCAAAATAATGATTTCATTGCAATACCTCTCCAAGAAAGGTTCCTTTATGATTGCTACATTTGTTGGAGAAAGAGTGGCGTAGCAGTCGCCTAGTTTTTTACATTACATTTAAGTCATTTAGCAGACGCTCTTATCCAGAGCGACTTACAAATTGGTAGTTTTGGTACATCAACCTATCAGAAGTGTAATGTACTTATGGAAAGGGTGCATATCTTTCCACAAGGGGTTAATGATGTTTTGAATGTTCTGAAATAGGTTACAGTATAGTTTTACTGTAATTACTGTAGGCCTGAGGCCATGTGAATAGTGGCCTATAAAGTGGTGGATTTTGTTCTATTTGTCTACTTCAGTGTGCCCCAGCTGTTACTTTGGTAAACCTAGAAAAAAAACTAGAGTTAAATTGATTCACAATACTAGAAAATAAGCTATTTGACAAATGTTATGCTCAGACACAAAGGCAAATATTATGCAGAACTATTTCAAAATAAAACTAATTTCAGCTTTTTGATTTCTACATTGTCCACCATAGTGACAGTGACTTTTTAAGTTGGACACCAGACAATTGCCTCTTTGGTTATGATCAGACTTTCCATGAAAAAATATCATTAGTATACTATGGCATAAATCAGGGATGGGAAACTTTGATGGGGTTGGGGTCCACAAAAAATATGAAATCATCATGAGGGTCCGTAGAGGTTTGCGGGTCTGCGTACCCACATCCATACCCACACATGCAGTCAGAGCCCGCCCTAAGTGTTTAGGGGGCCCTAAGCAAAATTGAAGTTTTTGAGTGCAATTCTACTCATTTTGTCATGAGGAGTAGAGAAAATGTTGCCGTTTTACAGCAAATGTCCTGCAATTCTACACATTTGCCATAGGCTAGAGATAAATGTTTGCTGCAGTTTTTAGTGATATCTGAATGAGAATGTTTAGATAGACTAACTTACAAAAAAAAAAAACAGTGTTATCTGACATGGGCTAATTGAGTGTCAGTGACTGGCATAACAAGATAAAAACTTCTGTAGTAAAAGAAAACTGTATATACTATAGTAATTAATGTAGTGTTTTGTGGATTATAGTATGCTGTACTATTTACTGTAGTGTTTTTGCAAACATTACTGTAGCTTTTACTATAGTGTTTTGTTTTATTAAATTTGACATAGAAGTGGAGTTTTTTTTCCCTTCAGAAAACCTACTGGAGAAATACTAAAATAGCAAATGTTCCATAACATGTAGTTAGGTAGGTATCACAGGAGGCTTCTGAGGGTAGAATGCCTCATAATAGCGTCTGGAACAGAGTCAATGGAATGGCATCAAACACATGGAAACCATGTTTTTGATGTATTTGATACCATTCCACTAATTTCGCTCCAGCCTTACCACGAGTCTGTTCTCCCCAATTAAGGTGCCACCAACCTCCTATAGTTGGTATGTTGTGTTTGTAAATGAGGTATATGTTGATGTTGTGTGGGTTGTGTTTGTATCAGTCTTGCTTTGACATCTGGAGCATGATTGATAGAGGTGTTCATGTGGCCCATTGTTATTCTTATACAGTTTTCTTGAGTGATGGGTTGTGGATTGCTCTGTTCAGGTATTCTTGTCCTTTTATTGCTTGTCTGCCTTTGATGGTCTTGATTCCGGTGGATCTGGTGGATGTATTGGTTGTTGATGTACATGTGACCCGTTTCAGGAAACTAGGCGTATGTCACAGGAGAGCCGTTTGAACGTCAACTTTTTTTCCAATCAGAATTCACTTTCTGGAGGACCGAGTTTTGAAATCAGTGGAATTCGAGTTAGATAGCTAAGGAGATGGAGAAAACACCTGTCTCCAGATTACATTTTCAAACTAAGTGCAACCATGGCATCCGACAGGAGATGCGTCCATCCATGATGCATACGGGTAAAATAGTCTAGCTAGCTACATTTTCAGATATGACACATTTTTAAATTTGACAAAGTGGTTTCATTTGAAGTTGAAGTGTACTGTTAGCTAGCTAACATTAGCTGGCTGGCTCGCTAGCTAACATCACGTGTATGATCTTATTATTAGTATCTCAGAGCCATTTGCTTTGCTAGTTAAAGCCTAATGTTAGCTAGCTAACATTGAAACTGGTTGGTTAGCTACCTGCAGATTCATGCAGGGTAGTAACGTCATGAGTTATGTCTTAACAAAAGACTCCACTATGCAAGTATCCATTTCAATAGATTGTCACTTTAACAACTGTTGATAGACGTACTAGCTTGTAAATTCGCTCTGGCGATCTACTCCTATTTCAGACCATGTGTAAGACAGTCTCGCTAGCTACATTTTCAGATATTACATGTTTCTAATTTGGAAATAAAGTATTTTCATTTCAAGTTTAAGTGTACTGTTAGCTAGGTAGCTAACATTAGCTGGCTCGCTAGCTAAAATTACCTAAATGATCTTAATATTCGTATCTCAGAGAAATTTGCCTGACTTGTTATATTCTAATGTTAGCTAGCTAACATTGAACCTGGTTGGTTAGCTACATGCAGATTCATACAGGGTAGTAACATTGTGAGTTGTGATTATGGTTAATTGTTTACATAGCTAGCTAGCTGCATGTCTTAACAAAAGACTCTCGTCTGAGTGTACAAGAGCGCAGAATAACTGATGAATTTACAAACGCTCAACACCCGTTGAATATGGCCGGTGTCAGTAAATGTTGGCAAAAAAAGCGTAATTAAATTGTTGCCTGCAGCACAGTTAGTCACCAACACTCTTGATAACATGAACACAGCCTAACCGGTTCTGCTTGGGCGAGTGAAATGGTCAAAGTGGGTTGTTCGCTCATGTGTCTGGAAGTATCTAGCAAGCGAGCCAATGTTAGGCAGTTAGCTTGGGTGCTTGACTACCGTTGTGAGGTCAGAACGTTCAAATTAACCCTACTCATTGGCCAGAGCGTCCAGTGTTTGCTCTGAACGCTGAGAGTACGAATGGACAATCTGACAGCACAGCTGCAGTCAACGCTCTGGATAACTTAACAGGCTAACCAGCTCTGCTAGGGCAAGTAATGTTCAGTGAGCTTTTCTCTCATTTGTGTCTGGAAGTAGCTAGCAAGTTAGCTTGGGTGCTTGACTGCTGCTGTTAGTACAGAACGGTCGGTTCAACCCTTAAACAGATGGGTGGGTCTAAAGCTTAAGAGGGTGTGAACAATGCTGAATGGTTGTAGACAAAGGGCTCTCTAGTAGTTGTACCAAAACATTCAAAGGACATTTTCTCAAAAGTGAGTTTACAAGTGTATCAAATTTCAAAGCAAAATTACTTTCCTGTTTTTCCTCAACTGTAGTGTATGATATACAATTTTTTAGCTCTGAGTCTCTACTTTTATCCAATGTTAAAAACACAATTTTAAATGATGCTACATAAGAACGATTTGAGCCGGTCGGTCACATATTGTCAGATTCTGCAGAAAAGGGGAGAATGGGTCACAGTGCTTGGCTAAAAGACAAGTAGAGATACAAGACTTGAATATTGGATCGTGAGGCTCTTGTTAGGCTCAGATGTATCAATAAACCATCCCTAATTGGAAAGGGGAACTAATCTGGGTAGACTCTTAAACTCGATCTGGATGCAAGAGGGTTGAGAATTGTTTTTTGTAGTCATGTCATGTCAAGAGTTTAGGCATAATGAGACATTGTTTGGCCAACTATGGGGGACACAGATGGGGGGTGTAACAAAGTCTGAATGAGGGCAACAACATTAAGACAATGATAGAGCATAGAGTTACCATAGGTTCAGAAAGATAAAGAAGCTTTCTTTCCTTCATTGCACTTATGTGACTTCAAGTCAAATAAGAGTCAAATCAAAGTTTATTGGTCACATACAAAGATTTGCAGATGTTATTGAAGGTGCAGCAAAATGCTTGTGTTTCTAGCTCCAACAGTGCATTAATACCTAGCAATACAAAACAATACACACATAATCCATAAAAGTAAAAAGAAAAAATTAAGAAAACCCGGAATTTAAATACACTAAGTGTACAAAATATTAGGAACACCTGCTCTTCCCATGAGATAGACTGACCAGGTGAACCCAGGTCAAGCGATGATTAATATCACTTTTTAAATCCACTTCAATCATCGTAGATGAAGGCGAGGTGCCAGGTTAAAGAAGGATTTTTATGCTTTGAGGCAGTTGAGACATAGATTGTGCATGTGTGCCATTCAGAGTGTGAACGGGCAAGACAAAATATTTAAGTGCCTTTGAACAAGGATATGGTAGTAGGTAACAGGCGTGCTGGTTTGAGTGTGTCAAGAACTTCAACACTGCCAGATTTTTCACACTCAACAGTTTCCCATGTGTGTCATTAACCGTTCACCACCCAAAGGACATCCAGCCAACTTGACACAACTGTGGGAAGCATTGGAGTCAACATGGACCAGCATCTCTGTGGAACACTTTCGACACCTTGTAGAGTCCATGCCACGATGAATTGAGGCTATTCTGAGGGCAAAAGTTGGTGCAACTCAATATTAGGCATGTGTTCCTGGTGTTTTGTACAATCAGTGTATCATTATACACTGATTGTACAAATGCTGTGTATAGACAGTATATGAGTAGAATAGAACAGAACTAACTGAACTAAATTACTATCGCCCCGTAGAACTCACTTCTGTCATCATGAAGTGCTTTGAGAGACTAGTCAAGAATCATATCACCTCCACCCTACCTGTCACCCTAGACCCACTCCAATTTGCTTACCGCCCCAATAGGTCCACAGACGATGCAATCGCCATCACACCGCACACTGCCCTATCCCATCTGGATAAGAGGAATATCTATTTAAGAATGCTATTAATTGACTACAGCTCCGCATTCAACACCATACTACCCTCCACACTCATCATTAAGCTTGAGAACCTGGTTTCTTGACCCCGCCCTGTGCAACTGGGTCCTGGACTCAACAGTGGCGACTCCGGGATTTTGGCCTTCTAGGCAGAGTTGCAAAGAAAGAGCCATATCTCAGACTGGCCAATAAAAAGAAACGATTAAGATGGGCAAAAGAACACAGACTCTGGACAAAGGAACTCTGCCTTGAAGGCCAGCATCCCGCCTCTTCACTGTTGACGTTGAGACTGGTTTTTGCAGGCACTATTTAATGAAGTTGCCAGTTGAGGACTTGTGAGGCGTCTGTTTCTCAAACTAGACACTAATGTACTTGTCCTTATGCACAGTTGTGCACTGGGCCTCCCACTCCTCTTTCTATTCTGGTTAGAGTCTGTTTGCGCTGTTCTGTGAAGGAAGTAGTACACAGCGTTGTATGAGATCTTACGTTTTTTGGCAATTTCTCACATGGAATACCCTTCATTTCTCAGAACCAGAATAGACTGACGAGTTTCAGAAGAAAGCTCTTTGTTTCTGGCCATTTTGAGCCTGTAATCAAACCCACAAATGCTGATGCTCCAGATACTCAATTAGTCTAAAGAAGACCAGTTTTATTGCTTCTTTAATCAGGACAACAGTTTTTAGCTGTGCTAACATAATTGCAAAAGTGTTTACTAATGATAAATTAGCCTTTTAAAATGATAAACTTGGATTAGCTAACACAAAGTGCCATTGGAACACAGGAGTGATGGTTGCTGATAATGGGCCTCTGTACGCCTATGTAGATATTCCATAAAAAATCTGCCGTTTCCAGCAACAATAGTAATTTACAACATTAACAATGTTTACACTATATTTCTGATCAATTTGATGTTATTTTCATGGACAAAAAATGACTTTACTTTCCTTAAACAAGGACATTTCTTGGTGACCCCAAACTTTTTAACTGTAGTGTTGGTATTTCTGTTATCCAGGTGGGATAGTGCAGTATGCGATTGCATCATCCATGGATCTGTTGGGGCGGTATGTGAATTGTAGTGGGTCTAGGTTGTTGGGTAAGGTGGAGGTTATATGGTCCTTAACTAGCCTCTCAAAGCACTTTGTGATGACAGAAGTGAGTGCTACGGTGGGATAGTTATTTAATTCAGTTACCTTATTTTTCTTGAGAACAGGAACATTGGTGGAAGCAAGTCGTGACAGCAGACGTATATAGAGAGATTGAATATGTCCATAAACACTCCAGCCAGCTGGTCTGCACATGCTCTGAGGACGGGGCTTGGGATGACGTCTAGTCCCCCAGCCTTGCGAGGGTTAACATGCTTAAATGACTTACGTCGGCCACAGAGAACGGGAGCACACAGTCCACGAGCAGCATGGGCTTGCGTCGGCGGCTCAATGTTGTTTTCCTCGACGCGGGCGAAGAAGGGGCATAGCTTGTCTGTGTTCGCGATGTGTCTGGCTTTCCCTTTATAATCCGTAATTTGTCTGGAGTCTTTGCCACATACGTCTCGTGTCTGAGCTGTTGAATTGCGACTCCACTTTGTCCCTGTACTGTTTTTGATTGCCTTACGGAGGTCATAGGTGGTCTGTTTGTACACATTAATGTTCCCAGTCATGGTTAAACACGGTGGTTCGCACTTTCAGTTTCACGCGAACACTGTCATCTGTCCACAATTTTTAGATTTTGATAAGTTCTAATCTTCACAGTGTGAACAACATCCTCTGCACTTATTGATGAACCCAGTCACCGAGTCAATGTACACGTCAGTGGAACATTTCCCAGTCCGCATGATCAAAAATGACCTGGATTTCTGCATAAATTGGTCATCAAATGTGATCTGATCTTCATCTAAGTCACAACAATAGACAAACATAGTGTGCTTAAACTAATAACACGAATGATTGTATTTTTCTTGTCTACATTGAATACATAATTGAAACATTCACGGTGTAGCTTTGAAAAATTATGTGAACCCCTAGGCTAATGACGTCTCCAAAAGCTAATGTGGAGTTCAAGTCAATGAGATGGGATTGGAGATGTTGGTTAGAGTTAACTTGCCCTGTAAAAAAACAGTTTGTTCACAAGAAGCATTGCCCGATGTGAACCATGCCTCGAACAAAAGACATCTCAGAAGAACTAAGATGAAGAATTGTTGACTTGCCTAAAGCTGGAAAGGGTTACAAAAGTATCTCTAAAAGCCTTGATGTTCATCAGGCTGCTAAGATGACTGCAAGAGCACAGCGCAGAATGCTCAATGAGGTAAAGAAGAATCCTAGAGTGTCCGCTAAAGACTTACAGAAATCTCTGGAACATGCTAACATCTCTGTTGACGAGTCTACGATACATAAAACACGAAACAAGAATGGTGTTCATGGGAGGACACCATGGAAGAAGCCACTGCTGTCCAAAAAAAAACATTGCTGTACGTCAGAAGTTTGCAATAATGCACCAAAATATTCTGTGGACAGATGAAACTACAGTTGAGTTGTTTGGAAGGAACACACAACACTATGTGTGGAGAAAAAAAGGCACAGCACACCAACATCAAAACCTCATCCCAACTGCAAAGTATGGTGGAGGGACTGCTTTGCTGCCCCAGGTATTGGACAGCTTGCTATCACGAACAGAAAAATTAATCCCTAAGTTTATCAAGACGTTTTTCAGGAGAATGTTAGGCTATCTGTCCGCCAATTGAAAGTCAACAGAAGTTGGGTGATGCAACAGGACAACGACCCGAAACACAGAAGTAAAATCAACAACAGACGAAAATACGCCTTCTGGAGTGACCCAGTCAGAGTCCTGACCTCAACCCGATTGAGATGCTCTGGCATGACCTCAAGAGAGCAGCTCACACCAGACATCCCAAGAATATTGCTGAATTGGAACAGTTTTGTAAAGACGAATGGTCCAAAATACCTCCTGACCGCTGTGCAGGTCTGATCCGCAACTACAGAAAATGTTTGGTAGAGGTTATTGCTGCCAAAGGAGGGTCAACCAGTTATTAAATCCAAGGGTTCCCATACTTTTCCCACCCTGCACTGTGAATGTTTACACAGTGTGTTCAATAAAGACATGAAAACATATAATTGTTTGTGTGTGTTACGGTTCTCGTTTGTGGAATGACCGGACCAAGGTGAAGCACGGTAGGCGTACATCGTTATTTTTATTGATGACACCAAAAGCAAAATAACAACGACAAAAACGGAAGCGCACAGTTCTGTAAGGCAAAATAAACTATACAGAAAACAAGATCCCACAAACGCCCAAAAGGAAAATGACAACTTATATATGATCCCCAATTAGAGACAACGATAGACAGCTGCCTCTGATTGGGAACCATACTCAGCCAAAAACACAGAAATAGAAAACAGATTTTCCCACCCGAGTCACACCTTGACCTAACCAAACATAGAGAATAATAAGGATCTCTAAGGTCAAGGTGTGACAGTGTGTTATTAGTTTAAGCAGACTGTGTTTGTCTATTGTTGTGACCTAGATGAAGATCAGATCAAATTGTATGACCAAATTATGCAGAAATACAGGTATTTCCAAAGGGTTCACATACTTTTTCTTGCCACTGTAGATTTTGATTGTTCAGAACAGTTACTTCCTATAGGTGGGGACAAGGAATGATCTGAAAAAATAACCTAAAAGATTTTTCAGAGTGCCTTGTTGACTTCGTTATTCTAGTGACAGCTGAATAAGCCTCTTGTGTGTTCTCTGATCTTCTCTCTGATAAGTATTTTTTTAATGAATTCCCCTAAAATACAATTAGTACGCTCCAAGCCCTTAGGCAAGTCTGCAGTTGGGCAAGTCAACATTTCAAACAAAGCTAATGAGTTGCCGGGGTGGTTGATAAATGTGCAGATACGCTATGAAGTGAATACGGCAAATATTAACAATCATATTAATGTGGCTGTATTCACAGGAATATAGCTTTAATTAGCCCTATCCCTTCTATGCGAAGTGAGTAAACTGGCAGATAAAATGTTATGAAACTATATCACTACATTGTCTCTACATCCTTATTAAAATTGTCAATGATGAATGTTTCGGTTGGTAAGAATTGGCATTATAGCTAAAAGCTAACGAGTCACTGTTGGCATGTTTGTTCAACTTAGCTTTCTATCTTCACTACTAACATTACAGTTTACAAATATATGCTCTCATCTTCGTTCTTTATTGCCTGGATGAATTCAAAGACAAATTGTGGGGGATTCATGTTATGACTCAAAAGATTAAAAAACCCGGCTTTTTTCCTGATGAACCCTGGCTTTGAAAAGTGGAGAAATTAAAATGGTTGAGAGTAGAGAGAACAGGGAGAGACCATTTGCATACTTTTAGCCTTGGGCAGTTAAGCAGGCACATTTTGTCATACATATAGAGTTGAAGTCGGACGTTTACATACACCTTAGCCAAATACATTTAAACTCAGTTTTTCACAATTCCTGACATTTAATCCGAGTAAAGATTCCCGGTCTTAGGTCAGTTAGGATCCCCTCTTTATTTTAAGAATGTGACATGTCAGACTAATAGAAGAGAGAATGATTTATTTCAGCTTGTATTTCTTTCATCACATTCCCAGTGGGTCAGAAGTTTACATACACTCAATTAGTATTTGGTAGCATTGCCATTAAATTGTTTAACTTGGGTCAAACGTTTGGGTAGCCTTCCACAAGCTTCCCACAATAAGTTGGGTGAATTTTGGCTCAGTCCTCCTGACAGAGCAGGTGTACCTGAGTCAGGTTTGTAGGCATCATTGCTCGCACACGCTTTTTCAGTTCTGCCCACAATTTTTCAATGGGATTGAAGTCAGGGCTTTGTGATGGCCACTCCAATACCTTGACTTTGTTGTCCTTACGCCATTTTGCCACAACTTTGGAAGCCATTTGGGGTCATTGTCCATTTGGAAGACCCATTTGCAACCAAGCTATAACTTCCTGAGTGATGTCTTGAGATGTTGCTTCAAAATATCCACATCATTTTACTTTCCTCATGATGCCATCTATTTTGTGAAGTGCACCAGTCCCTCCTGCAGCAAAGCACCCCCACAACATGATTCTGCCATCCCTGCGCTTCATGGTTGGGATGGTGTTCTTCGGCTTGCAAGCCTCCCCCTTTTTCCTCCAAACATAACGATGGTCATTATGGCCAAACAGTTCTATTGTTGTTTCATCAGACCAGAGGACATTTTTCCAAAAAGTATGATCTTTGTCCCCATGTGCAGTTGCAAACCATAGTCTGGCTTTTTTAATGGCGGTTTTGGAGCAGTGGCTTCTTCCTTGCTGAGCGGCCTTTCAGGTTATGTCAATATAGGACTCGTTTTACTGTGGATATAGATACTTTTGTACCTGTTTCCTCCAGCATCTTCACAAGGTCCTATGCTGTTGTTCTGCGATTGATTTGCACTTTTTGCACCAACGTACGTTAATTTCTAGGAGATAGAATGCATCTCCTTCCTGAGCGTTGTGACGGCTGTGTGGTCCCATGGTGTTTATACTTGTGCACTATTGTTTGTACAGATGAACGTGGTACCTTCAGGCATTTGGAAATGGCTCCCAAGGATGAACCAGACTTGGGACGGTCTACAATTTTTTTTCTGAGGTCTTGGCTGATTTCTTTAGATTTTCCCATGATGTCAAGCAAGGAGGCGCTGAGTTTGAAGGTAGGCCTTGAAATACATCCACAGGTACACCTCTAATTGACTCAAATGAGCCCATTAGAAGCTTCTAAAGCCATTCCATAATTTTCTGGAATTTTCCAAGCTGTTTAAAGGCACAGTCAATTTAGTGTATGTAAACTTCTGACCCACTGGAATTGTGATACAGTGAATTATAAGTGAAATAATCTGTCTGTAAACAATTGTTGAAAAAATGACTTGTGTCATGCATGAAGTAGATGTTAATAAGAAATGTGTGGATTAGTAGAAAAAAGATTTTTAATGACTCCAACCTATGTGTATGTAAACTTCCGACTTCAACTGTAGATTCATATACTGTACAACCCAGCTCTGGCCAATAGTGACATTGGAGCATTATGGTCCTGTACCACAAGGCCTTGAAACCTTTGCTATTGAATGATGCAATCGTGGTTCCAAGGACATCTGAATACTCAAGAGTCCACATACTGTATACAAGACTTGGCTATACTAAACAATGGGAGAATCTGAACTGTGTGTAGATATTTATTTTTATCTTCACAAGATTGGGGACCCTGGCCTTCACTTGAGAAATTTGCTGACGATGCATACAATAGCTGGAAGAGATGTTCCAAGATGTTATCATAATACGGAATATAGATATGCATGCAGACCTACAGATCGTACATTTGTTTTTCAGGGGCACTTAAAATTCCAGATTGCAGTGACATGATTGCAATGCCCTCAAGATGTTATAAGCTTGCACGTAATGGGATGTCTTGGTTGACTGAGCGACGTATTACAAACTTTGTTAGCTCAAAGTTTACTTTGATGTGTTTGTATGCTAGCACAGTTAATTTGCATAGCATTAGCCACATAATATGATGTTTCTTCCTCACTTCCTTGTGTATGATCAGATTCTGCTCATCGCATGCTTCTCGAGTCTATCTATATGGAGTGGGGAGGAAGAGACAGGCACTCTTGGGTGATTCATTCAATCATTTGGTGTCATCCAACTATACCCAGCAGGTACAGCTAATCTATTAGCCTCCTGTCCACCGTTTGTCGAGTGTTAAGCGCTCTGCACACAATGGCGCTTTGTAGTCACCAAACAAAACCTGGGACTCATTGAAAGAACCCATCAGAGGGCCATACATGCTCAGCCATGCGAATCGCCTGCAGCTCTCTCCCCATAGCCCGTTCAAGAACTAAAAATATTTCTTATTGAAGAGAGAAAAAACACAAGTAAACAACGAACACATTTCATTTTGATTTGAATTAGCTATAGACTGGGAAAACATCTTAAGGTAGGCTATGTATGCACGCCGATGCAATCTCTCCCTCACGCACACAGGCGCAACCACTCACCCACACAGACACTGAAACACACACACTCATTCAAACCTCTCATACCATTTCAGCTTGTAGCTAAGATGAAATGTAGGGAAACCTGACGCTGTTGATTTAGTAACACTTCTCATGGTGTCATCCCAGCACCTCTGTCCAATACATACAGTCAAACAAATTTGTATTCCAACACACATCTGTGCATACTAAATAATTACCACATAATCTGTAGCTAAATGCTAGTGTCTCATTTACACCTGCTTGTACATGTCACAGTGTGGTTAACACCACGCAAAACAATCTCTGAATACCATTAACAGATTTATAACTGCTAGTACAGTATGTCATTGACTCTTTGCTATGTAGTAAGGCCTATATCTCTAGGCTTATATGTTGCTCATTTGAAATGCATTTGTATAGTTATTTAATTCCAGTACACTGCGTATCAGCATATTGAATAAAATTGAAACATGTTTTACTGAGATACAAAGTATGTTTTTAGTATACTAAAAAAAACACGAGTGGTGGGTACATTGCATTTCAGATGTATTATGGACATTGATATGCAATCCTCATATGCACAACGCAATTCAAAATGCCATGGAGAGGCATGGTGTAACACGCCTTTTGATGAGCCCACTGATAACCGTACACGGTGAGAGAACAGATGCACCACAACTGTTCAGTTCACACTTCGGATACAGAGGGACGCTGGAGGGAGCCTAAAGGTATTTGCTGGAGTGCAAGCATGGGACAAGGGAGACAGAGGAGAAGAGAGAGATGAGAGGGGGAAGGGAAACAGAGGAAAGGGACAATAGATCCAAAGAACAGGGGGAGAGAGAGAGAGAGAGAGAGAGAGAGAGAGAGAGAGAGAGAGAGGAGGAGGCAAGAGAGGAAAGTAAATTTGAAATGGAGAAAAAAAGGACAATAGATGAAAGAGAAAGGAAAAGCACTCTGTCTGATGCACACACACACACAGAGACACATACACAGGAGGTGAGTCTGAGGCTCTGTGACATGGGTGGCTTGTAGAACAGTAATTTATCAGGTTCTGAAGGCCACTGCAGACACATTTACTCAGTGTCATGAAAAAACATGTTTCTGTCCAAGCCTGTAAACTATTCCCATATGCCTAGCCTTCCCTCTCTCCATAAAATGTGCTGTTGGCAGTGGTGAAAGTAACGTGTGCCACAAACCATGAAGTAAATATATTTTGCTCATCAATAAATGTGATTCTGTAATCCATTTAGAAAACCTTAGCTATAGTCCACCTAGACAAGTGTATTATAGTGACCTTAACCCAACGCCTAGCAACCTCAGAGGTTCAGACCTCATGGCTTAATGAAGTTAAGGTGTTGACTTGACAGTTGCTGGACCGGGATTCAAATGTATTTTGACGCTGTAAAAACTGATCATATTGATAACATCGAATGCACATTACTTTTAATGGTGTTAATGAGTAGCATCATTTGGTAGCTCTACTTCCATTTAAAATACGAACATGTATGATTATTTATGACTTCATTGTAATGCGATAGAGTATTATTAATAACCTGGTTATATTGTATCAATGGTTGTTGTTTTCACAAACTTTTCTGTATATTTAAGTGGGAATCAACAACTTCACAATGATTGTGAGTAAATTAATGACAAATGAATATAGTGCTGGCAATCACACATGTCCGGTCGAGTTCATATTTCTCCAAGCCTGTTTTGGTTTGTGGTGTAGTGGATCAAACCACAGACAGCGTTGCAAATACCAATTCAGATAGCCTATGCGCCGGCGCTGCACCCATCGAGGAGAAGAAGCCAGTTGCGCGCATCATACACGACAAAAGAGTCAGTCGCCGAATACCCGGAGTCCACATATGCAACAGGGAGTTGCTGGAAAGACGGTCACTGCTTTATATTTTGCTTTGGTCGGTGTTTGGTCGGTGTTTTACATTTTTGGGGGATAGGAACGGCTCGTGGGTTTCCAAGATGAACCAAACTGCCGGCGTTTCGCACCAAGTGAAATGCCAGTCTTCTGTGTCTTCGAAGGCTATGGCCAAGGTATGAACTTTATATCTACAAGGACAGGCAAACATGAAGTTAGTTTGAAACACAATTGTTGCCGTATTAAGCTTGCGTTATTATGCTTGGGTTATTACGCAAAATAGCAAGAAGTTCCATGTGATCACCTCTATGAGCAAATGTAACTTTTTTTTGTGATGGAAAGATTTGCGAAAAGAGACCAGAACTCTTTGGCCTGGTTTAAATGATCGATCATGTTGATGTGTGGCTATTAACTTGACCTAATACTCTGTTTGGTGGCTGTTGTTGGTTTTTAGATGTGGTTGGGTTTGAGAAATGTTGCAGTACTACCACATAGATTAGGCTATATATTGAAGATTAATTTCACTTTATAGCAGTGTGTTGGATACTGTTCAGCGCGTTAAGCAAAAATTTTGAAGCCAACTGCAAATATTTTGTAGGATAAAGAGCATTGTAGTTACACACAATGCTGCAGTACAGCAATTTAAAATTCAGATCACGTCGAGAGTAGAAGAAAGAGGGGGAAATATGCTACCAATATATTCATTTGAAAAAAGGCATATCGATTCTACCCACCACCCATTCACTTTCATGTTAATACAAAATATGACGACAAGCAGCGTTAATTTAGTTAATCCATCATACCCATAGGCTAATAGTAAATTGCCATTTAAAGCTTGACAGATTGCCGTAATTAGGCTACGTTTCTTTGGTATGTGTATATGATGTCTCAAGGGAATTTGGGCCAGATGGACCTGTTGTTAAGAGTAACTCAATCAATGTTCATCAAGACCGTGCTCTGCGTCTTTTGGCAACTACTTGAGGAGGTCCCTGTCTCTCTTATGGGAATAAAAGTAAAGCAGAATAAATAGGTCAATTCTTTACTGGTTTAATTGTGCATCATTTCTCTCTGGATTACCAGGGAAATGCCACATTTGGGTCATGTTTTGTTGGAAGAAACTTTATTGATATTTCCCTTAAAATGCATGTATACATATTTTGGGAATGACATACAGTACAGAATAGAAATGTGCATGTAGTCGATTGCATGGAGACATTGCTCACGGACAGCCCGTCTCACCACATACCTTGTTCATTGTAGTATGTGTTTGAAAGCTGAAACCCAATTTTCCCAGGCATGATGAGTGGCTTGTCTTAGGCTGTCAAATGTAAACAGGTTGCATCGTGAAGGCTTTGATTTCTTAGACATAGGATTACACATCGTGGGTCTTATATGCATACATTTTAGTCCATATAGATATTAGAGGGATTTCAAGCTCATAAAAATTGGTCGCACGCATGCTTCTTGATGGTATTGTATTTAGATTTGAGCCCGGATTACAGCGACACAACCCCTGCCACCAACAGTACTATTACCCTGTAATGGCACAGGCCAGGCCTGCCTGCATAAGTGTTAGTCTTTTGCCATATATAATACCACATTAGCCACTCTCCATATAAACTGGATGCTTTTCTAAGGGCTAACAGTGATTCTGTGACTGAAGGTCAATCACTGACTCACGACTCGGTAAGTAAAGCTGGGTGTTGGCTCCATCGATGGCTTCATACTAAAACATCTGTCCATTGGCAGTCTGCTAAATGTCCTCAGGGGATAGTCTAAATGATGCAAGATTCACATCAACATTCAAACATATTACATACAATTAAGGTGGTATTGGAAATTGGTGTGAGTGAGTGAGAGAGAGAGAGCAGTTTGGCATGTGTCTATGTGTTGGTGGAAAGCACGTGGTGCTGAAATAGTTTGAGCCTCGCAGAGACAAAGCAGCGCTTGAGGACAGTGGCATGGTGCTGAAATGGGACGGAGCACTACGCTGACTGAATCTTCCCTATTTCATGTGAGGAAAGCTCAGGTGCAACCTGAATGGGAGTGAGACAGTCCAAGACAAACGGATCTCCACTGGACCTTGATCTATTGAAATATTATGAGTATTGACGTAGTGAAAGATGGGTTACTTACTTTCAGAAAATCATGTTCCATATGGAGTGCTAGAGTACAAATGGTGCTGGGTTAAAATTGAGGGCACAACAGTATTTCAAACCCCAGGTAAAATACAGTGCCTTCGGAAAGTATTGAGACCCATTCACTGTTTCCACATTTTGTTACAGCCTTATTCTAAAATTGATTTAAAAAAATTCCCCTCATCAATCTAAACACAATACCCCACAATGACAAAGAAAAAACTGTTTTTTTTTTATTTCTGCTAATTTACTAAAAATAAAAAACAGAAATATCACATTTACATAAGTATTCAGACCCTTTACTAAGTACTTTTTTGAAGCACCTTTGGCAGCAATTACAGCCTCAAGTCTTCTTGTGGTTGACACTACAAGCATGGCACACCTGTATTTGAGGAGTTTCTCACATTTTCTCTGCAGATCCTCTCAAGTTCTGTCAGGTTGGATGGAGAGCGTGGCTGCACAGCTATTTTCAGGTCTCTCTAGAGATGTTCGATTGGGTTCAAGTCCGGACTGGGCCACTCAAGGCCATTCATTTACTTGTCTCGAAGCCACTCCTGCGTTGTGCTTTGTGCTGTGTGCTTAGGGTCGTTGTCCTGTTGGAAGGTGAACCTTCACCCCAGTCTGAGGTCCTGAGCACTTTGGAGCAGGTTTTCTTCAAGGATCTCTCTGTCCTTTGTGCCGTTCATCTATACCTCAATCCTGACTAGTCTCCCAGTCCCTGCCACTGAAAAACAGAATGATGCTGTCAAAAACATGCTTTACCGTAGGGATGGTGCCAGGTTTCCTCCAGACATGGCATTCAGGCCAAAGAGTTCAATCTTGGTTTCATCAGACCAGAGAATCTTGTCTTTAGGTGCCTTTTGGCAAACTCCAAGCTGGCTGTCATGTGACTTTTACTGAGGAGTTGCTTTCGTCTGGCCACTCTACCATAAAGGTGGAGTGCTTCAGAGATGGTTGTCCTTCTGGAAGGTTCTCCCATCTCCACAGAGGAACTCTGTATCTCTGTCAGTGTGACCATCGGGTTCTTGGTCACCTCCCTGACCAAGGATATTATTCCCTGATTGCTCAGTTTGGCCGGTCGGCCAGCTCTAGGAAGAGTCTTGGTGGTTCAAACTTCTTCCATTTAAGAATGATGGAGGCCACTGTGTTCTTAGGGACCTTCAGATGGTGCAGACATGTTTTGGTACCCTTCCCCAGATCTGTGCTTTGACACAATCCTGTCTCGACCTCATGGCTTGGTTTTCTTTTCTGACATGCACTGTCAACTGTGGAATCTTATATAGACAGGTGTGTGCCTTTCCAAATCATGTCCAATCAATTTCTAAAAACCTGTTTTCACTTTGTCATTATGGGATATTGTGTGTAGATTGCTGAGGATTTAAAAAAAATACATACATTTTAGAATAATGCTGTAACGTAACATAATCTGGAAAAAGTCAGGGGGTCTGAATGCTTTCCGAAGGCACTGTAGCAGCAACTATCTCTTCATCTCATGCAAACATGTCCTGGATCGTACATTTGATCCAATTTACCATTCTGTAATACACAGTTGGATTAACTGTTAGGCCACCTCCGTTTCATACAAAATATAATCTCCTTTCCAGTGCCTGATCTCCCCCTGCCAGTGTTTTGGATCTTAACCACCCTCTTTGATCCTCTAAAACACTCCCATGTCTTCTACACTTCCTCTTTACACACAATCCAATTAAGAAGAGGCAGCAGATTGTTTGTGGGCTTTCACTCTCCGAGGCTCCTGCTGGGTTTACGAGACCAGCAAAGTCTGCGAGCAGCTGCGGCTCACACCATTCGGTCCTTAAAAGTGACAGGTCCACCCAAGCACAGATAGGGCAATAAACTGAACCGGCCCCATCAGAAAGCAGGAAGCCAAGGCTATAGTGACTGTAGTCATCTGGGATACCGCAACCATATTACTGATGAGGTGATAAGAGCACAAGAACGTTGTCCAATAGCAGGACTGGCTATCATATAGGCGTAGGGTACTATTTATGGTTTTACATCTCCTTCTCACTAAAGGGTCTTATTAGCAGTGTCTGTATGAAGTTGTACTTTTATTAGCAGTGTCTGTATGAAGTAGTAGTTTATTAAACAGTTAGAGGAACTGCTTGCATGCTTATCTGCGCTTTATGTGTGAGTGTGATTGTATCAGACCTTCTGGATTTCTGTTACCTTGCAGGCTCTATGGGAAAGAAGACTGTTTTGGGCTGATTTTCCTTTAAGATCCAGAAATATAAGGCCATTCAAAAGTAGTTGAAATTTGGGTGAGTTAAGAGGATTGCACTCACAGCCACTTGCAAACTGAGAAATGTTGAGAAAGCAATCACAACTCTCATGTCCTGTACACAATTCACTTGCAAGTTCAATAACCCAAACTTCAGCTATTTACTGTTTGAGAAAAAGCCCTTTTGAGTTTGAGAGAGCATTTGGGAAAAGTAATTGCATATCGGACAACCAATATTTATAGATGGTTAATTGAGTTTACACAGTGGGGGAAGTTCATTAATTAGTAATCATGCTCATTAAATAATTATAAATGATGGAACATATTTATTAGCCATTAAACAAGCACAGCGAGAGAGAAAAATATGCCACGCACGTATTTCTGTAGTAGATTTGATGTGAACTTCATTGTACCGTGTGGATATACAGTGGGGAGAACAAGTATTTGATACACTGCCGATTTTGCAGGTTTTCCTACTTACAAAGCATGTAGAGGTCTGTAATTTTTTAAATCATAGGTACACTTCAACTGTGAGAGACGGAACCTAAATCAAAAATCCAGAAAATCACAATGTATGATGTATGAAGTTTTTAATTTTTTAATTTTACCTTTATTTAACCAGGCAAGTCAGTTAAGAACACATTCTTATTTTCAATGACGGCCTGGGAACAGTGGGTTAACTGCCTGTTCAGGGGCAGAACGACAGATTTGTACCTTGTCAGCTCGGGGGTTTGAACTCGCAACCTTCTGGTTACTAGTCCAACGCTCTAACCACTAGTAATTCATTAGTTTATCAAATATTTGTTCTCCCCACTGTATATAGCATATAATCACATTAAACCATTAGATAGGCCTATCTCTTTGGCTTTGGTATATTATCTTCATATTTTCATGTTTTTGGCGTAGTATGGGAATGATGCTGACGTGTGATGATGTGAAGTTGTACTGAAGGCTGGATGATAAAAGGTCACCGTGAGGGGAAGTAGGGGTTAATGGATCCTATAATGGAGGAGTGATGGAGGCCAGTATCTCTGAATAATGGGCTGATAAGATTGTGTAGGACTGAGGGTTGTAATGGGGGAAAAAAAGATAGGGCAGACTGGAGGGATGTGATGAACTAGGAATGATGAGTGAAGATGAATCAACTGTGGTGACCCAGCGGGCAAAACTGTTTGCAATGATGTCGTTATGATGTGTTTTATGACGTCACGGTCAGGTTGTGTACTGGATGTAAAATGATGTTTTGTTAACTTGTTTTTAGCAACCAGAAACTATGTCTTAATCTGGTTTTAATCAGATTATCTGACCAGATAACCGGCAAAATATGCTGTCATAATAAAAGATGTCTTTACCCGGTTACAACTAGAAAAATATGTAATTAAGACGTCATGGGACAACATTTTACTGGAGATGGTAGTAATATGGTAGTATTGTTCCGTAAAAGTATTATTTTGGTAGTATTCTTCTGTGACATTGTCATATTTCAAAGATAAAATCCATGAAACATGGATGAACATCCCGTTCGGACACTTTTAAAAGTCCAAGTATATACAGTATACTTGCCTATATAACATCTGCTTTTTCTCTAACCCACATGAGACACCCAAAGCACCTTGGATCTTGAATATCAGAGCCATCTTTTCAACATACCATCTACCTTCATCTCTGCAGCTAGCTCTACTCCCCTGGTCCCGAACAACACCAATGGTGGGTTATTGAACCTCTGAGGCACTCCCTGTGCATTCTCTCCCCTTGCTAAGATCTATCAAATAAATTGTCTTGAAAAACTCCCAGCAACTGACGTGTTGCAGGCTGCCTGCTCGACAGCCATCCTCAGCATCTGATCGATTGCTCGAATTTGTCTCAAAAAGAATAATTGCATCACCGCTCCAGTCTGTGACTCTATAATTTATAGTCGGCATGCCAACTGATCTCAATATATTCTCTCCCCACAGTGCATCTCTCATTCTTTCTCATTCTCTCTATTCACTGAGGAATGGGTGATAAATGTGTTACTAATTTGTTTTTTGTTGTTGAGACACGTCTGTTGTTCATTTGCATATCAGTGCCTATTCCCAAGAAGTGGCTTATTTGTCCCTATGTCGAAGATTACGCCTAAACCAATACTTGTTTTTTTTTAAACACGTCAGGATGTAAAATACCATTTGTCAAACTACTGTCTGACCGGTAGTAATCATTCTTTGGTTCTCTTGAGTTCTCACAACCGGTACTAATGACTTGAACTTTGAGGCTTTCTAGGCTTCCTATTATTTCGATTCCTGGAGTATATTATAGCCTCAGAACAGAACTGACCATCCCTTAGGTGCAACTATTTTTTAGAGCCTGCGGCAAAGTGGACTGGTGTGAATATGTTAAGAGCTGGTAATGGGGGCCACTGTGTTGAGGTGTGATTAAAAGTTATTTATGAAATGCCAAAGCTTTGGACAGTTGAGCTGAGAGGTCTCTATACCATTAGTTCTTATAATATGACACATATGAAGTTTAATAAAAGAGGGTACACGAAAGATACATTTTTATAAATAATTAGACTTTACTTCATAAATATCTCCTCTTTACAAGCTTTTTACTTCAGTATTCTTAGTTTTTACCTCGGTAAGTTGTAATAGATCTGGTATTTGTGTAATTTATTTGAATCTTAACTGGGCCGTCTTTGAAGATCTTTTTATACTCCCAACACTTTAGATCCCTTTGAAGAGGACTTATTTTGCCAATATGCCGCTGATCATTTGTTATGCTATCTTTCGGATCTCATTTGTTATGGTGTCTTTGGAGATTGTCAAACATGATATGGTGATATCTCTTGCCATGCATTTAGACTGTATAAGAGTAAAACGTCTCAACACATTAGCTGGCTTTTGTTTGAATCGAGTGATCCATCATGAAGTTGTCTTAAACAAGATTTAAAGTTTGACATAACTTGTAATAATAGTTTATGACAACTTATGTACTCAGACACTCTCTTTGGTTAAGCATGAAGGTGTCTGCGCAGAGAGCAGTGATTTTACATACATGGGCATAATGTCAGCAAATTATGACATTACATGATATGTCATGTTAATGAGAACCTTATGGAGACATCATAACAAGACATTCAAATCCATACCTGGGTCAAAATAGCATTTGTTTCATTTCAACATCTTGAAATAGTTGGCCTGACGTGCTGGATAGGTGAAGTTTGCACTTTCAGGACCATTGGTACCATTGAGCCTGGCAAACTTAACCAAGCACAACTAAAGTTTTCAAAAGGAAACAAACACAGTACAATGTCAAGCCAGGTCTTTTTTTTTTAATTGAATTGTTTTAACAAAAATTCACACTTTCCAGAACATTTCTTGTGGCAGCTCCTCAATACTTTCTGATGTTGCCAATCCAGTTTGTGACTCTGTTGAGACAATGGAAATCTATTGATAATGTAAACCATGTATATTCCCCTTGCCTTTCCTCAGGCTCCTTTACTACATATTTAAATTGTGCAGCAGACTTCCACTTTCTTAAATGACTACCCCATCTCTGTACCCCACTCATATAATTATCTGTAAAGGCGCTCAGTCGAGCAGTGAATTTCAAGCACAGATTTAACTACAGACTAGGGAGCTTTTCCAATGGTTCGCGAAGAAGGGCACCGATTGGTAAATGGGTAAAAAGCATGGTGCAGTTATTAACAGTGGTGGAAAAAGTACTCAATTGTCATACTTGAATAAAAGTAAAGATACCTTAATAGAAAAGGACTCAAGTAAAAAGTGAAAGTCACCCAGTGTTACGTAACTAGGAGTGGTGGGTGCCCAGTCAGACGCAGAGAGCAGAGGTTTAAGGAAAACCGTATTTATTCCGGTGAGTAAGGTCATGCCAAAACAACAGGCGAATAAAAGACCGGCCCAAAACAGGACACAAACAGTCCGGAAAAATACAAAACAGAACAGAGAAACAAGCCCGCCCAAAAGCAGGCGGGCATAACAGGCTTAAATAGCCCTAAACCAAACCCCAAACGAGAAACAGGTGAAACCAATAAGACATAACCAACAGCAAATGAAAATGGAATTGGTGGCAGCTAGTAGACCGGTGACGACGACCGCCGAGCGCCGCCCGAACAGGAAGGGGAGCCACCTTCAGTGGAAGTTGTGACACCCAGTAAAATACCTCTTGAGTAAAAGTCTAAAAGTATTTGGTTTTCAATATACTTACTGTAAGTATCAAAGTAAATGGAATTGCTAAAATGTACTTAAGTATCAAAAGTAAAAGTATAAACCATTTCAAATGGTTTATATTAAGCAAACCAGATGGCACAATATTTTTTTATTTTCTATTCATTTGCGGAAAGCCAGGGGCACACACCAACACTCAGACATCATTTAGAAATGAAGCATTTGTGTTTAGTGAGTCCGCCGGATCAGAGGCAGTAGCGATGACCAGGGATGTTTTCTTGATAAGTGTGTGAATTGGACAATTTTCCTGTCAATATGTAACAAGTACTTTTTGGTGTCAGGGAAAATGTATGGAGTAAAAATAACATTTTTTCTTTAGGAAGGTAGTGGAGTAAAAGTAAAAGTTGGCAAAAATATAAATAGTAAAGTACAGATAACCCAAAGAATGACTTAAGTAGTACTTTGAAGTATTTTGACTAAAGTACTTTACACCACTGGTTATTAATTCCACTTTGGATGGTGTATCAATACATCCAGTCTCTACAGCGATAAAGCTGCCGGTCCTAACTCAGTTGCCGGAGAGGAAGGACACCACTCAGGCATTTCACCATGAGGCCAATGGTGATTTTAAAACAGTTACAGAGTTGAATGGCTGTGATAGGAGAACTGAGGACGGATCAACAACATTGTAGCTACTCCACAAAACAAACTTAAATTACTAAGTGAATAGAAGGAAGCCTGTACAGAATTTTTTTTAAATCCCATAACATGCATCCTGTTTGCAATAAGGCACTTAAGTAATGCTGCAAAAAATGTGGCAAATAAATTAAACATTTTGTCCTAAATACAAAGCATTATGTTTGTAACAAATCCAACACAACACATCACTGAGTACCACTCTTCATATTTTCAAGCATGGTGGTGGCTGCATCATGTTATGGGTATGTTTGACATTGTCAAGGACTATGGAGGGTTTTTTGGATAAAAAGAAACAGAATAGAGCTAAGCACAGGCAAAATCCTAAAGGAAAACATTGTTCAGTCTGCTGCATCAGACACTGGGAGAGAAATTCACGTTTCAGCAGAACAAACACCTTAAACACAAGAACAAATATACAATGGCGTGGCTTACCAAGACAACATTGAATGTTCCTGAGTGGCCTAGTTACAGTTCTGACTGAACCCGGCTTTAAAATCTATGGCAATAATTGAAAATGGCTATATAGCAATGACTAACAACCAACTTGACAGAGCTTGAAGAATTTCTTAAAGGATATTGGACACAAATGTGACCGACCGGCTCGATTTGGTCTCATGTAGCAAAGTAAAGTAAAGTAGAGACTCAGAGCTAGAAAATTGTATATCATACATTACAGTTGAGGAACAATGAGAAAGTAATTCTGTTTTGAAAGTTAATAAACTTGTATCCTCACTTTTGAGAAAATGACCCTGGAATATTCTGGTAAACCTACTGGAGAGCTCTTCTTTGTCTACACCCATTCAGCATTGTTCACACCCTCTTATGCCTTACCTCCACCCATCTCTCAAGAATTCACATGTGAAGCCATGTACTAAACAACCAAAGATTTAAGACTAAAGTCAGGTTTATACTACGGGTGTGTTTGTAAATTCAATCTAGAGTTCCAGAGTGTGCTCAGAGTGCGCTCTGGGCTTTCGTAAACTCAGAGTGTTGTCAGATTGTCTGTTGGTAAATTCAGAGCCTTTCACTCTCGGAGCATTCAGAGTGCACACTGGACTCTGGCCAAGGAGTTGACTAGCTTGCTAGCTACTTCCAGACGCTGGTTAGGCTGTTTTCTTTCTGTTATCCAGAGCATTGGTGACTGTAACTATGCTGCTGGCAACAATTTAACTACAAATTTACCAGCTATGTCTATCGACAGTTGTCACAGGGTCATAATGAACATTCTAATGAAATGGTTAGTGGATTCTTTTCGCAGCAAAGTAAGTTCATCTCTAGGAGACAGAACACGTCTCCTTCCTGAGCGGTATGACGGCTGCGTGGTCCCATGGTGTTTATACTTGCGTGCTATTGTTTGTACAGTTGAACGTGGTACCTTCAGGCATTTGGAAATTACTCCCAAGCATGAATCAGACTTGTGGAGGTCTACAATTATTTTTCTTAGGTCTTGGCTGATTTCTTTTGATTTTCCCATGATGTCAAGCAAAGAGGCACTGAGTTTGAAGGTACGTTTTGAAATACATCCACAGGTACACCTCTAATTCACTCAAATTATATCAATTAGCCTATCGGAAGCTTCTAAAGCCATGCCATAATTTTCTGGAATTTTCCAAGCTGTTTAAAGGCTCAGTCAATTTAGTGTATGTAAACTTCTGACCCACTGGAATTGTGATACAGTAAATTATAAGGGAAATAATTTGTAAACAAGTGGTGGAAACATGACTCTTGTCATGCACAAAGTATATGTCCTAACAGACTTGCCAAAACTATAGTTTGTTAACAAGAAATTTGTGGAGTGGTTGAAAAACTAGTTTTAATGACTCCAACCTAAGTGTATGTAACTTCCGAATCCAACTGTATAGTAGTGTTCTATTCTCCCTAAAAACCTTTTTTTAAATATATATTTTACTTCCACTTTGACATTGCAGAGTTTTTTTTGCGTGAATCACTGACAAAAAAAGTAAATTAAATCCATTTTAATCCCACTTTGTAACATTATAAAACGTGGAAAAAGTCAGGGGTGTGAATACTTTCTGGAGGCACTGTAAACTGCATGAAAATATTCAGGAGAACAGCCAGTACACTGCTCTTCTAAAGCTATGTTTATTCTGCTCACGCTATCACACAATGGAGTGCTGCAGAAAGACCACATGAAGACCACACAAAGAAAAAACGTGGACTTTCTCAAAAGTAAATATTTCTGTTTTGAATTGTTGACTAGAGGACACATTGGCGGAGACCACAAAAGACGGCTGACCTGTAAAATGTGTCAAGCGGAAGCTCCCCAGTTTGCTGCACGTAAAGACGGATGACTGGAGTTATCCCAGAGAGGTGAAGTTCTGCTGGAGACATCAGAAGAAACAGTGAGCAGTGCTTCATGTCATCACGTGGCCATACTGGGACCGGTAACAAAGATTGTACTCTAGCCATCTTGCCTGTCCAAATCAAACATGCTTGCTCAGGTAGCTCTGCAACCTGTATTGAGAAGCTGATGATAGACTTGCTTGCATCTGAAGGATAAGAAAGAAAGAGATTCTTCAAAAAACAATGGGACAGGAGAAATATTTGAGCAGCTAGAAATTCAAGGGCCTAGAATTGTATATTCTTTCAGCTGCCAGAGGTCTACACTCAGAGACAGATTCCTGTCACCAACGAAAACACAATCACAGAATATCTATGGTCAATGGTCCACTCATCAGCAGCACCAGCGTAGATAAACGTGGAAGACAGTGCATGGCATCAAATTGTATCTCTATTGCAAACATCGAAGCACTCCTTGTCAAGCAATACAATCACGATTTCCCAGAACAGCGTCACAATGACCAGCAGTTCCTCAAGATAGCATCAGACTCTGCGACACTGAAGGAGTGACATTACCACCTTCAACACCCTTTTTCGGAATCAGAACAGCAAGCCTTTAACCTCATAAGGGAGTTCAACAATGACAACGTTCTATTTGAGTACTACAAAGGTTTTTATGAACGAGGTCATACAGAAAGGTCACGTTGAAAAGGTACCAGAAGACCAGCTGCTTGATGAAGGACAAGTGTGGTACATTCCACATTATGCTGTCTACCATCCAAGATGGTATCCGTGTGGTTTTTGACTGTGCTGCTTCATTCAAGGCCACATCTCTCAACAACGAGCCTCTGCAAGGCCCAGACCTATCCAACACACTGCTCAGTGTTCTGCTCAAGTTTCAGCTGGAGCCCATTGCCTTGATGGCCAATACTGAGGGCATGTTCCTTCAGGTCAGAGTACCACCTCAGGATGTTGACTTCCTGAGTTTCCTGTGGTGGCCTGATGTTGATGTAAGCCAACAACTGGCAGAGTACGGGATGACAGTCCATCTATTCAGTGCAATTTCATCCCCCAGCTGCGCTAGCTTTGCACTTAGTAAAACTGTTGAAGATACCATTAGAAGGAACGTTTATGTTGACGATTGCTTGAAATCCATTCCCACAGACGGTGAAGCCGTCACCCCGGTCGGAGACCTCAGAGCTGCCGTGCTGTCCTGGCTGTCCTGGCTTCATTACCTGCAGTGGAGAAGGTGAAAGAGGTGAAAGAGCTTGACCACGACAGAGAGAATTTACCTGTGGAAAAGCACTGTGTGTCCAGTGGGACGTGGAGGCTGGCACACTTTGATTCCGAACAGTCACGAAGAATCGACCACACACAAGATGTATAGTATCTGTTGTGTGCTCAGTGTATGATCCTCTGGGATTCCTTGCACCTTTCATCCTGACAACAAGGAGAATACTCCAGGAGCTGTGCAAATCCAACTGTGGCTGGGATGAAGAAATACCAGATGTATTTTCTCAGCAGTGGAAGAAACGTCTTGCAGATCTGAACCAACTGACTGGTTTCTATGTCAACAGATGCATCAAACCAAGTGGCTTCGGCAAGGTACTATCTGCACAGTTGCAACATTTCTGCGATGCCAGTGTTGTGACCTATCTACTGCAAAGAAACTCCACAGACGATCCCCACGTCACATGCATCATGGAAAGAGCGAGAGTGGCTCTGCTAAACTACCCTCCCCAACTAGAGCTTTCAGCAGTAGGTCAATGTTGAAATCAGAGTTTCAGATTCAGCTGCAAAAATCCGTCTTCTGGACTGATAGCAAATCTGTGTTGAGCTACATAGTCAAAGAAACAAGAAGGTTGCACACATTCAAGGCAAACAGAGTCTCAGTCATCAGAGGTTTGTCAAAGACTACTGAGTGGCGGTGTGTGAGCTCCAAAGTCATTCCAGCAGATGATGTGGCATGACTGCAAATCTTTCCTGAAATACAGAGATGGATTGAAGGTCCAGATTTCCTGTTGAGGGCGGAGTCACAGGGGCCAGAAATGCCAGATGAGCCCCGTCCCTTCTGAAGACCCTGAGGTAAAGAAAGACATCACTGTCAATCACATAGTGGTGAAAAAAGAAAAGAGCCCCACAAATCAACAAATAGAAATCTCTTTTCATAGTGTAGCTTGAAAATTGGCAGTTGTTTGGATGCTGAGAGTAAAGACAACACTACAGCAACGAAAAGTTAGAAAATAAAATAGATCCAAAGCAACTTACTTCCTGAAGGAATAAAATTGACTTCTGGCTCCCATCGTGGAGGTGTGTGGGAGCGGCTGATACGCCAGGTAAAATCCATTCTGACCTCAGTCATGAGAAAACAAACACTGGATGACGAAGGCTTTACAGACAGCTTTCTGTGAAGTGGAAGCTATCCTGAATGATTGTCCAATCACCACAGCGTCTGATGACCCCAATGATCTGGAGGCCCTCAGACCAAACCACCTTCTACAACTGAAAGGTAAAACCCATCATGCCACCAGGGCTATTTCAGAAGGAGGACTTGTAATTCCAGATGAAGATGCAAACAGATTCAGTATCTGATGGATCTGTTCTGGAAAATATTAAAATCAGCGAGTACCTTCCATTAATGCAGGAGCGCCAAAAATGGAAGCTCTTAAAAAGGAGTCTCACCAGAGATGACATTATACTAGTAGTGGACGATATAGCACCATGCAACTCCTGATTGATGGCCAGAGTCATCAAACCCTTCCCTGATTCTAAGGATCAGGTAAGGAGTTCACTCTTCAAGACCAAGACGAGCATCTTGGAGCGGCCTATCAGCGAGCTGTGCTTGCTGCAGGAAGCAACGTAGTAGGACTAACATCTAGAGTATACTGACACTTTACAAAGGCACATTTTAAAAATGTGTCTTGCCTAGCTAAATATATGTATTTAGCTAGGCAAGTCAGTTAAGAAAAAAGTCTTATTTACAATGATAGCCTGCCCCGGCCAAACCTGGACAACACTGGGCCAATTGTGCTCTCCGCCCTATGGGACTCCCAATCACGGCCGGTTGTGAGATGCAGTGCCTTAGACGGCTGCGCCACTCGGGAGCCCATACACCAACGTGGCCCCGGGTGGGTCTCAAGAAAGGACTAACACACACAAAAGAACTATGGACTTGAGAAATACTGTATGATGTATGAAATATAATAATGCTTTATTTTGGCCTGCAGCCACAATTAGGGGCTGGAATGTAGGAGCCATTTCTCGTGTTTTGTGTTTTATTCTCTTCCTCCCTATTTACTTACCTGTTTAGCCCTGACTAACGCCCCTTGATTTTGATTTGTCCCCATTGATTCGATATGGCTGCCAGGTGATTGTGTGGGCTGATCTGCCTGGGAGCACAGGCAATTTTCAACCGCATTGCGTCGTATCGTATTGGTTTGATTTTGGATTATTGGAAAGAAAGAAAATAAATGGACTAAAACTATTCTTGGATTCCTCTTTTTTTATTGGATTGTGTGTATTGTAATTAAATCCAGGTCACTAGTAAGTTGCATCAGTAACTGTGTTGGTATTTTCCACTACAAAGTGTTTGTACAAATACCCTTGAAGCTTATATGCAGATACACACATACATGCACGCACGCACACACACACACGCACGCACGCACACACACACACACGCACACACACACACGCGCGCACACACACACACACACACACACACACACACAAACGTCTGCATACACATATCTACAGTGAGGGGGAAAAGTATTTGATCCCCTGCTGATTTTGTACGCTTGCCCACGGACAAAGAAATGATCAGTCTATAATTTTAATGGTAGGTTTATTTGAACAGTGAGAGACACAATAACAACAACAAAGAATCCAGAAAAACACATGTCAAAAATGTTAGAAATTGATTTGCATTTTAATGAGGGAAATACGTTTTTGACCCCTTCTCAATCAGAAAGATTTCTGGCTCCCAGGTGTCTTTTATACAGGTGACGAGCTTGTTACGCACGCCTCTATGAAGAGGGAACACAACACCCTGCTACAACTCAAATCTCCGTGAAGTGAGAGGTATGGACTGTAGGTGTGATTAAGGATGACAAAAGGCAGAGAATTTACCGTTTACTAGGAATTTATTCCTTCACACAGTAATATGGGGAAAAGGGGCTGGACGGAACCAAAGCAAAGAAAGTAAATATCAAATCCCCCTCTCCTACCTTACCTGCCTAACCACTACTTACCTAATTTAGCACCACCTGGTGCCCTAACCAAAATACAGGGGGTGGTCCGCCCAGGTCTTACCTAGTGTGCCTAGACAGTGAATATACTACGGGCATATGTATACCCGCGGGCCTCTTGCCTAAGCACTCCCTAGGTGCCTGCCTTCCCCTTCCCCCCTGGGAACAAATGAAACAGGAGAACAAAACTTCTCAAACAAACTAAGACACAAAGGACATCAAATAAGCTCTATCTGAGCAACAAACTGACACAGAACATACCAACAGCTCCCAGTAACAACTAACACAGTACATACCAACGACCAACATGCTATAACCCTCAGCCATCAACCTCCTCTCTCAGCAATGATCTATATCACATTCAATCTCTCTGCAATGACCTCCCAGTAATGATCACTCTTCTGAACAGAACACTGGCTTTTATATAGCTTCGGAAGGCATTGGAAATTGGAGACAGCTGCGTCCTGACGAGGGGGCCTAGCCAGTCTCCAGACCTTAATCCCATAGAAAATCTGTGGAGGGAGCTGAAGGTTCGAGTTGACAAACATCAGCCTTGAAACCTTAATGACTTGGAGAAGATCTGCAAAGAGGAGTGGGACAAAATCCCCCCTGAGATGTGTGCAAACCTGGTGGCCAACTACAAGAAACGCCTGACCTCTGTGATTGCCAAAAAGGGTTTTGCCACCAAGTACTAAGTCATGTTTTGCAGAGGGGTCAAATACTTATTTCCTTCATTAAAATACAAATCAATTTATAACATTTGACATGCGTTTTTTTCTGCATTTTTGTTGTTGTTATTCTATCTCTCACTGTTCAAATAAACCTACCATTAAAATTATAGACTGATCATTTCTCAGTGGGCAAACGTACAAAATCAGCAGGGGATCAAATACTTTTTTCCCTCACTGTATGTGTTTAACAATGTACAATGTCCTTATACACTTTTTCTTGCACCGATTCTAAAAACTCCGTAATACCGTATTGTCAGCATCGGGTGCACTGCACAGGACTCCTGTGTGTGTGTGTCTGGTGATGAAAATCCAGGCTTCATCAACTTTGTCACAAAGTCTATGCATTCACTAGTACAGCAAGATGGGCAAAACAGCCCCTGAATACCAATGAATTCATGTTCCCTGTCAACAGAAAAACATCACATCCTGTATTGGAAAGCTAGAGCGGAACAATCACTTTTCAACAGTAAAATATCACATCCTGCATTGGAAAGCTCGAGCAAAACAATCACCTTTCAACATAATATAATTCCAAATTAATCATTTGTAGAGTACTCTGTATGTCATATAAATGGGAGAGTTTTCAGAAATTTTAAACCAATCTCAATATTATTTTTGTTGTAGAATTCTAATACTAGCTCTACAGAAACCCCTGCCAAGTAAACCATGCATGGAATGCAAATATGCAAACTTGGCCTAAAATGTTTGTGAAACTATCTCTTTATTTCAAGCCTCTAGAGAAGCATTATGGCCTATAATAATGTATTAAACCACAATGAAGGCGTCACAAGCCGTAAGATTAGAATCAGTCCAAAGTCCCTGGTAATCTTGTAACATGCCAGGTATCGTGCCGGGTGAGATTACAACACCAGCAAATCCTATTGTACCATGAGCTTATCCTGTTAGTGGAATTTACTTGTTTGGATGGGAAAGAGGTAGAGATTACACAGTCTTAAACACAGATGAGACAAACTGAGTGGTTTAGAAAATGCTAAAGTTTGTACTATAAAGAAACTATATCCTAATACATTACACACACACACACACAAACGATCACACACAATTACACACACAATCCCACTGTGGGGGATGACATCATATTACTAATTCGCTGTGGTCCAGGGTTTTAGTGCGCATTCCTCTACTAACGCCCTGTATCGATGTATGCTAAAGTTCATGGACAGGACTAGAGCTGAGATGGCAGATCCAATAGAAAGTTGTGCAGTTCCAGTACAGGCCAGCAGAGAACAGAGTAGTCCACCTGGCTGCCCATGGTGGTATCTCACTTTGCAGTCTTGAAAAGGGGAGGTGGCTGAGATGAGGGTGTTGGGGTGGGTGTTTGGTTGTAGCGCCTTTACGGTGAAACTGAGGTTCTCTGTCTAACATCTTAATGGCTAAGCTGACACCACCAGCGCCCAGGGACACAGAACATTTCCCCCTGACACCGGTTTCCTTTTCTCTCACGTCTTCCTCCTATGACACATTGATCTGTAAATACACATGCGAGGGCATACACACATATCAACCATTTCTATATATAGATTCGGAGATGATTCTCTGACAGATGACAAATCTTTCTACCTCTCTCTTAGGTGCTTTCTTCCACAGCACCAGGCCGACTGAAGGAGAATGTTTGTAATATTCATTGTTAATACTTCCGTTGTCCATAATATTTTATTCTGAATGAGAAGAAAAAAAACGAGTTGCACTTGAAGATGTCTGACCAACGTGTTGGTGTTGCGTTAATCTCTAAACACCGGTCATCCCCCCTATTATGACACATAATGCCCAAGGTTACCCAATCCTGACATTAACATGTTATGTCAGGTGCCATACTATGCTTAGGTGTGAGGAAAGTTATGATGATGCACTCTCACAATCTGTTGTCAGATGTCACGGCATTATGCAAGCTCTCAGCCTGTACATTTTGCACCCCCCCAAATTTTTTTTTTTATTCTGTGGGAGTACCTGCATGGCAGTGATAGGATACAACTGTAGTCGTACAGTACCACTGGTACCACTGGTTGAAGTTCCTGCCTCTTGATAAAGTAATTCATGTGGGGTTCTCACACCTCCTACCGAGGTTGAAACACTAATCAACACCTCGCTGACACTAGAAGGAGAAGGAAAGAACAGAAGAAATAGAAAGGAGGAAGATCCTCTCAATTAACAACCCCAGGATCCCACTCCGCTGGAGTAAGAGACAACCCTCCTCTCTCTCTCTCCACTGTGATTTTGGGGCCCCTACCAACCAGCTTTGACAGAGGGCAGAGGAAAAACTGGGTGCTGTTCTCAGCAGGCCATGTCAATGGAGTGTCTGCTTCTCACGCCATCGCTCGTTTCATATTCTTTTTCATGTCTAACTTTGGAGAAGCAGAAGGCTGTGGTATAGCAGTGTAAATTGGGACTATTACGTCTTTCTGTACCATGAACACAGGGAGTATGTACATTAAGGCCTCCTCCACATTCACCTTGTAAGAGAAGACAAGAACACCTGGGGTATCTCATTCTCCTGAAGAAGGACAGGAAGAATCCTCCATCCTTCAACAAATTCAGCATAACTAACATAAGGCATTGACCAAAACAACCTACAAAAGGCACTCCTTTGTTAAATAGTGTATGTTGTTTAAAAGGGTCAGAGAAATTGGAATGTGTCAATCGGCTCTATAGTGGATACTCTGATACATGGTTACATACTGTGTATGACCTGTTCTCATACAAAATAATGACCTGAGTTGATTTTGCACCCATTAATGCTATAGAGGTTATTAGGAATCATATTCATGTTAAGAAAAGTGAAATTCTTCTGATACTGCCCAGTGGATAACAGCAGAAATAGTCAATTATTGTTTTAAAGAAAGAAGTACATCACTCCACACACACCTGTGTATGCAAAACACAAAAACGAGGTAGTAACAATTTCTCTGACCCTTTTAAACAACATACACTATTAAACAAAGGAGTGCCTTTTGTTACTACCTCGTTTTTGTGTTTTGCATACACAGGTGTGTGTGTGTGGAGTGATGTACTTCTTTCTTTAAAACAAGAATTGACTATTTCTGGAGGAGTGCCTTTAAGAAGGGCATCCCAAGAAGCAACACCTTCAACTGTTTGCGCCTCAAAGCCATGTTCCGCACAAATTCCCATAAGTCAAATGTCAACATTGTTTTGGAGCAATTTTTTTGCAATGTTTTCATTTGCACCACACAAGTCAGTAGAGGCACAAAAAAAAACAAGAACAAATGAAAACCTGGTTTTAGTGAAAAACGAATCAACTAAAACATTCGTAGAGGTCATGACGTTGTGTCGAGAAGTTTGCTTCGCACTGAATCTAAATATAAATCAAAGCACACCTACTGTACCTACAGTGGTATTGATTTAGCTATGTACCGTATATCACAGCTTTGTTAAATACTTTGTTCTGATTGGCAAAGTTGATGTTTAAGAACGTAAGATAACCACATGATTAAAAAAAGTGACATGTGCCTTGAAGTCGCTCCGACAAGAAGTGTCTGTATACTTTCCACATACACTGTAAATAGACTACCACATGTTTCTCATTTGACTTGCTGTTTCCCCAAAATAAAACTGAGAACATAACTGGACTTCAATTTGATATAGACATAGTGAGCTACTGAACGCTGGTCAAACAATACGCTCCGGGTGAAGTTTCCCCTAGGTACAGATCTAGGATCAGGTTTCCTCCCCTAACCTAACCTTAACAAGGTGCTCTTCCAAAAAGGGTATGGCACTTATTAAACCACAGAGAAAAACAGCCAACAATTTTGAAACTTTTTGCATAGATGTTTAAGGCATTCTTTATTGAAGGCCACTGGAAAAAAATGATTGTTTGAAAAAGCCTTGGCATTACTAAGCTTTCATGTTTTAGCATATGGCCTTTACCCAGGTGTGCATTTTAGGGACATTGATATTGACACCCTAAAGGCTCTGGCAAGTGGACATGCACATCATGATTCACCAGACACCTCAAACATCTATGCTAGACCAGCATAAGCTAGACCAGTCAAAACAAGTTTGAAAGAATTGTACTTAAACTTCCCCCTCGTACTCATCTGGAGGTTGTGCATTTTAAGCAGCTGGGCAGGCTATCTGTGGAAAAAAAGAGTAGTTTTAATTCAACTTGGTCTGGTCCACAGAATTATCAGCCCCCAGGTATTTTTAATTTGTTAGAGTTGTCCACCAGTGTAATACCAAAACCAGAGACTAATATTCACTGATTTAAATATATAAATATATCTGTTAAAAACACATTTTTATATACTAGCAGTGTCGAGTGGAACAACTACCAAATCAACTCAAGGCCATACTATACCAACCACAAATACTTTCATAAATTATTTCAAAAGCTGGCTAATGTGTGAACAGTATAATTTTTGTATGTATTGTGTCTGTATCATTGTAATTGTATATGTATTTACAGTGCCTTTGGAAAGTATTCAAACCCCTTTTTTCACATGTTGTTACGTTACAGCCTTATTCTAAAATGGATTACATTTTTAAAAACTATGACAAAATGAAAACAGGTTTTTAGAGATTTTTGCAAATGTATAATTCTTTAAAAAAAAATGTATTCAGACCCTTTGCTTTCTGACTCTAAATAGAGGTCAGGTGCATTCTGTTTCCATTGATCATCCTTGAGATGTTTCTAGAACTTGACTTGAGTCCACCTGTGGTAAATTTAATTGATTGGACATGATTTGGAAAGGCACACACCCGTCTACATAAAGTCCCACAGTTGACAGTGCATGTCAGAGCAAACACCAAGCCATGAGGTCAAAGGAATTGTCCGTAGAGCGCCGAGACAGGATTGTGTCAAGACACAGATCTGGGGAAGATTAACAAAACATTTCTGCAGCATTGAAGGTCCCCAAGAACACAGTGGCCTCCATCATCCTTAAATGGAAGACATTTGGAACCACCAAGACTCTTCCTAGAGCTGGCCATATGGCCAAACTGAGTAATCGGGGTAGAAGGGCCTTGGTCATGGAGGTTACCAAGAACCCGATGGTCGCTCTGAAAGAGCTCTAGAGTTCCTGTGTGGAGATGGGAGAACCTTCCAGAAGGATAACCTTCTCTGCAGCACTCCACAAATCAGGCCTTTCAGGTAGAATCAAATCAGGTAGAGTGGCCAGATGGAAGACACTCCTCAGTAAAAGACACATGACAACCCACTTGGAGTTTGCCAAAAGGCACCTTAAGCCTCTCAGACCATGAGAAACAAGATTCTCTGGTCTGATGAAACCAAGATTGAACTCACGTCATGAGGAAACCTGGCACCATCCCTATGGTGAAGCATGCTGGTGGCAAAATCATGCTGTGGAGATGTTTTTCAGCCGACATGCACTGGAAGACTTCTCAGGATCGAGGCAAAGATGAACGGCGCAAAGTACAGAGAGATCCCTGATGAAAACCTGCTCCAGAGCTCTCAGGGTCTCAGACTGGGGTGAAGGTTCAAATTTGTGATTTTTCGTTCCAACCGCTGTGTTTTTTTGTGAGACGCAGAGTAGGTGAATGGATGATCTCCGCATGTGTGTTTCGTGAAGCAAGGAAGATATGGTGTGGGGGTGCTTTGCTGGTGACACTGTCAGTGATTTATTTAGAATTCAAGGCACACTTAACCAGCACATCTACCACAGCATTCTGCAGTGATACGCCATCCCATCTGGTTTGCTCTTAGTGGGACTATAATTTGTTTTTCAACAAAAGAATGATCCAAAATACACCTCTAAGCTGTGTAAGGGCTATTTGATCAAGAAGGAGAGTGATGGAGTGCTGTATCAGATGAGCTGGCCTCCACAGTCACCCAACCTCAACCCAATTGAGATGGTTAGGGATGAGTTGGACCGCAGAGTGAAGGAAAAGCAGCCAACATGTACTCAGCATATGTGGGAACTCCCTCAAGACTGTTGGAAAAACTTTCCAGGTGACTACCTTATGAAGCTGGTTGAGAGAATGCAAAGCTGTCATGAATGCAAAGGGTGGCTATGAAGAATCTAAGATAAATAAAACTTTTTGGGTTACTACATGATTCCATATGTGTTATTTCATAGTTGTGATGTCTTCACTATTATTCTACAATGTAGAGCATAGTAAAAATAAAGACAAACACTTGAATGAGTATGTGTCTCCAAACCTTTGACTGGTCCTGCATATGTATGTATTTTTATCAATCGAAACTGTGAAGGGGCCATTTCATGAATGTGAAGAGACATCTATTACATAGCACCAAAAACTTTGACATTTTGAACTTGTCGAGTCAAGCCTTCAATATTGGGTAGGCCTACACGGTGGGAAGGGATGTATTATATTTTTGTCGAGATTGACAGTCTATTTATTGTGGTGTTGAAAACGCAACCATGATATTGAAGTGCCTGAAGTCGGTATGCCTAGTTTCTTGGTTGTGTGGTGCGTTGGCACAGAAACCTGTTGGTGGAACATTTCACATTGTCCCTTATTATATCCATGTATTATATTTAAACCTGTTTTACCTCCTCCAATTGAGAGTGCCTTGAAAATAAAATATTTTTTTCTTGTCTCTGTGCTTTCGATTCTGCTTCGCTCACACTTGGCTGTGTATGCTATGTAACTGTAAAGCACTCTGTGACTATTGAAATAAAAAGGGTTTTATAAAATAAATGTGATTTATTGGAGGTGAGACACTGAACCCTGAACCTACTTTTCCGTGATGCTATGTATCTATCAATGTGTGTTGTACCTTGACTGACAGGCCCAATGTCTCATTCTTTCTCTCACAAAGATGACTTGTGAATGTGAGCATGCCCATGCATACTTCAGTCCTGTTTGAATAAAAACAGAAAATGTGGAAAAGTGCTCAATTGCAAAAGAGCTCAAAACACTTGTGCAATTATGTTAGCACAGCTGAAAACTGTTGTTCTGATTAAATAAGCAATAAAACTGTCATTCTTTAGACTAGTTGAGAATCTGGAGCATCAGCATTTGTGGGTTCGATTACAGCCTCAAAATTGCCAGAAACAAAGAACTTTCTTCTGAAACAGTCTATTCTTGTTCTGAGAAATGAAGGCTATTCCATGCGAGAAATTGCCAAGAAACTGAAGATCTCGTACAACGCTGTGTACTACTCGCTTCACAGAACAGCACAAACAGGCTCTAACCAGAATAGAAAGAGAAGAGGGAGGCCCCGGTGCACAACTGAGCAAGAGGACAACCATTGTTGACAAAGTCTCTCTCACTTAATTAGAATATTCCACCACAAAACTGAGCTGCACTTCCTAACCTCCTGCCAAATGTATGAACATATTTCCCTCAGATTACACACACCCACAAATAATTCTAAAACAAATCCAAGCAGCAAGGTTTGTTTTGCCAGTTGTACTTAAACAATTTGCACATCATTACAACACTGTATAATGACATTTGACATGTCTTTATTATTTGAGAACTTTTGTGAGTGTAATGTTTACTGTTCGTTTTTCATTGTTTATTTCACTTGCTTTGCAGTGTAAACATACAGTGCCTTGCGAAAGTATTCGGCCCCCTTGAACTTTGCGACCTTTTGCCACATTTCAGGCTTCAAACATAAAGATATAAAACTGTATTTTTTTGTGAAGAATCAACAACAAGTGGGACACAATCATGAAGTGGAACGACATTTATTGGATATTTCAAACTTTTTTAACAAATCAAAAACTGAAAAATTGGGCGTGCAAAATTATTCAGCCCCCTTAAGTTAATACTTTGTAGCGCCACCTTTTGCTGCGATTACAGCTGTAAGTCGCTTGGGGTATGTCTCTATCAGTTTTGCACATCGAGAGACTGACATTTTTTCCCATTCCTCCTTGCAAAACAGCTCGAGCTCAGTGAGGTGAGCATTTGTGAACAGCAGTTTTCAGTTCTTTCCACAGATTCTCGATTGGATTCAGGTCTGGACTTTGACTTGGCCATTCTAACACCTGGATATGTTTATTTTTGAACCATTCCATTGTAGATTTTGCTTTATGTTTTGGATCATTGTCTTGTTGGAAGACAAATCTCCGTCCCAGTCTCAGGTCTTTTGCAGACTCCATCAGGTTTTCTTCCAGAATGGTCCTGTATTTGGCTCCATCCATCTTCCCATCAATTTTAACCATCTTCCCTGTCCCTGCTGAAGAAAAGCAGGCCCAACCCATGATGCTGCCACCACCATGTTTGACAGTGGGGATGGTGTGGTCAGGGTGATGAGCTGTGTTGCTTTTACGCCAAACATAACGTTTTGCATTGTTGCCAAAAAGTTCAATTTAGGTTTCATCTGACCAGAGCACCTTCTTCCACATGTTTGGTGTGTCTCCCAGGTGGCTTGTGGCAAACTTTAAACAACACTTTTTATGGATATCTTTAAGAAATGGCTTTCTTCTTGCCACTCTTCCATAAAGGCCAGATTTGTGCAATATACGACTGATTGTTGTCCTATGGACAGAGTGTCCCACCTCAGCTGTAGATCTCTGCAGTTCATCCAGAGTGATCATGGGCCTCTTGGCTGCATCTCTGATCAGTCTTCTCCTTGTATGAGCTGAAAGTTTAGAGGGACGGCCAGGTCTTGGTAGATTTGCAGTGGTTTGATACTCGTTCCATTTCAATATTATCGCTTGCACAGTGCTCCTTGGGATGTTTAAACCTTGGGAAATCTTTTTGTATCCAAATCCGGCTTTAAACTTCTTCACAACAGTATCTCGGACCTGCCTGGTGTGTTCCTTGTTCTTCATGATGCTGCGCTTTTAACGGACCTCTGAGACTATCACAGTGCAGGTGCATTTATACGGAGACTTGATTACACACAGGTGGATTGTATTTATCATCATTAGTCATTTAGGTCAACATTGGATCATTCAGAGATCCTCACTGTACTTCTGGAGAGAGTTTGCTGCACTGAAAGTAAAGGGGCTGAATAATTTTGCACGCCCAATTTGTCAGTTTTTGATTTGTTAAAAAAGTTTGAAATATCCAATAAATGTCGTTCCACTTCATGATTGTGTCCCACTTGTTGTTGATTCTTCACAAAAAAATACAGTTTTATATATTTATGTTTGAAGCCTGAAATGTGGCAAAAGGTCGCAAAGTTCAAGGGGGCCGAATACTTTCGCAAGGCACTGTATGTGTCCCATGGCAATGAAGCATCTCAAATTGAAATGTAATTAAATGCGAAAGACACATTTGAGGTGAATGCATTTAGTTGTACAACTGACTAGGTATCCCATTTCCCTGTCCTGCCTTTTGCTCAGGAGTGGCTTCTGTCTGGCCACTCTCCCATACATCCCAGATTGTTGAAATGCTGTAGAGACTGTTCTCCCATCTCAGCCAAGTAACTCTTTGGTTCTGTCAGAGTGGTCATTGGGTTCTTGGTCACCTCCCTGACCAAGGTCCTTCTTGGTCGGTTGCTCAGTTGGGTCGGACGGCCAGCTCTAGGAGTTTGTGTAGTTCCATATTTTTCATTTCCCAATGATGGAGACCACTATGCTCTTGGAAACTTTCAACACTCTAGAAATTGTTTAATATCCTTCCCCAAATATATGCCTCATCATAATTATTTTTTGGAGATCTATGGACAGTTCCTTGGACTTCATGGTATAGTTTCTGCTCTGACATGCGCTGTCAACTGTAGTACCTTATATAGACAGGTGTTTCTTTCTAAATCATGTCCAAACACTTGAATTGGCCACAGGTGGACTCCAATCAACTTGTAGCAACAGCTCAAGGATGATCAAAGGAAATGTGATGCAGCTGAGCTCAATTTGGAGTTTCATCGCAAAGGTATCTGAATATTTATCTAAATTAGATATTTCTGTATATATATATATATATATATATATATATATATATATATATATATATATATATATATTTTTTTTTAAATGTGCCCAAAAATCTAAAAACATGTTTTCACATTGTCTTTATCGGGTATTGTGTGTAGATGGGTGAGAGAAAAATATATATTTAATCAATTCTGGATTCTGGCTGTAACGCTACAAAATGTAGAATAAGTCAAGGGGTGCCATACTGTATATGGCAACAGCTCCTGCCAACCAGCCAAATAGCAGCATTTCTGTCGCATAATTACAACTTTGTCACATGTCGTATTTGAAATGCTGCAGTGTTTTCATCCTGTCAAGATGGCAATGTGGGTTATATACATGTCAATCAAATCCCTTTGTGTTTATGGGTGGCATATTTCACATGCAAGCCAGAAGATAAATGTGAACTGGGCTATGGCTCTAGTATAATAAAAGCACTTGAAAATAATAAGGCACATATAAAAGAGATAAATATAACATAAAATGTGAGTTTGAAATTCAAATCTATCTATAAAATGATCTGCGATGTAGGGTCAAACAGTACTTCAAAATCATGTTAACCTCTACGCGATCGGTGTCCCCCCCGCAGGACAGTTGAGCTAACATATGCTAATCACATTAGCCTGAGGTTGTAAGTAACAAAAAAAATCCCAGTACATAGACATATCTGATATGGGCAGAAAGCTTAAATTATTGTTAATCTAACTGCACTGTCCAATTTACAGTAGCTATTACAGTGAAAGAATACCATGCTATTGTTTGAGCAGTGTGCACAATTAGGAACTTGAAAATGGGCTCATTTGGGTAGTCTTGATACAACATTTTGAACTGATATGCAATGGTTCATTGGATAAGTCTAAAACGTTGCACATACACTGCTACCATCTAGTGGCCAAAATCTAAATTGCGCCTGGGCTAGAATAATACATTATGGCCTTTCTCTTGCATTTCAAAGACGGTACAAAAAAAACAGATGTTTTGTCTTTGTATTATCTATTACTAGATCTAATGTGTTATATTCTCCAACATTCATTTCACATTTACACAAACTTCAAAGTGTTTCCTTTCAAATGATATAAAGAATATGCATATCCTTGCTTCAGGTCCTGAGTTACAGGCAGTTAGTCTTGGATATGTCATTTTAGGCAAAAAAAATAAAAAAAATGGGTCGGCTCTGTTATTGCACACAGTGAGTTCAAACAAATTATGATTGTGACTTAAGCACAATTCTACTCCAGAACTTATTTAGGCTTGCCATAACAAAAGGGTTGAATACATGACCTCAAGACATTTCAGCTTTTCAGTTTTGGTTCATTTGTAAACATTTGACAGTTTTAAATTCAGGATGTAACACAACAAGATGTGTAACCATTCAAAGGGTGTCAATACTTTCTGAAGGCACTGTAAGTATTTTTGTCCTTTAGTGCCGCCAGCTACAGTAGTGATTAAAGTGGTGAAACTGCTTCCTCTGCACCCAAGTTGGAGGCTGAAGCTTGGGATCTGAAGCATTGGTCTTTCAAACAGCTTTGTTAGCAGTAACAAAGTCTTCAACATAGCTGAATATGGGATCTGAGGCTATCCTAGCCGGCCTCTCAATGAAACTCACCAAGTCTTTGAAACTTGCTCTTTGCTCAGTTTCTTCTTGAACATCACATGCAGCTGATGTTCACTTGTCTCGGAGGTTGAATGGAGATGATGCTTCTCATGTTGGGGGGTGTATTCATCTCTGTCATGTACTAGATGACAACCTCTCAGAAATAGTCACGCGGAGCCTTACCCCATCTAAAACTCTAATGGGTGACCAGCACAGAGCCTTCTCCATATAATCAGCAGTGATCCTCATACCATTACCAACGTTTTGCTTTAGGAACTTCTTGTCTTCCATATACTCTCTTGCGGGGTCCATATGTAAACAGCTGCAAACAAGGTCTCTTGGTTGCCCGCTGGTATACTGTTTTAAGAAGTACAGCTTGTCTTGGTGCCTGTCAGTTTTGCTGTCGATGCCATGATCAAAAACTCTGATGAAGGATTGGTAATACAAAGGATCACCTGAAGACACTGGTACCTGTCTTACAGCCGTTGTTGGTTTTGTAGAACACTGACAAGTATCTTTTGATCGCTTTCATCAGCACCAGTACCAGTGTGTGGCGACATCTGCTGACCTTGTTGGTAACTGCAGGTGGCCAATCTTTGGGCGTGCACCAGGACTAGAAGATGTGGGATTAGGGTTGTATGTGTCATCGTATGTTGACTGAATGTCCCCTTGTAGTGATGCTGCAGGGGTTGTGGAAATGAACCTCTCCAAAGTTCTTGGAGACCTAAACAGTCATACCATCTGTTGGTGTCCTTACATTGACTTGTGCTGATCCACTGTGTTCCCTATATTCACCAATGGCTTTCAACTTGGCAGTGAATGCTGCAATTTCATTTTCCAATTCCTCCTTTTTTGCTTTCAGCTCTGCCAACAGCTTTGCTTCTTCTTTTTCAAGCTGATGATTCATTTTGAGCCTTTCTGCACGAGCCAATAGGGCTGCATTTTTTTTGCCTCCGCTCTTACGAAGGAGGTTGAGGGTGCTGTGTAGAGCCCTTTGATCTCCGTAGTACATGAAGTGAAGTACTGTCATCAGGTTGTACATCTATAGGAACCTCAGTAGGAGTAAAACCTCCCCATTTCCATGTATGTACGTTTTCAAGAAATGAATTGAACCTCTCCATTTCAGGCTTATACCAATCAACATGGTCATTAAAACTTCTCCTGTTCAGACAATGGCATTTGCACAGAATGGTGAAGTTCTGTCAATTCCTTCAGAATTTCATTTAGCATCATTTCCACATTTGTCTACTTGGTCAACACGCCCACCCTTGCTAATGAGAGCATTTATTGAATTCATTTTTCTTGTCAATACACCAAGCTTAGCTGTCTGAGAGCCAATCAGCTTCGTAAATCTAATCAGTTTCAGCAATCATGACGTCATCACTTGCACTTTGAAGCGTTTGTGGCTTCTCTTCAGTAATAGTTTCACTCTCAGCCACATCAGGCTGCTCATCAAGCTTTTTGTCTGCAATACCGACAGCACGGTAAGACACAGTTCAACACAATCCAAGTAATAAAAAGCAGGAAACACAACTCAACAGGTGTCTTAGATTGTATCAGATGCATTGTTTCCGTTCACACGTGTGGCAAATCCTGCAACCGCGCTCCAGAGTAATCACACAAACAAATCCACAATACACAGTGAATTCCATGCACAACAATAAATCCTCCGAAATGAGTGGCAAAGAAGCAACAACAGTTTCTTCTTCGCTTTAGACAGCGATTGCTTCGGCAGGTATCTCTGCACATCCATTCATTGTCTCTTTTACTCACGGTAGTATCCAGGTCCAGTTGCGTCCATTCATTAGCAGTCGCTATACCCTAGCTCAAGACCAAACATTTAAAAGTAGACTACAAAAATTGAAATGTTTAGCATATTGAAAGGCTGCCTTTAGGACCATGCGGAGCATCGCTGGGCGAGAAGCTGTCAGCCTGCATGCCTTCCTATCACTTTAAGAGAGAAAGGCATTGCACCGATTTATTTGAATTTGATGTTGGCATTTGAACTCTGCCTTGTAAGCCTCTCTGCCAGCAGTTTTTTTGCACTGGTTCCTTTCACATTGATGTCAGAATTGGCGGTGTGTCCAATAATCTAGGGGCTTACACTAAAGTAAATTAGCTACATTTTGCTATATAATTACTTGTGCCTATACACAAATAAATAACATCATTCTAAATACTACACCAGAGAGCATGATTTGACCACAGATGATCATGAGCTTCATTAAAAAAAATAACTGTGGATTGTTTAAAGTGTGCAATTGGATTGTTAAATTGTACCAGTCATTGAAAAGCAGTTAAATAGGTTTAGACCTGTCACAACATTTTTTTATACAATCATATAAAAAACATAGTTTAGAGACAAAATTGCTATTGCTGAAAAGAGAAGACAAAGAACACTATCTTATTGGCACCAGGGGAGATTAACGTTCATATCCCCAGTCACTGTTTTTATCATTGGATCAGTATCACTGGAAAGTTTTTGGGGGGACAATGATTTCCTCCTTCAGACTAAATGGCCATCATATGGTACAATTTATGTCTCCCCTTTTCATAGGCCTAGATTAGGTGGTTGCATTTAAGACTAGGTCGTGTTTCCTCATCTATTCGCCAGTGTCAGCAGAGTAGGCCACTAATTTGTGCCGTATTAAAAAATATGTTGCTTATGTCCAGTCATATAAAGTGTAGTAGAATTGCATGAAATGTGTTTACAAAAAGGGTCCAAATTTGTCACGGGCAAAAGGAGAAGAAACGTCTCTGATTAGGCTTGTCTAAACAGCAGATGGTTACCATGGTTACTTCATGGCTATTGGTCTGAAAGAAGTTTACATTTACATTACATTTAAGTCATTTAGCAGACGCTCTTATCCAGAGCGACTTACAAATTGGTGCGTTCACCTTAAGACATCCAGTGGAACAGCCACTTTACAATAGTGCATCTAAATCTTTTAAGGGGGGTGAGAAGGATTACTTTATCCTATCCTAGGTATTCCTGAAAGAGGTGGGGTTTCAGGTGTCTCCGGAAGGTGGTGATTGACTCCGCTGTCCTGGCGTCGTGAGGGAGTTTGTTCCACCATTGGGGGGCCAGAGCAGCGAACAGTTTTGACTGGGCTGCGCGGGAACTGTACTTCCTCAGTGGTAGGGAGGCGAGCAGGCCAGAGGTGGATGAACGCAGTGCCCTTGTTTGGGTGTAGGGCCTGATCAGAGCCTGGAGGTACTGAGGTGCCGTTCCCCTCACAGCTCCGTAGGCAAGCACCATGGTCTTGTAGCGGATGCGAGCTTCAACTGGAAGCCAGTGGAGAGAGCGGAGGAGCGGGGTGACGTGAGAGAACTTGGGAAGGTTGAACACCAGACGGGCTGCGGCGTTCTGGATGAGTTGTAGGGGTTTAATGGCACAGGCAGGGAGCCCAGCCAACAGCGAGTTGCAGTAATCCAGACGGGAGATGACAAGTGCCTGGATTAGGACCTGCGCTGCTTCCTGTGTGAGGCAGGGTCGTACTCTGCGGATGTTGTAGAGCATGAACCTACAAGAACGGGCCACCGCCTTGATGTTAGTTGAGAACGACAGGGTGTTGTCCAGGATCACGCCAAGGTTCTTAGCGCTCTGGGAGGAGGACACAATGGAGTTGTCAACCGTGATGGCGAGATCATGGAATGGGCAGTCCTTCCCGGGAGGAAGAGCAGCTCCGTCTTGCCGAGGTTCAGCTTGAGGTGGTGATCCGTCATCCACACTGATATGTCTGCCAGACATGCAGAGATGCGATTCGCCACCTGGTCATCAGAAGGGGGAAAGGAGAAGATTAATTGTGTGTCGTCTGCATAGCAATGATAGGAGAGACCATGTGAGGTTATGACAGAGCCAAGTGACTTGGTGTATAGCGAGAATAGGAGAGGGCCTAGAACAGAGCCCTGGGGGACGCCAGTGGTGAGAGCGCGTGGTGAGGAGACAGATTCTCGCCACGCCACCTGGTAGGAGCGACCTGTCAGGTAGGACGCAATCCAAGCGTGGGCCGCGCCGGAGATGCCCAACTCGGAGAGGGTGGAGAGGAGGATCTGATGGTTCACAGTATCGAAGGCAGCCGATAGGTCTAGAAGGATGAGAGCAGAGGAGAGAGAGTTAGCTTTAGCAGTGCGGAGAAGTCGCGCTTTAAAAAAGATGCAATAATCTCTACAGCCCAGATTGTTGAATATAATTGTATTTGAGGTGACTATAAAAAGGTACATGCTGTTGGTCCTTTTGGAGGTAGGTGGTGGAGATTGGATATCCACAGGAAAGTGTTGTTTACCCGACTTTCTTTTGCGGTGCCGATAGATTCTGTAGCTTGTCTTTTCAATCTGGACGCATTGCATGTAATGCACAATATGTAAACAGTAGCGGAATGTAACCAAACTTAAATCGAACGAAGCGACCGAAGCGCAGTCAGCTGGAAGTGTTTGCAGTTTGGTCTATGGTCAAGTTAGGCTTGTCCATATTGTGCAAGTGTTTGTCACCTGTGTATTGCATCAGTATTGAAAACCAAAAACCGGAACTACAATCCGATAAACAGACAAGCTACTGAAAGTCATTTTAATTACACTACTCTGTGTATATTTTGTCAAAATGTTTGAGCAACAGAAGGACAAACCACACAGGCAACCGGTAGAGCAAGTTTAAATGTCATTTTATCAACATTCTGGCTTGTAAGGAACAGCTCCACAATTTTGCACACAAATGTCTCAGGCTGTAAATACCAGTCAATTGGGATAAGGCCTATGATTAGGCCTACTCTATGTCACTACGTGCTTAGGCATTGCATTGTTCAGAACTGTATGTTTTGCTAATAGTGATTGAGTTATTTTATTAGCCTAAATGACTATGCAATCTACTCATCACATTAGGAATAGTAGCCTCTTACATTAGTCTGCAAATGTGATGATAGATGCATGCAATCCTTAATGATAAAAAGGTGCAATGTTATTGTAAAAAAAATTTGCTTCCCCATATTTCAAACTCCCGCGCCGTCTATGGATGTCGGAATTTGAAGTCAGCCTTGTTGTGACTTGATAGCTTATATTATGCATCTATTTCACGTTGCACTCTAAACGCCGTTCCACGCGAAAATGAGTACATTTATGATGAGGTTTGAGTAGTGGTTGACATTGAATATGCAGTTCCACAGACCAGTTCCATAAGCTCTCATATTGCGGTGATAATTTGTTTGCGTTTGCTGTTCTCCAAATAGCATTTTAGAGTTTTTAAATTGTGTAGAAATGCAGCAGTATCAACTTCCCAAAAAATCCCCCACCCCACTTAGCCATATCATAAGTTCAGCTGAACTGACGACGCTGAGCAAGTACAAAATAAGTTATTTATGTCACTTACTAGTGACCTGGAGATAATTCCAACATGCACAATCCAATATAAAAAAAAGACTTTTAGTCCATTTATTTTTTCTTTTCAATGATCCCAAAACCAAACAGATGTGATGCAGTTGAAAATTGTCTGTGTTCCCATCCACACAATCCCCTGTCAGCCACAAATCCCAATCAAGGGAGGGGGTCAGTCAGGTGCTAAACAGGTAAGTATAGGGATGAAATGACACAAAACATGATAAATGGCACCTACAGACTTTGTGCAGTATGTACACCCTTACAAATGAAAAAATAATTGTTATATTGTTAATGTGAAAAACTTGGATTTTCGGACATGTCAAATGAATTTTTCACGTGAAAAATGTCACCTGGGAATAGCAGCCACATGAGTCAGACGTGGCTGTCGGACACGTGTGAGGTTTCACGTGAATATTTCAAATGACAAGTGGTTTCTCAAAATGTCTCATGTTGAAGTTGGAAGTTTACAGACACTTACGTTGGAGATATTAAAACTTGTTTTTCAACCACTACACAAATGTCTTGTTAAGAAACTATAGTTTTGGCAAGTCGGTTAGGACATCTACTTTGTGCATGACACAAGTCATTTGTCCAACAATTGTTTACAGACAGATTATTTCACTTATAATTCACAGTATCACAATTCCAGTGGGTCAGAAGTTAGCATACACTAATTTGACTCTGCCTTTAAACAGCTTGGAAAATTCCAGAAAATTATGTCATGGCTTGAGAAGCTTCTGACAGGGTAATTGACATCATTTGAGTCAATTGGAGGTGTACCTTTGGATGTATTTCAAGGCCTACCTTCGATCTCAGTGCCTCTTTGCTTGACATCATGGGAAAATCAAAAGAAATCAGCCAAGACCTCAGAAAAATAATTGTAGACCTCCTCTGGTTCATCCTTGGGAGCAATTTCCAAATGCATGAAGGTACCACTTTCATCTGTACAAACAATAGAATACAAGCATAAGCACCATGGGACCACACAGCCGCCATACCACTCAGGAAGGAGACGCGTTCTGTCTCCTAGAGATGAATGCACTTTGGTGCGAAAAGTGCAAATCAAACCCAGATCAACAGCAAAGGACCTTGTGAAGAAAAAAAAAAGATGCTGGAGGAAACAGGTACTATAAAAAGTATCTATATCCACAGTAAAATGAGTCCTATATCGACATAACCTGAAAGGCTGCTCAGCAAGTAAAAGGTGACTGCTCCAAAACCACCATAAAAAACTGACTACGGTTTGCAACTGCACATGGGGACAAAGATGGTACTTTTTGGAGAAATGTCCTCTGGTCTGATGAAACAAAGGTAAAACTGCTTGGTCATAATGACCTTTGTTATGCTTGGAGGAAAAAGGGGGAGGCTGGCAAGCAGAAGAACACCATCCCAACCGTGAAGCACGGGGTGGTAGTATCATGTTGTGGGGGTGCTTTGCTGTAGGAGGGACCAGTCCACTTCACAATATAGATGACCTCATGAGGAAGGGAAATTATATGGATATATTGAAGCAACATCTCAAGACATCACTCAGGAAGTTATGGTTTTAGGACAGCAAAATGGTTTTAGGATAACAAAGTCAAGGTATTGGAGTGGCCATCACAAAGCCCTGACCTCAATCCCATAGAAAATTTGTGGGCAGAACTGAAAAAGTGTGTCCGAGCAAGGAGGCCTACAAACCTGACTCAGTTACACCAGCTCTGTCAGGAGGAATGGGCCAAATTCACACAACTTATTGTGGGAAGCTTGTTGAAGGCTACCCAAAATGTTTGACCCAAGTTAAACAATTTAATGGCAATGCTACCAAATACTAATCGAGTGTATGTAAACTTCTGACCCACTGGGAATGCGATGAAAGAAAGAAATGCTCAAATAAATAATTCTCTCTACTATTATTCTGACATTTCACATTCTTAAAATAAAGTGGTGATCCTAACTGACCTAATACAGGGAATTTTTACTAGGATTAAATGTCAGGAATTGTGAAAACTGAGTTTAAATGTATTTGGCTAAGGTGTATGTAAACTTCCGACTTCAACTGTATATTATGAGTTTCACATATGCTTTTGTAACTGGCAGGATTAGAAAGTGGGTCTCCCATGGGAGAAGACAACATCTTGACCATTCGACCAAAAAGGCCAACACTAATTTTAAAGTCGCAGGCGGGGCTACCTCATCACGTGACCATGAGCAATCATGACTGACTCATGTGCGCTACACTCTGCGATACACTTTCATTTTCACATTTTAATGAAAACTAGGGCTGTCAAATGATAAATAAATTGAATAGTTTATCACAAGATTTGCTGTGATTAATAGCAAAATCACAATTTGCTCAAATTGAGCTGTAAGGTAAGATGTTTTAAATAAAAATAGCATTACAAGAATATTGCCGTTTTGATTTTGTCCAAAGTGACGGTTAGCAAAATCAAGTCAATTGACACACACACTTTCTTTAACTTTAAAGTCAACTTGTTTTGACATTGCATTGTTGTTTTTAGCTGTATTGATTGTGTGTTTTGAAAGTTTTCAGTGTATTTTGAACATTTTCAGACAATGCAATAAAAAAAATTGTGCACAAAATTACACAAAGTTAACTTGAGTTAACTGATTAACTGTGACGCTGCTAATTTTATCATGTTAAAAAGTATAAATAAGGAGACACGGAGCACTAGCCTCTCTGTTCTTTCAGTGGACTTCTTCCAAAGGTCACTGGTCAATGTATGAAGAAGAGAGGCATGTGCCTGCGGCAGTAAAACTCTAAATGGATTGTTCAGAAATAAGAAATAATTATTTTTAACATACTTTGATTAATATACTCAGGTAGGATAAGTTACCTTTTTACATAATGGAATTACAGAATTTGCAATTCCATATGTGGAAACATTGCCACTGTCACGGATTCTCCCGGTACTGCTGCTCATTCCATGCACCAGCTCCGGAGGTATACGTTACCAACCTCTAGGCATTACTGAACTGTTTCATTACGCACACCTGGTTTCCATTTCCCCTGATTAGTAATTGTATATATGTGCCCTCTGTTCAACATTGTCCTGTCAGTTATTTTTCCCATGTCCGTTGGTCTTGTGAGTACCTATGCTTTGTTGTTTTGGCTTTCGTGCTGCGTGTAATGTGTACTCGTTATAATTACGGGTCTCGTTCCGTGTAATATTGTGCAATTGTTATTACGGGTCCCGTCTCGTTCGTTGTTTACAGGTCTCGACCTGTGCATTGTTATTGCGGGTCTCGTCCCATGTATTTATTAGAGGTTTAACCTCACTCTTATCTTACGATAAGTGCCATGGGATCTTTAGTGACCAGAGAGTCAGGACACCCGTTTAACGTCCCACCCAAAAGACGGAACGCTACGCAATGATCAACAACCAAATTGACAGAGATTGAAGAATTCTTCAAATATTGTACAATCCAAGTGTGCGAAGCTCTTTAGAGACATAGCCAGAAAGACACAGCTGTAATCGCTGCCAAAGTTGATTCTAATATGTATTGACTCAGGGGTGTGAATACTTATGTAAATGAGTTCTGGATTTTATTTTTCAATACATTTCTAAAAACATGTTTTCACTTTGTCATTATGGGGTACTGTGTGTAGATGTGTGAGATTCTGAATTCAGGCTGCAACAACAAAATGTGGAATAAATCAAGAGGTATGAACACTTTCTGAAGGCCACTGTACATTAAAGATCTTTCTACACAACTAGGAAAACAGGAACAAAGACTATTCTTTATATATTTTAATTTAATTTACTTTAAAACACTCTGAAAATACACTGCTCAAAAAAATAAAGGGAACACTAAAATAACACATCCTAGATCTGAATGAATGAAATATTCTTATTAAATACTTTTTTCTTCACATAGTTGAATGTGCTGACAACAAAATCACACAAAAATGATCAATGGAAATAAAATTTATCAACCCATTGAGGTCTGGATTTGGAGTCACACTCAAAATTAAAGTGGAAAACTACACTACAGGCTGATCCAACTTTGATGTAATGTCCTTAAAACAAGTCAAAATTAGGCTCAGTAGTGTGTGTGGCCTCCACGTGCCTGTATTACCTCCCGACAACGCCTGGGCATGCCCCTGATGAGGTGACGGAAGGTCTCCTAAGGGATCTCCTCCCAGACTTGGACTAAAGCATCCGCCAACTCCTTGACAGTCTGTGGTGCAACGTGGCGTTGGTGGATGGAGCGAGACATGATGTCCCAGATGTGCTCAATTGGATTCAGGTCTGGGGAACGGGCGGGCCAGTCCATAGCATCAATGCCTTCCTCTTGCAGGAACTGCTGACACACTCCAGCCACATGAGGTCTAGCATTGTCTTGCATTAGGAGGAACCCAGGGCCAACCGCACCAGCATATGGTCTCACAAGGGGTCTGAGGATCTCATCTCGGTACCTAATGGCAGTCAGGCTACCTCTGGCGAGCACATAGAGGGCTGTGCGGCCCCCCAAAGAAATGCCACCCCACACCATGACTGACCCACCGCCAAACCGGTCATGCTGGAGGATGTTGCAGGCAGCAGAACGTTCTCCACCACGCCTCCAGACTGTCACGTCTGTCACATGTGCTCAGTGTGAACCTGCTTTCATCTGTGAAGAGCACAGGGCGCCAGTGGCGAATTTGCCAATCTTGGTGTTCTCTGGCTGTAAGCACAACCCCCAACTGTGGACGTCGGGCCCTCATACCACCCTCATGGAGTCTGAGCAGACACATGCACATTTGTGGCCTGCTGGAGGTCATTTTGCAGGGCTCTGGCAGTGCTCCTCCTGCTCCTCCTTGCACAAAGGCGGAGGTAGCGGTCCTGCTGCTGGGTTGTTGCCCTCCTACGGCCTCCTCCACATCTCCTGATGTACTGGCATGTCTCCTGGTAGCGCCTCCATGCTCTGGACACTACGCTGACAGACACAGCAAACCTTCTTGCCACAGCTCGCATTGATGTACCATCCTGGATGAGCTGCACTACCTGAGCCACTTGTGTGGGTTGTAGACTCCGTCTCATGCTACCACTAGAGTGAAAGCACCGCCAACATTCAAAAATGATCAAACATCAGCCAGGAAGCATAGGAACTGAGAAGTGGTGCACACCTGCAGAACCACTCCTTTATTGGGGGTGTCTTGCTAATTGCCTATAATTTCCACCTGTTGTCTATTCCATTTGCACAACAGCATGTGAAATGTATTGTCTATCAGTGTTGCTTCCTAAGTGGACAGTTTGATTTCACAGAAGTGTGATTGACTTGGAGTTACATTGTGTTGTTTAAGTGTTCCTTTTATTTTTTTGAGCAGTGTATATTGTAGGCAGTCTATGTATTACTCACAAGGGAGGTACTGCAAAGGATGATACAATATGCCCTGGAATGTTGTATGCGTATGGAGTGGAAGTGGGAATATAGTTCTATGAGCATGCAACCACTGATCTCACAGCTTTTTGCCTACTTGTCAGGTAGATTGTAATATTCAACCTCTGCAAAAAAAAAAATTAGAGATCACAAAATAGTTGGGCGGCACTGTTTCACTATGCTGCCCTGCAAAGGCAAAACGCATTTGATCAAAAATCTTTGATCTGTTCTAATGGCCAGGTTTATTATCTGATTTCGTTTCCTGACACAATAACAAGCCAGTTGATCCGAATATATGATGGCGTATCAGAAATTGCTGTCTGTCTAGTCAGATTTTGCAGTAAAATAAACTTACTGCATTTTGCCTTTGTAGGGCAGGATGGGAATCATCGGTCTCCGAAGCTCTAATCATAAGCAGCTCAAGTCAAAATCCTTTACCTTATCTTTACAAACAGTTTGTTACAGAAAGCTCAACCTCATTGCTTCCCATTACACCAGCTCAATACTAAACACTTTTCTGTGGCTATAGAGCACCATGGGAGGGTGAGATGATGGGGGTGAGAGATGCCCCATAACGACTAGTTTATGGGCCAGAGAACAGTGAGCTGCATGCTGCGATGTTGGAGGTGTGAAGCTGTGTGCTGCACTAAGGATATCACCTCCATTGACCCCCTGAATCAACCCTCTCTAGAATATGGCATTGAGGCTTGTCTGTAAGAAAATAAAAGAAAGCACTTCATTGGATTTATAATGCTGACATAATACCCTTTTAAGTATGACCATACCTTGACAACATGGAATGACAGTTTTGGGCAAATGAAGTTTCAGCCCTACTGTAAATGATGCACTGAATTCAAGCAGAAACCTTTGACAGACTCAAAGCTACATGCTTCATAATGTATAATGTATTCCAGGTGTTGTGTTATTAACACTTCTAGTTAAATGTTATCCACTATTCCCGACTTGGCTTTGAAAAAAATCTCTACTCTAGTCAGCCGGGCCCAAGCCGCCACCATCCAAGCAAAGTGTTGTTCTTTGGGACATTTTTCCTTATTTATATTTCGCACAGGTAACTCAACCAAACGTTCAACCAATATGTGTGCAGAGGGCTAGGCTAGTTAATACATTTTTTGGTGAAGGAATGGACATCTAATAGTCTATTCCAATGAGGCAACGAATCAGATCGAAGGATATTGGGCAGGTAAATAAAACCGCTCACTCAGCTCAGATAACACCTAAATCTGTCTCTTAAGCAAGGAGAATAATGGTGGGATAGTTCCATTTAGGATCAGTATCAGATTCCTTTCAAGATCTCTGCAGAAGGAGAGGGACTGTGTTGCCGCTGAATATCAATTGTATTTTTTTGCTCTTGCTGTACGGGGACAGCCACTCGATGATGCTAGCTTTACTGAAATGGATAGGTTGCCGATAATCAATTCCCCCTCATGAATTTCCAAATGACCAAGCTGGCAGTAGTAAATATAGGGAACGACGTCTGACTGCAATACGTACAATGGTGTTACTTGTTCAAGTGCATTTCCACTCAATACTTTGTTACATTCAATCGCATATGCTTGTCCTTTATTTATATTGTGTCCTTATAGTACAGTGTCTCTAGCTCATGTTTATTAATTTCTTTAAATCATTCTTGTAAAAGAAAGTATGCTACACAAATAACTATTTATATTGGTTTTGCTCAGTTTCAGACACAAAGTACATTCCATTCAAAACAGGAAATAACATTCAAACATGTTTTTTACTGTAAGGTTTATGGTTGCATTTCTCAGTGCATCTTTCATTGGATGGTCATGCATTTGACCATTCTGGCCACCAGAGATCAGCACCATGTTGCTGTTCTCTCACTCTCATATCTGTAGAAGAGCAAATTAAAATACAATGTTGCGCCGAATACAACTGGTGTAGACTTTAGTGAAATGCTTACTTACGAGCCCTTCCCGACAATGCAGAGTTTAGAAATAAATGAGTTACACGAGGAATAAAATAAAATACACAAGAATTGAACTACGTATATACAGGAAGTACCGGTACCAGATGAATGTGCAGAGGAACGAGGTATTTTAGGTAGATATGTACATGAGGGCAGGATAAAATGACTCGGCATCAGGATGGATAATAATAAGAGTAAAATAACAGAGCAGCAGCAGCAAATTATGAGCGTAAAAGTGTGTGTGTGCGCAACGTGTATGTGATTGTGTTTATGTTGGTCTGGAGTGTGTGTGTGTTATGTGTGCGTATGTAGTGTATGTGAATGTGTGTGGGTTTTATGTGGGAGTGTCATTGTAGTGTGCGTGAGTGAGTGAGTGAGTGAGTGAGTGAGTGAGTGAGTGAGTGAGTGAGTGAGTGAGTGAGTGAGTGAGTGAGTGAGTGTGTATATTAAATACAATTTTATTGGTCATATGCAACAGGTGTAGACTTTACAGTGAAATGCTTACTGACAAGCCTGTTCCGAACAATGCAGAATTAATAATGATTTAGTCAATTTAAAAAAGCAGATAGTAACAGAATAAAAAATATAACAAGGCCATATACAAGGAGTGCCAGTACAAAGTCAATATGCAGGGTTACGAAGTAGTTGAGGTAATTAAGGTAATGCAGTATACACAGTTGAAGTCGGAAGTTGACATACACTTAGGTTGGAGTCATTAAAACTCGTTTTCCAACCACTCCACACCTTTCTTGTTAAGGAACTATAGTTTTGGCAAGTCGGTTAGGACATCTACTTTGGGCATGACACAAGTCATTTTTCCAACATTTGTTTATAGAGATTATTTGACTTATAATTCCCTGTATCACAATTTCAGTGGATCTCAAGATGTCATTTAGGAAGTTAAATCTTGGTCGCAAATGGGTCTTCCAAATGGACAATGACCCCAAGCATACTTCCAAAGTTGTGGCAAAATGGTTTTAGGATAACAAAGTCAAGGTATTGGAGTGGCCATCACAAAGCCCTGACCTCAATCACATAGAAAACTTGTGGGCAGAACTGAAAAAGCATGTGCGAGCAAGGAGGCCTACAAACCGGACTCAGTTACACCATCTCTGTCAGGAGGAATGGGCCAAAATTCACCCAACCTATTGTGGGAAGCTTGTGGAAGGCTACCCGAAACATTTGACCCCAAAGAACAATTTAAAGGCAATGCTACCAAATACTATTTGAGTGTACTTAAACTTCTGACCCACTGGGAATGTGATGAAAGAAATAAAAGCTGAAATAAATCATTCTCTCTAATATTATTCTGACATTTCACATTCTTAAAATAAAGTGGTGATCCTAACTGACCTAAGACAGGGAATTTACTAGGATTAAATTTCAGGACTTGTGAAAAACTGAGTTTAAATGTATTTGGCTAAGCTGTATGTACATCGCGGTAGGTCAGGTCAAAAGTGACTAGGCAATCAGGATATATATTAAACAGAGTAGCAGCAGTGTAGGTGAAGAGTGTGAAAGTGTGTCTGTGTGAGTGTGTGTGTGGCATCAATACGCATGTGTGTATGTGAGCTTATGTAGTGTGTGTATGTGTGTGTGTGCGCTGGAGTGTCAGTGTTGTATGTGTGCGTGTGTGGATAGAGTCAAGTTAGTGTGCATAGAGACTGTACAGGATATTCTGTGCAAAAAAATGGAAGAGCTCAATGTAAATTGTCCGGGTAGCCATTTGATTAACTGTTCAGCAGTCTTATGGCGTGGGGGTAGAAGCTTTTCAGGAGCCTTTTGGTCCAAAACTTGGCTCTCCAGTACTGATTGCTGTGCCGGTAGCAGCGAGAACAGTCCATGACTTGGGCGGCTGAAACCTCTCAAACCGAGTTTGGCCCAGTGATGTATTGGGCCATAAGCACCACCGTTTGTAGCGCTTTGCGGTCTATGGTGCATTTGCCATCCCAAGCAGTGACGCAGCCAGTCAAGATGCTCTTGATGTTTCAGCTGTATAGCCTTTTGAAGATCTGAGGGCCCATGCCAAATATTTTCAGCCTCCTGAGACCGTTCTCTCTTCACTACTGTGCAGGTGTGTGTGGACCATGTTAGGTCCTTAGTGATGTGGACGCCAAGGAACTTGAAGCTCTCGACCCGCTCCACAACAGCCCTGTCGATGTGGATTGGGGCGTGCTCTCCCCTCTTTCTCCTATAATCCACAATTAGCTCCTTGGTCTTACTGACGTTGAGGGAGCGGTTGTTGTCCTGGCACCACTAGACGACATTGATTGTTCCTGAGTGGGCTAGTTACAGTTTTGACTTAAATTGGCTTGGAAATCTATGACGAGACTTGAAAACGACTGTCATGCAATGATCAACAACCAACTTGGCAGAGCTGGAAGAATTAAACAAATTATAATATGCAAATATTTCTGCCCCATGTACATCAGTACAGTTAAGAAAAGCAGAGTATAGTTCAATACAGTACAATGCAGTAAGTTAAGTAAGTAGTAAGTTAAGTACAGTACACAGTAGAGCACGCTGGAGTTGAGTACACTGTAATGTACTGTACTGTAAGGAACTCTACTCTACTGTTTTGTGCCATGCTGTACTATATTCTACTATACTCTTCTGAGCTCTACTGTACTGTACTTTGATGTCCAAACTTGTGAAACATAGACGTCTATGATTGGTTCAGATTTTGTCGGGTCCGAACCAACCAAATTGGGTCTGATTTGGGGCAGAGCTCATAAAAAAAATAGCCCCTGTGTAGTATAATAATCAAATTTGCAAAGGAGGAGATTGCATATTTATAACTTTGTGCAGCTATTTACGATACATCACCATGAAGAGAATGGCAATCATATCCATAATTATGCTTTTCTGTGTGGTACAGATCAGGGACCAATGATGAAATTCCGTTACCCCAATTATGTTGCCGGGTGTAAATCCACTCCACTTCCCATCCACTTCGTACATCAGCTGATATCTCAAAGTGCTGTACAGAAACCCAGCCTAAAACCTCAAACAGCAAGCAATGCAGGTGTTGAAGCACGTTGGCTAGGAAAAACTCACTAGAAAGGCCAAAACTTAGGAAGAAACCTAGAGAGGAACCAGGCTATGAGGGGTGGCCAGTCCTCTTCTGGCTGTGCCGGGTGGAGATTATAACAGAACATTGCCAATATGTTCAAATGTTCATAAATGACCAGCATGGTCAAATAATAGGTCTGGGACAGGTAGCACGTCCGGTGAACAGGTCAGGATTCCATAGCCTGACGTGGCAGGGAAATGGGTCTATTGGGGTAGTTAGTTCCAAGGTTCGCAGTGAATTAAGTTGGTTTCGGTTTTGGCAGCTGGGTTTGACATAGTTCTCTACAGAGGTTGTTTACTTCTCTAATCCTCTGATTTTGTTGTTGGCGTTGTTTATTTATTCATAACACCCTGCTGTACTCTTATAATTCCCTTTTCAGCCCTGTATACATGTATATCCTACTACCAGTCACTAATTATGTATACACTGACCTCAACCACTCCAGTAACCCTGTACATTGAATAAGGTATTGACACTGACCTTTATATACTTGCATGCTCCTGTTTCTTCAACTTATATCATACTTGTGTTTTTTTTCTCTCCATTTTCTATTATTATCTATATTATTATTATCACTGCATTGTTGGGAAATAGCTCTCAAGGTAATAATTTCACTGTACTGTTTCACACCTGTATCCTGTGCTTTGAAACAAACTGAAATAAACTTTGAAACTTGAAAGTAATCAATTCATCACAATCACCACTTTGATGAGTTCAGTGCATTTTTGACAGAATATAATCACCCAATAGCTGCATTACTGCATTCGTGTTGCTTGAATTCCCCAATTATCCGTCACACATCAGTGTGTCATGATTATAGATTATACATCTACCTATCTAAGCCCTGTCTGTTTCAGTCAACGAAACAGACGGTAAGCTAAACAGACAGTCAACCCTAACTGATGAATGCTAAACATCTCTCCAGGCCACATGTGATGCATGCAGTGATATGCATAATTAAACATGGGAATGTGTGTGAAGGGGAGTTTGTGTGTGCGTGTGTGTGTGTGTGGGGTGGGGGGGTGGGGGTGGATAGTGTCTGTGTGGAGGGGGAGAATGTGAGTGAGAGAGAGAGAGAGAGAGAGAGAACACACACATGCTCGTCTTTATTTGAGGTGGGGAGAGATGGATGCCAGTATGTGTGTGAGGGCGGTAGGGGTGTTCATGTTTCCTAACGCAGGAATCCAGTGGCGGTCTGTGCCGTTTAAGATGAGGGAGGACGGGAAAAAAATGTATGAGCATGGCCTTATTTCTATTACAGCATATTGGATGACTGTCATTCATATTCCATTCACTCAGCTCAATGTAACATTGATAGGTTTAGGTTAGTACATGATACTCAAATGTTCCCTATACCCATCATTAAGTTGCTACAACCTACCCTATAAATGAAAGTTTACAATGTACAGACAATTGGAGTAATTAAGATGACGGACAGTGACACATTCAGTACAGCCTTGCACACTCTTGCCTGCATCTAGCTGATATAGGGTGTAATCATGCGTCCAACAGTTGCAAACAAGAGTTTCTATTGGACAATTCAGGTATGTTTTCCCCCTTTTATTCCATTTGCTTCCGTTTAAGAAACTTTTTTCTACAGAATCGGCAGAATGAATTCACACCCCCCTGATAACACTGAAACACAGTTCTCTTTCATAGCAGCCAACATGATCACTTTGCTAGTAAATTATTTTTCACATCTATGTGCTCTCCTTCTGTCTCCTTTTCCCTTCGCTTGTGGACTTCAGTGCACAACATCAGCTGTCCAGGCGAAAAAAACCTTAGACAAGCCAAACCTTCATATCCTAACCGCTACACACAGCCTACACCGTTGTCACCATATTAGCTAATGTCATAGTCAACATAGCTACTGGAGCTAACATGTTAGTAAAACCGCTAATCATGCAGTACAGTGTACAGTCAGCAAGCAGTTTAGCAGTTACACCGGCAGGTCCTGGGGCAATACATTAATAAAACCAAAAGCTTATATTGACTTGGAAAAGTTCCAGTGTTGGATAGCCATAGCCAGCTCGTTAAGACGGCATCCTTCTTTCTTTGAGTAGGCTGCATTCATAAGCTAAGTAAGTGTAAGGAAAAAATCTAATATTTTTGAAGAAGTGTTTTTGTTCAAAACTGTTCAGCTATTGTCTTTCTCTTTCTTTGAGTAAACTACTCACCACATTGTATGCACTGCAGTGCTAGCTAGCTTTAGCTTATGCTTTCAGTACTAGATTCATTATCTGATCCTTTGATTGGGTGGACAACATGTCAGTTCATGCAGTCATAATTACTGTGTTAGTCTATGGAAGTGGGGTGAAAACTATGAGCCTCCTAGGTTTTGTGCTGAAGTCAATGTACTCCGGCTACACCATAGTGCTATCCTTCAGAGTGCCTTTGAAACTATTGCAGACAGTGTGTTTTAATCAATTATTTGGTGAGGTGAATATATTCAGTATAGTTTTATCTAAAAAGGATAACTTAAAAAAAAATGTTTCACTATTTTTATTTTTATGAAATTCACTGAGGAGGATGCTCCTTCCCTTCCTCAACTGAGGAGCCTCCACTGCTGGAATCACTCTGTGGAGAATACCTGGCCTGTATTAAATTAACCAAACAGCAGACGTGTCTAGCTGTAGAGAAATGAATCCCTCAGAATTGTTATCCACTTACAGCAGATGGATCCATTTGTGTCTTAATCAGATTCGCACAACACCCAACATGCAAACACATGAATACAAATGCACCTCCATATTCTCATACAAAATAGCCTACATACAAATAGTATAATATATAGTATTGCATAGTATAGTATACTATTGTATCGTGTTGTATCATATCATATAGTATAGTCCATACCTTTCATAGGCATATGGTTTCAGCCAAGCAACTTATAAAACCGAGCCTCTCATCTTGTGGTTCGTGTTTGACCTTTAATACTATAAAGAAAATCCAACCACAGCTTCTCTATTATTTCTAAAGGTAGACCAGCCTCGTGTGTGCCACTTACAACTGCTATAGTAGAGAGCCGAGACCACAGGGAGCTTTTGAAAGACACACTCTTTCATTTAATCTTGTTGCTCTCTAACCCGATTCCTCTCATCTAATTCTCCAATGGTGGAAAGGAGAATATAATTCATTGGAGGGAAATGGCAGAATGGGGATGGAGGTCTTGATAAAAGGACCAGCTCATTTGTCTATCCGCATCTTTATAAGTCACTAGAAGGCCGCAAAGGGAGGGACAAATGAGGAGAAAAGCTGTGAGTGTACATCAAGAAATGACTCATGTTTGAATCCAATTTTCAGGGCAGATAGCTTACAGTAGATATCTGAAAGACATAACAGTTATTATGGCGAATGTGGCTCAACGTAAGGCTTCTTTCCTCAGCTATTACAGCTATTAGCTATTTACTGATGTACAGGCCAGACACGAGGCCTATTCAACTCATCACAATAAGGAAAAAGTCTCACAACAGGGAAGCTACATCAGTCTTGGGAGAAGGCTTGACTAATCGCCCAAATGAATTCACGGTTTATTTATTTCTATTGACCCACACCTCCAGGGGAGCCGACCATGCGACCACGGGTCCCCAAACCCAGCGTAACCACCTCTTGCCCAGCCGTGAAATTGACCTTGGCCCAGAGCCCTGGTGCTGATATAAGCCTAAACAGGGGAGATTAAAGCCCCGCTCCCCAGGCACCGCAGGAGTGTGCGACGCCTGCCTATTTTTATTGTCCGCTGGCTGCAAGTCGGGGGGCTCAGCGACTCTAAAACGCAGCCCTCCCACCTGCTTGCTGCATATTAAAATTCATGAGCAACGTTGGGTTTGAATGCCAAGGTTTATAGCCACACTCACCCTGCGCATAGGTCCTCAGGGATGTACACTGTGAGAAATGGGAAGAGAGGAAGTAGGTGCACAGGGAGAGAGGGCTGGATTGGGAGTGGGAGAAGAGGAGGGAAAGAGGAAGGTAAAGCAGAGGAAGAAAGCAATGTGGGGACACATTGCTCAGTGGAAGAATGACAGTGAGGGGGAGATAGAGGGCCAGTGAGCGATGGGGAGGGTGAAGATCAAATGACACAGTCAAGGGGTGATAGTGTGGGGTGAGAAAAATAAATGAAGCTTCAGAGCAAGAGGGGAGCGGGTTGAAGAAGGAGGCGTAAGGGGAGAAATAATGTGAGGTCAAGAGAAAGATAAAGGGCTAGCGGCAGATAGAAACCTTCAGAGGACGGAAAGTAGGAAAAACCCACAGAAGATTATTGAGAATGAAAGAGGGAGAAAGGGGAGAGGTGGTGTGGTGCTGGTAGTGTGGAGGCAAGTGTAGGCGAGTGAATGAGAGAGAGGATTGCGAAGGGCGTGCAAATAAGGAGAAAGAGGGAGAGGGTGAGAGAGACTTGACAGACTGAGGTGCGGAGTAACTGACTGCATAACAGAATGAGACATGGCTGACTGACTGATTAATTGAGAGCGAGAGAGAGCGAGAGAGAGAGAGAGCGTGCAAGAGAGGGAGATATTGGGAGACAGTCTTACTTAGTGAGACAAACATACAACTGAATAGAATATACCTTGAAAATGTGAAGATCCTCTTTTCAAGGCAGGTTTTCCTTTTTTGGAGGGAAACACAAGAGGGCAGTGTTGAACTAGCTCATAGGGATTGATTGACACAGCTTGGTAATGTGCCTGGGCTTTCAAGCCTATCCAGCGGAGGTGCACATCAGTGTTTCAGATATAGATTTTTTTTGGACCCATTTTAAACACAATACAACCACACATGTTGATAATGCATTTACAATGATCGATTCTTATCTCAACTGAGAAATGCCCCTTCTGCCACAACAATGCTAATCCAAATTAAAAGGAAAGGTGATTTTGGATGGGTTGATATTAAAGATGCCTTAGTTTGATTGCCATTTGAGAACATCTATTTGAGTTGACTGGAGACGACAATGGTGTCATACAGGCAAACACATTATAAGCTTGCAGACCCTTGTAGCTAGCTAATCGTTAGCCTTCACAGTAGCACAGCGATTTGAATCGAAAGTGTTAGATCATAGACCAACTGATATACTGTATGACACTGACGGCAAGGTGCTAGCTCCCCTTGAGCTCCCTAACATCAGAGTCAGCTAGCGACATGGCTGCCTTTAAATGTCAGTGGCAATTAAATGAGGGCATTTCCATGGGAATAGCACCATGAGCACTAACATGTGAAGTTCATAGGAGCCCATCAGATTTGGTTTCAAATGAAAGCTAAGAGTCTATTTTTTTTTATGAAGGCATATATAAATATTTCAACCGTTTTCCATCCTAAAAATGTTGAATAAACAAAAGGCTTTGATTTCTGGTCAAATGGATGGTAAAAGTAGTCTTAGAAAACATCTAGAAAAAAAGTATTAAGGTATTAGAAATACATCAAAACACAATAATACTGTATTTGACCCCTTCCAACTAATATCAACATTTATATCTAGTTTTGCAGAAATGAGTTGCCTTCTGTAAATAATGCCTAGTGTCTTGTCATTCTATTACCCAAACCCATATATCTTTAAAGGTGTAATTAAAGGTTTTTATCTCAATATCATACAAAAATTAAGTACCTTACTGTGATTGTTTTCAATTAAAAATGGTTAAAAGCAAACTAAATATATCCTTAGAAAAGGGCAATTTCTCAAGCATGAATTTTGATAGGACTGTCTGGGAGTGAGGAGAGGAAAACTGAAAATGTGCTGTTATTGGCTATTATTTTTTAATTCTCTTTCTTATTAGTCCATTAACTAATTTACCACATGGTGATGTCACATCAATTCAGCATCTATTCCACGTTGGTTCAACGTCATTTCATTGAAATTACGTGAAAACAATGTTGATTCAACCAGTGTGTGCCCAGTTGGACAGATCTTACACTAAAAGGGCATTACCATCATTATCACATTTTCTCAGTATTATTCCAACATGAATTCAAGTTGTGACTGCACTGGGCCTTTAAGATATTTTCGCTCTAATATCTTCTCTCCCTCAGGAGAAGGTAGGATAATGAAGGTTCACAGAATTAAGAAGTATAGGTAGACCTACCAATTAGTTATAGTGTTTTTGCTAAAAAACAATTTGGTTTATGATGTATCAAGCGAATAAAAATCCGGTTTGGTTATATAATGACCAAAAAATCTGTAACAGAATGACTGAAACTGAGTTGGCTACAATGGAAATTCATAGTAGCTACAAACCACAGTTGGGGTCACCTGCTAGTGTCCTCCCTTCCACTGGCATACTGTTATGTTCAACTTATAACAGTTTTCTTTCTCTTTCTGTCACGTGACGGTCAAAGCATGAGTGTGAAAACAGTCTGTACAACCCCTCCCTTTCTCTGTCTCTCTTCTCTCTCTTTACAGTTAATGTCACCTCTCCTGGCTCTTACTGACAACTACTTGTGAGCCCCCTCTCTTTCCATTTACTGTAACCAGCCCTCTCACCCACTGAGCACCAACCAACACTAGACGTCCGTGGACATGGGAAAAGTAGTAAAACATTTGGTCAGTCCAAATTTGAACCAATCATAGACGTCTGTTTCACAAGTTTGGACAGCACAGTATAGTACAGTATAGTACAGTGAAGCACACTATTGTAAAGTACAGTATAATATACTGTATTTTGCTGTACTGAACTATACTTTACTGTACTGTGCTCTACTGTGCTGTTTATGATTGGTACAGATTTGGTCTGGACCAGATCAAAGTAGGTCTTGTTTTGGGGCGGAGTTCATTAGAATAATAGCCAGTGTGTAGAATGATACCCAAACATGCAAAGGAGTATATCACATTTTTCTACCTTTGTGCACCTCACATCATTCATAATTATGCATTTCTGTAATGTACAGATCAGGGATCAACAATGTCATTCTGTTACCGGGTGTTAATCCACTTCACTTACTTACGTTCAAGGTGTCATATCATAGCTGATGCCTCATTCTTTCTGCAGACATCTTTGAATCTTAATTCGCGGTAGATATTTAACAAAAGGTAAACAAATCAGTTTGCTTACAGAACTTTTCTGTTGTTGCAGTTTCACAGATAATTTCCTGCAATTATAGCCATTTGGCCATAACGTATGCTATGTTAATATGATATCTGAGTGAGAGTGTCTAACAAAATCAATGGGGGCCCCCTGGAGGTCAGGGTCCCTGGGTAAGTGCCCTGAGTGCATGTTCAGTAATTCAACCATGATTACTACAAGTTTAGATCACTGGCTAGACTAACGAGACTAATTTACCAACCTACATTTATTTTACTGACATGAGCTAACTGAGTGACTGTCAGTCAGTGACACACTGAGTATACAAACATTAAAAACACCCGCTCTTTCCATGACATAGACTGAACATGTGAATCCAGGTGAAAGCTATGATCCCTAATTGATGTGTTCCTAATGTTTGGTATACTCCGTGTATAGCAAGAGGAAAACTGCTAATGCATAACCAAGTTTTGAAATGGCACATTCTACTATTCTAACTCTTATCAGTAAGTTGAGATCCCAGAATGAGTTTTTAAATGTAAAAAAAAAATGGCAGAGATACTCATATGTAGCTACAGCCTGTGTCCTCACATGTACTGTATCTACGGCCCTGACCGCTAATCCAACTCTCATTTGCATTCAGTCATTGACTGCTACCATTTCTTAATGAGCATTGATGAAAAACGAGGCCAAATCGGGAAGTGCAGTCACCCTTTAAAATAAAGGAACAGAGTAGAACATGTGCCGGCACCTGCTACTGAACCATTAAAAGGTTGAGCTCTCTGAATTCCACACGCTTAACACTCAATTAGTTCAGAATTTCATTCTGTCCACCAGGGAGCAGGTGATAATTGCTACAGGTCACACGTGATAATTGCCTGCATACCCCTCGGAGTTGCTGCCTATTAAAAGGAGTTATTTAAATCTCATCACCTTTGGGCATCTCTTGCCTTTGTGTTCACATCCTTAATTGGGAACCACATCATATAAAACTCCTTGCATAACCCGATCAACTCAAAGGCAGTCAAACTCTTACGCAAGTAATTGAGGAGAAGTTGAAGAGTGAGTTATTGTCCAAGGGTTGGTCTCGGGGTTCTGTTTACGTCGGTAAGCGTTGACCTTGATGCAACTTGAGGGACTTGGTGAATACGGAGGAACACAGAACGGCCGACCTCGACCAAATACAAATACTCTGTCTTCAAAGGCGAATGTGAGTTGGTTTTCGGGGTGTGGTTTGATGTGGGTGTTGCTTGTGTGTGTTCGCAGGTGGGAAGAGTCAGACAAATTATTTTGCCAATTAGTTTCAGCCGGCTGGTGTGCAATCATGGCAAAGTAGGTTTGACTATGGACAGCCTATGTCTGAGGATAGTTAGGGGCTGTCAATAAATTACACAATGGAAATGGCAAAATATTTTCATCTCGCACGTCTTTTAATTCTCATTAAATGCTTTCAATATTTGTGTATATGAATTTCTACAATTATAGTTGGTTTTAGGTTTTTAAAATAGGGAGTGATTGACATTTAAAAATATTGTCCCATGTACAGTACATTCTGTAATTTACTGATTGTCTTCAACTGGCTCCATAGTAATATCGGATGTCAAACCAAATTGAGGTCAAATAAACCCAACCCACGGAAAAGTGTTAACGTACCCTTCATTCCTTGACATAAAATGTTTCCTGTCATCTCGCAAATCTCTGTTTTGGACAAGACTGACTTTCTGACCAAAAGTATCCTATTCACACTTTATAGCCAATCTTGACACTATAATAAATGTTTGACTCACAAGGGTAATTTAAAAAATGAGAAATAGCTTTTTAGGGGCAATTGCTCTTTAAACTCCATTACGAATTTGAACTACCCCCCTAAAGGCCCAAACTGTTCTACCACTTTCCCCACATAAAAAAGTACTATAGTATACTATTGTCACAGCCGTTGAATGAAGAGGACCAAGGTGCAGCGTAGTGAGCGTACATATTCCTTTATATGACGACGACGCCGCACGTGACATTATAGTGCCAACAAACAAAGACAACTTCCCACAAAGACATGTGGGAAAGGGCTACCTAAGTATGGTTCTCAATCAGAGACAACGATAGACAGCTGTCCCTGATTGAGAACTCTACCCAGCCAAAACATAGAAATAAAAATAATAGAACAGAATACCCACCCCAAATCACACCCTGACCAAACCAAATAGAGACATAAAAAGGATATCTAAGGTCAGGGTGTGACAACTATGGTATAAATACTATAGTATTGACCTTTTTTGGGGACCTTTACTGTGGTATTCACTGTTGTGATTTTGCAGACTAAAGTCGACAAAAATACTACAGTGAATACTGTAGTATTTACAGTTAACTATATTGTAAATACTATAGTAAAAGAACTATAGTAAGAAATGTAGTGTTTTTGTAGTATACTGTAGTGTTTTTGCAGACATTACTGTAGTATTTACTGTAGTGTTTTTGGTTGATTATCATTGACATAGAGGTGGAGGCTTTCTCCTTGCGGAAACCTACTAGAGAAACATTAAGCACATTTTCCATAACCTGTCAGTAGATAAGTATTTAAAGGTCCAATGGAATATTATGAAATGTCTTATGCAGTGTTTTTGACTTATTAGGACCAATTGATAGATTTCCCAGATAAATTCTCAGCCACCGTAACCATCACGGCTCAGGCTAAGACCCAGATGCAGACACAGGAGGCAAATAGTACGAGTCTCAGAGATGATTAATTATAGTTCAAGGCGCAGGCAAAAGGTAAGTCAAGGCAGGCAAAGGGTCATAATCCAAATCAGAGTCAGGCAGGTACAGGACTGCGGGCAGGATCAGGGTCCGAACTGGGAAGACTAAGAAAAACAAAAACTAGAGCACAGGAACACGCTGGTTGGACTTGACAGGACAAGACGAGGTAGTAACAGACAAACAGAAAACGCAAGTGTAAATACACAGGGGATAGATAATGAGGGAAGATGGGAGACACATGGTGGGGGGTGGAGACAAGCACAAAGACAGGTAGAAACAGATTAGAGTGTGACAATAAGTTGAATAAATCCGTTGTCAAATGTTTTCCAATGTACAAATATAATGTACTCCAAATAATTCACCATTACATATTGTGCAGGTTCTAATGCAAAAGTAGCAAGCATTAGTTTCAACAGCCCTGAAAAGAAAGATGAGAGCACAAGTAGGTAGGAAGATGGGAGAAAACATTCTTAAGAGCTTTTTTTGTTGTTGATCTCCTTGTGAAAGGTGTTCTTTAAATGAAAATCATTTCCATTTTCAAAAGGATGGAGGAGAGAGAACTCAGAAGTGGAAGGGAGAGAGAGGGGGAAGAGGACGCAGACAGAAAGTAATGGACGACTCGTATAGATTAGCGAGAGATAGGTAGAGAGGGGAGGATGAGAGGGAAATGGAAGAGACAAGAGAGGAGTGAGGGATAAATGAGGAGAGCTGGGGGTGGGAGTTTAATGCTCTCAGTCTCATCAGAGGAGATAAATCAGTGTTCCAAATAGCAACCTATTCCCTTAATAGTGCACTGCTTTTGACTTTTGTATGGGCCCTGGTCAAAATTAGTGCACTGAAAAGGGAATAGGATGTCATTTGGAGGGACACAAGGGAAAGTGCTACGCTAAGCATGTTTTAGTTATTGGAACAACTAATCAGAGTTTAAAATCCTGAAGAATCTGTTGACGCACCCGTGCATCAATCTCAGTAACATAATAAAATAATCCTCATCAAAATCTGTCACTTTAAGCTAAATGTATCCGTTTTTTTTTGCAAGGGCTCAAATCGGCCACCTTCCACCACATCCGCCTATGTCGGCCTTCCGCATCTGCGGTGGAAGGTGGCCGAGCGACAGCAGTGTTTGTCAGACCATGAGACATCCCGAAAATCCGTCTCCTCTTGAAAACATCTGTAGCGTCCAAATTGTTCGGTCTATAAACTATGAAAGATAACACTCGCACAATGGTGTTCTCCGTTTTGCTCTACGATCCCCAAAAGCCCCACGGGACTTATCTGAGGTCGGTAACGCTGATGTGCTAAAGTCTGTCTGTAGCGTCCGAACTGTTTGGTCTACAAACTAATATGACCCCACTGTGGTAAGGGGAGACTCTCACAAACACAATGGTGTTTTCCGTTTTCACTTTACAAAGCCCACAAGTGTCACGGGACTCGTCTGAAGGTAACCCCTACCAATGAATCGAAGTATGGAGGTAGTTTGTGCCAACAAAAATAAGGGGTTAAATATGTGTCCAATCAAACATAAAAATGTCCTGCTTTCTTTTATCTCCTAGATATAGGACAGACACTAACCTTATTGTTATGTATGGTACGACGTGCTGTTCTTCGTACTGTATGTTATAGTTTATGACAGTGTGCTGCTTTACGGATAAATGGGTTGTCAGAATGAGTGGCACATGTCAATAAATGACAGAGTGATGTACAACGTGAAACTGTGCAGATGTGTGTTCTTTGACAGCTAAGCTAGATATAACACTTATTCCTTATGCTAAATTTCTTAACTGTATTTTTGCCATTTATGAATGTGTTATTCATGAATGTGTTATTCAATGTGTTTCTATGGGTTATAATAGTAAAGGCCAAATTCAATATTTTAGTAAACACTTTTTTATTCTAAATCAGATCAATGCAGAAGTCATGGTCACATTAAAATACAGTAAGAACCTTGAAATAAAATAAAAGACATTGCAATCATCCTGCACATGGTAGGCTTACACATTGCAATCTCTCTCAAAACCCTGGATGTACAGTTGAAGTCGGATGTTTACATACACCTTAGCCAAATACATTTAAACTCAGTTTTTCACAATTCCTGACATGTAATCCTCGTTAAAAAAAAACTGTTTTAGGTCAGTTAGGATCACCAATTTATTTTAAGAATGTGAAATGTCAGAATAATAGTAGAGAGAATGATTTATTTCAGCTTTTATTTCTTTCATCACATCCCCAGTGGGTCAGAAGTTTACATACACTCAATTAGTATTTGGTAGCCATTGCCTTTAAATTGTTTAACTTGGGTCAAATGTTTCAGGTAGCCTTCCACAAGCTTCCCACAATAGGTTGGGTGAATTTTGGCCCATTCCTCCTGACAGAGCTGGTGTACGTACCTGAGTCAGGTTTGTTGGCCTCCTTGCCTACAAAAATGCTCTATGGGAATGAGGTCAGGGCTTTGCGATAGCCACTCCAATACCTTGACTTTGTTGTCCTTAAGCCATTTTGCCACAACTTTGGAAGTATTCTTGGGGTCATTGTCCATTTGGCAGACCCATTTGCGACTAAGCTTGAACTTCCTGACTTATGTCTTGAAATGTTGCTTCAATATATCCACATAATTTTACTTTCCTGATGATGCCATCTATTTTGTGAAATGCACCAGTCCCTCCTACAGCAAAGCACCCCCACAACATGAGGCTGCCACTCCCATGCTTCACGGTTGGGTGGTGTTCTTCGGCTTGCCAGCCTCCCTCTTTTTTTGGTTATTATGGCCAAACAGCTCTATTTTTGTTTCATCAGACCAGAGGACATTTCTCCAAAAAGTACGATCTTTGTCCCCATGTACAGTTGCAAACCGTAGTCTGTCTTTTTTATGCCAGTTTTGGAGCAGTGACTTCTTCCTTGCTGAGTGGCCTTTCAGGTTATGTCGATATAGGACTCGTTTTACTGTGGATATAGATACTTTTGTACCCGTTTTCTCCAGCATCTTCACAAGGTCCTTTGCTGTTGTTCTGGGATTGCTGTGCACTTTTCACACCAAAGTATGTTCATCTCTAGGAGACAGAACGCGTCTCCTTCCTGAGCGGTATGACGGCTGTGTGGTCCCATGGTGTTTATATTTGCGTTTCACAAGGCTGTTGTCTTGGAAGAACAGTTCGTGAAATTCTGCAGTTTTAGAGATACAGAATCATTGATAAACATGTAAAGAAAAAAACAAGTTAGCGGACATTCCATCAGTTGTATATCGATTTATACTTCAGACAGATCAGATGATACAATGTCCCGTCAAGCTGAATAGGCACCTTCTAAAGTAAACAATCCCTGACTGAGAGACAGAGCCCCTCTCTAACCAAACTGTCCCTGACTGTCCCTGAGACAAAAACTAGTTAAAATATACAACCTGTTGCTTAACATATCTGCTAGGTCCTTCAAAAGTTGGCGCTGGCTTTTCTGCTCGATATTCAGTACTAAAAACATGTGTTTATTTATTAACCTAGGCAAGTCAGTTAAGAACAAATTCTTATTTACAATGATGGCCTGGGTTAACTTGCTTGTTCATGGGCAGAACGACAGATTTTTACCTTGGGGATTCGATCTAGCAACCTTTCGGTTACTGGCCGGACACTCTAACCACTGTTGGGATGCCCAGTCTACTTCCATTATTGACAAAGTTCCAAGTAATGGAAACAGGTGATTGTTTTAGAGGACATTACCTTCTTACTTAAATCACTGGTGCTACTCAAACTATAGAATTGAGTAATAAATTGTTAAAAACATGTCTTATTCAATGATTCATACCTCCTTCACTTCTTTAAATTACTAAGACATTGCGTTATTAGAATGCTATCTGTTACTTTCACTAGTCTACATATCTGTTTCCTTCAACTCAGAAATCCCTCTCTATCACCAACCTTTAGATTAACAGTCTAATGTTACTTTACCAGGTGAACAAAATGTTTAAAATCACAGACAACATAAAACATGATCAATTCTGTTCACAAGGAGGCCACTGTCCTCTCTCCACTCATTAACCGTTTGTGTTTTAATCCATCCCAACGTTTATGTATCCTTTAAGTAGCCTGTACTACACTTAGACACAGCAGCATTTATCTCACCACCCAGTCTAACGATTTTAGGTTTGGCAACCTCAATGCTGGCTCAAAACTCTAGAAACAATTATTCAACTCCACTATTATTTCTCGTGACCCCTCCTCCCTTTTGTCTATTCTGTAAATCTATTTCAGAATAAAATGGAATTAAGTGTTTTACGAGATTAAAACCCCCAAGGTCTTCTGAGACTCACAAGGAGTGTTTGGCCTGGTAATTGTAATTTCTTACCTTTTGGAATCCATTCCCCTGGCATTTCGCATAGATTCTTCCAACCCAAAAATTGCTTCCACCCCCATTGATGTAACATTTTCTGGGTCTTGTTACTGATCCTATGGTCAGAGACATGGGTAGTATAGCTTTCGATTCTGCCTGTTACCCCACTATGTACAATACTTTCCCCTGTCAAATGTATCAAATTTCGGGCTCCCTTGCCCAGCTATACTCATTCTTCCTACGGCCCCTCGCTATCAGGTATCAATGTAAGACCCAGATGCAGACCGTGTCGAAGTAACATTGTTTATTACAGCAACAGGGGCAAAGGTACAGGATGGCAGGCAGGCTCAGGGTCAGGTCAGGCAGAGTGGTCAGGCGGGTGGGTACAGGGTCAGGACATGCAAGGGTCAAAAACCAGGAGGACGAGAAAAAGAAAAAGCAGGAGCTGACAGAAAAATGCTGGTTGGCTTGACAAGACGAACTGGCAACAGACAAACAGAGAACACAGGTATAAATACACGGGATAACGGGGAAGATGGGCGACACCTGGAGGGGGGTGGAGACAATCACAAAGACAGGTGAAACAGATCAGGGTGTGACACTCACACTATGCTTCTGTATTTCAAGGTTTCAAACCTGCCATCAAAACATACGTACACATTTTATCAATATATTCACATACCCAAGCTCTGTTCGAATACCCATACTAACATACTGTATACATATTTAATGAGTATATACTACATACTATTAGTTCATGTTAGTATACTGTAAACAAACGGTAACCTTTCAGTTGAGCGTACTAGCGCTTAGTCTGTATACCAGAAGTTGATGCATGCAACCTCTTGCTAGCTTATTAGCATAACAAATGACTAGCTAGACATCTTACGACTTTGGGTGTGTTCACTCTGGCCGAGGAGCAGGGTTGATCCGAGCGTTCTGACCTCACAATGGCAGTCAAGCACCCAAGCTAACTTGCTAAAGTTGGCTAGCTTGCTAGCTATTTCCAGACACAAATGTGAGAACACCTCACTCTGACAATTTTACAAGCACTAGCAGAGCTGGTTAGGCTTTTTCATGTAACTCAGAGAGCTGGTGACTATAACTGTGCTGCTGGTAACAATTTAACGACGCTTTTTTCCCAACGTTTACTGACACCGTGCTATATTCAACGGGTGTTGAGCGTTTGTAAATTCAACAGTTATTCTGCACTCTGGCACATTCAGATGAGAGTGCTCTGAAATCAGAGCAGATATCCAGAGCGAATTTACGAACGCACCCGAACTAAAAATGTCCATTGAGAAAGCACAACGCCTACACAATTTAGCTAAGCTAAGAATGACGTGAATAATCATGTCAATAGACATTGGGTAGTTAGTTATTATACTGGCAAGTTTGATGTATTAGTAGCCAACTAACATTATTACGGGCACATACTTCTGTAATGATATGCTATGCGGTTCATAAGGATAGCGTAACTAACATATTGTCAGCCAACATAACATGTTAACGTAAATTCACGTAAACTCGTACATCGCCTTGGTCCGTACAATTGCCCTTATTTTAGCACCCCAAAAACGGAATACTTCCAGATCAACTGTACTGTCAATACCATTGTAAAGCACAATTTCTCCCCTTTCCAACAAAATCAATTACATGACCTAAATGCTGCCTGTTTCTGCATAGTTCAACCAAGCAATGGGTCTTTTTAAAAATGGCGGGTGGGGAAGCGAATCTAATAGTTGTGTGGGAAAATTGCTTTTTTTCACTTGATCTGTCCAACTTATCACCTTATCGCCTCTAAAATGTAAATAAAACACCATAAAGAGTTTATATAATGTGTCATTACAAACCTATTTGAAGTTGTGTGAATTTGAATCGGGTTTTTAGGGCGGTGCTAAAGTGATCTTAGAAGTTAACAGTGGTTTTGAGAATGATGATCGCATGCAATGATGACGAAAAAAATGACTAGGTATCCCCCCTTACCCCCGCCACTGTCCATTTCTTGTTTTTAAAGGATGATAGAAGTGCTACACCTGGTGGAGAGAGATTGTAAGACAGAAATAGTTGCTTTATGCGTGCTGTACGTTACGACATGACACGTCAAGATGTAACGGAGGGTCAGTTTTTTCAACTTTTCTCCAGTACTATAGAGCCATTACCATGTCAATCAACGCTTGAATAGAAACCTAGTTCACACCCCCGATTTTGATATCAACACAGTCGCTACAATCCCATTAGTTTTCTTTGTAGCCTCGTTTCAATGTTGCGGTTGTGCACATTTGTACGGAATGGGGTGAGTTTACCCTACTTACTTAAAGTCATTACTTTATTACATTGCTCAACATTTTCTTAACATTTGTCATAATTAGTTAACGCAATGAATTTGTGTCCGCTTTCGTTGGACTTCGGATGGATATTTTCTGCCATTTTCTTCAAAATCTGAAAACGTTGTCAAACCATGCCCATTTTCTGAAGAATCGCATTAGGGGCCCTATCCACACTATGACCAATACTACATACTAGTACGGTTAGTGTGGTTCTTCTGAGTAATATCAAAACTCTGTTGTACTGAGCTTTTGAGTTTTCTCTTATGTCATTGTACCAACTCACAATACCATCTCTGAATTCTATCTTAGATTGGAAATTTACAAAAGCAGGGAAATGCTACCCAATTTTATCCGTGATTCGATTTTTGTTCATATTCGAGCTGAATTGGTAGAATTCCCTCGCGCTGCTTTTAGTGCATCTATGGCAACGGATGACAACGGATGACATTTCAATGGTGGTTATTTCTGAGCCTCTCTCAACGGTGTCCAGAGTGTTTAGACTTCCTCACTCACGGCTCTAATATATGTGAATTTGATTTATTTTCAAAGGTAGTGCTATCCACTTTCCTGGAGAGGATTTATGGTATTTGTGCCATTTTATGGGTCACGGCCCCTGATACCTTGTATTAGAACCAGTAATGAAGCCAATTCACTACTAGAGAATATAGGAGACCTAATGTCAGATACTGGTGTCACGGTTTAAATATCAAGTATTTGATACACTGCCGATTTTGCAGGTTTTCCTACTTACAAAGCATGTAGAGGTCTGTAATTATTTATCATAGGTACACTTCAACTGTGAGGGACGGAATCTAAAACAAAAATCCAGAAAATCACATTGCATGACTTCTAAGTAATTAATTAGCATTTTATTGGATGACATAAGTATTTGATACATCAGAAAAGCAGAACTTAATATTTGGTACAGAAACCTTTGTTTGCAATTACAGAGATCATACGTTTTCCTGTAGTTATTTTCTTTTTTTTCTTTTTAAAATTTTACCCCTTTTTCTCCCCAATTTCGTGGTATCCAATTGTTTAGTAGCTACTATCTTGTCTCATCGCTACAACTCCCGTACAGGCTCGGGAGAGACGAAGGTTGAAAGTCATGCGTCCTCCAATACACAACCCAACCAAGCCGCACTGCTTCTTAACACAGCATGCATCCAACCTGGAAGCCAGCCGCACCAATGTGTCGGAGGAAACACTGTGCACCTGGCAACCTTGGTTAGCGCAAACTGCACCCGGCCCGCCACAGGAGTCGCTGGTGCGCGATGAGACAAGGATATCCCTACCAGCCAAACCCTCCCCAACCCGGACGATGCTAGGCCAATTGTGCAATGCCCCACGGAACTCCCGGTCGCAGCCAGTTACGATAGAGCCTGGGCGCGAATCTAGAGTCTCTGGTGGCACAGCTGGCGCTGCAGTACAGCACCCTTAACCACTGCGCTACCCGGGAGTTCCTATAGTTCTTGACCAGGTTTGCACACACTGCAGCAGGGATTTTGACCCACTCCTCCATAGAGACCTTCTCCAGATCCCTCAGGTTTCGGGGCTGTCGCTGGGCAATAGGGACTTTCAGCTCCCTCCAAAGATTTTCTTCTTGGTTCAGGTCTGGAGCCTGGCTAGGCCACTTCAGGACCTTGAGATGCTTCTTACGGAGCCACCCCTTAGTTGCCCTGGCTGTGTGTTTCAGGTCGTTGTCATGCTGGAAGACCCAGCCACGACCCATCTTCAATACTCTTACTGAGGGAAGGAGGCTATTGGCCAAGATCTCGAGATACATGGCCCGATCCATCCTCCCCTCAATACGGTGCAGTCGTCCTGTCCCCTTTACAGAAAAGCAAAGTTCATTGACCAGTTCCTGCCGTGTAGTTCTGGGCTGATACCTCACCTTCCTCATGATCATTGATGCCCCACGAGGTGAGATCTTCCATGGAGCCCCAGACCGAGGGTGATTGACCGTCATCTTGAACTTCTTCCATTTTCTAATAATTGCGCCAACAGTTGTTGCCTTCTCACCAAGCTGCTTGCCTATTGTCCTGTAGCCCATCCCAGCCTTGTGCAGGTCTACAATTGAACCCTGATGTCCTTACACAGCTCTCTGATCTTGGCCATTGTGGAGAGGTTGGAGTCTGTTTGATTGAGTGTGTGGACAGGTGTCTTTTCTTCAGGTAACGAGTTCAAACAGGTGCAGTTAATACAGGTAATTAGTGGAGAACAGGAGTGCTTCTTAAAGAAAAACGAACAGGTCTGTGAGAGCCGGAATTCTTACTGGTTGGTAGGTGATCAAATACTTATCATGCAATAAAATGCAAATTAATTACTTAAAAATCATACAATGTGATTTTCTGGATTTTTGTTTTGGATTCCATCTCTCACAGTTGAAGTGTGCCTATGATAAAAATTACAGACCTCTACATGCTTTGTAAGTAGGAAAACCTGCAAAATCGGCAGTGTTTCAAATACTTGTTTCCCCCCCATTATGTGACCTGATTCAGGAAATTAGGTGTTTGTCGCAAGTCACAACTTCACAGGAGAGCTGTTTGAACGTTCAAAATGTGTTTTTTGGCAGAAATGCCTTCTCAAACATGTGAACTTTCATGTGCCTTAATAAAACTTTTATGCCGTCTGTGAATATGAATAAAGTTGTTAAATTACGAACCTAGTTGGTTTAGCCAAAGCAAAGTCAGGAACCTTCCCACTAGCCATGATTTTCAAATTGGATGAGTTTCAGATTGGTCGGCGGTGTAGCATCTTGTGTCTGTCTATAAAATGAGCTGCTCGTTATGCGTAGATAATCCTTTCTAATGCATTTTTTTTTTAATTAGCCATGGAGAACTGCAAATATGTTGCCACTGCTCTCAATAACATTGCTACCCTGAATTTACCAGGTGCTATCGGCAAAGGTCAGTGGATCGTGCCATGCTGACTCACTCTCACGGAATAAATTGGCGGCATTTTAAAATCATTGGAACACAACAACGGGCGAAACAAGCTGTGCAAACTAAACTGAAATGACACAGGACGTCTTATTTAATAAAAGGGGTTGCAGTCTGCCATGAAGCTTTATCCATGTTTACGGGTAAGAATCTAGCTACAGTTTCAGTTATTATACATTTCTAATTTTGTCAGAAAGTTGTTTTCATTGCAAGTTAAAGCTTACATTAAACCTATTTGGTCAACTTTAGCTAGCTATGACAATCAGTTTGTATTGCTAGTAACGTTACTCTATGGATTGTGATTATTGTAAATTTTTTAGCTAGCTAACATTATTAACTTACGTGTATGAGGTGTGTGTAACGTTGCCGATGTTTTCTCAGAATGCATTTCGCATTGCTAGTTATAGGCTAATGTTAGCTAACTAGCTAAGATTGAACCTATTTGGTAAACTTTAGCTAGTTATGACAATCGATTTGTATTGCTAGTTAAAGCTTGTGGTTAGCTAGCCAGCTGACGTTAATGGCTGGCTAGCTAGCTAACATTGTGTATGAACTGTGTGTAGTGATATCTCAGAATGCCAATTCGAATCTATTGTATAAGAATGCTAAGCCATTTGTATCGGGAATTTGTCTTTCAGCATCTGTAGAACACGCCGTACTCTCCTCCACCAGTCATAGAAGGAGAATGGTCTAATGCTTCCCATCAAAAAGAGAGCTGGTCCAAGCAAGCAAAGGCAGCAGCACAGTCATCAACTACATGCACCATTTCTTCACCAACTATGGAAACACGTGTGGTCCTGAATTGTGATAACTGCAGTGGCCAAAACAAGAACACGTTTGTGCTCTGGTATTGTGTCTGGTAGACCATGCACAAGCACCACCACAGCCACACCAAGTTTGCCCCCAAGTTTGGCCTCATCAAGCAGTGCTTCAGAAAGTGAACACTTTGTCCTAGATTGCTGGTGTTGTGAAGCACAGGATAGTGACAGGGGTCAACATCCCACAGTTGGTTGAACTAGAGGACAACACCTGACTCCATACTTCAGGCCACTGCAACAGATCAAGCAGCACTTCAGGTGAAATCATTTTCATTGCATTGTGTGATGTTATTCTTATCTGAATTTGGGAGGTGAATTGATGTTGTGCAGGGTTGTAATGTCTTCTGATTTATTTTTTGTTCCATTTTTTTTCCACAGCTTCGATGCTCTGGAGCCTGGTGATGTTGTCACCTAGGAGCGTTCGGACTGTCGGGACCAGGTTTCAGCTGCTGCGCAACACTGACATCCTTCCTCCCAAAGATGCTCTAACTGTACCACCTGGACTGGACACAGCTAGATAAACTTATCTTGTTGAGAAGATTAGGGAGTCTCAAAGAGGCTATGGACATGCCCTGCACCAAAGTCAAGGGCAGGACAGAAACAGGCTCTCCGAATATAGATTCCCTTGTTCATGCGTGGTATGGATGGACCAGTCATCAGCACTAACTACAGTGCCACTACTTTTTTTTATCCTGTTGCTCAGCCACTTTACACCTGATTGTATGCATATAACTACCTCGTCTATCAATATCGTTATTGATATTGTTCGTGTACATACTGTATTTTATTTATATTGGCACTATCTATTTCTGTATTGCTACTTTGGAAGTAACCATTTGGCTGTACCGCTTATACCTTCTGTAGAGACCCATCCACTTAGCAAGACTTTAGCAAAATATGGATATATAAAGGGAAAATTGTGTGGTCGTAACATGATCTTGTGACATACCATAACTATCGTCTGACTGTATCAAGTGTCCACCACATAAATATATGGCGCATTCATCTGTTTTTGTGCTGTATATGTGCACCTCACTGAGGTTTCAACTTAGTTTAAATGGCCTTAACTTATGTATGGTATACTATGTGATAAGTGCGTGTGTAACAGTATATAAAGTATGCTAATGTTCTGATGTGAAGCACTTCAGTAAAAATACTTGAAAATACTACTTATGTATGTTTTTGGGGTATCTGTACATTACTTTACTGTTTACATTTTTGGCAACTTTTACTTTCATTTCCCTACATTCCAAAATGAAAATAATATACTTTTTACACCATACATTTTCCCTGACACGCAAAAGTACTCGTTACATTTTGACAGGAAAATTGTCCAATACACACTTATAAAGAGAACATCCCTGGTCATCCCTACTGCATTTGATCTGGCAGACTCACTGAGCACAAATGCTTCGTTTGTAAATTGTCTGAATATTGGAGTGTGCCCTGTAAATAAAAACATTTACTTTTGATACTTAAGTATTTTTAAAATCAAATATTTTTTATTCAAGTATTTTACTGGGTGACTTTTACTTCAGTAATTTTCTATTAAGTTTCTTTACATTTAAAGTATGTGTGTCTGGGTAATCGTCATCTAATATTTGTAAAATATTTTTATCTGGACACTTTGTTTACCTGGAATTTTTCATTATTGTAGGCTACTACCACATTTAGTCTTAATCTGTACTCCACTACTCACTGTTTAGCACATGACCTCACATGTGAATCCTTAAAGAGATGGGTGGGGCTGGCTTAAGAGGTTGTGAACAATGCTGAATGGCCGCAGACAGAAGAGCTCTCCAGTAGGTACCAAAACATTCAAACGCCCTTTTCTCAAAAGTGAGTTCACAAGTTTATCAACATTCAAAGCAGAATTTACTTTCCCATTGTTCCTCAATGCAGTGTATGATATACTATTTTGTAGCTCAGTCTCTCCTTTTTACCAATGTAAAAAAAATGTTTTTTCACATTTTGCTACATAAGACCGAATCCAGGTGGTGAGTCACATATTACCAAAATTAGGGTCCATCATCCATCCATAATATACGTCTCTCATCAATAAACACCTACTCAGGTCACAAACACACAAAACAAAGAGTAGTGGTTAGGAACGTCTTCCTTATCATTTAAAAAGGTCCTATCATCCTTTCACTCCCTCTCTACCTTCTCTTTCTTTGTATCTGCTGCTAAAGCCACTTTCTACCAATCTAAATTTCAAGCTTCTGCCTCTAACCCTAGGAACCTTTCCACATTCTCCTACCTCCTTAATTACTATCAATCAAATATAGTCACATCTGAAAATATTCTCTTTCAGTCTTTAGTTTTTTCGGTCACTGACATTTTCACAAGCTGACCTTTTGAGAAAAGCATGAGCATTGTGGTGTTGTGTTGCCAGCAATGGGGCACCTTCCTGTAGATTGCAGATCATTCCTCTTGTACGTCCTGGCAACCTAGTAAGTCGGTTCTAGGCCTACGTCGTCCATAGAAAGGCACAGAGAACAGAACAGCCAAACCTATGGACTCCCGAGTGGAATTGAACTGGTGACTGTGGTTACCAGGCCATAAAAGCACAAGTGTATATAGTATCAGTTCTCTGTGTCTGACAAGTAGTATGGAGCTGTGGCTTGGAGTATTGTTTCTTAATCCTATGTAATGTATTCACAGTGAATTTGGTGTTTTTTTCCCCATTCATAGAAAATAGTAATTGAAGTTGTTAGGTTTATGTCATATCTTACACCATGTTATTGCAAGGTTCTGACCGCTAGATGATGCTGTTCCAGGTGCTAACTTTTTTAAAGAACCCCCACCCCCTCAATGTTAAAGGGATAGTTCACCAAAATGACAAAAGTACCTATAGGTTTCCTTAGTCTATGGACAAGGTATGACAACAATGCATGTGTAGGTTTTGTTATCTACTGTTTGAAATGGTAACTTTTCAGCATTTGTGGCACAAATCCAATGCAAGTCAATGATATCTATATTAGAATTTTCACGCTTCATGTCCAAATCATCCTGAAGTATCTACAAATTGATTGTGTAACTCAATGATGTTGCTTATACAGTAGATGATTCGGATATGAAGCACAAAAATACTAACATTAGGTACCATTGACTTGCATTGGATTTGTGCCACAAATGCAAAAAAAGATAGCATTTGAAACAGTGCCCAGATAACAAAACCAAAGCATGGGTTGGTGTCATACCTAGTCCGTAAACTGCTTACAGGGTGATCATCAAGGACATCAACCACCCGAACCACTGCCTGGCTATCATCCAGAAGGCGAGGTCAGTACAGGTGCGCTGGGACTGAGAGACTGAAAAACAGCTTCTATCTCAAGGAAACCAATTTAGTAATTTAAGGGAACTATCCCTTTAAAATTGACGGGTGGGTGGGGGCTCTTAAAAAAATACATCACCTGGAACAGCACCATCTAGTGGTCAGAACCTGGTAATATTATGATGTAGGACAACAAAAACCTAACAACTTCAATTAATAATATCTCTAAACAGGGAAAAAGTAATAATAATTCACTGGGAATACATTAAATAGGATGAAGAAACAATTACTCTAAGCCGCAGCTCAATACTACTTGTCAGACATGATACTGTATACTCATTGTTGGGGTGGAATTGACATGGGGTTTGGGTGGGCGGCTTTTGACAATTTCTTTGAATTCCTCAGGTCTTAGTCTTTGTTAAAAAAAAAGGTTTGGTCCAAATTGGATATGTATTGAATATTATATGAATCCTTATGAATTATGTATAGACAATTTGGGTGCAATCAATTACTTTAATTTCTCAGAGATCAAATTATATTTCAACTAAATAATGTTGCAGGAATGCTAATCTTATCTGTTTCTAACTACAGAAATTATTTCAGAACAATTTGAGATGTTGGGTGATATGGCCTGATGAAATGACATGGAACTACCCCCTAGTCCTGGACTGAAAATACTTTTTAGTCCAGGAATAAGTGTAATATGTGTCCGGAAAATCACCCCATAATGTTGATTATAGTGAAATTGAAAATATGTTGTTAGGTTTATTGCCAAATATTTACTCATATTTGTTACCCAGTATAAGCCTATCTGTTACAGTAAACAGAACAAAAACAGTAGATAGAGAAAAGTGTTTATATTTCATTCACATGCCAATGCATTTCTACAGCTGTTGTTTGGAAAGGTACCCTGGTGGTTACATTTCATCCATATTTAATTATATTTTTGTAGCCAGTATCACTAGCCAGAAACATTATAAGTGGAAAATGTTGAAAAACAACAGGGCTGATATTCTCTGCAGACAACCATACAGTACACAGTATAAAACACACATTGCCTTTATAGCCATCTGGGAATTCAGTATAGAACGGTACGGTCTAGTGCACACACCAATAGCAAGCAAGAGAAATCAGTGGTGCAGCTCCACTTATACTCACACAGCTTGTGTGGTTGGGCTTGGCTGGTCAGTGATTAGTTAAGAGAGTCCTGACCAGACCCGTCAGAGCCCCATTATTTTGTAAACCAGCATTCGCAGTTTTGGCATTAAAACATCCCTTTAAAGCACAACGTAATAATAATAATTCACTTGGGCTATTGATATTTTGAAAGGGCACAAAACACTCGCAATGGACTTGCCAGTCTTCCTATGTCAATTTATATTAGCTTTGTTTCCCTTGTGGGACTCTAGATGACCTGTTACAAATTACCATGATCCTTGGTTATACTTTCCTGTAAGAGCAATGAAGATATTCAAATATAATATGATACTCTTTATTTGATTCACTATTTAATATGATACTATATCAAATGGGATTGTATATTTCATATGATCCACTATATTTAATATCATATTAAATATAGAGTATTATACACTATATTCACCTTGAAATGAGCCCATCCTCAAATCTAGGATGCTGTTATTGAACTTTTAACCTTTGACTTAATTATTCACCAAAATGCAGCATCTCTTGCATGGCTGATCCTCTGGAATAGCCCCGAACACAGACTTCCCAATACAAACAGGGTCTTACCTACCTCCTGCACTCTTTTGAATCTGTCACGTACATGAGATATGCAACTCATAACCTTGAATGGAGTGACGCCTTAGGCACACAGGCATCTCATTCCATCTGTCAGTCACAGAGACATGATAGACAGCGCTGCTTTTACCAAATCGATTTGGATCTAGGGCCCTGCCTCTCCACTGATCTCTTTGGGTGAGAGAGATGGAGAATGCAGACTTAAAGAGAATACGCACCGTAGTCAGGCAACCATGGATTAAATCCACTAGTTGCCAATCACTTTCAGTAGCCCAAATATGCACTATATCATAATAATTCAGAATGAAAAGAATTGCTAGCTGAATGTAACCTTGATTTCCCACAAGTTGTTGCTCTCTCTATAGATGTGTTGTATCCTCACATGCTAGTTGAATTTCCCATTGATTTTCCAAAAGTTGTTGCCATCTCTACTAAAGTTTTGTTTCACGACCAAAGTAGTGTGATTACATGTTAAAGGGATACGTTGGGATTTGGTAATGAAGCCTTACTTCCCCAGAGTCAGATGAACGCATGGATACCATTTGTATGTCTCTGCATCCGGTATGAAGGGAGTTAGAGGTAGTTTCACAAGCCAACGCTAACTAGCTTTAGCACAATGACTGGAAGTCTACGGTATTTACTAGTATTCTAGCAGTTACCATAGACTTCCAGTCATTGCCAAAATCCTGAAGTGTCCCTTTAATAATAGACTACACAACCCAGACTACACAACCCAGCTCATGTAACCATAGGCTTCCTCAAAAGTCTAGAGGGGGTTTCCATGACAGCGGGAGCAGAAAATATTTTCGTATCTCAGATTGTTCTGGCAAATTTCACATAGACACTTCATTGGGAGGAAGGATGCTTGAAATGCTTTTTCCATTTGTTAACCATTTTTGAGAAAATCATGATGAAACTTGTCATTTTAGGCTTTTAAGACCCGATTATCTGTGAATCGTACATGATACAGACAACATCTTGGTGTTATTATAGTCCTTAACGTGTGCTCTAACATAGAGTATGTCTAGATTCTTAAATAAACATTTTCACTGTTAATTTATTTCATATTAAAAATATGAGTATCTCAAAACTACACATTTTGAATTTGCTTATTTTTAGACATATTGTTTGGATTAATATACTATTCATACACATCACATTTCCAGACTGGGCTCTCTGGTACTTTTAATGAAATTACCCATTTTATACATAGAAATTGGCATGAACGAATCACAGCACTCCTTCAAGATTGCACATTCAGCAAATCACCAGCAGGGGGAATTCCCTTTGAATCCATTTACCATTCACTGTTTTAGTGTGGTGCCCCATAAAATTGATCCGAACTTCAGAATTAGCAAACTGAACTAAATCAAAAAGGCTAGTTGAGATATTTATATTCATGTTTTATATTGAATAAATTCATCTGAGAATGTGTATTTCAGAATCAAAACATACTCCATATTTTAGAGCACATAATGATTATAATGACGCCAATATGTTGTCTGTGTCATGCACAGTTCACAGATCATATGGTTTTCAGGAGGCAGGTATAGGTCTAAAATGGCCACTTTCATCATGATGGTTTGTGATACAAATGCTAAAATAATTTAAAACATCCTTCCTTCCATTGAAGTTTCTATGTGAGAATGACCAGAATCTGAGATATTTTCTGCTCCCGCTGGCGTGGAATCCCTCTAAACTAGTCCAGACTTTATCAATACAAGCAAGGCCATTATATCAATGCTGGAGCTTGGTATCTTCTTATTTTGTGTTGGTTCTCTGGCATTATTCAGAACTGCAATTCATTTGTATATACATCAGCAGCAGCAAATGTATTTCCCAGCAGTACAGTGCGAGTGAATTACATGTTGGTCTGGGTAGCATGAAATGGCTTATTGATTGGTTGTGCGCCGAGTGATTAAAATGCAACGGAGGGGAAAGATACACAACACCGAGTGCTCGGGGACAAAATGGTCGCCCCACCGACCTTTCTGACGGTACATAAACTGTACATCTGAATCTATTGAAATTCAATACAGCAGATCCATCGGGAGCCGCACGCTAGCGTGTGAAGTGATTGTTGCTGGGACTCTGAAAAACTAATGGGAGCATGTGGGAATGTATGTATGTCACTGTATATTCATTCGGGGCTGAAGGTAGCCTAGTGGTTAGAGCGTTGGACCAGTAACTGAAAGGTTGCTAAAACAAATCCCTGAGCTGACAAGGTAAAAATCTGTCGTTCTGCCACTGAACAAGGCAGTTAACCCACTGTTCCTATGCCATCAATGTAAATAAGAATTTGTTCTTAACGGACTTACCTAAAGGTACAAATAAATAACTATTTGAGTGTATGGGATTGGGCTTCTCAGTGCATGGGGAGAACATGAAGTGAGCAGCCAGCAACTGCATGCCTAGATCAGGTTTTCATCCCTCAGCAACCATGATCTCTATCTGACACAAGGTAGTGGACTATGAATGCTGCATGGAGCTATCCAGATTGCCTTTAGTTCTGGGAGATTGAAGAGTTGACTGATGGATATGAATTATACCCTTGGACTGGGGATAAGTTAGTAATCAGTGAAAAGAAGAAGATGAAGAAGCAGGTAAGGTAAGTCACGGGCCTACACCGGCCGTTTGGGGAAATGGGGCGAGTACAGGCTATGTATCAGCATCATTTTCTGAACGTGGTTTGGCACAACCACACTAGCAATTGTATGGCAGAAGCACACTGAGAACAGCCATAATCATGACACAAGCTGTAATTGCAATGATGCATCTATTAAGATCTTGCATAGCATAACATGAATGCGCCATACATATGCTATAGATATATTCCATTAACCTTTAATAATGCGGTTAGGACCTGTTATAACGTGTTCATGAAATGCTTATAGATGTGTAATTAATGCGTTATAGATATGTAGTCAAAGTAAATCATTACCGAATGTCTTTGTCTTTTTAAATCCCTCTGTGCTATATTGGTGGCCCTTCGAGCTTGTATACAGGGATCTTAGCTAGAATCTTTCATGTTACACATATACTTGCTCCTAAGAGTATCTAGACGTCGTACGAGCATAAGGTCCTATCATGGTCCAAACACAGCAACACAGTCGTGAAGAGGGCACGACAACGCCTCCCCCCCCCCCCCCCCCAAGAGGCTGAAAATATTTTGCATAGGCCCTCTGATCCTCAAAAAGCTCTATAGCTGCACCATTGAGAGCCTCTTGACTGGCATCACCGCTTGGTATGGCAACTGATTGGTATCTGACCATAAAGCTCTACAGAGGGTAGTGTGTATGGTCCGGTACATCACTGGGGCCAAGCTCCCTGCCATCATGGACCTCTATACCAGGCGGTTGTGAGAGACAAATTATGTATTTACCTGATTTGTTTGATATTAATAGTTAGCAATTAATACTTAACGAATAGGAAGACATTTCTGTCCTGTTAAAGCTGTGTTTTTATGGTCTCCACTCTAGTTCCCTGCAGCTAATCTGGGTTTATGGTCACTAGAGATGGCTTGAGCTGACAAATGAGTTAAAGCCTGCATTGCATAGACAAGAATGTGTTTTGCTAGGGATAGCTTAGGAGTAGAACAATCACGCATTGTCTCAAAATCATCCTTGCATCTGGGAAACTAAGCCAGGGTGGGGTTAAGACAACAACCCCGTGCAGATAATGACCGGATGAACCCAGAGTTGCTTATGATGCCCCAATCTGCATGGGAGGGGTGGAACCAACCATGACTAAGCATTTTTAGTGTCAGCTATATATAGTACTCTGCATTTTTATTAAGGTTAGGCTACTCAAAATCAAATCAAATCAAATCAAATTTTATTTGTCACATACACATGGTTAGCAGATGTTAATGCGAGTGTAGCGAAATGCTTGTGCTTCTAGTTCCGACAATGCAGTGATAACCAACAAGTAATCTAACTAACAATTCCAAAACTACTGTCTTATACACAGTGTAAGGGGATAAGGAATATGTACATAAGGATATATGAATGAGTGATGGTACAGAGCAGCATACAGTAGATGGTATCGAGTACAGTATATACATATGAGATGAGTATGTAGACAAAGTAAACAAAGTGGCATAGTTAAAGTGGCTAGTGACATAAGAATGCAGTCGATGATCTAGAGTACAGTATATACATATGCATATGAGATGAATAATGTAGGGTAAGTAACATTATATAAGGTAGCATTGTTTAAAGTGGCTAGTGATATATTTACATCATTTCCCATCAATTCCCATTATTAAAATGGCTGGAGTTGGGTCAGTGTCAATGACAGTGTGTTGGCAGCAGCCACTCAATGTTAGTGGTGGCTGTTTAACAGTCTGATGGCCTTGAGATAGAAGCTGTTTTTCAGTCTCTCGGTCCCAGCTTTGATGCACCTGTACTGACCTCGCCTTCTGGATGATAGCGGGGTGAACAGGCAGTGGTTCGGGTGGTTGATGTCCTTGATGATCTTTATGGCCTTCCTGTAACATCGGGTGGTGTAGGTGTCCTGGAGGGCAGGTAGTTTGCCCCCGGTGATGCGTTGTGCAGACCTCACTACCCTCTGGAGAGCCTTACGGTTGAGGGCGGAGCAGTTGCCGTACCAGGCGGTGATACAGCCCGCCAGGATGCTCTCGATTGTGCATCTGTAGAAGTTTGTGAGTGCTTTTGGTGACAAGCCGAATTTCTTCAGCCTCCTGAGGTTGAAGAGGCGCTGCTGCGCCTTCTTCACGACGCTGTCAGTGTGAGTGGACCAATTCAGTTTGTCTGTGATGTGTATGCCGAGGAACTTAAAACTTGCTACCCTCTCCACTACTGATCCATCGATGTGGATAGGGGGTGTTCCCTCTGCTGTTTCCTGAAGTCCACAATCATCTCCTTAGTTTTGTTGACGTTGAGTGTGAGGTTATTTTCCTGACACCACACTCCGAGGGCCCTCACCTCCTCCCTGTAGGCCGTCTCGTCGTTGTTGGTAATCAAGCCTACCATTGTTGTGTCGTCCGCAAACTTGATGATTGAGTTGGAGGCGTGCATGGCCACGCAGTCGTGGGTGAACAGGGAGTACAGGAGAGGGCTCAGAACGCACCCTTGTGGGGCCCCGTGTTGAGGATCAGCGGGAGGAGATGTTGTTGCCTACCCTCACCACCTGGGGGCGGCCCGTCAGGAAGTCCAGAACCCAGTTGCACAGGGCGGGGTCGAGACCCAGGGTCTCGAGCTTGATGACGAGCTTGGAGGGTACTATGGTGTTGAATGCCGAGCTGTAGTCGATGAACAGCATTCTCACATAGGTATTCCTCTTGTCCAGGTGGGTTAGGGCAGTGTGCAGTGTGGTTGAGATTGCATCGTCTGTGGACCTATTTGGGCGGTAAGCAAATTGGAGTGGGTCTAGGGTGTCAGGTAGGGTGGAGGTGATATGGTCCTTGACTAGTCTCTCAAAGCACTTCATGATGACGGAAGTGAGTGCTACGGGCGGTAGTCGTTTAGCTCAGTTACCTTAGCTTTCTTGGGAACAGGAACAATGGTGGCCCTCTTGAAGCATGTGGGAACAGCAGACTGGTATAGGGATTGATTGAATATGTCCGTAAACACACCGGCCAGCTGGTCTGCGCATGCTCTGAGGGCGCGGCTGGGGATGCCGTCTGGGCCTGCAGCCTTGCGAGGGTTAACACGTTTAAATGTCTTACTCACCTCGGCTGCAGTGAAGGAGAGACCGCATGTTTTCGTTGCAGGCCGTGTCAGTGGCAATGTATTGTCCTCAAAGCGGGCAAAAAGTTATTTAGTCTGCCTGGGAGCAAGACATCCTGGTCCGTGACTGGGCTGGGTTTCTTCTTGTAGTCCGTGATTGACTGTAGACCCTGCCACATGCCTCTTGTGTCTGAGCCATTAAATTGAGATTCCACTTTGTCTCTGTACTGACGCTTAGCTTGTTTAATAGCCTTGCGGAGGGAATAGCTGCATTGTTTATATTCGGACATATTACCAGACACCTTGCCCTGATTAAAAGCAGTGGTTCGCGCTTTCAGTTTCACGCGAATGCTGCCATCAATCCACGGTTTCTGGTTTGGGAATGTTTTTATCGTTGCTATGGGAACGACATCTTCGACGCACGTTCTAATGAACTCGCACACCGAATCAGCGTATTCGTCAATATTTCCATCTGACGCAATACGAAACATGTCCCAGTCCACGTGATGGAAGCAGTCTTGGAGTGTGGAGTCAGCTTGGTCTGACCAGCGTTGGACAGACCTCAGCGTGGGAGCCTCTTGTTTTAGTTTCTGCCTGTAGGCAGGGATCAGCAAAATGGAGTCGTGGTCAGCTTTTCCGAAAGGGGGGCGGGGCAGGGCCTTATATGCGTCGCGGAAGTTAGAGTAACAATGATCCAAGGTTTTACCACCCCTGGTTGCGCAATCGATATGCTGGTAAAATTTAGGGAGTCTTGTTTTCAGATTAGCTTTGTTAAAATCCCCAGCTACAATGAATGCAGCCTCCGGATAAATGGTTTCCAGTTTGCAAGAGTTAAATAAAGTTCGTTCAGAGCCATCGATGTGTCTGCTTGGGGGGGGATATATACGGCTGTGATTATAATCGAGGAGAATTCTCTTGGAAGATAATGCGGTCTACATTTGATTGTGAGGAATTCTAAATCAGGTCATCGGCCTAACAATCAAGACTGTTGGGTTGACTACCGTAATTGCTGGACTATTAAGCACACCTGAATATAAACCCCACCCACTGAATTATTAAAAAATATGTATTTTGTACATAAATAAGCCGCACATGTCTATAAGCCGCAGGTGCCTACCGGTACATTGAAACAAATTAACTTTACACAGCCTTTAAACGAAACACGGCTTGTAACAAAAATAAATAGGCTTTAACGAAACACGGCTTGTAACAAAAATAAATAGGCTTTAACGAAACACGGCTTGTAACAAACATTTAAACAGTAGCCTACCAAGGAGGTCATTGGTCACTATCTTCCTCCTCCTGTGCACTGAAACCACTGAAGTCATCTCCTTCGGTGTGGAATTGAATAGCCTCAGAATTGCTTCATCCGATGTTGGATCGTTTTCATTGTCGCTCTCGTCACTTTCATCCGGAGGCAAATACCCTGCTGAGCTCATGCTGCCCCTTCAACATGCAGCAGTCCAGCCTTTCGAAACCCGTTGATGATAGTGGATTTTTTGACAATGCTCCACGCTGTCAGGACCCACTGGCAGACTTGACCATAAGATGCTCTTCGCCTGCGGCCCGTTTTAGTGAAGGATTTCTCCCCACTTGTCATCCAAGCCTCCCACTGAACACGGAGCGCCACCTTAAATGCACGATTTACACTGATGTCGAGTGGCTGCAAATACTTTGGGCCATATGCTTTTCTTCCCTCTGAAAGGTTTGTTGTCTTTTTGCACTGAGTCAGTTCCTCACGCTGCTGTTTACAAAGTTTTATAATCGACTCATTAAGGCCAAGCTCCCATGCAGCAGCTCTATTTCCTTTTCCAACAGCCAGATCGATCGCCTTCAACTTGAAAGCTGCATCATATGCATTTCTCCGTGTCTTTGCCATGATGATGGTGACAAAATTACTACCGTAATCAGAATGATGACAAGTTTTAGCGCGCTTGATTTACGTCACATTATGTGACGGTGCTCAGTTTTTTGGCGGCATGAATCTTGTGAAAGCGGGAAAAATCCATAAATTAGCCGTGTCATTGTATAAACCGCAAGGTTCAAAGTGTGGGAATAAAGTAGCGGTTTATAGTCCGGAAATTACGGTAGTCTCATTACTGCAATAATTAATCAATATGAACCTTTTCACAGTACCAACACATGGGTGTGATCACTCCCCAGTGGTCCTTGTAGCGTACGATCAAACTGGTGTGATTAGAATGCGTATTTATAACGTCCAGTTTCGAATTATGCAACAATCAGCGTTTGAGCTGGCCACACTTTTTTTTTGTAACATTTTGCACAAACACAGTCCTTACAAAGTTATGTCCAGAATGTGAGCAGTTTATTTTTGGATGCAATGTTTAGACATTCACCATATAACAATCATCCAAACCGAAAAAATGTAGGCTCCATTTGTCCTAGCGCTAACTGAGGAAAGACATAACACAAGCGGTCATATTTTTATAACTCTCGGCTGACAGAAACTACAATATGAATTAGCTAATAGCAATTACTGTTTATAATTAATCACATCACGGATGAGCTCAATATTGATCAAAATAATTGAGTAAAACACCTTCTAGAAATTGAAAGTAATCTGAAGATGGGTAGTTTGTGCACTCCACCATGCTTGTTTTTGTTGCATAAACCAAAGATAATAAGAGGAGACAAGATGAGTTTGGTCTGTTTATAGTATGCATGTTGAAGGGGGTGTGTCACATACGATCATCCACTTCCCTTCATTCACTTCTGGAAGTTTACCCGAAAGATGAGTGAACCGTGAACCTCATTATAACATCTTTGGTCTGGCAGATTACGTGACACCCAGAATGCATTGCATAATGTCAACAAACATGGTGCCACACATAGCTGGCAAATAGCTTAGCTCATTATAATCAGTACAACCTTCAAAAAAGTATTTTACACACATCATACTTTTAGTGTCCATTACATGCAATAATTGGAAACTGTAAATACATTATGTTCCATACATACATATATACATTTACATACTGAATGCACCTACAATAGAAATGACAACACAATATACAGAAAATAAGGAACTTACTTTGATAGGAACGCACACATGTCCATAGTTATTATGTGTAAGGAAAACAACAAGGAAGGAAAAGTGAACACCAGTAAGACATTTTTCCAATTCTTGTAAGACTACACAAATATATGAATACTTGATCTGCGTAAACATGAGTGAAGTGCGATCCGGCTTGGTAAAGCCTCAAACATAAATAGTCCGCAAAGCTGTAATGGACTACTTCTATGTGAATTAATGAGGAGGCGGAACACACCTCAATTCAAACTGTTGTTAGAAAATTAAACTTTTTAGAAAATAATTTGGAATTGACAAGGTGAAACATAGCCTATAGGTAATTAGCAGGCAGTGCGTGTTTACTGTCCTGTTGCGTAACAATCACATTTTAGAACAGCAAGTGCATTCTGACATCATGTGCATAAAACAACTCACTCTGGGGCGACCGTTAGAAATATTTGGAACTCACATGTGAAAAGGTTAAATAAAGACGATTGTTTGAAGAAATGACAAAGTCTCTCTCAGTATGAATTTACAGAACACGGTGTCAAATGAAGGCCCTAAAAATTGTCAAAAGACTCCAGGCACCCAAGTCATAGACTGTTCTCTCTGCTACCGCACGGCAAGCGGTAGCAAATCACCAAGTCTGGAACCAACAGGACCCTGAACAGCTTCTAGCCCCAAGCCAAAAGACTGGTAAATAGTTTACCAAATAGCATTGACCATTTTTTCACTAACTATTTTTCCCTCATCACATATAACGAGGAATAACTAAGAGTATGTACAGTGCGTTCGGAAAGAATTCGGACCCCTTGACTTTTCCCACATTTTGTTACATTACAGCCTTATTCTAAAATTCATTACATTTTATTTTTTAACTCATCAATAAAAAAAATAAAAAAACGGAATTATTACAATTACATATGTAATCAGACCCTTTACTCAGTACTTTGTTGAAGCACATTTAACAGTGATTACAGCCTCAAGTCTTCTTGGGTATGATGCTACAAGCTTGACACACCTGTATTTGTGGAGTTTCTCCCATTCTTCTCGGCGGATCCTCTCAAGCTCTATCAGTTTGGATGGGGAGTCAGATCCACCAACATGCTTCACCATAGCGATGATGTCAGGTGTCCTCCAGACGTGACTCTTGGCATTCAGGCCATCAGACCAGATAATATTGCTTCTTACAGTCTGAGAGTCTATAGGTTCCTTTTGGCAAACTCAAAGAGTGCTGTCATATGGCTTTTACTGAGAAGTGGCTTCCGTCTGGCCACTCTACCATAAAGCCCTAATTGGTGGAGTGCTGCAGAGATGGCTCTCCTTGTGGAAGGTTCTCCCATCTCCACAGAGGAACTCTGGAGCTCTGTCAGAGTGACCATCAGGTTCTTGGTCATGTCCCTGACTAAGGCCCTTCTCCCCCGATTGCTCAGTTTGGCCAGGCGGCCAGCTCTAGGAAAAGTCTTGGTGGTTCCAAAATTCTTCCATTTATGAAGGATGGAGTCCACTGTGTTCTTGGGGGCCGTCAATGCTGCAGACATGTTTTGGTAGCCTTTCCCAGGTCTGCGCCTTTACACAATCCTGTCTTGGAGCTCTATGGACAATTCCTTTGACCTCATGGCTTGGGTTTTGCTCTGACATGCACTTTCAACTCTGGGACCTAATATAGACAGGTGTGTGCCTTTCCAAATCATGTCCAATCAATTTAATTTACCACAGGTGGACTGAAATCAAGTTGTTGAAACATCTTAAGGATGATCAATGTAAATGAGGTATTTCTGTTTTAAAGATGGTATACATTTGCAAAAAAATTAAAATAAACAGTTTTAGCTTTGTCATTATAGAGTAGTGTGTGTAGATTGATCAGGATTTGTTTATTAGACTATGGCTGTAACGTAAAAAATGTGGAAAAGGTCAATGGGTCTGAATACTTTCTGAATGCACTGTACATATCAAGTTATCATTCATTACTCGTTGTGTATTTATTTTTACTGTTATTATTATATGTTATTACTTTCCTATTATTATTATTTTTATTCTATCTTTCTCTGTGTTGTTGGGAAACGCCCATAAGTAAGCATTTCACTGTTAGTCTACACCTGTTGTTTACGAAGCATTTGACAAATACAATTTCATTTTATTTGAAGGTCAAAGTCCAGCAGAGGTTCTCAGAAGACATACCATCAATCTATGTATTCTCCGCAGGTAGTACCTTTGACATTTTGATTGTCATACATCCCCCAGATTGCATCAAAACTGCAGTCAGAGCATTGTGACATACAACCATATTACGACCAAATGGACCTACAATTCATATTGATCTTCTCATTGGGCCCTGAGTGGTCTCTATTTATTTCTGTAAGCCAGAAAAAATATATGTACAAAATGGACTTCTTGAAGGTGAACTGAGCTATTTGAAGCCAGACTATATTAGTCTGGTACTCTCCATCCCCCATGTTTTTTTCCCAGCCTTGCTTAGTGCTATTGCCTGTCAGTTGTAAGGAATATGATTTAGTGGGTATGTGTACAGTGGGGATGTGTAGAATGCTTTAATGTAACGTCTGAAAAAAGGTCAATGCTAAGTGGGGACTAAAATATGCTTCTTGTGCTTATTCCTCAATGTCGCAGAATAATCAAAACATTTTGTCCAAGCATCATGTTCTCCGTTAGCTACATCCAGCTCATGAACCTTAGTACACAGGTATATTAAGAATGTATCCACAGCCATACCCACATACAAACACACAATAATTCATAGGCAATCGTGGAGGCTCCTCAGAGGAGGAAGGGGAGGACCATCCTCAGTGAATTTCATTTAAAAAAGTAAAAAATGTAAGAAGTTATCCTTTTTAGATAAAACTCTACTAAATATAATCATGTCACCAAGTAATGGATTAAAACACACTATTTTGCAATGAAGGTCTACAGTAGCCTCAACAGCACTCTGTAGGGTGGCACCATGGTGTAAGCCGGAGGAAAGCTAGCTTCCATCCTCCTCTGGGTACATTGACTTCAATACAAATTCCGGAGGACATCCTCCAACCTATCAGAACTCTTGCAGCATGAACTGACATGTTGTCCTCCCAATCAAAGGATCAGAGAACTGCAGTGCATAAAATGTGGTGAGTAGTTGACACAAAGAGAGAGAAAGACAATTGTTATGTTAAAAAATGAATGTTAAAAAATGGAGATGCAAGAGACAGCGAGAGCAAGTTATATTTTTTTCATGTTCACTTACTTATTAGCAAGCAAATGCAGCTAGCTAGTTTAGCCTACTCAAACACCCTGCTCAAACAGAGGGATGCTATGTTAGCTAGCTGGCTATGACTATCCAACACAACACTGGAACTCTTCCAAGTCAATGTAAGCTTTTGTTTTAACTGATTTATTGCCACAGGGCCTGCAGTTGTAAGTGCTAAAATGCTTACACTAACGTTACTGCATGATAGTAGCGGATTTACTAACACGTTCATTCTATTACCTATGTTGACTATGATGTTAATTTAGCTAATATGGTGACAACAATGTAGGCTGTGTGCAGCAGTTATGGAATGGTTTGGAGAGGATTTTTCACCTGGTCACATACTGTACAGCTGATATGTTGTGCACTGAAGTCCACAAGCAAAGGGAAAAGGTGAGAGGAAGAGAGCGCATAGATGTGAGAAGGATCTAACGAGCAAAGTGATCATCCTGTTTGTATGTGGCTGCTATGAAAGAGAACTGTGTTCGTGTGTTTTCAGGTGTGTGCATTCATTCCGCCGATTCTGTTGAAAAACGTTTCTTAAATGGAAGCAAATGGAACTAAATGGAAGTAAACATACTTGAATTGTCCAATAGAAACTTTAGTTTGCAACTGTTGGACTAATGATTACACCCTATATCAGCTAGATGCAGGCAAGAGTGTGCAAGGCGGTATTGAATGTGTCACTGTCTGTCCATGTGCCACTGTCACCTCTAATTTTTCTCTCGACCTTTGTGCACCTACATTGTAAACTTTCATTCATAGGCTAGGTTGTAGCAACCTCATGATGGGTATAGGGAAATTTGAGTATCATGTAGTAGCCTTAGCCTAAACCTATCGCTGTTACATTGAACTGGTTGAATGAAATATGAATGACAGTCATCCAATATGCTGTAATAGAAATAAGACCATGCTGATGAAGAAAAAAAATAATCAATCCATCTTAAAATGGCACAGACCGCCAGTGATGAGCATACCTATATGTGCCTAAGGTAGAATTTCATACACATATTCAGACTCAGATGCGTATACACACGCATGTACGCAGGCACGTAACCCCCCCCACATCCCACACACACACACTCACACAGTGACTGCTTCACTGTCTGTTTGGGCTTAAACTGCTGCCACTTCACTTTCGTGCTGCTTAAAATATTGAGGGAGAGGTATGCATTTTTAATCGTGTCTCTTGTGTGGAAGGTAACATATTTCCTCATGCATGTAGCAGAGCCCAATACGAGATTATTCACGGTCCTAATGTGCCAGCACCTCATGCTTCTGTCTGAGAGATGTCCTTATAAGCCGGGTCCTTATAAACCTGATGCGTAACCAGAGGGAAGCAGTAATTAAGGCATTCATTTTTAACAAAGGAACTTCACCGTGCGGTGAAAGACAGCCATTGTCCCTACGCTTAATGCATTAACAATAAATAAAAAAGCTAGTCTTCTGAGATACAGTAGGAGTGGATGGCAGGCTGGGGGAGTGAGGGTCTGCTAAGGGCTTTACTTTTCTCCTTGCTCAGCCCACATGGGAACGTTGTGTTCACGGCCTCGATAAGCATTGGGTATGACCTCTCTTAAATGTTGCTCTTCAAAGTATGCTGAAGTGCTCACTCATGCCTGATTAGACAGTACACAGTATGCCATTAAAGTTTGATAGAGTGAACTTGAAGTCGGCACATCTCGGCTCAAATGCACTGGTTCCGGTCTGTAGAGTCTGCGGTACTCTGTGTCCTCATAAATCAGATGTCCTCAAAATGGTCAGTGACAGTATGTCCCTAGAATATGCGTCTCACCTGTTTAGAAACTTTTTCTGAACGTGTACACTATATATACAAAAGTATGTGTACACCCCTTCAAATTAGTGGATTTGTCTATTTCAGCCACACACATTGCTGACAGGTGTATAAAATCAATCACACAGCTATGCAATCTCCATAGACAAACATTTGCATTAGAATGTCCTTACTGGTGAGCTCAGTGACTTTCAATGTAGCACCGTCATAGGATGCCACCTTTCCAACAAGTCAGTTCATTAAATTTCTGCCCTGCTAGAGCTACTGAAGTCAACTGTAAGTGTTGTTATTGTGAAGTGGAAATGTCTAGGAGCAACAACGGCTCAGCCGTGAAGTGGCGGGCCACACAAGCTGACAGAACGGGACCGCAGAGTGCTGAAGCTATGCGTAAAAATAGTCTGTCCTCGGTTGCAACACTCACTACCAAGTTCCAAACTGTCTCGGCAAGCAACATCAGCACAAGAACTGTTCATCGGGAGCTTCATAAAATGGGTTTCCATGGCCGAGCAGCCGCACACAAGCCTAAGATCACCATGCACAATACCAAGTGTCGGCTGGAGTGGTGTAAAGCTATAGCCACCATTGAACTCTAGAGTAGTGGAAGCTCATTCTCTGGAGTGATGAATCACGCTTCACCATCTGGCAGTCCGACGGATGAATCTGGGTTTGGAGGATTCCAGGAGAATGCTACATGCCCCAATGCATAGTGCTAACTGTAAAGTTTGGCGGAGGAGGAATAATGGTCTGCGGCTGTTTTTCGTGGTTCGGGCTAGGCCCCTTTGTTCCAGTGAAGGGAAACTTTAACGCTGCAGCATACAATGTCATCCTAGATGATTCTGTGCTTCCAACTTTGTGGCAACAGTTTGGGGGAAGACCCTTTCCTGTTTCAGCATGACAATGCCCCTGTGCACAAAGCGAGGTCTATACAGAAATGGTTTGTCGAGATCATTGTGAAAGAACTTGACTGGGCTGCACACAGCCCTGACCTCAACCCCATCAAACACCTTTGGGATGAATTGACTGCAAGCCAGGCCTAATTACCCAACATCAGTGTCTGACCAATGCTCTTGTGATTGAATGGAGTCTGCGCAGCAATGTTTCAACATCTAGTGGAAAGCCTTCCCAGAAGAGTGGAGGCTTTTATAGCAGCAGCAAAGGGGAGACAAACTCCATATTAATGCCCATGATTTTGGAATGAGATGTTTCGACGAGCAGGTGTCCACATACGTTTGGTCATAAAGTGTATGTCACTTTGTTTTCAATTAATTCATCTGAATTGGTTTAACATTCCCTCAGAAGATAAACAAATAATCCACTTGACAACTCTTTGTCCTCTTAACTACCAAACGTTCCCTCAATACCTACAGAATTTGACCCTTCAAAGTCCAACTGCACCCTTTGGTGAAATTGTTTGAATCACAGAGTGGGTCATCTCCCCATTGCTGAAGCACAGCAGGTGCATTGCGACGCCAACACACACCAAACCCAAGTGTGGCATTATCACCGATTCCCAGAACTGAAAGCTGAGGCAAAGACATTTAGCAGGGTGTCAAAGTCGCTGGAGTCCTCCATCAAACACAGACTAAGAGGATAAAGGCTCTGTCAGAAACACTGACAGGTCTAATATTTCAAGAGCCCCTGGAAGCTATTCAATCACCAAAACCCAGACGTAAAAAAATAAATTCTGTGCCGTATAAATATATACAGTACTTTGGGGGCTATTGCCTCAGCAATTGTTGTCATTTTCGAGGTAATTCTAAAGTTAAGAAATCAAACTTCTTTCCTGCAGGCTTTGAGCGCTACTCTTCTTGGAGAGCGATGGATAGACATGAGAAAGCAATAAGTATACAAATCCACAACAAATGTCTTACACTGCATTCAGAAAATATCAGATCCCTTGACTTTTTACACATTTTGTTACGTTACAGCCTTATTCTAAAAATAATTAAATTGTTTTTCCCCCCTCATCAATCTACACACAATACCCCATAATCACAAAGCAAAAACAGGAAAGCTCATTAAAAATATATATAAAAAACATGACATTTACATAAGTATTCAGGCCCTTTACTCAGTACATTTTTGAAGCACCTTTGGCAGTAATTACAGCCTTGAATCTTTTTGGGTATAATTCTACAAGCTTGGCACACCTTTATTTGGGAATTTCTCCCATTCTTCTCAAGCTCTGTAAGGTTGGATGGGGAGCGTCACTACACAGCTACTTTCAGGTTTCTCCAGAGATGTTCAATTGGGTTTAAGTCCCATCTTAAAACGGCACTGACCGCCACTGATAGGCACTTATAGGTATGCTCAAGGTAGAATGTAATACACATATTCAGACTCATAATCATATACACATGCATGTACGCAGGCACATACATGTCCTTAAGTGGCCCAGCTCTGGCTGGGCCACTTAAGGACATTCAGAGACTGGTCCCGAAGCCACTCCTGCGATGTGTTGGCTGTGTGCTTAGGGTCAGTGTCCTGTTGGAAGGTGAACCATCGCCCCAGTCTGAGGTCCTGAGCGCTCTGGAGCAGGTTTTCATCAAGGGTCTCTCTGTACTTTGCTCCATTAATCTTTCCTTCGATGCTAACTAGTCTCACAGTCCCCCTGCTGCTGAAAAACATCCCCACAGCGTGATGCTGCCACCACCATGCTTCACCGTAGGGACAGTGCCAGGTTTCCTCCAGACGTGACGCTTGGAATTCAGGCCAAAGAGTTCAATCTTGGTTTCATCAGACCAGAGAATCTAGTTTCTCATCGTCTGAGAATTCTTTAGGTGTCTTTTGGCAAACTCCAAGCGGGCTCTCGTGTGACTTTTACTGAGGAGTGTCTTCCGTCTGGCCACTCTACCATAAAGGCCTGATTGGTGGACTACTGCAGAGATGGTTGTGAAGATTGTTAAGGATTTTTTTTATTTAACCCATTTTGGAATAAGTGTGGAAAATGGGAAATGGGTCTGAATACTTTCCGAATGCGCTGTATACTCCCATTCATACAGTGTCCAAAGGACTAAGGGGATACATCAGGGTAATGTTATTTCTTTGCTGCTTATTCATTACCCTCTTCAATCTGCTTTTAGAAAATCCAAGATTGTTTCTTTGGAGATTGTGGAGGAAAGAAACCCGGAGGCAACTAGAAAGAGATGTCTTGGAGGGACATCTAGTGTCACCTATAAAGGTCATAAATCCTTTTTAAATGATGTCACGACTGCCACACTCCTTGTTCATGTCACTGTCCTCTCTTTTGACCTTTGACCCTAGAGGGAGGCGGGTCAAGTGCTGCTTCTGGGCTCTGTGATTGGAACAGCCAGTCACATTCTTTCTTTACTGATTTAGCCCCATACACTACCCACCATTGCGACCTGTACTCTCTCGTTGGTTGGCCGTCGCTTCATACGCGTCGCCAAACCCACTGGCTACAGGTCATCTACAAGTCTCTGCTAGGTAAAGCCCCGCCTTATCTCAGCTCACTGGTCACCATAGCAGCACCCACTCGTAGCATGCTCTCCAGCAGGTATATCTCACTGGTCACCCCCAAAGCCAATTCCTACTTTGGTCGTCTTTCCTTCCAGTTCTCTGCTGCCAATGACTGGAACGAATTGCAAAAATCTCTGAAGCTGGAGACTCATATCTCCGTTACTAGCTTTCAGCACCAGCTGTCAGAGCAGCTCACAGATCACTGCACCTGTACATAGCCCATCTATCTACCTACCTCATCCCCATACAGTATTTATTTATGTATCTTGCTCCTTTGCACCCCACTATCTCTACTTGCATATTCATCTTCTGCACATCTACCATTCCAGTGTTTAATTGCTATATTGTAATTACTTCACCACCATGGCCTATTTATAGCCATAACTTACTTATCTTAAGTAAGCATCAACCATTGGTTCTTGCGACGGGTATACAGAGATGACCAGTTTACATAGAGTGCAGTGATGTGTCCTATAAGGAGCATAGGTGGCAAATCTGATTGCCGAATGGTAAAGAACATCTATTCGCTTGAGAGCACCCTTATCTGCCGATCTATAAATTACAGCTCCGTAATCTAGCATGGTTAGGATGGTCGTCTGAATCATTGTTAGTTTGGCAGCTGGGGTGAAAGAGGAGCGATTACGATAGAGGAAACCAAGTCTAGATTTAAATTTAGCAGCAGCTTTGATATGTGCTGAGAGAAGGATAGTGCACCATCTAGCCATACTCCCAAGTACTTGTATGAGGTGACTACCTCAAGCTCTAAACCCCCAGAGGAAGTAATCACACCTGTGGGGAGAGGGGCATTCTTCTTACCAAACCACGTTACCTTTGTTTTGGAGGTGTTCGGAACAAGGAACAATACTGAGAAAGCTTTGTTGTAGAGCATTTAACACAACATCCAGGGACGGGCTAGCTGAGTATAAGACTGTATCATCTGCATATACTGTAAATGTATGAGAGAGCTTCCTACTGTCTGAGCTATGTTGCTGTTGTAAATTGAGAAGAGTGTGGGGCCTTGTATCGAGCCTTGGGGTGCACCCTTGGTGACAGGCAGTGGCTAAAACAGCAGATTTTCTGACTATATACAATGCACTCTTTGAGAGAGGTAGTTAGCAAACAACAAAGACCCCTCAGAGACACCAATACTCCTTAGCCAGCCCACAAGAATGGAATGGTCTACAGTATCAAGAGGAGAACACCTTCCTAATATTGAGTTACACCCCTATTTTGTCCTCGGAACAGCCTCAATTCGCCGGGGCATGGACTCTACAAACTGTCGAAAGCGTTCCACAGGGATACTGGCCCACATTGTTTTGGGGGTAGATCAGCTTTAATATTGCAGATAGATTGTAGCTTCCATCAATGTAATTGTCTACATAATTTCCAACCCCCCATAGGTTCTGGTAAGTATATATATTTTTGTAAATAAATAAATAAATAAAAATATATATATATATATATATATATATCATTCCAGGGTTTTTCTTTATTTGTACTATTTTCTACAATGTAGTATAATAGTGAAGACATTAAAAACTACGTAGTAACCAAAAAGGTGTTGAACAAATCACAATATATTTTATATTTGAAATCCTTCAAAGTAGCCACCTTTTGCCTCGATGACAGCTTTGCACACTCTTGGAATTTTTTCAACCAGCTTCATGTGTTATTTCATAGTTGAGGTCTTCACTATTATTCTACAATGTCGAAAATAGTGCAAATAAAAATTCTGCATCATTCACACCCTCTTAAGCTTTAGCCCCACCCTTCTCTTTAAGTGTTGATCTGAGCGTTCTGTACTAAAAACAGCAGTCAAAGACATTTACATTTACATTTAAGTCATTTAGCAGACGCTCTTATCCAGAGCGACTTACAAATTGGTGCGTTCACCTTAAGACATCCAGTGGAACAGCCACTTTACAATAGTGCATCTAAATCTTTTAAGGGGGGGGGGTGAGAAGGATTACTTTATCCTATCCTAGGTATTCCTGAAAGAGGGGGTTTCAGGTGTCTCCGGAAGGTGGTGATTGACTCCGCTGTCCTGGCGTCGTGAGGGAGTTTGTTCCACCATTGGGGGCCAGAGCAGCGAACAGTTTTGACTGGGCTGCGCGGGAACTGTACTTCCTCAGTGGTAGGGAGGCGAGCAGGCCAGAGGTGGATGAACGCAGTGCCCTTGTTTGGGTGTAGGGCCTGATCAGAGCCTGGAGGTACTGAGGTGCCGTTCCCCTCACAGCTCCGTAGGCAAGCACCATGGTCTTGTAGCGGATGCGAGCTTCAACTGGAAGCCAGTGGAGAGAGCGGAGGAGCGGGGTGACGTGAGAGAACTTGGGAAGGTTGAACACCAGACGGGCTGCGGCGTTCTGGATGAGTTGTAGGGGTTTAATGGCACAGGCAGGAGCCCAGCCAACAGCGAGTTGCAGTAATCCAGACGGGAGATGACAAGTGCCTGGATTAGGACCTGCGCTGCTTCCTGTGTGAGGCAGGGTCGTACTCTGCGGATGTTGTAGAGCATGAACCTACAAGAACGGGCCACCGCCTTGATGTTAGTTGAGAACGACAGGGTGTTGTCCAGGATCACGCCAAGGTTCTTAGCGCTCTGGGAGGAGGACACAATGGAGTTGTCAACCGTGATGGCGAGATCATGGAACGGGCAGTCCTTCCCCGGGAGGAAGAGCAGCTCCGTCTTGCCGAGGTTCAGCTTGAGGTGGTGATCCGTCATCCACACTGATATGTCTGCCAGACATGCAGAGATGCGATTCGCCACCTGGTCATCAGAAGGGGGAAAGGAGAAGATTAATTGTGTGTCGTCTGCATAGCAATGATAGGAGAGACCATGTGAGGTTATGACAGAGCCAAGTGACTTGGTGTATAGCGAGAATAGGAGAGGGCCTAGAACAGAGCCCTGGGGACGCCAGTGGTGAGAGCGCGTGGTGAGGAGACAGATTCTCGCCACGCCACCTGGTAGGAGCGACCTGTCAGGTAGGACGCAATCCAAGCGTGGGCCGCGCCGGAGATGCCCAACTCGGAGAGGGTGGAGAGGAGGATCTGATGGTTCACAGTATCGAAGGCAGCCGATAGGTCTAGAAGGATGAGAGCAGAGGAGAGAGAGTTAGCTTTAGCAGTGCGGAGGGCCTCCGTGATACAGAGAAGAGCAGTCTCAGTTGAATGACTAGTCTTGAAACCTGACTGATTTGGATCAAGAAGGTCATTCTGAGAGAGATAGCGGGAGAGCTGGCCAAGGACGGCACGTTCAAGAGTTTTGGAGAGAAAAGAAAGAAGGGATACTGGTCTGTAGTTGTTGACATCGGAGGGATCGAGTGTAGGTTTTTTCAGAAGGGGTGCAACTCTCGCTCTCTTGAAGACAGAAGGGACGTAGCCAGCGGTCAGGGATGAGTTGATGAGCGAGGTGAGGTAAGGGAGAAGGTCTCCGGAAATGGTCTGGAGAAGAGAGGAGGGAATAGGGTCAAGCGGGCAGGTTGTTGGGCGGCCGGCCGTCACAAGACGCAAGATTTCATCTGGAGAGAGAGGGGAGAAAGAGGTCAGAGCACAGGGTAGGGCAGTGTGAGCAGAACCAGCGGTGTCGTTTGACTTAGCAAACGAGGATCGGATGTCGTCGACCTTCTTTTCAAAATGGTTGACGAAGTCATCTGCAGAGAGGGAGGAGTGGGGGGAGGGGGAGGAGGATTCAGGAGGGAGGAGAAGGTGGCAAAGAGCTTCCTAGGGTTAGAGGCAGATGCTTGGACTTTAGAGTGGTAGAAAGTTTCTTTAGCAGCAGAGACAGAAGAGGAAAATGTAGAGAGGAGGGAGTGAAAGGATGCCAGGTCCGCAGGGAGGCGAGTTTTCCTCCATTTCCGCTCGGCTGCCCGGAGCCCTGTTCTGTGAGCTCGCAATGAGTCGTCGAGCCACGGAGCAGGAGGGGAGGACCGAGCCGGCCTGGAGGATAGGGGACATAGAGAATCAAGGGATGCAGAAAGGGAGGAGAGGAGGGTTGAGGAGGCAGAATCAGGAGATAGGTTGGAGAAGGTTTGAGCAGAGGGAAGAGATGATAGGATGGAAGAGGAGAGAGTAGCGGGGAGAGAGAGCGAAGATTGGGACGGCGCGATACCATCCGAGTAGGGGCAGTGTGGGAAGTGTTGGATGAGAGCAAGAGGGAAAAGGATACAAGGTAGTGGTCGGAGACTTGGAGGGGAGTTGCAGTGAGGTTAGTGGAAGAACAGCATCTAGTAAAGATGAGGTCGAGCGTATTGCCTGCCTTGTGAGTAGAGGGGGAAGGTGAGAGGGTGAGGTCAAAAGAGGAGAGGAGTGGAAAGAAGGAGGCAGAGAGGAATGAGTCAAAGGTAGACGTGGGGAGGTTAAAGTCGCCCAGAACTGTGAGAGGTGAGCCATCCTCAGGAAAGGAGCTTATCAAGGCATCAAGCTCATTGATGAACTCTCCGAGGGAACCTGGAGGGCGATAAATGATAAGGATGTTAAGCTTGAAAGGGCTGGTAACTGTGACAGCATGGAATTCAAAGGAGGCGATAGACAGATGGGTAAGGGGAGAAAGAGAGAATGACCACTTGGGAGAGATGAGGATCCCGGTGCCACCACCCCGCTGACCAGAAGCTCTCGGGGTGTGCGAGAACACGTGGGCGGACGAAGAGAGAGCAGTAGGAGTAGCAGTGTTATCTGTGGTGATCCATGTTTCCGTCAGTGCCAAGAAGTCGAGGGACTGGAGGGAGGCATAGGCTGAGATGAACTCTGCCTTGTTGGCCGCAGATCGGCAGTTCCAGAGGCTACCGGAGACCTGGAACTCCACGTGGGTCGTGCGCGCTGGGACCACCAGATTAGAGTGGCCGCGGCCACGCGGTGTGGAGCGTTTGTATGGTCTGTGCAGAGAGGAGACAAACACCCAAGCTAACTGGCTAACTTGCTAGCTACTTCCAGACATAAATGAGGAGAGAAACTCACTAACCATTACTCGCCTTAGCAGAGTTGGTTATGCTATTTTTATGTTATCCAGAGCGTTGGTGACTGCAACTATGCTGCTGGCAACAATTTACGCATATTCAACGGGTGTTGAGTTTTCATAAATTTGTCATGTTGTTGTAGCTAGCTAGAGTATCTTACCCGTGCTGTGAAATCGGAGTAGATAGCTTTTAATTTCGCTCTGGTTATGTCTATCAACAGTTGTTGCAATGACATTCTATTGAAGATTGAATTTATGAAGGGCAGGAGCGCAGAGTGCTGTCAGATTGTCTGTTCAGAGCATACACTGGATGCTCTGGCCGATGAGTAGGGCTGATTCAAGTGTTCTGACCTTACATCGGCAGTCAAGCACCCAAGCTAACTGGCTAACATTGGACAAAAATGAGAAAACATCCCACTCTGACCATATTACTCGCCCTAGCAGAGATGGTTAGGCTGTTTTCATGTTAGCTAGAGCATTGGTAACTAACTGTGCTGCTGGCAAAAATGTAATTATGCTTTTTTGCCGACGTTTACTAACATGGCCCATTTTCAACGGGTGTTGAGCGTTTGTAAATTCATCAATTCTGTGCTCTGGCACACTGAGACGATAGTGCTCTGGTATCAGAGTGGCCAAATTGAATTTACAAACACACCCGAAATGGTTACTTGCATAATGGAGTCTTTTGTTAAGACATGTAGCTAGCTTGCTCGTTAAACAATGAACCATAATCCCAACTCATGGCATTACTACCCTGCATGAATCTGCAGGTAGCTAACCAACCAGGTACAATGTTAACTAGCCAACATTAGGCTTTAACTAGCAAAGCACATGGCTCTGAGATACTAATAATAAGATCATACACGTAACGTTAGCTAGCTAACTAACAGTATACTTTAACTTGAAATGAAACCACTTTCGGTCAAAATTAGAAACATGTAATATCTGAAAATGTAGCTAACTATCTTACCAATTTACATCATGGATGGATGCGTCTCCTGTCGGAAGCCATGTTTGCCCTCAGTTTGAAGAAGTAATCCGGAGACAGGTGTTTTCTCTATGTCCTTAGCTATCAAACTCAAATTCCATACATAAAAAAGCCTTAGACTGGATTACCAGCGCAATTAGACTGAAGCGAGCTATATGGCAGAACGATCCGAACTCTCTCGGCATGTCCAGTCCACTCATTAATTCAGCCAATCCTGACGAGAATGAAGGTTGCTGTCTTTTTCTGTGGCAAAACCAACTAGGCTCGTAATTTAACAATTGTATTCGTATTTACAGATGGCATGCAAGATTGTTATTAAGGCACGAGAATTCATGCATTTCACATGCAGAAAATGTATGTTCAAAAAGCTCTCCTGTGAAGTATTGACCTACAACATATGCCTAGTTTCATGAAACAAGTCACTTATACAGTGTCAGTCAAGAATCTTTTTTTTCTTGGTTACTATATGATTCCATCTGTGTTATTTCATAGTTTTTATACAATGTAGAAAATAGTCAAAGTAAAGAAAACCCTTGAATGAGTAGGTGTGTCCAAACTTTTGACTGGTACTGTAATTTAAAATACAAGTCGATAGGTGCAGGCAAGGCCATAAGCATATAGGTAAACTGGGATTTGCCAAAATAGTTAAACAAGTTGATATTTCCACAAATAGACAGGAATCCTTTCCATGGTAGCAAGATCGTATATTTTTTTGCTAACTTCCTATTCAAATATATGGTTTTGATATCAATTTTTTCTTTCGGTATATGAATACCCAGTATGTCCACTTCACCGTCAGACCATTTTATTGGTATACTACATGGTAATGTAAAAGTAAAACATGTTTAGTGATCCATTACATAATATAGTATACATCATAATTTGGTTGTAATCCAGAGAGGTTAGAAAAATGATCTGGATCCTCTATGAGTTTATGGAGGAATCCAAATTGTGTAAAAGAAAACATAAAAGAAAACATAAATCAGCCCTGGATTTCTAGCCCTGATATTATTGTTGGATCTGATTTTAATAGCTAACATTTCGATTGCCATAATAAATAGATATGCCGATAGTGAACAACCTTGTTTTACTCCTCTTTCTGAGAAGTAGCCATTTACTATTTTACAACTAGGGCTTTTATACATATTATTAACTCATTGTATAAGAGATTCATTTTCCAATAATTTATATATAAATTCCAGTCATACTTTATCAAAAGCTTTTCAAAGTCAGCTATGAATACCAGGCCTGGTTTCCCAGATATTTGTATAGTGTTAAAAAAATTCTGTATTTGTCTTATATTATCTCCAATGTGTCATCCATGTAAAGTACATGTCTGATTAGAAATAATAATAACAATGACAATACCTTTTTAATTATATGTATTTTGCTAGAATCTTTGCATCACAACACTGAAGTGTAAGAGGCCTCTACTTTTTTTAATGGACTGGATCTTTATATTTACCACATGGGTCCTGTTTCAGTAGTTGTGAAATCATACCTTCTTGTTGAGTATCTGATAATCTACCATTCTTATATGAGTGGTTAAAACATGCTACTTATGGTCCTCTGGGTACATCAAAAACGGTGTGGTTTGGCCTTCACATGAGTACAGCTGTTCATTTTACATTATTAATAGAAAACAATTCTTACAATTACCTTCATTTATTGGAGATTGATGAAATGAAACCAAAATATATGCTTAAAGTATTTTGCTTCCTCTATCCAAATATCGTTTGGTGAATCATGGGTGACTCCATAATTTGTAACAAGTTTAAGACTATTGTTTTTGGTAGCATTTTTATGGTGAAGATTTTAAAATAATTTGGCGCATTTTGTCACCATATTCGATTCAGTTCGCTTTATGTTGACAATATATTACACTTGATCTTTCTTGAATAAGTTCCTCCATTTATTTTAGTTTTTTCTCAAACTTATTCTGTGCCTCTATAGCAGTTTGTTTTGCTAACTATATGTACTGTTAGTCCCTCTATTTCCATTGTTAGTAAGAACTATTTTGACCTAAATTGCTTTTGTTTTAAAGATAAGTATTGAATTGCGTGGCCTCTAAAGGCACATTTAAAAGTGCCCCGTACAATAAGGGGATCTGCTCTGTTATGTTGAAAAAAATCTGTTATAAACGATTCTGTCTTGGTTTAAAACAAGTTCTCATCCAATAGGCTTTGATCAAATTTCCAATATCCTCGCCCACGTGTAAATTCTGTAAGATTTATGTATATGCCAATTATTTGATGGTCCGACCACATTCTGTCCCCTATCAACCCTTTAAATTTTTTAATTTTTTTTTTTACTTTTGGTGCCAGTGAGAATGACATAAGAAAGTAGTTTACAACATGGTGCTACGGCTTGCTTCATGGCTAACTTCACCTAACTAACACTAGCTGGATAGCTAGTTAATGACATCAAAAGTGGATTAAGTATTAGATAGGTGAAATGTCAACACAGCTGGGATATATTGTCATTTCTGGGGACACGTTATGCACGGCAGTTCTACAGTAGCAGCAATAGTAGGCCTATGGGTCACTAGCTATAAGCAAGTTGGGCTGGCTAGCTAGCTATAATATAGGTAACTGTGCATTGACGTAAATCCAAACACAGTAGGGGTGGCAGGTAGGGGTGGCAAGTAGCCTAGTGGTTAGACCATTGGGCCAGTAACCAAAAGGTTGCTGGATCAAATCCCCTAGCTGACAAGGTAAAAATGTGTCATTCTGCCTCTGAACAAGGCAGTTAACCTACTGTTCCCCGGTAGGCCGTCATTGTAAATAAGAATTTGTTCTTAACTGACTTGCCCAGTTAAATTAAAGTGAAATAAAAAATTAGGTAAGTTCATATATATGAGTAAATCACTGCTTTATCAGTACTAACACTACTTATGATACTAAATGTGAAGCTGTCTCTACAGTAATAAACTCCAAACCGAGTGGGTGATTGATGCCTAATCTGCTGCAAAGTGGAGATTTTTTTTTAACCTTACACCAACCATGTGTAGCTTCGCCCGAGCGCCGTTGAGATCAGTGGAGGCTGCGGAGGGGAGGACGGCTCATAATAAGGGAATGGAATGGCATTGTCACGATCGTCGTAAAGGGGAGACCAAAGCGCAGCGTGATTAGAATACATTCTTCTTTTATTGAAGGAAGAACACGAAAAACAGTTCAACAAAACGAACGTGACGCTATGACTAACGAGTGCAGACACAGGCAACTTCAAATAGACAACAACCCACGAACCACAATACAAAACAGGCTACCTAAATATGGTTCCCAATCAGAGACAACGACAAACACCTGCCCCTGATTGAGAACCATATCAGGCCAAAACACATAGAAACAGACTAACTAGACATGCAACATAGAATGCCCACTCATATCACACCCTGACCAAACAAAACATAGAAACAAACAATGCAAATAATGGTCAGAATGTGACAGGCATCCATGTGTTTGATGAATTTGATACCATTCCACCCATTCTGCTCCAGACAAAACCATGAGCCCATCGTCCCCAATTAAGGTGCCACCAACCTCCTGCGTGTTAGAATCACCTTTGGCAATTTTGAGTCTTTATGGGTAAGTCTAAGTGTGTTCCACACCTGGATTGTGCAACATTTTCACATTTATTTTTTTCCAGCTGTGCCACCAGAGACTCTGGGTTCGCGCCCAGGCTCTGTCGTAACCGGCCGCGACCGGGAGGTCCGTGGGGCGACGCACAATTGGCCTAGCATTGTCGGGGTTAGGGAGGGTTTGGCCGATAGGGATATCCTTGTCTCATGGCGCACCAGCGACTCCTGTGGCGGGCCGGGCGCAGTGCACGCTAACCAAGGTTGCCAGGTGCACAGTGTTTCCTCCGACACATTGGTGCGGCTGGCTTCCGGGTTGGATGCGCGCTGTGTTAAGAAGCAGTGCGGCTTGGTTGGGTTGTGTATCGGAGGACACATGACTTTCAACCTTCGTCTCTCCCGAGCCCGTACGGGAGTTGTAGCGATGAGACAAGATAGTAGCTACAAACAATTGGATACCACGAAACTGGGGAGAAAAAGGGGTAAAATAAAATTTAAATTTAAAAAAAAAAAAAAAAATAATCATTGCTAGACAACCATTTTCAGGTTTTGCTATAGATTTCAAACAGATTTAAGTCAAAACTTTAACTCTGCCACCCAGGTAAGCAATTCAAGTGTAGATTTACTCAGTAATGTGTTGTATTTAACTTGCCCCAAACATAAAACTTTGTATTCAGGACAAAAAGTAAATTGCTTTGCCACATTTTTTACTTTAGTGCCTTGTTGCAAACAGGATGCATGTTTTTAAATATTGTTATTATGTACAAGTTTCCTTCTTTTCACTCTATCAATTAGGTTAGTAAATACAATGTTGTTGATCCATCCTGTTTTCTACTATCACAGCCATTAAACTCTAACTGTTTTAAAGTCACCATTGGCCTCAAGGTGAAATCCCTGAGCAGTTTCCTTCCTCTCCGGAAACTGAGTTAGGAAGGATGGTCTGTATCTTTGTAGTGACTGGGTGTATTGATAATTCATCCAAAGTGAAATGTTCAAAAGGATGGACTAAGCTGACATGGAATAGTTTTAAGATGGTCATACTATGGATAATTGAGCTATTTGATTGATAATGTTAGGACCCCTTTAGTTATAAAAGATAAATAATGAATTGATAAAATATTGATTTTGGCATTTACTACTAAAGCCCATAGAAACGATTTGACTAACACGTTCATAAATGGCAAAAACTACAGTAAAAACATGTATTTTGAAGTGTCTGTCCTAAATAGGTGCTATTTTTAAAAACTCATGAAGTATATGTATATTTTTTATTTTTACACATATTTAATTGGGGTCGGCACAACACTACCATCGTACTTCCATTTGTTTTTTTAAACCGGTACTGGTTACCTTCCGAGGAGTCCTGTGACACTTGTGGGGGTCGTAAAGCAAATCAAAGATCATCATCTCCCCTATCCACGTTAGGATCCCATTAGTTTGTAGCCCAAACGGTTCGGATGCTACCAAACAGAAGATGGCACATCGACGGTGCCGATTTCAAACGAGTGTCCTGACACTGGGAAATATATTTTCTCGAAACAAAAATATGATGTTTTCAGCTATTTGAAGATGGTGTAAAGTACCAAAAGATGCAAAAATATAAACCAGAACAGGAGGCATATAATTAGCAACATAAAACAGATCTAAAAATAACACATTTCTATGTGAATTTGGTCAGGTTGCCCAAAAAGTGACATATTGCAGCTTTATATCCCCCGACAGACGGTAAAGGGCATGTGGTTGCCCCGGTGCTGTACAGTGCTGTCATCCTGATTAACTTTTCATTTGGAGACGGTGACACAGTAATGAGGCCCGGCCAGGACAAAGACTGACCTTATTCATGACAATACGGTCGACACCTCTGAAAGCCTGTTGATGTTGTTGTTGACTTTGTTAAGTTGCCTTTGGCTAGGGGTGGGGTGTGTTTGTTTATGGGGGTGGGGGTGGTGCGTGCAGGTGTGTAAGATCAGTGTTAGAACACACACACACACACTATGTACAACCATTATCCTCATTGTCTTAAGCGAGGGATTTGAAGATTACTAAAATGTGGTTTAGTATTTTAGAAGGCAGTCTCAATAGACTGCCTCGGATGAGTCCATACGTCCCCCATCTCAAATATCTTTCCAATGGAGAGCAACAGAGGACAAAGAACATTGTACCCCACATGGTAGTATAGAAACAGTCCCCATATAGGAGAATTTCATTAAAAAGAGATAAATTAAATTCCATCTCCTCTGCTCTTGTCCTGAAGATAAATATCTGTGGGAAAACAAATCATTGATCTTCCCAAGAGCACAGAGGATAGCTCATTCTTTAAGCATATGGTCTGAGGAATGGTGTGTGTTTTGTCTGTAGATGAAAAGTCTATCCAGAAGTGTACGTTTCATTAAGTGTCTGAAAGCCTTGGTTGTATCCACAGCACGTCTGACAAATACAACAATCATGTGGTTGTGTGGGTGTGTGTGAGAGAGCGAGAGAAATGGAGAGAGGAGAATCTAAGTGGCCTGCAGAGTGGAAGATCACAGCTTTATGAGTTTCTAAAATATTTAAAATGTCAAGTTATTGTGTGTGTGTGTGTGTGAGTGTTTGTGTGTTTGAGTGTCGGTGTGAGTGTGTGTTTGTGAGTGTGTATAATGTGCATAGAGTGAGTGTGTGAGTGTGCAAAGAGACTGCAAAAATAAAATAGAACTGTCAATGTAGATGGTCAGTGTAGCCATTTTGTTAGCTATTTAGCAGACTTTTGTCCTGGAGATACAAGCTGTTCAGGAGCCTGTTGGTGTCAGACTTCATGCTCTGGTACCAACTTGCCATGCAGAAGCAGAGAGAACAGTCTATGGCTTGGGTGGATGGAGTCTTTAACCATTTTTCTGGGAGCTTGACCCCAGTGATGTACCGGGCTGTCCGCACCACCCTCTGTAGCGCCATACGATCGAGGGCAGTGCAGTTGCCATACCATACCAACAGATAAGAACTTCAAGATGGCAATTTAACAAGACAATCATTGTTTAAGAGATGAAGAGATAATGACTTTGCCTTCCAATCTAAGCTAGCTTGTAACTGTGCCGTTGAGATCAGTGAAGTACTACCAGCTTTAAAATGTTTTACAGGGTGTCCAATCAAAAACACATTTTGACCAATGGGTAAAATCAGGTGTGAAAGTAGAATACATGTCTTTCCTGTACGGGACCACCTAAGTGAGTACGCACTTGTCAATCACTTCAAAGGGCTCCTTTACTAGGCTACCCGCGCATATTAATCCACTCACTACATACAGTGCATTCGGGAAAGTATTCAATTTTTTAAAACGTTACAGCCTTGTTCTAAAATGGATTAAAATAAACAAATTCCTCATCAATCCACACACAATACTGCAAAAAGACAAAGTGAAAACAGGTTTTTAGAAATGTTTGCAAATGTATTCAAATTTAAAAACAGAACATAAGTATGAGACTTGAAATTGATCTCAGGTACATCCTGTTTCCATTGATCATCCTTGATATGTTACTACAACTTGATTGGAGTCCATCTGTTGTAAATTCAATTGATTGAACATCATTTGGAACGTCACATACCTGTCTATATAAGGTCCCACAGTTTACAGTGCATGTCAGAGCAAAAACCCAGCAATGAGGTCTAAGGAATTGTCTGTAGAGCTCCGAGACAGAATTGTGTCGAGGCACAGATCTCGGGAAGGGTACCAAAACATTTCTGCAGGATTCAAGGCCCCAAAGAGCACAGTGGCCTCCATCATTCTTAAATGGAAGAAGTTTGGAACCACTAAGACTCTTCCTAGAGCTAGCCACCCGTCCAAACTGAGCAATCGGGGGAGAAGGGCCTTGGTCAGAGAGGTGACCAAGAACCCGATGATCGCTATGACAGAGCTCCAGAGTTCCACTGTGGAGCTAGGAGAACCTTCCAGAAGGACAACCATCTCTGTAGCACTCCACCAATCAGGATGTTATGATAGAGTAGCCAGACGGAAGCCACTCCTCAGTAAAAGGCACATGACAGCCCACCTTCCCACAGGACAACGGCCCTAAGCACACAGCCAAGACAATGAATGAGTGGCTTCGGGACAAGTCTCTGAATGTCCTTGAGTGGCCCAGCCAGAGCCCATACTTGAACATAACATCTCTGAAACAAGTTCTGCATCAACGCTCCCCATCCAACCTGACAGAGTTTGAGAGGATCTGCAGAGAAGACTGGAGAAACTCCTCAAATACAGGTGTGCAAAGCTTGCTGCCGAAGGTGCTTCAATAAAGTTACTGAGGAAAGTGTCTGAATACTTATGTAAATGTGATATTTCCTCATTTTTAAAATGTAAAAAAAAATCTAAAAACCTGATTGTGCTTTGTCATTATGGGGTTGTGTGTGTAGATTGAGACCCCCCCCCCCGAATTCTCTGTTACTGTGCAATAAAAATTGGAAACAAACAAACTTCACTCAGGGTCTAAGCCCCACTATATTTAACATACTATATACACTGAGTACACAAAACATTATGACACCTGCTCTTTCCATGACATAGACTGACCAGGTGAATCTAGGTGAAAGCTGTGATCCCTTATTGATGGCACTTGCTAAGTCCACCTCAATCAGAGTAGATGAAGGGGAGGAGACAGGTTAAAGTAGGATTTTGAACCCTTGAGACAATTGAGACATGGATTGTGTATGTGTGCCATTCAGGTGAATGGGCAATAGGGAGGGAAATCACACACAGAATGAGCAGTATGGCTGGTGGCAGTGTCATGCGGAGGGTCATGTCAGGATGAGCCTGCAGGAAGGGTACCACATGAGGGAGGAGGATGTCTTCCCTATAACGCACAGTGTTGAGATTGCATGCAATAACAACAAGCTCAGTCCGATGATGCGGTTACACACCACCTCGGACCATGACGGACCCTCCACCTCCAAATCAAACCCGCTCCAGAGTACAGGCCTCGGTGTAAGGCTCATTCCTTTGACAATAAACGTGAATCCGACCATCACCCCTGGTGAGACAAAACTGCGACTCGTTAGTGAAGAGCACTTCTTGCCAGTCCTGTCTGGTCCAGCGATAGTGGGTTTGTGCCCATAGGCAACGTGGTTGCCGGTGATTTCTGGTGAGGACCTGCCTTACAATAAGCCCTCAGTCCAGCCTGTCTCAGCCTATTTCGGACAGTCTGAGCACTGATGGAGGGAGTATGCGTTCCTGGTGTAACTCGGGCAATTGTTTCCATCCTTTACCTTCCCCGCAGGTGTGATGTTCGGATGTACCGATCCTGTGCAGGTGTTGTTACACGTGGTCTGCCACTACGAGGACAATCAGCTGTCCGTCCTGTCTCCCTGTAGCACGGACATTGCAATTTACTGCCCTGGCCACATCTGCAGTCCTCATGCTTCTTTGCAGCATGCCTAAGGCACGTTCACGAAGATGAGCAGGGATCCTGGGTATCTTTCTTTTGGTGTTATTCAGAGTCAGTAGAAAGGCCTCTTTAGTGTCCTAGATTTGTGACCTTAATTGCCTACCGTCTGTAAGCTGTTATTGTTTATAGTTCATTGAACATGCATGGAAACAGTGTTTAAACCATTGACAATGAAGATCTGAAGTTATTTGGATTTTTATGCATTATCTTAGAAAGACAGGGTCCTGAAAAGTGGACATTTCTTTTTTTTGCTGAGTTTCTGGCAAATTTTAGTTTTCAGGGTTGTTTCTCCTATGTTGAACGCTCTGATGAAAGGTGTGGGGCTGACATGTTATGTATTGATAACAGTGATACATGCAAGTGCAGAGTTTCTTTCCTTTGAATGACATGTGAATGCTTCTGACGTACCTGCTGAAGCAACCCGCAATGTCAATTCCATTTGTCTGTTTCTCAGTCTATCATCACGCGTGGCAGGTAAATCTAGCGGTTAAGAGCATTGGGCCAGTAACTGAAAGATTTCTGGTTCGAATCCCTGAGCCAGGAAAGTGGAAAAACCGGCCCTTGAGCAAAGCAGTTAACCCTCCAACAACAACTGCGCCGATGATGTCGATTAAGGCAGCCCCCCGCACCTCTCTGATTCAGAGTGGTTGGGTTAGATGCAGAAGACATATTTCGGTTGAATGCATTTAGTTTTGCAATTGACTAGGTATCTACACCCCCCACTCCCCAAACATCTGTGAATCAAAGGACAACAGTCCCAGCAGGAATTCCCTCAGTCTGGCTTCCTGTGGTGTTGCTGAGGTATCTATATCTGTAGCTCCATCGCATGAGTCTCAGTCAGATACGGTTGCTGGGTTCACTCTTACTGTTCCCTCTATAGGGAAACTTATCCTAACGCCAATCCCGACAGTATCACTCTCCCGTCAGCACAAATGAACAACGTGCCTTACTCTGCCAGCAGACATCGGAGGGCCGGTCTCTCCTAGAGCTCAGTGTATTTATTAAATGCCAAATCACTCTCTGTTCGATGTTTGAGAGCTCTCCAAGCGAGGTACGGGGAGCACTGGCACTATGCTGTGGATGGATGAGCGCCTCGTACACAGCCTGTAATTTAGATTTCATTATGATAACGGCACAGGTACAGTAGAGGGCAGGCGGAATGGAGGGGTGGTAAGAGGGAGGGATGGGGAAGGATGGAGCCATGATGGATCACCCAGGAGAGAGTGCAGAGAGGTGGGTACGAACGAGTGGAGGGGTGGGTGGTAGCAGGAGTGTACTGCCAGGCTATGGTGATGGAGATTTGGGCGGTATGCAAAGAATTTGATTTACAGTACATGCTTCAGAGGTCTTATAAGGGAGCACTCTTGCTAGTGTGAGGCAATGATGGGTGGTTGGATGCAGAACTTATCCCAGGAGTGGGGGTGGATGTTGATTGTTATTGATGTGAAACACATAAAAGTGGCTGATATGAGAGATATGAAATTGGAGGTGGGTGTTTTCAACCATTGAATTGAAATACATTGAATTGAAAGTGGTATGAAAGGGTATCTTAGCTTTCAAGGTAGAATGTTGAAAAGTCAGTTCAAGTATGAGATAAGGAAACATTGGAATTTTTCACTAAAATGACAAGTATGGAAGACATATGCTGCAAAGCCTATTGAACCATAAATCTTTGTTTTTCTTTAGTACATTGAAGGATCACTGTTCACTGTAGACAGTAACTTTTACAAAAACTGCCTTTATGTATAAATTATCTCAGGAATGCTCTTGCACAACTGCCTCACTGTTTCTGCTGCCTGCTTGGTCTCAAAGCCTATTTTAATTGTACTGGGTTGTAGGAAGCTGTCCTTTGGTCCATACGAAAGGCTTATTTGCAGATACACATTTTAATAGGAAGAAGTCTCGATGTCAACTCATCTAGCCATTCCTTAAGTACATGCTGTTTCACCCACTGAACTGTTACCTTATCAGCTAAATTGTCTTAGGTGTCTCAGGTGTCCACAAGCAAAATGAGCAACATTATTAAGTTGTGACACTTCATGGCTTTTCACCACCTCACTACGAACCCAAAAACTGTGAGGACGTCGAAACAGAGATTCATGAGGTAACCAATCGTAACTTCAGAGGGATTGCATTTTTTTTCTGCACGACATGTCCTGTCATTTTTAACATTATGTTTCCAATATGCGTGTGTTATAGGCTTAGATAGGCTTAGATGATTCCTTAGGCTTAGATGATTCCTTGATTAGAATAAGCCTAATTGGAGAACTGCAATCGACCCGATAGTTGAACTGACCTAATAATCAATTGGTCAGTCAATTGTTCATAATTGAATCTCTGAAATGGCGAAGACTTGTGGATATTAGTGAACACATTTTAAAGTCATTCCACTGAGTTTGATCTCATTTTATTTTTTGAGAACATGCAATTACGGAGACAAATTGCAGCCGAGATCTAACCAATTTTGCTACGCAAACCAATGTCTCTTATACCACAGTGTGCTTAACCTTCGCAGTACTTTGCAAAACAAGTGACTCATACGTTCAATTTACATTCAATCTACTACAACTTTACGATCAGAAGATGTAATTGACATCAGCAGCTTCCCAATTTAACAAAATGTTATGTGTAATTAAGACAGATTTAATGTTCTGCTGTTTATTCAGGTAATTATACTTCAAAGCATAATGATATTTGAATAAATCAAGAACATAAAGTATGCTCTAATGCTCGGGTTATGTGCTCTCCATCAACCATTCTATGTCTTAAAAGGGAAACGTAATTGAAGTTGTTTGTAAAACTTTACCACCTTGTGAACGTCCCCTCCTGTTTTTAACAGGTGTGTTTTGGTTAAAGGAAAAGTCCACCCAAAACTATATTTTGGTATTTGTTTCATTAGTCCATTGTTGACATAGTCCCAAAATACAGAAATCATCCCTGTATGATACATTTTGTATTTTGAAAGTTACATATCCTTAAAACTTGATCGCTGACAAGCAAAACTTTGAAACAAATACCAAAATATATTTTTTGGGGTTGAGTTTTCCTTTAATAGTGCTTGGCAGTTTAAATCGCTATCTATCCCAAGTTGATGTTTGTCAGTGTTGTGTATTATGTGTATTACGAGTATATTGCCACTTTGAAACCTAGTGAAAATTCCCACATTGTGTGGACAATAAAGTTTTACCATTCTATTCTAGATTTTGTAACATTAAAGCCACATCACCTGATCTTCACACTGTGTTTTTTTTGTGTAGGGGCCTATGTGTATAATGCCACTGTAACACTTCGTGAAAATTCCCACATTGTGAAGACGATAACATTTTTGCTATTATATTCTACGCTGTGTCACTGTAAGGTACCTTACCTGTCCTTCACACTCTCACTTCTTCACTTTCTCAAGTAAGGCCATGACCTTATACCAGATTGAATGCTGCACTTCCTATTGTTTCACTTCATATTTCCTGCAGCGATATATATATACATATATAACTAGTGCAGCGTTCAGTCTGGTTTAACCAGGCTAATGACTTTAGGACTTCCCTGAAGCTGTAGCCGCTATTGGTTGAAGTCGCTAAGGGCCCTCCAGACATTTCCCAAGGCTAGCAGAAGCAGGATTCATTTTCGTTGCCTTCCTCTCTCTGTTCAAGGTCATGCAGAGTATAATTGCGCTGATAACTCTCAGCTGAGTCCATTTGTATCTTCGCTTATGCCTCTTGTATCCCCTTCAAGGTCCAACATAGTATTTTTGTGAATAAAACCCTTTCTGAAAATAATCTATACTTCCCTCACTAGGGCTAACTTCCTCCAACAAACAACAAACAACAACCCCTCCAACATAGTATTTTTGTGAAGAAAACCCTTCGGATAAATGATCTATAGTTCCCTTACTAGGGATAACCTTTCCATTGAATACTGTTATCAGCTAATGTACAGTATACACTGATACAAAACAACAAATCTCTGCTTTCAAGGGTTTTTGTAGAATCCCCAAGATCATCATACACTCTTAGAAAAAAGGCTACCAAAAGGGTTCTTCGGCTGTCCCTATTTGAGAACGCTTTGAAGAACCGTTTTTGGTTCCAGGTAGAACCCTTTTGGGTTCCATGCAGGGTTAGGGTTAGTCACAATCTGACAGAGGAACAAATGGTTTGATATGATGCCCCTTTCAGTATCTCTCCTCAAAGTACCTCTCCCTTCCCTGATAGACATCTACAGGGAGTAGAGATAGCATCTAGTGCGTGGCTAGCAATCATGACTGTTTGAGGATTCATCCCTGCCCTGCAGTTGAATTGAGTTGATTTAGTTTTCATCAGGTCTGGATTTTTCGAAATTCTACTGCTACCCCAACCAGGGTTTCGTACACACTGCGAGTAATGTGGCCAGTTAGAGCTCTTCTACCCCCCCCCCCCCCTTCTTCTCTCCTTCGCCCTTCTCTTCCCCACCACCCAAATCCTCTTATCAGTCCCCTCAGCCCTACTCTGATCCCCCTCATCTACTCTCATTTTCTCCAGTACATCCTCTCTCTGGAACTTTCTTTCTCTGGGTCTCCGTTCAATTTGCCACGCCTGTGTGTGCTCATTCACTCTCAGGTTGTATGTACCAACCACTGTCTACCGGTACTCTAGTATCTTATGAAGGGGATTTTGCTCTCTTAAAAATACTAAGAGTACTGCAAAGGAGGCTTTTTTAGAAGGAAGTTTCAGTAAGTTATTTCTTTTGGAGCTACTCAACCTGACATAGGTGTCATTGTCTTGTCCTCAGACGGTAGCCTTCAGAACGTCATTGAACTGGGGTCATTCGATTGTGATTTGGACTGATAGTCTGTCGTGTCATTTATCCTCTGAATGGCAACAGGTTCATATTGGATAAGAAAATAAAAAGACAGCCTGGAGGCCCTGTCCCTGGTAACAGTGATCTCTACGGATCCCGTGTGCTATCTCCCTTTCATTATCCGAGGGTTGAGAGAGCCAATCTGAAATGGATCCCTGTGCACTACATTTGGAATCTGGTCAAACTCTGGCCAAAAGTAGTGATTTCACTATGTAGGGAATAATGAGCCATTTTAAATGAAACTATAGGTGTTATTTAATCCTTCTGTATGAATAACCTCCTCCTCAATGCCAACGCAGGCAATAGCCACCACATCACTCCGTCTTCTCCATATTCTGGGTTAAGGGTTTACAATGGCTCTACACACTGCACACCGCCTTGGCTTTTGTGTGTTTGGCATAAAACATCACTTCAATGTCAAAGACTGCTCGAGGCCCCTCAAACTCATTCTTTCAACTCCAGCCAAACTCTGATGCCTTCCCTCTCTCCAATAGCATTGCTCTGACTGAAAAGTCTGTTTTTTTTAAATGAGGAGCCTCGAGCGTAGTAATGCTATCGCATGCAGTACAAATGTGGAGATTCTGTAAAGTAGCCGCTTTGATAAAAGAGAAGCACTGTTGAAACAGCGCTCTGTGCCATGCAAATACCTAGGAACCGTATTGATTTGGAATTATGGAAGATGAATTCATGTATAATTTGTCTTCATTACAGCAGATCTGCATATTGACTTTGTATTCTTAATGGTGTGTGGTTTAGGAGTCTAGTGCTCCCAAGTGAATTCTGGATACTTTAAGGGAAGATGTTTCATATTCCATCACAGCCCAAGTAGGAGAATTGTAAGATGCTGCCCTAAACAGGATCCCAGTCCTTCTGGGTGAAGGCATAGTAACGTTTACTGATTCCTTTCTGTTGAATTGAACATGGGATTTGGATGGAATAGAAACATGTTGCTGTGACCAAGTGGGTTTGAACCTAGTGACGTCTGCATGTCAAAATCCTAAATTCGAATTAAAGCCTAGGTGTACTGTATTACTTCAGGGAGCTAACAAGTCCGTCTCTGATAAGGTTACTCATCACTTAATCAAGCATAGTTTGCCAAATCACTAGTCTCGTGTGGCCAGCCTTCTGAAATACCATGTCGTTCACTCGACTATTGGAAGTCTGGGTAATGGTGATATTTAGTGCTCTCACATTTGATTGGCTCTTAGAATACATTTTCTTGGGGTTTCGTTTTTTGTTGTTGTCCATGCCTTGTTTTGCCCATTCCTCTGTAGAATATAGATGGAAACAAGTGATGCTTTGCCAGTCACTTGTCCAAAAAGACGCTGTGCTTCCCCCCCAAAAAAATTCTGACTTGCAACAAGTTAGCATTCATAATATACAAAACTATTCTGCATTAATTTTGTATCTTATGCATGCTAGCTTGTTGCAAGATTTTTTAGAAACACTGTCACATTTTCAGCTTTTGTCCTTTTTTTCTATTTGTTGTCCAAATTAATTATCAGGTATACATTACAAGGGCATTACAAGGGCAAGGGCTCCATACATCTACACGTTCAAATACATTCACCTAATTACATTTCACTAATAATCAAATGAATAGTGTATATAACCTGAGGCAATTCAATCAGTATAGTACTTAGCATATACCATCAAAAGCTATTGGGCATGTAATACCATAAAATTATATCATAAAGGGCTTTATTATACACTGCTCAAAAAAATAAAGGGAACACTTAAACACAATGTAACTCCAAGTCAATCACACTTCTGTGAAATCAAACTGTCCACTTAGGAAGCAAGACTGATTGACAATAAATTTCACATGCTGTTGTGCAAATGGAATAAACAACAGGTGGAAATTATAGGCAATTAGCAAGACACCCCAATAAAGGAGTGGTTCTGCAGGTGGTGACCACAGACCACTTCTCAGTTCCTATGCTTCCTGGCTGATGCTTTGGTCACTTTTGAATGCTGGCGGTGCTTTCACTCTAGTGGCAGCATGAGACGGAGTCTACAACCCACACAAGTGGCTCAGGTAGTGCAGCTCATCCAGGATGGTACATCAATGCGAGCTGTGGCAAGAAGGTTTGCTGTGTCTGTCAGCATAGTGTCCAGAGCAGGGAGGCGCTACCAGGAGACAGGCCAGTACATCAGGAGATGTGGAGGAGGCCGTTGGAGGGCAACAACCCAGCAGCAGGACCGCTACCTCCGCCTTTGTGCAAGGAGGAGCAGGAGGAGCACTGCCAGAGCCCTGCAAAATGACCTCCAGCAGGCCACAAATGTGCATGTGTCTGCTCAAACGGTCAGAAACAGACTCCATGAGGGTGGTATGAGGGCCCGACATCCACAGGTGGGGGTTGTGCTTACAGCCCAACACCGTGCAGGACGTTTGGCATTTGCCAGAGAACACCAAGATTGGCCACTGGCGCCCTGTGCTGAATTCGCCACTGGCGCCCTGTGCTCTTCACAGATGAAAGCAGGTTCACAGAGTCTGGAGACGCCGTGGAGAACGTTCTGCTGCCTGCAACATCCTCCAGCATGACCGGTTTGGCGGTGGGTCAGTCATGGTGTGGGGTGGTATTTCTTTGGGGGGCCGCACAGCCCTCCATGTGCTCGCCAGAGGTAGCCTGACTACCATTAGGTACCGAGATGAGATCCTCAGACCATATGCTGGTGCGGTTGGCCCTGGGTTCCTAATGCAAGACAATGCTAGACCTCATGTGGCTGGAGTGTGTCAGCAGTTCCTGCAAAAGGAAGGCATTGATTCTATGGACTGTCCCGCCCCTTCCCCAGACCTGAATCCAATTGAGCACATCTGGGACATCATGTCTCGCTCAATCCACCAATGCCACGTTGCACCACCGGCATGTCCAGGAGTTGGCAGATGCTTTAATCCAGGTCTGGGAGGAGATCCCTCAGGAGCATGCCCAGGCATTGTAGGGAGGTCATACAGGCACGTGGAGGCCACACACACTACTGAGCCTCATTTTGACTTGTTTTAAGGACATTACATAAAATGTTGTTCAGCCTGTAGTGTGGTTTTCCACTTTAATTTTGAGTGTGACTCCAAATCCAGACCTCCATGGGTTGATACATTTGATTTCCATTGATAATTTGTGTGATATTGTTTTCAGCACATTCAACTATGTAAAGATAAGTATTTAATAAGAATATTTCATTCATTCAGATCTATGATGTGTTATTTTAGTGTTCCCTTTATTTTTTTGAGCAGTGTATTATATATACACCTCACTATATAGCACTTTCCATAAAGGTACAAATGACTGTAGACCTGTGCTAAACAATGCTACAACCATTACGTTATCAACCCTCAACACATGAGCTAACAAAAGCTGAATCCCAATAGCCTAGAGCTAGCTAGCTCTTAGCAAAGCACATTTTTGGTTAGCATAAAGCTAGGGAACTGTTAAATTCTATTTTCTTACAAATAAACACTTTCAACACATTCTATCACATTGCATATGTACATATATAGTAAACTGAGCCTTCATTCATAGAAAATATAACCAAATAGCATGGAGATAAATCATTGATATAATGATTTAAGCATGTAGAATAGATTTGTAGTTGTAAACACAATTTTCAAGTGTGTAACTGAAGAGTTGTAAACATGAAATAATAATCTGTAGTCGTAAACACATTCTCAAACTTTGGGAGGTGGGGCCTGTTTCTTCTTACCAATTAGATGAGGTTTACATAGAACAGCATACTCTGCACTGGTTAGTTGGTGACAGCTCACATGGGCCGTGATGTCTGGATGACGTCCGTTACCAGGTTACCACTGAGACTGGTTGGGCAATGTCCACCAATGAAGCCCAGCTGTTAGCGGTCATGGCAGGTAAGTTTAAATATCTTTATTTTGTGGCTAAGTAGTATCTTTTTTCTTCTTTGTAATACTTTTTTGGAAGCTATTGTCCAATTCAATGTTATTAAGAGTTTGTAACTCTAACTTTGTAGTCTGATACTAGCTACCAAAATTGATTAGGTAAAGTTTTGCAAGCCATTTTTAAGATTACTAGTTGGTTAACGTTAGCTTGATTCTGTATGTAGACATAGCTAGCTAGCTAGAATAATAATTAGAAAATTCATCAATAGGGTTAAGAATGAGCAACGGACATAAATCCCATTTTTTATTGATCACCCATTATTTATTGATCACTGGAGTTTTAGTAGAAGCCCGACTGAAGGTAGAAAATAATTCATTTAGCTTTGACATTGGCTGTATTCTGTGAAACTGTACTGCCCTTTGAGTAATGTTAAACCCTATTCAAACCCTTTACAATTGTCTGTCCCCACTCTCCAGGCTGCAATCCACTCCCAGTTAGATGTTTCAGGCCTCTGTCAGCTCCACAATGCCGTGAGGGACATAAACGCACATCCAGAAGGAGTCAGCAATGACTGGAGGCAAAGCATGAACACCATTGAGCACCTGAAGTACGTAAAATATGCTGGGATGGAAGACCGTCAGCTAGCCTCAGCCGTGGAGAACCTGAAAAATATATTTTCAAGTATATTCAGCTGCTCGATTATATGCCACTTCATTGGGAACTATTATTGTTGTCTTGCATCGCTTTTGATTTGACACTATACAGTTACAATGTATTTGTGTATTAATATTCCTCCTTCCTTCTTGTGCAGTGCCTGCGATGGTGGGAGACACTCCGCTAATAATAGAGCAAGCTGAGATGCTTGAGGGACACCACAAGCTGATGAACCTGGAGTGCTAATTCAATGACCTCAAGTACAATCAGTACCGCATGGGCAGCAATAAACACATACAACATGAACCTCACCCGAAACTTCTTTGGCAAGGTGCAGGGCCTGTCAGACGACCTGGCCAAGCAACTGTGGATAGTGCTGCAGCGCGGCCTAGGCAAGGCTGGAGGCCACAGTGAGCATTGACGCTTGTGCAGTACTTCCCAACACAATACAACACCTTGACAGGTTCTTCAAGCTCTACCACAACACTGAGTCCATGAGGGTGCAGGAACTGGCTACAGAGGACCTGACGGCCAACAAGATTGTGTCCCTCCTCACCTGGGTCCTTAATTAATACTTACAAAAGTAAGTCTGTACTGCCCTCACTGTGACTCAATTAGCATTAATGATATGCGGGCATCAATCCAACCATACCTTTCTATTTTAATGTTGCTGAACTAGTTGCATAATAACACAATTTGGACTGGTGCCCAGATATTACTGATGCTACATGACCTGACGGCCAACAACATTGTGCCTTCGCTCACCTGGTTCCTCAATTAATACAAAACTAAGTCTGTATTGCCCTCTGTGACTCATGTATAGGGTGCTGTGTTTTGGTTTATCATATCACAACCTGGATTTTAACCTTTATTTTAAGGTATACTCAGCGAAGTGATGTTCCACAACAGATATTACGAACAACGCAATGCAAGACTTTACTCTCACAGAGTATCTGCGCATGAGCAGGCTTCACGCAGTTAATTGTGCACAGCTTGAAATGAAACAAGCAGGAAGCAGGTTTCCAACCCTCAACATTCTTGCCCAAAGTCCAGCATGCTATCGACTGTGCACCAAAAGCATGCTCAAGCCGTAGAGTCGATAGAGTGTGTCCTCACGGTAGCTTGCTACTCAATGTAATAAAGTAATGACTTTTCAAATAAGTTACCTTGCACTTTGTTGGCTGACAATTTGTTAGCTATGCTGTTCTTACGAATCGCCAATCATTACAGCAGTATCTACCTAACGTTGGTAGTTATACATCAAACTTGACAGTATATTAACTATAGGCTATCTAACAACATTTATCGACTTGATTATTCCCGTCATTCGCGCAAAACTGTAATTTGCGCAAAACTGAAAGCGTGAACCACCGCTTTTAATCATGCCAAGGCGACTGGAAACATGACCAAATACAAACAGTGTGCCACTGACATGGCCCGCTACCAAAGCCTGTGGGCTCTCCTTCTTCGTGGCCAATGTGAGTAAAACATTTAAACGTGTTAACCCTCGCAAGGCTGCCGGCCCAGACGGCATCCCTAGCCGCGTCCTCTGAGCATGTGCAGACCAGCTGGCTGGTGTGTTTACGGACATACTCAATCAATCCCTATCCCAATCTGCTGTCCCTACATGCTTCAAGATGGCCACCATTGTTCCTGTTCCCAAGAAAGCTTAGGAAACTGAACTAAATGACGATCGCCCCGTAGCATTCACTTCTGTCATCATGAAGTGCTTTGAGAGACTAGTCAAGGATCATATCGCCTCCACCCTACCTGATACCCTAGACCCACTCCAATTTGCTTACCGCCCAATAGGTCCACGGACGATGCAATCGCCATCACACTGCACACTGCCCTATCCCATCTGGACAAGAGGAATACCTATGTAAGAATGCTGTTCATTGACTACAGCTCAGCTTTCAACACCAAACTTGACATTAAGCTTGAGACCCTGGGTCTCGACCCCGCCTTGTGCTACTGGGTCCTGGACTTTGACGGGCCGCCCCCCAGGTGGTGAAGATAGGGGTGGTGAAGAAAATACTTATTTTCCACCACAATTTGCAAATAAATTAATTAAAAATCCTACAATGTGATTTTCTGGATTTTTTTTGTCATTTTGTCTGTCATAGTTGAAGTGTACCTATGATGAAAATTACAAGCCTCTCTCATCTTTTTAAGTGGGAGAACTTGCACAATTGGTGGCTGACTAAATACTTTTTTTGCCTCACCGTATGTATATGTACATATTCTTATTCATTCCTTTACACTTGTCTGTCTAAGGTAGTCGTTGTGAATTTGTTCAGTTACTTGTTAGATATTACTGCACTGTTGGAACTAGAAGCACAAGCATTTCGCTACTCTCGCATTAACATCTGCTAACCATGTGTATGTGACCAATAACATTTGATTTGATGCCTGGGTCTACAGTTTACACACAAATAAACTTACGAGTGCAGACACATGAATTCAATAATTTCCTGCCACATACTTGGATACTTTCTGAGCCTCGACCTGTTGTTTCGGCCTGTTGTTTCCAAAGTTTTATTTTGTTCATAAACGTTTGTGTCAAAACATGCACATTTTATAGAGGATTTTTACCAACTAGCCATTTAGCTAGCTATCTAGGTTGCAATGGAGCCTGCTTCGGCTGGAATAGCTAAGAAACGAGTTGTCATAATGCTTCAGCAAATGTACATTATCTCAGGGTTGTTGATGGACATAATGTAAGTAACCTAATTTATGTCCCTCTAAGTGCCCTGAATGCCTCTGCTGATCCTACAGCTATTATATGCCACAATCATGTGCCAATGAACCAGATGTATATGGTTAGCACTGAGGCGATGTGCCCTAGTAGAAAGTCTACTGTGTGCTGCTCAGTCTGGACTAGCATAAATAACATGAGCATGTCTCCTTCTGCTAAGTTTCCCAGTAAAGCAATGAAAACAATCAAGCATCCAGAAAGTGCTAACAATAGCCCACGTTAACAAATGTAGCTTAAAAAAAGGTTAATGAAATCAATAATTTGCTAGTAACAGATAACATTCATATTCTGAAAATCTCTGAAACTCACTTAGATAATACCTTTGATGATACAGTGTAATATGGCTACAGGTTCATCTGCCTCACCTAAACTTCTTGTGGGAAGTTGCAATAGACTACCAAGTTCTAACAGTCATTATCTGGATAACATGTATGAAATGCTTGATAATGTATATAATATCACCAGAGAGGTATATTTTATGGGTGATTTAAATATTGACTGGCCTTCATCAAGCTGCCCCCTCAAGAAAAAGCTTCAAATTGTAACAAGTGCCTGGAACCTCGTTCAAGTTATCATTCAACCTACCAGGGTAGTTACAAACAGCACAGGAATTAAATCATCAACATGTATTGATCACATCTTTACTAATGCTACAGAAATATGCTTTAAAGCAGTATTCAAATCCCTCGGACGTAGTGATCACAATATAGTAACCATATCTAGGAAAACCAAAGTTCCAAAGGCTGGGCCTAATATAGTGTTTAAAAGTCAAACAATAAGTTTTGTAGTGATTCCTATGATGTAAATGTTGATGTAAAGAACATGTGTTGGTCTGTGTGTGTAATGATGGGCAACCAGACGCTGCACTTGACACATTTGTTAAATGGCTAATTATGGTTTCTTATAAGTATGCACACATTAAGAAAATGTCTGTAAAAATGGTTAAATCCCTGTGGATTGATGAGGAGTTAAAAATGGTATTGTTGAGAGGGTTGAGGCAAAAGGAATGGCAAATAAGTCTGGCTGCATTAAACTGAACAAAAAGAAGAAACTATACTATGAAACAAAGTTTCATGATATAAAGAATGATAATAAAAAGCTTTGGAGCGCCTAAAATGAAATTTGGGGCAAAAAGGAAAACAGCTCCATCATTCATTAATTCAGATGGTTCCTTCATCACAAAACCCACTGATATTCGCAATTACTTTAATTATTTTTTCATTGGTAAGATTAGCTAACTCAGGCATGACATGCCAGCAACAAACACTGACACTACACATCCAATTTTAACAGATCAAATACTGAAAAACAAGTATTATAATTTTAAATTCCGTAAAGTGAATGTGGAAGAGGTGAAACAATTATTGATGTCTATCAACAATAACAAGCCCCCGGCGGTATGCCAACTTGGATGGAAAATTACTGAGGATAAAAGCAGATGATTTTGCCACTCCTATTTGCCTATATATCTTCAAACTAAGCCTACAAGAAAGTGTGTGCCCTCAGGCCTGTAAGAAAGCAAAAGTAATTATTCTACCCAAGAATAGTAAAGCCCGCTTTATTGGATCAAATAACCAACCAATTAGCCTGTTATCAACACTTAGTAAACTTTTGGAAAACATTTGTGTTTGACCAGATACAATACTATTTTACTGTAAACATATTGACAACAGACTTTTAGCTGAGAGAAATTGATGAAAAGATTGTTGAAGCTGTTTGTTAGACTTTAGTGCGGCTTTTGACATAATCGATCATAGTATGCTGATGGAAAAACACACACTACCATTCAAAAGTTTGGAGTCACTTAGAAATGTCCTTGTTTTTAAAAGAAAATCACATTTTTGTCCATTAAAATCACTTAAAATGTATCCAAAATACAGTGTAGACATTCTTAATGTTTTAAATGACTATTGAAGCTGGAAACGGCAGATTTTTTTTATGGAATATCTACATGGTCATACAGAGGCCCATTATCAGCAATCATCACTCCTCTATTCCAATGGCACGTTGTGTTAGCTAATCCAAGTTTATCATTTTAAAAGGCTAATTGATCATTAGAAAACCATTTTGAAATTACGTAAGCAAACCTGAAAACTGTTGACCTGATTAAAGAAGCAATAAAACTGGCCATCTTTATCTGGAGCATCAGCATATGTGGGTTCGATTACAGGCTCAAAATGGCCAGAAACAAATACTTTTCTTCTGAAAACACCAGTCTCAATGTCAACAGTGAAGAGGCGACTCCAGGATGCTGGCCTTCTAGGCAGAGTTACAAAGAAAATGCCATATCTCGACTGGTCAATAAAAATAAAAGATTAAGATGGGCAAAAGAACACAGACACTGGACAGAGAAACTCTGCCTAGAAGGCCAGCATCCCGGAGTCGCCTCTTCACTGTAGATGTTGACTGGTGTTTTGCGGGTACCATTTAATGAACCTGCCAGTTGAGGACTGGTGATGTGTCTGTTTCTCAAACTAGACACTCTAATGTACTAGTCCTCTTGATCAGTTGTGCTCCGGGGCCTCCCACTCCTCTTTCTATTTTGGTTAGAGCCAGTTTGCGTTGTACGGGATCTTCAGTTTCTCAGCAATTTCTCGCATGCAATAGCCTTCATTTCTCAGAACAAGAATAGACTGATGAGTTTCAGAAGAAAGTTATTTGTTTCTGGACATTTTGAGCCTGTAATTGAACCCACAAATGCTGATGCTCTAGATACTCTGGTAGTCTAAAGAAGGCCAGTTGTGGTGCTTCTTTAATCAGCACAACACTTTTTAGATTTGCTAACATAATTGCAAAAGAGTTTTCTAATGATCAATTAGCCTTTTAAAAGTATAAACTTGGATTAGTTAACACAACGTGCCATTGGAACACAGGAGTGATGATTGCTGATAATGGGCTTCTATACGCTTATGTAGATATTCCATAAAGAATCTGCCGTTTCCAGCTAAAATAGTCCTTTACAACATTAACAATGTCTACACTGTATTTCTGATCAATTTGATGTTATTTTAATTGACAAAAAGTTAGCTTTTCTTTCAGAAACAAGGACATTTATAAGTAACCCCAAACTTTTGAACGGTTGTGTACGTGTTATGGCTTTACACCCCCTGCTATATTGTGGATTAAGAGTTACATGTCTAACAGAACACAGAGGGTGTTCATTAAATGAAGCCTCTCCAACATAATCCAGGTAGATTCAGGAATTCCTCAGGGCAGATGTCTTGGCCCCTTACTTTCAAATAATCTTTACTAATGACATGCCATTGGCTATGAGTAAAACCAGTGTGTCTATCTATGTATGCAGATGACTCAATACTATACATGTCAGCTACTATAGTGTGTGAAATTACTGTGACACTTAACAAACAGAATGGGTGGTAAGGAATACGTTGTAAACTAAATATTTCTAAAACTAAAAGCATTGTATTTGGTACAAATCATTCACTAAACCCTAAACCTCAACTAAATCTTGCAATAAATCATGTGGAAATTGAGCAAGTTGAGGTGCCTAAACATCTTGTCAGTTACCCTGGATTGTAAACTGTCATGGTCAAAACTGTTGATAAAACAGTAGCTAAGATTGGGAGAAGTCTGTTCATAATAAAGCGTTGCTCTGCCGTCTTAACAACACTATCAACAAGACGGGTTCTACAGGTCCTAATTTTGTCGTACCTGCACTATAGATCTGTTAATAGATAATACAAAGAAAAAAACATCCGTTCTTTTGTATTTTTTTTTGTACCATCTTTGAAATGCAAGAGAAAGGCCATAATATATTATTCCACCCGATGTGCAATTCAGAGTTTGGCCACTAGATGGCATCAGTGTATGTGTAAAGTTTTAGACTGATCCAATGAACCATGGCATTTCTGTTCAAAATGTTGCATCCAGACTGCCCAAATGTGCCTAATTTGTTTATAAATAACTTTTCATGTTCAAAATTGTGCACTCTCCTCAAACAATAGCATGGTATTATTTCACTGTAATAGCTACTGTAAATTGGACAGCACAGTTAGATTAACAAGAATTTAAGCTTTATATCAATATCAGATATGTCTGTCATGGGAAATATTCTTGTTACTTACAACCTCATGCTAATCACATTAGCCTATGTTAGCTCAACCGTCCCGTGGAAGGGACACTGATCCCGAAGAAGTTGCTGGAACCCAGGAAGTGTAGCTGCTGGAACCCAGGAAGTGTAGGTCTTAGGGAGTGAACAATATTAATAATAAGGGTTACATGAAGAAAATTTGACCTCTGAAATTAAAATGGATAGTTCCTCCATTCAGCAAAATATATTACCTGTACCCTCCATGAATGCAAAAAAAAATCCCCTTTATCCAAAATAATAATGAAAACATAAAGTGGATAGCAGAGAACATGTCTACCGTTTACCCTCACTTCTTGGACCAGAGCCTTAGATATGCAGTTTTAGAAACTGTTGTTGGTCCTGTAAGCATTACATAGCAACATGGCTGCGTGCCAGAAGGCTGTGGCTTCATAGACAACTGTGGACAAGAGAAGTGATGGAAAGATCTCCTTTAGAGTAAAAGCATATCATCGTATTTGCAGGTCCGAGACAAAATGCCTTTTGATAAACATGCGATTCTACGTCATTTTACACATTAGCAGAATGTATTTTAATACCACACAAATCACCAAAATTACAGGCTAAGAATGGACAGAGACATACGCCTATCTGTTCATCTTATCATACTGTATTTCTCCAATGCCAAATCAGTGTGTCTTGTTTGAAATGAAACTGTCTATGTTTGCAAAATAATTACATCTGAGATGTCATTAGCAATCTGAGCATGGTACTTTCAAAGGTTAGGCCTACCTTTCCGCCCCAGAGAGAGTAGGCTTAGCGGCGTAGAAAAGAAATGTAAGCTTTAACTGCTGGCTACTCTTCTTCCATGGCTCAAACCAACGAGAGAAGGTCGCAACTGCTTCCTTAAAAGCTGTCTGGGTTTAAACATCTTCTATTGTACAGAAAGTGAATAGCTTAATCAAATGACAGTGACAGAATTAGATTACTTCCCAAGCAAAGTACATTTAGTCTACTCGGCTATAGAAGGTTGTATCTCAGACTCTGAATGTCAAAGAAACTAAACACCTATATCCCCATATGCAGTGGAGTCTTGTCTTTCTCTGTTCTTTTACAGCTTGTTAATAGCATAAAGCATTGCAGACCCAAGCTTTGTTATAGATCACTTTATATAATCAGATTACTGTGAAATGCTTTCTTACAAGCCCGAACAGTGCAGTTCTAGAAGAAGAAAATATTTACAAGGTAGACTAAAATAAAAAGTAATAATAAAAGTAACACTTTAAGAATAACAATAACGCTATATTCCCCCTCAGTTCGAGTCTTGGTTTTAACCTAACAGCCCTTCACTAACATGGAGGTAGGCTATTTAAAGAGTGAATGGTGGGTGGAGGAATTGACCAACAAATCTATGGAGCCTGCAGCCTATAAATCAAATCAAATTTTATTTGTCACATACACATGGTTAGCAGATGTTAATGCGAGTGTAGCGAAATGCTTGCGCTTCTAGTTCCGACAATGCAGTAATAACCAACGAGTAATCTAACTAACAATTCCAAAACTACTACCTTATACACACAAGTGTAAAGGGATAAAGAATATGTACATAAAGATACATGAATGAGTGATGGTACAGAGCGGCATAGGCAAGATGCAGTAGATGGTATCGAGTACAGTATATACATATGAGATGAGTATGTAAACAAAGTGGCATAGTTTAAAGTGGCTAGTGATACATGTATTACATAAAGATGCAGTAGATGATATAGAGTACAGTATATACGTATACATATGAGATAAATAATGTAGGGTTTTAAACATTATATTTAGTAGCATTATTTAAAGTGGCTAGTGATATATTTTACATCAATTCCCATCAATTCCCATTATTAAAGAGGCTGGAGTTGAGTCAGTGTGTTGGCAGCAGCCACTCAATGTTAGTGGTGGCTGTTTAACAGTCTGATGGCCTTGAGATAGAAGCTGTTTTTCAGTCTCTCGGTCCCAGCTTTGATGCACCTGTACTGACCTCACCTTCTGGATGATAGCGGGGTTAACAGGCAGTGGCTCGGGTGGTTGTTGTCCTTGATGATCTTTATGGCCTTCCTGTGGCATCGGGTGGTGTAGGTGTCCTGGAGGGCAGGTAGTTTGCCCCCGGTGATGCGTTGTGCAGACCTCACTACCCTCTGGAGAGCCTTACGGTTGTGGGCGGAGCAGTTGCCGTACCAGGCAGTGATACAGCCCGACAGGATGCTCTCGATTGTGCATCTGTAGAAGTTTGTGAGTGCTTTTGGTGACAAGCCGAATTTCTTCAGCCTCCTGAGGTTGAAGAGGCGCTGCTGCGCCTTCTTCACGATGCTGTCTGTGTGGGTGGACCAATTCAGTTTGTCTGTGATGTGTACTCATACGCTCCAACACAAAGCCAACACAAAGCCTTTGTAAAGTCTAATTAAAATTAGAACTCTAATTTGCTTACCTTCAGCACTATGAGCTGTCAATTTCCGATTGATTGCTGTCACGTTTCTCGCCCTCCTCTTCTGAGGAGGAGTAGTAAGAAGGATCGGAGGACCAATGCGCAGAGTGGTAAGTGTCCATATTGTATTTATTATATGAACACAATCCAAAAACAACGAGAATGAAACAAAACAGTCCTGAACAGTGAAATACAAAACACAGAACAGAAAATAGGCTACCTAAATATGGTTCTCAATCAGGGACAACGATTGACAGCTGCCTCTGATTGAGAACCATACCAGGCCAAACACAGAAATAGAAAATCATAGAAAAACTAACCTAGACAACCCACCCAACGCACGCCCTGACCATACTAAAACAAAAGACAAAACAAAGGAACTAAGGTCGGAACGTGACAATTGCGATGTGGCTGCTGCTTCAAGTTTCAGCACCAGAATGTAAATTACACGAATCTGGATTATTGTGTCGTCAATAACTCTGATAAATAGGCCTACATCATGGGAAACAAAAATGTTGTTTTTAATCAAATCATTTATAGTAGTAGCAACTTATCAAGACCAGTTTGCCTCTGGTCCTCCTCATACTGAACATAACGTAGGCTATAGGCTTGTCCGCGCTCAAGATAGTGATTTTTGGGGTCTAGGCCTAATCAAAAAACGAATTTGGAAGAAGCCTTTGACTCTCCTCCTGATCTGCCACAATTTTCTTTTTCACCTTTATTTAACCAGGTAGGCTTGTTGAGAACTAGTTCTCATTTACAACTGCGACCTGGCCAAGATAAAGCAACACAAACAACAACACAGAGTTATACATGGAATAAAAAAACATACAGTCAATAACACAATAGAAAAAGTCTATATACAGTGTGTGCAAATGAGGTAGGATAAGGGAGGTAAGGCAATAAATATGCCATATTGGCAAAATAATTACAATTTAGCAAATTAACACTGGAGTGATAGATGTGCAGAAGATGAATGTGCAAGTAAAGATACTGGGGTGCAAAGGAGCAAAAATAAATAAATAATAATAATAACAGTATGGGGATGAGATAGTTGGATGGGCTATTTACAGATGGGCTATGTAAATGTGCAGTGATCTGTGAGCTGCTCTGACAGCTGGTGCTTAAAGTTAGTGAGGGAGATATGAGTCTCCAGCTTCAGGGATTTTTGCAATTCGGTCCAGTCATTAAGAACTGGAAGGAAAGGCAGCCAAATGAGGAATTGGCTTTGAAGGTGACTAGTGAAATATATCTGCTGGAGCACGTGCTACGGGTTGGTACTGCTATGGTGACCAGTGAGCTGAGATAAGGCGGGGCTTTACCTAGCAAAGACTTACAGATGACCTAGGCGACGAATATGAAGCGAGGGCCAGCCAACAAGAGCATACAGGTCGCAGTGGTGGGTAGTATATGGGGCTTTGGTGACAAAACAGATGGCACTGTGAAAGACTGCATCCAATTTGCTGAGTAGAGTGTTCTAGGCTATTTTGTAAATGACATTGCCGAAGTCAAAGATCGGTAGGATAGTCAGTTTTACGAGGGTATGTTTGGCAGCATGAGTGAAGGATGCTTTGTTGTGAAATAGGAAGCCGATTCTAGATTTAATTTTGTATTAGAGATGCTTAACGTGAGTCTGGAAGGAGAGTTTACAGTCTAACCAGACACCTAGGTATTTGTAGTTGTCCACATATTCTAAGTCAGAACCGTCCAGAGTAGTGATGCTGAACGGGCGGGAAGATGTGGGCATGCATTTAGCTTTGCTTGCATTTAAGAGCGGTTGGAGGCCACGGAAGGAGAGTTGTATGGCATTGAAGCTCGTCTGGAGGTTAGTTAACACAGTGTCCAAAGAAGGGCCAGAAGTATACAGAATTGGGTAGTCTGCGTAGAGGTGGATCAGAGAATAATAAGCAGCAAGAGTGACTTCATTGTTGTATAAGGAGTAAAAGAGTCGCCTCGAGAATTGAACCCTGTGGCACCATAATAGAAACTGCCAGAGATCCGGACTACAGGCCCTTCGATTTGACACACTGACCTCTGAAGTAGTTGGTGAACCAGGCGAGGCAGTCATTTGAGAAACCAAGGCTGTTGAGTCTGCCGATAAGAATGTGGTGATTGACAGAGTCGAAAGCCTTGGCCAGGTCGATGAATACAGCTGCACAGTATTGTCTCTTATCAATGGCGGTTATGATATCGATTAGGACCTTGAGTGTGGCTGAGGTGCACCCGTGACCAGTTAGGAAACCAGATTGCATCGCGGAGAAGCTACAGTGGGATTCAAAATGGTCGGTGATCTGTTTGTTAATTTGGCTTTCGAAGACCTTAGAAGGGCAGGGTAGGATAGATATAGGTCTGTAGCAGTTTGGGTCTAGAGTGTCTCCCCATTTGAAGAGGGGGATGACTGGGGATGAAATTCTCAATTATCGTGGATTTATCGGTGGTGACAGTATTTCCTAGCCTCAGTGCAGTGGGCAGCTGGGAGGAGGTGCTCTTATTCTCCATGGACTTTACAGTGTCCCAGAACTTTTTGGAGTTTGTGCTACAGGATGCAAATTTCTGTTTGAAAAAGCTAGCCTTTGCTTTCCTAACTGCCTATGTATATTGGTTCCTAACTTCCCTGAAAAGTTGCATATCTTGGGGGCTATTCGATGCTAATGCAGTACGCCTCAGGATGTTTTTGTGCTGGTCAAGGGCAGTCAGGTCTGGAGTGAACCAAAGGCTATATCTGTTCCTGGTTCAATTTTTTTTGAATTGGGCATGTTTATTAAAATGGTGAGGAAAGCACTTTTAAAGAACAACATCCTCTATGACGGAATGAGGTTAATATCCTTCCAGGATACCTGGGCCAGGTCGCGTAGAAAGGCCTGCAAGCTGAAGTGTTTTAGGGAGCATTTGAAAGTGATGAAGGGTGGTCGTTTGACAGCAGAACCATTATGGACGCAGACAATGAGGCAGTGATCGCTGAGATCCTGGTTGAAGAAAGGTTGGTTAGGATGATACCTATGAGAGTGCCCGTGTTTACGGAGTTGGGGTTGTACCTGGTAGGTTCATTGATAATTTGTGTGAGAGTGAGGGCATCAAGCTCATATTGTAGGATGGCCGGGGTATTAAGCATGTCCCAGTTTAGGTCACCTAACAGCACGAGCTCTGAAGATAGATGGGGGGCAATCAATTCACATATGGTGTCCAGAGCACAGCTGTGGGCAGAAGGTGGTCTATAGCAAGCGGCAAAGGTGAGAGACTTGTTTCTAGAAAGGTGGATTTTTAAAAGTAGAAGGTCAAATTGTTTGGGCAAAGACCTGGATAGTAAGTCAAACTCTGCAGGCTATCTCTGCAGTAGATTGCAACTCTGCCCCTTTTGGCAGTTCTATCTTGTCAGAAAATGTTATCGTTCGGGATGGAAATTTCAGGGTTTTTGGCGGCCTTCCTAAGCCAGGATTCAGACACGGCTAGGACATTCGGGTTGTCAGAGTGTGCTAAAGCAGTGAATAAAACAAACTTAGGGAGGAGGCTTCTAATGTTAACATGCATGAAACCAAGGTTGTTATGGTTACAGAAATCAACAAATGAGAGGCCTACACATAGGCCTACACAGTACAGCCATTCGTTAGGTAACACACAAATAAGTTTTTGATCAGCAGAGCAGGCCGAGCAGGCAGGGTTGGAATAGCCATTGCATTGTGTAATGCAGCCTAGTTTATTTACACCATCCCAGCAACTATCTTAGAAATTTTACTTTGCTGTGTCCTTAGCAGGTGAAAGATTAATTTTCTAATGAGTATGCTAGCTAGCTAGCTATTGCTCCATACAGAATCAAGCTGATGTTAGCCTACTAGCTAGCAGGCTTGAAAATAGCTTGTGAAATAACTTTACCTAATAGATTTTGGTAGCTAGTATCAGTCTTCAATGGTAGTTACAAACTCTTATTAACAATGAATTGGACAATATCTTCCAAAAATGTATTACAAAGAAAAAAGATTGCTACCTAGCCATAAAATAAAGACGTTTAAACATACCCGCCATGACAGCTGACAGCTGGTCTTTATTGGTGGACATTGCACAACCAGTCTCAGTGGTAACCTGATAACACACCATCCGCTCAAGAAAAAAACAACCCACGGCTGAATCTACTTGATCCCTGATGCATGCTAACACATTGAGACTTTTATGTGCTCAAGTTACTTTGAGACATGGCTATTTGAAGGATTGCAACTGTTTTAATACCCATGTGAGCTGTCACCAACCAACCAGTGTAGTGTATGCTGGTCTTTGAAAACCTAATCTAATTGATTAGAAGAAACAGGCCCCACCTGCCAGAGCTCCTGCTCGCTCTCTCGCTTTCCTTGCTTGCAAATCGTTGTCTGCACAACTACACATTTTATGTCATTGTAGGGCACTAAAGTACTGCCAAAAGTTTGCAATTGACATGTGCAGGGGTACAGATGCAATTGTTTCTGGCAAATATTAACTTTGAATGTGATTAAAAATACAAATTAGTTTTTGTTCATGTTCACAACTCATGAGTTACACATTTGAGAATGTGCTTACAACTACAAATATATTTCTGCACGCTCAAATCATTATGTCAATGACTTACCTCCATAAAATATCATCTTAAAACATTGCTGAAAAAGTACAAAACGTTTGCACGCCATCTGGTTCCCGTTGCTTACATGTACACCATTTATAATGGAGAAAATACCAACCAGTTTTTCATTTGGTTAAAACTCCCTTCAATTATCTTCAAACATCACCCAACTAATGGACTGTGTAGTTCATCATGTTCTCAGAGTCATATTGTACTTTTGCACGTTTACATACCTGAATTAACAGTGTAGAATGATCAGACTGTGAAAAGCTAGTCGTGTTCAGTATCAGGCATTTCCTAGATTGAAGAAGAAACATCCAAGACCTCACAATCACACCAAAGCTCTCCATTGATGTCACAGCTCCCCCTTGCGACGGTAACCATATGCATTACTTTCAATGCAAATACCCGGAAGGCCTAGAAAATGATACAAGGGATGGCTCGATAAAATAACGAAATAAAACGTCAAAAATATAACCATACATATTTGTGTGCGTCACACCAAGAATGCCACATCCTTTCATGTGTGTGTGTGACATTCCACCAGACGGTTGACAAAGGCATATATCAACATGGTAAATTGACGTTTCCTCAATTGCCTTCTCCAGTCTCCAAACTTGAGCGTTACGCCTGCTTTCAGTACACGGACATCAGTAATATTAATCTCTGATTCAAAACATTTGGGAGAAATTATCTGCATATTCACTCAGCAGTCCGATGAAAGGACTGCTGCTGGTCATTTGATGCGTCTGATGTTTTTGTGCCCAGAGCAAAACCTTTGAAAAACGCAAATTGCAGAGCAAAATAACCATTTTGATGTCAAACTTCGTGACAGCAGGCTTCTCAAATTGGTGTTGATATGCAAATGTACCCTGCAACAGGAAATTATGTTGCTCCACGGTGTCTTTAGATGAATGTCATGCCACTGTGGTGGAATGTGCAAAAAGACGTGTGGAGATATAAACATTAGCGTGACAGATATAAATGAATGGAAGTATATGCTGCAATTGTATTTCCCACTGACATCAAAATGAAAGGCAAACCTTGCCAATTGGAATTAAAAAAAACTCATGCAGCATTTATAAATGGTACTGTCAAAAAACTTTAGGCTACATACAGAATCATACTAGTCAAACAAATTGCCACTTCATTACAGTTTTTTAATGTAAGTATTTAAATGAAAATGTAAAGTTTCAAGTGAAAAGGTCTTTATATCATTCATAGAGCATGTCTTCTTTGAATACATAATCCTAGCTGTTCAAAAGATAAATCAGATAGGGCCTCTACGTGATATGTTGTTGCGGGAAAACATCTCTCCTTTGATGAAGTGCAGATTAATCAGATATCATGGCCTGCTGTGTCTCTGTGAAGTCAAAACTCAGGCACAAACCCTTCTATCACACCCACCAGTTCAAAGCTCTTGACAATAAGTAAAAACTAAAACATCTAAGTAGATAAGAACATAAGCTTTGGACAATAACAGCACAGCGCTTCTTGTCCAGTTAAGAGACTTCAATTACAGGACTTTTTGTTAATAATAATGCCAATACATGAATGTGACTTTAAAAGTATTAGCCTAAAGCCATGACATCATCATACACAGCTGGGCGACTTCCTGCTTACGGACAACAACAACAAAATTAATATCTTCAAAGAGTGTCAATATTGGCTGTCCCCAATGTTGGTATGACTCATGGGAAGGCATACATTGGAAAGATCCAACAGTGGCAGTCTGGGCAGTTATGTATTTTGTTTTTGATAACTAAGTAGGAAGTAGCCCCACTGTGCATCATGACATTGTATCGCTCTGTCTATATTAAAACACTGTACACGAGATGTTGTCTGGCACTACGGAGAAAATATGAACAAGCAATCTCACAAACTAAACCTCACTGTTCATGAGTGTAAATGTGAATGTTTTGAGGCCTAATAGAAAGAAAAACCTTTTGGTATTTGTTACTGCAACAAATCCAAAGCAGTGAGGAGTTCAACTGGGCTGGTCTTCTACATGTGAAGTTGACCCTCCTCAAGTCTACAAGGGGATTTTACAGTACAACCATATTTCCCAAGAAGCAAAACAGAACCTTGAACTGAAGTTATACCGAAGTATAGTAGTATATGGATTTCTACAGATTTTCTACAGTTGAAAGTGAATAAAAAATACTTTCAACTGTAGAAATCCATATACTGCTGTACTTTGGTAACACTTCAGTTCAAGGTTCTGTTTAGCTTTTTTCTCCTTTGTTATATTGTGAAAACTCCCTCTAGCTTTAGCAAAGCAATAACCTGAAACACACTTGATTACTCTCCGATCTGCAGGAATGACTTTGATCTTGATGCTGTAATTCAACGTTCCTAGTCCCAGTGACATATTCTTCCTATATAGCTGGATAACATGGTGCTTGAAGTACAGCAGTGAGAGGGAGGCTAGTTAAAAACAAGTCATCACGTACACTGAGTGTACAAAACATTAAGAATACATTCCTAATATTGAGTTGTACCCCACCCTTTTGTTCTGAGAACAGCCTCTATTTGTCAGTGCATGGATTCTACAAGGTGTCGAAAGCATTCCACAGGGATGCTGGCCCATGTTGATGCCAATGCTTCTCACAGTTGTGTCAAGTTGGTTGGATGTCCTTTGGGTGGTGGATTATTCTTGATACACACAGAAAACTGTTGAGTATGAAAACCACAGGGTTTCAGTTCTTGACACAAACCAGTGCACCTGGCACCTACTACCATACCCCGTTCAAAGGCACTTAAATCTTTAGTATTGCACATTCCTCCTCTGAATGACACACATACACAATCCATATCTCAATTTTCTCAAGGCTTAAAAATCCTTCTTAAAATCCTTCTTCTCCTCCCCTTCATCTACACTGATTGAAGTGGATTTACCAAGTAACATCAATAAGGGATCATAGCTTTCACCTGAATTTACCTGGTCAGTCTATGTCACGGAAAATGCAGGGGTTCAAAATGTTTTGTGCACTCATTGTATATTTGAAGTGTCAAACAACAAACTTGATTTTTCGAAAATGTTTTGAGCCCCAAATTTTTGTGGGGGTTGCCTGTGCCACATATCAGTTTGCAAACAATGTCAAAAAAATAAAAAAAATAAAGCCTCCATACAAACATGGTCTCTTTTTTGCTTTTTGAGTAAGCTAGCTCCAAAATGCAGGTGTTTCAGCCTGCTCAAAATGCAGGTGTTTCAGCCTAGCTCAGTGCTTTCAGTGGTGGTGGGGCAGCCAGCGGAAAAGCATAGGCATTGTTCATTTTCTCTAGTTGCGCTGTTGATTGGCTCTAGTTAATTGGCTCTGTCACTCATGGGGACACTACCTCACTGACAAATCTAAGGGTAGACCTCAAAAATTCAAACCCCTGTGGTGCTACCATATCGGTGTTCATCAGCCATTGGACATAAACATTACAAAACAAGTTGGAAATCGCAAATTCCAACAATGAGTGGTTTGGAGGGAATCAGTGGCTAACTGCAAGCATTGCAAAAGCAATCACCAGACTGCTATTCAGTGGAGTGTGTTTGTAGTCCCAATTCTGGGTTTAAGGGTCTCTTTTCCAAATTTAAAATTATGAACATTAAACATTGGCCATGCTGTCAATCCAGCATGGTTTCTGCCGCGCTCCACACAACTGTTAACTCGGTACTGGGAAATCTGACTTCAGTGAGTTCAGGACAACTGGGAACTCGGAAAAAAAACAAGGTCCAATCATGATGACGTCAGTGGAGCTATGGCCCGAGTTCCCAATTTATAATTCCAAGTTGGATGACCGTTCAAATCCTATTTCGCCAGTCGGAGCTCGTTTTTTTCCAGTTCCCACTTGTCTTGAAAGCACCATCAATCCAGGGAATGTCAGACTTTGATGACAAAGTTTGATGACCAAATTTGCTGCGCCACCTTCCTGTTCAAGTGAGCACAAGGTGAAAATGTATTGTATGCTGCTGCATAATTTTGTAATATGCCAGTGAGATATGTATACTGCAGCTAAGAAAGTAATATGTTGTGTAGTAAGCTGTTAGTAGCCCATGTGCTTCACCTTAATAAATCGGTCTATATCCCCTCTTAATTTTGCCTACTGTTCTGTCTTGGTTGTGTACATGTAGTCTATAACCTGTTTTAGAGAAATGTAATCATTGAATATTGTAAGAGCTTTCATGGTCTGCTTCTATGCCCCCTTTATGAATAAACTGTAAGCTGCCAGACAAGGCTCTGCTGATAGCCAGGTGTAGCAGTGGTAAGGTGCTGGGACTGCTGTTGTGTTCTCTGCTCTTGGGACAGCATTTTGTAGCCCCTAACAATTTGTGGGCACTGTTTGTCACCATTATAGTTCAATTAATGTATTGTTTAGTGTTGTGTTGTATTGTGTAAGGGCTTTGCTGGCATGCATCCCCCCAAAATGTTTTGGTCCCACCAAGAATCGCCACTGGTCATGATCAACAGCCAAACTGTATCAACATGTTTAAATGCAAAACAACTCGTTGGGTTGTATCATGGCCTACCAGAACCGTACTGTGCTGACTCAAATATACTTTATTTTGACATGCGTAACCAGTTCAACTTGGCTTGACTCAACTCGGTTTGGCTCCATGGTATGAAACAGGTAAAACTGTTGTTTTACAACAATCCTAACGCATAGTTTACAGCACTAGAAAACTATGTGATTGGCTAACAAATAACAGACAATCGTGTTGTCAACCTGTCCAATGTGAATCCCAGAAGGCTATAGATCTAGTAGTACCCTTTGTAGTCTGTTAAAGCTGCCCACATATTACTTCAAATCAAATCAAATGTATTTATATAGCCCTTCTTACATCAGCTGATATCTCAAAGTGCTGAACAGAAACCCAGCCTAAAACCCCAAACAGCAAGCAATGCAGGTGTAGAAGCACAGTGGCCTAGAAAGGCCAAAACCTAGGAAGAAACCTAGAGAGGAACCAGGCTATGAGGGGTGGCCAGACATTTCTATGTGACCCCAAACTTTTGAACGGTAGTGTATATATACAGTCCCAGTCAAAAGTTTGGACACACCTACTCATTCAAGGGTTTTTCATTATTTTTACTGTCAAGCAGCTTCATGAGGAAAGCTTTTACAACAGTCTTGAAGGAGTTCCCACATATGATGAGCACTTCTTGGCTGCTTTTCCTAGACTCTGGGTCATTGTCCTGTTAAAAAAACAAATGATTGCCCCACTAAGCTCAAACCAGATTGGATGTATTTTCTTAACTCTATTCCCTGAACTGCATTGTTGGTTAAGGGCTTGAAAGTAAACATTTCACAGTAAGCATTTCACAGTAACCTGCTCTATTCGGTAACCTGCTCAAATACTTCTCAAATTTGGACTCATCAGACCAAAGCACAGATTTCCACCGGTCTAATGTCCATTGCTCGTGTTTCTTGGCCCAAGCAAGTGTAATCTTCTTATTGGTGTCTTTTAGTAGTTGTTTCTTTGCAGCAATTCGACCATGAAGGCCTGATTCATGCAGTCTCCTCTGAACAGTGGATGTTGAGATGCTGCAGAATCCTGTGTAAGACATGCTGGTTAATTATGCCTTGAATTCTAAATAAATCACTGACAGTGTCACCAGCAAGGCATCCCCAAACCATCACACCTCTTCCTACATGCTTCACGGTTGGAACCACACATGCAGGGATCATCCGTTCACCTACTCTCTGTCTTACAAAGACACAGCAGTTGGAACCAAAAATCTAAAATTTGGACTCATCAGACCAAAGGACAGATTTCCACCGGTCTAATGTCTATTGCTTGTGTTTCTTGGCATCTTGGCATCATCTTCTTATTGGTGTCATTTTGTAGTGGTTTCTTTGCATCACTTCAACCATGAAGGTCTTATTCACTCAGTCTCCTCTGAACAGTTGATGTTAAGATGTGTATGTTACTTGAACTCTGTGAAACATTTATTTGGACTGCAATTTCTGAGGCTGGTAACTCTAATGATCTTATCCTCTGCAGCAGAGGTGACTCTGGATCTTCCTTTCCTATGGCGCTCCTCATGAGTGCCAGTTTAATCATAGCGCTTGTGACTGCACTTGACTGCACTGCACTGACATTTTCCGGATTGACTGACTTTCGTCTTAAAGTAATGATCAACAGTCTTTTCTCATTGCTTATTTGAGCTGTTCTTGCCATAATATGGGCTTGGTCTTATACCAAATAGGGCTATCTTCTGTATACCACCCCTAACTTGTCACAACACAACTAATTGGCTCAAACGCATTAAAGAAAGAAATTCCACAAATTAACTTTTAACAAGGCACACCTGTTAATTGAAATGCATTCCAGGTGACTACCTCACGAAGCTGGTTGAGAGAATGCCAAGAGTGTGCAAAGTCATCATGGCAAAGCGTGGCAACTTTGAGGAATCTAAAATGTAAAATATATTTTGATTTGTTTGACACTTTTTTGGTTACTACATGATTCCATATGTGTTATTTCATAGTTTTGATGTCTTCACTATTATTCTACAATGTAGAAAATAAAGAAAATCCCTTGAATGAGTAGTTCTGTCCCAAATTTCTATTGGTACTGTAATTATTTGTAATAATACTCCAGAATCCAACATTACTCGTCCTAATATTTCAATATTTCTTAATTCCATTCTTTAACTTTTTAGATTTGTGTGTATTATTGTGTATTCTTAGATATTACTGAACGGTTGGAGCTATAAACACAAGCATTTTGCGACACCCGCAATACACCCGCAATGCTTACTTACAAGCCCTTACAATGCAGTTCAAGAAATAGAGTTAAGAAAATATTTTTTAAATAAACTAAAGTAAAGAATAAAATAAAAGTAACACAAAAAAATAACAATAACCAGGCTATCTATGGGTGTTACTGTAATTGAATTATGCCAATGTGCTTTCATCAATTGAAAGCCCTTAATCTATTTTATGAGAATTTGTAAGATTTCTTGTTTGCATAAAATAGACGCAGACCAGTCTTTCAATAATAGGTAATAGAATTTATTCTCGGAGCGCGCTCCCACTTAATCACGTGCAGCAGTTTATATACAGATCATGACGTCATTTCATGGCTTTAACAGAATCCCCTCCTCTCGACCGGGACCAAGCAAGGTGAAAAGTTCATTCTAACTTACTAACACACTCCCAGATAACTTTTGACCCCTCAACATTATCGATCACCACTGAACTGACAGTTTTAATTAACAGAAAACCTAGGAATGCACTCACTGCCTTATCTAAAAAAAACAGAGCTAAGTTTCAGTAGGGTCAACCATAGGCTAACGACCTTATGTGTTTACACAGTCCCCAACCCATTTGTTTCTGCCTAGTTGGAATGGTGTTCATTAACTTTTTATTACTCCTTGTCCGTGTCACACAATCCCTTCTTATGAACTCATATTGTTAATCACTTATAAAACAGTGTAAGTTTACTTTGTTACAATTCTATTTAAAATGGGGATATTGTTTATTCGTTTATCCATAATAATTTCAACAATAGGGGGTACCGGTACCGAGTCAATGTGAGGGGGTACATGTTAGTTGAGGTAATTTGTACATGTGGTTCGGGGTGAAGTGACTTTGAATAGATAATAAATCGCGAGGGGGGGGGGGGGGGGGGGCAATGTAAATAGTCAGGAGGCCATTTGATTAATTGTTCAGCAGTCTTATGGCCTGGGGGTAGAAGCTGTGAAGGAGCATTTTGAACCTAGATTTGGAGCCGCGGTACCGCTGCTGTGCTGTAGCAGAGAGAACATTCTATTACTTGGGTGCCTGGAGTCTTTAACAATTTTTAGGGCCTTCGTCTGACACCGCCTAGTATATAGGTCCTGGATGGCAGGAAGGTTGGCCCCAGTGATATACTGAGCCGTATGCACTACCCTCTGTAGCGCCTTACGGTAAGAAGCCGAGCAGTTGCCATACCAGGTGGTGATGCAACTGGTCAGGATGCTCTCCATGGTGCAGTTATAGAACTTTTTGAGGATCTGGGGACCCATGCCAAATCTTTTCAGTCTTCCGAGGGGGAAAAGACATTGTCGTGCCCTCTTCATGACTTTCTTGGTGTTTTTGATAGTTTGTTGGGGATGTGGACACCAAGGAACCGCTCCACTACTGCCCCATCTATGTGAATGTGGCATGTTCGGCCCTCCTCTTCCTGTAGTCCACGATCTTGTCTTTCTCACGTAGAGGGAGAGGTTCTTATCCTGGTAGCACACTGCCCAGTCTCTGTCCTCCTCCCTATAGGCTGTTTCATCGTTGTCGTGATCAGGCCTACCACCGTTGTGTCGTCAGCAAACTTAATGATGGTGTTGGAGTCGTGTTTGGCCACACAGTCTTGGGTGAACAGGGACTACAGTAGGGGACTAAGCACGTACCCCTGAGGGGCCCCCGTGTTGAGGATCAGCGTGTCAGATGTGTTGTTGCCCACCCTTGCCATCTGAGGGCGGCCTATCAGGAAGTCCAGGATCCAGTTGCAGAGGGCGGTGTTTAGTCCCAGGTCCCTTAGCTTAGCGATAAGCTTTGTGGGCACTATGTTGTTGAACGCTGAGCTGTAGTCAATGAATAGCATTCTCACACAGGTGTTCCTTTTGTCCAGGTGGGAAAGGGCAGTGTGGAGTGCTGGAGTGGGTCTAGGGTATGTGAATTGGAGTGGATCTAGCGCTTCCGGGATGATGGTGTTGATGTGAGCCATGACTAGCGTTTCAAAGCACTTCATGGCTACCGATGTGAGTACTACGGGGTGGTAGTTATTCCGGCAGGTTACTTTTGCTATCTTGGGCACAGGGACTATGGTGGTCTGCTTGAAACGTGTAGGTATTGTGGACTCGGTCAGGGACAGGTTGAAAATGTCAGTGAAGGCACTTGCCTGCTCTGAGTAAATGTCCTGGTAATCTGTCTGGACTCGCGACCGCTATGGAGTGTGTGATCACACTCATCCGGAATGGCTAGTGCTCTCATGCGTGCTTCAGTGTTGCTTGCCTCCAGGAGCAATTTAGGCATTTAGCCCTTCTGATAGGCTCGTGTCACTGGGCAGCTTGCGGCTGGGTTTCCCTTTGTAGTCCGTAATAGTTTGCGGACTACAAAGTCTGACGAGCGTCGGAGCCAATGTAGTAGGATGCAATCTTAGTCCTGTATTGAGTTTTATCCTCTTTGATGGTTTGGTTGAGGGCATAGCAGGATTTCTTAAAGGGGTCTGGATTAGTGTCCCACTCATTGAACGCGTCAGCTCTAGCCTTTAGCTCGGTGCGGATGTTGCCTATAATCCATGGCTTCTAGCTGGGATATGTACGTACGGTCACTGTACGGTCACTGTGGTGCACTTATTGATGAAGCCGGTGACGGAGGTGGTATACTCCTCAATTCCATTGGAGGAATCCCGGAACATATTCCAGTCTGTGCTAGCAAAACAGTCCAATAGCATAGTGTCGTGTCTTTATTATCATTAACTGAAGACTGATAGTTTTTATCAAAGATTCTCTGTAATTAGTCATTACGCGATTAGACTGATTAATCATGTCACCGTAATTACTAGGAAGTCGGGGCACCAAGGAAAAATATTCAGATTACAAAGTTATCATTTCCTAAAATAACTTTTCAGATATTTTATCTGATCAATTAGTCTTCGAATTAATGAATTATTTACTTTACCTCACGTTAGTCTCATTCCAAACATCATAAATGGTTGATTATCTGCACGAACCCAGTCTTCACTATGAGTCATCCATACATCATCCGTCTTAAATCATTTATTTATTACTAACTAAGTAATTCACAGAAATGCATAAACAAACAAACAAACAAGGTAAATGTGGTTACATGAAATGATAGGAGAATGTGCCCTAGTTGGCTAAACCGGCATGGCGGCTTGTTAGACAAAAGGGGAAGTGGGGGTCGACTAAAGTCACTACAAAGTGATAATTATAACAAATGAAATGCTAACCCTTTGCACATGAACGCTCACTCATTCGGGAACAATTGCAATCAATATATATATTTACGCTCAGTGTGTCGTCTTGATCGCTGGTGAAAAGTTCATTTCTTTTGTAGAATTGTCCATCTCTCTCCTTCTCTCTCTCTGTCGTGGTTATAGTGGATAGTTCAAAGTGATATTCATTGATTTCGTTATAGAATTGATATTTTGGCGGTTGTCGTTCTTCGCGTTCAATGATACCGAATTCCTAGCTGCAGACTAGTAATTAATATCAAAGACTTGTTCTTATTCTGTCGGTATCGATAGTCTAATAAGAGTTCAACCATGTGGTATGGTTAAAAGGTTCAGCAATGGTCTACAACCTTTGTCCCCCTCCTAATGGAGAAAAACATGGTCTGCAACCTTTAGATAGACTTTTCCGATTTTGGGTGGGCTTGGCTTTAACGAAGCGGTTGACTTGTTTCTTCGCTAACTGTCTATAGACAAAGGCTTGTTTCTTGATCAAGTGGGCCCTGGATAGGGTCTTGAATGAGAGCGTGAGAAATGTGAACTTCAACGTCCTTGCTATGGGTGTTAATTCCTGCGGACCTGGTGTCCGGTAATTCCCTGTCTAGTTCTTGTGACTTATCTTTTACCCTTTTCTCAAATTGTTCTCGCTTTAGTTCTTCCCGTACTGGAACTTCTGGAAAACATTGGTCTACGTTTTGATCGTCCTTCACCCCTTTGTTACCCTTGTGGTCTGACACTTTTTGTGGGTTGGGTGCAGGAACGTAGCGAACAGGTCGATTGTAGCGGTAGTCATGTTGATGGCGACGTATTTTACAGTTATTTAGACCGCAGAGCTTATTGGAATCATGGTTTCGAGGTAGAAACTGTTGTTGTACGTCATCTCTCAATGCTCCAATACCTGATAATGCACCCTCTAACTGGAGTGAGTGCTCCTGGTCAAACTTCAAAACCGAGTGGTCAGGGCTCTTAGCGTTGTGAACTTTTGATGCCTCAAAAGCTGTGCTTGCAAGCTCTCTGAGTTGTAAGATAGGCAAGCCAACGTGGGCGGCAGGGCCCAAGTAGGTAATGAAGGTAGGATACATGTTCGACAGGAACATTTGTTTAAAAGGTAACAGGTCTCCATGCCTGTTTCAGTGAGTAGGCCAAAGTAAGCTGAACGAAGCCTATGATAGTAAGCTTGTGGGTGTTCATTCTGAGCTTGTTTGATGGTGTTAGCCAGTGAGCTATCATGTTTGCGAGTCGCAGAACCACTGAATTATACTTTCAAAGCTGTGGCAAGTTTATCGTAATCATTTAGCACGTGTTGCTGTTGTAGACGAATGAACCTTGTCACGTGTCTATTCGATGTTCGCTTCAACAGGTAAACCCTGTCAGAACCCGTAGCATTCGGGTATCCATCCAACGCGTCCTCTATATCAGCTAGGAACGTCTCAGTATCATTTGGCTGACCTGGAACGGGGTCAAAGGTGGGGAAATTCTTGATGAGTTTGTCAAGGTATTCCGCGCCAAGCAGACGGAAAGGGTTGGCTTCATCCTGTGGAGAGATTGGGGCCGAAAGGCCAAGAGGAGAAGCCAAGCCTTGTTGTTGTTGGCCAAGAGGGTCAATATTACTCAGTGCCGAATGGCCAAGAGGAGAAGACTGAGGGACACATGAGGGAGGCAAGGTCTGAAACCTATCGTCTTTACTCCTGTGAGTACAGGGCTCCGGTTGCTTGGATTGGTAGTCCCGCTGTAGAGCGTGACCATTCTGGACTTCCTCCAGATGGTACCTAAGGGTGGTATTCTGCTGCATTGCAGAGTCCACTTGAGCGTTTAGAGTACTGATTTTGGACACCCGAGTGTCACACTTGCTCCTTTCGGTCTCAAACGTATCTGTCATGGTTTGCAGATAGAGGTCTTGAGTACGGAGAGATATTCAGAGATGAGATTTCCTCCGCTTGCTTAGAAATCAATATTTCCATCTTCATCACCTGAGTTCTCTCATCATTCATTTGGTCTGCGACTTCAATGAGTTCTGCTGATTTGTCATCCAACTTAGTCACTTTGTGATTGTGTTCATTAACGGGTCGTCTTTGGTCTGCAGCGTTTTGAGTAGAATCGTGTTACTTTGAGTAATGTTCAACAAAACTGTATGCATGTTATCAAGTTGAGCGCTCCTGTTTGTAGATAACTCTTCAGATGTATCTAGTTTGGCGTGGACATCATCGTATTTAGTTTTGGCTAAATTGATTTGTTCCTGTAGCATATGATTTTGTTCCTGTAGAAGACGATTTTGTTGAAGAGCTTGTGCTTGTTCATCGTCATACGTTTTTGAAATTACATTTAATTGTTCAGTTTTCAAGCGCAGTTCCATAGCTAGCAGAATTTTTCCCTTTTCTGCATTTGTCATTGGTTTCCCGGTTCTCTCCCTCTGTCCCTTTATGTCTCCCATTACCTGCTCGTGCTTCAGCTGTGCACTGCGGTATTGGACAGATGCCAAACTTGGGTGGCAAGACATCAGGGCTAGACTGGAGAGAACCTTTACGAGGCCTGCGCCCGATGGTTGATTTTGGAAAGCGTTGTTGTCTGCTTTTCCACTAATGGCATAATTAGGGTTGGTATCGCTGCTGAGGTCAGAGATCAATCCATTTGCGGGTGGAGGTTCACTAATTAGCGGGCGAGTGGGGACTACCCCGGTTTTGTGATGAAGCAAAGGTGTGATTGAATTTATTCAAGCCATATGAACTAACAGGTTATAAAGCAAACTATTCAATTACATGGCTTTTTTTCCTACCTTGGCTTCCCCAGTGATTTTACCAACACACCACTATTGACTTTCACATTACTATATGGTAAATAATGCAAGCGACTTCAATTAATAATTTCTCTCAACAAGGAAATAAAATCATTACCATATTCACAGAGAATACATTAAAAAGTATGGAGAAGTACTCCAAGCCACAGATTCATACGACTTGTCAAAAATAAAGAACTGATACTATATACTGTTTTTGGGTGTGGGATTGGCATGGGGTGTGGGAGGTTTTATTCCTCATGTCTTACTCATTGGTAGGAAGAAGTTTGGTCCAAATCGGATGTTACAGTAGGTACTATATTTAATTTATATTATCTGAATCCTATAAATTAAAATGTCAAATTTTTTATTTATCCAAGATAAAATGTTATTTCAGCAAAAGAATGTTTCAGGAATGCCAAACTTACCTGTTTCTGACTACAAAAACATTTTCAGAAGAATCTGAGATGATGGGTGTCATGGCTTGCTGAAATGACATGACACTCTGATACCACACATCAAGAGATTTATGAATTGGTGACACTTGGACTGTGGGATAAAGCCTACAATGCACCTAGGCTTACATGATGATACTATGTGTATTACATGTCATATCTATCACAGAAATTGATGGAATGGCATGTCTCAATTATCACATGACAGCATGCATTGCAGTATCTTGTCATTGTAATTTCCGATTATTCAGGTCATTAACTCTGCTCATTTTATGGCCATGTTCAAAAACTAAATTTGTTGTTGGAGGAATTATGGTTCTGGTAAATAGAGTATTCAAAACTATTGTATGGTATTGTACCTCTAACTTTACCTCACCCAGACCTTAACAAGTATTCATAAAACACTATTCATAAGGTTGAAAATAGGGCTTGACAATACACCTTCAAAAAACTGGTATTGACAAATGAGGCTACATTGTAACTGAGACCAGGTAGGGATTATAAAATCCCTGATAGCTAACATATGTTCAAATAAGACATTGTTTATAGCTGCAGTGCAAAGCTGTCATCAAGGCAAAGGGTGGCTACTTTGAAGAACCTCAAATATACTTTGATTTGTTTAACACTTCTTTGGTTACTATGTGTTATTTGTCTTCATTATTATTCTACAATGTAGTAAATAGTAAAAATAAAGAAAAACCCTGGAATGAGTAGGTGTGTCGAAACTTTTGACTGGTACTCTCAAGTTTCAGGTAATACCCAAATGCAGACTGTGTCGAAGTAACAGTGTTTATTAAACCAACAGGGGCAGGCAAATGACAGGTCAAGGCAGGCAGGGGTCGATAATCCAGAGTAGTGGGGCCAAGGTAAAGGATGGCAGGCTCAGGGTCAGGTCAGGCAGAGGTCGATAATCCAGAGTAGTAGGTAAAGGTACGGGAGGGCAGGCAGGCTCAGAGCGGGCAGAAAAGGTCAAAACCGGGAATAACAGGAACAATAAAGAGACAGGAACACCGGGATAAACACTGGTAGGCTTGACGAAACAAAACGAACTGGCAACAGACAAACGGAGTACACAGGTATAAATACACATGGGATAATGGGGAACATGGGCGACACCTGGAGGGGGTGGAGACAAGCACAAAGACAGGTGAAACAGATCAGGGCGTGACAGGTACTCTACACTCAAAGTAAGTACAGTGGGGTAAAAAAGTATTTAGTCAGCCACCAATTGTGCAAGTTCTCCGACTTAAAAAGATGAGAGAGGCCTGTACTTTTCATCATAGGTACACTTCAACTATGACAGACAAAATGAGAAAAAATAATCCAGAAAATCACATTGTAGGATTTTTAATGAATTTATTTGCAAATTATGGTGGAAAATAAGTATTTGGTCACCTACAAACAAACAAGATTTCTGGCTCTCACAGACCTGTAACTTCTTCTTTAAGAGGCTCCTCTGTCCTCCACTCGTTACCTGTATTAATGGCACCTGTTTGAACTTGTTATCAGTATAAAAGACACCTGTCCACAACCTCAAACAGTCACACTCCAAACTCCACTATGGCCAAGACCAAAGAGCTGTCAAAGGGCACCAGAAACAAAATTGTAGACCTGCACCAGGCTGGGAAGACTGAATCTGCAATAGGTAAGCAGCTTGGTTTGAAGAAATCAACTGTGGGAGCAATTATTAGGAAATGGAAGACATACAAGACCACTCATAATCTCCCTCGGTCTGGGGCTCCACGCAAGATCTCACCCCGTGGGGTCAAAATGATCACAAGAACGGTGAGCAAAAATCCCAGAACCACACAGGGGGACCTAGTGAATGACCTGCAGAGAGCTGGGACCAAAGTAACAAAGCCTACCATCAGTAACACACTACACCGCCAGGGACTCAAATCCTGCAGTGCCAGACGAGTCCCCCTGCTTAAGCCAGTACATGTCCAGGCCCGTCTGAAGTTTGCTAGAGAACATTTGGATGATCCAGAAGAAGATTGGGAGAATGTCATATGGTCAGATGAAACCAAAATAGATTTTTTTGGTAAAAATTCAACTCGTCGTGTTTGGAGGACAAAGAATGCTGAGTTGCATCCAAAGAACACCATACCTACTGTGAAGCATGGGAGTGAAAACATCATGCTTTGGGGCTGTTTTCCTGCAAAGGGACCAGGACGACTGATCCGTGTAAAGGAAAGAATGAATGGGGCCATGTATTGTGAGATTCTGAGTGGAAAACCTCCTTCCATCAGAAAGGGCATTGAAGATGAAACGTGGCTGGGTCTTTCAGAATGACAATGATCCCAAACACACCACCTGGGCAACGAAGAAGTGGCTTCGTAAGAAGCATTTCAAGGTCCTGGAGTGGCCTAGCCAGTCTCCAGATGTCAACCCCATAGAAAATCTTTGGAGGGAGTTGAAAGTCTGTGTTCCCAGCAACAGCCCAAAAACATCACTGCTCTAGGGGAGATCTGCATAGAGGAATGGGCCAAAATACCAGCAACAGTGTGTGAAAACCTTGTGAAGACTTACAGAAAATGTTTGACCTCTGTCCTTGCCATCAAAGGGTATATAACAAAGTTTTGAGATAAACTTTTGTTATTGACCAAATACTTATTTTCCACCATAATTTGTAAATAAATTCATTAAAAATCCTACAATGTGATTTTCTGGATTTTTTTTTCTCATTTTGTCTGTCATAGTTGAAGTTGAAAATTACAGGCCTCTCTCATATTTTTAAGTGGGAGAACTTGCACAATTGGTGGCTGACTAAATACTTTTTTTGCCCCACTGTATTCATCTGTATTTGATTTGAAAAGACCAGTAGTTTAATGTTTTAATATATTTGAAAAGACACTTAGAAAATATGGGAAAATACTCAAATACACTGACTCAAATATACTCTCTTGCATTTAACCCAGGTATTTGTTGTATAGCATAGTATTTGAATTGGTGTTTGAACATACTGCAGCTGACTATTTGTTTTTGTTTTTTTACAAATAACGAAACACTGAAAAAGTACTTGTTTTGGGCTTTGTATTTGAAAATACTCAAATACACCAAAAAAGTAGTTCAAATAGCAGATCCTCAAATACACATGTATTTGAACCCAAGTCTGATCATTAGGAAATTTCTTCCACATATTTCCATTATGCTCTGACTGTTTTCCCACTCATATTGTCAGAGAGCTGGAATAAAAGAAATGTACACTATAAGCCTTACAAAAGTATTCAGTCCTCTAGTTCATCAGGCTGCTGATTATTCCGCACGCCTGTCACCATAGTCTTGCGCACCTGCGCCTCATGACACTCACCTGGACTCCATCACCTCCTTGATTATCTTCCCTATATCTGTCACTCCCCTTGGTTCTTTCCTCAGGTGTTATTGACTCTGTTTTCATGTCGGTGCATTGTTTGTGTTTCGTGTTCATTGATTTTAAAATTTATTAAAACACTCCCTGAACTTGCTTCCCGACTCTCAGCGCACTCATTACAAGATCCTTTGGATTTCTTCGCATTTTAGTGTGTTACAAGCTGGGATTAAAATGGATTTAATTGTATTTTTTGTCAACAGTGTACACAAAATAAAATAAAATAAATCATAAATAAAATACTGTTGTTGCGTAAGCATTCAGACCCTTTGTTTATGCTAGCCTAAATTAGTTCAGTAGTAAAATGTGTCTTAACAAATCACATAATAAATTACATGGACTCCCTCTGTGTGAAATAATAGGGGTTGACATGGTTTTTTAATAACTAACCCTTCCTCTGTCCCCCATACATATAACATCTGTAAGGTCCCTCAGTCAAGTATTGCATTTCAAGTACATATTCAACTTCAAAGACCAGGGAGCTTTTCAAACGACTCATAAAGAAGGGCAACGATTGGTAGATCGGTAACAATAACAAATCAAACACTGAATATCTCTTTAAAAACTCTTTATGGATCCAACCCTGTTTTTCAATTTTCACCTAAAATGATATACCCAAATCTAACTGCCTGTAGCTCAGGACGTGAAGCAAGGATATGCATATTCTTGATACCATTTGAAAGGAAACACCTTGAGGAGATGTGAAAATAATGTAGGAGAATAACACATTAGATCTGGTAAAAGCAAAAAACATGCGCTTGTTTTGTTGTTGTACCATCATATTTTAAATGTAAGAGAAAGGCCATAATGTATTATTCCAGCCCAGGAGCAATTTCGATTTTGGCGGCAGTGTATGTGAAAAGTTTTAGACTGATCCAATGAACCATTGCATATCTGTTCAAAATGTTGTATCATGACTTCCCAAATACATGTTCAAGTTCATAATTGTGCACTCTCCTCAAACAATAGTATGGTATTCTTTCACTGTAATATCTACTGTAAATTGGACAGTGCAATTAGATTAACAAGAATTTTAGCTTTCTGCCCATATCCGATATGTCTACGTCCCGGGAATTTTGTTTGTTACTTACAAACTCATGCTAATCACATTAGCTTACAGTAGCACAATCGTCCCGAAGGGAGGGGGGCGATCCCGTAGAGGTCAATCATCGTCAAGTTAATAATTATGCTGTGGATTATGTACCCAGACACATCAAGTATACAGTTGTCCTTCTAAACTGAGCTGCAGGACAAGAATTAAACTGCTCAGTGATGTTACCATGAGGACATTGGTGATTTAAAAACAGCTACAGAGGTCAATTGCTGTGCCAGGAGAAAACTGAGGATGGATCAATAACATTGTAGTGACTCACAATAATGACCTAAGTGACAGAGCTAAAAGAAGAATACAAATATACAGACTAAAAATATTCCCAAAAACATGCATCTTGTATGCAACAAAGCACTAGAGTAATGCTGCAAAAAAATGGTTAAGGAATACACTTTGTGGCCTAAATGCAAAGCCTTATGTTTGGGACAAATCCTACACAACACATATGCCTCTTTATTTTCATGCATGGTGGTGGCTGCATCATGGTATGGGTATGCTTGTCATCAGCAAATACTGGGGAGTTTTCCACGATAAAAATAAACGGGTGGAGCTAATTACAGGCAAAGTCCTAGTGAAAAACCTGCTTCAGTCTGCTTTACACCACAGACTGGGAGAAGAATTCACCTTTAAGCAGGACAATGACATACAACAAAAGCCCAAATCTAAACTGGAGATGCTTACCAAGAAGACAGTGAATGTTCCTGACTTGCCAAGTAACTTTTTTGACTTAAATCTGCTTGAAAATCTATGGGAAGTTTGGAAAATTGCTGTATAGCCATGATCCCCAACATCTTGACCGACCTTGAAGAATTTTGAAAAGAATAATGGAATAATATTTCACTATACAGGTGTACAAAGCTCTTAGAGACTCACCCAAGAAGATTCACAGCTGTAATCAATGCCAAAGGTGTTTAGTTATTACATCTGTATTACTCTTTATTACAGAGTATTTTGTGTAGATTGTTAACAAAAAAATATCATGGAATCCATGTTAATCCCACTTTGTAACACAATAAAATCTGAAGAAATCCAAACGTCTGAATAATTTTGCAGTGCACTGTATATATTTTTTTGCAACGTCAATTGCAGGTATAAAGCTTCTTGATCGAAGCCTAGCTCGAGCGCGGTAGATAGAGTATGGAGGCACAGATTTAAGTGATTAAACACTATCTATTCTTTATTTTAGAGGTGGCTGGCTCATGTTATTAACAAAGGTTTTAATTGTGTGGGGCTTCTTGTAATTTCCCAACCAGCCTATAACCTTGTCAAAAATGTTTCTCTCAAACGCTACAGTGAGTTTGATGTAGCTGTCTTCAGATTGGCATAGCCGATTGTACAAATGCACAGGCCACTCAAAAAAAATTGACAACAAAACGAACAACAATTTTAAGCTCCACACTAACCAAGAGCCGCTTCCCATAAAACATATTGGACCAAAAATAAATGAACTCAGATTACATCAGTGATCATTCCTTTTTGACGGGGTGGTATCGTAAAAGCAGGAGGTGTTCGTTGTGCGTGACAGCGCGTTTGCACTCAATGGAGATAAATGTGAGGCACGGTTCAGGTCGTCAGCACCATGGACAGCACGCACAAAGCTCAGTTGCTGAACATGATTGATGATTCAAACTGATAAATATTAACCAACCAATAGCTATAGGCCGGCATTACACTGCAGGCTACCACTACTATCATCAACTGTAGCCTACACGCATAATGGTTAAACTAGTAGGACTTGTAATGGCTATATTCTGAAATAGTACAACCAAAAGATGTGGAAATAACATGCCCATTTGAGCTCTGTTGGGTCTTCATTAAGTGTATATTATGTCAAACACGTAATCACACCCCCACCCATTTTGCCGTGGGAACGCATCAGACCACTCCGATGCCCCTTCCCCTCCTCCCCCTCCCAGTTCCCCAACCACACCATCACCATGGATCACACAGACAGACAAGGAGCGAGTAGTCAAGATCCCCTCGTTTGTCGCTTTCAGAAAGATAGAGGGCTATAAAGCAGCCAGTCTACTTGATATGTTTCTATGTATTTATTCTTATTATTCTGACGAATCGATATTTTTGCCCTCTCTATTTGACATAATAAGGAGAGACAACCAGCATTAGAAGGGTTCTTGTCAGACGTTCTAAGACTTCGCAGAATTAATTCGTGACGGACCACATTGCTGCATGCCTCCTGCTTAATTAAGATTCTGCAATTGATAAACCGGCGCCTATACTTACCAGGCAGTACTAGGACATCACGATCGCCGTTTTGACTAATCCACGGGGCAGTGGGCTCTGACTGCAGCGCATCTTTAGGATTCTCAGCGAGTTGACTCCAAGTTTCTATTACAAGGAGTTTGCAATGACAGCCACGAAGGAGCAGCAGCCGAATCAGAGACAGAAGCCACCGCCGAAGGATGACGAGGAGGTGGGCTTGCCAGTCTATATATTTGCAATGATATGTGGTTAGGCTATTGAAGAGTTAATGAGCTAATTTCTATTATTTGATAATACATTCTCCATCTAGTTTGTGTATTCTAGACTACAAGGTCAGTTAGGCTATAATTCTAAAATTAGATGGCCGCAAATGAATGCCGGTTGTTGTGTGTGGCAGTGTGTGAGAAATAGGGGTCATATAACACCTGAATATCCCTACTTTCTATATTTTTGAACATTTCATATTCAGGAACATATTTCCTAGTCTACAGCAAGGAAGTGCAGTGATGTGTCTTTCACTGGATATGTCGCGTCTTCACTGTCTGCTATTAGAGACCCCTGTGTCTTATTTACCCTATCAGTGATTGCTTTCTGTCCACGCGCTCCCTATTGTGCGCGAATATTGCAAGACAAGATTCAGGACTTATCAATTAGTGACTCTGTAAGAAGACCTCGTCAGTTGTCAAACCGAGAATAATGAGTGCTCTCGTAGGAATCGGGAGGAGAGGGGGCGGGGGTGACCGCACGGTGTGCGTGCTCCGCGGCTCGCGGGAGATTGTAATTCAACCTTTGCCTCGTAACAGCTGTCCGCAACACACCACCTTGACAGAGAACAGCCGCGGAGAATCACTCTGAAAAGAGTCTACCCCCCCCCCCCCCCCCCACACACACACACCGCACAAGACGTGCAGCAGCTCACCTCAGTAACTGTTTTCTGTATTTTGGGCACGTCAGCCACAATTATCCGAGAGGCAGGGCTTTCTTGTCAGTGTGTTCATGCAGTACAAATAGCCCTCTGAGACCGTGTACCAGCCCGCATCTGCAATGCTTTTTTTTCCGGAATTTGCTATGTTTCTAGTTAAGAATTTCAAGGTGTGATATCTCTGAATGGAAGAATTGGTGGAGCAGTAACTTGACAACTAGGTTATTGCTTCTAGTTACGTCAACTCTGGGCGCTAATAATTGATTTTGCCTCCCTAAATGTTTAAATAACCCTCACATGTTGCACCCGGCAAAGGGATCTTCCAGACCATTGCTATCTATCTGTTTTGACGTGGGAGTTATCTTACTGTATATTATGCCCAACATCTGTGGCCACCACCACCATGTTCATTTTAAATGCCACATTTCCGGTGTCCCTTGTGTTGGGGTCTTGCGGGGTTCAACACCATGGGCAGAGCTCATATATAGTCCTACTACTAGAAATCTAAGACTCTGGGCAAATATTCCTCTTGTGCTGAGGTATCTTTTATGTTCTTGTAATTACAATAAAATACTGTGAAATAAAAACCTCTCCCCTCAATGAATTTGAGTCTGAAGGGAAAATCAACCACACTGTAATAGATACCAACCAGCATCCTTTATTGTATCTCTGAAATGCTGTTTTTCCCAAACCCTGAAAACTCCTGCTTTGATTGAATGATGTTGTGTTAGGGGTACCATTGCATTTCCAGACTTGAGTTCAAGTAGTATTTGATATGAGATGGGATTTGAATGGGCCTGCCTGGAGTGACAGATGGGCAGGGTTCGCACTTTATTTTTGCACTTTTAATTGGTTCAATTGTACCAGGCATGCTCAATCAAGTGCATCACATATTTAAAAGTAAATGAATACTACTTGAACTGAGGTATGACTAATTCATTGCATGACAAACATGCAAACACTGAAAAGGGATTACCATGAATTTGACAGCAATTCACAGGCAGCTCCACAATGCAGCATCGTTTACAGTATGCTGCAGTAAAATTGTTTTTTACTGGTGATAATATCTAAAATAATATCTAAGATAATATCTCAAATTACCGTACAATTTACAGTGTAGGCTATACACTGTAAAGGGGTTGCCATGAATTTGACAGTAATTTACAGGCAGCTCGTGGCAAGTAAAATGCAGTATTTTATATTACAGTAGGTGTACTGTAATATGAAATACTGCATTTTACTTGCCATGAGCTGCCTGTAAATTACTGTCAAATTCATATGGTATCAAAACAAGTACTGTGTAATGACACACAGTACAATACCGTAAAATGTACTATATTATACTGTAAAAAAGTATAAATGCTACCATATTCAGAATTAATGAAATAAATGATGAATTAATCAATTTCATTGAGTGGAGGGGTTTGTATTTCACTTGATTTTACGGTAATTACAAGGGATTGGTGCAAGTAGTTTGACTGCTAGATAAAGTTAAAGTGTTTACACATTATAACATATTAATGAATAGTTGGTGTTTTATATCACTTGCAACGCTAGAGGCCTTAACAAAAGGTTACAAACTGGCAGTGACTACAGGACAAAACAGACCAAAAGGACATGGCAAAATACTCAACCGTTTAAGACTTGGGCCACTTCAATGGTTCAAGACTTGCTGCCACTTCAATCTGTCCCTTATATATTTTAAATGAATAACCACGTAGGAATTAAATTGGTACAGCAATCTCACTCACAGGTGCAAAAAATATAACAAGGCACACCTCAAAATAGGTTATTGAGCCAGAAACAACAATACCATGCATCCACTAGTGGTCAAAAGGTTGTTGGCGCACTAAAGATACGGTACTCTATTCTGTGTGGTGGAATTACAGTACCTTTTCAATTACAGCAATTCCCCACAATGTACCATCATTTACAGTATACTGTAGTAAAACGTTTCAGAGATTTTTACTATTGGTTATACCTAAAATTACAGTATAAATTACAGTTTCCATTACAATGTGTCACAGAATTGTAGTGATACATAATGCCACAAAGGCATTTTTTGTTCAGAGATTATGTGAGGCAGTAACTGCACCTGAATCTCTGACAGCCCTAGCAGATCAACCATCCACAACATTTATTGAGTGCATTCAGAGATATACAAATAGAGAAGAACTTTTGGATATTTCATTATTGCCTAGTTCCACTTCACTGTTAGAGACATAGCTTAACTATGACTTAAATGCAATGGTTTTCACAGCTTTGTGTTCATTATCAAGAAAGTACCATTGTTAAATGTAATTGCTCAAATATTGAAAAATGCCAAGAGTGTACAAAGCTGTCATCAAGGCAAAGGGTGGCTATTTGATTTGTTTAACACTTTTTTGGTTACTACATGATTACATATGTGTTATTTCATAGTTTTGATGTCTTCACTATTATTCTACAATGTAGAAAATAATAAAAAATAAAGAAAAAACATTGAATGAGTAGGTGTTCTAAAACTTTTGACCGGTACTCTCTATATGTTTCTTTTTACCCCTTTTTCGCCACAATTTCATGATATCCAATTGGTAGTTAGACTCTTGACCCATCGCTGCAACTCCCATACAGACTCGGGAGAGGAGAAGGTCGAGAGCCATGCATCCACCGAAACATGACCTTGCCAAGCTGCATTGCTTCTTGACGCACTGCTCGCTTAATCCGGAAGCCAGCCGCACCAATGTGTCGAGGGAAAACACTGTCCAACTGGCGACCGTGTCAGCATGCATGCACCCGGCCCGCCACAGGAGTCGCTAGAGCGCAATGGGACAAGGACATCCCGGCCGGCCAAACCCTCCCCTAACCCAAACGATGCTGGGCCAATTGTGCGCCGCTTCATGGATCACCTGGTCGCGGCCGGCTGCAACACAGCCCAGGCTCAAACTCAGATCTATAGTGACACTTCTAGCACTGAGATGCAGTGCCTTAGACCACTGCGCCAATCGGGAGGCACAGAAGGAGATTCTACCTTCATTCTGTTACTAAACTTCGCATCTACACAGTTCTTCCAGTAAATGTGTTGTTGTGAAATATTCTGTGTGTTTTGATGTAGTCTTTATGCATAGAGTTGTATGGTTTGTTAAACTCTGAAATTAATGTTTTTTGTTCGTCATATATTTTAAAGTGAAACATCTGAGTCTCAGTGTATTTCCGTTATCGTGGTATTGCCCACACTGTAAAAAAAAGGGTATAATCAAAAGTAACATATTATTGTTATTTTATATGCATTGCTTTGTTTATGGCCATGCCATTTTATATATTTATATATATATATTATATATTTATATATAGTCTACAATCAGAAAGATACATCATACTGTCATGCCCTGAACTTAGAGAGCCTTTTTAATGTTTTTTTTGTTGGTTTGGTCAGGGTGTGATTTGGGTGGGCATTCTATGTCCTTTATTTCTATGATTTGTGTTTCTATGTGTTGGCCGGGTATGGTTCTCAATCAGGGACAGCTGCCTATCGTTGTCTCTGATTGGGAATCATACTTAGGTATCCCCTTTTCCCTCCTTTCAATGTGGGTAGTTGACTTTGTTTGTGGCACTTAGCCCTGTAAGCTTCACGGTTGTTTCTGTCGTTTGTTGTTTTGTTGGCGACATTTTAAAATAAAATAAAATAAAAACCCGTGACAGAACTACCCAACACCAAAAGACCAAGCAGCGTGCGCCAACCTGGAGGACGAGCTGGACCGGGGAGGAGAGAATGACAGGGGCCAAGTCCCGGTCACGGAAGCCCGAGAGGCAGCTCCAAAAGTTTTTTTGGGGGGGTGGCACACGGGGAGATTGGCGGAGTCGGAGTTTAGACCTGAGCCAACTCCCCGTTCTAACCGTGCGGAGCATGTGACTGGTCAGGCACCGTGTTATGTGGTGATGCGCAGGGTGTCTCGAGTGAGCATTCACAGACCAGTGTGCTCTGTGCCAGCGTCCAGCATTTGCCGGGTGGAAGTGGGCATCCAGCCAGAACAGGTTGTGCCAGCTCTGCGCTCGAGACCACCAGTGCGCCTTGACGGCCCAGTGTATCCGATGCCCGCCCCACGCACCAGGCCTCCTGTGTGTCTCTCCAGCCCGATGAGTCCTGTGTCTGCTTCAAGGACCAGGTCTCCTGTGTGTCTCCCAGCCTGGTGAGTCTGGTGCCTGCGCCCAGGAAGAAGCCTCCAGTGATGATCCATGGCAAGAAGCCTCCAGTGATGATCCATGGCACGAAGCCTCCAGTGATGATCCATGGCACGAAGCCTCCAGTGATGATCCATGGCACGAAGCCTCCAGTGATGATCCATGGCACGAAGCCTCCAGTGATGATCCATGGCAAGAAGCCTCCAGTGGTGATCCATGGCACGCAGCCTCCAGTGATGATCCATGGCAAGAAGCCTCCAGTGATGATCCATGGTACGAAGCCTCCAGTGAGGAGTCATGGCACAAAGCCTCCAAACACAGCCTCCAGTCCGGAGCCTCCAGCGACGGTCTCCAGTCCGGGGCCCGCAGAGAGGGTCCCCAGTCCGCGGTCGACGGCGAGATTCCTCACACCAGAGGTGCCACCAAAGCGGGGTGAGCCAGAGGTGGAGCGGGATCTACGTCCCGCAACAGAGCCGCCACCGCGGATAGATGCCCACCCAGACCCTCCCCCATAGGTTCAGGTTTTGCGGACAGGTTTCTGCACCTTGGGGGGGGGGGGGGGGGGGGTACTGTTACGCCCTGACCTTAGAGAGCCTTTTTTATGTCTCTTTTTGGTTTGGTCAGGGTGTGATTTGGGTGGGCATTCTATGTCCTTTATTTCTATGATTTGTGTTTCTATGTGTTGGCCGGATATGGTTCTCAATCAGGGACAGCTGTCTATGATTGGGAATCATACTTAGGTAGCCCTATTTCCCTCCTTTCAGTGTTGGTAGTTAACTTTGTTTGTGGCACTTAGCCCTGTAAGCTTCAAGGTTGTTTCTTACGTTTGTTGTTTTGTTGGCGACATTTTAAAATAAAATAAATGTACATTCACCACGCTGCACTTTGGTCTACTTCCAACGACACCCGGGACACATACAAATAAATCACTTTCCATTGATAAAGGTAAGCCAAGCAAACACATAATAGGAGCGTCATGTAAAACACAGGGCTCCTATGGAAAAAAGGTGAATTGCAACATCACTTAGCCTGAATTCAAACCACTCTCCCCCTTCCCTCCCCACCCCATACAATAGATGACAATACCAGTAATGGTACCGTTAATGGATTACCGGATTACCGGCATTGTTACCATAAAACTGTTTTGTTTACAGTAACTTAATGTCAGCCAATTACCTGTAAGTTACTGTAAAACTACGGTAATCATGATCATATTTCTCAACATGCTCTGAATCCTTTGACCAGGATTTGGGGGTATTTTGTGAAATGTAATGGAATTTTGCATCCCTGCTTGCATGCCTTATGTGGATTGTATAACATGCTGACCATACCTCTCGGGTCGCGTGCGCGAGCGGTGCAAAATACATTTAAGCACACGTTATTCACTTATTGCAACCACACTGCTCACACGCGCCAATGAGCGTCTGCGTTGCCAAGAGCTAAAATAGAAGTCAGTTCTATTTGTGGCGCTGAACGCGGTGCAAGTCCTGCCTCTCCCATCTTCTCATTGGTTTATAGAAGCAGATACCGACGTGCTATCTCCTCATTGGTTAAACCCACTTGGGGGATTGAAAGATGACCTGAGTTTGGTCGATCGTCATGGTAACTATGAAAGTTAGATGCCATTCTCCATATAAAGTCCAACGATGAAAAAGCCTGGAAGGAGGAGAGATAACTAAAAACGATTCGGTTGACCGTTTTAAGTGTGGATTAGTAGTCGGAGTAGAGGACCTTGTGCATTTTAGGTAAAATAACAACTTAATGTTTACATCCCAGGACAAATTAGCTAGCAACAGCAAACTAGCTAAATAGGACAACTTAGCTAGCAACTGCAAGCTAGCTAGCTAAATTGACATAAATGTTTAATGCTTTTTGATCTGTCCCCAAATTAATATAATTGATTCAGAGTTTGTTTTGATATTTCAACCTTTGTGTCGTGATCGCGTTTGGTGTGGGGGGACAAAATCAATTTGCGCATGTTGGCGCACAGGCGCGGCCGGTTTGGGTACGGTGTAAAACATTCATGAGGCCTTATGTGTTAAATAATGACATTTTAATGAGAACATATTCACTTAGGATCTCACGTGGTGAAGGCCACAAGACTGAACATGGATGAATGCAACAACCATGTCTCTGGTGCTAACAAATACAATAATGAGTGGTAACTCAACAATTCATTCCAAAGGCAAGGCATTTTGGGAAATATGCAAATAAGGCTTTGCAGTAAGAGTATGTTACCATAGAAGGACTACAGTAGCATTATTGGTAGTGTAAATCAATTACAGTAACAGTATTGGATATAGTAAAATACGATGTGGAAACCTTTCCTTTTCTGGGGGATTGGGTCTTTGTTTTTAGGTAGTGTTCAGTGGGTCATTGTGAATGTGTTTTTTTATGTGTGTTGGCATGGACAGGTTTGTCTACCAGGGTTGGGGCCAAATCCATTTAAATTCCAGTCAATTCAGGAACACAGAAATTCTCTTTCATGTTTTTCAACAAAGAACATTTGGAATTATATTTGGAGTTTGATTTACTTTCTGAATTGCCTGGAATTGAAATGGAATTGACCCCAGCCCTGTTGTCTACTTAAGTGATAATGCCTGAGAAGCCGGTGTTTGGAGGATATGTTGGCACGGCTGTGTTTGGCAAACGTGCCAATATATCCTCAAAACACCGGCTTCGAGGTCATTATCACTTTTTTACAACGGGTTACCAACATATTCAAATAATGATTGACATATTTAATTAAAAACTGTATTTTGAAAAATTCACATTATTTCATCCTTCCACAAGATATAGTCCAGTCATAAATCTAGGGTTACTACCCAAGCCGGCTGGTACTTCGTTCTATCGGTTCCGTTGCCAGAGACGCGACCCTGTCATTCAGTCTTATTGTTCTGTATCTACGGACGTGACCCAGACATTCGTTCTAAATGTTCTATTGCCATACTGACTGGCAACGTTCGCAACCCTTGCTTGCTAGCTAGCCAACTACGGCTAATTTACAGTCACGTCAAACAGTGCAGCCAGAATAACAACAGTAGCTGCATTTGCATTTGTTTGAGCTGTTTTCTAGTGACATTTAACTGGATACATCCTTAACGATGAGCTAATGATGCGTGTTTTCGCCTGGCATAGAAGATGTGCTCACTCGTCAGGACACTGTGGTTCAGAGTAGGAGCTAGCCAACAACACAGCTTACACAATCACTTCAAACTGAACCTGGAAAGACTGCAAACTAACCTTTTTCAGTCGACATTTCTTTGTATATATCCATAAAAATGATGCCAGCTGATTCATGATTTCGACTGGCGGAGAAACGCTGCCTGCCCATCTGTCTCGTCCCGACTCCCGACACATTCATTACTGGTATGGGATGGCTGGAGATTGAATTTGAATATTGAAACAATGTTGAAAATGTGGGAGGGACAGACAGCAAGACAGCATTCAGATGGGTTTCTGTCGTAGTGCCTAGAAGTTCAACCTGTTCTAAATATGTGGTCACCACTATATGAGCCACGTTACAATTCCCACTTTGTGTGATGCCTAGTATGTTTGCCTTTCACGCCAGTGTGCCAGGTTAGCTTCCTTGCCTTGCTGTTCGCTACGGTGTGTACTTAGTTCATTATCTATCTTAGAGTCCTGGGAAAACATGTTTTCTGCTCTTCCAGGGGTTTTGTGAGTGTTTAGGGGAGTATTGGATTGATCTGTTGCCCAGCAGTATATCATCAAAGGGCAAATGTATCGACATGACTCTACTGTCATGAGAAAGGCTAGGAGTGTGTGTGTGTGTGTGTGTGTGTGTGTGTGTGTGTGTGTGTGTGTGTGTGTGTGTGTGTGTGTCAGAAAGAGAGAGGTGGCCTTCCACTTGTGCAGCGACTTACATACATAAGATGGGAAAATGAGAAAGATGTACCTGAACTGTCTTTCTCCCCCAACTATCGACATAAATCTCAATGACGAAGTGTACACTTTTAGATATGTACTCCTCTAACTTATAAGGCCATACTTTACATCCTTAAAGTTATTCATAGACACAATACACAATTGGTGAATAGTTGCCATGATACCAAGCCACAGTTCATTTTAAATAATTGCTTAGAGAGAGGTTGGAAATGTGAGCCAAACTCCTGGAGCAGCAGACAGGACTGAGGAACCGAAAGAGGAGATCAGTCGCATGAGCAGCCCTATAAATCCAACTCAAACTCCCACTGGCATTGTCCTTCGTCCTTGCCTTTCCGTTCTTAATTCGCCCCTCGACGGTAATTTTATAGCTCAGTGGCTGCTGGATGCCCCAATGTCACCTATGTCTCCAAAACATTTAGAGAGTGAAAGACTCTTTTGGCACACAGAGAAAGGCTATCTCCAAAAGTGGATAGCCTGTGTGTGACTGTGAGTGTGACTACAATCTTCACTCAGACACACTCAGCTGTGTGTCAATGAGTTTATCTTGTGGATGGCTTCCCATTGCAATTTTTGGTTACGTTTGATTTCTCTAGAATAGATCATATACAGTTTTTTTATTCAGAGGGAAATGGCTGAATTTCTATTCACACCCTTGAGCATAATTTCACTAGTTCTACCCTAACCCTAACCTTAACCCCCCCTACCCTTACCCTATCCCTAACCCTTACCTAACTCTAACCTTAACCCTTAACTTAACCATTTTACATTTCAACTTCAATGGGGTAGGGATGTCCTAAGGATCCCTGATAGCATGGACCAATTTGACTAGTAATGTAGTCAGCTGTGTGTAATTGGCTTCAGTTACATTTCACTGCAGGAGAGAAAAAAAGCTTTAAAATCTACCGTGTAATTTAAACCAAATCACAATTTAATGTGCGGTAGAGTAAAATTGATTCAGATATTAAAACCTGATTAATAGAATCACTGTATTGTCCTGCATATGCTTCTGCGGAGGTGGTCTGGGCATTGTTCATACATTATATGGTCTTATACCGATGAATGCATCCTTTGAATGGCCATGTCCTTATTTGACTTAATGCTGCTAGAAAACATTTGCTGTTTTGTGTACGTCATTGACTCTATTTGTATTTTATAACAACAGCATAGCGATTTCAAAATACTCAAAAATGAAACAAGAAGGTATTGTTTTAGAATGTAATTAATGGAGCTCCAATCTGACATTTGGTTTTACATGTTATTTTCCTTTGAAAACAATTAACATCACTTGGCATAAGAGATAAGATTGTGAAGGAGTAGACATTCATAGCAGATCATGTGAGCTCCATTGAGTGCAAATGTCTCGTAGATTTTCATCCGGACTAGACTCTTGACTTCAGTGCTAGACAATGATTATCACACGAAGCATCAAATATCTGTCATTAGAGCTCTGATAAGCAAGCAAGGAACCAAATGGGACACATATTAATTAGTGAATAGCACAGCTGCAACACTCCACGTCTTCTGTGCTCAGCTTCTCATATTAAAGAAAAAACTGACTCCTAGATTGAGCTGGCTCACAGTCAATGTTGAGAATTGAGTTTCATCAGTGAGGGCCCGAGTCATGTTTCCCTTTGTGTGTCATGGGCATATTGGGTAAGAGTCGTGTATACATTAGAGCCCCACTTTGGCATATGGACAAGAACCGTCTGTGGAAGTGATCAATGCACATTTTTAGTTCCAACCTCAACCTCCTTCAGAAATGCATGGTCTCCAACTTGCACTTTGTACAAGGCTGCTGTGGTTTGAATGCTTTGGTTTCTTATTGGAACGTTTTGTTTGTCTTCTTTGGTCCAAAATAATGTTCTGTTTATTTACTTCTCTCTGCAGCTTTAACTGTTGAAGGCATTTGTAAGGCATACACAGAACTTTGCAATCAACAAGGTTCTGTGCTCTTGAGGCCATCCATGGATGGACACCCAAGGTGTATATTAAATATGTGATTGGGTAGTGTTGTGGTTGGTGTATGTTGTAGTGTGGTGTGGGTAGCGCTGTGATCATTGGCACATATTCAGTTCTCAGAGTACTGGTGGCCCTTGGCTATATTAGAATTGCATGCATGTAATTACAGAAATACTGTATCTGTAACACTTACACCTCTCTTGACTTGAGGCTTTTCCCAGCTTGTCGAACTGTCATTCAATCTATTTTGAAGCAAAACACTCTACTAAGAATAACATACTACAGGCGGATATAATGAAAAATAATGAGTCAAACTTTTCCACCAGTCATACAGTAGTTAGGGTTGAAAAGCTTCAGTAAGTTTGCTAAAGCAATCTATCGTAACTTTGGTAATTTATACTGTGCCTTCATAAAGTATTCACAATCCTGATTTTCTACATTTTGTTGTGTTACAGGCTGAATTTGCATACAACACCCTATAATGCCAAAGTGGAATGATGTTTTTTCATTTTCTTTTACAAATTCATTCAAATGTAAAGTTGAAATGTCTTGAGTCAATAAGTATTCAACCCCTTTGTTATGGAAAGCCTAAGTAAGTTCAGGAGTAAAAATGATCTTAAGCCCCTAGATTCTATTGACCCACTGTTGCATCAATCTAAGAAACATAATCAAAAAATCCTCATCAAAATCCGTCAGTTTAAGCTAGATATATATATTTTTTGCATGGGCTCAATCGACCATCTACCACCACATCCACCTATGGCGGCCTTCCGCATTTGCGGTGGAAGGTGGCCGAGTTATGGCCTTGTCTGTCAGACTACAAGTGTCCCAGGACTCATCTGATGGTAACCGGTACTGTTTTACAAACTGAATGGAAGTATGGAGGTAGTTTTGTGCCAACCCCCAAAAAAGGAGTTAAATATGTGTAAAAAAAAAAATATACACACTACCATTCAAAAGTTTGGGGTCACTTAGAAATGTCCTTCTTTTTGTAAGAAAAGCTATTTTTTTTGTCCATTAAAATAACATCAAACTGATCAGAAATACAATGTAGACATTGACATTGTATTTGTAAATTACTATTGTAGCGGGAAAGGGATGATTTTTAAAGGAATATTTACATAGGCGTACAGAGGCCCATTATCAGCAACCATCATCCTGTGTTCCAATGGCACATTGTGTTAGCTAATCCACGTGTATCGTTTTAAAAGGCTAATTGATCATTAGAAACCCTTTTGCAATTATGTTAGCACAGCTGAAAACTGTTGTCCCGATTAAAGAAGCAATTTAACTGGCCTTCTTTAGACTAGTTGAGTATCTGAAGCATCCGCATTTTTGGGATTAGGGTAGTGTCAACAACGCAGCTAGCCTACCTCAGCAGTACTGTATCATTTTAATAATTTTAGTCAATTAGATTCTTGCTACGTAAGCTTAACTTTCTGAACATTCGAGACGTGTAGTCCACTTGTCATTCCAATCTCCTCTGCATTAGCGTAGCCTCTTCTCTAGCCTGTCAACTATGTGTCTGTCTATCCCTGTTCTCTCCTCTCTGCACAGACCATACAAACGCTCCACACCGCATGGCCGCGGCCACCCTAATCTGGTGGTCCCAGCGCGCACGACCCACGTGGAGTTCCAGGTCTCCGGTAGCCTCTGGAACTGCCGATCTGCGGCCAACAAGGCAGAGTTCATCTCAGCCTATGCCTCCCTCCAGTCCCTCGACTTCTTGGCTCTGACGGAAACATGGATCACCACAGACAACACCGCTACTCCTACTGCTCTCTCTTCGTCCGCCCACGTGCTCTCGCACACCCCGAGAGCTTCTGGTCAGCGGGGTGGTGGCACCGGGATCCTCATCTCTCCCAAGTGGTCATTCTCTCTTTCTCCCCTTACCCATCTGTCTATCGCCTCCTTTGAATTCCATGCTGTCACAGTTACCAGCCCTTTCAAGCTTAACATCCTTATCATTTATCGCCCTCCAGGTTCCCTCGGAGAGTTCATCAATGAGCTTGATGCCTTGATAAGCTCCTTTCCTGAGGACGGCTCACCTCTCACAGTTCTGGGCGACTTTAACCTCCCCACGTCTACCTTTGACTCATTCCTCTCTGCCTCCTTCTTTCCACTCCTCTCCTCTTTTGACCTCACCCTCTCACCTTCCCCCTACTCACAAGGCAGGCAATACGCTCGACCTCATCTTTACTAGATGCTGTTCCTCCACTAACCTCATTGCAACTCCCCTCCAAGTCTCCGACCACTACCTTGTATCCTTTTCCCTCTCGCTCTCATCCAACACTTCCCACACTGCCCCTACTCGGATGGTATCGCGCCGTCCCAACCTTCGCTCTCTCTCCCCGCTACTCTCTCCTCTTCCATCCTATCATCTCTTCCCTCTGCTCAAACCTTCTCCAACCTATCTCCTGATTCTGCCTCCTCAACCCTCCTCTCCTCCCTTTCTGCATCCTTTGACTCTCTATGTCCCCTATCCTCCAGGCCGGCTCGGTCCTCCCCTCCCGCTCCGTGGCTCGACGACTCATTGCGAGCTCACAGAACAGGGCTCCGGGCAGCCGAGCGGAAATGGAGGAAAACTCGCCTCCCTGCGGACCTGGCATCCTTTCACTCCCTCCTCTCTACATTTTCCTCCTCTGTCTCTGCTGCTAAAGCCACTTTCTACCACTCTAAATTCCAAGCATCTGCCTCTAACCCTAGGAAGCTCTTTGCCACCTTCTCCTCCCTCTTGAATCCTCCTCCCCCTCCCCCCTCCTCCCTCTCTGCAGATGACTTCGTCAACCATTTTGAAAAGAAGGTCGACGACATCCGATCCTCGTTTGCTAAGTCAAACGACACCGCTGGTTCTGCTCACACTGCCCTACCCTGTGCTCTGACCTCTTTCTCCCCTCTCTCTCCAGATGACATCTCGCGTCTTGTGACGGCCGGCCGCCCAACAACCTGCCCGCTTGACCCTATCCCCTCCTCTCTTCTCCAGACCATCTCCGGTGACCTTCTCCCTTACCTCACCTCGCTCATCAACTCATCCCTGACCGCTGGCTACGTCCCTCCTGTCTTCAAGAGAGCGAGAGTTGCACCCCTTCTGAAAAAACCTACACTCGATCCCTCCGATGTCAACAACTACAGACCAGTATCCCTTCTTTCTTTTCTCTCCAAAACTCTTGAACGTGCCGTCCTTGGCCAGCTCTCCCGCTATCTCTCTCAGAATGACCTTCTTGATCCAAATCAGTCAGGTTTCAAGACTAGTCATTCAACTGAGACTGCTCTTCTCTGTATCACGGAGGCGCTCCGCACTGCTAAAGCTAACTCTCTCTCCTCTGCTCTCATCCTTCTAGACCTATTGGCTGCCTTCGATACTGTGAACCATCAGATCCTCCTCTCCACCCTCTCCGAGTTGGGCATCTACAGCGCGGCCCACGCTTGGATTGCGTCCTACCTGACAGGTCGCTCCTACCAGGTGGCGTGGCGAGAATCCGTCTCCTCACCACGTGCTCTCACCACTGGTGTCCCCCAGGGCTCTGTTCTAGGCCCTCTCCTATTCTCGCTATACACCAAGTCACTTGGCTCTGTCATAACCTCACATGGTCTCTCCTATCATTGCTATGCAGACGACACACAATTAATCTTCTCCTTTCCCCCTTCTGACGACCAGGTGGCGAATCGCATCTCTGCATGTCTGGCAGACATATCAGTGTGGATGACGGATCATCACCTCAAGCTGAACCTCGGCAAGACGGAGCTGCTCTTCCTCCCGGGAAGGACTGCCCGTTCCATGATCTCGCCATCACGGTTGACAACTCCATTGTGTCCTCGTCCCAGAGCGCTAAGAACCTTGGCGTGATCCTGGACAACACCCTGTCGTTCTCAAATAACATCAAGGCGGTGGCCCGTTCCTGTAGGTTCATGCTCTACAACATCCGCAGAGTACGACCCTGCCTCACACAGGAAGCGGCGCAGGTCCTAATCCAGGCACTTGTCATCTCCCGTCTGGATTACTGCAACTCGCTGTTGGCTGGGCTCCCTGCCTGTGCCATTAAACCCCTACAACTCATCCAGAACGCCGCAGCCCGTCTGGTGTTCAACCTTCCCAAGTTCTCTCACGTCACCCCGCTCCTCCGCTCTCTCCACTGGCTTCCAGTTGAAGCTCGCATCCGCTACAAGACCATGGTGCTTGCCTACGGAGCTGTGAGGGGAACGGCACCTCAGTACCTCCAGGCTCTGATCAGGCCCTACACCCAAACAAGGGCACTGCGTTCATCCACCTCTGGCCTGCTCGCCTCCCTACCACTGAGGAAGTACAGTTCCCGCTCAGCCCAGTCAAAACTGTTCGCTGCTCTGGCCCCCCAATGGTGGAACAAACTCCCTCACAACGCCAGGACAGCGGAGTCAATCACCACCTTCCGGAGACACCTGAAACCCCACCTCTTTAAGGAATACCTAGGATAGGATAAAGTAATCCTTCTCACACCCCCCCCTTAAAAGACCTAGATGCACTATTGTAAAGTGGCTGTTCCACTGGATGTCATAAGGTGAAAGCACCAATTTGTAAGTCGCTCTGGATAAGAGCGTCTGCTAAATGACTTAAATGTAATGTAATGTAATGTAATTGAAGAGCATGTTGTCTACAGAGCAAAAAAACCTTCAACGATAAAGGGTGTATCATATGTCACTTGATTTCTTCAGATATGTTAATCTTGCTTGAGGGTAGATCCTTAATTGGATACAGCAAGCCCCAACAGACCAGCACAGATACACACAGCGCAGTATAACTCAACATTGACTAGAATATGAACGTAAGCTAATGCGACAGACTGATTGCTAATGCGACTGTGAGTATCGACGCTGGAGACAGGACGCAGGTACAGGGAGAACATTTCATAAATAACAGACATGAAACAGGACAGGAACAGCGTCTGGACAGGGGACCAAATAACAACATCAATGCTGATAAAGGATGGAACAGAAGGAACAGACAGATAAAGGGGAGGCAATCAAATAATGATGGAGTTCAGGTGGGTCCAATGAGGCGCAGGTTCGCATAACGAATGGGACAGGTGTGCAGGGCCTGGGCACAGGACAAGCCGGCTGGGGGCGTAGAAGCCATATGAACCGGCAGAGGCGTGGGAGCTTGGCAAACCTGCTGAGGCTTGGGAGCCTGACGATCCAGTTGAGGAGTGAAGGCCTGATGATCCCGCTGAGACGTGGGAGCCTGACGAACCAGCTGAGGCGTGTGAGCCTGATGAACCAGCTGAGGCATGGGAGCCTGATGAACCAACTGAAGCATGACGTGGGGTGGGCGCCTGCCGAGCCCACCGGGGCAAGAAAAACCTCTCGAGCCAGCTAGCGCCTGGAAGCCCTATGAGCCAGCTGAGGCACCCCCAGTAACATCGGCGTCACCAATAAAAACGAGGCCTCCCTGATGCTTTCAATTTTGGGTGTCAGCATTCTATGAGGATCGACGCTGGAGACAGGAATCAGGTACAGGGAGAACATTTAATAAATAACTGCCATGAAACCGGACAGGAACAGCATCTGGACAGGGGACAAAGTCACAACATCAATGTTGACAAAGGAATGCAACAGAGGAAACAGACAGATAAAGTGGAGGCAATCAAATAATGATGGAGTTCAGGTGGGTCCAATGAGGCGCAGGTGCGCGTAATGAAGGGGACAGGTGTGTGTAGTGATAGGCAGTCTGGCGCCCTCGAGCATAGGAGAGGGACAGCGGGAGCAGACGTGACAGTGACGACTCTGAATCTGGAATAAGTAATGTAATGCATCCCTACTAATCAGTTTGATACCCTCATTGATTACAGCTGTATGTAAATCGTTTGAATTATGGATGTTGGAATGCACTATGTGTGCATCCCAAATGTCACCCTATTCCCTATGTAGTACACTACTTTTGACCAGGCCCCATTGTACTCTGGTCAAATGTACTGTAGTGCACTATATAGGGAAAATGTTGCAATTTCAGACACAGACTATGAGACCAGCATTATTACAACACTGGAGAGACACGTATTGCAGTTGTATCGTGAGGTGCAGATGAGGAATTCTGAGTATTCTCACGAGTTGTTTACCACAGTTTTGGCAGAACCTCAATCAAGGCCTCGATTTGTTATCTATTTGTTGTCTGGCGAAAAACAGTAGCAGACATCGATGGAATGAATCAGAGAAACTTGTGAACTTTTTGGTACAACATAAGTATTTTTAGCCCCTAGAAAACACACAACTATTTTATTCCAGCCTTCTTTTTAACGATGTAGCCTTCATAATACGGCAGACAATAAGATATCACTAAGGATTTGTTTTTTCACAACAAAAAAATGCAACTTTGAGATCTCATGACTTTGAAAATTGTTTTATATTCTAGGGGCAGTCATAGCTATTTTGTCTTACCTAGCTGCACCATTGGTTGTAAAACATTTAAGGTTTTATACATGCAACATGAATATGAACAGAGAACTCTGATCCTATGAATTTGATATGGAAGCAGCTGAGCCCTGTGGTTGTATGAATACAATATCATGACAGTGTGGAATGAATCCAGTGTTGTGCGTATATCTGAATTCAATATGACAGAGACAGTAACTAATAGAGAAGGGTGTTTCCTTCAGACCTGAGGGCATCACCGGTGTACCTCAGGGCAAAGCTAGTCATGCTAAATACAATAAGAAGACAGCCTATGCCAGGCTAGTCATTTCCAATCATTCAGTGGATCAATTTTGACCCAGACAAATTGCATTTACTTCTGGCACACCGCTACTCTACACTTTGGCAATCTTTGACCGTCTTAATTCTTACTGTAGAATAACGATGCATTGGCTTAGGTAAACAACTCGACTTGACTTGACGAGGGTAAACGAAACAGAGAAATGGCAGAGAGTGGTTATTTTTTTCCCCCAGCGGTTGCACTGTCAACGTTGTGAAATAGCTTAGTGTTGCGGTGATGGCCTGGGCAAAAACTGGTTGTATCAACGTTCTTTCAATGTAATTTGTCAACGTATCTTAAAGTGACATAAATTGCATTTGAAAAAAAGTTAACAACGTAAGCTATTGTTTTGAGGGTGACATTTCAACCACAGTGTTGTGTCATCATTATAACCCCGTTTCAACATAGACAAATCTTGTACAAAATATGTTGAATTTGTACCTTTAAACAATGTGCTATTGTGAGAAGGATTGTTCAGAAGTCTCCAATTATAAACTAAATAGATTTACTATTGCTATTGAAGTCATTCCAAAGGATGGGTGTAACAGAGCAAATTAAATGTGACCATACTTTATCACTCACATATCATCAATCAGAGGCATCATGCTAATAGGGGGCAAAGGGGCACACTCCCCCTCAGATTTGTCCTATTTAAAAAAAAAAATGTTTTGCTGTTGTTTCTCTGTAATACAACTAGCCACCCATTGTAAGACGTTGGCTTTAGCCAGCCCAGATAGGTTCCCAATCTCTCAACCTCATCACTTGCTACAAAGAAGCCATTTCGAGTTAGAATGGCTAGCTTGTCTAACTATTTTAGCTGGCATGCTTGCTGGAAAGGTTGTTAGCCTTTAGAAAAGCAAGCAATAACTGAATGTACTGAATAATACTCACATTCCTTTTGAAATAGTTTACCCAGATTTTAGCAGAGATGCAGATAGACATATTTAGTTTATTAAATAAAAAAGAACCACCAGTCAGGCGGATACAAGACAGCACAAGAGGTACGCTTTGGTATGCAGAGATATATATATATATATATATATTTTTTTTTTTACATAGAATTAAGCATATTGATTATGGCTCTAGATTGCAGGAAACAGCTGATTCAGGTGTTTGAAAAATGCTAAATTCTCCAACCACCCCCCAGTTATCCTCACTTACTTTGTGCCACCTCAGAATTTTGTGGTGCATCAGGCCCCTATCGTCAATAATGCTATTTATATTGATTTCAAATCAAATTAAAGTTTATTTGTCACATGCGCCGAATACAACCTTACAATGAAATGCTTACTTACAGGCATACTTACTTACTAGGTGAACAATAGGTAGGTAAAGAAATAAAACAACAGTAAGAAGACAGGCTATATACAGTAGCGAGGCTACATACAGACATCGGTTAGTCAGGCTTATTGAGGTAGTATGGACATGTAGATATGGTTAAAGTGACTATGCCTATATGAGGAACAGAGAGTAGCAGTAGCGTAAAAGAGGGGTTGGTGGGTGGTGGTGGGACACAATGCAGATAGCCCGGTTAGCCAACGTGCGGGAGCACTGGTTGGTCGGCCCAATTGAGGTAGTATGTACATGAATGTACAGTTAATGTGACTATGCACATATGATAAACAGAGAGTAGCAGCAGCGTAAAAAGAGGGGTGGTGGTGGGGGGGGGCACACAATGCAAATAGTCTGGGTAGCCATTTGATTACCTGTTCAGGAGTCTTATGGCTTGGGGGTAAAAACTGTTGAGAAGCCTTTTTGTCCTAGACTTGGCACTCCGGTACCACTTGCCATGCGGTAGTAGAGAGAACAGTCTGTGACTGGGGTCTTTGACAATTTTTAGGGCCTTTCTATTACACCACCTGGTGTAGAGGTCCTGGATGGCAGGCAGCTTAGCCCCAGTGATGTACTGGGCTGTACGCACTACCCTCTGCAGTGCCTTGCGGCCAGAGGCCGAGGATCTCAGGACCCATGCCAAATCTTTTTATTTCCCTGAGGGGGAATAGGCTTTGTCGTGCCCTCTTCACGACTGTCTTGGTGTGTTTGGACCATTCTAGTTTGTTGTTGATATGGACACCAAGGAACTTGAAGCGCTCAACCTGCTCCACTACAGCCTTGTCGATGAGAATGGGGGCGTGCTCGGTCCTCCTTTCCTATAGTCTACAATCATCTCCTTAGGCTTGGTTACGTTGAGGGATAGGTTGTTATTCTGGCACCACACGGCCAGGTCTCTGACTTCCTCCCTATAGGCTGTCTCGTCATTGTCGGTGATCAGACCTACCACTGTTGTGTCGTCTGCAAACTTAATGATGGTGTTGGAGTTGTGCCTGGCCATGCAGTCGTAATGTAATGATATTGAATTTGTAACGGCTCTCTTCTATCTCCTCCTCTGACGAAGAGGTGGAACAAGGATCGGACCAAAATGCAGCGTGATGATGATTCATGATATATTTTAATAAAGAAAAAACTACACAAGCAGAAACTACAAAAGTAATGAAATGAAAATAATGAAAACCGAAACAGCCCTATCTGGTGCAAACACAAAGACAGGAACAATCACCCACGAAACACTCACAGAATATGGCTGCCTAAATATGGTTCCCAATCAGAGACAACGATAATCACCTGACTCTGATTGAGAACCGCCTCAGGCAGCCATAGACTACGTAGACACCCCACAAAACCCCAAGACAAAAATACACCACAATAACCCATGTCACACCCTGGCCTGACCAAATAAAGAAAGAAAACACAAAATACTAAGACCAAGGCGTGACAGAATTGTGTTTGTTTGTCGATGCAACCAAATATCATCATTTGATGTACTGTATCTTCTGCTTGGATTGTTCCATTTGTGCCATTTAATTAATTTATCTTTAATTCCAATTTGTTTACAAATCAAATCAAATCAAATTTATTTATATAGCCCTTCGTACATCAGCTGATATCTCAAAGTGCTGTACAGAAAGCCAGCCTAAAACCCCAAACAGCAAGCAATGCAGGTGTAGAAGCACGGTGGCTAGGAAAAACTCCCTAGAAAGGCCAAAACCTAGGAAGAAACCTAGAGAGGAACCAGGCTATGTCATCATGTGGGTGGCCAGTCCTCTTCTGGCTGTGCCGGGTGGAGATTATAACAGAACATGGCCAAGATGTTCAAATGTTCATAAATGACCAGCATGGTCGAATAATAATAAGGCAGAACAGTTGAAACTGGAGCAGCAGCACAGCCAGGTGGACTGGGGACAGCAAGGAGTCATCATGTCAGGTAGTCCTGGGGCATGGTCCTAGGGCTCAGGTCCTCCGAGAGAGAGAGAGAAAGAAAGAGAAAAGGGGAGAATTAGAGAACGCACACTTAGATTCACACAGGACACCGAATAGGACAGGAGAAGTACTCCAGATATAACAAACTGACCCTAGCCCCCCGACACATAAACTACTGCAGCATAAATACTGGAGGGTGAGACAGGAGGGAGACAGAATAATTTTTTATGTTATTGATGTGTTGGATTCATGTCTCCATCTCAACCAAAAAATAAAGTTAAAAAATAGGACTAAATCAAATCAAACTTAATTTAAAGTGCATTTTGATTCGATTTGATTTAGACCTATTATTTAACTTTAATAACCAAACACAATTCAATATCACTTTTGAAATACAAATAATTGCCTATTAACTTGTCGACAAGTTAACAAATTATATCTTGGATTCACAACACCAAAAATGAAAGTAATAAAATGGGCAGTGGCTCAGATTGAACTATCCAGTAGATACGTCTCCTTTAAATATTGATATTTGGTTGCCATAGTTCCTACAAAGTAATGTATCATTCAACCTTAAAATGAGTAACACATCCATACATTTTGAGGTTACTGTAACTATAAAAAAAAAATCTTATAGGCCTAATCATGTAAAGCGTGCATTTTCAAGATAGCACAATTGCTGTAATAATTTGCACAGAATTTCGAAAGGCATTGATCACTTGTATCATGTAATGTAATCTCAACTACTATCCATGTCATTTGGGTCTGCTATTAGATGAAGCAAAGTGATAACAAATTCTTCTTCTTTTATAAATAAACAAAAAAAACAGACATTGGTTTTCCATTGGAATTTGGTTGTGCTTTTAGATGGTCGAAAGCGTAGTGATAACACATTGAAAATTCAAAAACCTTTGGCTGGCGTTTTGAGTGGTTGAATATAGGTTGCAATCTCATTGATCAACTCAACCAAATATTACCCAGTTATCCCTGTTGAAATAAATGTAGTGTTGCCAGTGGGTTATTTGTCACATGCTCACCAAGGTCACATTGGAGGTGAGGCGAGGGAGCGCTCTAAGGTGCTATTAATAGCTATAGGCTTATTAAAAATAAAGACAATAGTCCTCAGAATGTGGGCTTAATTACATGGGTTCATAAAGATTGTATGAGTCACATTCTATCTGCTAAGGGTCATCATTTTCAGGCTAATTACATTGAATATCTTTCACTTTCTGAATCCTCATTAAGTGATCATGTCATTCGAGGTAATCATGTAATTCGGTGTAATTTGAAGTCAGTTTTCATGTCTGTTTTTCTAAGGTTACTCTTGGTTTCGATTCTCAGAGACACATTATGTGATTATGGATAATGGGATAAAGTTCTCTCTGGCCAAGTCCAAAGACCCTATTGGGTTTGTGGTTACTGTGCTTGTTATCCCCATTGTATTTATATATTGCTATATCATTATATAGATATAGATACCCTATTATCAGTGCCGATTGTAGCATGTAAATTTTGGTGGGGCAAAAAAAAAAAAAAAATGTTATCTGTGGCCAATGACCTTAAGCCTATTTGGATGGGCAGGTCTAAAGTAACTCTATGGCATCACGCAAGGGGCTTGAATGTTCTAGCTCTCCCTGTAGATTTTGCGGTGACGTAGTGTCCCCCTGAGTGACAGAACACTGAGCCAATAACAGTGCAACAAGAGAACATTACCAACCCCTACGCTCCGTATTTACCACTGGCTACCCAACCACCACAGAAAGCACTGAGCTAGGCTGAAGCACCTGCATTTTGAAGCTGCCTTACTCAGGAAAGCAAAAAAAGATACCATGTTTGTATGCAGCTTTATTAACTCAATGTATTTTTTTTTAACTTTGTGTGCGAACTGATATGTGACACGTATTAAAGCCAAAATAACTTGCAAAACAGGCAACTACATGAAAGTATACAGTACCAGTCAAAAGTTTGGACACATCTACTCATTTAAGGGTTTTTCTTTATTTTTAATATTTTCTAGATTGTAGAATTAATAATGAAGACATTAAAACTATGAAATAACACATATGGAATCATGTAGTAACTGTAAGAATATTTTGAAGATAAATAGACAATGTAGAGGACGAGATGAAAATAGAGTACTTATCAGAAATCAAGGTAAGACCCAGATGCAGACAGTGTCAAAGTAACAATGTCTATTAAAGCAACAGGGGCAAAGGAACAGGACGGCAGGCAGGCTCAGGGTCAGGGGCAGACAGAGTGGTCAGGCGGGTGGGTACAGGGTCAGGACAGGCAAGGGTCATAAACTAGAAGGATGAGAAAAGAGAGACTGGGGAAAAGCAGGAGCTGACACAAAAAAAACACTGGTTGGCTTGACAAACAAGAGAGACTAGCAACAGAAAAACAGAGAACACAGGTATTGATACATAGGGGATGAAGGGGAAGATGGGCTACACCTGGAGGGGGGTGGAGACAATCACAAAGACAGGTGAAACAGATCAGGGTGTGACAGTACTATAGGTCAAGAGGACTAAAAGTCAATAGAGTACTAACGATCAATGGAAATAGTGTTTTTTCTGTAATAGGGGATTAATAATCAATGGGTCAGAGACATGGGAGGAATTTCAGTCCAGGACCCATAGCAACATAGCAAGTTCTCATTTGTCCAAATTGTTTATACATCGAACCTGAAATAAGATACTTGTTATTTGGCCATTGGCCCAGTTTTATTGCAAGGAATTCTAATTGGTCAACCACAGGCTAGGGTTGGGGTATAAAGTACATCCTGTTACTTTGTTCTGTGGAGAGAATCACGGGAGAGAATCACAGGAGAGAATCACTGAGGACAGGGGAGAATGAACATCTATCTCCCCGCATGATTTATCTTCTTTGAATTCATCTATTTTTCTCCCCCTGATTGTTTTTTGGGGTCTGTGTTATTGAAGAGTAACGTCAACTGCTAACATAACCAAAAAGAAGGAGCTGATGCCAGTTTCATCTTAGCGCTTGATGGTTTTTGAGACTGCACTTGAAGAAACTTTAAAAGTTCTTGAAATGTTCTGCGTTGACTGACTTCATGTCTTAAAGTAAAAATGGACTGTCATTTCTCTTTGTTTATTTGAGCTTTTCTTGTCATAATATGGACTTGTTATTTTACCAAACAGAGGTGACTACCTCATGAAGCTGGTTGAGAGAATGCCAAGTTTGTGCAAAGCTGTCATCAAGGCAAAGGGTGGTTACTTTGAAGAATCTCAAATATAAAATATATTTAGATTTGTTTAACAATTTTTTGGTTACTACATGATACCATATGTGTTATTTCATAGTGTTGATGACTCCACTATTATTCTGCAATGTAGAAAATAGTGAAAATAAAGAAATCCTGTAATGAGTAGGTGTGTCCAAACCTTTGACTGGTATTATATATATATACACACAGTGCATTCGGAAAGTATTCAGATCCTTTGACTTTTTCCGCATTCCGTTACATTGCAGCCTTGTTCAAAAAACGAATTACATTTTTCCCCCCTCATCAATGTACACACAATGCCCCATGATGGCAAAGCAAAAACAGGTTTTTAGAAAAACTATTCAGACCCTGTACTCAGTACTTTGTTGAAGCACCTTTGGCGGCAAGTACAGCCACAAGTCTTCTTGAGTATGACGCTACAAGCTTGGCACACCTGTATTTGGGGAGTTTCTCCAATTCTTCTCTGGAGATCCTTTCACGCTCTGTCAGGTTGGATGTGGAGCGTCGCTGCACAGCTATTTTCAGTCCTCTCCAGAGATGTTCGATCAGGTTTAAGTCCGAGCTCTGGCTGGGCCAATCAAGGACATTCAGAGACTTGTCCCAAAGCCACTCCTGCGTTGTCTTGACTGTGTGCTTAGGGTCATTGTTCTGATGGAAGGTGAACCTTCACCCCAGTCTGAGGCCCTGAGCACTCTCGGAGCAGATTTTCATTAGGCATCTCTCTGTACTTTGATCCATTCATCTTTCCCTCGATCCTGCCTAGTCTCCCAGTCTCTGCCACTGAAAAACATCCCCATGGAATGATGCTGCCACCACCATGCTTCACCAAAGGGATGGTGTCAGGTTTCCTTCAGACGTGACACTTGGCATTCAGGCCAAATAGTTAATTCTTGGTTTCATTAGATCAGTTCCTCATTGTCTGTGAGTCCTTAAGGTGCCTTTTGGCAAACTCCAAGCTGGCTGTCATGTGCCTTTTACGGAAGACTCTCTTCCGTCTGGCCACTCTACCATAAAGGCCTGATTGGTGGAGTGCTGCAGAGATGGTAGTCTTTCTGAAATATTCTCCCATCTCCACAAAGGAACTCTGGAGCTCTGTCAGAGTGACCATAGGGTTCTTGGTCACCTCCCTTGACCAAGGCCCTTCTCCCCCCCGATTGTTCAGTTTGGCCGGGGCGGCCAGCTCTAGGAAGAGTCTAGGTGGTTCCAAACTTTTCCATTTAAGAATGATAGACACAAATGTGTTCTTGGGGACTTTCAATGCTGCAGAATTATTTTGATACCCTCCCAGATATTTGCTTCAACACACTCCTGTCTCAGAGCTCTTCGGACAATTCATTCAACATCATGGCTTGTTTTTTGCTCTGACATGCACTGCCAACTGTGGAACCTTATATAGACCGGTGTGTACCTTTCCAAATCATGTCCAGTCAATTTAATTTACCACAGGTGGACTCTAATCAAGTTGTAGCAACTTCTAAAGGATCATCAATGGAAACAGGATGCACCTGAGCTCAATTTCGAGTCTCATAGCAAAGTGTCTGAATACCTATGTAAATAAAGTATTTCTGTTTTTTTTTATACATATCCTCTACGGGATCGGTGTCCCTATATGGGACGGTTGTTGCTAACCTGCTCTGATGTGACTAGATGGGCGTTGTAAGTAACATCTGACTTCCCAGGACATAAACATGTCTTATATGTGTAGAAAGCTTAAATTCTTGTTAATCTAACTACACTGTACAATTTACAGTAGCTATTACAGTGGAAAAAATCCATGCTATTGTTTGAGGAGAGTGCACAACAACAAAAAAACGTATCACTGCAACTGGTTTGATACATTCACCTCTGAAGGTAAATCATGTACTTACATTCAGTAATCTTGCTCTGATTTGTCACCCTGAGGGTCCCAGAGATAAAATGTAGCATAGTTTTGTGTGATAAAATACATTTTAATATTCAAATGTAGGAACTGGGTTCTAAAGTTTGAACCACTGCTGTTTAATACATTTTGGAATAAGGCTGTAATGTAACAAAATGTTGAAAAGGTGAAGTGGTCTGAATAGTTCAGTCTGGTTGGTGGGTCAATACAATTACTTACTTGATTGGAGGGAATGTGTTGTAATGTCATACAGCAAAATCAACTGTGTACATTTAACTCTGAAAGTGTTACATGTACACTATTTTCAGTGAACATATGAGTCCCAATGAACTAGTGTTAAAATGACACTTGAAAGTGTTAAAGATTTAACTCTGTGGCAGTGGTCCGCGTTCAACTCTTAAAGTGTTAAAATGAACTTGACTGCGGTGTTTGCATAGCTCTATTGTCGAGTAATATGCAACACCTACAGAGCAAAACATAACACTTGATTTAGAGTTAAATGGGCACATGTTGCCTAGTGCTGACGCTGTTACACTTTCTCAGTGTAAGAAATTAACACATGTAGTTGTTGATACCTGTAGAGTTACAGTAAATACTTTTTGGGTGTTGCTTTAACTCTCTATATGGTAAAGCCTTATTTGCATATTTCCCAGAGTGCCTTTTCTTTTCAAGTGAATTGTAGAGTTACCACACATGATAGTTTTTGATAGTGACATAGACATGTTTATTGAATTATTTAATTTTAAAGGCCTGTGTCTTTCATCAACAGAATACCTCTGCGAATGCTATCATTTAAATGTAACTCTGACGACAAAATCACACAAAAATTATCAATAGAAATCAAATGTATCAACCCATGGAGGTCTGGATTTGGAGTCACACTCAAAATTAAAGTGGAAAACCAAACTACAGGCAGATCCAACTTTGATGTAATGTCCTTAAAACAAGTCAAAATTAGGCTCAGTAGTGTGTGTGGCCTCCACGTGCCTGTATGACCTCCCTACAACGCCTGGGCATGCTCCTGATGAGGTGGCAGATGGTCTCCTGAGGGATCTACTCCCAGACCTGGACTAAAGCATCCGCCAATTCCTGGACAGTCTGTGGTGGATGGAGCGAGACATGATGTCCCAGATGTGCTCAATTGGATTCAGGTCTGGGGAACGCCAGTCCATAGCATCAATGCCTTCCTCTTGCAGGAACTGCTGACACACTCCAGCCACATGAGGTCTAGCATTGACTTGCATTAGGAGGAACCCAGGGCCAACCGCAAGGGGTCCGAGGATCTCATCTCGGTACCTAATGGCAGTCAGGCTACCTCTGGCGAGCACATGGATGGCTGTGCGGCCCCCCAAAGAAATGCCACCCCACACCATGACTGACCCACCACCAAACCGGTCATGCTGGAGGATGTTGCAGGCAACAGAACGTCCATGGCGTCTCCAGACTCTGTCACATGTGCTCAGTGTGAACCTGCTTTCATCTGTGAAGAGCACAGGGTGCCAGTGGTGAATTTGCCAATCTTGGTGTTCTCTGGCAAATGCCAAATAACCTGCACGGTGTTGGGCTGTAAGCACAACCCCCACCTGTGGACGTCGGGCCCTCATACCACCCTCATGGAGTCTGTTTCTGACCGTTTGAGCAGACACATGCACATTTGTGGCCTGCTGGAGGTCATTTTGCAGGGCTCTGGCAGTGCTCCTCCTGCTCCTCCTTGCACAAAGGCGGAGGTAGCGGTCCTGCTGCTGTGTTGTTGCCCTCCTACGGCCTCCTCCACGTCTCCTGTTTAAGTGTTCCCTTTAATTTTTTGAGCAGTGTATATCATAAGGCCTTACTTTGATGGCTTTGTCTTACCCTAACACAGTGGTGTTTGGAAACTCCTGGTTTGCAGGAATATTCAGGCATGCAAGTCACATTATGCTGGCTTGCAAAGTATTGTGTAATTCCCATTGGACTCCAGCCAGAGTAAGGTTATACTTGGATGTTTTATTCACGCTGCATTCAGAATGACTGTCAGGTTTAAAACAGTTGATAAGAAGACTACCTAAACCATTTAAACTGGAACAAGTATTTCAGTGTCGGGTGCAATAATACTAACTGATTGGATTAGTATAGAAACATGTATCTTATTTCTCTTTGTGTAGCATAAAATGAATCAATCAACCAATGCACATGCTAAAACACAGATATTAAAAACAATCCTAAAAAATCTAACCATTTTGATGGGGCTATTTTATTCTCCACAGTGTAAAACAATGACTGGTTATTAACACCAACACTGCTGGTTATTTTACACCATTGAGGGTTATTTTCACTCTTACAAAGTGAATTTCACTCCTTAATCAACACTAGAAATGTTACACTGAAAAATACACACTGCCCAATTTGCTGTGCATATGATCATTTCAGAATCCGTGTTGTTTTCACCTCCTCGGTATACTTGACTCCACACATCATGATATGTGTTGACAACAACCTGATTTATTCAACTACAAAGCCTGAATAATATAACATACCACACAGTGTAGGTAGCTCGATCTCAGAAAAATGTGCTTTCTAGAACCTAAAAAAGTTATTCGGCTGTCCCCATAGGAGAACCCTTTTAAGGGACCCTTTTTAGTTCCCGGTAGAACCCTTTTAGTTCCAGGTAGAACCCTTTTGGGTGACATGTTAGAACCCTTTCCACAAAGGGTTCTACATGGTAACCAAAAGGGTTCTAGCTGAAACCAAAAACGGTTCTACTGCAACCAAAAAGGGTTTTCCTGTGGGGACAGGCGAAGAGCCCCTTTGTAAACTTGTTTTTTTCTGAGTGTAGCCTTCATAATGCATACGGTTTTATTTGATGTTTTTTTATTTCAACTTTATTTAACCAGGTAGGCTAGTTGAGAACACGTTCTCGTTTACAATAGCGACGTGGCCAAGATAAAGCAAAGCAGTGCGACACAAACAACAACACAGAGTTACACGTGGAATAAACAAAACATACAGTCAATATAACTATAGAGAAAGTCTATATACAGTGTGTGTAAATGAGGTAGGATAAGGGGGGGGGCGAGGCAATAAATAGGCTATAGTGGCGAAATTATTACAGTATGGCATATTAAACACGGGGGTGATAGATGTGCAGAAGATGAGTGTGCATGTAGTGGTACTGGGGTGCAAAGGAGCTAAATAAAGGAATTAAATAACAACATGGTGATGAGGTAGTTGGATGGACTACAGTTGAAGTCGGAAGTTTACATACACTTAGGTTGAGGTCATTAAAACTTGTTTTTCAACCACTCCACAAATGTCTTGTTAACAAACTAGTTTTGGCAAGTCGGTAGGGACTTATCTACTTAGTGCATGGCACATGTCATTTTTCCAACAATTGTTTACAGACAGACTATTTCACTTATAATTCACTGTATCACAATTCCAATGGGTCAGAAGTTTACATACACTAAGGGTGACTGTGCATTAAACAGCTTGGAAAATTCCAGAATATTGTATACAGAGAAATGAGTCGGCCCGAGATTTGAACACTGTGGCACCCCCATAGAGGCTGCCAGAGGTCCGGACAACAGGCCCTCTGATTTGACACACTGAACTCTGTCAGAGAAGTAGTTGGTGAACTAGGCGAGGCAGTCATTTGAGAAACCAAGGCTAATGGTCGGTGATCTGTTTGTTAACTTGGCTTTCGAAGACCTTAGAAAGGCATGGTAGGATAGATATACTGTAGGTCTGTTGCAGTTTGGGTCTAGAGTGTCTCCCCCTCTGAAGAGGGGGATGACCGTGGCAGCTTTCCCATATTTGGGGATCTCAGACGATACGAAAGAGAGGTTGAATAGGCTAGTAATAGGGGTTGCAACAATTTCGGCTGCTAATTTTAGGAGGAGAGGGTCTAGCCCTGCTGATTTGTAGGGGTCCAGATTTTGCAGCTCTTTCAGAACATCAGCTATCTGTATTTGGGTGAAGGAGAAATGGGGGAGGCAAGTTGCAGTGAGGGTTGCAATGCTGTTGACCAGGGTAGGGGTAGCCAGGTGGAATCATGCTTATTGAAATTATCGCAGATTTATCGGTGGTGACAGTGTTATCTAGCCTCAGTGCAGTGGGCAGCTGGGAGAAGGTGCTCTTATTCAGTACTTACACTATGTCAACAATTTCTGCTTATAATTTCTGCTCATAAAAATACAGTATGTTATTGGGTTGAATACATTATACAACCTAATCGTAAGGGTAATTCCAGGGTTATGGCTGTGACATTTACACACAAAATTACAAACTAAATGTTTTTACAGATTAGACAAACAATAAATACAACTTTTGATCTGTGTGTCTATAGTACCCCTTGGGGGAGTGTATCCCCAAAAAGCGGACTTATAAATATCGTCTTGTTTGAGAAATACAGCAAATAATAGGCATTTTGCAGGGGAAATTAAATGGACAAGCTTTTTGGCGAGACGGAACACATTAGGAAAAGTCTGTGAGTTTGTAAATCCTACGTTAAAACATGACTAGGCATTTCAAAGGAAAGGCTTGCCTCAACACAACATTTCTAATTTTGAAAAGGTTGTAATTTCTTAATTATTACTTTGAGGAAAAACAACTGTTACGTGTGTTTCACCCTCCATTACAGAGTCTGAAGTAGAGTCTGATTTCTTTATCAAAATCTATCCAAACACATTTGTTGTCATCTGTATTTGATTGTTGATTGTTGGTGATGTCATCAGAAGCCATTTACATGTTGAAAAAATACAAGATTATTTGTATTACACCTTTTCTGAAATATTATATCAAAATATGAAAATGAAGCAAACATTTAAATATAAACGCAACATGCAACAATTTCAAAGATTTTACTGAGTTACAGTTCATATAAGGAAATCAGTCAATTGAAATAAATTCATTAGGTCCTAAAGTAGGAATTTCGCATGACTGGGAATACAGATATGTATCTGTTGGTCACAGATATCTTTAAAAAAAATGTAGGGGCGTGGATCAGAAAGCCACTCAGTATCTGGTGTGACCACCATTTGCCTCATGCAGCGCAATACATCACCTTCACATAGAGGCTGTTGATTGTGGACTGTGGAATGTTGTTCCACTCCTCTTCAATGGCTGTCTGATGTCGCTGAACATTGGAAGGAACTGGAACACGCTGTCGTACACGTCGATCCAGAGCATCCCGAACATGCTCCATGAGTGACATATCTGGTGAGAATGCAGGCCATGGAAGAACTGGGACATTTCCAGCTTCCAGGAATTGTGTACAGATCCATGCGACATGAGGCCATGCATTATCATGCTGAAACATGGTGAGTGGAACGATAATGGGCCTCAGGATCTCGTCACAGTATCTCTGTGCATTCAAATTGCCATTGATAAAATGCAATTGTGTTCGTTGTCCGTAGCTTATGCCTGCCCATACCATAACAGCACCGACACCATGGGGCACTCTGTTCACAACGTTGACATCTGCAAACCGCTCACCCACATGACGCCATCCACGTGATCTGCGGCTGTGAGGCCAGTTGGACATACTGCCAAATTCTCTAAAATGACATTGGAGGCGGCTTATGGTAGATCAGTTAACATTAAATTATATGCCAACAGCTCTGGTGGACATTCCTGCAGTCAGCATGCCAATTGCATGCTCCCTATAAACTTGAGACGTCAGTGGCATTGTGTTGTGTGACAAAACTGCACATTTTAGAGTGGCCTTTTACTGTCCCCAGCACAAGATGCACCTGTGCAATGATTGTGCTGTTTAATCAGTTTATTGCTGTGCCACACCTGTCAGGTGGATGGATTATCTTGGCATAGGATAAATGCTCACTAACAGGAATGTAAACTAATTTGTGCACAAAATCTGGGAGAAATAAGCTTTTTGTGAATATGGAAGATTTCTGGGATCTTTTATTTCAGCTCATGAAACATTGGACCAACACTTTACATGTTGCATTTAAATTTTTGTTTAGTGTACATGTGCCTATAGCATAAACTTATTTTCTTTACTTCATTAATATGTCAACTTTTTAACAAATGGGGTGTGGGGGGTGAGGGGGGAGGGGGCTGTGAGAGGCAAAATAAGCTCTGTGAGTGTGAGGGAAAATATGATTGAAAACACTAAACACACAAAAAAAAGTGTTATTTGACACATGGCATCATACTCTGTAATGGCAAAAAAAATGATGTAATGTCCTGTTAAAATAACGTCTGCACCTTAAGGATAATTAGGAATGTGATGGCCTCATTTTGAAACGACAAACTTAGGTTGACCTGCCGCTGGAATTGCACATATAGACTAATGTTGGCCCATAACTTACATTGTATTAACAACTTCATAAATCCTATCCCGAAAACAAGAACCTGCATTATTCTTCAGTTTTGCATTAAGACAGACATAGCTAACAGGGCTATTTTATGTGTATCTACATAACACTTCAACCATAACTCCCCATAGACCTGTTCTTCTTCTCCCTCGAGTCTATTCTCTAAGAGACAGAGAAATGAAGGCTTTGAATGCATCCCAAATGGCACCCTATTGCATACACATTGCACTACTTTTGGCCTATAGGCCTTGGTCAAAAGCGATGCACCATAAAGGGAATAAGGGTGCCATTTGGGATGCATATTTTCTGCTTGCTTATTGCCGGAGCTGTCGGATATTTATTTATGGTTTTCAGTGCCTCTCTGCAACACAGACTAACACCCCGATGTGGAGTACAATATCACATTTGCAAGATGAATGACAGTCTATGACAGAAAATCTAAGGGCAAAAAAATGGGTTGCTAAAAAAAATGGTGTGGGCAGCCATATTAGTTGTATGACTCTGTTATTTAGTTTGGTCTGTAAATCGAAATGAAAACTCTGTCTAGACTGGTGAAAGTAAAGAAAGTTAGACTTGCAGTGCTTGTGGGCGACAAGATTGTCTTGTTGGATTTACTGTTGCTCTTTGGCTGTCCTTCGCCTATTTTGCCCTTGCCTGTGTCTATGTACAGCATGTGTTATAACACATTACTTGAAGTGTTATTCATGAGCATATTGTGAAGTGGTATAAATCTCAAGGGAAAGACCCGTGGTACTGAATGTGGGTTGGGGAAACTGTGATTCTAATGACTTCAGTTAAAAATCTCTGGAGACAAAATAAGAGCTAAGGTCATGACCAGAGGTGGGAAGAAGGGATTAGTACCACTTTGTAAAAGAGATGGCTTTAGCCCGTCCCCTAACCTACAGGCCTAGTCCTGTGTGTGCGTGTGTGTGTGTGTGTGTGTGTGTGTGTGTGTGTGTGTGTGTGTGTGTGTGTGTGTGTGTGTGTGTGTGTGTGTGTGTGTGTGTGAGAGAGAGTTGTTGGGGGGGTCTGTGTGAAACACACCCAAGCTATTTTCTCTTCTCCTGGGGGCTAGGCATTTGTCAGGGCCCTGACATGGTTCCCTAATCCCCATAATGGTAATGGAGAGCATTGGGCCAGAACTCTCTCAGTGGCTTTATCTGCTCATAATTGAGTTAATAAATTAAGGATGATGATTCCAAAACTGCTAAATAGGAAATTGGAGAGAGAGCGAGAGATATATATTTGAGATGAAGAGAAAAAAGAAGCTCACGCATGGCGGGCTTTGGCAATTTAGAGTTGCTGTCAGTGTTCAAGGACAAGGCAGCCGCTTTTTGTGGTGTTAATGAAATGAGCGTCAGCCCAACCTCTGATAATATATCAGCCGCCTGTGCCCTTTGGGGGCCGAAAATGATATAACACAACGTCCCCAGAACAAGGGCACGCTCCTACGGCTTTGCCAAGGGATGCAAATGCGGATAGCCGGACACGTCACTCCCCACAGCTATTGGAGAGGTGCTTGAGCATTTGAACATTTTGGGGAGCAGGCTGAATGTGACGGTTTGGTTCACACCTACCTGTGAACCCTCCAAGATACACAGTAAATCAATCGATATAGATACAAACCTCCTTTGAAAAATTGAGCAAAAATGTGACAAAAGCTTTTTGAAATGGCAACCTGGGTCTTATTGGCCATATTTCTACTTCACCTCTCTTGCCAATCACAACTCAGAACTTGACCGGAGGCCAATAATCCCCTTCCTGTACCTGCAGGGTTTTGTGGGTAAGTGAGGCCAGGAAAGCCAGTGGTTTGGGTCATGTGGAGAAAGGGTCTTAATGTTGCCACCTTATCAGAACTAGCAGATATAGATGAAGGACAGAACCTATTTAAGACCACTGAGGCAGAACTCCTCTGACACTGAGCCACAGCCTCTTAAAGGCCCAGTGCTGTCACAATTCTGTTTTTGCTTTGTATCATATTTTTATTTATTTTTTTACCTTTATTTAACCAGGCAAGTCAGTTAAGAAAAAAATTCTTATTTTCAATGACGGCCTAGGAACAGTGGGTTAACTGCCTGTTCAGGGGCAGAACGACAGATTTGTACCTTGTCATCTCGGGTAGTAGTGTAGAGAATCATTGTACCACAAATATTGTTGTTTCAGCTGTTTGAAGCTGGTGTACAAAACTGAAAGTAAGAATGGGAAGCATAGCAATAGCTCACATAGAACAGATCTACTGCTTCGTAGACTTGCTTTCAAGTAGAATCACATATCTATGACTCATGTGAATTTGGTCAGGTCACCCAAATAGTTAGACATTGCCACTTTAAAGGAAATATGTTACAGTAAGGTACTTCATTGTTACCTAGAAATAATTTGACATTGATATAAAAATGGCTGCATTGGGCCTTTAACCCACCACTGCATGGCTATTGAAGCAGACGGCCATCTTGACCTGTACTTTCGCCACCATGTTAAGCTGTAAAATTGTTGAATGCAAAACATGTAGTCCTATGCCTGAGTTATGTTTCTGTCTTGTCGAATAGGGGTTATGACACACGGTGATACTGTAGCACAGCTGGTAAAAGGCTGCTTGTTTGTGCCGGGGAGTTGCTTCAGAAGTCATGAAGTAGGAGTATGAGAGAGAGACTCCGAGAGAGTTTTTAATGAAAGCTAGTCAACCATGCAAATAGCCTTTCTCCCTTGAAATGCAAATGATGAAATATTACCTTGCATTTTTCATGAAGTCCCTCAATCCACTTTCCTCTGAGCCCCTCCATGCTGCTTACCTCTGAGTTGAATTTCAACACAGAATGCCATAATGTTGCTCGTGCTTATCATTGAGCCCCACCGCGCAGCTTAGATTGAACAATATCATGCAGTTTATTTTGAGACCCACCATGAAGCTGGTTATCAATGCTACTATGCAGCTTACAATGAGCCCCACCATGCAGCTCAAGGTGAAATGCTGAAACCTGTAGCTAGCACATCCACCACAATAAAGCTGAACATATACTTAACATTTTTGTGGATATCATTTCCTAGTTTACGTTTTTCTACGTTTTTCTACATGATTAGATGTTCACTTTCCCGTCGAAGTCATTACTATTCTGACACAATGACCGGCATTCAATCATAACACATTATGCTGTTTTAAGTATTCTGTTTTTTCTTAGATTGTTTACATTATATTGTAGGGGTCAACCCATGCTGACCCATTCTGCTGCCTATTGTGTCCCTGCTTTAAACAAATGTATGTGTATGACGTGCTCAGTGTCTGTGAACTGTGAATTGGATTTGGCTTTCAATTGGACTTTCTAGCAATTCAACCATATGGCTATATTTTTTTTGTAAGCTCCTACATAACTGACTCAACATAGAATGACTGTCACGTTCTGACCTTAATTTCCTTTGTTTTGTATTTATTTAGTATGGTCAGGGCGTGAGTTGGGTGGGTTGTCTATGTTTGTTTTTCTAGGTTTTGGGAATTTCTATGTTTCGGCCTAGTATGGTTCTCAATCAGAGGCAGGTGTCATTAGTTGTCTCTGATTGAGAATCATACTTAGGTAGCCTGGGTTTCACTGTGTGTTTGTGGATGATTGTTTCCGTGTCTGTGTTTGTTCGCCACACGGTACTGTTTCGGTTTTGTTCACGGTTATTGTTTTGTATTCATTGAGTGTTCAGTTTATGTTTTTAAATAAACAACCATGGACACTTACCACGCCGCATCTTGGTCCGATCCTTGCTACACCTCCTCTTCAGACGAAGAGGAGGAAAACCCTTACAATGACTCACGTATTGACAATCTGTGGTCTTCAATCAAATAGTTTGTATGGATGGATGCAAGAATATCTTGGACTCAAATCCGAAAAAATGCATGTAGGGCTGTTAGCGTGTTTATCCCTGTGTTTTGTGGCTCTGTACACTGTATTTCTAGGTATCTCCACTTTGTTATTTTTTTAGAACTCCCTTTTAATAACTGTTTCTCTCTCTCCCTCTCATTCTTACACTCCTTTCCCTATGCTCTCTCCCTTGTCCCCTCCTCCTCTCTCTCTCTCTCTCTCTCTCCCTCTCATTCTTACACTCCTTTCCCTATGCTCTCGCTCTCTCCCTTGTCCCCTTCTCTCTCTCTCTCTCTCTCTCTCTCTCTCTCTCCCTCTCATTCTTACACTCCTTTCCCTATGCTCTCGCTCTCTCCCTTGTCCCCTTCTCTCTCTCTCTCTCCCTCCCTTCATCCTCTCTCTCTCTTTACAGGACCTTGGTGCGGGAGCTCCACCTGAGAGGAACTGGAAAGGGATTGTTATCGCTCTGCTGGTTATATTGGGGGTCTGCTCTCTGATCACATTGTCTGTCATCCTCCTCACTCCAGGTACAGAACTGGGCATGGAGAATTAGTACATTACTGTATTAAACCGGAGTTGTGTTCTGCAGGAGAGACATAGCATCTGTCCCAGAGGTGGTTCAGTGCCTATGGTTTGGTAGACTATTGGTGACAGTAAGGAAATTAGCCCCAAAATGGTATTATTGCTTAACTCATCTCAACTTTGTATGATGAATTTTGGGCTACATGCTCAGTTGTGCTACTCATTTCTCATTTTTGCCAGCACCTTATATACTAACTTAATATCAGCACTCAGCTGTTGATCGACCTCCTCAATTTACTGCAATGAAGAACAGTGTATGCTGAGTGACGTACTCAGACATGTTTGGAATGACTCACAGATACAAGGAGACCACACTGTCCCCTGATGTTCCAACCCCTCGAATGTCTGCTGGGCTAGCTATCTATTGCATGTGGCTGCCACATCATTTACAAACAGGAGTGCTCCGTAGTTATCCAGCCCGGGCCAACATGGCTGACATTCAAAATAATTTGGCTCTCTCTCTCTGCACAATTAGCAGCTGTCCAAGTCAACATTAGTTTACAATTGGCTTAACAACATTCTATTTTACTGATGGCTTAACATTTTCTAATTAAAACATGTTTACAAAGGCAATGTTTACACAGCTGAGGGGTTTCAGGTTGGATAACAACCTATTAATGACCAGTGTGTGTGTGTGTGTGTGTGTGCGTTCTATTGTTTTCTTAATATATATAATTTCTCCATATCACTTTCTCTACTGTCACCTCTCTCTTTCTGTCTTTTGCTCTCCCTCTCCCTCTCTCTCCCTCCATCACTCCCTCTCCCTCTCTCTCTCCCTCCATCACTCCCTCTCCCTCTCCCTCTCTCTCTCCCTCCATCACTCCCTCTCCCTCTCTCTCTCCCTCCATCCCTCTCTCTCTCTCTCCCTCCATCACTCCTCTCTCTCTCCCTCCATCACTCTCTCTCCCTCCATCACTCTCTCTCCCTCCATCACTCCATCTCCCTCTCTCTCTCCCTCCATCACTCCCTCTCCCTCTCTCTCTCCCTCCATCACTCTCTCTCTCTCTCTCTCTCCCTCCATCACTCCCTCTCTCTCTCCCTCCATCACTCTCTCTCCCTCCATCACTCTCTCTCCCTCCATCACTCTCTCTCCCTCCATCACTCCATCTCCCTCCATCACTCCATCTCCCTCCATCACTCCATCTCCCTCCATCACTCCCTCTCCCTCTCTCTATCACTCCATCTCCCTCTCCCTCTCTCTCTCCCTCCATCACTCCCTCTCCCTCTCCCTCCCTACCTCACTCTTACACCCCCGACTCCCTCTCCCTTCCTCACTCGTACACCCCTGACTCCCTCTTCATCTGCATTTAAAAGGTTGCTCGAAGTATCTGCCTCTAGAGCAGGTGAAGCCATTTATGTGCATCCAATCTTATAAGACTTTATCCTAACTTATTTTATTCATAAAGGCTAAAGTAAGCATGACACTCTCAAGAGTCCTGCCAAAAAACATACATAGCTGCCCTAGATTAAAGTCCCTGTTTACAGACCACTCCACCTCTTCTATATGCGATATTCATCTGAGTGTCATTTGTCTGACTAAAGCATAGACCTAAGACATTATAAACACCTAATATGCTTCTGTGTACACTCTTTCATTTAACTGGTTGTTTGGATACTGGATGCTGATTGGATGTGCAGCGTTCCAATCCATGCTGTATTGGCCCTCACAGACACACCTATGCCTGCTAACAGTTCCATCTAAAAATGATCAATAAGAATATCATGTTCATGTTGCTGTCGAATCATCTCTTGTATTTATCTCAACTTGCACATTATTTCCCCTTGCTTCCAACCTGGCATTTAGTTTGGTACAGTGTGGGTCACTATAAAAATTCTGTCTGCCTGTCTGACCTCGGAAACGATGTTTCACTTTTGAATTTCGATCTCATGTATTACCGTACATGGAGTGAAAGGTGACACCTTAAACACAGATATCGGATCAGATTACCCTACCCTAAATGCTTACCTTGAATATCAGGGGCAACAACGTAAAACTGATCTTAGATCAGTGTCTCTAGTGGCAATCTCTTGGCGGCATCTGCCTGGGATAACTTCTAGGTCAGGACCAAGGAGGCTGTCCTGTCCTTGATTGGAGACTGACCTGATGCTTTCTGGTAACTGGGTTCCTCAGAAAGACTTTGATGCAGCACACGTCACATCACAAAACAAGAAGCAATAGAACTACATTTTGCTACTCACTCCTTGTATGAGAGAATAAACAATGCTGGGGAATATCAATAACGATAATGATAAAATAAGGATTTGATCATTATTGAGTTCCCAGTATTAATAGAGTTTGGAATTAATGCACCTTTTCCCCCTATTTTTTTTGTTGTTGCAGCGGACAGCCAAGCTGGCAGTGATAGCAAACTCACTGTGGAAGATCTGTTCAAGCCTGAGTTTGTGGTCCATGACCCAGAGGCCAAATGGATCAACGGTAAGTGCCAACACATACTGCACAGTGCCTCCTTTTGGCGACCATAAAGAGATTTTAGAGCAGCTCATGATTTGTTGATGGACCATTCGTCAACATAATGGACATTTCGATGCAACTTGGTTGCAATGATTTGGTGAGGAGAATCGTGTGTAACATGGCGCATGTCCTTTACACAAGGTGGCATAAGATTGGCTACAAACAGTCCTTAGTCTCAATGTTGGGAGTTTATTGTTGCTGACGTTAATGTGAATATGTCGTTATTTAAGTGTTTTTGTCACTGATCAGTGTGTTATTAGCCCTAAATAACTGTGGCAGGGTCGAGGTGGAGCTATTGCATTGGTCTTTGTTTTCAAAGTTAGCCTTCAGTGATACAGAGTATCTCACTTTGGCTGCCTGCGCTACCTACGAGCTGTCTCATTGTTCCCAAAATAACATAATCAGTTATACCTACATCTGTGGTATGAGTGAGAATGCTTCAAAACGCCTGGAATTAAACTGCCTCGTTGAAGCACTGGAGGGGCTTGTATGTAAAAACAACAAGGCCCTGTTAGAGCAGATCTCTGACTAAAGCATTAAGTGAAGCACAAGTGAATCTGATTATGGTTGCGTTGTATGGAGAGGATAACGATAACTTTCACAGGATAGGACTCCGACTTCCTAAGATGCTCCTGGGGATCCAAGTTACCAATCCGTTTCTCTATTCTGCTCCCCCTGATGCCATTTGAGTTGTTTGTTTCAGATTCACTCTCTGCCCATAACTGCATGACTTCGCTCGCTCGCAGCCAGAGGGTACGGGGGTAGAGGCAAGGCCTTTCTGTTCATCAATATTTAATCCCCTCAGTGACACTTCTCCACTATCTCCACTGCACCATCTCAATCCCAGAGCTGACCTCAGGCTAGAGATGGAGAGGGCTAACATTGCATCGAGCCAGTCAGGAATCTAGGTTCATGGGGAACAGCTTTGATGATAGATGGACCCCAGACAAATAGGATGAAATAACAAATAGACAGGGAGTGTAACATGCGGGAGCCGAGATTGAGCATGGTGTGGCTTTGGAGGTTTTAGACGATCCAGATATTACTTTTTTTAGAGAGAAGCTATAGAAAGTATAGATTGGAAGGTATACTGTGTGTGGAAATGTATATGCGCAAGGTTTGATTAAACAGGATAGTTATTATAGATTTCAGAGGGTGAATGGGTGGAATACATTAAATGGTTGATGGGAGAATCAATGGCAATGTAAACGGAATGTACAGTAGAAACCTTGATTGATGCTGCCTCTCTTAAGCACATGAGGCTAAAGAGTCCAGTGACAGAGAATGCTTTTCCTAGGGATGGATGATACAAATTAACGTTAAGAACTAAATGATTGGTAAGACGGAAGGGATAGATTAAGAGGATAAATGAGTGAAATCAGTTCTTAAAAAGCCTGGGGAATCAGGTACTGTATGTCCTGTATTATTAGGTGTAACGGAGCCAAGGTTTTTACAGGCCATTGTTCCCCAGAAACATCACCGTTTGAGCTTGTCGCTATTACGTATCCCTACACTTTAGTTGGATATGTACCTGTAGAGTTGGATAGCTACATACCCAGCAAACATGTAACGTTCCTACAACAGTTAGGTAACATTCCATGCCAGGATAAGAATGTCTCTCTATGCATTCATCCATCCTTTTTCTTGTCAGTTGGCGATAATTCAAATTTTGCATCATTGCATGTTGATGAATCGTAATTCCAGTGTGTGCTCAGTTATTATTCATGAAAATCGGTATAAACATTACAGGTAGATAGCTGGCTAATGAATGTGCAAGTGTATGAAGTAGAATATGTACCCCAGCTGTTGTTTTTTGTGTTGGCATTTGTGTGTGTATGCCTCTGTGTATGTGCGTGTATAACAGTCACAGTCAGCCACTGTCACGCAATGCTCTCTCTCTCTGGGCTGTCAGTCTCTATCAGTATTGGCACAGCCTTTCCTTGAGGGCTGAACATCTTCAACCTGCCAGTGACAATCTGGTGAGAATAGTACGTCACATCAACTTGCATCTTGTCATTCAGTCACATAGCACAGGAGTTACCAGTTGTCTCCATTACTCTCTCAAGTCTTAAGGCATTGCCAGTTTTTGGGGGCAATATTGCCAAGCAATGTTGCTGGCAACAGAGCGGGGTATGAGACACTGGTGCAAATGATGAGCAATGAGCAACATGGACATGAATAATATATACTGCTCAAAATAATAAAGGGAACACTAAAATAATACATCCTAGATCTGAATTAATGAAATATTCTTATTAAATACTTTTTTCTTTACATAGTTGAATGTGCTGACAACAAAATCACACAAAAATTATCAATGGAAATCAAATTTATCAACCCATGGAGGTCTGGATTTGGAGTCACACTGAAAATTAAAGTGGAAAACCACACTACAGGCTGATCCAACTTTGATATAATGTCCTTAAAACAAGTCAAAATGAGGCTCAGTAGTGTGTGTGGCATCACCGTGCCTGTATGACCTCCATACAACACCTGGGCATGCTCCTGATGAGGTGGCGGATGGTCTCCTGAGGGATGTCCTCCCAGACCTGGACTAAAGCATCCGCCAACTCCTGGACAGTCTGTGGTGCAACGTGGCGTTGGTGGATGGAGCGAGACATGATGTCCCAGATGTGCTCAATTGGATTCAGGTCTAGGGAACGGGCGGGCCAGTCCATAGCATCAATGCCTTCCACTTGCAGGAACTGCTGACACACTCCATCCACATGAGGTCTAGCATTGTCTTGCATTATGAGGAACCCAGAGCCAACCGCACCAGCATATGGTCTCACAAGGGGTCTGAGGATCTCATCTCGGTACTTAATGAATCAAATCAAATGTATTTATATAGCCCTTCGTACATCAGCTGATATCTCAAAGTGCTGTACAGAAACCCAGCCTAAAACCCCAAACAGCAAGCAATGCAGGTGTAGAAGCACGGTGGCTAGGAAAAACTCCCTAGAAAGGCCAAAACCTAGGAAGAAACCTAGAGAGGAACCAGGGTATGTGGGGTGGCCAGTCAGGTAGTCCTGGGGCATGGTCCTAGGGCTCAGGTCCTCCAAGAGAGAGAAAGAAAGAGAGAATTAGAGAAAGCATATGTGGGGTGGCCAGTCCTCTTCTGGCTGTGCCGGGTGGAGATTATAACAGAACATGGCCAAGATGTTCACATGTTCATAAATGACCAGCATGGTCGAATAATAATAAGGCAGAACAGTTGAAACTGGAGCAGCAGCACGGCCAGGTGGACTGGGGACAGCAAGGAGTCATCATGTCAGGTAGTCCTGGGGCATGGTCCTAGGGCTCAGGTCCTCCGAGAGAGAGAAAGAAAGAGAGAAGGAGAGAATTAGAGAACGCACACTTAGATTCACACAGGACACCGAATAGGACAGGAGAGGTACTCCAGATATAACAAACTGACCCTAGCCCCCCGACACAAACTACTGCAGCATAAATACTGGAGGCTGAGACAGGAGGGGTCAGGAGACACTGTGGCCCCATCCGAGGATGGCAGTCAGGCTACCTCTGGCGAGCACATGGAGGGCTGTGCGGCCCCCCAAAAATGCCACCCCACACCATGATTGACCCACCGCCAAACAGGTCATGCTGGAGGATGTTGCAGGCAGCAGAACGTTCTCCACAGCATCTCCAGACTGTCTCGTCTGTCACATGTGCTCAGTGTGAACCTGCTTTCATCTGTGAAGAGCACAGGCGCCAGTGGCGAATTTGCCAATCTTGGTGTTCTCTGGCAAATGCCAAACGTCCTATACGGTGTTGGGCTGTAAGCACAACCCCCACCTGTGGACATCGGGCCCTCATACCACCCTCATGGAGTCTGTTTCTGACCGTTTGAGCAGACACATGCACATTTGTGGCCTGCTGGAGGTCATTTTGCAAGGCTCTGTCAGTGCTCCTCCTGCTCCTCTTTGCACAAAGGAGCAGGTAGCGGTGCTGCTGCTGGGTTGTTGCCCTCCTACGGCCTCCTCCATGTCTCCTGATGTACTGGCCTGTCTCCTGGTAGCGCCTCCATGCTCTAGACACTACGCTGACAGACACAGCAAATCTTCTTGCCACAGCTCGCATTGATGTGCCATCCTTGATGAGCTGCACTACCTGAGCCACTTGTGTGGGTTGTAGACTCCGTCTCATGCTACCACTAGAGTGAAAGCACTGCCAGCACTCAAAAGTGACCAAATCATCAGCCAGGAATCATAGGAACTGAGAAGTGGTCTGTGGTTATCACCTGCAGAACCACTCCTTTATTGGGGGTGTCTTGCTAATTGCCTATAATTTCCACCTGTTGTCTATTCCATTTGCACAACAGCATGTGAAATGTATTGTCAATCAGTGTTGCTTCCTAAGTGGACAGTTTGATTTCACAGAAGTGTTGCATTGTGTTGTTTAAGTGTTCCCTTTATTTTTTTGAGCAGTGTATTTCATATGAAGTATATATTTAACTTTAAACTCAATTTCCACATTTATTTTCTCATCTCCTATTGCTTTTTCTTGCCTGTTGGCTGCCTCATCTGTACTGGAATTTATTAGCTAACAAACAAGCATTAAAGAGGTGTTGCCTTGGGCATCCACTCAACCTACTGCAAGTCAAGTCAACGGCAACGCAGACAAGGATAACTATATTTTAAAATGTTTTACTTCAGAATTTTATGCTAGGAAGTGTAAATGGTATTCATGAAGCTAGCCAGCTAGTTAAACATACAAAAACCTTAAAAAACTAAATGTAAAATCTACATGACAATCTACATGACAAGCTAGTGAATTAGCCTGTTTGTCCCATTGACATAGCATGGGTTACGGTTAACATGCTAATCGATTAGCATGAGCATCACCGTGGATATTTCAGCAGTTAAACATGATCAATTGAATACATATTTATTTATGCCTCGTGATATAATATTGTAGTGGAGCAAAATATGAGATGTGAATGGCCAACATTTCACTCCAACATGGGAGTTGATTTCTCTCTTGCTTCAGCTCAAAACGGTTGCGATGTTTTCCAAAATATTTTGGAGAACAGACTGATCACATTACCAATATCTGTGCTCTGTTTGGAGGATTCCTACAAATTGCCCAATAAGTGGAGCTGCCAATCAACATTCCCAGATAATAAAAAGTTGCTCATTTTCATTGCAAAATAGTTACATCAACCATTGCTGGCAACATTGCTTGGCAATATTATTTAATACAATTCCCAGTGTATTATGGCCTTTATCCTTACTAGTAGTTTCAGTAACCACTCAATTCTATTATGTCCTAAATCTTACCAGTCAACTCTGTTACTATGTAACATTTTAATTCTGTGACTCCCTTGCATCCAGTCAACTCTGTAATTCTGTAACATGTCAACAAAAATGTTTTTCTTCCCTTACAACAGTTTCTTGTTTTAGACTGTATGTTGGGTAATGCATTGAGCTGAAATAATGTATACACTCTTGGATGTTTCATTATACTGTCAGGTGGTTCAGGATACGGTTATGTCATGAGAAATCCCACCCAGACAGACACCCTAAGGCACAGGGATCAGTGCAGCCACAGCTCCTGGAATGGACAGGTAGTGGAAATGTTGGGACATGTTGATGGGTACTGAAACATATGGTCACATACAGTACTGAAGTCTTAAATGCGGAAGTGCTCACAATGGCTGGCATCTGCCCCTTGTCCATACAAGGTTAGTCATACTCACCCAATTTGAACTTACGATGAAAAATGCTTGCGCATTCTGACTTGTACACAACAACAAAACATGGACACTCACTGAACGACTCAAGTTATGATTACACAAATGCAGAGATATGTTGACTCATTCTAACATATGTCGACCCCTGCTGAACCTACTGCTGCAATCTTACCCACATACATGCACCCGCTGGCACAATCTTTCCCACGTAAATGCACTTCCAAATACATTTAATTTTACTGACTCATACCGACACATTGAAAGACGGTCAGATTCTTCCTCATCCCTATTTGCACAGACATAGCCAATGATGGTAAGATGATCAGTGTTGTCAACTGCCCTGAGGTGAGCATTTCACCTTGGCACACATCAGTGCACTGTGTGACACGTTTCATTACTCACACTAGGCGAGTGCTTGGTAAATCATTGTTTTCATCCACACCGCTTATTCTAAATTGAGGATCTGGCGTGTGCCTATAGCCCTAAAGCTACACAGTCCATGATTAGGGGAAAGGCGTTCAGGGGAGGCAGAATTTAGAGTGTGTAGAGAGGACAGCTCAGCTTGGATGTAGGCTGCTTGAACTTACTGTTTAGCCACAAACTGTGGTTGAGTTAAACAGTGATATCAGACCATGCTCCAGGTTTATTTATCTTTCTTTAGATTGCCAGATTGCTGAAGAGTTCTGAACTTTGTGTGTCACTCTCACCCCACCAATATGCTTCATTTTGGGTTCCGTCACAGTAACCCTCCTCCCCACCTGGATTCACTCTAATTTACCTGATTAGCTCCGTAATTAATTCAATTAAGTCACTATACTCCCCCGCCGCTTGCCATTAAGAAGCCAGAGGTAAAGAACGGCCTCAGTCTTGTCGGCTGCCAATGATCTGTAGAGCAGGATGCAAGGAACGGATCAGAAAGTACAATGGCGTCCCTTTTAGAGTGTTTTTCTACTTGCATGCTTCTGCAGCATCGTTCTCCGGGGTTAATGAGAAATCCCATGCTCCGGTGCCTGCCATTAATTAACAATAGAGGCTCCTCAAGCTGCATTATAGGGCATCGGAGTAGGGGAGAATACACCAGGTGGGTGTGAGTGTGTGTGCGTGCATGCGTGTGTGCGCGTGTGCATGCGTATGTGCGTGCGTGGGGGGGGGGTGAACGGATGTGATATCCTTACACCTTTCTCAAAGACAAATATTCTGTTTCTGCGGTGCAGAGGCCACTATATAGCTTGATGTATTCACTATTCTACTCCCTCTGTTGCGAGGCTACTGTGACACCAATCAATTCCAGCAAATGCTGGCTCCCCCATTATCCCAGTTCTGAACAGTGAGGGAAAATTATTAAAACTATGTCTGCAACAGTATATTTTTTTTCTCTTTTTGCCTTTTCTGCTCTCATTGTTCCTAGTTTTACATGAGTTGTTAGGAGTTGCACTGTGTGCATCAATGTGTCTGTTAGTTCAGCATAATCATAATAAGAGATCCTGCCACTCTGTCTTATTCTCCAAGTCACCAGTGTGTTTTTCCTGCTTATGTTGCGTAGAAGATATCTTTTGATTTGGAATACCCAACAGACCTGGCAAAAATACAGACAGAACGCTTCTCTCAGAAAGATACACATAGATAAAGAGTAAGAAAGAAATAGAAAGACAGGGAAACATGTATACTTCCAGAGATATGAAAGAGATGTAGGTAGACATTTTCTTCAATGTGGGACGCGGAAACAGTGAGGTCTCTAACATAGAAGTAGAGCAGGAGACGAACATAGAGGGAAAGGGAGATACCTGTCTCGGCCTCTGATGAGAAGAACCCTTCCATTCCCGTGGGTGTTCCTCACACCCATGTGTGACAGTTGAATATGACTGCCTCTAATGCCTGTTGATTGTCTTTATCGGAATCTGTCATCAGCCAGACAGTGGGTTTCCAGCCCAGTGGATTCCCATTTATTTCCCAATCCCATAACAGGAAAACTGGCAACATTCTCCATCCACCCTAATTTGCAATGAACCACAACACTCCACTCACCCCTAAGGTAGCCTTTTTAATACACAGTAATGCACCGCTCCATCCTGTGTCACACTGTTTCGACAGAAAAGGCCATTTAGTGGCATCCTAACGAGTCTAGGGTATTGATTGGCTCTCACCTGGTGGTGAGGAGGAGGGAGGGCCAATGAGAGCAGACAGTGATGTATTGGATAAGGGTTCCTGGCTGACAGGGCTCAGCACTAGGCCAGCATGGGTTAGAGCTACCAGTCACTGCTCATTTAGAAGTTTGGAAATCGTCTCTATCAAAGCACATAGGACTCTCACTTTAAAGCCGGCAGGTTTTAACTGACACTTACATTGTGTGGATCCTCTGACCTTCAAAGTATCTCCTGTGTGACATTTACAACTGTCTACTGACTGCAAATAACTCTGTCTTTCCTCAGCATTGATCACATCAAAGAAAGTCAAGACCCTGAGACGACTATGTCTAGCCCATGTGACGCAGGTGCAACATCAATAACTGAGATCAAATTAGAGAGTAATGGACATTTTCGTGCTGCAATACTAGAATAAATTGATCAGTACGAGGGGGTAGGTGAATAACCGGCACTTTCCTTGAATTGTCGTTAGCTACCTGTCATGCAATTTGTGTTGTGTGTATAACATATTGGTATAGGAAATACAGTCATTAAAATACAGTGCATTTGGAAAGTAGTATTCAGACCCCTTTACTTTTTCTACATTTTTTTTGTTACAACCTTATTCTAAAATTATTAACTATTTTTTTCTCATCAATCTACCCCATAATGACGGAGAAAAAACAGGTTTTTAGAAATGTGTGCAAATGTATTACAAATAAAAAATGTAAATATGACATTTACATAAGTATTCAGACTCTTTACTCAGTACTTTGTTGAAGCACCTTTGGCAGTGTTTACAGCCTCACGTCTTCTTGGGTAAGAAGCTACAAGTTTGGCACACCTGTATTTTGGAAGTTTCTTCCGTTCTTCTCGGGAGATCGTCTCAAGCTCTGTCAGGTTGGACGGGGAAAGTTGCTGCACATCTATTTTCAGGTCTCTCCAGAGATGCTCGATCGGGTTCAAGTCCGGGTTCTGGCTGGGCCACTCAAGGACATTCAGAGATTTGTCCTGAAGCTGCTCCTGCGTTGTCTTGGCTGTGTGCTTAGGATTGTTGTCTTGTTGGAAAGTGGACCTTCACCCCACTCTGAGGTCCTGAGCGCTCTGGAGCATGTTTTCATCAAGGATCTCTCTACTTTGCTCTGTTCAGCTTTCCATTGATCCTGACTAATCTCTCAGTCCCTGCCGGTGAAAAACATCCTCACAGCATGATGCTCCCACCACCATGCTTTACTGTAGGGATGGTGCCAGGTTTCCTCCAGATGTGACTCTTGGCATTCATGCCAAAGAGTTCTATCTTGGTTTCAACAGACCAGAGAATCTTGTTTGTCATGGTCTGAGTCCTTTAGGTTCCTTTTGAAAAAACTCCAAGCTGGCTGTCATGTGCCTTTTACAGAGGAGTGGCTTCTGTCTGGCCACTCTACCATAAAGGCCTGTCTAGGCGCTCTACGGGCAATTTCTTCGACCTCATGGCTTAGTATTTGCTCTGATAACTGTGGGCCTTTCCAAATCATATCCAATCAATTGAATGTAGCACAGATGGACTCCAATCATGTTGTTGAAACGTCTCAAGGATGATCAATGGAAACAGGATGTACCTGAGCTCAATGCCAAGTCTCATAGCAAAGAGTCTGAATACTTATGTAAATAAGTACGGCTTTTTATTTCTAATACATTTGCAAACATTTCTAAAAACCTGTTTTCACTTTGTCATTATGGGGTATTGTGTGTAGATTTACGAGTCATTTAAAAAAAAATCCCCATTAGAGTAAGGTTGTAACGTAACAAAATGTGCAAAAAGGGAAGGGGTACTTTCCGAATGCACTGTATGTGAGGTGAAGTGTGGTAAGGTGCTTGGCTATCCGTGGTGAGTCTCAGTTTGGCTAAGACTTGTAATGGTATCTGTTATATTAGAAAAGAGCAGATGGCAGAGTGGTGTAAAGGACAAGGTCTTTGCTTCATTCATTCGTATATTGATCCAGAACGGAAGTTAAGCTTTTTAATGAACAGCTACAATACAAATTACAGCCTGATTCTGAAAGATTTGGAAGGGCATTTTGGGAAATCGTTACATCTGACACAATCACACTTGCGTGCGCACACACATACACACAATTACACCCACACACAAGCACAGGCACACAATGGAGCGATTTGAATTTACCTGAAACATTTGAAAGCTTTTATTATGTGAGAAGAGTGTGTGTGCAGGGCATGTAAGGGATCATATTTGGCAACAAAACGAATAGAAGTTTTAAAGGACACAAACCAGGTTTCCATCCACAGTTTTTATGCCAGTGAAGTCATACCATGTAAAATATAAACACAACAGCTATGATAGAAACAGGACGTTTCTGTACAATTTTATAAATGCTGACAGATAATTTGTTTGTTCAACATGGTGGGATGTTTTTGTTTCGGTAAAATTAATATAATATTTTATTTCATATTATAACCATCATATCGAAGTAAACTTGGAGTCCCGCGATGATATGGTTCTTCCCACGACGATTCTGGAAGCCATGCAGTTTATGAGGCTACAGATGAAAGCGCACGGACATGAGCTTGATTCTACTTTCCAATGAATATCGAGGGTCTATTTCTGGTGACATAATGATCGATGCTTGACTTCTGTTTGACAAATACAAATACTCTCGCTCTCATCCATAATAATATAATTGTGTAAACTACCCGCACAGCCTACCCTCACTGTATCTGCTAGCTGTTGGCTAGAGTTCATGTGTCAAGAACAGAGTGGGCACATTTGCAATTTAACACAATTTTTATTTTGTTACATGAAAACATAAGCGAAAAAGAAAATTGTCTGTGCACTACATCATCACGCACAGATTTTTATCTGCAACAAGTCAGTTTGCTGGAAACACTACTGGAGGGAAAATGCACATATTTTCTTCATATTTGCATAACAATTTGTCGCCAATTGGATGGAAACCTAACACAGGGCCTCCTATGGAGTGTAGTGTTGTCACAATACCAGAATTGTGGCTTTGATACCATACCAGGTTTAGTATCACGATACTCTATACCGAAACGATATACAATACCAAAACGATACTCGATACCGAAATGATACCACAGAAGAAAATAAAGTGTATTCGCTTTTATTCTCTATTTTAGTTAGGTCAGGGTGTGACTAGGGTGGGCAAATCTATGTTTTCTATTTCTTTGTTGGCCGGGTATGGTTCCCAATCAGAGGCAGCTGTCTATCGTTGTCTCTGATTGGGGATCATACTTAGGCAGCTTTTTCCCACCTGTAGTTTGTGGGATCTTGTTTTGGTACTGTGCTGTTTAACCCTACTAAACTTTACGTTTTGTATTTGTTGTTTTTTCGGTGTTCATTAAATAAAGTAAGATGTACGCCTACAACGCCGCACCTTGGTCCCATCAGCGAGTGTAACACTATGGCCATACATTTGGGACAAATGGTTTTCTTAGACCTACAGTATGATTCATTATTCATTACAGCTAAATCGTTTAATGTATTAGATGAATCGTTTAGTTCCAAAATGACATAATAACACTTGGAAGCTCATTTCTGAAGCTTCTATATTGCAATAGTCTACACTCCATATAAATGCAATTGATTTCACACAGCATACTACGATTCCCAGAGTGCAATCCAACTCCCAGGGTGCAATGCTCTGCACAGGGCTGTTGGTAGGCTACTGGCTACTGATAGCACGCCCAGACAAACACAAAGTAGTCTAAATTTACTGTCATAGCTAAGTTATGAGTGCCTTTCATATTACTTTTGGTTTGTAATCATATTATAATGCTCACACGAATGTCACTCACAGGTCAGTTTATTAATAGGTAAACCCATCTAGTACCTGGTCAGACCTAGCTTTGCCTCCAGAACAGCTTGAATTTTTTGGTGCATTCTACAATTTGTCAAACGTTCCACAGGGATGTTGGTCCATGCTGATGTGATGGCATCACGCAGTTGCTGGAGATTGGACTTTGGTACATTCATGCTGCGAACAGCCTGTTTAATCTCATCCGAAATATGCTCTATTGGGTTGCAGTCTGGGGACTGCGTCGGTCACTCAAGTTAACTGAACTCGCTGTCATGTTCCAGGCGATGTTTTTCTACTTCTCAATTGTCCAGTTTTGGTGATCATGTGCCCACTGTAGCCGCTTCGTCTTGTTTTTCGCTGGAACCTGTTGTGGTCGTCCTATGCAATAGCCCATTCGTGACAAGGATCGACGAGTTGTGTGTTCCGAGATGTTATTCTGCACACCACTGTTGTACTGTGCCATTATGTGTGGCCCACCGGTTAGCTTGCACGATTCTTGGGATTCTCTTTCGACCGCTCTCATCAACAAGCTGTTTTCACCCACATTGTTTTTTTTTGTTGCACAATTCTCAGTAAAACATAAACACTGTCCTGTGTGAAAAGGGTGGCTGTTTCTGAGATACTGGATCCGGTGCGCCTGGCATCATAGATCATACCACTCTCAAAGTCGCCTAGGTTACTAGTTTTGCCCATTCTAATGTTCAATCGAACAGTAACTGAGTACCTCGATGCCTGTCTGTCTGCTTTACATAGCAAGCCACGGGCCACGTGACTCACTGTCTGTAGGAGCGATTCATTCCCGTGAACGGGGTGATGTACCTAATAAATTGGCCTGTAAGTGTACGTTCATGTCAGTGTCACTCAAAAATCATTATAATTTAGTTGCTAGTACAATAAAATTACAATGTAAGTGTCACGTGTTAATATTTCTTTATGTCGTTTTGCAACTTAACCTCCCCTGCACTGATTTGTAACGAACACCGTTTGCATAGTTGTTTCAGTTGCCCTCATCATCTACTCTGTAAGCAAAGTATTCCCATAGTTCGCTTCTGGAGCCAGTTTTGTCAACGAGCTGCGGGCGTGAAAGTATGGTGTTTTCATTTGAAGAAGCCATGCTGTCGGCATTTTCTCTCTCCTCTTGCTCCTCAAAAGCAACTCATGCTGTGTCAGCTGCGTGTGCAAGTGCAAGTAGCCAGGCTAGCTTACTCCTGCAACCTTTAAGAAGATTCAGACAAATTACTAGACAGACTTGATCCTCTCAATCCGCATATGACGTGAGACACATTTGACATAGGTACTGAAAGTAACAAAAATTCTAGTATCGAAACGTTTTTCATGTTCTAGTATTGAAAATGTACCGAAGTTTCAGTATACCAGTAATCGAGTGTGAAATTTTGTTTTGTACCGTGAATATAGCTATATAATAAACAATATATTTGCCCTGTACTTTTTCAAAATGATTTTTAATAGTAAAGTGGGCAAACTTTAGGAAATGCCAACAACGAACAGTGAGACATCGTATCATGCATAAAAAAAACAATCATGAAAGAAAAGCATTACAAGTTTCAATTGTGTAAAGTTAGTACGGGAGAGGTGGAAAAAATATTGTTATTGATCAATAATGACAAACCTCCTGGCATTGACAACTTAGATGGAAAGCTACTGAGGATGGTAGCTGACTCTATAGCCACTCCTATCTGTCATGTGTTTAATCTGAGCCTAGAGAAATGTATTTGTCCCCAGGCCTGGAGGGAAGCCAAAGTAATTCCGCTACCCAAGAGTGGTAAAGCGGCCTTTACTGGTTCTAACAGCAGATATATAAGTTTGCTGCCAGCTCTTAGCAAACTGTTGGAAAAAACTGTGTTTGACCAAATACAATGCTATTTCTCTGTAAACAAATTAACAACATACTTTCAGCATGCTTATAGAGAAAGGCACTCAACATGTACTGCACTGACACAAATTACTGATGATTGGTTAAAAGAAATTGATAATAAGAAGATTGTGGGAGCTGTAGTGTTAGATTTCAGTGCAGCCTTTGATATTATTGACCATAACTTGTTGTATCGTGGATTCATAACCTCTGCCATATCGTGGATTCAGAGCTATCTATCTAATAGAACTCAAAGGGTTTTCTTTAATGGAAGCTTCTCTAATGTCAAACATGTAAAGTGTGGTGTACTGCAGGGCAGCTCTCTAGGCCCTCTACTCTTTTCTATTTTTACCAATGACCTGGCACTGGCATTAAACAAAGCATGTGTGACAATGTATGCTGATAATTCAACCATATACGCAATCATCAACCGCAGCTAATGAAGTCACTGAAACCCTTAACAAAGAGTTGCAGTCTGTTTTGGAATGGGTGGCCAGTAATAAACTGGTCCTGGACATCTCTAAAACATCTAAAGATAATTTTATTTGGTACAAATCATTCCCAATGTTCTAGCCCTCAGCTGAATCTGGTAATGAATGGTGTGGCTGTTGAACAAGTTGAGGAGACTAAATTACTTGTTGTTACCTTGATTGTAAACTGTCATGGTCAAAACATATAGATTCAATGGTCTTAAAGATGGGGAGAGGTCTGTCCATAATAAAGAGATGCTCTGACTTTTTGACACCACACTCCAAAAAAGCAAGTTCTTCAGGCTCTAGTTTAGTCTAATCTTGATTATTGTCCAGTCGTGTGTGGTCTAGTGCTGCAAGGAAAGACCTAGTTAAGCTGCAGATGGCCCAGAACAGAGCGGCACGTCTTGCTCTTCATTGTAATCAGAGGGCTGATATACATACTATGCATGCCAATCTCTCTTAGCTAAGAGTTGACGAGAGACTGACTGCATCACTTATTGTTTTTATAAATTGAAAATCCTAAATTGATTGGGATTTCACACAGCTCTGACACACACTTACCCACCAGACATGCCACCAGGGGTCTTTTCACAGTCCCCAAATCCAGAACAAATCAAGAAAGCATACAGTGTTATATAGAGCCATTGTTGTATGGAACTCCGTTCCATCTCACATTGCTCAAATAAACAGCAAACCTGGTTTCAGAAAACAGATAAAGCAACACCTCACGGTACCACGCCTCTCCCCTATTTGACCTATATAGTTTGTGTGATGCATTGATATGTAGGCTCCGTATGCCTTTCTGTCCTTGAGCTGTTCTTGCCTATTAATGTTCTGTATTATTTCATGTTTTGTGTGGACCCCAGGAAGAGTAATGACTTCTTTTGCAACAGCTACTGGTGATCTTAATAAAATTAAATAAATAAAAACAACTAAAACCAACTGAATTAGCATAATTACAATTGAAAATGTATGTCTAAATGTAGAATTTGTCAAATTAATTCCCTTGTCAAGGGTGCACTTTTCATCGCAAGCAGTTTTCTCACTTTTGTAATTGCCTAATGGACCATGGGAACAAAGAATAATTTGCAATAATTGGCTTACAGTCCAATATCAGTCATGCACTTAGTCAATAATCATACAAGTCATTGAAGTGTCTACTCACTCTTCCTGCTTTGGTCTAACCCTGAGGCCAAAACGGTACAAGCAAACACAATGTCTATTAAAAGCTTACTATATTACTTCCTCCCAATGAGGCCATTGGCGAGCAGCCACATTAAACCTCTATGCCACTGTGTTGTGCCCTGACTTCACTGACTTCACCTGACTTCACCTGACTTCACGCCTCTGAAGATACGGATTATTCCTCCTTTCACTTCTACCTTCCAACAGGAATTATCACCATGGCGAACGTGTTAATGTAACCTTTTGAGCTGTTACATTTGATCAATCATAAACTGTTTGTGAGGACCTCACGTGCTTATTTAGGGTTGTTTTTGGCTATGGCTACGCTATTATCTAGAGAACTGAGTCATGGCGTATGAATATTTGCTTTTTCCAAAGTATGCTGGTAAGGGCTCGTCCATGCTAAACTACAGTGCATTTGGAAAGTATTCAGACCCCTTGACTTTTTCCAAAATGTGTTACATTACAGCCTTATTCTAAAATTATATATTTTTTTACTCATCAATCTTCTCATAATACCCCATAATACCACAATACCTCTCTTTGTCCTGTTGGAAGGTGAACCTTCGCCCCAGTCTGAGATCTTTAGCGTACTGCAGCAGGTTTTCATCAAGGATCTCTCTGTACTTTGCTCTATTCAGCTTTCTATTGATCCTGACTAGTCTCCCAGTCCCTGCCACTGAAAAACATCCTCACAGCATGATGCTGCCACCACCATGCTTTACTGTATGGATGGTGCAGAGTGTTTCATCAGACCAGAGAATCTTGTTTCTTACGGTCTAAGAGTCCTTTAGGTGACTTTTGACAAACTCCAAACTGCCTTCCGTCTGGCTACTCTACCATAAAGGCCTGATTGGTGGAGTGCTGCAGAGATGATTTTATCTCTGGAATGTTCTCCCATCTCCATAGAGGAACTCTGGAACTCTGTCAGAATGACTATCGAGTTCTTGGTCACCTTCCTGACCAAGGCCCTTTCTCCCCCGATTGCTCAGTTTGGCCGGGTGACCAGCTCTAGGAAACTTTTTCCATTTAAGAATGATGGAGGCCACTGTGTTCTTCGGGACCTTCAATTCTGCAGAAATATTTTGGTATCCTTCCCCAGATCTGTGGCTCGACACAATCCTGTCTCGAAGCTCTACGGACAATTCCTTTGACCTCATGGCTTAGTTATTGCTCTGACATGCGCTGTCAACTGTGAGACGTTATGTAGACAGCTGTGTGCCTTTCCCAGTCTTGTCCAATCAATTGAATTCACCACTGGTGGACTCCAATCAAGTTGTAGAAACATCTCAAGGATGATCAATGGAAACAAGATGCACCTGAGCTAAATGTTGAGTCTCATAGCAAAGGGTCTGAATACTTATTTAAAAAGGTATTTCTGTTTTTACTTTTAATAAATATGCAAAGATTTCTAAAAACCTGTTTTTGCTTTTTCATTATGGGTTATTGTGTGTAGATTTCTGAGTATTATTTTGTATTTAGACATTTTAGAATAAGGCTGTATTGTATCAAAATGTGGAAAAAGTCAAGGGGTCTGAATACTGTCCGAAGGCCCTGTATATGGAGTAGCATTTGCCTAGTTCAGGCTTCCTGTATGCTGCAAATGATAAACAAAACATTTTTTTTCATCGTCTACTTTTATTTTCAGGAGCTCATCCGTCCAATCATTTTTCAGGTCCAGCCAAAGCCTAAAAGGTTGAATCCCAAACAAATGCTGTTTTATGTACAGCAAATAAACCAACGTCCCTGCCACAGTCCCCCGGGTCTCTTGGGTCACCAGGGCAATATATTATGGGATGACTGTTTCACCCCGCCATAGCCCTGTGACATTCTGCTACTGAGTACATTTAGCCCCATTCAAACAAGGCCTTGTGCATATGAGTGGATAGCGTACTATGAATTAAATACGTTTGGTTTAAATATAAGCTTTGCAGGACAAAGATGCCTGTATTTTATTAGTTATTCTTCATAGATTGTTCACTCAGTCTCCTCCACGACAATTTTTACATTTTACATTTAAGTCATTTAGCAGACGCTCTTATCCAGAGCGACTTACAAATTGGTGCGTTCACCTTAAGACATCCAGTGGAACAGCCACTTTACAATAGTGCATCTAAATCTTTTAAGGGGGGAGGGGGTGAGAAGGATTACTTTATCCTATCCTAGGGTTAAGCAGTCTTTATACTGAAAACTGTCCACGTCATCAACCTGCTGTTGAGTATACTGTGAGATTTGCCTTTGCTGCACCAAACATTCCCACTAAAAAAGACAGCTGTGCTATAACTAAATGAATGAATGTGAACATGTCTATAGCTATAACTAATGGAGGTGTTGGACAATTCTCTGACAATCATCGTCTAGCTGGTTTGCGTTGTAAAATCTGTTGCCGTGGCAATTTAATGGGGTCAGAGAGGGACATGAAGATGCAGGACATTTTCTGGTCTCAGAGCATTGTCTGGAGCCGGGCAATTATTATTATTTTTTGTCTTTTTACCTCCCTGAAACGCAAGCCTATTATCGCATTCAAATTGGGCTGAGCCACAGGTCTGCCTGAATGGTTGAGAATGATTGTGTCATTTAAAAGGTCACTGGAAGGACATTCACTGACTGTAGCCTGAGGTATGAGCGTGATAAAGTTTGTTTGATTAACAGACTTCATACACATGCCTCTTGGGCTCAACGAGTTTTAATCATGAAATAAAATAGCTGTCACTTTCAATATTCCAAGACCGTCGCCTTGAAGCATTTTAAGATTACATGTATTCTATTTGGATCGTGCAAGGCATCTTTTAAAATGTATTCATTCCTGAGAGACACCTGAAGTGCAGTGCTCTATGTGTAATGTTTTAATGTTATTTTACAGTGGCATCTATCATCCTTCAACAGCTTTTCCCAGTGTACAAAACTGGTTGTAATGATGTCAATTGAACCAGTTTTGTCCACTGGGTCCACTTTCCCCAAAAACCACAGACTCCAGTTGGGAGGAAAGTGTGTTTCTTCTCAGTCTTTACACACCATGTGCCTCCTCCCAGAAACAAAAGGGCACCATTCACCCACTTTACCGAATGAGAGAACATCACTCGCCTACTTTAGCGAATGAGAGGGCGCCACTCACCCATTTTAGCGAATGAGAGGACGCCTCATACAAGCTTGAAGATCCCAATTAAAGTAGTTCTGCGAAGCGTGGCCCTGCCACCTGTCCATCTCAAGATGGAGGCGTTGCTCCCTGGGGAACAATTAAAACCACCCTGCGCCCATCCCACACACAGTCATCCACGTATCCAGGCAACTTCACCCACAATGCACAACTGTTGGAAGAGAAAGTGAAAATGTGGGCCAGTCTGACATGTGGGCATGTGCTTTTCTAATTGTGTATCGTGCACACTTCCGCTTTCAAGATAGATTTGTCATGGACATGGCTGATTTGTGTTTCTAGTACACGGGATGTTGATAGGGAAGGGAGTAGTAAATGCTGCTTGTTGCCTCCATGTAAGAGAAGCGTTTTGTAAAGCAGCTATTTTGTATGTATCTCTGTATTCTGCAAAATACTGCAAATAATGATTGTACGGGTTAGTTAACAACTAGAAACATTAACATGCTGATGTCATCCATTAATAACTAGAAACATTCTGATGTGGTCCTTTAAACAGCCTCTTTCTTAGTGTCAGTTTATTACACTGAACTGAGGCTCCCTTAACCCACCATTTTCTATCCTATATCGCTTATCTTACAGATCCTTATGAAATCCCCTTTCCCCAAAAAATAAAAACATGTTAGCAATACACAATAGTACACAGAAAGCCCCAGTGCTTCCTGTATGCCTGTTTAGTGACCTATAGATAAAAGAGCTTGAGCTAACGGGGATGCAACTGTTTACTCCATGTGAGACAGGCTTTAGTGATGTCTGGTGTGTCTGCAGGTTAGAGCGCAGGTTTCAGTTTCCAGGTGCGCTCCTGGATAGCGTGGGAGGGTGAGAGAGGGCACCTTTGAACAGGATTTTCTACCACAGGGTACAGGGTGGTGCTTTGTGCCACAGCCATGCAGCATCAGCAGGCCCCAGATGCCCAGCGGCGAGAGGAGAGGGTGACTTCATATTCTGTAACAGTTAGTGCCAACTTTACTTGTTGAGCTGCTATTGTTGTTGGTGCAGGTACTTTATTGATGGCTGCTGCTGCTGTTGCTAATGTTGTTGTTGATGATGATTATCAAATCAAACTTTATTTGTCACATGCGCCGAATACAACAAGTGTAGACTTTACCGTGAAATGCTTATTTACAAGCCCTTAACCAACAGTGCAGTTCAAGAAGAGTTAAGAAAATATTTACCAAGTAGACTAAAATAAAAAGTAATAATAAAAAGTAACACAATAAGAATAACAATAATGAGGCTACAGTATATACAGGGGGCACCGGTACCGAGTCAGTGTGCAGGGGTAGAGGTTAGTTGAGGTAATTTGTACATGTAGGTGGGGGTGAAGTGACTATGCATAGATAATAAACAGCAAGTAGCAGCAGTGTACAAAAGGGAGGGTGGGGGTGGTTAATGTAAATTGTCCGGTTGAGATTTTTTATGGCTTGGGGGTAGAAGCTGTTGAGGAGCCTTATGGTCCTAGAATTGGCACTCCGGTACAGCTTGCTGTGCGGTAGCAGAGAAAACAGTCTATGACTTGGGTGACTGGAGTCTCTGACAATTGTTAGGGCTTTCCTCTGACTCCGCCTATTATATAGGTCCTGGATGGCAGGAAGCTTGGCACCAGTGATGTATTGGGCCATTCGCACGAACCTCGGTAGTGCCTTACGGGCAGATGCCGAGCAGTTGCCATACCAGGCGGTAGTGCAACTGGTCAGGATGCTCTCCATGGTGCAGTTGTAGAAACATTTGAGGATCTGGGGACCCATGCCAAATATTTTCATTCTCCCGGGGAGGAAAAGGTTTTGTCGTGCCCTCTTCACGACTGTCTTGGTATGTTTTGACCATGATAGTTTGTTGGTGATGTGGACACCAAGAAACGTGAAACTCTCGACCCGCTCTACTACAGCCCTGTCGATGTTAATGGGGACCTGTTCGGCCTGCCTTTTCCTGTAGTCCACGATCAGCTACTTTTTCTTGCTCACATTGAGGGAGAGTTTGTCCTGACACCACACTGCCAGTTCTCTGACCTCCTCCCTATAGGCCGTCTCATCGTTGTCGGTGATCAGGCCTACCACTGTTGTGGAGTCGTGTTTGGCCACGCAGTCGTGGGTGAACAGGGAGTACAGGAGGGGACTAAGTACACACCCCTGAGGGGACCGTGGGTTAAGGATCAGCGTGGCAGACATGTCGTTGCCTACTCTTAGCACCTAGGGCGGCCCTTCCAGAAGTCCAGGATCCTGTTGCAGAGGGAGGTGTTTAGTCCCAGAGTCCTTAGTTTAGTGATGAGTTTCGTGGGCACTATGGTTTTGAACGCAGAGCTGTAGTCAATGAAAAGGTTTCTCACATAGGTGTTCCTTTTGTCCAGATGAGAAAGGGCCGTGTGGAGTGCAATTGAGATTGCGTCATCTGGGGATCTGTTGGTATGCGAGTTGGAGTGGGTCTAGGGTGTCCTTGAGGATGCTGTTGTGAGCCATACAAAGCACTTCATGGCTACTGACTTGGGTGCCACGGAGCGGTAATCATTTAGGCAGGTTACCTTTGCATTCCTTGGGCACAGGGACTATGGTGGTCTGCTTTAAACATGTAGGTATTATAGACTCGGTCAGGGAGAGGTTGAAAATGTCAGTCAAGACACCTGACAGTTGGTCCACGCATGCTTTAAGTACACATCCTGGTAATCCGTCTGTCCCAGCTGCTTTGTGAATGTTGACCTGTTTAAAGGTTTTCTTCACATTGCATTACATTTACATTTAAGTCATTTAGCAGACGCTCTTATCCAGAGCGACTTACACATTGGCTACCGAGAGCGTGATCACACAATCATCCAGAACAGCTGGTTGCTCTTATGCATGCTTCAGTGTTGCTTGCCTCGAAGCGAGCTTAAAAGGCATTTAGCTCATCTGGTAGGCTCGCATCACTGGGCAGCTCGCGTCTGGGTTTCTCCTTCTAGTCCGTAATAGTTTTCAAGCCCTGCCACATCCGACATGCGTCAGAGCCGGTGTAGTAGGATTCAATCTTAATCCTGTATTGACGCTTTGCTTGTTTGATGGTTCGTCTGAGGGCATAGTGGGATTTCCTATAAGCGTCTGGATTAGTCTCCCGCTCCTTGAAAGTGGTAGCTCTAGCCTTTAGCTCGATGCGGATGTTGCCTGTAATCCATGGCTTCTGTTTGGGATATGTACGTACAGTCACTGTGGGGACGACGTTGTCGATGCTCTTGTTGATAAAGCTGACGACTGAGGTGGTGTACTCCTCAATGCCATTGGATGAATCCCGGGAACATATTCCAGTCTGTGCTAGCAAAACAGTCCTGTAGCTTAGCATCTGCTTCCTCTGACCACTTTTTTATTGATCTAGTCACTGGTGCTTCCTGCTTTAATTTTTGCTTTTAAGCAGGAAGCAGGAAGATATAATTATTGTCAGATTTGCCAAATGGAGGGCGGGGGGAGAGTTTGTATGCATCTCTGTTTGTGGAGTAAAGGTTGTGTAGGACAGGTGACATGCTGGTAAAAATGTGGTAAAACTGATTTGAGTTCGTCTGCATTAAAGTCCCTGGCAGCTAGGAGCACTGCTTCTGGGTGAGTATTTTCTTCTTTGCTTATGGCCTTATAGAGTTGGTTGAGAGTGGTCTTAGTGCCAGCTTTGTTCTGTGTTGTTAAATAGATGGCTAAGAGTTATATAGATGAGAAATCTCTTGGTAGATATTGTAGTCGACAGCTTATCATAAGGCACTCTACCTCAGGCGAGTAACACCTTGAGACTTCTTTAATGTTAGACATCGCACCAGCACCCCCACCCCTCGTCTTACCAGGTAGCGTCTCTGTTCTGCCCATGCATGGAAAATCCAGCTTGCTCTAAATTGTTCGTATCTTCGTTCAGCCACATCTCGGTGAAACACAAGAGGTCATCAATTTCATTTTCCAATGATTGCATGTTAGCAAGAAGAACGGATTCTCAGCAGGCTGCCCGATCTGCGACCCCTTTTCCTGTGTCTTTTCTTCACGCAAAAGGCGGGGATCTGTGCCTGTTCTAGTGAAAGCAGGATATCCTTCTCGTCAGACTCAGAAATCTTGGTTGTTTGTAGATGACCAAATACTTATTTTCCAGCATAATTTGCAAATAAATTCATAAAAAATCCTACAATGTGATTTTCTGGATTTTTTTTTTCTCATTTTGTCTGTCATAGTTGAAGTGTACCTATGATGAAAATTACAGGACTCTCATCTTTTTAAGTGGGAGAACTTGCACAATTGGTGGCTGACTAAATACTTTTTTGCCCCACTGTATGTAGAATATTAAGCAACCCTCTTCTCTTTCAGTTCTGCCAGAGGTGTTACTCAAGCTTCACTGACCCAGAAAAGCTTTGAGTTCCACAGGGTGAGAGCTAAGTAGCATGGATCCGTGATGCCAAGAGCAAAACAAACTCAACATGAGCGAATCATCATCTGCTTTTAACTTAGGCTTTAATGTTGCTCATAACCAGGGGTTGGAACCAAAATTATTTTCCAATCGTTCAGTTCTGATCAGAACCCTTATCTATTTTGTTTCCGTTACAGTGTTCTGACCAGCATAATAAAGTTCTGAACAGGTTCAAACAAAACAGGTCATGTATTTATTTTTGTTCTTTTTTTACCATGTGAAATCAACATAGTTTTTACATTTAGCTCGTGAATTTACTCCACCAATTAGCATGGATAGAGTACCTTACAGATCGAGGACGGTAGTTGTTTACACATTTTATGGGCAGATAAGTGCAGGTGCAAGATAAGACCAAAATTTTACCAGTGGGGAGAGAGTGAGAGAGAGGGGTGGACATGGAGGGGGCTTGGCTTGAATTGCTGAGCATCATCACATGATGTGAATTGCAATGTGTATAGGCTACTACTAGCATCATAATGTTACAGAATTATATACGAGACTTTAGGAATATTTTTTTTGAACAAAAAGTTGCATAAATAACCGGTTCTCAAGATTAGAAAATAATGGTTCTGTTCCGGAACATTAGAGATCACTTTCATTCCCGGTTCTGTTTCCGTTCCTCAAAGAATGATTGTTTTTTTGTTCTGTGTGCTGAACTGGTTCCAGCCTCGGTATCAAGGAATATGCTCTCTCTCCGCTCCTGATCCCCAGGATCGTAATTTTGGTCTGCTTCCTGCGGTCAGGGAGGGGGTACTGTCACCTGTGCTCCCTCTCCGGCCTCTAGGTCACCAGGCTGCTCGTTATGGCGCAAACCTGTCACCATCGTTACGCAAACAATGACACTTACCTGTAGTTCATCACCTCCTTGATTACCTGCCCTTTATATGTCACCCTTTGTTTTTTTTCCCCCAGTCGTCACTTTTTCTGTTTTAGTTTCATGTCTGTGCGTTGTTCGTGTTTCTTGTTTTGTATTATATTATATGTTTTCATATACTGTATTTATTAAATGATTCACTCCCTGAACTTGTTTCCCAACTCCCAGCGCACACGCTACACTCTGCTCATAACCTAGCCACCTAATGCTTTGGAAATGACTGAACTTAAAAATACATGTTTTGGGGCCTTCAAAGTGCTTTAGCAAAGCTACTGAAGGTGAGTTGCAAGTTACTTAGGGTGAGTTGGTTGCAATGAGGCTTGAGTAACATGCATTTTTCTGAGTACCTTATCCAAACTGACTGTTACAAAGAAGTTAAAGAGAATATCCCCATAGCTGTATGTTTGCCAACTCAATATTCCATCTTCAGAGCTTTTCTCTCACAGTGGATATCCAGTATGCTGAGCCTCAGGGTCATTTAGCAACAGTGCGAAATCTTAAAATATCCCACAACAGACGCTTGTTGTTCTGATGAATATTTCATATCCACTGTCTATGTATAACCTGGGTCTCCACTGGAGCCCGGGACACCAGTCTGCACATAGCCATATTCACAACCACTCCACTACAACACCCAGACCTCATTTACCAATGGAGTGTGTTTTCCACTCTCCAACACTCATTAAATGTGTCAACAGAGTGAGGTTTCTGGGTAGCTAATTTAGATATTATTCAGTGATGAGTGGGGTTCTTCTGTGCAGCTAATTCAGATGTTATTCAGTGATAATTGTTACTAATGCCATAGACCTCTTGTAAAGTTGTTGATATATGCAGTGTTTATTTCACCTACCATATGGTTTAAGATGGTGGAACACCAGACATACACTACCGTTCAAAAGTTTGGGGTCACTTAGAAATGTCCTTGTTATTGAAAGAAAATCACATTTTTTTGTCCATTAAAATAACATCAAATTGATCAGAAATACAGTGTAGACATTGTTAATATTGTAAATTACTAATGTAGCTGGAAACGGCTGATTTTGTATGGAATATCTGTATAGGCTTACAGAGGCCCATTATCAGCAACCATCACTCCTGTGTTCCAATGTCATGTTATGTTAGCTAATCCAAGAAAGTCCTTTGTTTCTGGCCATTTTGAGCCTGTAATCTAACCCACAAAGGCTGATGCTCCAGATACTCAACTAGTCTAAAGAAGGCCAGTTTTATTGCTTCTTTAAGCAGAACAGTTTTCAGCTATGCTAACATAATTGCAAAAGGGTTTTCTTTTCAAATGATACACTTGATTTAGCTAACACAACGTGCCATTGGAACACAGGAGTGATGGTTTCTGATAATGGGTTTACAGCTCCAATAGTCATTTTCTGCTTTTTTTGCACACCAATATCTCTACCTGTACATGACCATCTGATCATTTATCACTCCAGTGTTAATCTGCAAAATTGTAATTATACGCCTACCTCCTGTGTGCCTTTTGCACACAATGTATATAGACATTTTTCTACTGTGTTATTGACTTGTTAATTGTTTACACCATGTGTAACTCTGTGTTGTCTGTTCACACTGCTATGCTTTATCTTGGCCAGGTCGCAGTTGCAAATGAGAACTTGTTCTCAACTAGCCTACCTGGTTAAATAAAGGTGAAATAAAAAAAATATATATATTAAAAAATTAACAATGTCTAGACTGTATTTCTGATCAATTTGATATTATTTTAATGGACAAAAAATGTGATTTTCTTTAAAAAACAAGGACATTTCTAAGTGACCCCAAACCTTTGAACGGTAGTGTACATATCATGGGTCCTGATGAGAAATGGATAAAATTGCACATATCTTCTTGGCCGTCTGTCTTTGTCAGCTGTGACATGTGTAGATTTATGGGGACGCTAATTGCTCCGGAAATCCAAAGTTAGATTCACTGAGGCGACTGCAGCAGGCTGATTCAAGGTCTTTGACACTCACGGTGATCAATGAACTCTCTTGACGTTCCATGATACTTTTATTCAGTAGCAGAAGCACATGCTAATGCAAGTTAAGAAACAGCTTGAACACTGTGGACTATACATGCCCTCTTTTTACAGCAAACTGACGAGTAGTGCTGTCGCAATGTCTTCTGCGCATTGTGTAACATGCCTGTCCATAAGACATGTGGTGCACACCGTAGAGAGCACTGTGGACTCGGGCACTGTTTATTCTTTGCCAAGTAAGCTCCAAGTTTGACCCGGTTCTGACCATTTTTGAGAACCTTAGAGATCGGTGCTACAGCATTCATCTGTTACATAACCTTGGATTAAATAATACAGTTGTGTGTTGCATATTTCATTGTCCAGTGTTCTCCCTTGGCCCTGAGCCTCTGCACTCCTAGTGTATTAACAACCATTACCTGTGAAACCTGATCTGCCAAATGCCAATTGAATCCCCGATGCTTTCAGTCATAGGTCTAGAGGTAAGCGGGTTGTGTTCATGATCTTTTCTTGCACTGTAGCCAGTCCTTAAGAAAACCTAAGTAACACAATAAAAAAAATCCCCATCAAAATATGTCTGTTTAATTTATAGATATCAGATATTTAGCATGGGCTACATCTCAATCCACCGCATCTGCTTATGTCGGCCTTCCGCACCTGTGGTGGAAGGTGGCCGAGCTACATTGGTTTGTCAGATCATGAGACATCCCAAAAATCGTTCTTGCTCTACGGCCCCCACAAGTGGTACGGGGCTCATCTGAAAGGTTACCTATACAAACTAATGGAAGTATGGAGGTCGTTAAAATCAGGTGTTAAATATATGTCCAAAACAACCAAAATATTTCCTGAGCTTTCTTAAAAACTACATGGACAACTGTATGTGGACACCGCTTCAAATTAGTGGATTCGGCTATTTCAGTTACACCAGTTGCTGAGGTGTATAGAATCGAGCACACAGCCATGCGATCTCCATAAACAAACTTTTGCAGTAGAATGGCCCGTACCAAAGAGCTCAGTGACTTTCATTGTGGCACTGTCATAGGATGCCACCTTTCCCACAAATTATTTTGTCAACTTTCTGCCCTGCTAGAGCTGCTCCAGTCAACAGTAAGGGCTGTTATTGTGAAGTGGAAACATCTAGGAGCAACAACAGGTCAGCCGTGAAGTGGTAGTCCACACAATCTCACAGAACGAGAACGCTGAGTGCTGAAGTGCGTAGCACCTAAAAATCGTCTGACCTCGGTTGAAACACCGAGTTCCAAACTACCTCTGGAAGCAACGTCAGCAAAATAACTGTTCAACAGCAATATAACTGTTCGTCGGGAGCTTCATGAAATGGGTTCCCATGGCCGAGCAGCCGCACACAATCTAAGATCACCTATAGTGCATTCTGAATGTATTCAGACCCTTTGACTTTTTCCACATTTTGTGGAATAGGGGGAGAAGGGAGGTGATCAAGAACCCGATGGTCACTTTGACAGAGCTCCAGAGTTCCTCTGTGGAGATGGGAGACCCTTCCACAAAGACAATCATCTCTGGAGCACTCCACCAATCAGGCTTTTATGGTAGTGTGGCCAAACGAAAGCCACTCCTTAGAAAAAGGCACATGACACTTGGAGTTTGCCAAAAGGTACCTAAAGGACTCTTGAGACCATGAGAATCAAGATACTCTGGTCTGATGAAACCAAGATTGAACTTTTTAGCCTGAATGCCAGGCGTCTGAGGGAAACCTAACTCTATCGCTATGGTGAAGCATGGTGCTGACAGCATCATGCTGTGGTGATGTTTTTCAGCAGCAGTGACTGGGAGATTAGTCAGGATGGAGGGAAAGATGAACGAAGACGTATTTGATGAAAACCTGCTCCAGAGCAATCAGGACCTCAGACTGGGGCAAAGGTTCACCTTCCAACAGGACAATGATCCCAATCACACAGCCAAGACAACACAGGAGTATTCAATGTACGAAAGACAAAATTCTACATTTTATATTTTTTTATACCTAAAAATTCAAATCAAATAAGTAAATCATCTATGGTATGACCATCTTAAAAAAAATTAAATTTAAAAATTAAAATTTCACTAAGAGTATGTCTGGTGAGGAAGCGCATAGCTCTCATAACCCCTCAATCACATCTATTTCGACTAGGAGCCCTTTCCAATACAGCCCTTTCCATTACAATCTGACTAATGATATCTGTGTGAATACTTCACAACTCTTGTCCATTATAATGACCTGTTTCTCAGCTGTTTGACGAAGATAGGAGAAGGAATATGGTGCATTGACATGATAGGTCATTCAATTGGGATTCTTTGTAAACATATTGGTGTGACTCATGTAGACAATGGCCGGGATTCAATCAAAGTTGCGTTGTCGACAAGCTTGACATTTAAGGTCATTTTCAATTGAGCCCGACATCTACAGCATTTTCTGTGAATGTAAGCTCTGCGAACGTCAGCAAAATTGCCTTTAAAAGGTGCAAGGTCGGTAAGCAATAACATGCATCTGTTTAAATCCAGGACAATGTTTCAGACAGGTAAGATCAACACAGATATTGGTCACATAATGCATGTATGACTGCATTTTAATGACATTAGTGCTGTGTGTATTCTATAGCAGTAGGCAAGACATCGCTCAAAGAAAACGATCCAGACTTTGGTAGCGCCAGTATAGGGATCACATTATTGACACTGATTTGCAGTATACATTGCTAATTAGGACTTTATTAGGAATTATTAGTCATTCATTAGGCATTATTGGCTAATACCTGACTAAGCCACCATTATCTACTTATATAAACATGTACAGTGCCTTCAGAAAGTATTCACACCCTTTGACTTTTTCCACATTTGGTTCTGTTACAGCCTGAATTTTGAGTCACTGGTCTACACACGATACCCCATAATTTCAAAGTGGAATTGTGTATTTCGATTTTGTTTTTTACAATAAATTAAAAAGGAAAAGCTGAAATGTCTTCAACTCAATAAGTATCCAACCCCTTTGTTCTGACAAGTCTAAATAAGTTCAGCAGTAAAAATGTGCTTAACAAGTCACATAATTGGTTGGAGCACGGACTGTGTGCAATAATAGTGTTTAGCATGATTTTTGAATGACTACCTCATCTCTGTAGTCTACACATACAATGATCTGTAAGGGCCCTCAGTCCAGCAGTGAATGTCAAACACAGATTGGTAGATGGGTTTAAAAAAAAGCTGTTTAAATATCCCTTTGAGCGTGGTGTTGATTATATTTTGATGGTGTATCAATACACCCAGTCACTACAAATATAAAGGTGTCCTTCCTAACAATGGTGACTTTAAAACATTTACAAAGTGGTCTAGTTACAGTTTTGACTTAAATCTGCTTGAAAATCTATGGCAAGTCCTGGAAATGTTTGTCTAGCAATGATCAACAACCAATTTGACAGAGCTTGAAGAATTTTGAAAATAATTATGGGCAAATGATGCACAGTTGAGGTGTGGATGGCTCTTAGAGGCCCAGAAAGACTCACACTTGTAATTGCTGCAGAAGATGATTCTAACATGTATTGACTCAGGGGGTTGAATACTTATCTAACCAGGAAATATTAGTGTTTTAAATTTTTTTTAAATACATTTCTTTTTACAAATGTTAGAATTTTTTTCCACTTTGACATTCCAGAGTATTTTGTGTAGATATTTGACAAGAAAATTACAATTACATCAATTTTAATCCCACTTTGTAACACAACAAAATGTGGAGAAAAAAAGTCAAGGGGTGTGAATACTTTTTGAAGGCACTGCATGAAGCTCAAATTCATGTGTCTTGACCATGTCCATGAAGTCTTATGAAAGTCACAATTATAAGATTGAGTAATGTTTTAAGTTGAAATGGAGGGACACTGCACCCCTGACGGAGTCTGGCTGCATGTTCCACACCCGGGGCGTAGCCCTGCTAAAAGCCTTGTCTGTCTCCCATGTGTTTGAGTTTAGTTAAGTTTCCAGAGGGCTGCTGGAGGGAGATTGAGTTGGAGCTTGAGGATGGTAGGGTGTGAGGGCAGGGTAAACCACCAGCCCACCCCTACACTGGGGATTTTCAGACCGGTAGAAGGACCAGAGTTATTTATTATTCAACATTTTACAGACGTAGTATAATACTTATACATTATAGTCTTAGCTTGTAGTTTCCAGCGTGGAATCTTCCATTATTTAACTCTTGAAACTAGGGGGCACTATTTTCATTTTTGGAAAAATAAAGTAAACGGGCTATCCCAAAGTAAACGGGCTATTTTGTCAGGACAAGATGCTAGAATATGCATACAATTGACAGCTTAGGATAGAAAACACTCTAAAGTTTCCAAAACTGTACAAATATTGTCTGTGAGTAATAACAGAACCGATATTACAGGCGAAAGCCTGAGAAAAATCCAATCAGAAAGTGACTCATGTTTTGAAAGCTTTGCGTTCCAATGCGTCCCTATTGAGCAGTGAATGGGATATCAACCAGAACCCCTTTTCTACGTATTCCCCAAGGTGTCTACAGCATTTTGATCAGGATTGATTATAAACAACGTTTGCCATGTTTGCCATGTTTCTGTCGATATTATGGAGCTAATTTGGAATATTTTTCGGCGTTGTCGTGACCGCAATTTCTGGTCGAATTCTCAGCCAAACGTGAAGAGCTATTTAGGCTACAAAAATATTGTTTATGGAAAAAATGAACATTTGCTATCTAACTGGGAGTCTCGTGAGTGAAAACATCCGAAGCTCATCAAAGGTAAATGATTTAATTTGATTGATTTCTGATTTTCGTGACCAGGTTGCCTGCTGCTAGCTAGGAATAATGCTATGCTAGGCTATCGATAAATGTACACAAATGCTTGTCTTGCTTTGGCTGTAAAGCATCATTTCAAAATCTGAGATGACAGGGTGATTAACAAAACACTAAGCTGTGTTTCAATATATTTCACTTGTGATTTCATGAATATGAATATTTTCTAGTAATATTTTTTGTCCGTTGCGTTATGCTAATTACTGTCAGTTGATGACAATTCTCCCGGATCCGGGAGCGGTAGTTCCAAGAGCAAACAAGCACAGCACGGAGACCATGACTATCAGTCTCTGGCACTTTTATCTGTCAATATATTCAACATCTTCTCACCCCTATCTCATTTAAACTCTAAATGAAAGGTTAGGGTAACAGCTCCCAAAGTAGCCTAATGCACAATAACTAACAGTTATTGTGATAAAGTCAAAATTAGTGCTACATCCTACATGAGTGTGTCCAACTTTATCTGCGTCACAGGCTCCTAGCCAGAGATTTTTATTTCAATGACAGATTATTCTTGAATCTGTGGTGCATGCAGAAGCCAAGGTGACCGGAGCATCTACAGCAGGATGATAATATTCAGATCGTGGATGGGTTCTGCTCCTGTTTTGTCAGTGGGCCAGCCAGCTCTAAACTGCTGTTCTTTTGAAATGCCAAGAGTATTCCTGAGGGTACGCTGCTCTGTCCAAACTCATGGTTGGCATCTGTTTTGGGTGAGACACTGTTTGCAAGGACGGATCTGTTTACTTCTAAAGCTACTTCATTACCATGCCAAACATTGACCTTCACACAGACACAGACGCATGTACACCCAGACACGCATGCGCACACACAGATCCAGACACACTGACACGTGTGTGTGCATGCACATATGCAAACACACTGACAAACACACTGACACAGACACACACACTCACGTCTCATGCTCATTTTCCGACACAGATGTTGTGCCTTAATGATGATGCTTGAGAAACACAGCATTCCCTAAGTGATTACAATACTCCAAAATATATAAATATAAACAAACACTCAAACTCTGATAAAAAACGTTGTACTGTAGGGGGTTAATTTTGGCATTTGGTTTTTGAATGTCCTTATTTATATGGTAAACACCAGTATTTTGACCAGTGGATTTGTGGCATCAGATTACTTGTCTTCGATGATGACATTTATGTCTGTGATAGGCACACACAGGTTATGACAGGTACAAATGTATGGGGCGGGATAGGGCCGTGAGAGCCCCATCACTCATCAATCAAACCCATAGTAACTATAGCACGATGACAGGGCCCTGATTGGCTGGGAATGAGAAAATGTTTGACGGACAATTGAGAAAGTTGAGTAATAGCTGATCGCCTCCTACTGTAGGATTCCAATATCTGCCTGGGTTGCCAGGTCTTCTGGGGTTGCCATGTCAGGTGCATAACCGCCCTCTCCTTTGACAGAGATGGATAACGTAATTACAATTTATATGTCCCCGCTTGTTTCCACACAGAGCTTTATGGACTCATCTATGAGTTAGTGATTATAAGGGTAGCAATGCATGGTTTCATTTGATCACTGTGTGTGTGTATATGTATTCGTGTGACCTGCCATTTGCCGTACTCCCTTGCTGGATGAAATTTCAGGGACATGTCTGCACATCACACAGCAAACAAAGCTGTGGATCCAACAACTAGCACACAGGACAAAGAACATGCAGGTTTAGTAGAAAATGAAAACTCAAGGTGCCTCTTTATTTGTGTTTCTGTACACCAATTAAATTATTATGTGGCTTCATCACAGTGCAGTCACACTCAAATGCATATGAAGGGAGTCGGTGCCGTCATGTTACTATATTGTTTTTTGATTTTCCGGACACAATGATGTGACAAGGTACTGGCCGTTCTCTCTTTTCTATGTTGAAGAAAACAAGGACATGGGGATAGAATGGAAACTTCCATTGTCAAAGTGTCAGTGCAAAACCAGTTCTAGTTTTGACAGAAGGCCTTGTGTTCAAAACGGCAACAAAGGCCTCCATACCCCCTTCCCTGTTTATCTTAGTAGAAAAAGTAATGAATAATTGTTTCACCAGTTTGTTCTTCTTTATTTCTCCTTTCACAGACTCAGAAGTAATCTATAGGAATCGCGATGGCCACGTCATCAAGTTTAACATCCTCACCAATGAGACTGATATTGTACTGACAAACACAACGTTCGTAAGTGCAAACCCTTTACCATCTGAAAATGCATGCACGCGCAGACACTGACACACAAGCATATAAGTAAAATGTATTTATAAAGCCCTTTTTACATCAGCCGATGTCACAAAGTGCTGTACAGAATACCAGCCTAAAACCCCAAACAGCAAGCAATGCAGATGTAGAAGCACATATATCACTCAAACTGACATGTCAGCAAACTGATACAGTATGCACACTTAAAAGTGCATACTTTCTGTCTTTTTTGTCTTCTAGGTCAATTTCAACGTTGCAAAGTACTCTGTTTCCCCGGACTTGAAATATGTGCTCTTTGCCTATGATGTTAAACAGGTAAGCTCCTCTTACTTTCCCGCTTTCACTCTAGTTTTTTGTCTTGCTGTTGTGAAAAAGTCGCATACCCTCATTATTCATAAAATATGAAAAGTAATTGCTTTTGCAGATAATTGGACTGGTAGAGTAGCCTACAGTACAAAACACAATTATGCTCGCTCTCGCTCTCTTCCTCTCTCTCTCTCTCTCTCTCTCTCTCTCTCTCTCTCTCTCTGCCATACGCTCTGTCTCTCACACATTCTGGAACACACTCTAACTCCATCAAATCAACAAACTCAATCTTAAATATATGCATACTAGAGTACCATACAAGCTTGTGCACTACAAGGCACACATCTTGAAGTCAGCCAACTATACAGTGGGACTGTTGACCAAACACCCACACCATTCCGTGTGTACAGGGGCGGACTGGCCATCTGGCATTTGGGCAAACAAATTATGGGCTGGTCCATTTTTAGCCTCAATGAAAAAAATGAGCTAGCGTGGGGGCCTCAAGACTGTAAACACCAATGTGCTGTCATTACTCGAAACTTTTGAGGAAACCCATTGCGCTTAATATATCTGAATACAGTTAAGTGATGTTGTAGTTATTACTCAAACCGATGGAGTCACTGTGACTCTGTAAGGGGTCCGGATTTGAATTGTATCAGCACTAAGCCATGCCTCCAAATCTAATTTCGAAGTGTGCCTTGTCTTTTCGAGTGAATTGTAGAGTCACCACCCATGACTGTATTTGTTAGTGACAAAGACATATTTGTTGAATTCAAACATTTTCAGTCCTTTGGCCACCAAGTGAGTTCCTAGGAAAATATTATCATTATAATTGTGTTCTTTATGACAATACATTACATATCTCATCAGGCTTTATTCTGAGGCCTAGCTTTACCCTAATACAGTAGCCTGAAACTCATGGTTTTACAGGCCACATCAGGCCTGCAAGTAGGGTTGCAAAATAAACATAAAAAATATCCTGGTTGAAGGATTTCCAGTAATCTTCCAACTGGGATACTGGAAAACATGGGAAATGTACCAGAATTTTATTTTGCATCCCTACTTGCAAATCACATTATTTTGGCTTGCAAAGTGATGTGTGATTCCTATCGGAATCCAGCTAGTTAGGATACCCAACAGTTGGAATTTATATTCACCCGCAATCTGCATTCATTATGACTGCCAGGTTTAGGATTAGTGTGAGGAGACGACCTAAGCCAATTAAACTGGAACAAACATTTCAGTAACTGGTGCAAAACGTATTACTAAATGATTGGATTCGTTTTCTTTGTGTAGCATAAGATAAATCAATCAATAACTCAATAGACATGCAAAAACACAGATATTACATTTTTTTTTTTTAAAATCTACCTACAGTAGAGTAAGCTGAGTAAAAATTTCGTTTTTTTTTATCATAACTTAAAAACATTTAGTTGATGTGACTGAGCCGGTATTTACAGTATAATTCACGGTGCTCGGGGGTGGAACGACAAGTGATAAAACATTTAGTTGCTGGCAATTAACAGGTCACGTTCATTAATTAATATAGCAGTGGCCCTGTTTCCATCAGAAACGTGTAGATGCGAAATTAGATATGCAAATTGCACCCTCTACTCTGGAAGGGATCAACTATGAGGATTACCGACAATGAGATTAATCTTAATGTATTTGCATATTTCCCGTGATTCTTGTGCGGGCTAAAAAATAACTTCAGTTCACTGTGCAATCCCTTTCTTTTGCCGTGCAGTGTTATATTGTATGCTATAAAGATAAAGGGACAAGCTCAGAATTGATTGTGAAAGATATGTAAAGAGGCTGTCATTTGTTCATTATATAATTCTATGTTCAGAACCCCTTTGGGCGTCTGCTGTATGAAAACAACTTCTGGACCCTTGGGAAATTGTTTAGTTGAGCAAACAGGGCAATACACGTGGTACAGCATGTTGAAATGAAAAGGAAGCACGGAATAATGTTGTGGCATTTGAACAAGTATGTCCACCATCAACATCAAACTAATCTTCATTAGATGCAAGAGATCCTGTATGTTCTCACTCTTCAAAAGTAATCTATGCTGACTGTTAATAACTACAAAATGTGTTATATACATCAATTCTCCAAATGATTTTCACCAGTGTAGAGGGAATTTGTTGACCGAGTGCATTGAGGACATCTCTGGTAGTCTCACCTAGCTCGAGGATTACATGCCATTATCTCATTACTGAGGTATCCGAGAGCGATTAAACTTGATAAACACTCATAATCTCTGTGCATGTTTGTCAATTATGATAATAGGCTCTGTTTTCTATGCTGGTAAACATCTTGTAATGCTCTTGCATCTTGTAAATCCTCTAGTCAAGTCTATGTTGATCCAGTGCCTTGTGTTTGCAATGAAAATGTGCTAATAGATTCAAGCTAATCAGGTTGGAGTGGGTGGAGTACCTCACCAAACAAAGATGTATAAACAGGATTTATGTTTACCCGTGGAGTATAATAATGAAGTCCATTGTTTACTTGACATGACGTAGATGATATGCTACTTGGGTGTCCTCTACAATTATTAAATCGCTCTGTAAGGAAATTGTGTTTTATTTTGTTTGGGGACAGATCTAAGTCAAATGGACAACTGCACAATTATTTTGTCTCACATTGTTAAGCCACAAATAGCCTATCACATCGCAATTGTATTTCTGACATTTTGGTGAGGGAAATAGATTAAGAATTCAGTTGCTTTGCAAGGAGAAAACTATTTAAGTCAGATACGTCCTCGTGATGGATATTGATGAAGTAGTCTTTGGCTCGCTTCCTTCAAATGAACAAAGGCTGGACACGTAGTTCCTACCTTGCATAATCCCAAAATGCTGATATCCAAACAAATAAGCCTGGCGGGAATCAAAGATATGATGCAAAGGAAGAAGAAGTGTAACACTCGTCCTCTTCTTCTGAAGAGGAGTCGCAAGGATCGGACGTGGTACGTGTTCATGACGATATTTATTCAACTCAGAACACTAAAACAAAAATAACAACGAGAATAACACAAAACGAAACAGTCCTGTCTGGTGACATACACCCACGAAACACAAGTGGGAAAAGGCTACCTAAGTATGATTCTCAATCAGAGACAACTAACGACACCTGCCTCTGATTGAGAACCATACCAGGCCAAATGCAAAAACACAACATAGAAAACAGAACATAGACAACCCACCCAACTCACGCCCTGACCATACTAAAACAAAGACATAACAAAGGAACTAAGGTCAGGAGATTCCGGCAGCTCCGGACAGACTGGAGACTCCGGCAGCTCCGGACAGACTGGAGACTCCGGCAGCTCCGGACAGATGGGAGACTCCGGCAGCCCAGGACAGACTGGAGACTCCGGCAGCTCCAGACAGACGGGAGACTCCGGCAGCTCCGGACAGATGAGAGACTCCGGAAGCTCCAGACAGACGGGAGACTCCGGAAGCTCCGGACAAACGGGAGACTCCGCCAGGTCCGGACAGACGGGAGCACCTATAGGGAGGAGACGAAGAGACAGCCTGGTGCTGGGGGCTGCCACCGGAGGGCTGGTGCCTGGAGGTGGCACCGGATAGACCGGACTGTGAAGGCGTACTGGAGGTCTCGAGCACCGAGCCTGCCCAACCCTACCTGGCTGAATGCTCCCCGTAGCCAGGCCAGTGCGGCGAGGTGTAATACCCCGCACTGGGCTGTGCTGGCGAACCGGGGATACCATGCGTAGGGCTGGTGCCATGTACCCCGGCCCGAGGAGACGCACTGAAGACCAGATGCACTGAGCCGGCTTCATGGCACCTGGCTCGATTCCCACTCTAGCCCGACCGATACGAGGCGCTGCTATGTACTGCACCGGGCTATGCATGCGCACCGGGGACACTGTGCGCCTCACGGCATAACACGGTGGGACCCTCTCTCTCCACGGTATGCACGGGGAGTTGGCTCAGGTCTCCTACCTGACTTAGCCACACTCCGCGTGTGCCCCCCCCAATACATTTTTGGGGCTGCCTCTAGGGCTTCCAACCGCGAGGCCGTGCTGCTTTCTCATACCGCCGCCTCTCCGCTTTCGCTGCCTCCAGCTCGGCCTTGGGACGGCGATATTCTCCAGCCTGTGCCCAGGGTCCCTTGCCGTCCAGAATCTCCTCCCATGTCCAGGAGTCCTGCGATCGCTGCTGCTGCTGCTGCCCATTACCACGCTGCTTGGTCCTTTGGTGGTGGGTGTTTCTGTAACGCTCGTCCTCTTCTTCTGATGAGGAGTCGCAAGGATCGGACCAAAGCGCAGCGTGGTACGTGTTCATGACGATATTTATTCAACTCAGAACACTAAAACAAAAATAACAACGAGAATGATACGAAACGAAACAGTCCTGTCTGGTGACATACACAAAGACAGAAAATAAACACCCACGAAACACAAGTGGGAAAAGGCTACCTAAGTATGATTCTCAATCAGAGACAACTAACGGCACCTGCCTCTGATTGAGAACCATACCAGGCCAAACGCAAAAACACAACATAGAAAACGGAACATAGACAACCCACCCAACTCACGCCCTGACCATACTAAAACAAAGACATAACAAAGGAACTAAGGTCAGGAGATTCCGGCAGCTCCGGACAGACTGGAGACTCCGGCAGCTCCGGACAGACTGGAGACTCCGGCAGCTCCGGACAGATGGGAGACTCCGGCAGCCCAGGACAGACTGGAGACTCCGGCAGCTCCAGACAGACGGGAGACTCCGGCAGCTCCGGACAGATGAGAGACTCCGGAAGCTCCGGACAGACGGGAGACTCCGGAAGCTCCGGACAAACGGGAGACTCCGCCAGGTCCGGACAGACGGGAGCACCTATAGGGAGGAGACGAAGAGACAGCCTGGTGCTGGGGGCTGCCACCGGAGGGCTGGTGCCTGGAGGTGGCACCGGATAGACCGGACTGTGAAGGCGTACTGGAGGTCTCGAGCACCGAGCCTGCCCAACCCTACCTGGCTGAATGCTCCCCGTAGCCAGGCCAGTGCGGCGAGGTGTAATACCCCGCACTGGGCTGTGCTGGCGAACCGGGGATACCATGCGTAGGGCTGGTGCCATGTACCCCGGCCCGAGGAGACGCACTGAAGACCAGATGCACTGAGCCGGCTTCATGGCACCTGGCTCGATTCCCACTCTAGCCCGACCGATACGAGGCGCTGCTATGTACTGCACCGGGCTATGCATGCGCACCGGGGACACTGTGCGCCTCACGGCATAACACGGTGGGACCCTCTCTCTCCACGGTATGCACGGGGAGTTGGCTCAGGTCTCCTACCTGACTTAGCCACACTCCGCGTGTGCCCCCCCCAATACATTTTTGGGGCTGCCTCTAGGGCTTCCAACCGCGAGGCCGTGCTGCTTTCTCATACCGCCGCCTCTCCGCTTTATTCGCTGCCTCCAGCTCGGCCTTGGGACGGCGATATTCTCCAGCCTGTGCCCAGGGTCCCTTGCCGTCCAGAATCTCCTCCCATGTCCAGGAGTCCTGCGATCGCTGCTGCTGCTGCTGCCCATTACCACGCTGCTTGGTCCTTTGGTGGTGGGTGTTTCTGTAACGCTCGTCCTCTTCTTCTGATGAGGAGTCGCAAGGATCGGACCAAAGCGCAGCGTGGTACGTGTTCATGACGATATTTATTCAACTCAGAACACTAAAACAAAAATAACAACGAGAATGATACGAAACGAAACAGTCCTGTCTGGTGACATACACAAAGACAGAAAATAAACACCCACGAAACACAAGTGGGAAAAGGCTACCTAAGTATGATTCTCAATCAGAGACAACTAACGGCACCTGCCTCTGATTGAGAACCATACCAGGCCAAACGCAAAAACACAACATAGAAAACGGAACATAGACAACCCACCCAACTCACACTCTGACCATACTAAAACAAAGACATAACAAGGTCAGAACGTGACAGAAGAAGGATAATCTATGAGAGCTATCTCATCAGGACCATTCGGGGGTCACGGGAACCCAAATAGTCCAATGGTGTGTGATTTAACAGGCCAAAAGCAGCACCTGGCGCCATAAACACTGTTATCACCGTATCCATATTCCCAAGCCCTCTAAGACCTTTGAGACTGAAGGGCCTTACAGTGCTGGCACCTTGAGGGCCCATGTTATTATAGTAAATCTGAGGGAGCCAATGTGCTGTGAGGGCCCAGAATTGCTATGGTAACCTGAGGGACCCATTTTGACTGCTGTACTGAGAGGGTCGCAGTGATCCTGTCATCCACACTGGGCGAACATTGTGCACAAAATATGACAAGTTAGCAAAAAATTATATGACACCGGTAGATTCGGGGATCAATTTGCTTTGATCCTCTTAGGGGTTCAGATGGCTCTTACGTTCCTTGCACAAAATCTTCTGGAGTGGCTTATAGCCTAAAATAATTCCCAACCTGGGGAGTTTTCTTCTTTCCTACCCTTCGCTTACAAATGGATCGATCCCAGTGGGGCTGGAGCGACAATTTAACTTGTTTTGGGGTGACCGTGCTGGGAAACTGCTTCACGGGTTCTCTCTGCTCTGTTGGTCCTAGGAGTTGCTTAAGTTTCTTTGCTGTATTTGATTTAGGCTCCTCTGTAACCCTTTCAGTACAGCTTGAGCAAAGTTGTGCATTAAGTGTGGTCATGTTCGAATAAGGGGAGTAAACTAGGCCTTTATTTTCTCAATGCAGACGAGGCACTTGTTCTGTAGACAGAACATTAGTAGGGCTGGGATGATAGCAGTATCGCAATACTCATTAGTATCGTGGGAAGGAAACAAAACACAATGCGGATTTAACTTCTTTCGGAAAACAGCCCTAATGTTGGAAACAAACATCATTATGTTGTCACCCAGAGTCACATTTATTTATTTTCCAAGCTATAGGAAACAATATTTTGCGTACAGCAGGTACGCTTCGTGTTTTAATTTTTGACATGGAAAACATATTGGGATACAGGTATCGCCACAGACCAAATGATTAGATACAGCAACACACATTCACATGGAATTTCTACTATCCTACTGTATAACACAGTAAATAATGGTATGAAACATGTTAATTACTATGTGAGAAATTCACATGTACAAGCAGAGCCAAAAAATGTAGGTGACAAAACAATTTTGTATCATATTTTACCCAGAGGCTGAAAGCACCCATTGTAAACCTTGCCATGCATTGCTCCATTAACTGGTCCACTGTACTCTTCTCTGAGGCAGTATAGAAGACCACCTAAACCTGTTTTGAGCCAGTCTACATATTTAATAGTTTGTTTTCATCTGTGGCTCCCAATCTCTCCCTGGCATGCACCACACACTGCCAGAGATGAGGAGATCTCTGGGTAATATCCAGAAGTGTGATCTTCCAAACCTCTCCCATAAACCAGGAGAATCCATGTTTTCATTTGATTCAATCCGATTTGTATATCTAATAGGGGAGGACGGAGCGGGCGATTCACCTTGACTGTGGAATAGGAAGGAAGTAAAGGATGGTCGGTGTGTGGAAAATGTAATCATCAGATGATATTTGAAATTGTCACGCCCTAACCATAGAGAGCCCTCTGGGTTCTCTAAGATGTATAGGTCAGAGCGTGACTAGGGGGGTTTCTAGCGTTTCCATTTCTATGTTGGTATTTGTATGGTTCCCAATTAGAGGCAGCTGATTATCATTGTCTCTAATTGGGGATCATATTTATGTTGCCCATTGTTCCCACCTGTGTTGTGGGATATTGTTTTCAGTTAGTGCCTTAGTGCGCTCTGTACTGGATGTTCGTTGTTTCTTTGTTGTTTACTTTGAAATAAAATACGTGGAACTATACGCACGCTGAGCCTTGGTCCGCTCCATTCGACGATCGTGACAGAATATCACACCAACAAAGGACAAAGCAGCGTGTTATGGAGGTAAAGGAGTTTTGGACATGGGAGGTAATCATAGGAGGATGCGAGACCCTTCCTTCGAGGGAATCGCCAAGGAAGATGGAAGGACAGCGACAATGCTGGGGTCCGAGGCCACAGAAACCCCAATATTTTTGGGGGAGGGGGCACAAGGGGTGGTCGGCTGAGCAGAGGATAGAATCAAAGACCGTTGGGGAGGCGATGGAGCTGTTGGAGGAGAGAGAAAGGAGAGAAATGTTAGTTAGGTGTGTTCTGCACCGCACTCGCCCCGAAGAGCGTGTCATCAGTACGGTGCCGGCTCCACGCACCAGGCCTCCAGTGCGCCTCCCCAGCCCGTTATGTCCTGTGCCGGCTCACCACACTCGCCCTGAAGAGAGTGTCATCAGTCCGGTGCCACCTGTGCCAGCTCCACGCACCAGGCCTCCAGTGCGCCTCCCCAGCCCGGTACATCCTGTGCCGGCTCCCTGCATTTGTCCACCAGTGTGTGTGTACGGTCCGGAGACTCCAGTGATGGTCTACAGCCCGGAGACTCCAGTGATGGTCTACAGCCCGGAGACTCCAGTGATGGTCTACAGCCCGGAACCTCCAGCGACGGTTCACTGTCCGGAGCTTCCAGCGACGGTTCACAGTCCGGAGCTTCTAGCGATGGTTCACAGTCCGGAGCCTCCTGTGACGGTCAACGCCCCGGAGCCTCCTGTCACCGTCAACGGCCCGGAGCTTCCTGTCACGGTCAACGGCCCGGAGCTTCCAGTCACGGTCAACGGCCCGGAGCTTCCAGTCACGGTCAACGGCCCGGAGCTTCCAGTGACGGTTCACTGTCCGGAGCTTCTAGCGACGGTTCACAGTCCGGAGGTTCCAGCGACGGTCAGCGGTCCGGAGCTTCCAGTGACGGTCAGCGGTCCGGAGCTTCCAGTGACGGTCAGCGGTCCGGAGTTTCCAGTGACGGTCAGCGGTCCGGAGCTTCCAGTGACAGTCCACGGCCCAGAGCTTCCTGCGCCAGTGCCATGGCTGGAGCCTTTCTCTGCGCCGGTGCCCAGTCCAGGCACAGCGTCCAGTCCCACTTCATGGCCGGATCCTTCCTCTGCGCCGGTGCCCAGTCCAGGCATGGCGTCCAGGCACGGCGTCCAGTCCCGCTCCATGGCCGGAGCCTTCCTCTGCTCTGATGCTCAGTCCAAGCACGGCGTCCAGTCCTGCTCCATGGCCGGAGCCTTCCTCTTCTCCGGTGCTCAGTCCGGGCACGGTGTTCAGCACGGCTTCAGGGCCAGATCCGCTGTCTGAGGGGGGATACGTGCCGCACCGGAGCCGCCACCGACGCTAGTTGCCGACCCTAAACCTTCCCATCTAGGTTCAGGTTTTTGCGGTCGCGGTCCGCACCTTTGGAACCGTTTTTGTTAAGGTTTACTTTGAAATAAAGTATGTGGAACTATATGCACACTGCGCCTTGGTCCGCTCCATTCGACGATCGTGGCAGAAATGGAGGAACGTGGTGATGGAAATTGTCATTAATACGACATGGGCTTTTCGTTGGTTTGGGCAGAGGCTGTTCCCTCTGTGTGGTTTGATACTCAACTTTTGCAGTGTGATTAGTTGTGTTTGACAAAACGTCTATGTCCCCAGACCTGAGTGTACCATTCATATTCATCATTGAGCTGCAGCTCAAATTTGAGTGCAAAGGGAGTTGAAAATGTCAACCTCCTTGTTTTTGATTAAATCACCATGCTGACCACAAAGATCATTGTGCCCGTGTGAGCTTCTCAGCTCCTGAAGGAATGTGGGGAGGGGCAACAATTTGAAACATTTGGAAATTGTCCTCTAACTGTACACATGATATGGAAACTGAGAGTTGATATTAGCCATTTTTATCATGATATACAGAGTAGGAAATGTAATCAAAGCTAGATATAAGGAGCACCTCAGAGAGAGCAAGAATGTCAAAGTTGTATCCCACAAGCAGTAAACATGTTTTGCCAAAGGTCAATGTGTGTTCCGAAGTAAAACTCCAACTGGAGGGAGTCAATAGGGTTCAAGTAAAAGTCACTGTGTCCATTCCTATTTTTGTAAACAGTAATTTGCCATTACTGGGAACAAGAGTCTGTGATTCTTCCGTTGATATTTCACAAAAGCTCATTACATACACTTCCAAATGCTTACCTTGAATTTGTTTTACATTTACATTTACATTTAAGTCATTTAGCAGACGCTCTTATCCAGAGCGACTTACAAATTGGTGCATTCACCTTATGACATCCAGTGGAGCAGCCACTTTACAATAGTGCATCTAAATCTTTTAAGGGGGGTGAGAAGGATTACTTTATCCTATCCTAGGTATTCCTTAGAGGTGGGGTTTCAGGTGTCTCCGGAAGGTGGTGATTGACTCCACTGTCCTGGCGTCGTGAGGGAGTTTGTTCCACCATTGGGGGGCCAGAGCAGCGAACAGTTTTGACTGGGCTGAGCGGGAACTGTACTTCCTCAGTGGTAGGGAGGCGAGCAGGCCAGAGGTGGATGAACGCAGTGCCCTTGTTTGGGTGTAGGGCCTGATCAGAGCCTGGAGGTACTGAGGTGCCGTTTCCCTCACAGCTCCGTAGGCAAGCACCATGGTCTTGTAGCGGATGCGAGCTTCAACTGGAAGCCAGTGGAGAGAGCGGAGGAGCGGGGTGACGTGAGAGAACTTGGGAAGGTTGAACACCAGACGGGCTGCGGCGTTCTGGATGAGTTGTAGGGGTTTAATGGCACAGGCAGGAAAAAAGAGAAAAAGAAAAAGAGACAAAAGAGAAAAAAAAAAAAAAAGACAACGAGACAACGCATCTTTTGCCTCCTAGCAAAGGATGTGTTTTCACAGATGTTTAACCCCGACCTGCGTCTCGACCTGCGCAGCTAATAGCAACAGAGGGAACGGATACATTTGTCAAAGCCATTGGAGGTATACTCTCAACCCTCCCCTCACTCTGGCATCACTCATCAACACTATTTCAGGAGTGAGGAGCGATTACTCATCAATCTCGCCACTATAACAGCCCCCACCACCGTCCGTCGTTGCCATCGTTGCCAGCTCCATCGAGCCCTTCTGCCTTCCTCGGGCGCTATGCATAATTCACTGTGGCGAAGTGCGTTCTTTCCGAGTGAAGAAGAGCTTTTTAATTTGAGCTATCCATCCTCTGCCATGGCATACCTGTTTTAAGACTCCTTTCTGCTCAAACAGATATATATGTTATTCTCCAAGTATATGTTATTCTGCAAATCATGTAAAAATGTGTCTGATGATTTATGCATATGTACATTGGATGGTGCCTTCATTGATCATGTCCCCGCTTATAAATATCGGGGCGTCTGGATCGACGAGAAGCTATCTTTCAAAAAGCATGTGGATGATTTAGTTGATAAATTAAGAATTAAAATCATCTTATTTTATAGATGTTATTATTTTATCATGCCTTTCATTAAATAGCAGAAAACAAATAATTCAGTTGACATTCATACCAGTTACAGACTAGATTTCTGAGGCTGGTAACTCTAATGAACTTATCCTCTACAGCAGAGGTATCTCTGGGTCTTCCTTTCCTGTGGAGGTCAGCATGAGTCAGTTTCATCATGGCGCTTGATGGTTTTTGCGACTGCACCTGAATAAACTTTCAAAGTTCTTGAAATTTTCCGTATTGACTGACCTTCATGTCTGAAAGTAATAATGACTGTCGTTTCTCTTTGCTCATTTCAGCTGTTCTTGCCATAATATGGACTTTTTATATTACCAAACAGGGTGTCACGTTCGTTATAAGGATCAGACCAAGGTGCAGCGTGGTATGCGTACATTCTTATTTATTAAAAGAATGAACACTGAACAAACTAACAAAATAACAAAACGAAACGTGACGCTATACAAACGAGTGCTGACAGGCAACTACAGATAGACATACAAAACCCCTAGACATACAACACCCCTAGACATACAACACCCCTAGACATACAAAAACCCTAGACATACAAAAACCCTAGACATACAAAACTAGCATACCCACCCTAGTCACACCTTGACCGAACCAAAATATATCTAAGGTCAGGGCGTGACATAGGGATATCTTCTGTATACCATCCTACCTTGTCACAACACAACTGATGGCTCAAACACATTAAGATTTAAAGAAATTCCACAAATTAACTTTTCACAATACACACCTGTAAATTGAAATGCATTCCAGGTGACTACCTCATGACACTGGTTGAGAGAATGCCAAGAGTGAGCAACGCTGTCATCAAGACCAAGGGTGGCTACTTCGAATAATCTCACATATAAAATATTTGTTTATTTGTGATTTATTAAACACTATTTTAGTTATTACATTCAATATGTGTTATTTCGTTGTTTCAATGTCTTCAATATTATTCTAAAATCCTGGAATGAGTAGGTGTGTCCAAACTTTTGACTGGTACTGTAAGTTTTCACACGCCTGAGCAAATACATGTTAGTGTCACCTTTTGCACAGACTACAGCTGTGAATCTTTATTGGTAAGTCTCTAAGAACTTTACACGCCTTGATTGTACAATATTTGCACATTGTTCTTAAAAAAATACTTCAAGCTCTTTCAAGTTGATTGTTGATCATTGCTAGACAGCCATTTTCAAGTCTTGACATAGATTATCAAGATGATTTTAGTCAAAACTGTAACTAGGGCACTCAGGAATGTCTTCTTTTTCAGCAATCCCTGGGTGTTTTTCTCCTTTTCCGGCAACTGAGTTAGGACGGACGCGGGTCTCTTTGTAGTTACTGTGTGTATTGATGCACCATCCAAAGTGTAATTAATAACTTGACCATGCTCAAAGGGATAGTCAATGTTTATTCTTTATTTTTTTACCCGTCTACCAATAGGTACCCTTCTTTGCGAGGCATTGGTGTACAGAGATGAGGTAGTCATTCAAAAATCATGTTAACCATTATTATTGCTCACAGAGTAAGTCCATGCAACTTATTATATGACATTTTTACTCCTGAACTTATTTAGGCTTGCCATAACAAAGGGTTTAAATACTTATTGACTCAAGACATTTCAGCTTTTCATTTTTTATTCATATGTAAACATAAAAAATAAAAAAATCAATTTTGACATTTTGGGGTATTGTGTGTAGGCCAGTGACACAAAATCTCAATTGAATACATTTTAAATTCAGGCTGTAACACAACAAAATGAGGTAAAAGTATTTCTCTGCACAGTTTGCAATGCATTTGCCATACAGTACAATAACACTCCTGTCAGATAATGTTTCTTGGTCTATATTTGAACTATGTGGAGCATGTCATCATTATGAAACACTGCAACATTGAGGCTGCTTCCTTCCCCGTGTACGGTCTGAATGCTATTATCATGTAAGGCACAGCTTCTCTAGGGGAATCCAGACAGATTTACTCACACCCCAGACCATTTGGATTCTCTCTCTCTCTCTCTCTCTCTCTCCTCTCTCTCAGGCTTTCAGACCCAAAGTCATGGGGGTTCCATGATCGGTTTCTCAGATGGAATTAAAATGTCTCATCTCGCAGCTGTCAACCATGCAAATCACATTGTCCACATAATCTATTTGTGAAAACAGCTACTGGTCTATTCTATTTGATGCCTTTCTCTGCCTGTTTTTATGATGTTTTTATCAGCCAAACTGCCTCCATCGTTAATGTTTTGTGCAGTAATCTCCTCTTTCTTTTCTCTCTTTTGTTCTAGGTTTACCGGCATTCATACATGGCCTCATATAGCATTTATAACATTCACACAAGGTATGTTTCATGTGCTTGTTTACCATGCGTTTGTTTACTTGTCAAGACAATCTCTTCTAAGGCAGTTTAGCTCAGGTGGATGCTAAGAGCCTGGTGAATCCACAACAAACAATGAAATTCAATATTTTGTCAGTCATGACCTTTTAAATGTCAATATTTATGATAAAACATTGTTTTGAAGTGGGCTTTTTTTTACATTGTACCTCGTCGTCATTTAGCAGATGCTCTCATCCAGAGCGACTTACAGTTAGAGTTACCAGTGTATCCGGAAGTTAAAGGTGTATCAATGTAAATGCCTTCCACTGCTCTATGTAGCAGTCTTACTGGTTACTTAATGTTGTTTTTCAGGGAGGTATGGGAGTTGGACCCGCCGGAGGTGCTTAACTCTGTTCTGCAGTACGCTGAATGGGGAGTGCAGGGCCAGCAACTGGTAAGTCAAAGATGAGCTGCCACTCCTATATGGAACCCTCCCATATCACACCTGTTACCATTGGGAATAATGCAACAGGCATATTTTGTGATTTTTCATGTGCCCGGAAGAAGGGTGGTTAAAGTCACAGTCCTATATCACATTCCTTTTGAATATGACTCCAACTAGGAAGTTTGCATTCTTGGCGTAATGGCTAAAGTACTGGGTTGATAGTCGGTAGACCCAGGTTTGAGTCACAGGCGGGAAAAGAACTCTAGACCACCTTTACTCCACACACGGAGATGTATACTGTACAAAGCTCTCACCCGCCCTCCATTTGGCAAATCTGACCATAATTATATCCTCCTGATTCCTGCTTACAAGCAAAACTAAAGCAGGCAGTACCTATGACTCGCTCAATACGGAAGTGGTCAGATGACGCGGATGCTACGCCACAGTACTTTTTTTTTTGCTGGCACAGACTAGAATATGTTCTGGAATTCATCCAATGGCATTGAGGAGCACACCACCTCAGTCATCGGCTTCATCAATAACTGCATCGACGATGTCGTCCCCACAGTGACTGTACGTACATATCCCAGCCAGAATGGATTGGATTGGATTACAGGCAACATCCGCATCGAGCTAAAGGCTAGAGCTGCCACTTTCAAGGAACGAGAGACCAATCCGGGCACTTATAACAAATCCGCTATGCCCTCAGACGAACCATCAAACAAGCAAAGCGTCAATACAGGATTAAGATTGAATCCTACTTACACCGGCTCTGACGCTCGTCGGATGTGACAGGGCATGAAAACTATTAAGGGACTACAAAGGGAAACCCAGTGACGCGAGCCTACCAGATGAGCCTACCAGATGAGCTAAATGCCTTTTATGATTGTTTTGAGGCATTGCAACACTGAAGCATGAACGAGAGCACCAGCTGTTCTGGATGACTGTGTGATAACGCTCTTGGTAACCAATGTTAACAAGACCTTTAACCTCTTGATTCTAGCCATCCCGGATCCGGGATCGTGAATACAGCCTCAAGCTCATTACCATAACGCAACGTTAACTATTCATGAAAATCGCAAATGAAATGAAATAAATATGCTAGCTCTCAAGCTTAGCCTTTTGTTAACAACACTATCATCTCAGATTTTCAAAATATGCTTTTCAACCATAGCAAAACAAGCATTTGTGTAACAGTATTGATAGCTAGCGTAGCATTTAGCGTTAGCATTCAACGGGCAACATTTTCACAAAAACAAGAAAAGCATTCAAATAAAATCATTTACCTTTGAAGAACTTCGGATGTTTTCAATGAGGAGACTCTCAGTTAGATAGCAAATGTTCAGTTTTTCCTGAAAGATTCTTTGTGTAGGAGAAATCACTCCGTTTTGTTCGTCACGTTTGGCTACCAAAATAAAACGAAAATTCAGTCATCAAAACGCCGAACTTTTTTCCAAATTAACTCCATAATATCGACTGAAACATGGTAAACGTTGTTTAGAATCAAGCCTCAAGGTGTTTTTCACATATCTCTTCGATGATATATCGTTCGTGGAAGTCTCCTCTCTCCTCTGAATCACATGGCTGAATGCGTGCAGCTGAAGATTACGCACCAATTTCGACAAAGGACACCGGGCGGATACCTGGTAAATGTAGTCTCTTATGGCCAATCTTCCAATGATATGCCTACAAACACGTCACAATGCTGCAGACACCTTGGGGAAACGGCAGAATGTGTAGGCTCGTTTCATCTTGGTTTCGCCTGTAGCATCAGTTCTGTGGCACTCACAGATAATATCTTTGCAGTTTTGGAAACGTCAGAGTGTTTTCTTTCCAAAGCTGTCAATTATATGCATAGTCGAGCATCTTTTCGTGACAAAATATCTTGTTTAAAATGGGAACGTTTTTTTATCCATAAATTAAAAGAGCGCCCCCTATATCCAAGAAGTTAAACAGGTCAACATTAAGAAAACCGTGGGGCCAGACAGATTACCAGAACGTGTACTCAAAGCATGCGAGGACCAACTGTCAAGTGTCTTCACTGATATTTTCAACCTCTCCCCTCTGTAATTCCTACATGTTTCAATCAGACCACCATAGTCCCTGTGCCCAAGGAAGGGAAGGTAACCTGCCTAAATGATTACCGCCCCTTAGCATTCACGTCGGTAGCCATGACGTGCTTTGAAAGCCTGGTCATGGCTCACATCAACAGCATCCTCTAGGACACCCTAAACCTTCACAATCTCACTCCACACTGCCCTTTCCAACCTGGACAAAAGGAACACCTATGTAAGAATGCTGTTCATTGACTATAGCTCAGCTTTCAACACCATAGAAAGCTCATCACTAAACTAGGGACCCTGGGCCTAAACACCTCCCCCTGCAACTGGATCCTGGACTTCCTGACGCGCCGCCCCCAGGTGTTTAGGATAGGAAACCACACGTCTGCCATGTTGATCCTCGATGCTGGGGCCCCTCAGGGGTGTTTACTTAGTCCCCTCCTGTACTCCCTGTTCACCCATGACTGTGTGGCCAAATATGACTCCAACACCATCATTAAGTTTGCTGACGACACAACAGTCACCGACAACGATGAGAAAGCCTATAGGGAGGAGGTCAGAGAACTGGCAGTGTGGTGCCAGAATAACAACCTCTCCCTCAATGTGAGCAAGACAATGGAGCTGATCGTGGACTACAGGAAAAGGCGGGCTGAACAGGCCCCCATTAACACCAACGGGGCTGTAGTGGAGCAGGTCGAGAGTTTCAATTCACCAACGAGTCCCACATCACCAAACACACCAAGACATGGTCCAAACACACCAAGACAGTTGTGAAGAGGGCACGACAAAACCTTTTTACCCCTCAAGAGTCTGAAAAGATTTGGCATGGGTCCCCAGATCCTCAAAAAGTTATACAGCTGCACCGTCAAGAGCATCGTGACCGGTTGCATCACCGCCTGGTATGGCAACTGCTCGGCATCTGTTCATAAGGCGCTACAGAAGCTAGTGCGTATGGCCCAGTACATGGGGCCAAGCTTCCTGCCATCCAGGACCTATATAATAGGCGGTGTCAGAGGAAAGCCCATAAAATTGTCAGACTCCAGTCACCCAAGTCATAGACTATTTTGTCTGCTACTGCAAGGCAAGCGGTACCGGAAAACCAAGTCTAGGACCAAAAGGCCCCTTAACAGCTTCTATCCCCAAGCCTTAGGACTGCTGAACAATTAATCAAATGTTCACCGGACAATTTACATTGACCCCCCCCCATTTGTTTTGTACACTGCTGCTACTCACTGTTTATTATCTATGCATAGTCACTTGAACCCTATCTACATGTACAAATTACCTCAACTAACCTGTACCCCCGCACACTGACTCGGTTCCGGTACTCCCTGTAAAAAACCTTGGTATTGTTATTTTACTGTGTTACTCTTTATAATTGTTTACTTTAGTTTATTTGGTAAATATGTTTTTAACTATTTTTGAACTGCACTGTTGGTTAAGGGCTTGTAAGTAAGTAAGTAAGTAAGCATTCAATCAATGAATCAAATGTATTTATAAAGCCCTTTTTACATCAACCGATGTCACAATGTGCTGTACAGAAACCCAGCCTAAAGCCCCAAACAGCAAGCAATGCATATGTAGAAGCACATTGGCTAGGAAAAACTCCCTAGAAAGGCCAGAACCTATGAAGAAACCTAGAGAGGAACCAGGCTCTGAGGGGTGGCCAGTCCTCTTCAGGCTGTGCCGGGTGGAGATTATAACAGAACATGGCCAAGATGTTTAAACATTCATAGATGACCAGCAGGGTCAGATAATGATAATCACAGTGGTTGTAGAGGGTGCAACAGGTCAGCACCTCAGGAGTAAATGTCAGTTGGCTTTTCATAGCCGATCATTCAGAGTTAGAGACAGCAAGTGCGAAGAGAGAGTCCAAAACAGCAAAACAGCTACCTTGTCAGCTACATTGTCAGGGCATGGTCCTAGGGCTCAGGTCCTGGGAGTGAAGAGAGAGAGAAAAAGAGATTGAAAGAGAGATAATTAGAGGGAGCATACTTAAATTCACCCAGGACACCGGATACGACAGGAGAAATACTCCAGATATAACAGACTGACCCTAGCCCCCCCCAACACATAAACTATTGCAGCATAAATACTGGAGGCTGAGACAGGAGGGGTCGGGAGACACTGTGGCCCTGTCCAACGATACCCACGGACAGGGCCAAACAGGCTGGGTATAACCCCACCCACTTTGCCAAGACACAGCCCCCACACCACCAGAGGGATCTCTTCAACCACCAAGCTACTACCCGGAGACAAGGGCAGAGTATAGCCCACGAAGATCTTCCCCACGGCATGAACCCGAGGGGGGTGCCAACCCGGACAGGATGATCACATCAGTGACTCAACCCACTCAAATGATGCACCCCTCCTAGGAACGGCAGGGAAGAACAACAGTAAGCCAGTGACTCAGCCTCCGTAATAGGGTTAGAGAAAGTGAATCCCAGTGGAGAAAGGGGAACCGGCCAGGCAGAAACAGCAAGGGCGGTTTGTCGCTCCAGTGCCTTTCCGTTCACCTTCACACCCCTAGGCCAGACTACACTCAATCATAGGATCTATGGTAGAGATTAGTCTTCAATAAAGACTTGAAGGTTGGGACCGAGTCTACATCTCTCACATGGGTAGGCAGACCATTACATAAAAATGGAGCTCTATAGGAGGAAGCCCTACATCCAGCTGTTTGCTTAGAAATTCTAGGGACAGTAAGGAGGCCTGTGTCTCTTGACCGTAGCGTACGTGTAGGTATGTACGGCAGGATCAAATCAGAAAGACAGTTAGGAGCAAGCCCATGTAATGCTTTGTAGGTTAGCAGTAAAACCTTGAAATCAATCCTAGCCTTAACAGGAAGCCAGTGTAGAGATGCTAGCACTGGAGTAATATGATCAAATGTTTTGGTTCTAGTCAAGATTCTAGCAGCCGTGTTTAGCACTGACTGAAGTTTATTTAGTGCTTTATTCGGTTAGCTGGAAAGTAGAGCCTTGCAGTAGTCTAATCTAGAAATGACAAAAGCATGCATACATTTTTCTGCCACATTTTTGGACAGAAAGTTTCTGTTTTGCGATGTTACGAAGATGCAAAAAAGCTGTCCTTGAACTATTCTTGATATGTTCGTCGAAAGAGATCAGGGTCGAGAGTAACGCTGAGGTCCTTCACAGTTTTATTTGAGATGATTGTACAACCATCAAGATTAATTGTCAGATCCAACAGAATGTCTCTTTGTTTCTTGGGAGCTAGAACTAGCGTCTCTGTTTTGTCCGAGTTTAAAAGTCAAACAATTGCTGCCATCCACTTCCTTATGTCTGAAGCACAGGCTTCAAGGGAGGGCAATTTTGGGGATTCACCATGTTTAATTGAAATGTACAGGTGTGTGTCATCCGCATAGCAGTGAAAGTTAACATTCCGAATGACATCACCAAGAGGTAAAATATATAGTGAAAACAATAGTGGTCTAAAACGGAACCTTGAGGAACATCAACATTACAGTTGATTTGTCAGAAGTCTCCATCCACAGAGACAAACTGATATCTCTCCAAACGAATGTGCTGATCAATGGTATCAAAGCAGCACTAAGGTCTAGGAGCACGAGGACAGATGCAGAGCCTTGGTCTGACGCCAATAAAAGGTCATTTACCACCTTCACAAGTGCAGTCTCAGTGCTATGATGGAGTCCAAAACCAGACTGAAGAATTTCGTATACATTGTTCTTCTTCAGGAAGGCAGTGAGTTGCTGCGCAACAGCTTGAATTTCTTTTGAGAGGAATGGGATATTCGATACAGGCCGATAGTTTTTTATATTTTCTGGGTCAATATTTGGCTTTTTCAAGAGAGGCTTTATTACTGCCACTTTTAGTGAGTTTGGTACACATCCGGTGGATAGGGAGTCATTTATTATGTTCAACATAGGAGAGCCAAGCACAGGAAGCAGCTCCTTAAGTAGTTTAGTTGGAATAGGGTCCAGTATGCAGCTTGAAGGTTTAGAGGCATTTAACGGTAAGGTCTACACTTGTTGTATTCGGCGCACGTGATAAATAAATCTTGATTTGATTGGGTTGATAGTCAGTAGACCCAGGTTTGAGTTCCAGGTTGGACTACCCCCCGAACTTGCAATATTCTGCATTTACATACCCCAGTGTTGAAAGTAACTGAATATAGTCCTTGCCTACTGTGGGTTATGTCACCTATTTGTTTGGAAGTTTTTGGGTACTGCTTGAATAAACTACAAATGAGTTGCTTTAACAAGTGTTGTACGTGGCCTGAAATGTATGTGCAAAGGAATAGGACAGGTTGCTTTGCCCAGGATCAACAGTTATTTTAAATATTTTTGATTGTATATTTTTTGAAATGCTGTTATTTCTTTGTTTAGCCTATGGGGGGATTTTCACCCGTAGGATTTTCCCCCTCTTCCTCGTGTAATTGCTTTGTTCGACTTAATTGTTCTCCAATTTAATCCCTGCATGGAGTGCATTCTGAACTTTTAATTAGACGGTGTTTTGATTATGTTGCGGTTGAAAGTGAATCATGTTTCTCATTAAAGTGGCAACAGTAGAGTATGCCTGTTGTCTGCTATTGCATCCCTGTCATGTTTGTCTTTCTTACATGAACATTTATGTTCGAGTTAATTAAAATGTAAAGCCAGAATGCATAGATAATATCCACCCCGTCTCCTGTGTTGGCTTTGAAGGTCTACCAAGTTACCTGGCCTTTAAAACATTTGCATCAAAGTATTACTTTGATCCTTTCAGTCAGATTATTCGAGTACATGATATTTGATTAACATGACAATCAGTAGTGACATGCCAAGCGCACCTGAAACAACCTGCACTAATGTGACATTCAGTATGCCATGTAAATGTGGACCATTTCTTCTAAGCCTGAATATTTCTCTCAAATCTGCTCATTTTCTAGTGCTTTGTGGTGAATCCACGGAGCAGGATTAACCACAGTGCCAAGATGGCAAACTCGCTGGGCAGTGGTCGTAGTGGCAGCAGGGTCCTTCTACCCCAGCCCCATCTCCTTTGGAAGGCTTCTTTGAACTTCTTCGTACAGCTGCTCAGACACTGTTCTGGTGGGCTCATCTGTATTGGATCTCACTTCTGACACCAAATGTTATGTTGGGTGTCATGTGGAAATCAAACCCGATACCATCCATTTGGATGGTGGCGCACAATTGTAACTATTACACGGCTTTGTGAAAGGCTGGCCTAAATCTAGCTATCAAAGCACAGCATTCTAAGCAGGTTGATTTGGAATGTCAAATGACTCTCGCATTGTACTCCAGTTCATTTTCAAAATAGAGAATAATTCAAACTAGATGATAATACCTTTTCATTTGTTTGCTTTAGACAGATGGGGCACTGTTTGTGGACAGCTAACAGGCTTAAGTATTAGAGGTTTCTTGTCTGCAATTGTAACATTTGGTGTGGTTATTTAGGCATAAATCAAACTCACCTCCATTAGAGGGCCATTACGGTGATGAGAGGTGAGGCAGACAGATATGCAGGCATTCGGGGCTTTCGAGTCGCATAAGCTTCATCGTTAGCCACAATTTTATCTTATAAATACATGACACTGCTAGTATATATTGGATAGGATGCCAGTTCTGTGAGTTGTTTTGTTGTGTAGACTAGATAATGCATTGACAGCATCCTTAAAGTGAACTCGCTATCAACACAAACTCAAGCCCAAAACACAAAACATACATAGAAATGTTATTATAACACTTCCTATTTCCAAACCGAAAATCCTACCCATCTTATTGGACAGCTAGTTTCAGTCTTTAGTGAAGCAGATCAAATCAAATTGTATTGGCCACATACACATACTTAGCAGATGTTATTGCAGGTGTAGCGAAATGCTTGTGTTCCTAGTTCCAACAGTGCAATACTACCTAACAATTGACAACAATACAAACACATCTAAAAGTGAAATAATGGAATTAATAAGAAATATATCAATATTAGCTCGAGCGATGTCGAAGTAGCATTGACTAAAATACATTAGAATATAATAAAGTATATACATATGAGATGAGTAAAGCAGTATGTTAACATTATTTAAACGTTATTAATTTGACTAGTGTTCCATTATTAAAGTTGCCAGTGATTCCAAGTCTATGTATATAGGGCAGCAGCCTCTAAGGTGCAGAGTTGCGTAACCGGGTGGAAGCCGGCTAGTGATGGCTATTTAACAGTCTGAGGGACTTGAGGGTGGACCATTTCAGTTTGCCAGTGGTGTGTACGACGAAGAACTTGAAGCTTTCCAACTTCTCCACTGGAGTCCTGTTGACGTGGATAGGGGCGTGGTCCCTCTGCCATTTCCAGAAGTTCACAATCAGCTCCTTTGTTTTGTTGACGTTGAGTAAAAGGTTATTTTCCTGGCACCACTCTCCCAGGGCCCTCACCTCCTCTCTGTAGCCTGTCTCGTCATTGTTGGTAATCAAGCCTACTACTGTTGTGTCGTCTGCAAACTTGATAATTGAGTTGAAGGCGTGCGTGGTCTCGCAGTCATGGGTGAACAGGGAGTACAGGAGGAGGCTGATCACGCCCCCTTGTGGGGCCCCTGTGTTGACAATCAGCGACATGGAGGTGTTGTTTCCTAACGTCACCACCTGGGGGCAGCCCGTCAGAAGTCCAGGACCCAGTTGCACAGGACGGGGTTCAGACCCAGGGCCCCGAGCTTAATGTTGAGCTTGGAGGGTACTATAGTGTTGAGCTATAGTCAATGAACAGCATTCTTACATAGGTATTCCTCTTGTCCAGATGGGATAGGGCAGTGTGCAGTGCGATGGCGATTCCATCATCTGTGGATCTATTGGGGCGGTAAGCAAATTGAAGTGGGTCTAGGATGTAAGGTAGAGGTGATATCATCCTTAACGAGCCTCTCAAAGCACTTCATGATGATAAAAGTGATTGCTACGGGCAATAGTCATTCAGTTCAGTTACCTTTGCTTTCTTGGGTACAGGGACAATGGTGGACATCTTGAAGCAAGTGGGGTCAGCAGTCTGGGATAGGGAGAGATTGAATATGTCTGTAAACACTCCAGCCAGCTGGTCTGCGCATGCTCTGAGGACACGGCTAGTGATGCCATCTGGGCCGAAAGCCTTGCGAGGGTTAACACGCTTAAATGTCTTACTCACGTTGGCCACGGAGAAGGAGAGCTCATAGTCCTTGGTAGTGGGTCATGTCGGTGGCACTGTGTTATGCTCAAAGCAGGCGAAGAAGGTGTTTAGCTTTTCCGGGAGCAACACGTCGGTGTCCGCAACGTGGCTGGTTTTCCATTTGTAGTCCGTGATTGTCTGTAGACCCTGCCACATACGTCTTGTGTCTGAGCCGTTGAATTGCAACTCCAGTTTGTCTCTTTAATTGCCTGTTTTATTGCCTTACGGAGAGAATAACTACACTATTTGTATTCGGCCATATTCCCAGTCACCTTGCAGTGGTTAAATGCGGTGGTTTGCACTTTCAGTTTTGCGCAAATGCTGCCATCTATCCACATTTTCTGGATTGGGTACGTTTTAATAGTCACAGTGGGTACAACATCTCCTATATACTTCCTGATGAACTCAGTCACCGTATCCATGTATTCATCGATGTACATTGATGGTACATTGATGTTGAAACGGTTCAAGACATTTCTGTTTTAAAGCAGCTCTTTTTGCTGAATCCTATACCACACACACTGCCTTCTGGAGCGATTTAGGCAGGCTGCCTCTACTCAATGCCTTTGATATAACAGCGGGGCTTGCAGAGCCTGAGACGGGTCAGCTCAGCTCAGCTCCGTGACTGAGTGACTACATAACGGTGCTTTATGTAAGTCTGGCTGATGCAGGCAGCTGGTTGACCTGGAAACGTTTGTTGGTTCTGGGGAAAAAAATACATTTGAGGATAAGGAGTTGGTTGATCATTTCAACACAGGTCTATGTAACACAGATCATTTAGGTTGCTAATGGAATCGTACATTAGGTTTCTAGAATTTCTCTGGACATGGTGATTCCAGGGCTCTTCAACCACATCCATTCAGGGAATGAGATTTGAATAAGACCTGAATTGAAAATGTGTTATTATTTCCCCCTTTTTGTGAATTTCAATATATCTGCTAAATTGGGTATGTTGAAAAGGATGTTTCCTAGGCCTTGTATTTACCCTGTGACATTATAGGGGTCCGGATATACAATATTCGTCTTTCTCTCTCTGTGTTCAAAATTTGTCAAAAGTTGATATTTGATTGACTTTCACATTTCAGACCTGTAGAGGAAATGCCAAATTGAATTGTTAAATGAAATGTGAAATTTATTTAACCGTATTTATTTAACCTATTTAACTAGTCAAGTCAGTTAAGAACAAATTCTTATTTTACAATGACAACCTATGCCCGCCAAACCCTCCCCTAACCAATTGTGCGCCGCCCTATCATGGCCAGTTGTGATCCAGCCCGGGATCGAACCAAGGTCTGTAGTGACACCTTTAGCACTGAGATGCAGTGCCTTAGACTGCTGCATCACTCGGGAGCCACTAATGTCAGTGATTACATTTCTGATCTCCTTGTGTGTCTTTGTGCCCACAGATCTATCAGTCTCAGGAAATCCCATGCTGAAAAATATGAAATTCACTACTTTTATTGATCGGCTTGCTCTGCCCTTATATTTAGCCTCGCATAGTGTAACATGTTATTTTCAGGACAACCAGGGCTTAAAGTTGAACACTATTTGACATAAACAGTTCCATTTATGAATTTTATTGACAAATTCCAAATGAAAAAAAAGGTCCACCAAGCAAAATCCTGATTTTAAAAAATATATATATATTTATAAGAATGCTGTAAGTACAGAAATTATTTTTGCAGTAAGAAATGAATATCCAACTAGTCAGTGACAACTTTGTGGAGTTTGGAGTTTGTGACAGGAACTATGTGAGCTTATTACAGTATTAAAAAAACACTATATTCTGGGATTTCCTATGACTTATGGAGAAGAACCTCTTACCTCCTAACGACTCTTGTGTGGCTTGTGTCTCAGCTTTTCACATTTTGTAGCTCAAACCGTTCAAACTTTACAGACATTTTTTTTTTGTGAGAAGAAGCGTTTCACAAACAACGCTCTAGCTCAGCCCCCCATTAATCACACAGACTAATGATCGTAATCAACGGATGCAGAGGAAATGGACAAATCCCAAAAATCCAGAAATCTCTGTAGCTCCAACACACAATGTTCAAAATGGGTTAGAAGTCCAAAACGCACTGGTGTCAGTCACGGTGGGACTGTTGAAGATGGAATGTGATATTTCAGTGATGACTTTCCTGATCTCCTTGTGTGTCCTTGTGCACACAGATCTACATATTTGAGAACAATATTTACTACCAATCAGATGTGAAGAGCAACTCACTCAGACTGACATCCTCTGGAAAGGAAGGGGTCATCTTCAATGGGATTGCTGACTGGCTGTACGAAGGTGGGTATTACCATTTACTTAAATAGACTGTAAAGCTAAAGTCCTTTTAGAAATGTGGCTATTCCAACATCTCATGTTTTCCTGATGATGTCAAATTAGTCAAAGTGGGGGAGTCAAACTGCACCTTCGAATACATTTTCCAATTTCTCTTCACTGCACAATAGGTAGATTAATTCAATTCTAAATTAGTGCCAAATACCATTTTTTTTGTTTTTTTTTAAGTATTCAATATGAATGTGATCAAATAGCAGATTTGAATAGGGAAGAGTTTATTAAGTTTAGGAGAAAGACATTTCATCATGTTACTCAGGAGTGTTGTGATTATTACTTGAAAAGATATTAACGCATTACTTTACAATATTACTTTGTGAGGAAAGTAACACATTAAATTACTAGTTTTAAAACTTTGCGTTACTTTCATGAAAAAAACTCAATCTCTCCGCTCTACCAAAGGCTACATACTAACTCAGGTTAGATCACTAGTTTCTCCTTTCATCAGTGGCGCTGCTTTCCTGTGCTAGTCTACAGGTGCTGTGCTATATATGGGCTGCTTAATTAGCCACATACATGGTAAGCCAAACATCTGTACAGATTTCCTATCTTTTCAATTAAAATCTTTCTCTTGAGCCAACAGTTCTGGTTATAGACCGCATGTATATGGACCCATTAAGATGTACTTTATATAGGGCACACTTCACACTAGACGGGATAGCCCTCTATGGGCTTTGCTGTCACAGAAGCATTCAATGGCAAACTACAGAGGTACTCCCTCCATGCATTTCTATGGACAGTAGCTGTTTTGACATTCCTCCAAACAGCCTTTCTCCGCTCTCTCTAAATGAGGAAATTAATCGAGTTCGGATCATGGAAACACACGGCCGGCAGAGATATGACTCTGAAAGTAACGCAAGCGTTGTCTGACAAAGTAACTGTAATAATAATACCCAATTTGAAAAAGTAACATGTTACTTTACTCAGTTACTCATAAAAGTAATCTGATTATGTAACGCGCTACTCCCAACACTGCTCAGGAGAAACACAATTATACACTGATTTTGGAAGTGTTTCTGCAAGCAGTCACTTTAACTGTACAATTGCATATATTGTTTCTTCATTATTCCATGTACCTTTGTGTGAGAAATTATCATTGTCATTCTATGTTGTGTGGTTTTTTTTGCCTTTAAATGGACATTTAGGGCCAAGTTTGCACCTGTTCTTGCCCCACAAATATGTAAAACACCAAAAGCAAACGCAAAACATGAGATCGTGTTTATTTATCGTTTACCTTTATTTGACCTTTTTGTTATTTCATCAGTGTTTTAAAAGACTTTTGAAGGTGCAAAGTAAACTTGGCCCTTAGCCTATTTTAGTTCAAAGCTTCATCTGATACGGTGTGTTACTTATTGGTTTCCTATAACTATACCTCTGGGAAAACAATTGATATTCTTTTATGTTTATGAACTACACTTTTTTCCTGCATAAACTATGTGATTTTCATGGTAATATGACAGTCTCTATGACAACCTATTATTCCTTCGTCTCTCTCTCTCTCTCTCTCTCTCTCTCTCTCACTCTCACTCTCACTCTCACTCTCACTCTCTCTCTGATCATCTATTTTGAGATATGCAAATGCCTCTTAATCAGACCTAATTAACATCTGAATTGTGTGACCTTACGCTATCACAGACCCTTGAGTACCGTTAACTGCACTCGAACATCATGCTTGCGAACATCATACTTGAGTCGCTGAAATGATTTAGTGCCTCTGTATTTCTGAATACACTCTGGATATATGTCCTTCTTATATGAAACAGTACATATGAAAAGTTAGACTGTGCTTAAGGAAATATGTTAATATCAACTATTATCTAAAAATCCATTCTCACACTAAATGTCTATGTACTGTAACATATTAATACAACCATATGTGGCCATATAAAAACATGTATAGAGATCTCTAATGTATTTATGTATTCCTTATGTCTTTCTACAGAGGAGATTCTCCAGTCCCATGTGGCCCACTGGTGGTCACCCGATGGAGAGAGATTGGCCTTTCTGGTTCTCAATGACACTCTGGTGCCAAATATGGCCCTTCCTCGCTTCACTGGGTCTTCATACCCCAAGGGAAAGCAATACCCCTACCCTAAGGTAAGTAATAGCCTTAATCTGAGATGATGTATATTACATTGTTTGCTGCCACCCACCTAGCTAGCTCAATAGGTGGAATGAAAAATGGTCCTTACTCCAAGATACTGTAGCTCTGACTAGTCTGAGAAAGGGATATTGACTATATCTCTAGTCTTCATACAATCAAAACCAAAATCTGTGTTTCGGGAGTAAGACAAATCAACATTCCTCTTGAGCTTTTAGAAAGCACACTTAGATATTTGTACTTGACTTATTTACAGTGTAAAACACAAACCTATAATTTATCATTATAATTTAAAACGTATATCAAGCGGCGATGACAAAATATTATTTCAATGTACAGTAAGATCCATTCAAAAAGTGTCCCTTTCCTACAGCAATTAAGACTAAAACTCCCCACCAAATAGATGTCTGTTTTTTTCCCCAGATCCTGGATGCACCCCAATTTACACCCCTTTCCCAATAAGGTGCACTACTTTTTACCAAAGCCCTACGGGCCTCAGTCAAAAGTAGAGCCCTATAAAGGGAATAGAGTACAATTTCTTTTGACAGTGATAATTAGATAACAGTGGACACCTAAGCGATCCCTCCTCCTGGTTTATGTGTGCCTCTCGCAGCACAGCCCTGTGGCCCAGTGTGAGGCCAATCCGGCCCTGTGTTCTTGGCCCAAGGTTAAACTAGAAGCGGCAGAATCCATACCGAGGGTGAGAACCAGTAGAGCTTGGCATATGGCATTTAGGGTTGAGTACCAACAGAAAATGCCACACTGAATGTAGAAAAAGCACCGCTACTCTATTAGTGAGGTTTGGCATTAGAAAAGGTCAATACGATACTGTGTCTCTATGATTAGTCTCTATGGGGTCTGGTACATGTCTTCATGCATTGTTCAAAAGCCAACCTTTGTGGTTTTCATTCATATTTAAACATGATTAGGCTGAATACAGTGTTGTGTGTAAATGAGGTAATAACTTTTTGTCATACTGTATTTTATCGTTTTCTTTCACAACCATTAACATTTGATGGTTGCATAGTAATAAGGGCAACACAATGTAAAGTGTTACCCTTATTACTATGCAACTACACAGCAATAACTGCAGTAACATAGTACTTATAGGTGTTGAAGGTTGAAGCGCTTTCAGTTATTACACAATCGTAACAAGGAAAGTGTAATTACACATCCACATGCTGAAGGTTATTCCACATGTGTAATTACTGATGTTATTACACATTTTCTTGTTCCACTAAGTAACTAATGTTTTATAATAACACATTTGAAAGTAAACTGTGAATTACCATGTTAATAACTCAAAACAAAATCTGACCATTGTTACATGTCTCTAAAAGGTGCCATTACATTCCGCTAGCAAATGTGCAACATTTGGACAATAAAATTTACTAGTGACGCGGAAGATTAAACTACCAATGAGACATTAAAAACTGTAACATCTTATGCTTCACGGAGTCGTGGCTGAACGACGACAACATTAACATACAGCTGGCTGGTTATACGATGTACCGGCAGGATAGAACAGCGGCATCTGGTAAGACAAGGGGAGGCAGTCTATGTATTTTTGTAAACGACAGCTGGTGCACGATATCTAAGGAAGTCTCGAGCTATTGCTCGCCTGAGGTCGAGTATCTCATGATAAGCTGTAGACCACACAGCCTACCGAGAGATATTTCATCTGTATGTTCACACACCACCACAGTCAGAGGCTGGCACTAAGACAGCATTGAATGAGCTGTGTTCCGGCATAAGCAAACAAGAAAACGCTCACCCAGAGGTGGCGCTCCTAGTAGGCAGGGACTTTACTGCAGGGAAACTTGAATCCATTTTACCAAATTTCTATCAGCATGTTAAATGTGCAACCAGAGGAAAAATAACTCGGACCACCTATACTCCACACACAGAGACTCAGACAAAGCTCTCCCTTGCCCTCCATTTGGCAAATCTGACCATAATTCTATCCTCCTGATTCCTGCTTACAAGCAAAAATTAAAGCAGGAAGCACCAGTGACTAGATCAATAAAAAGTGATCAGATGAAGCAGATGCTAAACTACAGGACTGTTTTGCTAGCACAGACTGGAATATGTTCCAGGATTCCTCCAATGGCATTGAGGACAACACCACATCAGTCATTGGCTTCATCAATAAGTGCATTGATGACTTCATCCCCACAGTGACCATACGTACATACCCCAACCAGAAGCCATTGATTACAGGCAGCATCTGCACTGAGATAAAAGCTAGAGCTGCCGCGTTCAAAGAGCAGGACTCTAAACCGGATGCTTATATGAAATCCCACTATACTCTCCGATGAACCATCAAACAGGCAAAATGTCAATACAGGGCTAAGATTGAATCGTACTACAACGGCTCTGACGCTCGTCAGATGTGGCAGGGCTTGCAAACCATTACTGACTATAAAGGGAAGCACAGCCAAGAGCTACCCAGTCACACGAGCCTGCCAGACAAGCTAATCTACTTCGATGCTCACTTCGAGGCAAATAACACTGAAACATGCATGAGAGCAAATGCTGTTCCGGAAGGCAGTGTGATCACGCTCTCTGCAGACGATGTGTGTAAGACCTTTAAACAGGTCAACATTCACAAGGCCGCAGGGAAGGACAGATTACCAGGACGTGTATTGTGAGCATGCACTGACCAACTGGTGTTTTCACTGACATTTTCAACCTCTCCCTGTCCGAGTCTGTAATACAAACATGTTTTAAGCAGACCACCATAGTCCCTGTGCTCAAGAACACTAAGGTAACCTGCCCAAATGACTACCGACCCGTAGCACTCACGTCTGTAGCCATGAAGTGCCTTGAAAGGCTGGTCATGGCTCACATCAACACCATCATCCCAGAAAACCTAGACCCACTCCAATTTGCACTCCACACTGCCCTTTCCCACCCGGACAAAAGGAACACCTATGTGAGAATGCTCTTCATTGACTACAGTTCAGCGTTCAACACCATAGTGCCGTCAAAGCTCATCAATAATCAAAGGTTCCTGGGACTAAACACCTCCCCCTGTAACTGGATCCTGGACTTCCTGATGCGCCGCCCCCAGGTGGTAAGGGTAGGTAACAACACATCCACCACACTGATCCTCAACACAGGGGCCCCTCAGGGGAGCGTGATCAGTCCCCTCCTGTACTCCCTGTTCACTCATGACTGCACGGCCAGGCATGACTCCTACCCCATCATTCAATTTGCAGATGACACAACAGTGGTAAGCCTGATCACCGACAACGACAAAACAGCCTATAGGGAGTAGGTCAGAGACCTGGCCGTGTGGTGCCAGGACAACAACCTCTCCCTCAACGTGATCAAGACAAAGGAGATGATTGTGGACTACAGGAAAAACAGGACAGAGCACACCCCCATTCTCATCGACGGGGCTGCAGTGGATCAGTTTGAGAGCTTCAAGTTCCTTGGTGTCCACATCACCAACAAACTAACATGGTCCATGCACACCAATACAGTCGTGAAGAGGTCACGACATAACCTAGTCCCCCTCAGGAATCTGAAAAGATTTGGCATGGGTCCTCAGATCCTCAAAAGGTTCTACAGCTGCACCATTGAGAACATCACTGCCTGGTTGCAACTGCTTGCATCACTGCCTGGTATGGCAACTTCTCGGCCTCCGACCGCAAGGCACTACAGAGGGTAGTGCGAACGGCCCAGTACATCACTGGGGCTAAGCTGCCTGCCATCCAGGACCTCTACACCAGGCGGTGTCAGAGGAAGGCCCTAAAAATTGTCAAAGATTCCAGCCACCCTAGTCATAGACTGTTCCCTCTGCTACCGCACGGCTAGCGGTACCAGAGTGCCAAGTCTAGGTCCAAGAGGCTTCTAAACAGCTTCTACCCCAAGCCATCAGACTCCTGAACGAACATCTAGTCAAATGGCTACCCAGACTATTTGCAGTGCAAATAGACCCATCCTACGAGGACAAGCCTCCACCCTGGACTTCCCAACCATGTGTTAGTGCTTCACTGACCCTGTAAGTGAACTTTGTTGGGTTTCATGTGTATATTCTGCCTCTGTATGTAATAGGCCTTTGGTACTGTTTAACTACTGCGTAATTACTACCTTGTGTTTATTCATTTGTATATAGCCTATTGTGTTCATTGTGAGCTATTAGCCACTGTATTGCTTGTCATTGTACAATGATGTAGTTATTAGCCCTGCTATTACTACAGTAACATTGCAATTGCATTGTTATTACTGCCTTTGTAGCTATAAGTTGTACAGTGTCTGATACATTCTCTCTCTCTTCTTTTCCTAGAGAACCACTATACACTATTCACTACCACTAGTCTCCTCTTCCTTTTTGCTGCGTATGTGTGTCTGTTCGGTGTATGGAAATAAAGTGTTGAAATAAATTGTATCCCTGGCTCCTACTCATTATTTATGTCCTCTAACAGGCGCTGGAACAGTTGTACACATAACTTAAACCGGAACCTCTTTTGGATACCACCAAATGGTGGCGCTCTTTTTCACTCAGCTTCGTAGTTTGAAAATGTAATAGAAACATTAATAATAGTAGTAGGCTCCATCAATACAATAGTAGTAGGTCTACCTGTATGAAAACAAATATATAAATGGAACTGTAGTCTTCCTACTTCAAAATATAAAAGGTAGGTTTTTATATCTATAGTATCAATGCTTTTTGGAACTTTTAAACATTCAAACTAGCTGATGAACGGCACGGCAGTTGTAGATGAGGATCTACCTTGTATTAGCTTTTGAGGCAGAGGATGCTGTAGAGTAGACCCCTCCCCTGACCCTCCTTGGAAGATATTTTGATTTGACAGGACAGGACAGGACAAAGTTAGCTAAATGGATGACACAACCGACAATACAAGAACGCTTTGTCTGAGAAAAAGCATGGAATGCTGTCACATCTGTCCACGGAGCACCAGATATGTTTTGCCAGAGATACTGTATATCAGTGGAGGCTGGTGGGAGGAGCTATGTTTGGCCAGAGATACTGTATGTCAGTGGAGGCTGGTGGGAGGAGCTATTGGAGGATGGGCTCATTGTAATGGCTGAAATTGAATAAATGGAACAGAGTCAAAATTTGTTTTATTTTTTATTTAACCTTTCAGTGGAGGCTGGTGGGAGGAGCTATAGGAGGATGGGCTGATTATATTGGCTGGAATGGAATGAATGGAATAGTAACAGACCCATCAAAAGGGCATGTTACTATTCCAAAAATACAAAAAAAATCTAAAACATGTTTGGCTCCTTTCCATTTATTCAATATCAGCCATTACAATGAGCCCATCTCCTATAGCTCCTCCCACCAGCCGCCACTGATATACAGTATCTCTGGTAAAACATATCTGGTGCTCTGTGGACATATGCTACATCATTCCATGCCTTTTCTTTAGACAAAGCGTTCTTGTATTGTGGGTTGCTGGGGTCGTACAGCAGACCTTTTTTTTGATAGGTCCGTTACTATTCCATGAATTCAATTCCAGCCATTACAATCAGCTGTCCTCCTAAAGCTCCTCCCACCAGCCGCCACTGATATACAGTATCTCTGGTAAAACATATCTGGTGCTCCGTGGACATATGCTACATCATTCCATGTCTTTTCTTTAGACAAAGCGTTCTTGTATTGTGGGTTGCTGGGGTCATACAGCAGACCTTTTGATAGGTCCGTTACTATTCCATGAATTCAATTCCAGCCATTACAATGAGCCTGTCCTCCTATAGCTCTTCCCACCAGCCTCCACTGAAAAATAAAACAATTTAGTCCAGGGGAGGGTCATGTACTTTGTAATCATTTAAATGTCATATTGCTCAGGATTTGATAAATAGTTGCTTATTATAGTATCTCATGTGTGCACAATAGTTACCCGGAGGAAAATGGGTCATGAGAGGGTCATGCTTTTTCAATTTCAGTCAGGTGGTGGGGTTTAATAATTGTTTTATTATTATTCCAGGGGAGGGTCAGGTAATTTGTAATCATTTAAATGTCATATTGCTCAGGGTTTGATAATTAGTTGCTTGTTGTAGTATATCATGTGTGCTCATGTGTACACCATTTGAATTTGGAATTTGGAAATAGCCACGGGATGGTTTTTTAATACTCTCAATACTGTTGAAACTACAGTATTTCTTTGAAGTTTGTTTTATACATTAGAATATTTCTAGTTACTTTTTAAAGGGATGTATCCAGAATAAAGGAAGTTAGAGGTAGTTTTGAGGGCCAATGTTAACTAGCATTACATATACTAAACAAAAAAATTAAACACAACATGCAACGATTTCATTGATTTTCCCGGTACATATGAGAAAACCTGAATTCATATTTCTTAACACTTTGCTATTGTAAAAAAAGGCAGGAACAACACACCCAGTTTCTAATCTAAATAACTAAATACAAGACAACATGAATGTGCCTGATAACCAGTCAACCCAACATAAAATTTAAATCCAGTCACTTTAAAAATACATCAACCAGAAAACATACAATGCAATACAACATATCAAAAAGTGCAGCTCTTTATAAGCGCCTGAAACAAACCAAATAAGAGAATTTAATTCACACAGTAATACCAATTTTGTTAATTCAAGTTTTCATCAGTCGTCACACCACTACTGGCGTCAGTGACCCCAGGACTTCCTTGAGAATGTCTCCTCATCAAATTGACACAGATAAGGTGTTTTTGGTCCCTGTGATAGCCCACAGATGGTCTGCCATACAAACAATGTCATAAATCGGGATTGAGTCATCACGCTGTGCCTCGGTGCCAGTCGTGATTATCACTTTCTCTAATTCTTCCACTACACAGTCATTGTGCTAAAAACTGGAAGTCTATGGGTATCTATTAGCATGCTAGCAGATACACAGAGACTTCCAGTCATTCTGCAAATGCTAGTTAGCTACCTTTAACTTACTGGGTACAGAGACATAACAACTGTATCCACGAGTTCATCTGACTTTGGGGAAGTAGATAAAGCACCTCATTGCCAAAATCCCAAAGTATCCCTTTAAGTAAATACCTGCAGTAAACTTCTGTAATATGTTAAGAGAGAAAGAAGATCGCATTCTTCATTTCACCTGTCACATTTTTCATTATAAGGCTTTACTTGTAGTCTCTAGTCATATAGTGTTTGTTTACAAGCCCACAACGATAAGAGACTGGAGCCTTGTGAGTCACTCACGTTGTGCAGCAAGCGCCAGGTGATCTAGCTACAGTATGGAATTCACAACTAAATGTTTGCCAACTAAATAATTTATAACTATTAAGTTAACTGTCTGATGTGCTAAAATTATCTGCTAACTAGCTACTAAATTAGCAAACCAAATGCACAACATTTACATTTGGTTTGCTAATTTAGTAGCTAGTTAGCTATCCAGCTAAGTGGTTCGATTCTTTCAAAATAAAGCTTCAATTGGTAACAGCAAAGAATTCCCTTCTGGATCAAGAGCCTTGCTTTTTATAAATATAATTGAAACGTGTGTCACATTATGGTAAATGGGGAAATATGTATAGCCAGTTGTAATTGTAATGGCTTAGCAGATAATAAGAAACGATGATCAGTATTTACCTGGCTAAAAGAGAAGGAATATAATATCTGTTGTTTACAGGAAACATTCAACAACTTTAGATGTTAGAAGTTTTTTAGAAGTTTTGTGGAAAAAAGGGGGACTGGGGGGCAAAATATATTTCTCCCATGGGCAAAGAAATTCGAAAGGGGTGATGATATTAATTAACAGTCATTTTGATCCAAATGTGCAAATTGTCCAAACAGATCATCAAGGTAGATGGATTATTTGAAATATGTTAATGGACAATAAACAGATATGGCTTATTAACCTACAGTGGGGCAAAAAAGTATTTAGTCAGCCACCAATTGTGCAAGTTCTCCCAATTAAAAAGATGAGAGAGGCCTGTAATTTTCATCATAGGTACACTTCAACTATGACAGACAAAATGAGGGGGAAAAATCCGGAAAATTACATTGTAGGAATTTTAATTAATTTATTTGCAAATTATGGTGGAAAATAAGTATTTGGTCACCTACAAACAAGCAAGATTTCTGGCTCTCACAGACCTTCTTTAAGAGGCTCCTCTGTCCTCCACTCGTTACCTGTATTAATGGCACCTGTTTGAACTTGTTATCAGTATAAAAGACACCTGTCCACAACTTCAAACAGTCACACTCCAAACTCCACTATGGCCAAGACCAAAGAGCTGTCAAAGGACACCAGAAACAAAATTGTAGACCTGCACTAGACTGGGAAGACTGAATCCACAATAGGTAAGCAGCTTGGTTTGAAGAAATCAACTGTGGGAGCAATTATTAGGAAATGGAAGACATAAAAGACCACTGATAATCTCCCTCGATCTGGGGCTCCACGCAAGATCTCACCCCGTGGGGTCAAAATGATCACAAAAACGGTGAGCAAAAATTCCAGAACCACACGGGGGGACCTAGTGAATGACCTGCAGAGAGCTGGGACCAAAGTAACAAAGCCTACCATCAGCAAGGGCATTGAAGATGAAACGTGGCTGGGTCTTTCAGCATGACAATGATCCCAAACACACCGCCCAGGCAACGAAGGAGTGGCTTCGTAAGAAGCATTTCAAGGTCCTGGAGTGGCCTAGCCAGTCTCCAGATCTCAACCCCATAGAACATCTTTGGAGGGAGTTGAAAGTCCGTGTTGCCCAGCAACAGCCCCAAAACATCACTGCTCTAGAGGAGATCTGCATGGAGGAATGGGCCAAAATACCAGCAACAGTGTGTGAAAACCTTGTGAAGACTTACAGAAACGTTTGACCTCTGTCATTGCCAACAAAGGGTATATAACAAAGTATTGAGATAAACTTTTGTTATTGACCAAATACTTATTTTCCACCATAATTTGCAAATATATTTTCTGGAATTTTTTTCTCATTAAGTGGGAGTACTTGCACAATTGGTGGCTGACTAAATACTTTTTTGCCCCACTGTATATGGCCCAAATAATGATGATCCAAGCTTCTTTGAAAATATGTATGAGAATGTATCAACTCTACAAGCAACACAAGACTCTATTATTACGGTGGGGGATTTTTAATACGGTTTTAATAAATACCTCTATGGAGCGTAAAGGAAATCACACTACAAACTGTCACCCTCAGGCACTTAAGGAAAACATGAATGTCATGGATATATTGGAATTAGTGGATATATGGAGGCTTAAATACCCTGACCTAGTGAGATACATGGCAGAGGCTTAATCAAGCTAGTCGTCTTGATTACTTTCTTAAGTCATTCTCTCTGGCAGAAAAAGTTTTTAAAGTGTTGATAGGGGACAGAATGCAGTCGGATCATCACATAATTGACATATATATTACTCTTACAGAAAGAATTTCCACGTGGGCAAGGATATTGGAAATTTAATCATAGCCTACTGGATGATAACTTGTTTATAACTAGGACAAAATCATTTATAACTGGCTTTTTCCGAAATAACATAGGTACAGAAGATCCCCTTATTGTATGGGACACTTTTAAATGTGCCTTTATAGGCCATGCAGTTCAGTACTCATCTATAAAACAAAAGCAATTAAGATCAAAAGAGTCCATATTAACAAAGGAAATTGAAGGACTAACAGTACAGTTAGATAGCAATAAAAACTGTACCATAGAGGAAAAGAATAAGGTAGAGGAAAAACTCAAAGTAATGGCGGAACTTAGTCAAGAAAGATCCCGTCTAATATTGTCACGTTCTGACCTTAGTTATTTTGTTATGTCTTTGTTTTAGTATGGTCAGGGTGTGAGTTGGGTGGGTTGTCTATGTTAGTTTTTCTATGATTAGCTATTTCTGTGTTTGGCCTGGTCTGGTATGGTTCTCAATCAGAGGCAGCTGTCAATCGTTGTCCCTGATTGAGAACCATATTTAGAGAGCCTGTTTTCTATTGTTTTTCGTGGGTGATTATTTTCTGCCTTTGTGTATGTCACCAGACAGGACTGTTTCGTTTCGTATCATTCTCATTGTTATTTTTGTTTTAGGGTTCTGAGTTGAATAAATATCGCCATGAACACGTACCACGCTGCGCTTTGGTCCGATCCTTGCGACTCCTCGTCAGAAGAAGAGGACGTGCGTTACAAATATATTATAAATATAAAGCAAACTGGATGGAATATGGGGAAAAATGCAACAATTTGTTTTTCAATCTTCAACATAGAAATGCTACCAATTTTTTTTATTGAAACTTGTTACAAATGATGGAGTCACGCATGATTCACCAAATGCTATTTTGAAAGCAGAAGTAAAGTACACTGCTCAAAAAAATAAAGGGAACACTTAAACAACACAATGTAACTCCAAGTCAATCACACTTCTGTGAAATCAAACTTTCCACTTAGGACGCAACACTGATTGACAATACATTTCACATGCTGTTGTGCAAATGGAATAGACAACAGGTGGAAATTATAGGCAATTAGCAAGACACCCCCAATAAAGGAGTGGTTCTGCAGGTGGTGACCACAGACCACTTACATTTACATTTACATTTAAGTCATTTAGCAGACGCTCTTATCCAGAGCGACTTACAAATTGGTGCAACTTCTCAATTCCTATGCTTCCTGGCTGATGTTTTGGTCACTTTTGAATGCTGGAGGTGATTTCACTCTAGTGGTAGCATAAGATAGCATCTACAACCAACACAAGTGGCTCAGGTAGTGCAGCTCATCCAGGATGGCACATCAATGCGAGCTGTGGCAAGAACTTTTGCTGTGTCTGTCAGCGTAGTGTCCAGAGCATGGAGGCGCTACCAGGAGACAGGCCAGTACATCAGCAGATGTGGAGGAAGCCGTAGGAGGGCAACAACCCAGCAGCAGGACCGCTACCTCTGCCTTTGTGCAAGGAGGAGCAGGAGGAGCACTGCCAGAGCCCTGCAAAATGACCTCCAGCAGGGCGCAAATGTGCATGTGTCTGCTCAAATGGTCAGAAACAGACTCCATGAGGGTGGTATGAGGGCCCGACGTCCACAGGTGGGGGTTGTGCTTACAGCCCAACACCTTGCAGGACATTTGGCATTTTCCAGAGAACACCAAGATTGACAAATTCGCCACTGGCACCCTGTGCTCTTCACAGATGAAAGCAGGTTCACATTGAGCACATGTGATAGATGTGACAGAGTCTGGAGACGCCGTGGAGAACGTTCTGCTGCGTGAAACATCCTCCAGCATGACCTTTTTGTGGTGGGTCAGTCATGGTGTGGGGTGGCATTTCTTTGGGGGGCCGCACAGCCCTCCATGTGCTCGCCAGAGGTAGCCTGACTGCCATTAGGTACCGAGATGAGATCCTCAGACACCTTGAGACCATATGCTGGTGCGGTTGGCCCTGGGTTCCTCCTAATGCAAGACAATGCTAGACCTCATGTGGCTGGAGTGTGTCAGCAGTTCCTGCAAGAGGAAGGCATTGATGCTATGGACTGGCCCGCCCGTTCCCCAGACCTGAATCCAATTGAGCACATCTGGGACATCATGTCTCGCTCCATCCACCAACGACACGTTGCACCACAGACTGTCCAGGAGTTGGCGCATGCTTTAGTACAGGTCTGGGAGGAGATCCCTCAGGAGACCATCCGCCACCTCATCAGGAGCATTCCCAGGCATTGTAGGGAGGTCATACAGGCACGTGGAGGCCATACACACTACTGAGCCTCATCTGACTTGTTTTAAGGACATTACATCAAAGTTGGATCAGCCTGTAGTGTGGTTTTCTACTTTAATTTTGAGTGTGACTCCAAATCCAGACCTCCATGGGTTGATAAATTTGATTTCCATTGATAATTTTTGTGTGATTTTGTTATCAGCACATTCAACTATGTAAAGAAAAAAGTATTTAATAAGAATATTTCATTCATTCAGATCTAGGATGTGTTATTTTAGTTCTCCCTTTATTTTTTTGAGCAGTGTACTCTAAGAATATGTTTTCATTTCAGTCTCATCCATCTCCACTAACCGAAGCTAATTGTACGGAATTTTTTCCTATTGATAATGTAACATTAACATCTTTTTAGAAAGACTAATGTGAAGGCCAAATTACAGAGGAGGAACTTATTGATGCAATTAAAGCCTTCAAGGCTGGGGAAACTCCATGGCTGGATGACATATGAGTGGAAGTATACCAAACTGTTTTTGATGTACTCAGAGGACCATTATTAGAATGTTTTAACCATTCCTATATAAATGGTAGATTATCGGACATGCAACAGGAAGGTCTGATTTCATTATTACTAAAACAGGATCCAAAAATCCAAAAATTGGAGGCCTCGTACATTTCAGTGTTGTGATGCAAAGATTCTAGCTAAATGCTTGGTGCATAGAATCAAAAAGGTATTGTCAAATATTATTCATCCAAATCAGTTTTTTACATAGACATAGGAGATAATATAAGACAAGTACTGGAAACAATAGAATACTATGAAATATTGGGGATACCAGGGCTGGTTTTCATAGCTGATTTTTAAAAGGCTTTTGATAAAGTACGACTGGAGTTGTAAGGGTTTTCCTGGGGTGATGGAGAAGCGGACCAAAATGCAGCGTGGTGGTTATTCATGTTCTTTAATAAAGGAACTAGACATGAAATAACTAACAAAACAATAAATGTGCGAAAACCTAAACAGTCCTATCTGGTGCAAACACAGAGACAGGAACAATCACCCACAAACACACAGTGAAACCCAGGCTACCTAAGTATGATTCTCAATCAGAGACAACTAATGACACCTGCCTCTGATTGAGAACCATACTAGGCCGAAACATAGAAATACCCAAAACCTAGAAAAACAAACATAGACTGCCCACCCAACTCACGCCCTGACAATACTAAATAAATACAAAACAAAGGAAATAAAGGTCAGAACGTGACAGGAGTTAATAATAAAATGCTTAGAATATTAAAATGTTTTAGAATTTCTTATAAAATGGGTTAAAGTTATGTATAGTAACCCTAGGTGTAAAATAGTAAATAAATAAATAAATAAATTCTACATCTCAGAAAGTTTTAAACTGTCAAGAGGAGAAAAACAAGGTTGTCAACTATTGGCATATCTATTTATTTTTGCCATCGAAATCTTAGCTGTTAATTAGATCCAACAATAATATTAAGGGATTAGAAATCCTTGGCTTAAAAACAAAGGTGTCATTGTGCGCTGATGATTCATGTTTTCTTTTAAAACCACAATTAGAATCCCTCCACAGCCTCATAGAGGATATCGATACTTTTGCTAACCCCTCTGGATTAAAACCAAATTATGATAAATGTACTATATTACATACTGGATCACTAAAAAATGCTACTTTTACATTACTGTGTAGTTCACCAATAAAATGGTCTGACGGGGATGTAGATATACTCGGTATACAAATCCCGAAAGAATTTGGTCACGTTTTTGGTCAAAGGTCCAGGAATGGCTGAAGAATTGCAACATTTACCTAGAACTAACACTGCAGATAGCTATACTGGGTGATTTGAAAAGTCACAGTCAATCATCAATTAATAATAATGATTTTAACAAAAATGTTTATCTTTAATTTACAATCTGAAGAAACTATGAGAATAGAACGGTTTAGTACTTTTGTGAAGCATCACAGCACAGTTGAAAAATATATGGCAAATAGAAATCCAAAATGGATGGTGTTAAGAGATAGATGGAAGGGGTTGAATGGAGCTGAAGGGTGGGACTAATAACAACAAGATAATCAATGTACAACATACGTGGTCTGTAAAATGTATATAGGTTCGAAATAGCACAGTTACAAATAGAAATCAAACTGGATGGACAACAGAAAGAGGAAGGACTAAAATCAAACAAAATATAACTATTGTAAAATAGATTGTGTCTAAAATATGGATAAAATGAAGGTAGAAGCCTAAGTATTATTGTTTATTAGTATACTCCAATTGGGGGAGAGGTGATAGGGTTTATGCTTGTATATGTATGTATATATGTATGTGTATGTATGTATATACAGTTGAAGTCTTAAGTTTCCATGCACCTTAATCAAAACATTTAAACTCAGTTTATCACAATTCCTGACATTTAATCCTAGTAAAAAAAAACTGTTTTAGGTCAGTTGGGATCACCACTTTATTTTAAGAATGTGAAATGTCAGAAAAATAGTAGTGATTTTTTTCCAGCTTTTATTACTTTCATCACTTTCCCAGTGGGTTTGAAGTTTACATACAGTCAATTAGTATTTCGTAGCATTGCCTTTAAATTGTTTAACTTGGGTCAAACATTTCGGGTGGCCTTCCACAAGCTTCCCACAATAACTTGGGTGAATTTTCGCCCATTCCTCTGGACAGAGCTGATGTATCTGAGTCAGTTTTGTAGGCCCCTTGCTCGCACACACTCTTTCAGTTCTGCCAACAAATGTTATATAGGATTGAGGTCAGGGCTTTTCGATGGCCAATCCAATACCTCGACTTTGTTGTCCTTAAGCCATTTTGCCACAACTTTGGAAGTACTGTATGTTTGGGGTCATTGTCCATTTTGAAGACCCATTTGCAACCAAGCTTTAACTTACTGACTAATGTCTTGAGATATTTCTTCAATATATCCACATCATTTTCCTGCCTCATGATGCCATCTATATAGGAAAGTGCACCAGTCCCTCCTGCAGAAAGCACCCCCACAACAGGATGCTGCTACCCCCGTGCTTCACAGTTGGGATGGTGTTCTTCGGCTTGCAAGCCTCCCCCTTTTCCCTCCAGACATAACAATGGTCATTTTGGCCAAACAGTTCTATTTTTGTTTCATCAGACCAGAGCCAGACATTTCTCCAAAAAGTCCGATCTTTGTCCCCATGTGCAGTTGCAAACTGTAGTCTGGCTTTTTTTATGGCTGTTTTGGAGCAGTGGCTTCTTCCTTGCTGAGCGGCCTTTCAAGTTATGTAGATATAGGACTCGTTTTACTGGTGATATAGATACCTTTGTACCTGTTTCCTCCAGCATCTTCACAAGGTCCTTTGCTGTTGTCCTTGGATTGAATCGCACTTTTCGCACCAAAGAACGTTCATCTCTAGGAGACAGAACGCGTCTCCTTCCTGAGCGGTATGACGGCTGCATCGTCCCATTGTGTTTATAGTTGCGTACTATCGTTTGTACAGGCGTTTGTACGTACCTTCAGGCATTTGGAAATTACTCCCAAGGATGAACCAGACTTGTGGAGGTCTACAATTTTGTGGAGATCTTGGCTGATTCCTTTTTATTTCCCTGTGATGTCAAGCAAAGGGGCACTGCGTTTGAGGGTAGGCCTTGAAATACATCCACAGGTACACTTCCAATTGACTCAAATGATGTCAATTAGCCTATCAGAAGCTTCTAAAGCCATGACATCATTTTCTGGAATTTTCCAAGCTGTTTAAAGGCACAGTCAATTTAGTGTATTTAAACTTCTGACCCACTGGAATTGTGATACATTGAATGATAAGTGAAATAATCTGTCTGTAAACAATTGTTGGAAAAATTACTTGTGTTATACACAAAGTAGATGTCCTAACCAACTTGCAAAAACTATAGTTTGTTAACAAGAAATTTGTGGAGTGGTTGAAAAACGAGTTTTATTGACTCCAACAAGTGTATGTAAACCTCCGACTTCAACTGTATATATTTACACTAAAAATATATGAGGGATTGGAAATGATGCAGACAATTACATTGATGGAAGCAACAGTTGGCCTCCAATTGCTCTTAAATACAAGTAAAACTAAATGCATGCTCTTCAACCGATGGCTGCCCACACCCGACAGCCCGACTAGCATCACTACTCTAGACGGTTCTGACTTAGAATATGTGGACAACTACAAATACCTAGGTGTCTGGTTAGACTGTAAACTCTCCTTCCAGACTCACATTAAGCATCTCCAATCCAAAATTAAATCTAGAATCAGCTTCCTATTTTGCAACAAAGCCTCCTTCACTCATGCTGCCAAACATACCCTCGTAAAACTGACTATCCTACCAATCCTTGACTTCGGTCATGTCATTTACAAAATAGCCTCCAAACCCACTGGTTTCAGGTCATCAATAAGTCTTCGCTATGTAAAGCCCGACCTTATTTCAGCTCACTGGTCACCATAGCCCACCTGTAGCACGCGCTCCAGCAGGTATATTTCACTGGTCATCCCCAAAGCCAACACCTCCTTTGGCCACCTTTCCTTCCAGTTCTCTGCTGCCAATGACTGGAAGAAATTGCAAAAATCACTGAAGCTGGAGACTCATATCTCCCTCTCTAACTTCAAGCATCAGCTGTCAGAGCAGCTTACCGATCACTGTACCTGTACCCAGCCCATCTGTAAATAGCACACCCATCTACCTCACCCCACATTGTTATTTTTGTTGTTGTTGCTATTTTGCACCCCAGTATCTCTACTTGCACATCATCATCTGCACATCTATCACTCCAGTGTTAATTGCTAAATTGTAATTATTTTGCGTAATAACAGCTGGCCACCAAAACCGATCTGTGTGATGTGTCAGACTGGTATCAGCAATAATTCTGTGAAGCCATCGAAAATGTGCAGACATTTAGAAACAAAGCATCCACATCTCAATTATAAACCAAACAATTTTTTAAACAGAAAAATGCTCAACCAAATAAAATGCTGCATTATAATTTCACAGACGTGAGTTTACTGAAGGCTCCATACTTACAGACGGCTATATCGGTCTGCTAATACAGGACTAGTAAAGGCCCAGTGCACTACTTTGATGGGGTCACATCTGAGCAAAACTCATCTCAAATTAAAGGATTACTTCTCCTCACAATCTGATCCACACTCAGGAAAGCAGTAAATGCATTATCCATTCACCAGCACTGAAGAGACTCCGCTTGTCACCGGTTCTGAATGATCAATTATTGAAGCTGTCCTATGACCAAGGCCTGCGCTCTAGTTTTAATGAGATGTGCCTGTCCGCATTTTGGCTGTTCAGCAGTGGAGAATACATGCAACTCTGCGAGATGGCAGTGAAGACGTTAACCTCCTTTCATTCTACCTACTTATGTCAGACCAGCTTCTCCTCTCTTCCTGCAATAAAATCTAAATATTGCAACAGACTGACTGTTGAAAACACCTCTGGGGTGTCCCTGGCACAAAACAGTTGGCTGGCCTATACTGTAGCCTAGGCTATACGAAGAGCATGCTCGGCGGACAGGGCCAAGTTATGTTTCTAAAAAAATATACTTACTTCCCGAGTTTTTGCACTTCTGGGATGGTGTATATAAAACTAAAATACACTGCATTACACACTGAAATGGATAGGCGTTTCCAATCATGAGCCTGCCCTGTTCTTGCTGATGTAACCTTTTTGTGCTGCCTAACCAAAGACGATGCTGTGTATGGTGGCACTTCGGGAGGAGAGTCAATTTGTAAAAAAAAAATATATATATATATATATATATATATATATATATATATACTGTATGTGTGTGCGGACTAGGCCTATTGCTGTCCCGTTCAGCTTGAGAGAGAGCGTGAGGATGAAAAGGAGGACCGGAGGTAAGCTTGCTATTTGCTAGAATTTATTTGAATAAAAAACAATATGTTTTGTTGCCTATAATTAAGCTATTTATCAGAGTTATTGACCTCACAATAATCCATATTCAAGTAATTTACAAACATTACTACGAAGCAGAGACTGGTGCTGAAAGTAGGCTAACTTGAGAAGACCTAATCCATTTAAAAAGTCTAATTTAAATTTGACTTTAGGCTACCAACAACAAGAGGGCTTTGTGTTGTAACCTATTTCTTCCTATAAAAGAAATAAGAGGTAGATCTACCTATGTGACAGACTAAATTATAGTCTACTATCCATAGATTTTATCTACCAATTCCTTCAGTCACCATGCACTCCTTAAATATCTCAGTGTCAGTGAAGAGCTTGGTGTGTTAAGTTAAAGCCAGGGCATGAATTGAAGGGGTATGTGAGGGTATGACCAAAATAGACATCTCATTCCAAAATCATGGGCATTAATATGGAGTTGGTCCCCCATTTGCTGCTGTAACAGCCTCTACTATTCTCTTCTGGAAACACGAGATGTTAGAACATTGCTGCAGGGACTTGCTTCCATTCAGCCACAAGAGCATTAGTGAGGTCGGGCACTGATGTTGGGCGATTAGGCCTGGCTCGCAGTCGGTCTTCCTATTCATCCCAAAGGTGTTTGATGGGGTTGAGGTCAGGGCTTTGTGCAGGCCAGTTAAGTTCTTCCACACCAATCTCTACAAACCATTTCTGTATGGATCTCACTTTGTGCAGGTGGGCATTGTCATGCTGAAACAGGAAAAGGGGCTTCTCCAAACTGTTGTCTCAAATTGGAAACACAGAATTATCTAGAATGTTATTGTATGCTGTAGCGTTAAGATTTCCCTTCACTGGAATTAATGGGCCAAGCCCGAACCATGAAAAACAGCCCCAGACTATTATTCCTCATCCACCAAACTTTACAGTTGGCACTATGCATTGGGGCAGGTAGCGTTCTGCTGACATCGGCCAAACCCAGATTTGTCCGTCAGACTGCCAGATGGTGAAGTGTGATTCATCACTCCAGAGAATGCATTTCCACTGCTTGAGAGTCCAATGGCGACGAGCTTTACACCACTCCAGTCGACGCTTGGCATTGCACATCTTAGGCTTGTGTGCGGCTACTCGGCCATGGAAATCCATTTCACGATGCTCCCAACGAACAGTTATTGTGCTGATGTTGCTTCTAGATTCAGTTTGGAACTCGGTAGTGAGTGTTGCAACCGAGGACAGACTATTTTTATGCGCTATGCTCTTCACCACTCGGCGGTGGCGTACTGTGAGCTTGTGTGGCCTACCACTTCGCGGCTGAACCATTGTTGCTTCTAGACGTTTCCACTTCACAGCACCAGCACTTACAGTTGATTAGGGCAGCTCTAGCAGGGCCGAAATCTGACGAACTGACTTGTTGGAAAGGTGGCATCCTATGATGGTGTCAAGTTGAAAGTCACTGAGCTCTTCAGTACGAAGCATTCTGCTGCCAATGTTTGTCTATGGAGATTGCATGGCGGTGTGCTCGGTTTTATAGCCGAATCCACTAATTTGAAGGGGTGCCTACATACTTTTGTATTTATGGTGTGGCTAAATGCATAGGCGTACCCCTTGTAAACTTAAGATTTTGAAAAAAAAGTTGTACCTGATTATATAATGCAATCTTTAACGACACTTTAATCCGCAGCTAGAAACAAGCTGTAAAATGCTGGGGAAAGACATGACTCCGATGCATATGACATTCAAAGGCTACAACTTTAGAAGGAAAATGTACTTTGCTTGGGAAGTAATGGTTCTGTCACTGTCAATTGACATTTAACATTTCAACAGGCTATTAAACAACGTACTACATCTATATCAGTCAGGAGCAAGCAGGTAGCCTAAGAAGGAATTTAGGCTATATTATTATGATTTCAAGGCTATAGCCAGCCTTTTAAGAAATCAATTGTGAAGCATTTGTGACAAGCTACAGGCTGGCTGGAGCGTTCAGCATTTCATCAACACATCGTCAACAGTACTTCAAAAACATGTTTATAAATGTAGCATTTAGACAAAATAAAATGACTTTATTGGTATTAAATAATAATTAAACAAAAAATGCCTTATTAGGCTATGTAGTCATTCTACAGTGCCTTTTAATTCACTTTTAGAATCACGAGTTTGGCCAGTCGGGGGATCATGTGGTGAGCTATGCATGCCTAGTGCATTAATTTAGCCTAGCAGATGCTCTTATATTCCCATGCCCTAATCACAGTCAACACAAATGTTGTGTGTAGCAACAATGTTGTGGAATAAAATATATTAAATTAGGAAAATTATAGTTTCCCAAATGAAAAAAAGTTGATGATATGAGGTGGCTGTGTTAAACAAGGAATTGCTTTTTTTCGCGAAATCATTGATGATCAGATACTCATGTTTTAACTGGTTTGGTTGCGCTAAATGTCTACCGTTGATAGACAACTTTAGCATGGTTCCAAACTTAGACTATCCTCTTTTTTAACAATAGCCTTTATAAAAATCAAAAGCTGCAGTATGCGCTCATTCGTTGTCATGCTCAGTTGTGGTATTAAAAAAGATTTAGCTTCTCTCCATTTATAAAAGGCCATTTTTTTCTCAGAACACAAAAAATATGATAGATTCATGCAGTGCTTTTATTATAATGGATATCTGTTCACCCTTGTCTGTGATGGTCTACGAATCCACAACCTTCTGGCTACTTTGCCATGTAATGCTTACAAAACGAATAACAGCTTCATATCTAAGGCTTTGGTCTGTCCTAGGAGTGAGGATAAACTGTAGGCCTGTTATCCGCTATCCACTTTATGTTTCAGTTATTTGTCTTTTTCAAGCGTTCAGGGAGGGTTGGGTAAAAATGTATTTTAATAAAGGGAGGTCCATCTCTTTTCATTTCAGAGAAATCCAATTTTCCCCAGGCGTCCCTCATTATAAATAACATACAGTCCCTTATCACTGCATTCCCATTTGAATAGATTTTGATTGGAGTGGACCCTCTTGCTTTGCCTTTTCCTCTCTGGTTTTGTCAACAAAATCATTTGATGTGAACAAAAATTTGACCAGCAAAGTACAGACAGCTAGCCAGCTACTGTTCAATTGTTGATTAGTGAACAAGGTTAATTCATTGAATGCAGATGGTTGTTAAATTTCTACTCAACTTCCTTTTTTATGTATTGAGAAATATGGTTATATAGTGGGTATATATGGTTATATAGTCAAATAGGCTACCTATATTGGACCCAAAGATAATAGATTCCTTGCAGAAGAGATTCTGCTTCCACGTGCAAATCTTTTTACTTCTCTGGTGTAGCAGGTAAAATGACTGTGCTGAGTCCTGTTCACGGTTTGCGCACGCGTAATACCGGTGTAGTTCCTCTGTGAGAACAATGTAGTTAGATAGGATGTACTTTTTTTAACATTTTTTTGTCATTTAGCAGATGCTCTGATCCACAGCCTTCATAATGTATTTATACCCTTCACTTACTCCACATTTTCTGTTACAGCCTGAAATCAAAATGAATTAAATAGATTTGTTTTTCTCACCCATCTACACACAATACACCATAATTACAAACTGAAAACATGTTTTTAGACATATTTGCAAATCTAATTCGCATACAGTACCAGTCAGAAGTTTAGACACACCTACTCATTACAGGGTTTTTATTTATTTGTACTATTTTCTACTATGAAATAATCATGTAGTACCCCCAAAAAAGTGTTCTTCAAACTAGCCACCCTTTGCTTTGATGACAACTTTGCAGACTCTCTCAACCAGCTCAATGAGGTAGTCACCTGGAATACATTTCAATTAACAGGTGTGCCTTCTTAATTGTTAATATGTGGAATTTATTTCCTTCTTAATGCATATGAGCCAATCAGTTGTGTTGTGACATGATAGGGGTGGTATACAGAAGATAGCCCTATTTGGTAAAATACCAAGCCCATATTATGGCATCCACAGCTCAAATAAGCAGAGACATTACAGTCCAATATTACTTTAAGATATGAAGATCAGTCAATGCAGAACATTTCAAGAACTTTGAAAGTTTCAAGTGCAGTCGCGAAAACCATCAAGAGCTATGATGAAACTGGCTCTCATGAGGACCGCCACAGCAAAGGAAGACCCAGAGTTACCTCTGCTGCACAGGATAAGTTCATTAGAGTTACCAGCCTCAGAAATTTCAGCCCAAATAAATGCTTCACAGAGTTCAAGTAACAAACACATCTCAACATCAGCTGTTCAGAGAAGACTGTGTGAATCAGGCCTTCATGGTCAAATTGCTGCAAAGAAACCACTACTAAAGAACACTATTAAGAAGAAGCGACTTGCTTGGGTCATGAAACATGAGCAACGGAAATTAGACCGGTGGAAATCTGACCTTTGGTCTAATAAGTCAAAATCTGAGATTTTTGGTTCCAACCGCCGTGTCTTTGTGAGACGCAGAGTTGGTGAACGGATGATATCTGCGTGTGTGGTTCCCACCATGAAAGCATGGAGGAGGAGGTGTGATAGTGTGGGGTGTTTTGCTTTTTACACCGTCAGTGACTTATTTAGAATTCAAGGCACCCTTAACCAGCATGGCTACCACATTATTCTGCAGCGATACGCCATCCCATCTGGTTTGGGCTTAGTGGAACCATCGTTTGTTTTTCAACAGGACAATGACCCAACACACCTCCAGGCTGTGTAAGGGCAATTTGACCAAGAAGGAGAGTGATGGAATGCTGCATCAGATAACCAGGCCTCCACAATCACCCGACCTCAACCGAATTGAGATGGTTTGAGATGAGTTGGACCGCAGAGTGAAGGAAAAGCAGCCAACAACTGCTCAGCATATTTGGGAACTCCTTCAAGACTGAAAATCATTCCAGGTGAAGCTGGATGAGAGAATGCCA